>NC_084475.1:61611349-62967460 GCF_027409185.1 Cynocephalus volans | reverse complement strand
ATCGTGAGATCCTTCTCTTCATCAATAAACATGCGGGGAAGATTAGGGAGGAGGCAATGAGACCTGGTCCGACGTGGAAACGACTCTCATGGACGAGTACACACTATCGCACTTTCCTGAGCTCTCCGGTCGCCAAGACTGTCACTTCTGCTACAATCATGACATGAAGTGCCTCAAGTTTGTCAGATGCCTTCAGGGTGTTCAGCAGCGTCATGTTCAACCCTGCAGGGACTGGTACTTACAGACGACCGTGCAAATGTATCTATCTATTTATTTATTTAAATGTTTATTTATCTAACTGTTGACAAGATTGAAATTGTTTTTGTCAATACGCCTTTATACTGTGCTTAATAGAACAAAATATATTCTTTGTATTTTGTGAAACTATTATATTGCTTTCTGCATTAAATTTTTACTATAGAAAAATGCTTGTATTTGTTTATTCTTTAAAAAGAAAGTCCAAGCCTGTCTCTACAACCTGACGTAAAGACAGATGGTACAATTCATCTCCTCAACATTAGTGTATTCGAGCTATCGGTAAAAATGAACTTCACCTAAAAGAGGTTGTTTGTTCCCCTCAGAATATGGATGTGAACATGCTCTCTTCTATCTTTGATTCTTGGAGGGAAAGAGAGCTCAAAAGAAACACACTCATACTTAATATCAGTTATGTGAAACAGTATAATGAGAAAATGAAACAACCAATAAAATTCTCTCTGCAGAAGGTAGATGGAAGCATGTCAGGAAATAGAAATAAAATTACCGATACGCCCCACAAATTGCTAGACATGTAAGTGCAAATGTCCAGCACTAGTTGGACACAGGAATTTGCAATTGGCAAGGAATTCAATGCCTGGAGGATCATAATGGCAACTGAAAGTGCAGAAATGAAGTTGGTCATGTGGGAAGAGATGACAGAGGGAGAAACAGACATTGTCTGGATCCTAAGGACCTTCAAACTTTAAAGGAAGTGGACAGAAGAGCCACAGATGAAGAAGATGGAATAGCCATCCATTATAAGGACTCACCCTTTGGAGACAAAGACGATAAATGTCTTTTCTAAACAATAAATGTGCTGAGAAGAGGAATCAGTAGATTCCACAGAAGGTGTGAACTCAAACTGCCCACTACATTGGAAAATAGACCGTACTGGCAACCTTAGTGACATTTGGTTTGTAGAACGAATAAGCAGAAACCATACTGGAGTCGGTAGAAGTGAAATGAGAGAAAAGAAGTTAGTGACCCTGAGGGAAAGACAGAAATTTGAAGAAATCGGGAAAAGAATGCGGGGTTTTTTGTGTGTATAGTTTTTCCCATTTTGCAATACATACTTTTTTCATGGTTAGAAGACATTTTTTATATATACATATATACAGACACACACACACACACACACACACACACACACAGAGAGAGAATATTGTTTATGAATATTCATGAGATAGAAAGCTGATTGTCAGCCCTTGTGCCCATGATGTGAGGGCCAGATTCCTACTGGCAGCACGCCCATTACCACAAATTGCATTTGTACCCTGTGTCCCCCACCCGATAATGCCCGAACTCCCTCTCCCTCCCTCAACCCCCTTACTCCACTTTGTAGCCCATGGAATGCTCTGTCCCTCTGCAAGTCCAACACACTGCTATGGACTTTCTTTCCTTCCTTCTTTCTCTCACAGCTCCTTACATAAGTGAGCACATGTGATATTTATACCTCTGTGCTTTGCTTATTTCACTCAACATAAATTTCTCCAGGCTCATCCATGTTGTTGCAAATGGGAGTATGTCATTCTTTTTTGTGGCAGAGTAGTATTCCATGCTCTGTGTTGTGGGGAGGGGGGGGGTGTATTTAAATGTATATGTCACAGTTTCCTTATTCATTCATCCATTAAAGGATATTGTTATATTTACTGTAAAAGAAAATTGTTCTAGTTAAGTCTGTACTGTCACTTTGCCCAAAAACTCTCTGGAGCCACATCATGTTTGCTATCCGGGATTTAACGACTTTATGCATAGTTGAGAGAATTGCAGAACCAAGACTGAGCTGTCATGTTCACGGTCCGGGCAGGAGTCCGGTGAGCGCTCTTCCTCCCCACGCGCAGGGTCTGGCAGTGCACCTCGCTCACTCACATGCTGTCGGCACCCCGCGCTCTCCCGCAGTGTGTGCACCCAGTCAAGCGGACACGCAATGTGTACAAGTGGCGTCTAGTGTTAACTAAACCGACAGTTACTACATGAGCAAGTGAGGAAAAGTTTCCTGTCTAGAAAGAATGACCAAAGTGCACTCTCATTATGCAACCACCCCGTGAAGGAGAATCTGGCCAAGGTGATGCTGGCTCTGTTGGGAGGAACTCTTCTTCGAGGCACGTGTACTGGCTCTGGAACAATTAACCAATCAGACCTGATATTTACAAAGGAGTAAAAAGCAAACATGAAAATGATCGAGAAAGGCTATTTAAAATCGGAATGTATGTTTTCCTCCTCCTGCCCAGGGTCTCTTCCATCTCCTGCACCACACAGGGCTCCAGAGACTCTAGTGAGTCATCGAGTCCAGTGAGGAATTTCAGCCCTCGTGCGGGGGAAGTTGGAGATCTGTTGGATAATCTCATGGGGAACAGAGGTGGCTTGAGCCTTTTGGAATTTGCCACCATCCAGCTGCTCCAGGGGAACTGAATACGTTCTCCTCCTTCGGATGGGAAAAAAGGAAGATTCTCCCACCTGGGTGCAGAACTGTGGTCGGTCGGTCTCCTGCCTTGGCAGGTCACGGACCTGGGTCAGGTCACAGCGAACGGTGCAGAGAGAACTGGAGCACATCATCTTCAGTGTCACCAGGTGATAGAATTTGGATGTGTTGTCCCCACCGAAACTCATGTGGAAATCTGGTCCTCAATGTGGCAGTGCTGGAAGCTGAGTCATGGGGGGCGGATCCCTCATGAATGGATTCATGTTCTCCCTGGGGGAAGTGGGGCCCTAGTGAAATCTTGCTCTATTAGTTCCCTGGAGAGCTGGTTGTATAAAAGACCCTGGCATCTCCTCCCTGCCTCTCTTGCTTCCTCTCACCATGTGATCTGCTTGTACCCGCCAGTGCCTGCCGTTTTCCACCATGAGTAGAGGAAGCCTGAGGTCCATGCCAGAATCAGCTGTCCCAGAATCATAAGACAAACAAACCTCTGTTCTTTCCAAATTACCTAGTCTCAGATATTCTCTTAGAGCAACACAAAATGGGCCAATGCACCAGGGAGGAGGTAGCGCGGCCACTGGGGGGATGGAGGTGTCGGGCATCGACCCAGCTGCTATCAGCACCTTCTTGCATGTGAGAGTCTGACACGGCGAGCCCAGGGTTTGCAGCTTTTGGGCTTGTCCCAGTTTTGTTTCCACTTCCTTTCACTTTGTCTTCCATTTACGAGCCTCAGATAATGTCATGACTTCAACACTGCGCTCGTGTTATTACACTGGAAGTTCAACACGTTCATCAAAAATGAAAGAAATCTCAATCCAGTAGGAAATATTCATACAAATGAGAACCAATGTTGAAATAAATACGTCTCAATATATGTCTCTTTTCAAATTCTAGCACTTAGAGATTTGATCCTGTACAGCATTATTAAATTTCTTCGATTGCACTGAAATACAAGTTGCCTCCTCTGTCTGCATTTCCCTATTAAAGGACTCATTCACTAGATTTGATGTCTTCCACCTTTCTTCACAGGAGCCATAGCTCATATTTTCCGACATAATCGATAGATAATAGCAGCATAGAGCTGAGGCATTAATTCATTAGTTCTCTTCGTCTGTCACCAGTAATGTGTTGACTGCATATACATGAGTGATAACATGCTTGGCAATGTGGATCCAGTTATAACTGAGACAGGGAAACTGTGAGAAAACTTTAGTAGTTGTCAGTACTAGTTTTCCAGTGGAAATTGGAGAGATTAAATCACATAAACTTGCAAGTTACTTGCTGAGAATCTGAACATAGTAAAAAAATAGTTACCGTGAGTATTGATATAACAAATATCGTAATCCTCTGTAGAGTCTGCATTCAACCGAGTCAAGCCAAGAGAAGCTTTCAGTGCAGCTCCCTTGACACGCTCAGGGCCAGTCACATTGGTGCCTCTCAAATGAAAACTCCACGAGGGGGACCGTCTGCAGGCCTGTGCAGGAGCAGAGCCCAGGCTGCCAGTGTTAGAGCAGTGCCTGGTGCAGAAGAGAAACTGCCCAGCACCCTTGAAGCACCTTCCGGGGAACCGGTGTGGCAGGAAGTCGAGTGACAGAAAATGGCTGCTCTGTGAACAGTTTACAAACGAAATACTAATCTGTCCTTCACAGTCAGTCAGTTTCACCCACGTTTGGTGATATATTTTGAAGCAGGGATCTAAAAAAAGAAAATTGGAAAGGACAGAAAAAAGGTTTAAAAATATACAGAGTATATATATTGTATAAAAATACATGTAGTATATCTATTTTCTTCTTATTCTAAAATAATATATATGTAAATATATGTAAACATAAGTATACCTATGAATCTAACTGTATATACATATATAATCCAACATTATAAATATATAAATATTAGATAATATGTAATACTGTATGTATAATTATCTTTACATATAATATAAACAAAGTATTTACATTGACATATAATTACCTATGCATATAAAATATATATAATTTTAAGCATATATAAAATGCATTTAAATATATAAGTTATTTGTATTGGGGCTTTTTTTGAAGGGAGGGTGAGTGGACATTCCTTGATTTTCAACCACGGATAATCACAATACTAATTCAAAAGCTGTTTCCTGGGCTGGAATTAGGGAGTACTTTCCTCAAGCCAAAAATTTAAGGAGGCCGCAATCTAAGGAATCGACACAAATGATATTTCCATGCCGTATGAAAAATGAAAATTAGTGAAAAACTATCCAGGAGAAACAAAGTAATACAATTTTAAGCAAAGACCAGAAATGACCGTGCACTTGCAAATCCCTCAGAGTCTCACCAGGGAGAAGGGAGACTGTGGCAATTGCATGGTCATCAAGTGTGGCAAATTGCACTCACTCTATGCCACTCTCACCCACGAGCGTTGAAGGTTCTGACCGGCTAAATGCCCTCAACTGCTCCTACACGACACTGCTCCTTTTTCTTCCTAGCAACACAAGTCACGGTGGCGTTCTGGGAAAGAAGTTTCAGCAACCTCAGGTGAAAGAGCAATGATCGAAGATTAATCCTGAATCACAAGAAACCTAAACATGGCAGTTCTGTCCGTTGAAAAGTAAAGTAGCACCTTGCAAATATCGTGGAGTTTCCCTCCTTTAATGCTAGGAAAGTAAAATTACATAAAAACGATCTAAATCAAATAATGCCGCTTTAATTTGCCTAGATTCCTTTTTTCAAAGACTTGAACGTCCTGACTCAGAAACATGGGCCACTGAAAACTCCGACGACCCCACAGGGGGGCGCACGTCCCTCCTCCCGGCCCCGGCCCCGGCCCCGGCCCCGACTCCATCCCTGTTCCCGGCCCCAGCCCCGGCCCCGGCCCCGGTCCCGGCCCCGGCCCCGGCCCCGGCTCCGTCCCTGTTCCCGGCCCCGGCCCCGGTCCCGGCCCCAGTCACGGTCCCGGCGGTATCACCGCCGTCGTCCCCGCTCACTCGCCCGAGGCTCCCGCACTCGGGCTGCTCCCGGACCCGCTGTCTACCCGGCTCCCCTTTCCCAGGCTGTCCCGGCCTCGCGTCCCCCACTCCTGCGGAATCTGTGACCATCACAGCCCGTGCGGTCGCGAGCCCTCGGGTCCCGACTCAATGGGTTTCCCCGTCAAACTCAGTCTCGCTGCGGCTTCTACGCGAAAGAAAGCCCCGAGCACAGGGAGCAGCTCAGACACTCACGGCCCTCACCGAAGAAAACTGGGTCGCGCCAAGCCGCGGCGGAGCTCTCTCCGCAGCCATCGGAGGAAAATGTTCTCCACACTATTTAAGCAGCACCGGTTCGGCGCGACAAGCGGCGACGTCTGCTCTCTCGGGCTGTGGCACCCTCTGAAACCAAAAGCGGCCGAGTCCGTCCGCGTTTCCGGAACCGGAGGCTCAGAAAAGGCCGTTCGCGCGCCCTCCTCGCGGCCGCCTCGAGAATCACTGAAATTCTCAATGGTCCACATCTGCCTGCTCATGGCGGGAGTGGTGCTCTGCTCCGTCCCTGCCTGCTCATCTGTCTGGGGGCATGCCTTCCAGCCATGGCCTGGAAAACCGGCAAGCCATCATGCTAGTGAGACGGATGAAAAAGATCCCATCTCACTCATGCTTCAAGGACAGGAAGAACTTCAATTTTCCTTGGACAGGAGAAAATATCACCCCAATCCAGAAGACACATGCCACCTGTTTCCGGTGGTCAGATGCTCCAGCAGATCCTCAGCCTCCTCAAAAAGAGAGAACAGCCATGCTGCTTGGGATGCGATCCTCTCGATAAACTACTCTTCAGCCTGAGAAGAGCCTGCGACAAGTGCAGATGACAAATGGAGAAACTCTCTCTTGTCCTGATTTGGGAAATGACGTTCGGAAGTATTTCCAAGAATGATTGGTTATCTGAGGAAAAGAAATACAGCCCCTGTGCCTGGGAGGTGGTCAGAGTGGAAATTGAAGTGCGCTTAGTCCTCATTCACCACCTTCAGAGCAACGTCAGGAAATGACGTAGAAAGTTATACTCAGGACCCTCCCTAACCAATTACACGATTGTTTACCAGGCCCCCAAAGCAAGCTAAACTCACACATTTGCACCAGCTGAAAAACATCTGAATCCTAAATCATGGGATTATGTAAAACATACGTTCTACATCGTGAATTTACAGTAGAATGATTAGAGAGAATAACATGGTGTCTTGTCCTAAATAAATACTGTCATGATTTATAATTTTCATTATCTGTTTCAATTCTTGAGTGGTGCTTGTTGTTTCCGAAGTTGGAAGTTTAATTGTTTACAGACATGGTTCTTCAGTCTAGAATTTGGTGAAGGGCATTTGTCAGTCAAGTTGATGCTCGCTCCTGTAACAGAACAAAAGAAAACCACCAGTAGTTAGATGATAATACAAACTTATCTTTCCTTTATAGAAGAGCTCAGTGTTGGCCTCCTCTGAGCGGGGTTTCAGGGACCTCACAACCTACTATTTTGCAGCTTTGCCATCATCAACATATAAGTTCAAACAGGTTTGCGACGCTTGAGGCTACTGTGCTCAGTCGATATGGAAAAAATTATATGGTGGATCACTTGTAGGATGCTTTGAAGGACCCATGCTGCACAGGGTGAACATCACTTCCACCCGTATTTACTCAGCCTGGATTCATGCTCGTCGGATACCTAAGTGCAAAGGAGAGGGGAAAGAGAGTCCGACTGGGGGATTAGTGAGAAGAGAATATATGTTCTTTGAATAAGACCACTCTTTATTTTCACACTGTGCGTACTAACAGTATTTGTAAGAGAAAATTAACTGGCATTCTTGCTAGGCACAGTTTATTTCAAAATCTGATGCCAACTCTGATTCCACAATTTAGACTCAGGGAAAACGACACGGATGTCATTCATTAAAGTTCACAGCGACACTGACTGAATCTTGGAAAGAGTTAAGTGATTCCCAAAGGCACAGGCCAAAATTGAAAAACAGACAAGTGTATAGGGACAAGGTCCCCAAACACATTGTAACATTCACATCGTCTCCGTATTATCGGAAAAGACAAGGAATGTGCGATCAGGCAAGGCGTTGCGCTTCCTTGAGGGGCACTGAAGTAAAAGTGGAAGGTGGGTCTTCCATTTGCAACCAGGCCCTGTGGCACATCCTGAGGTTCTAAATATTAAAACTACAAATGGGAAGAAAGCATCTCTACAATCAAGTGTTTGTGTTTTGTTTTTTAAATCGTCACAAAATCTTCCATTACAATTTCCCTGCATGAAGCGGGAAGAGCTTACAAATTCTTTAGATCTATTGTCTTCCCAATTCATGTCTCCAGTATGTATTGGTATTATTCTTTCCACTGTTATTATAATGATTATTCCTTTCATAAATATTGACTGAGCTCCGGAAATGATAGGAACTAGGCTAAGATGCCCAGGAAACAAGACCGCATAAGACGACTCCTCTGGCCAAGAGTAACTTACGGACTCATGGCGACCTATATTCTTAGGACGAAGTTCATTCGAAGGTTCAGTGTAATAAAGACATCATCTCTGACAGCTAGGAGAAATAATATAGCCATGTGTAAAGAAGGGGTGTCCTTTGAAATTGTGAATTCCCTTGCTTCTTGCTGGAGACATGACAAGACGATGAGTCAACTTCTGAGTCCATTTATCCACAAGGAGAAAACAAGGGATGCATTTCTCGCTTCCCCGTTATCCAGAGAGCATATTGCACTCTCACAAGTTTGCCTTTTCTGTGTGTAAACTCTTGTGGTTGTTGTGTCTCCCTTGACTCTCTTGAAAGCTGGATCCAGCAAAGCTGAAACCAACCCCTGGACCAGCAGTGATTGCTTTTCCTGGAGCCCATGCCCGTTTGCTACCTTTGACCTGCGTCCCTTCCACCACTTTTCTTCTGCTCTGCCGCATCCCCTCATCTGCCCCTTGGCTGGGCTCAATTTAGCTAAATTATCCTTCGTCGTGTCCTTTGCAGTGGGATATTGCTTTCCTTGTGACGTTTGATCACACTGAGGTACATATATTGGCTTTCTTGGTATTCCCATTCCTTGGGAGGGAAAATGCAGCAACTTTCCTTTCTATGTAAAAGGAAATGGGAAAGAAAGATCTCTGGTGTCTCGCCAGCGGTACACAACAATTGAACAGCCATTTATTTTCATCACACCTACATCCCATTGTTGCCATTTATGACAAAGATGGCTTCCTTTGGTTTAATAAGATTCCATTAGAATTGGAATCTCCGACTGATGTTTGGTTGGAAATTTGAACTTCGGTGCAAAACAAAATTTTCTTTTTAAATAAAATTGATGTTCTCTCCATCGTGCATTCTTCTTGGGATGGTATTGCTCCCAAAAGTGTGAAAATTAGTTCCTAGAGGTGTTAACAAATCTTAGTCATTACAATAATTTGTGGTTCTCCAAAGCCCAAATCTAAGAAAACCTGTCCCTTATTACTAATTTTTATTTCCCTCGGGTTTTCTTGTGTATCAAGAAGCATTGACATTGAGTTCTCGGAAGATCCACAGAGCATAGGCAGCATGAGCAATACAAGCCTACGGTGAACAGACGATCGCTTGATCTCAAAATCATGTCTCGAGATGTGGCCTCCACACGAATACATATGGACTGCCTTTGGCTGTCTCGTGGATGGAGCTGAGGTTTGCTCCTGAGTGCTACTGAATGAGTTAATGGCTTTGAGAATTAAATGCAAAGAATTTGTGCTTTATTATGTGGCTCTGCTAAAGTTATTCGCCACATCAATAATGAAGTCGAGTGCTAAAAAGAAATAAAAGTTGACCGCACCTGGGGGAACATCCGGGAGGTGGCACAGTGACAATGTATTCTATCGTATGGAACAAAATTTAAAGTTAGGTACACTAGAAATTAATGGGAAGAAAATAATTGAATTGATAGATAATTTTTAGCAGTTTTGAAAGATATTTAAGTATGTCATTACATTGGTATTGTGTATTTTTGTAACATGAATTTGCATGTGAAATTTGACTCATTACAATTTATATAAGTCAATAGATGACACAAAAAGGAGCTCAGCAAATAAACTTATAAAGCCAAGTCAAATCAATAACTTTGAAACTTAAGTCTTGGCTTAAAATTTTTATAGAGACCTTCTTAAACATGCATTGAATGCAAAAAGTTAACCTCACACTTTCTTTTCTACGTATAAACCTGAGCTACAGATACGGTCCGTAAATAATTGCACGATATACCCCCGCCTTTGTAGCTTATCACAGGAGGGTCAATTCGGAAAAAACAATTTAACCAGGCTCTGGAGGAAAGGGATGAGCAGGCCACCATGAAAGAAATAAAAGAGAAAAGAAAAAGGTGGAGAAACGCTGCTCTCAAAGTATGTAGAGAGTGCATAAAGAAAGCAAAAACAGAAGTAGAAAGGAAGACACGGGCATCCAAAAAATGGAAACTAGTGTGTTCCCTATTTAAGACACATGCACAAAGCAAGCTCTTCAGAGAACCTAGCGGCTAAGGCTCAGAGTCGCCCATCTCAGCCAGGCCAGCAGCATCTGCGAGATCCCCAATGGCCTTGCCCTTTCCTTTACTGATGGCCCTGCTGGTGCTCAGCTGCCAGGCGACCTGCTCTCTGGGCTGTGATCTGCCTCAGGCCCACAGCCTGGGGACCAGGAGGGCCTTGATACTCCTGGGACGAATGAGGAGAATCTCCCCTCTGTCCTGCCTGAAGGACAGAAATGACTTCGGATTCCCCCAGGAAGACTTGGATGGCCACCAGCTGCAGAAGGCCCGAGCCATCTCTGTCCTCCATGAGATGACCCAGCAGAGCTTCAACCTCTTCTGCACAGAGGGCTCATCGGCTGCTTGGGATGAGAGCCTCTTGGACAAACTCTGCACTGGACTCTATCAGCAGCTGGACGACCTGGAAGCCTGTCTGATGCCGGAGGTGGGGGTGGAAGAGACTCCCCTGGTGAACGAGGACTTCGCACTGGCCGTGAGGAAATACTTCCAAAGAATCAGTCTCTACCTGAAAGAGAAGAGGCACAGCCCTTGCGCCTGGGAGGTCGTGAGAGCAGAAATCGTGAGATCCTTCTCTTCATCAATAAACATGCGGGGAAGATTAGGGAGGAGGCAATGAGACCTGGTCCGACGTGGAAACGACTCTCATGGACGAGTACACACTATCGCACTTTCCTGAGCTCTCCGGTCGCCAAGACTGTCACTTCTGCTACAATCATGACATGAAGTGCCTCAAGTTTGTCAGATGCCTTCAGGGTGTTCAGCAGCGTCATGTTCAACCCTGCAGGGACTGGTACTTACAGACGACCGTGCAAATGTATCTATCTATTTATTTATTTAAATGTTTATTTATCTAACTGTTGACAAGATTGAAATTGTTTTTGTCAATACGCCTTTATACTGTGCTTAATAGAACAAAATATATTCTTTGTATTTTGTGAAACTATTATATTGCTTTCTGCATTAAATTTTTACTATAGAAAAATGCTTGTATTTGTTTATTCTTTAAAAAGAAAGTCCAAGCCTGTCTCTACAACCTGACGTAAAGACAGATGGTACAATTCATCTCCTCAACATTAGTGTATTCGAGCTATCGGTAAAAATGAACTTCACCTAAAAGAGGTTGTTTGTTCCCCTCAGAATATGGATGTGAACATGCTCTCTTCTATCTTTGATTCTTGGAGGGAAAGAGAGCTCAAAAGAAACACACTCATACTTAATATCAGTTATGTGAAACAGTATAATGAGAAAATGAAACAACCAATAAAATTCTCTCTGCAGAAGGTAGATGGAAGCATGTCAGGAAATAGAAATAAAATTACCGATACGCCCCACAAATTGCTAGACATGTAAGTGCAAATGTCCAGCACTAGTTGGACACAGGAATTTGCAATTGGCAAGGAATTCAATGCCTGGAGGATCATAATGGCAACTGAAAGTGCAGAAATGAAGTTGGTCATGTGGGAAGAGATGACAGAGGGAGAAACAGACATTGTCTGGATCCTAAGGACCTTCAAACTTTAAAGGAAGTGGACAGAAGAGCCACAGATGAAGAAGATGGAATAGCCATCCATTATAAGGACTCACCCTTTGGAGACAAAGACGATAAATGTCTTTTCTAAACAATAAATGTGCTGAGAAGAGGAATCAGTAGATTCCACAGAAGGTGTGAACTCAAACTGCCCACTACATTGGAAAATAGACCGTACTGGCAACCTTAGTGACATTTGGTTTGTAGAACGAATAAGCAGAAACCATACTGGAGTCGGTAGAAGTGAAATGAGAGAAAAGAAGTTAGTGACCCTGAGGGAAAGACAGAAATTTGAAGAAATCGGGAAAAGAATGCGGGGTTTTTTGTGTGTATAGTTTTTCCCATTTTGCAATACATACTTTTTTCATGGTTAGAAGACATTTTTTATATATACATATATACAGACACACACACACACACACACACACACACACACACACAGAGAGAATATTGTTTATGAATATTCATGAGATAGAAAGCTGATTGTCAGCCCTTGTGCCCATGATGTGAGGGCCAGATTCCTACTGGCAGCACGCCCATTACCACAAATTGCATTTGTACCCTGTGTCCCCCACCCGATAATGCCCGAACTCCCTCTCCCTCCCTCAACCCCCTTACTCCACTTTGTAGCCCATGGAATGCTCTGTCCCTCTGCAAGTCCAACACACTGCTATGGACTTTCTTTCCTTCCTTCTTTCTCTCACAGCTCCTTACATAAGTGAGCACATGTGATATTTATACCTCTGTGCTTTGCTTATTTCACTCAACATAAATTTCTCCAGGCTCATCCATGTTGTTGCAAATGGGAGTATGTCATTCTTTTTTGTGGCAGAGTAGTATTCCATGCTCTGTGTTGTGGGGAGGGGGGGGGTGTATTTAAATGTATATGTCACAGTTTCCTTATTCATTCATCCATTAAAGGATATTGTTATATTTACTGTAAAAGAAAATTGTTCTAGTTAAGTCTGTACTGTCACTTTGCCCAAAAACTCTCTGGAGCCACATCATGTTTGCTATCCGGGATTTAACGACTTTATGCATAGTTGAGAGAATTGCAGAACCAAGACTGAGCTGTCATGTTCACGGTCCGGGCAGGAGTCCGGTGAGCGCTCTTCCTCCCCACGCGCAGGGTCTGGCAGTGCACCTCGCTCACTCACATGCTGTCGGCACCCCGCGCTCTCCCGCAGTGTGTGCACCCAGTCAAGCGGACACGCAATGTGTACAAGTGGCGTCTAGTGTTAACTAAACCGACAGTTACTACATGAGCAAGTGAGGAAAAGTTTCCTGTCTAGAAAGAATGACCAAAGTGCACTCTCATTATGCAACCACCCCGTGAAGGAGAATCTGGCCAAGGTGATGCTGGCTCTGTTGGGAGGAACTCTTCTTCGAGGCACGTGTACTGGCTCTGGAACAATTAACCAATCAGACCTGATATTTACAAAGGAGTAAAAAGCAAACATGAAAATGATCGAGAAAGGCTATTTAAAATCGGAATGTATGTTTTCCTCCTCCTGCCCAGGGTCTCTTCCATCTCCTGCACCACACAGGGCTCCAGAGACTCTAGTGAGTCATCGAGTCCAGTGAGGAATTTCAGCCCTCGTGCGGGGGAAGTTGGAGATCTGTTGGATAATCTCATGGGGAACAGAGGTGGCTTGAGCCTTTTGGAATTTGCCACCATCCAGCTGCTCCAGGGGAACTGAATACGTTCTCCTCCTTCGGATGGGAAAAAAGGAAGATTCTCCCACCTGGGTGCAGAACTGTGGTCGGTCGGTCTCCTGCCTTGGCAGGTCACGGACCTGGGTCAGGTCACAGCGAACGGTGCAGAGAGAACTGGAGCACATCATCTTCAGTGTCACCAGGTGATAGAATTTGGATGTGTTGTCCCCACCGAAACTCATGTGGAAATCTGGTCCTCAATGTGGCAGTGCTGGAAGCTGAGTCATGGGGGGCGGATCCCTCATGAATGGATTCATGTTCTCCCTGGGGGAAGTGGGGCCCTAGTGAAATCTTGCTCTATTAGTTCCCTGGAGAGCTGGTTGTATAAAAGACCCTGGCATCTCCTCCCTGCCTCTCTTGCTTCCTCTCACCATGTGATCTGCTTGTACCCGCCAGTGCCTGCCGTTTTCCACCATGAGTAGAGGAAGCCTGAGGTCCATGCCAGAATCAGCTGTCCCAGAATCATAAGACAAACAAACCTCTGTTCTTTCCAAATTACCTAGTCTCAGATATTCTCTTAGAGCAACACAAAATGGGCCAATGCACCAGGGAGGAGGTAGCGCGGCCACTGGGGGGATGGAGGTGTCGGGCATCGACCCAGCTGCTATCAGCACCTTCTTGCATGTGAGAGTCTGACACGGCGAGCCCAGGGTTTGCAGCTTTTGGGCTTGTCCCAGTTTTGTTTCCACTTCCTTTCACTTTGTCTTCCATTTACGAGCCTCAGATAATGTCATGACTTCAACACTGCGCTCGTGTTATTACACTGGAAGTTCAACACGTTCATCAAAAATGAAAGAAATCTCAATCCAGTAGGAAATATTCATACAAATGAGAACCAATGTTGAAATAAATACGTCTCAATATATGTCTCTTTTCAAATTCTAGCACTTAGAGATTTGATCCTGTACAGCATTATTAAATTTCTTCGATTGCACTGAAATACAAGTTGCCTCCTCTGTCTGCATTTCCCTATTAAAGGACTCATTCACTAGATTTGATGTCTTCCACCTTTCTTCACAGGAGCCATAGCTCATATTTTCCGACATAATCGATAGATAATAGCAGCATAGAGCTGAGGCATTAATTCATTAGTTCTCTTCGTCTGTCACCAGTAATGTGTTGACTGCATATACATGAGTGATAACATGCTTGGCAATGTGGATCCAGTTATAACTGAGACAGGGAAACTGTGAGAAAACTTTAGTAGTTGTCAGTACTAGTTTTCCAGTGGAAATTGGAGAGATTAAATCACATAAACTTGCAAGTTACTTGCTGAGAATCTGAACATAGTAAAAAAATAGTTACCGTGAGTATTGATATAACAAATATCGTAATCCTCTGTAGAGTCTGCATTCAACCGAGTCAAGCCAAGAGAAGCTTTCAGTGCAGCTCCCTTGACACGCTCAGGGCCAGTCACATTGGTGCCTCTCAAATGAAAACTCCACGAGGGGGACCGTCTGCAGGCCTGTGCAGGAGCAGAGCCCAGGCTGCCAGTGTTAGAGCAGTGCCTGGTGCAGAAGAGAAACTGCCCAGCACCCTTGAAGCACCTTCCGGGGAACCGGTGTGGCAGGAAGTCGAGTGACAGAAAATGGCTGCTCTGTGAACAGTTTACAAACGAAATACTAATCTGTCCTTCACAGTCAGTCAGTTTCACCCACGTTTGGTGATATATTTTGAAGCAGGGATCTAAAAAAAGAAAATTGGAAAGGACAGAAAAAAGGTTTAAAAATATACAGAGTATATATATTGTATAAAAATACATGTAGTATATCTATTTTCTTCTTATTCTAAAATAATATATATGTAAATATATGTAAACATAAGTATACCTATGAATCTAACTGTATATACATATATAATCCAACATTATAAATATATAAATATTAGATAATATGTAATACTGTATGTATAATTATCTTTACATATAATATAAACAAAGTATTTACATTGACATATAATTACCTATGCATATAAAATATATATAATTTTAAGCATATATAAAATGCATTTAAATATATAAGTTATTTGTATTGGGGCTTTTTTTGAAGGGAGGGTGAGTGGACATTCCTTGATTTTCAACCACGGATAATCACAATACTAATTCAAAAGCTGTTTCCTGGGCTGGAATTAGGGAGTACTTTCCTCAAGCCAAAAATTTAAGGAGGCCGCAATCTAAGGAATCGACACAAATGATATTTCCATGCCGTATGAAAAATGAAAATTAGTGAAAAACTATCCAGGAGAAACAAAGTAATACAATTTTAAGCAAAGACCAGAAATGACCGTGCACTTGCAAATCCCTCAGAGTCTCACCAGGGAGAAGGGAGACTGTGGCAATTGCATGGTCATCAAGTGTGGCAAATTGCACTCACTCTATGCCACTCTCACCCACGAGCGTTGAAGGTTCTGACCGGCTAAATGCCCTCAACTGCTCCTACACGACACTGCTCCTTTTTCTTCCTAGCAACACAAGTCACGGTGGCGTTCTGGGAAAGAAGTTTCAGCAACCTCAGGTGAAAGAGCAATGATCGAAGATTAATCCTGAATCACAAGAAACCTAAACATGGCAGTTCTGTCCGTTGAAAAGTAAAGTAGCACCTTGCAAATATCGTGGAGTTTCCCTCCTTTAATGCTAGGAAAGTAAAATTACATAAAAACGATCTAAATCAAATAATGCCGCTTTAATTTGCCTAGATTCCTTTTTTCAAAGACTTGAACGTCCTGACTCAGAAACATGGGCCACTGAAAACTCCGACGACCCCACAGGGGGGCGCACGTCCCTCCTCCCGGCCCCGGCCCCGGCCCCGGCCCCGACTCCATCCCTGTTCCCGGCCCCAGCCCCGGCCCCGGCCCCGGTCCCGGCCCCGGCCCCGGCCCCGGCTCCGTCCCTGTTCCCGGCCCCGGCCCCGGTCCCGGCCCCAGTCACGGTCCCGGCGGTATCACCGCCGTCGTCCCCGCTCACTCGCCCGAGGCTCCCGCACTCGGGCTGCTCCCGGACCCGCTGTCTACCCGGCTCCCCTTTCCCAGGCTGTCCCGGCCTCGCGTCCCCCACTCCTGCGGAATCTGTGACCATCACAGCCCGTGCGGTCGCGAGCCCTCGGGTCCCGACTCAATGGGTTTCCCCGTCAAACTCAGTCTCGCTGCGGCTTCTACGCGAAAGAAAGCC
Source organism: Cynocephalus volans (assembly GCF_027409185.1). Classification (NCBI taxonomy): domain Eukaryota; kingdom Metazoa; phylum Chordata; class Mammalia; order Dermoptera; family Cynocephalidae; genus Cynocephalus; species Cynocephalus volans. The sequence continues at coordinate 62,950,878 of NC_084475.1, read as the reverse complement.
CCGAGCACAAGGAGCAGCTCAGACACTCACGGCCCTCACCGAAGAAAACTGGGTCGCGCCAAGCCGCGGCGGAGCTCTCTCCGCAGCCATCGGAGGAAAATGTTCTCCACACTATTTAAGCAGCACCGGTTCGGCGCGACAAGCGGCGACGTCTGCTCTCTCGGGCTGTGGCACCCTCTGAAACCAAAAGCGGCCGAGTCCGTCCGCGTTTCCGGAACCGGAGGCTCAGAAAAGGCCGTTCGCGCGCCCTCTCGCGGCCGCCTCGAGAATCACTGAAATTCTCAATGGTCCACATCTGCCTGCTCATGGCGGGAGTGGTGCTCTGCTCCGTCCCTGCCTGCTCATCTGTCTGGGGCATGCCTTCCAGCCATGGCCTGGAAAACCGGCAAGCCATCATGCTAGTGAGACGGATGAAAAAGATCCCATCTCACTCATGCTTCAAGGACAGGAAGAACTTCAATTTTCCTTGGACAGGAGAAAATATCACCCCAATCCAGAAGACACATGCCACCTGTTTCCGTGGTCAGATGCTCCAGCAGATCCTCAGCCTCCTCAAAAGAGAGAACAGCCATGCTGCTTGGGATGCGATCCTCCTCGATAAACTACTCTTCAGCCTTGAGAAGAGCCTGCGACAAGTGCAGATGACAAATGGAGAAACTCTCTCTTGTCCTGATTTGGGAAATGACGTTCGGAAGTATTTCCAAGAAATGATTGGTTATCTGAGGGAAAAGAAATACAGCCCCTGTGCCTGGGAGGTGGTCAGAGTGGAAATTGAAGTGCGCTTAGTCCTCATTCACCACCTTCAGAGCAACGTCAGGAAATGACGTAGAAGTTATACTCAGGACCCTCCCTAACCAATTACACGATTGTTTACCAGGCCCCCCAAAGCAAGCTAAACTCACACATTTGCACCAGCTGAAAAACATCTGAATCCTAAATCATGGGATTATGTAAAACATACGTTCTACATCGTGAATTTACAGTAGAATGATTAGAGAGAATAACATGGTGTCTTGTCCTAAATAAATACTGTCATGATTTATAATTTTCATTATCTGTTTCAATTCTTGAGTGGTGCTTGTTGTTTCCGAAGTTGGAAGTTTAATTGTTTACAGACATGGTTCTTCAGTCTAGAATTTGGTGAAGGGCATTTGTCAGTCAAGTTGATGCTCGCTCCTGTAACAGAACAAAAGAAAACCACCAGTAGTTAGATGATAATACAAACTTATCTTTCCTTTATAGAAGAGCTCAGTGTTGGCCTCCTCTGAGCGGGGTTTCAGGGACCTCACAACCTACTATTTTGCAGCTTTGCCATCATCAACATATAAGTTCAAACAGGTTTGCGACGCTTGAGGCTACTGTGCTCAGTCGATATGGAAAAAATTATATGGTGGATCACTTGTAGGATGCTTTGAAGGACCCATGCTGCACAGGGTGAACATCACTTCCACCCGTATTTACTCAGCCTGGATTCATGCTCGTCGGATACCTAAGTGCAAAGGAGAGGGGAAAGAGAGTCCGACTGGGGGATTAGTGAGAAGAGAATATATGTTCTTTGAATAAGACCACTCTTTATTTTCACACTGTGCGTACTAACAGTATTTGTAAGAGAAAATTAACTGGCATTCTTGCTAGGCACAGTTTATTTCAAAATCTGATGCCAACTCTGATTCCACAATTTAGACTCAGGGAAAACGACACGGATGTCATTCATTAAAGTTCACAGCGACACTGACTGAATCTTGGAAAGAGTTAAGTGATTCCCAAAGGCACAGGCCAAAATTGAAAAACAGACAAGTGTATAGGGACAAGGTCCCCAAACACATTGTAACATTCACATCGTCTCCGTATTATCGGAAAAGACAAGGAATGTGCGATCAGGCAAGGCGTTGCGCTTCCTTGAGGGGCACTGAAGTAAAAGTGGAAGGTGGGTCTTCCATTTGCAACCAGGCCCTGTGGCACATCCTGAGGTTCTAAATATTAAAACTACAAATGGGAAGAAAGCATCTCTACAATCAAGTGTTTGTGTTTTGTTTTTTAAATCGTCACAAAATCTTCCATTACAATTTCCCTGCATGAAGCGGGAAGAGCTTACAAATTCTTTAGATCTATTGTCTTCCCAATTCATGTCTCCAGTATGTATTGGTATTATTCTTTCCACTGTTATTATAATGATTATTCCTTTCATAAATATTGACTGAGCTCCGGAAATGATAGGAACTAGGCTAAGATGCCCAGGAAACAAGACCGCATAAGACGACTCCTCTGGCCAAGAGTAACTTACGGACTCATGGCGACCTATATTCTTAGGACGAAGTTCATTCGAAGGTTCAGTGTAATAAAGACATCATCTCTGACAGCTAGGAGAAATAATATAGCCATGTGTAAAGAAGGGGTGTCCTTTGAAATTGTGAATTCCCTTGCTTCTTGCTGGAGACATGACAAGACGATGAGTCAACTTCTGAGTCCATTTATCCACAAGGAGAAAACAAGGGATGCATTTCTCGCTTCCCCGTTATCCAGAGAGCATATTGCACTCTCACAAGTTTGCCTTTTCTGTGTGTAAACTCTTGTGGTTGTTGTGTCTCCCTTGACTCTCTTGAAAGCTGGATCCAGCAAAGCTGAAACCAACCCCTGGACCAGCAGTGATTGCTTTTCCTGGAGCCCATGCCCGTTTGCTACCTTTGACCTGCGTCCCTTCCACCACTTTTCTTCTGCTCTGCCGCATCCCCTCATCTGCCCCTTGGCTGGGCTCAATTTAGCTAAATTATCCTTCGTCGTGTCCTTTGCAGTGGGATATTGCTTTCCTTGTGACGTTTGATCACACTGAGGTACATATATTGGCTTTCTTGGTATTCCCATTCCTTGGGAGGGAAAATGCAGCAACTTTCCTTTCTATGTAAAAGGAAATGGGAAAGAAAGATCTCTGGTGTCTCGCCAGCGGTACACAACAATTGAACAGCCATTTATTTTCATCACACCTACATCCCATTGTTGCCATTTATGACAAAGATGGCTTCCTTTGGTTTAATAAGATTCCATTAGAATTGGAATCTCCGACTGATGTTTGGTTGGAAATTTGAACTTCGGTGCAAAACAAAATTTTCTTTTTAAATAAAATTGATGTTCTCTCCATCGTGCATTCTTCTTGGGATGGTATTGCTCCCAAAAGTGTGAAAATTAGTTCCTAGAGGTGTTAACAAATCTTAGTCATTACAATAATTTGTGGTTCTCCAAAGCCCAAATCTAAGAAAACCTGTCCCTTATTACTAATTTTTATTTCCCTCGGGTTTTCTTGTGTATCAAGAAGCATTGACATTGAGTTCTCGGAAGATCCACAGAGCATAGGCAGCATGAGCAATACAAGCCTACGGTGAACAGACGATCGCTTGATCTCAAAATCATGTCTCGAGATGTGGCCTCCACACGAATACATATGGACTGCCTTTGGCTGTCTCGTGGATGGAGCTGAGGTTTGCTCCTGAGTGCTACTGAATGAGTTAATGGCTTTGAGAATTAAATGCAAAGAATTTGTGCTTTATTATGTGGCTCTGCTAAAGTTATTCGCCACATCAATAATGAAGTCGAGTGCTAAAAAGAAATAAAAGTTGACCGCACCTGGGGGAACATCCGGGAGGTGGCACAGTGACAATGTATTCTATCGTATGGAACAAAATTTAAAGTTAGGTACACTAGAAATTAATGGGAAGAAAATAATTGAATTGATAGATAATTTTTAGCAGTTTTGAAAGATATTTAAGTATGTCATTACATTGGTATTGTGTATTTTTGTAACATGAATTTGCATGTGAAATTTGACTCATTACAATTTATATAAGTCAATAGATGACACAAAAAGGAGCTCAGCAAATAAACTTATAAAGCCAAGTCAAATCAATAACTTTGAAACTTAAGTCTTGGCTTAAAATTTTTATAGAGACCTTCTTAAACATGCATTGAATGCAAAAAGTTAACCTCACACTTTCTTTTCTACGTATAAACCTGAGCTACAGATACGGTCCGTAAATAATTGCACGATATACCCCCGCCTTTGTAGCTTATCACAGGAGGGTCAATTCGGAAAAAACAATTTAACCAGGCTCTGGAGAAAAGGGATGAGCAGGCCACCATGAAAGAAATAAAAGAGAAAAGAAAAAGGTGGAGAAACGCTGCTCTCAAAGTATGTAGAGAGTGCATAAAGAAAGCAAAAACAGAAGTAGAAAGGAAGACACGGGCATCCAAAAAATGGAAACTAGTGTGTTCCCTATTTAAGACACATGCACAAAGCAAGCTCTTCAGAGAACCTAGCGGCTAAGGCTCAGAGTCGCCCATCTCAGCCAGGCCAGCAGCATCTGCGAGATCCCCAATGGCCTTGCCCTTTCCTTTACTGATGGCCCTGCTGGTGCTCAGCTGCCAGGCGACCTGCTCTCTGGGCTGTGATCTGCCTCAGGCCCACAGCCTGGGGACCAGGAGGGCCTTGATACTCCTGGGACGAATGAGGAGAATCTCCCCTCTGTCCTGCCTGAAGGACAGAAATGACTTCGGATTCCCCCAGGAAGACTTGGATGGCCACCAGCTGCAGAAGGCCCGAGCCATCTCTGTCCTCCATGAGATGACCCAGCAGAGCTTCAACCTCTTCTGCACAGAGGGCTCATCGGCTGCTTGGGATGAGAGCCTCTTGGACAAACTCTGCACTGGACTCTATCAGCAGCTGGACGACCTGGAAGCCTGTCTGATGCCGGAGGTGGGGGTGGAAGAGACTCCCCTGGTGAACGAGGACTTCGCACTGGCCGTGAGGAAATACTTCCAAAGAATCAGTCTCTACCTGAAAGAGAAGAGGCACAGCCCTTGCGCCTGGGAGGTCGTGAGAGCAGAAATCGTGAGATCCTTCTCTTCATCAATAAACATGCGGGGAAGATTAGGGAGGAGGCAATGAGACCTGGTCCGACGTGGAAACGACTCTCATGGACGAGTACACACTATCGCACTTTCCTGAGCTCTCCGGTCGCCAAGACTGTCACTTCTGCTACAATCATGACATGAAGTGCCTCAAGTTTGTCAGATGCCTTCAGGGTGTTCAGCAGCGTCATGTTCAACCCTGCAGGGACTGGTACTTACAGACGACCGTGCAAATGTATCTATCTATTTATTTATTTAAATGTTTATTTATCTAACTGTTGACAAGATTGAAATTGTTTTTGTCAATACGCCTTTATACTGTGCTTAATAGAACAAAATATATTCTTTGTATTTTGTGAAACTATTATATTGCTTTCTGCATTAAATTTTTACTATAGAAAAATGCTTGTATTTGTTTATTCTTTAAAAAGAAAGTCCAAGCCTGTCTCTACAACCTGACGTAAAGACAGATGGTACAATTCATCTCCTCAACATTAGTGTATTCGAGCTATCGGTAAAAATGAACTTCACCTAAAAGAGGTTGTTTGTTCCCCTCAGAATATGGATGTGAACATGCTCTCTTCTATCTTTGATTCTTGGAGGGAAAGAGAGCTCAAAAGAAACACACTCATACTTAATATCAGTTATGTGAAACAGTATAATGAGAAAATGAAACAACCAATAAAATTCTCTCTGCAGAAGGTAGATGGAAGCATGTCAGGAAATAGAAATAAAATTACCGATACGCCCCACAAATTGCTAGACATGTAAGTGCAAATGTCCAGCACTAGTTGGACACAGGAATTTGCAATTGGCAAGGAATTCAATGCCTGGAGGATCATAATGGCAACTGAAAGTGCAGAAATGAAGTTGGTCATGTGGGAAGAGATGACAGAGGGAGAAACAGACATTGTCTGGATCCTAAGGACCTTCAAACTTTAAAGGAAGTGGACAGAAGAGCCACAGATGAAGAAGATGGAATAGCCATCCATTATAAGGACTCACCCTTTGGAGACAAAGACGATAAATGTCTTTTCTAAACAATAAATGTGCTGAGAAGAGGAATCAGTAGATTCCACAGAAGGTGTGAACTCAAACTGCCCACTACATTGGAAAATAGACCGTACTGGCAACCTTAGTGACATTTGGTTTGTAGAACGAATAAGCAGAAACCATACTGGAGTCGGTAGAAGTGAAATGAGAGAAAAGAAGTTAGTGACCCTGTGGGAAAGACAGAAATTTGAAGAAATCGGGAAAAGAATGCGGGGTTTTTTGTGTGTATAGTTTTTCCCATTTTGCAATACATACTTTTTTCATGGTTAGAAGACATTTTTTATATATACATATATACAGACACACACACACACACACACACACACACAGAGAGAGAATATTATTTATGAATATTCATGAGATAGAAAGCTGATTGTCAGCCCTTGTGCCCATGATGTGAGGGCCAGATTCCTACTGGCAGCACGCCCATTACCACAAATTGCATTTGTACCCTGTGTCCCCCACCCGATAATGCCCGAACTCCCTCTCCCTCCCTCAACCCCCTTACTCCACTTTGTAGCCCATGGAATGCTCTGTCCCTCTGCAAGTCCAACACACTGCTATGGACTTTCTTTCCTTCCTTCTTTCTCTCACAGCTCCTTACATAAGTGAGCACATGTGATATTTATACCTCTGTGCTTTGCTTATTTCACTCAACATAAATTTCTCCAGGCTCATCCATGTTGTTGCAAATGGGAGTATGTCATTCTTTTTTGTGGCAGAGTAGTATTCCATGCTCTGTGTTGTGGGGAGGGGGGGGGTGTATTTAAATGTATATGTCACAGTTTCCTTATTCATTCATCCATTAAAGGATATTGTTATATTTACTGTAAAAGAAAATTGTTCTAGTTAAGTCTGTACTGTCACTTTGCCCAAAAACTCTCTGGAGCCACATCATGTTTGCTATCCGGGATTTAACGACTTTATGCATAGTTGAGAGAATTGCAGAACCAAGACTGAGCTGTCATGTTCACGGTCCGGGCAGGAGTCCGGTGAGCGCTCTTCCTCCCCACGCGCAGGGTCTGGCAGTGCACCTCGCTCACTCACATGCTGTCGGCACCCCGCGCTCTCCCGCAGTGTGTGCACCCAGTCAAGCGGACACGCAATGTGTACAAGTGGCGTCTAGTGTTAACTAAACCGACAGTTACTACATGAGCAAGTGAGGAAAAGTTTCCTGTCTAGAAAGAATGACCAAAGTGCACTCTCATTATGCAACCACCCCGTGAAGGAGAATCTGGCCAAGGTGATGCTGGCTCTGTTGGGAGGAACTCTTCTTCGAGGCACGTGTACTGGCTCTGGAACAATTAACCAATCAGACCTGATATTTACAAAGGAGTAAAAAGCAAACATGAAAATGATCGAGAAAGGCTATTTAAAATCGGAATGTATGTTTTCCTCCTCCTGCCCAGGGTCTCTTCCATCTCCTGCACCACACAGGGCTCCAGAGACTCTAGTGAGTCATCGAGTCCAGTGAGGAATTTCAGCCCTCGTGCGGGGGAAGTTGGAGATCTGTTGGATAATCTCATGGGGAACAGAGGTGGCTTGAGCCTTTTGGAATTTGCCACCATCCAGCTGCTCCAGGGGAACTGAATACGTTCTCCTCCTTCGGATGGGAAAAAAGGAAGATTCTCCCACCTGGGTGCAGAACTGTGGTCGGTCGGTCTCCTGCCTTGGCAGGTCACGGACCTGGGTCAGGTCACAGCGAACGGTGCAGAGAGAACTGGAGCACATCATCTTCAGTGTCACCAGGTGATAGAATTTGGATGTGTTGTCCCCACCGAAACTCATGTGGAAATCTGGTCCTCAATGTGGCAGTGCTGGAAGCTGAGTCATGGGGGGCGGATCCCTCATGAATGGATTCATGTTCTCCCTGGGGGAAGTGGGGCCCTAGTGAAATCTTGCTCTATTAGTTCCCTGGAGAGCTGGTTGTATAAAAGACCCTGGCATCTCCTCCCTGCCTCTCTTGCTTCCTCTCACCATGTGATCTGCTTGTACCCGCCAGTGCCTGCCGTTTTCCACCATGAGTAGAGGAAGCCTGAGGTCCATGCCAGAATCAGCTGTCCCAGAATCATAAGACAAACAAACCTCTGTTCTTTCCAAATTACCTAGTCTCAGATATTCTCTTAGAGCAACACAAAATGGGCCAATGCACCAGGGAGGAGGTAGCGCGGCCACTGGGGGGATGGAGGTGTCGGGCATCGACCCAGCTGCTATCAGCACCTTCTTGCATGTGAGAGTCTGACACGGCGAGCCCAGGGTTTGCAGCTTTTGGGCTTGTCCCAGTTTTGTTTCCACTTCCTTTCACTTTGTCTTCCATTTACGAGCCTCAGATAATGTCATGACTTCAACACTGCGCTCGTGTTATTACACTGGAAGTTCAACACGTTCATCAAAAATGAAAGAAATCTCAATCCAGTAGGAAATATTCATACAAATGAGAACCAATGTTGAAATAAATACGTCTCAATATATGTCTCTTTTCAAATTCTAGCACTTAGAGATTTGATCCTGTACAGCATTATTAAATTTCTTCGATTGCACTGAAATACAAGTTGCCTCCTCTGTCTGCATTTCCCTATTAAAGGACTCATTCACTAGATTTGATGTCTTCCACCTTTCTTCACAGGAGCCATAGCTCATATTTTCCGACATAATCGATAGATAATAGCAGCATAGAGCTGAGGCATTAATTCATTAGTTCTCTTCGTCTGTCACCAGTAATGTGTTGACTGCATATACATGAGTGATAACATGCTTGGCAATGTGGATCCAGTTATAACTGAGACAGGGAAACTGTGAGAAAACTTTAGTAGTTGTCAGTACTAGTTTTCCAGTGGAAATTGGAGAGATTAAATCACATAAACTTGCAAGTTACTTGCTGAGAATCTGAACATAGTAAAAAAATAGTTACCGTGAGTATTGATATAACAAATATCGTAATCCTCTGTAGAGTCTGCATTCAACCGAGTCAAGCCAAGAGAAGCTTTCAGTGCAGCTCCCTTGACACGCTCAGGGCCAGTCACATTGGTGCCTCTCAAATGAAAACTCCACGAGGGGGACCGTCTGCAGGCCTGTGCAGGAGCAGAGCCCAGGCTGCCAGTGTTAGAGCAGTGCCTGGTGCAGAAGAGAAACTGCCCAGCACCCTTGAAGCACCTTCCGGGGAACCGGTGTGGCAGGAAGTCGAGTGACAGAAAATGGCTGCTCTGTGAACAGTTTACAAACGAAATACTAATCTGTCCTTCACAGTCAGTCAGTTTCACCCACGTTTGGTGATATATTTTGAAGCAGGGATCTAAAAAAAGAAAATTGGAAAGGACAGAAAAAAGGTTTAAAAATATACAGAGTATATATATTGTATAAAAATACATGTAGTATATCTATTTTCTTCTTATTCTAAAATAATATATATGTAAATATATGTAAACATAAGTATACCTATGAATCTAACTGTATATACATATATAATCCAACATTATAAATATATAAATATTAGATAATATGTAATACTGTATGTATAATTATCTTTACATATAATATAAACAAAGTATTTACATTGACATATAATTACCTATGCATATAAAATATATATAATTTTAAGCATATATAAAATGCATTTAAATATATAAGTTATTTGTATTGGGGCTTTTTTTGAAGGGAGGGTGAGTGGACATTCCTTGATTTTCAACCACGGATAATCACAATACTAATTCAAAAGCTGTTTCCTGGGCTGGAATTAGGGAGTACTTTCCTCAAGCCAAAAATTTAAGGAGGCCGCAATCTAAGGAATCGACACAAATGATATTTCCATGCCGTATGAAAAATGAAAATTAGTGAAAAACTATCCAGGAGAAACAAAGTAATACAATTTTAAGCAAAGACCAGAAATGACCGTGCACTTGCAAATCCCTCAGAGTCTCACCAGGGAGAAGGGAGACTGTGGCAATTGCATGGTCATCAAGTGTGGCAAATTGCACTCACTCTATGCCACTCTCACCCACGAGCGTTGAAGGTTCTGACCGGCTAAATGCCCTCAACTGCTCCTACACGACACTGCTCCTTTTTCTTCCTAGCAACACAAGTCACGGTGGCGTTCTGGGAAAGAAGTTTCAGCAACCTCAGGTGAAAGAGCAATGATCGAAGATTAATCCTGAATCACAAGAAACCTAAACATGGCAGTTCTGTCCGTTGAAAAGTAAAGTAGCACCTTGCAAATATCGTGGAGTTTCCCTCCTTTAATGCTAGGAAAGTAAAATTACATAAAAACGATCTAAATCAAATAATGCCGCTTTAATTTGCCTAGATTCCTTTTTTCAAAGACTTGAACGTCCTGACTCAGAAACATGGGCCACTGAAAACTCCGACGACCCCACAGGGGGGCGCACGTCCCTCCTCCCGGCCCCGGCCCCGGCCCCGGCCCCGACTCCATCCCTGTTCCCGGCCCCAGCCCCGGCCCCGGCCCCGGTCCCGGCCCCGGCCCCGGCCCCGGCTCCGTCCCTGTTCCCGGCCCCGGCCCCGGTCCCGGCCCCAGTCACGGTCCCGGCGGTATCACCGCCGTCGTCCCCGCTCACTCGCCCGAGGCTCCCGCACTCGGGCTGCTCCCGGACCCGCTGTCTACCCGGCTCCCCTTTCCCAGGCTGTCCCGGCCTCGCGTCCCCCACTCCTGCGGAATCTGTGACCATCACAGCCCGTGCGGTCGCGAGCCCTCGGGTCCCGACTCAATGGGTTTCCCCGTCAAACTCAGTCTCGCTGCGGCTTCTACGCGAAAGAAAGCCCCGAGCACAGGGAGCAGCTCAGACACTCACGGCCCTCACCGAAGAAAACTGGGTCGCGCCAAGCCGCGGCGGAGCTCTCTCCGCAGCCATCGGAGGAAAATGTTCTCCACACTATTTAAGCAGCACCGGTTCGGCGCGACAAGCGGCGACGTCTGCTCTCTCGGGCTGTGGCACCCTCTGAAACCAAAAGCGGCCGAGTCCGTCCGCGTTTCCGGAACCGGAGGCTCAGAAAAGGCCGTTCGCGCGCCCTCTCGCGGCCGCCTCGAGAATCACTGAAATTCTCAATGGTCCACATCTGCCTGCTCATGGCGGGAGTGGTGCTCTGCTCCGTCCCTGCCTGCTCATCTGTCTGGGGCATGCCTTCCAGCCATGGCCTGGAAAACCGGCAAGCCATCATGCTAGTGAGACGGATGAAAAAGATCCCATCTCACTCATGCTTCAAGGACAGGAAGAACTTCAATTTTCCTTGGACAGGAGAAAATATCACCCCAATCCAGAAGACACATGCCACCTGTTTCCGTGGTCAGATGCTCCAGCAGATCCTCAGCCTCCTCAAAAGAGAGAACAGCCATGCTGCTTGGGATGCGATCCTCCTCGATAAACTACTCTTCAGCCTTGAGAAGAGCCTGCGACAAGTGCAGATGACAAATGGAGAAACTCTCTCTTGTCCTGATTTGGGAAATGACGTTCGGAAGTATTTCCAAGAAATGATTGGTTATCTGAGGGAAAAGAAATACAGCCCCTGTGCCTGGGAGGTGGTCAGAGTGGAAATTGAAGTGCGCTTAGTCCTCATTCACCACCTTCAGAGCAACGTCAGGAAATGACGTAGAAGTTATACTCAGGACCCTCCCTAACCAATTACACGATTGTTTACCAGGCCCCCCAAAGCAAGCTAAACTCACACATTTGCACCAGCTGAAAAACATCTGAATCCTAAATCATGGGATTATGTAAAACATACGTTCTACATCGTGAATTTACAGTAGAATGATTAGAGAGAATAACATGGTGTCTTGTCCTAAATAAATACTGTCATGATTTATAATTTTCATTATCTGTTTCAATTCTTGAGTGGTGCTTGTTGTTTCCGAAGTTGGAAGTTTAATTGTTTACAGACATGGTTCTTCAGTCTAGAATTTGGTGAAGGGCATTTGTCAGTCAAGTTGATGCTCGCTCCTGTAACAGAACAAAAGAAAACCACCAGTAGTTAGATGATAATACAAACTTATCTTTCCTTTATAGAAGAGCTCAGTGTTGGCCTCCTCTGAGCGGGGTTTCAGGGACCTCACAACCTACTATTTTGCAGCTTTGCCATCATCAACATATAAGTTCAAACAGGTTTGCGACGCTTGAGGCTACTGTGCTCAGTCGATATGGAAAAAATTATATGGTGGATCACTTGTAGGATGCTTTGAAGGACCCATGCTGCACAGGGTGAACATCACTTCCACCCGTATTTACTCAGCCTGGATTCATGCTCGTCGGATACCTAAGTGCAAAGGAGAGGGGAAAGAGAGTCCGACTGGGGGATTAGTGAGAAGAGAATATATGTTCTTTGAATAAGACCACTCTTTATTTTCACACTGTGCGTACTAACAGTATTTGTAAGAGAAAATTAACTGGCATTCTTGCTAGGCACAGTTTATTTCAAAATCTGATGCCAACTCTGATTCCACAATTTAGACTCAGGGAAAACGACACGGATGTCATTCATTAAAGTTCACAGCGACACTGACTGAATCTTGGAAAGAGTTAAGTGATTCCCAAAGGCACAGGCCAAAATTGAAAAACAGACAAGTGTATAGGGACAAGGTCCCCAAACACATTGTAACATTCACATCGTCTCCGTATTATCGGAAAAGACAAGGAATGTGCGATCAGGCAAGGCGTTGCGCTTCCTTGAGGGGCACTGAAGTAAAAGTGGAAGGTGGGTCTTCCATTTGCAACCAGGCCCTGTGGCACATCCTGAGGTTCTAAATATTAAAACTACAAATGGGAAGAAAGCATCTCTACAATCAAGTGTTTGTGTTTTGTTTTTTAAATCGTCACAAAATCTTCCATTACAATTTCCCTGCATGAAGCGGGAAGAGCTTACAAATTCTTTAGATCTATTGTCTTCCCAATTCATGTCTCCAGTATGTATTGGTATTATTCTTTCCACTGTTATTATAATGATTATTCCTTTCATAAATATTGACTGAGCTCCGGAAATGATAGGAACTAGGCTAAGATGCCCAGGAAACAAGACCGCATAAGACGACTCCTCTGGCCAAGAGTAACTTACGGACTCATGGCGACCTATATTCTTAGGACGAAGTTCATTCGAAGGTTCAGTGTAATAAAGACATCATCTCTGACAGCTAGGAGAAATAATATAGCCATGTGTAAAGAAGGGGTGTCCTTTGAAATTGTGAATTCCCTTGCTTCTTGCTGGAGACATGACAAGACGATGAGTCAACTTCTGAGTCCATTTATCCACAAGGAGAAAACAAGGGATGCATTTCTCGCTTCCCCGTTATCCAGAGAGCATATTGCACTCTCACAAGTTTGCCTTTTCTGTGTGTAAACTCTTGTGGTTGTTGTGTCTCCCTTGACTCTCTTGAAAGCTGGATCCAGCAAAGCTGAAACCAACCCCTGGACCAGCAGTGATTGCTTTTCCTGGAGCCCATGCCCGTTTGCTACCTTTGACCTGCGTCCCTTCCACCACTTTTCTTCTGCTCTGCCGCATCCCCTCATCTGCCCCTTGGCTGGGCTCAATTTAGCTAAATTATCCTTCGTCGTGTCCTTTGCAGTGGGATATTGCTTTCCTTGTGACGTTTGATCACACTGAGGTACATATATTGGCTTTCTTGGTATTCCCATTCCTTGGGAGGGAAAATGCAGCAACTTTCCTTTCTATGTAAAAGGAAATGGGAAAGAAAGATCTCTGGTGTCTCGCCAGCGGTACACAACAATTGAACAGCCATTTATTTTCATCACACCTACATCCCATTGTTGCCATTTATGACAAAGATGGCTTCCTTTGGTTTAATAAGATTCCATTAGAATTGGAATCTCCGACTGATGTTTGGTTGGAAATTTGAACTTCGGTGCAAAACAAAATTTTCTTTTTAAATAAAATTGATGTTCTCTCCATCGTGCATTCTTCTTGGGATGGTATTGCTCCCAAAAGTGTGAAAATTAGTTCCTAGAGGTGTTAACAAATCTTAGTCATTACAATAATTTGTGGTTCTCCAAAGCCCAAATCTAAGAAAACCTGTCCCTTATTACTAATTTTTATTTCCCTCGGGTTTTCTTGTGTATCAAGAAGCATTGACATTGAGTTCTCGGAAGATCCACAGAGCATAGGCAGCATGAGCAATACAAGCCTACGGTGAACAGACGATCGCTTGATCTCAAAATCATGTCTCGAGATGTGGCCTCCACACGAATACATATGGACTGCCTTTGGCTGTCTCGTGGATGGAGCTGAGGTTTGCTCCTGAGTGCTACTGAATGAGTTAATGGCTTTGAGAATTAAATGCAAAGAATTTGTGCTTTATTATGTGGCTCTGCTAAAGTTATTCGCCACATCAATAATGAAGTCGAGTGCTAAAAAGAAATAAAAGTTGACCGCACCTGGGGGAACATCCGGGAGGTGGCACAGTGACAATGTATTCTATCGTATGGAACAAAATTTAAAGTTAGGTACACTAGAAATTAATGGGAAGAAAATAATTGAATTGATAGATAATTTTTAGCAGTTTTGAAAGATATTTAAGTATGTCATTACATTGGTATTGTGTATTTTTGTAACATGAATTTGCATGTGAAATTTGACTCATTACAATTTATATAAGTCAATAGATGACACAAAAAGGAGCTCAGCAAATAAACTTATAAAGCCAAGTCAAATCAATAACTTTGAAACTTAAGTCTTGGCTTAAAATTTTTATAGAGACCTTCTTAAACATGCATTGAATGCAAAAAGTTAACCTCACACTTTCTTTTCTACGTATAAACCTGAGCTACAGATACGGTCCGTAAATAATTGCACGATATACCCCCGCCTTTGTAGCTTATCACAGGAGGGTCAATTCGGAAAAAACAATTTAACCAGGCTCTGGAGAAAAGGGATGAGCAGGCCACCATGAAAGAAATAAAAGAGAAAAGAAAAAGGTGGAGAAACGCTGCTCTCAAAGTATGTAGAGAGTGCATAAAGAAAGCAAAAACAGAAGTAGAAAGGAAGACACGGGCATCCAAAAAATGGAAACTAGTGTGTTCCCTATTTAAGACACATGCACAAAGCAAGCTCTTCAGAGAACCTAGCGGCTAAGGCTCAGAGTCGCCCATCTCAGCCAGGCCAGCAGCATCTGCGAGATCCCCAATGGCCTTGCCCTTTCCTTTACTGATGGCCCTGCTGGTGCTCAGCTGCCAGGCGACCTGCTCTCTGGGCTGTGATCTGCCTCAGGCCCACAGCCTGGGGACCAGGAGGGCCTTGATACTCCTGGGACGAATGAGGAGAATCTCCCCTCTGTCCTGCCTGAAGGACAGAAATGACTTCGGATTCCCCCAGGAAGACTTGGATGGCCACCAGCTGCAGAAGGCCCGAGCCATCTCTGTCCTCCATGAGATGACCCAGCAGAGCTTCAACCTCTTCTGCACAGAGGGCTCATCGGCTGCTTGGGATGAGAGCCTCTTGGACAAACTCTGCACTGGACTCTATCAGCAGCTGGACGACCTGGAAGCCTGTCTGATGCCGGAGGTGGGGGTGGAAGAGACTCCCCTGGTGAACGAGGACTTCGCACTGGCCGTGAGGAAATACTTCCAAAGAATCAGTCTCTACCTGAAAGAGAAGAGGCACAGCCCTTGCGCCTGGGAGGTCGTGAGAGCAGAAATCGTGAGATCCTTCTCTTCATCAATAAACATGCGGGGAAGATTAGGGAGGAGGCAATGAGACCTGGTCCGACGTGGAAACGACTCTCATGGACGAGTACACACTATCGCACTTTCCTGAGCTCTCCGGTCGCCAAGACTGTCACTTCTGCTACAATCATGACATGAAGTGCCTCAAGTTTGTCAGATGCCTTCAGGGTGTTCAGCAGCGTCATGTTCAACCCTGCAGGGACTGGTACTTACAGACGACCGTGCAAATGTATCTATCTATTTATTTATTTAAATGTTTATTTATCTAACTGTTGACAAGATTGAAATTGTTTTTGTCAATACGCCTTTATACTGTGCTTAATAGAACAAAATATATTCTTTGTATTTTGTGAAACTATTATATTGCTTTCTGCATTAAATTTTTACTATAGAAAAATGCTTGTATTTGTTTATTCTTTAAAAAGAAAGTCCAAGCCTGTCTCTACAACCTGACGTAAAGACAGATGGTACAATTCATCTCCTCAACATTAGTGTATTCGAGCTATCGGTAAAAATGAACTTCACCTAAAAGAGGTTGTTTGTTCCCCTCAGAATATGGATGTGAACATGCTCTCTTCTATCTTTGATTCTTGGAGGGAAAGAGAGCTCAAAAGAAACACACTCATACTTAATATCAGTTATGTGAAACAGTATAATGAGAAAATGAAACAACCAATAAAATTCTCTCTGCAGAAGGTAGATGGAAGCATGTCAGGAAATAGAAATAAAATTACCGATACGCCCCACAAATTGCTAGACATGTAAGTGCAAATGTCCAGCACTAGTTGGACACAGGAATTTGCAATTGGCAAGGAATTCAATGCCTGGAGGATCATAATGGCAACTGAAAGTGCAGAAATGAAGTTGGTCATGTGGGAAGAGATGACAGAGGGAGAAACAGACATTGTCTGGATCCTAAGGACCTTCAAACTTTAAAGGAAGTGGACAGAAGAGCCACAGATGAAGAAGATGGAATAGCCATCCATTATAAGGACTCACCCTTTGGAGACAAAGACGATAAATGTCTTTTCTAAACAATAAATGTGCTGAGAAGAGGAATCAGTAGATTCCACAGAAGGTGTGAACTCAAACTGCCCACTACATTGGAAAATAGACCGTACTGGCAACCTTAGTGACATTTGGTTTGTAGAACGAATAAGCAGAAACCATACTGGAGTCGGTAGAAGTGAAATGAGAGAAAAGAAGTTAGTGACCCTGTGGGAAAGACAGAAATTTGAAGAAATCGGGAAAAGAATGCGGGGTTTTTTGTGTGTATAGTTTTTCCCATTTTGCAATACATACTTTTTTCATGGTTAGAAGACATTTTTTATATATACATATATACAGACACACACACACACACACACACACACACAGAGAGAGAATATTATTTATGAATATTCATGAGATAGAAAGCTGATTGTCAGCCCTTGTGCCCATGATGTGAGGGCCAGATTCCTACTGGCAGCACGCCCATTACCACAAATTGCATTTGTACCCTGTGTCCCCCACCCGATAATGCCCGAACTCCCTCTCCCTCCCTCAACCCCCTTACTCCACTTTGTAGCCCATGGAATGCTCTGTCCCTCTGCAAGTCCAACACACTGCTATGGACTTTCTTTCCTTCCTTCTTTCTCTCACAGCTCCTTACATAAGTGAGCACATGTGATATTTATACCTCTGTGCTTTGCTTATTTCACTCAACATAAATTTCTCCAGGCTCATCCATGTTGTTGCAAATGGGAGTATGTCATTCTTTTTTGTGGCAGAGTAGTATTCCATGCTCTGTGTTGTGGGGAGGGGGGGGGTGTATTTAAATGTATATGTCACAGTTTCCTTATTCATTCATCCATTAAAGGATATTGTTATATTTACTGTAAAAGAAAATTGTTCTAGTTAAGTCTGTACTGTCACTTTGCCCAAAAACTCTCTGGAGCCACATCATGTTTGCTATCCGGGATTTAACGACTTTATGCATAGTTGAGAGAATTGCAGAACCAAGACTGAGCTGTCATGTTCACGGTCCGGGCAGGAGTCCGGTGAGCGCTCTTCCTCCCCACGCGCAGGGTCTGGCAGTGCACCTCGCTCACTCACATGCTGTCGGCACCCCGCGCTCTCCCGCAGTGTGTGCACCCAGTCAAGCGGACACGCAATGTGTACAAGTGGCGTCTAGTGTTAACTAAACCGACAGTTACTACATGAGCAAGTGAGGAAAAGTTTCCTGTCTAGAAAGAATGACCAAAGTGCACTCTCATTATGCAACCACCCCGTGAAGGAGAATCTGGCCAAGGTGATGCTGGCTCTGTTGGGAGGAACTCTTCTTCGAGGCACGTGTACTGGCTCTGGAACAATTAACCAATCAGACCTGATATTTACAAAGGAGTAAAAAGCAAACATGAAAATGATCGAGAAAGGCTATTTAAAATCGGAATGTATGTTTTCCTCCTCCTGCCCAGGGTCTCTTCCATCTCCTGCACCACACAGGGCTCCAGAGACTCTAGTGAGTCATCGAGTCCAGTGAGGAATTTCAGCCCTCGTGCGGGGGAAGTTGGAGATCTGTTGGATAATCTCATGGGGAACAGAGGTGGCTTGAGCCTTTTGGAATTTGCCACCATCCAGCTGCTCCAGGGGAACTGAATACGTTCTCCTCCTTCGGATGGGAAAAAAGGAAGATTCTCCCACCTGGGTGCAGAACTGTGGTCGGTCGGTCTCCTGCCTTGGCAGGTCACGGACCTGGGTCAGGTCACAGCGAACGGTGCAGAGAGAACTGGAGCACATCATCTTCAGTGTCACCAGGTGATAGAATTTGGATGTGTTGTCCCCACCGAAACTCATGTGGAAATCTGGTCCTCAATGTGGCAGTGCTGGAAGCTGAGTCATGGGGGGCGGATCCCTCATGAATGGATTCATGTTCTCCCTGGGGGAAGTGGGGCCCTAGTGAAATCTTGCTCTATTAGTTCCCTGGAGAGCTGGTTGTATAAAAGACCCTGGCATCTCCTCCCTGCCTCTCTTGCTTCCTCTCACCATGTGATCTGCTTGTACCCGCCAGTGCCTGCCGTTTTCCACCATGAGTAGAGGAAGCCTGAGGTCCATGCCAGAATCAGCTGTCCCAGAATCATAAGACAAACAAACCTCTGTTCTTTCCAAATTACCTAGTCTCAGATATTCTCTTAGAGCAACACAAAATGGGCCAATGCACCAGGGAGGAGGTAGCGCGGCCACTGGGGGGATGGAGGTGTCGGGCATCGACCCAGCTGCTATCAGCACCTTCTTGCATGTGAGAGTCTGACACGGCGAGCCCAGGGTTTGCAGCTTTTGGGCTTGTCCCAGTTTTGTTTCCACTTCCTTTCACTTTGTCTTCCATTTACGAGCCTCAGATAATGTCATGACTTCAACACTGCGCTCGTGTTATTACACTGGAAGTTCAACACGTTCATCAAAAATGAAAGAAATCTCAATCCAGTAGGAAATATTCATACAAATGAGAACCAATGTTGAAATAAATACGTCTCAATATATGTCTCTTTTCAAATTCTAGCACTTAGAGATTTGATCCTGTACAGCATTATTAAATTTCTTCGATTGCACTGAAATACAAGTTGCCTCCTCTGTCTGCATTTCCCTATTAAAGGACTCATTCACTAGATTTGATGTCTTCCACCTTTCTTCACAGGAGCCATAGCTCATATTTTCCGACATAATCGATAGATAATAGCAGCATAGAGCTGAGGCATTAATTCATTAGTTCTCTTCGTCTGTCACCAGTAATGTGTTGACTGCATATACATGAGTGATAACATGCTTGGCAATGTGGATCCAGTTATAACTGAGACAGGGAAACTGTGAGAAAACTTTAGTAGTTGTCAGTACTAGTTTTCCAGTGGAAATTGGAGAGATTAAATCACATAAACTTGCAAGTTACTTGCTGAGAATCTGAACATAGTAAAAAAATAGTTACCGTGAGTATTGATATAACAAATATCGTAATCCTCTGTAGAGTCTGCATTCAACCGAGTCAAGCCAAGAGAAGCTTTCAGTGCAGCTCCCTTGACACGCTCAGGGCCAGTCACATTGGTGCCTCTCAAATGAAAACTCCACGAGGGGGACCGTCTGCAGGCCTGTGCAGGAGCAGAGCCCAGGCTGCCAGTGTTAGAGCAGTGCCTGGTGCAGAAGAGAAACTGCCCAGCACCCTTGAAGCACCTTCCGGGGAACCGGTGTGGCAGGAAGTCGAGTGACAGAAAATGGCTGCTCTGTGAACAGTTTACAAACGAAATACTAATCTGTCCTTCACAGTCAGTCAGTTTCACCCACGTTTGGTGATATATTTTGAAGCAGGGATCTAAAAAAAGAAAATTGGAAAGGACAGAAAAAAGGTTTAAAAATATACGGAGTATATATATTGTATAAAAATACATGTAGTATATCTATTTTCTTCTTATTCTAAAATAATATATATGTAAATATATGTAAACATAAGTATACCTATGAATCTAACTGTATATACATATATAATCCAACATTATAAATATATAAATATTAGATAATATGTAATACTGTATGTATAATTATCTTTACATATAATATAAACAAAGTATTTACATTGACATATAATTACCTATGCATATAAAATATATATAATTTTAAGCATATATAAAATGCATTTAAATATATAAGTTATTTGTATTGGGGCTTTTTTTGAAGGGAGGGTGAGTGGACATTCCTTGATTTTCAACCACGGATAATCACAATACTAATTCAAAAGCTGTTTCCTGGGCTGGAATTAGGGAGTACTTTCCTCAAGCCAAAAATTTAAGGAGGCCGCAATCTAAGGAATCGACACAAATGATATTTCCATGCCGTATGAAAAATGAAAATTAGTGAAAAACTATCCAGGAGAAACAAAGTAATACAATTTTAAGCAAAGACCAGAAATGACCGTGCACTTGCAAATCCCTCAGAGTCTCACCAGGGAGAAGGGAGACTGTGGCAATTGCATGGTCATCAAGTGTGGCAAATTGCACTCACTCTATGCCACTCTCACCCACGAGCGTTGAAGGTTCTGACCGGCTAAATGCCCTCAACTGCTCCTACACGACACTGCTCCTTTTTCTTCCTAGCAACACAAGTCACGGTGGCGTTCTGGGAAAGAAGTTTCAGCAACCTCAGGTGAAAGAGCAATGATCGAAGATTAATCCTGAATCACAAGAAACCTAAACATGGCAGTTCTGTCCGTTGAAAAGTAAAGTAGCACCTTGCAAATATCGTGGAGTTTCCCTCCTTTAATGCTAGGAAAGTAAAATTACATAAAAACGATCTAAATCAAATAATGCCGCTTTAATTTGCCTAGATTCCTTTTTTCAAAGACTTGAACGTCCTGACTCAGAAACATGGGCCACTGAAAACTCCGACGACCCCACAGGGGGGCGCACGTCCCTCCTCCCGGCCCCGGCCCCGGCCCCGGCCCCGACTCCATCCCTGTTCCCGGCCCCAGCCCCGGCCCCGGCCCCGGTCCCGGCCCCGGCCCCGGCCCCGGCTCCGTCCCTGTTCCCGGCCCCGGCCCCGGTCCCGGCCCCAGTCACGGTCCCGGCGGTATCACCGCCGTCGTCCCCGCTCACTCGCCCGAGGCTCCCGCACTCGGGCTGCTCCCGGACCCGCTGTCTACCCGGCTCCCCTTTCCCAGGCTGTCCCGGCCTCGCGTCCCCCACTCCTGCGGAATCTGTGACCATCACAGCCCGTGCGGTCGCGAGCCCTCGGGTCCCGACTCAATGGGTTTCCCCGTCAAACTCAGTCTCGCTGCGGCTTCTACGCGAAAGAAAGCCCCGAGCACAGGGAGCAGCTCAGACACTCACGGCCCTCACCGAAGAAAACTGGGTCGCGCCAAGCCGCGGCGGAGCTCTCTCCGCAGCCATCGGAGGAAAATGTTCTCCACACTATTTAAGCAGCACCGGTTCGGCGCGACAAGCGGCGACGTCTGCTCTCTCGGGCTGTGGCACCCTCTGAAACCAAAAGCGGCCGAGTCCGTCCGCGTTTCCGGAACCGGAGGCTCAGAAAAGGCCGTTCGCGCGCCCTCTCGCGGCCGCCTCGAGAATCACTGAAATTCTCAATGGTCCACATCTGCCTGCTCATGGCGGGAGTGG
Organism: Cynocephalus volans; assembly: GCF_027409185.1. Taxonomy (NCBI): domain Eukaryota; kingdom Metazoa; phylum Chordata; class Mammalia; order Dermoptera; family Cynocephalidae; genus Cynocephalus; species Cynocephalus volans. The sequence continues at coordinate 62,929,112 of NC_084475.1, read as the reverse complement.
TGCTCTGCTCCGTCCCTGCCTGCTCATCTGTCTGGGGCATGCCTTCCAGCCATGGCCTGGAAAACCGGCAAGCCATCATGCTAGTGAGACGGATGAAAAAGATCCCATCTCACTCATGCTTCAAGGACAGGAAGAACTTCAATTTTCCTTGGACAGGAGAAAATATCACCCCAATCCAGAAGACACATGCCACCTGTTTCCGTGGTCAGATGCTCCAGCAGATCCTCAGCCTCCTCAAAAGAGAGAACAGCCATGCTGCTTGGGATGCGATCCTCCTCGATAAACTACTCTTCAGCCTTGAGAAGAGCCTGCGACAAGTGCAGATGACAAATGGAGAAACTCTCTCTTGTCCTGATTTGGGAAATGACGTTCGGAAGTATTTCCAAGAAATGATTGGTTATCTGAGGGAAAAGAAATACAGCCCCTGTGCCTGGGAGGTGGTCAGAGTGGAAATTGAAGTGCGCTTAGTCCTCATTCACCGCCTTCAGAGCAACGTCAGGAAATGACGTAGAAGTTATACTCAGGACCCTCCCTAACCAATTACACGATTGTTTACCAGGCCCCCCAAAGCAAGCTAAACTCACACATTTGCACCAGCTGAAAAACATCTGAATCCTAAATCATGGGATTATGTAAAACATACGTTCTACATCGTGAATTTACAGTAGAATGATTAGAGAGAATAACATGGTGTCTTGTCCTAAATAAATACTGTCATGATTTATAATTTTCATTATCTGTTTCAATTCTTGAGTGGTGCTTGTTGTTTCCGAAGTTGGAAGTTTAATTGTTTACAGACATGGTTCTTCAGTCTAGAATTTGGTGAAGGGCATTTGTCAGTCAAGTTGATGCTCGCTCCTGTAACAGAACAAAAGAAAACCACCAGTAGTTAGATGATAATACAAACTTATCTTTCCTTTATAGAAGAGCTCAGTGTTGGCCTCCTCTGAGCGGGGTTTCAGGGACCTCACAACCTACTATTTTGCAGCTTTGCCATCATCAACATATAAGTTCAAACAGGTTTGCGACGCTTGAGGCTACTGTGCTCAGTCGATATGGAAAAAATTATATGGTGGATCACTTGTAGGATGCTTTGAAGGACCCATGCTGCACAGGGTGAACATCACTTCCACCCGTATTTACTCAGCCTGGATTCATGCTCGTCGGATACCTAAGTGCAAAGGAGAGGGGAAAGAGAGTCCGACTGGGGGATTAGTGAGAAGAGAATATATGTTCTTTGAATAAGACCACTCTTTATTTTCACACTGTGCGTACTAACAGTATTTGTAAGAGAAAATTAACTGGCATTCTTGCTAGGCACAGTTTATTTCAAAATCTGATGCCAACTCTGATTCCACAATTTAGACTCAGGGAAAACGACACGGATGTCATTCATTAAAGTTCACAGCGACACTGACTGAATCTTGGAAAGAGTTAAGTGATTCCCAAAGGCACAGGCCAAAATTGAAAAACAGACAAGTGTATAGGGACAAGGTCCCCAAACACATTGTAACATTCACATCGTCTCCGTATTATCGGAAAAGACAAGGAATGTGCGATCAGGCAAGGCGTTGCGCTTCCTTGAGGGGCACTGAAGTAAAAGTGGAAGGTGGGTCTTCCATTTGCAACCAGGCCCTGTGGCACATCCTGAGGTTCTAAATATTAAAACTACAAATGGGAAGAAAGCATCTCTACAATCAAGTGTTTGTGTTTTGTTTTTTAAATCGTCACAAAATCTTCCATTACAATTTCCCTGCATGAAGCGGGAAGAGCTTACAAATTCTTTAGATCTATTGTCTTCCCAATTCATGTCTCCAGTATGTATTGGTATTATTCTTTCCACTGTTATTATAATGATTATTCCTTTCATAAATATTGACTGAGCTCCGGAAATGATAGGAACTAGGCTAAGATGCCCAGGAAACAAGACCGCATAAGACGACTCCTCTGGCCAAGAGTAACTTACGGACTCATGGCGACCTATATTCTTAGGACGAAGTTCATTCGAAGGTTCAGTGTAATAAAGACATCATCTCTGACAGCTAGGAGAAATAATATAGCCATGTGTAAAGAAGGGGTGTCCTTTGAAATTGTGAATTCCCTTGCTTCTTGCTGGAGACATGACAAGACGATGAGTCAACTTCTGAGTCCATTTATCCACAAGGAGAAAACAAGGGATGCATTTCTCGCTTCCCCGTTATCCAGAGAGCATATTGCACTCTCACAAGTTTGCCTTTTCTGTGTGTAAACTCTTGTGGTTGTTGTGTCTCCCTTGACTCTCTTGAAAGCTGGATCCAGCAAAGCTGAAACCAACCCCTGGACCAGCAGTGATTGCTTTTCCTGGAGCCCATGCCCGTTTGCTACCTTTGACCTGCGTCCCTTCCACCACTTTTCTTCTGCTCTGCCGCATCCCCTCATCTGCCCCTTGGCTGGGCTCAATTTAGCTAAATTATCCTTCGTCGTGTCCTTTGCAGTGGGATATTGCTTTCCTTGTGACGTTTGATCACACTGAGGTACATATATTGGCTTTCTTGGTATTCCCATTCCTTGGGAGGGAAAATGCAGCAACTTTCCTTTCTATGTAAAAGGAAATGGGAAAGAAAGATCTCTGGTGTCTCGCCAGCGGTACACAACAATTGAACAGCCATTTATTTTCATCACACCTACATCCCATTGTTGCCATTTATGACAAAGATGGCTTCCTTTGGTTTAATAAGATTCCATTAGAATTGGAATCTCCGACTGATGTTTGGTTGGAAATTTGAACTTCGGTGCAAAACAAAATTTTCTTTTTAAATAAAATTGATGTTCTCTCCATCGTGCATTCTTCTTGGGATGGTATTGCTCCCAAAAGTGTGAAAATTAGTTCCTAGAGGTGTTAACAAATCTTAGTCATTACAATAATTTGTGGTTCTCCAAAGCCCAAATCTAAGAAAACCTGTCCCTTATTACTAATTTTTATTTCCCTCGGGTTTTCTTGTGTATCAAGAAGCATTGACATTGAGTTCTCGGAAGATCCACAGAGCATAGGCAGCATGAGCAATACAAGCCTACGGTGAACAGACGATCGCTTGATCTCAAAATCATGTCTCGAGATGTGGCCTCCACACGAATACATATGGACTGCCTTTGGCTGTCTCGTGGATGGAGCTGAGGTTTGCTCCTGAGTGCTACTGAATGAGTTAATGGCTTTGAGAATTAAATGCAAAGAATTTGTGCTTTATTATGTGGCTCTGCTAAAGTTATTCGCCACATCAATAATGAAGTCGAGTGCTAAAAAGAAATAAAAGTTGACCGCACCTGGGGGAACATCCGGGAGGTGGCACAGTGACAATGTATTCTATCGTATGGAACAAAATTTAAAGTTAGGTACACTAGAAATTAATGGGAAGAAAATAATTGAATTGATAGATAATTTTTAGCAGTTTTGAAAGATATTTAAGTATGTCATTACATTGGTATTGTGTATTTTTGTAACATGAATTTGCATGTGAAATTTGACTCATTACAATTTATATAAGTCAATAGATGACACAAAAAGGAGCTCAGCAAATAAACTTATAAAGCCAAGTCAAATCAATAACTTTGAAACTTAAGTCTTGGCTTAAAATTTTTATAGAGACCTTCTTAAACATGCATTGAATGCAAAAAGTTAACCTCACACTTTCTTTTCTACGTATAAACCTGAGCTACAGATACGGTCCGTAAATAATTGCACGATATACCCCCGCCTTTGTAGCTTATCACAGGAGGGTCAATTCGGAAAAAACAATTTAACCAGGCTCTGGAGAAAAGGGATGAGCAGGCCACCATGAAAGAAATAAAAGAGAAAAGAAAAAGGTGGAGAAACGCTGCTCTCAAAGTATGTAGAGAGTGCATAAAGAAAGCAAAAACAGAAGTAGAAAGGAAGACACGGGCATCCAAAAAATGGAAACTAGTGTGTTCCCTATTTAAGACACATGCACAAAGCAAGCTCTTCAGAGAACCTAGCGGCTAAGGCTCAGAGTCGCCCATCTCAGCCAGGCCAGCAGCATCTGCGAGATCCCCAATGGCCTTGCCCTTTCCTTTACTGATGGCCCTGCTGGTGCTCAGCTGCCAGGCGACCTGCTCTCTGGGCTGTGATCTGCCTCAGGCCCACAGCCTGGGGACCAGGAGGGCCTTGATACTCCTGGGACGAATGAGGAGAATCTCCCCTCTGTCCTGCCTGAAGGACAGAAATGACTTCGGATTCCCCCAGGAAGACTTGGATGGCCACCAGCTGCAGAAGGCCCGAGCCATCTCTGTCCTCCATGAGATGACCCAGCAGAGCTTCAACCTCTTCTGCACAGAGGGCTCATCGGCTGCTTGGGATGAGAGCCTCTTGGACAAACTCTGCACTGGACTCTATCAGCAGCTGGACGACCTGGAAGCCTGTCTGATGCCGGAGGTGGGGGTGGAAGAGACTCCCCTGGTGAACGAGGACTTCGCACTGGCCGTGAGGAAATACTTCCAAAGAATCAGTCTCTACCTGAAAGAGAAGAGGCACAGCCCTTGCGCCTGGGAGGTCGTGAGAGCAGAAATCGTGAGATCCTTCTCTTCATCAATAAACATGCGGGGAAGATTAGGGAGGAGGCAATGAGACCTGGTCCGACGTGGAAACGACTCTCATGGACGAGTACACACTATCGCACTTTCCTGAGCTCTCCGGTCGCCAAGACTGTCACTTCTGCTACAATCATGACATGAAGTGCCTCAAGTTTGTCAGATGCCTTCAGGGTGTTCAGCAGCGTCATGTTCAACCCTGCAGGGACTGGTACTTACAGACGACCGTGCAAATGTATCTATCTATTTATTTATTTAAATGTTTATTTATCTAACTGTTGACAAGATTGAAATTGTTTTTGTCAATACGCCTTTATACTGTGCTTAATAGAACAAAATATATTCTTTGTATTTTGTGAAACTATTATATTGCTTTCTGCATTAAATTTTTACTATAGAAAAATGCTTGTATTTGTTTATTCTTTAAAAAGAAAGTCCAAGCCTGTCTCTACAACCTGACGTAAAGACAGATGGTACAATTCATCTCCTCAACATTAGTGTATTCGAGCTATCGGTAAAAATGAACTTCACCTAAAAGAGGTTGTTTGTTCCCCTCAGAATATGGATGTGAACATGCTCTCTTCTATCTTTGATTCTTGGAGGGAAAGAGAGCTCAAAAGAAACACACTCATACTTAATATCAGTTATGTGAAACAGTATAATGAGAAAATGAAACAACCAATAAAATTCTCTCTGCAGAAGGTAGATGGAAGCATGTCAGGAAATAGAAATAAAATTACCGATACGCCCCACAAATTGCTAGACATGTAAGTGCAAATGTCCAGCACTAGTTGGACACAGGAATTTGCAATTGGCAAGGAATTCAATGCCTGGAGGATCATAATGGCAACTGAAAGTGCAGAAATGAAGTTGGTCATGTGGGAAGAGATGACAGAGGGAGAAACAGACATTGTCTGGATCCTAAGGACCTTCAAACTTTAAAGGAAGTGGACAGAAGAGCCACAGATGAAGAAGATGGAATAGCCATCCATTATAAGGACTCACCCTTTGGAGACAAAGACGATAAATGTCTTTTCTAAACAATAAATGTGCTGAGAAGAGGAATCAGTAGATTCCACAGAAGGTGTGAACTCAAACTGCCCACTACATTGGAAAATAGACCGTACTGGCAACCTTAGTGACATTTGGTTTGTAGAACGAATAAGCAGAAACCATACTGGAGTCGGTAGAAGTGAAATGAGAGAAAAGAAGTTAGTGACCCTGTGGGAAAGACAGAAATTTGAAGAAATCGGGAAAAGAATGCGGGGTTTTTTGTGTGTATAGTTTTTCCCATTTTGCAATACATACTTTTTTCATGGTTAGAAGACATTTTTTATATATACATATATACAGACACACACACACACACACACACACACAGAGAGAGAGAATATTATTTATGAATATTCATGAGATAGAAAGCTGATTGTCAGCCCTTGTGCCCATGATGTGAGGGCCAGATTCCTACTGGCAGCACGCCCATTACCACAAATTGCATTTGTACCCTGTGTCCCCCACCCGATAATGCCCGAACTCCCTCTCCCTCCCTCAACCCCCTTACTCCACTTTGTAGCCCATGGAATGCTCTGTCCCTCTGCAAGTCCAACACACTGCTATGGACTTTCTTTCCTTCCTTCTTTCTCTCACAGCTCCTTACATAAGTGAGCACATGTGATATTTATACCTCTGTGCTTTGCTTATTTCACTCAACATAAATTTCTCCAGGCTCATCCATGTTGTTGCAAATGGGAGTATGTCATTCTTTTTTGTGGCAGAGTAGTATTCCATGCTCTGTGTTGTGGGGAGGGGGGGGGTGTATTTAAATGTATATGTCACAGTTTCCTTATTCATTCATCCATTAAAGGATATTGTTATATTTACTGTAAAAGAAAATTGTTCTAGTTAAGTCTGTACTGTCACTTTGCCCAAAAACTCTCTGGAGCCACATCATGTTTGCTATCCGGGATTTAACGACTTTATGCATAGTTGAGAGAATTGCAGAACCAAGACTGAGCTGTCATGTTCACGGTCCGGGCAGGAGTCCGGTGAGCGCTCTTCCTCCCCACGCGCAGGGTCTGGCAGTGCACCTCGCTCACTCACATGCTGTCGGCACCCCGCGCTCTCCCGCAGTGTGTGCACCCAGTCAAGCGGACACGCAATGTGTACAAGTGGCGTCTAGTGTTAACTAAACCGACAGTTACTACATGAGCAAGTGAGGAAAAGTTTCCTGTCTAGAAAGAATGACCAAAGTGCACTCTCATTATGCAACCACCCCGTGAAGGAGAATCTGGCCAAGGTGATGCTGGCTCTGTTGGGAGGAACTCTTCTTCGAGGCACGTGTACTGGCTCTGGAACAATTAACCAATCAGACCTGATATTTACAAAGGAGTAAAAAGCAAACATGAAAATGATCGAGAAAGGCTATTTAAAATCGGAATGTATGTTTTCCTCCTCCTGCCCAGGGTCTCTTCCATCTCCTGCACCACACAGGGCTCCAGAGACTCTAGTGAGTCATCGAGTCCAGTGAGGAATTTCAGCCCTCGTGCGGGGGAAGTTGGAGATCTGTTGGATAATCTCATGGGGAACAGAGGTGGCTTGAGCCTTTTGGAATTTGCCACCATCCAGCTGCTCCAGGGGAACTGAATACGTTCTCCTCCTTCGGATGGGAAAAAAGGAAGATTCTCCCACCTGGGTGCAGAACTGTGGTCGGTCGGTCTCCTGCCTTGGCAGGTCACGGACCTGGGTCAGGTCACAGCGAACGGTGCAGAGAGAACTGGAGCACATCATCTTCAGTGTCACCAGGTGATAGAATTTGGATGTGTTGTCCCCACCGAAACTCATGTGGAAATCTGGTCCTCAATGTGGCAGTGCTGGAAGCTGAGTCATGGGGGGCGGATCCCTCATGAATGGATTCATGTTCTCCCTGGGGGAAGTGGGGCCCTAGTGAAATCTTGCTCTATTAGTTCCCTGGAGAGCTGGTTGTATAAAAGACCCTGGCATCTCCTCCCTGCCTCTCTTGCTTCCTCTCACCATGTGATCTGCTTGTACCCGCCAGTGCCTGCCGTTTTCCACCATGAGTAGAGGAAGCCTGAGGTCCATGCCAGAATCAGCTGTCCCAGAATCATAAGACAAACAAACCTCTGTTCTTTCCAAATTACCTAGTCTCAGATATTCTCTTAGAGCAACACAAAATGGGCCAATGCACCAGGGAGGAGGTAGCGCGGCCACTGGGGGGATGGAGGTGTCGGGCATCGACCCAGCTGCTATCAGCACCTTCTTGCATGTGAGAGTCTGACACGGCGAGCCCAGGGTTTGCAGCTTTTGGGCTTGTCCCAGTTTTGTTTCCACTTCCTTTCACTTTGTCTTCCATTTACGAGCCTCAGATAATGTCATGACTTCAACACTGCGCTCGTGTTATTACACTGGAAGTTCAACACGTTCATCAAAAATGAAAGAAATCTCAATCCAGTAGGAAATATTCATACAAATGAAAACCAATGTTGAAATAAATACGTCTCAATATATGTCTCTTTTCAAATTCTAGCACTTAGAGATTTGATCCTGTACAGCATTATTAAATTTCTTCGATTGCACTGAAATACAAGTTGCCTCCTCTGTCTGCATTTCCCTATTAAAGGACTCATTCACTAGATTTGATGTCTTCCACCTTTCTTCACAGGAGCCATAGCTCATATTTTCCGACATAATCGATAGATAATAGCAGCATAGAGCTGAGGCATTAATTCATTAGTTCTCTTCGTCTGTCACCAGTAATGTGTTGACTGCATATACATGAGTGATAACATGCTTGGCAATGTGGATCCAGTTATAACTGAGACAGGGAAACTGTGAGAAAACTTTAGTAGTTGTCAGTACTAGTTTTCCAGTGGAAATTGGAGAGATTAAATCACATAAACTTGCAAGTTACTTGCTGAGAATCTGAACATAGTAAAAAAATAGTTACCGTGAGTATTGATATAACAAATATCGTAATCCTCTGTAGAGTCTGCATTCAACCGAGTCAAGCCAAGAGAAGCTTTCAGTGCAGCTCCCTTGACACGCTCAGGGCCAGTCACATTGGTGCCTCTCAAATGGAAACTCCACGAGGGGGACCGTCTGCAGGCCTGTGCAGGAGCAGAGCCCAGGCTGCCAGTGTTAGAGCAGTGCCTGGTGCAGAAGAGAAACTGCCCAGCACCCTTGAAGCACCTTCCGGGGAACCGGTGTGGCAGGAAGTCGAGTGACAGAAAATGGCTGCTCTGTGAACAGTTTACAAACGAAATACTAATCTGTCCTTCACAGTCAGTCAGTTTCACCCACGTTTGGTGATATATTTTGAAGCAGGGATCTAAAAAAAGAAAATTGGAAAGGACAGAAAAAAGGTTTAAAAATATACGGAGTATATATATTGTATAAAAATACATGTAGTATATCTATTTTCTTCTTATTCTAAAATAATATATATGTAAATATATGTAAACATAAGTATACCTATGAATCTAACTGTATATACATATATAATCCAACATTATAAATATATAAATATTAGATAATATGTAATACTGTATGTATAATTATCTTTACATATAATATAAACAAAGTATTTACATTGACATATAATTACCTATGCATATAAAATATATATAATTTTAAGCATATATAAAATGCATTTAAATATATAAGTTATTTGTATTGGGGCTTTTTTTGAAGGGAGGGTGAGTGGACATTCCTTGATTTTCAACCACGGATAATCACAATACTAATTCAAAAGCTGTTTCCTGGGCTGGAATTAGGGAGTACTTTCCTCAAGCCAAAAATTTAAGGAGGCCGCAATCTAAGGAATCGACACAAATGATATTTCCATGCCGTATGAAAAATGAAAATTAGTGAAAAACTATCCAGGAGAAACAAAGTAATACAATTTTAAGCAAAGACCAGAAATGACCGTGCACTTGCAAATCCCTCAGAGTCTCACCAGGGAGAAGGGAGACTGTGGCAATTGCATGGTCATCAAGTGTGGCAAATTGCACTCACTCTATGCCACTCTCACCCAAGAGCGTTGAAGGTTCTGACCGGCTAAATGCCCTCAACTGCTCCTACACGACACTGCTCCTTTTTCTTCCTAGCAACACAAGTCACGGTGGCGTTCTGCGAAAGAAGTTTCAGCAACCTCAGGTGAAAGAGCAATGATCGAAGATTAATCCTGAATCACAAGAAACCTAAACATGGCAGTTCTGTCCGTTGAAAAGTAAAGTAGCACCTTGCAAATATCGTGGAGTTTCCCTCCTTTAATGCTAGGAAAGTAAAATTACATAAAAACGATCTAAATCAAATAATGCCGCTTTAATTTGCCTAGATTCCTTTTTTCAAAGACTTGAACGTCCTGACTCAGAAACATGGGCCACTGAAAACTCCGACGACCCCACAGGGGGGCGCACGTCCCTCCTCCCGGCCCCGGCCCCGGCCCCGGCCCCGACTCCATCCCTGTTCCCGGCCCCAGCCTCGGCCCCGGCCCCGGTCCCGGCCCCGGCCCCGGCCCCGGCTCCGTCCCTGTTCCCGGCCCCGGCCCCGGTCCCGGCCCCAGTCACGGTCCCGGCGGTATCACCGCCGTCGTCCCCGCTCACTCGCCCGAGGCTCCCGCACTCGGGCTGCTCCCGGACCCGCTGTCTACCCGGCTCCCCTTTCCCAGGCTGTCCCGGCCTCGCGTCCCCCACTCCTGCGGAATCTGTGACCATCACAGCCCGTGCGGTCGCGAGCCCTCGGGTCCCGACTCAATGGGTTTCCCCGTCAAACTCAGTCTCGCTGCGGCTTCTACGCGAAAGAAAGCCCCGAGCACAGGGAGCAGCTCAGACACTCACGGCCCTCACCGAAGAAAACTGGGTCGCGCCAAGCCGCGGCGGAGCTCTCTCCGCAGCCATCGGAGGAAAATGTTCTCCACACTATTTAAGCAGCACCGGTTCGGCGCGACAAGCGGCGACGTCTGCTCTCTCGGGCTGTGGCACCCTCTGAAACCAAAAGCGGCCGAGTCCGTCCGCGTTTCCGGAACCGGAGGCTCAGAAAAGGCCGTTCGCGCGCCCTCTCGCGGCCGCCTCGAGAATCACTGAAATTCTCAATGGTCCACATCTGCCTGCTCATGGCGGGAGTGGTGCTCTGCTCCGTCCCTGCCTGCTCATCTGTCTGGGGCATGCCTTCCAGCCATGGCCTGGAAAACCGGCAAGCCATCATGCTAGTGAGACGGATGAAAAAGATCCCATCTCACTCATGCTTCAAGGACAGGAAGAACTTCAATTTTCCTTGGACAGGAGAAAATATCACCCCAATCCAGAAGACACATGCCACCTGTTTCCGTGGTCAGATGCTCCAGCAGATCCTCAGCCTCCTCAAAAGAGAGAACAGCCATGCTGCTTGGGATGCGATCCTCCTCGATAAACTACTCTTCAGCCTTGAGAAGAGCCTGCGACAAGTGCAGATGACAAATGGAGAAACTCTCTCTTGTCCTGATTTGGGAAATGACGTTCGGAAGTATTTCCAAGAAATGATTGGTTATCTGAGGGAAAAGAAATACAGCCCCTGTGCCTGGGAGGTGGTCAGAGTGGAAATTGAAGTGCGCTTAGTCCTCATTCACCGCCTTCAGAGCAACGTCAGGAAATGACGTAGAAGTTATACTCAGGACCCTCCCTAACCAATTACACGATTGTTTACCAGGCCCCCCAAAGCAAGCTAAACTCACACATTTGCACCAGCTGAAAAACATCTGAATCCTAAATCATGGGATTATGTAAAACATACGTTCTACATCGTGAATTTACAGTAGAATGATTAGAGAGAATAACATGGTGTCTTGTCCTAAATAAATACTGTCATGATTTATAATTTTCATTATCTGTTTCAATTCTTGAGTGGTGCTTGTTGTTTCCGAAGTTGGAAGTTTAATTGTTTACAGACATGGTTCTTCAGTCTAGAATTTGGTGAAGGGCATTTGTCAGTCAAGTTGATGCTCGCTCCTGTAACAGAACAAAAGAAAACCACCAGTAGTTAGATGATAATACAAACTTATCTTTCCTTTATAGAAGAGCTCAGTGTTGGCCTCCTCTGAGCGGGGTTTCAGGGACCTCACAACCTACTATTTTGCAGCTTTGCCATCATCAACATATAAGTTCAAACAGGTTTGCGACGCTTGAGGCTACTGTGCTCAGTCGATATGGAAAAAATTATATGGTGGATCACTTGTAGGATGCTTTGAAGGACCCATGCTGCACAGGGTGAACATCACTTCCACCCGTATTTACTCAGCCTGGATTCATGCTCGTCGGATACCTAAGTGCAAAGGAGAGGGGAAAGAGAGTCCGACTGGGGGATTAGTGAGAAGAGAATATATGTTCTTTGAATAAGACCACTCTTTATTTTCACACTGTGTGTACTAACAGTATTTGTAAGAGAAAATTAACTGGCATTCTTGCTAGGCACAGTTTATTTCAAAATCTGATGCCAACTCTGATTCCACAATTTAGACTCAGGGAAAACGACACGGATGTCATTCATTAAAGTTCACAGCGACACTGACTGAATCTTGGAAAGAGTTAAGTGATTCCCAAAGGCACAGGCCAAAATTGAAAAACAGACAAGTGTATAGGGACAAGGTCCCCAAACACATTGTAACATTCACATCGTCTCCGTATTATCGGAAAAGACAAGGAATGTGCGATCAGGCAAGGCGTTGCGCTTCCTTGAGGGGCACTGAAGTAAAAGTGGAAGGTGGGTCTTCCATTTGCAACCAGGCCCTGTGGCACATCCTGAGGTTCTAAATATTAAAACTACAAATGGGAAGAAAGCATCTCTACAATCAAGTGTTTGTGTTTTGTTTTTTAAATCGTCACAAAATCTTCCATTACAATTTCCCTGCATGAAGCGGGAAGAGCTTACAAATTCTTTAGATCTATTGTCTTCCCAATTCATGTCTCCAGTATGTATTGGTATTATTCTTTCCACTGTTATTATAATGATTATTCCTTTCATAAATATTGACTGAGCTCCGGAAATGATAGGAACTAGGCTAAGATGCCCAGGAAACAAGACCGCATAAGACGACTCCTCTGGCCAAGAGTAACTTACGGACTCATGGCGACCTATATTCTTAGGACGAAGTTCATTCGAAGGTTCAGTGTAATAAAGACATCATCTCTGACAGCTAGGAGAAATAATATAGCCATGTGTAAAGAAGGGGTGTCCTTTGAAATTGTGAATTCCCTTGCTTCTTGCTGGAGACATGACAAGACGATGAGTCAACTTCTGAGTCCATTTATCCACAAGGAGAAAACAAGGGATGCATTTCTCGCTTCCCCGTTATCCAGAGAGCATATTGCACTCTCACAAGTTTGCCTTTTCTGTGTGCAAACTCTTGTGGTTGTTGTGTCTCCCTTGACTCTCTTGAAAGCTGGATCCAGCAAAGCTGAAACCAACCCCTGGACCAGCAGTGATTGCTTTTCCTGGAGCCCATGCCCGTTTGCTACCTTTGACCTGCGTCCCTTCCACCACTTTTCTTCTGCTCTGCCGCATCCCCTCATCTGCCCCTTGGCTGGGCTCAATTTAGCTAAATTATCCTTCGTCGTGTCCTTTGCAGTGGGATATTGCTTTCCTTGTGACGTTTGATCACACTGAGGTACATATATTGGCTTTCTTGGTATTCCCATTCCTTGGGAGGGAAAATGCAGCAACTTTCCTTTCTATGTAAAAGGAAATGGGAAAGAAAGATCTCTGGTGTCTCGCCAGCGGTACACAACAATTGAACAGCCATTTATTTTCATCACACCTACATCCCATTGTTGCCATTTATGACAAAGATGGCTTCCTTTGGTTTAATAAGATTCCATTAGAATTGGAATCTCCGACTGATGTTTGGTTGGAAATTTGAACTTCGGTGCAAAACAAAATTTTCTTTTTAAATAAAATTGATGTTCTCTCCATCGTGCATTCTTCTTGGGATGGTATTGCTCCCAAAAGTGTGAAAATTAGTTCCTAGAGGTGTTAACAAATCTTAGTCATTACAATAATTTGTGGTTCTCCAAAGCCCAAATCTAAGAAAACCTGTCCCTTATTACTAATTTTTATTTCCCTCGGGTTTTCTTGTGTATCAAGAAGCATTGACATTGAGTTCTCGGAAGATCCACAGAGCATATGCAGCATGAGCAATACAAGCCTACGGTGAACAGACGATCGCTTGATCTCAAAATCATGTCTCGAGATGTGGCCTCCACACGAATACATATGGACTGCCTTTGGCTGTCTCGTGGATGGAGCTGAGGTTTGCTCCTGAGTGCTACTGAATGAGTTAATGGCTTTGAGAATTAAATGCAAAGAATTTGTGCTTTATTATGTGGCTCTGCTAAAGTTATTCGCCACATCAATAATGAAGTCGAGTGCTAAAAAGAAATAAAAGTTGACCGCACCTGGGGGAACATCCGGGAGGTGGCACAGTGACAATGTATTCTATCGTATGGAACAAAATTTAAAGTTAGGTACACTAGAAATTAATGGGAAGAAAATAATTGAATTGATAGATAATTTTTAGCAGTTTTGAAAGATATTTAAGTATGTCATTACATTGGTATTGTGTATTTTTGTAACATGAATTTGCATGTGAAATTTGACTCATTACAATTTATATAAGTCAATAGATGACACAAAAAGGAGCTCAGCAAATAAACTTATAAAGCCAAGTCAAATCAATAACTTTGAAACTTAAGTCTTGGCTTAAAATTTTTATAGAGACCTTCTTAAACATGCATTGAATGCAAAAAGTTAACCTCACACTTTCTTTTCTACGTATAAACCTGAGCTACAGATACGGTCCGTAAATAATTGCACGATATACCCCCGCCTTTGTAGCTTATCACAGGAGGGTCAATTCGGAAAAAACAATTTAACCAGGCTCTGGAGGAAAGGGATGAGCAGGCCACCATGAAAGAAATAAAAGAGAAAAGAAAAAGGTGGAGAAACGCTGCTCTCAAAGTATGTAGAGAGTGCATAAAGAAAGCAAAAACAGAAGTAGAAAGGAAGACACGGGCATCCAAAAAATGGAAACTAGTGTGTTCCCTATTTAAGACACATGCACAAAGCAAGCTCTTCAGAGAACCTAGCGGCTAAGGCTCAGAGTCGCCCATCTCAGCCAGGCCAGCAGCATCTGCGAGATCCCCAATGGCCTTGCCCTTTCCTTTACTGATGGCCCTGCTGGTGCTCAGCTGCCAGGCGACCTGCTCTCTGGGCTGTGATCTGCCTCAGGCCCACAGCCTGGGGACCAGGAGGGCCTTGATACTCCTGGGACGAATGAGGAGAATCTCCCCTCTGTCCTGCCTGAAGGACAGAAATGACTTCGGATTCCCCCAGGAAGACTTGGATGGCCACCAGCTGCAGAAGGCCCGAGCCATCTCTGTCCTCCATGAGATGACCCAGCAGAGCTTCAACCTCTTCTGCACAGAGGGCTCATCGGCTGCTTGGGATGAGAGCCTCTTGGACAAACTCTGCACTGGACTCTATCAGCAGCTGGACGACCTGGAAGCCTGTCTGATGCCGGAGGTGGGGGTGGAAGAGACTCCCCTGGTGAACGAGGACTTCGCACTGGCCGTGAGGAAATACTTCCAAAGAATCAGTCTCTACCTGAAAGAGAAGAGGCACAGCCCTTGCGCCTGGGAGGTCGTGAGAGCAGAAATCGTGAGATCCTTCTCTTCATCAATAAACATGCGGGGAAGATTAGGGAGGAGGCAATGAGACCTGGTCCGACGTGGAAACGACTCTCATGGACGAGTACACACTATCGCACTTTCCTGAGCTCTCCGGTCGCCAAGACTGTCACTTCTGCTACAATCATGACATGAAGTGCCTCAAGTTTGTCAGATGCCTTCAGGGTGTTCAGCAGCGTCATGTTCAACCCTGCAGGGACTGGTACTTACAGACGACCGTGCAAATGTATCTATCTATTTATTTATTTAAATGTTTATTTATCTAACTGTTGACAAGATTGAAATTGTTTTTGTCAATACGCCTTTATACTGTGCTTAATAGAACAAAATATATTCTTTGTATTTTGTGAAACTATTATATTGCTTTCTGCATTAAATTTTTACTATAGAAAAATGCTTGTATTTGTTTATTCTTTAAAAAGAAAGTCCAAGCCTGTCTCTACAACCTGACGTAAAGACAGATGGTACAATTCATCTCCTCAACATTAGTGTATTCGAGCTATCGGTAAAAATGAACTTCACCTAAAAGAGGTTGTTTGTTCCCCTCAGAATATGGATGTGAACATGCTCTCTTCTATCTTTGATTCTTGGAGGGAAAGAGAGCTCAAAAGAAACACACTCATACTTAATATCAGTTATGTGAAACAGTATAATGAGAAAATGAAACAACCAATAAAATTCTCTCTGCAGAAGGTAGATGGAAGCATGTCGGGAAATAGAAATAAAATTACCGATACGCCCCACAAATTGCTAGACATGTAAGTGCAAATGTCCAGCACTAGTTGGACACAGGAATTTGCAATTGGCAAGGAATTCAATGCCTGGAGGATCATAATGGCAACTGAAAGTGCAGAAATGAAGTTGGTCATGTGGGAAGAGATGACAGAGGGAGAAACAGACATTGTCTGGATTCTAAGGACCTTCAAACTTTAAAGGAAGTGGACAGAAGAGCCACAGATGAAGAAGATGGAATAGCCATCCATTATAAGGACTCACCCTTTGGAGACAAAGACGGTAAATGTCTTTTCTAAACAATAAATGTGCTGAGAAGAGGAATCAGTAGATTCCACAGAAGGTGTGAACTCAAACTGCCCACTACATTGGAAAATAGACCGTACTGGCAACCTTAGTGACATCTGGTTTGTAGAACGAATAAGCAGAAACCATACTGGAGTCGGTAGAAGTGAAATGAGAGAAAAGAAGTTAGTGACCCTGAGGGAAAGACAGAAATTTGAAGAAATCGGGAAAAGAATGCGGGGTTTTTTGTGTGTATAGTTTTTCCCATTTTGCAATACATACTTTTTTCATGGTTAGAAGACATTTTTTATATATACATATATACAGACACACACACACACACACACACACACACACACACACACACACAGAGAATATTGTTTATGAATATTCATGAGATAGAAAGCTGATTGTCAGCCCTTGTGCCCATGATGTGAGGGCCAGATTCCTACTGGCAGCACGCCCATTACCACAAATTGCATTTGTACCCTGTGTCCCCCACCCGATAATGCCCGAACTCCCTCTCCCTCCCTCAACCCCCTTACTCCACTTTGTAGCCCATGGAATGCTCTGTCCCTCTGCAAGTCCAACACACTGCTATGGACTTTCTTTCCTTCCTTCTTTCTCTCACAGCTCCTTACATAAGTGAGCACATGTGATATTTATACCTCTGTGCTTTGCTTATTTCACTCAACATAAATTTCTCCAGGCTCATCCATGTTGTTGCAAATGGGAGTATGTCATTCTTTTTTGTGGCAGAGTAGTATTCCATGCTCTGTGTTGTGGGGAGGGGGGGGTGTATTTAAATGTATATGTCACAGTTTCCTTATTCATTCATCCATTAAAGGATATTGTTATATTTACTGTAAAAGAAAATTGTTCTAGTTAAGTCTGTACTGTCACTTTGCCCAAAAACTCTCTGGAGCCACATCATGTTTGCTATCTGGGATTTAACGACTTTATGCATAGTTGAGAGAATTGCAGAACCAAGACTGAGCTGTCATGTTCACGGTCCGGGCAGGAGTCCGGTGAGCGCTCTTCCTCCCCACGCGCAGGGTCTGGCAGTGCACCTCGCTCACTCACATGCTGTCGGCACCCCGCGCTCTCCCGCAGTGTGTGCACCCAGTCAAGCGGACACGCAATGTGTACAAGTGGCGTCTAGTGTTAACTAAACCGACAGTTACTACATGAGCAAGTGAGGAAAAGTTTCCTGTCTAGAAAGAATGACCAAAGTGCACTCTCATTATGCAACCACCCCGTGAAGGAGAATCTGGCCAAGGTGATGCTGGCTCTGTTGGGAGGAACTCTTCTTCGAGGCACGTGTACTGGCTCTGGAACAATTAACCAATCAGACCTGATATTTACAAAGGAGTAAAAAGCAAACATGAAAATGATCGAGAAAGGCTATTTAAAATCGGAATGTATGTTTTCCTCCTCCTGCCCAGGGTCTCTTCCATCTCCTGCACCACACAGGGCTCCAGAGACTCTAGTGAGTCATCGAGTCCAGTGAGGAATTTCAGCCCTCGTGCGGGGGAAGTTGGAGATCTGTTGGATAATCTCATGGGGAACAGAGGTGGCTTGAGCCTTTTGGAATTTGCCACCATCCAGCTGCTCCAGGGGAACTGAATACGTTCTCCTCCTTCGGATGGGAAAAAAGGAAGATTCTCCCACCTGGGTGCAGAACTGTGGTCGGTCGGTCTCCTGCCTTGGCAGGTCACGGACCTGGGTCAGGTCACAGCGAACGGTGCAGAGAGAACTGGAGCACATCATCTTCAGTGTCACCAGGTGATAGAATTTGGATGTGTTGTCCCCACCGAAACTCATGTGGAAATCTGGTCCTCAATGTGGCAGTGCTGGAAGCTGAGTCATGGGGGGCGGATCCCTCATGAATGGATTCATGTTCTCCCTGGGGGAAGTGGGGCCCTAGTGAAATCTTGCTCTATTAGTTCCCTGGAGAGCTGGTTGTATAAAAGACCCTGGCATCTCCTCCCTGCCTCTCTTGCTTCCTCTCACCATGTGATCTGCTTGTACCCGCCAGTGCCTGCCATTTTCCACCATGAGTAGAGGAAGCCTGAGGTCCATGCCAGAATCAGCTGTCCCAGAATCATAAGACAAACAAACCTCTGTTCTTTCCAAATTACCTAGTCTCAGATATTCTCTTAGAGCAACACAAAATGGGCCAATGCACCAGGGAGGAGGTAGCGCGGCCACTGGGGGGATGGAGGTGTCGGGCATCGACCCAGCTGCTATCAGCACCTTCTTGCATGTGAGAGTCTGACACGGCGAGCCCAGGGTTTGCAGCTTTTGGGCTTGTCCCAGTTTTGTTTCCACTTCCTTTCACTTTGTCTTCCATTTACGAGCCTCAGATAATGTCATGACTTCAACACTGCGCTCGTGTTATTACACTGGAAGTTCAACACGTTCATCAAAAATGAAAGAAATCTCAATCCAGTAGGAAATATTCATACAAATGAGAACCAATGTTGAAATAAATACGTCTCAATATATGTCTCTTTTCAAATTCTAGCACTTAGAGATTTGATCCTGTACAGCATTATTAAATTTCTTCGATTGCACTGAAATACAAGTTGCCTCCTCTGTCTGCATTTCCCTATTAAAGGACTCATTCACTAGATTTGATGTCTTCCACCTTTCTTCACAGGAGCCATAGCTCATATTTTCCGACATAATCGATAGATAATAGCAGCATAGAGCTGAGGCATTAATTCATTAGTTCTCTTCGTCTGTCACCAGTAATGTGTTGACTGCATATACATGAGTGATAACATGCTTGGCAATGTGGATCCAGTTATAACTGAGACAGGGAAACTGTGAGAAAACTTTAGTAGTTGTCAGTACTAGTTTTCCAGTGGAAATTGGAGAGATTAAATCACATAAACTTGCAAGTTACTTGCTGAGAATCTGAACATAGTAAAAAAATAGTTACCGTGAGTATTGATATAACAAATATCGTAATCCTCTGTAGAGTCTGCATTCAACCGAGTCAAGCCAAGAGAAGCTTTCAGTGCAGCTCCCTTGACACGCTCAGGGCCAGTCACATTGGTGCCTCTCAAATGGAAACTCCACGAGGGGGACCGTCTGCAGGCCTATGCAGGAGCAGAGCCCAGGCTGCCAGTGTTAGAGCAGTGCCTGGTGCAGAAGAGAAACTGCCCAGCACCCTTGAAGCACCTTCCGGGGAACCGGTGTGGCAGGAAGTCGAGTGACAGAAAATGGCTGCTCTGTGAACAGTTTACAAACGAAATACTAATCTGTCCTTCACAGTCAGTCAGTTTCACCCACGTTTGGTGATATATTTTGAAGCAGGGATCTAAAAAAAGAAAATTGGAAAGGACAGAAAAAAGGTTTAAAAATATACGGAGTATATATATTGTATAAAAATACATGTAGTATATCTATTTTCTTCTTATTCAAAAATAATATATATGTAAATATATGTAAACATAAGTATACCTATGAATCTAACTGTATATACATATATAATCCAACATTATAAATATATAAATATTAGATAATATGTAATACTGTATGTATAATTATCTTTACATATAATATAAACAAAGTATTTACATTGACATATAATTACCTATGCATATAAAATATATATAATTTTAAGCATATATAAAATGCATTTAAATATATAAGTTATTTGTATTGGGGCTTTTTTTGAAGGGAGGGTGAGTGGACATTCCTTGATTTTCAACCACGGATAATCACAATACTAATTCAAAAGCTGTTTCCTGGGCTGGAATTAGGGAGTACTTTCCTCAAGCCAAAAATTTAAGGAGGCCGCAATCTAAGGAATCGACACAAATGATATTTCCATGCCGTATGAAAAATGAAAATTAGTGAAAAACTATCCAGGAGAAACAAAGTAATACAATTTTAAGCAAAGACCAGAAATGACCATGCACTTGCAAATCCCTCAGAGTCTCACCAGGGAGAAGGGAGACTGTGGCAATTGCATGGTCATCAAGTGTGGCAAATTGCACTCACTCTATGCCACTCTCACCCAAGAGCGTTGAAGGTTCTGACCGGCTAAATGCCCTCAACTGCTCCTACACGACACTGCTCCTTTTTCTTCCTAGCAACACAAGTCACGGTGGCGTTCTGCGAAAGAAGTTTCAGCAACCTCAGGTGAAAGAGCAATGATCGAAGATTAATCCTGAATCACAAGAAACCTAAACATGGCAGTTCTGTCCGTTGAAAAGTAAAGTAGCACCTTGCAAATATCGTGGAGTTTCCCTCCTTTAATGCTAGGAAAGTAAAATTACATAAAAACGATCTAAATCAAATAATGCCGCTTTAATTTGCCTAGATTCCTTTTTTCAAAGACTTGAACGTCCTGACTCAGAAACATGGGCCACTGAAAACTCCGACGACCCCACAGGGGGGCGCACGTCCCTCCTCCCGGCCCCGGCCCCGGCCCCGGCCCCGACTCCATCCCTGTTCCCGGCCCCAGCCCCGGCCCCGGCCCCGGTCCCGGCCCCGGCCCCGGCCCCGGCTCCGTCCCTGTTCCCGGCCCCGGCCCCGGTCCCGGCCCCAGTCACGGTCCCGGCGGTATCACCGCCGTCGTCCCCGCTCACTCGCCCGAGGCTCCCGCACTCGGGCTGCTCCCGGACCCGCTGTCTACCCGGCTCCCCTTTCCCAGGCTGTCCCGGCCTCGCGTCCCCCACTCCTGCGGAATCTGTGACCATCACAGCCCGTGCGGTCGCGAGCCCTCGGGTCCCGACTCAATGGGTTTCCCCGTCAAACTCAGTCTCGCTGCGGCTTCTACGCGAAAGAAAGCCCCGAGCACAGGGAGCAGCTCAGACACTCACGGCCCTCACCGAAGAAAACTGGGTCGCGCCAAGCCGCGGCGGAGCTCTCTCCGCAGCCATCGGAGGAAAATGTTCTCCACACTATTTAAGCAGCACCGGTTCGGCGCGACAAGCGGCGACGTCTGCTCTCTCGGGCTGTGGCACCCTCTGAAACCAAAAGCGGCCGAGTCCGTCCGCGTTTCCGGAACCGGAGGCTCAGAAAAGGCCGTTCGCGCGCCCTCTCGCGGCCGCCTCGAGAATCACTGAAATTCTCAATGGTCCACATCTGCCTGCTCATGGCGGGAGTGGTGCTCTGCTCCGTCCCTGCCTGCTCATCTGTCTGGGGCATGCCTTCCAGCCATGGCCTGGAAAACCGGCAAGCCATCATGCTAGTGAGACGGATGAAAAAGATCCCATCTCACTCATGCTTCAAGGACAGGAAGAACTTCAATTTTCCTTGGACAGGAGAAAATATCACCCCAATCCAGAAGACACATGCCACCTGTTTCCGTGGTCAGATGCTCCAGCAGATCCTCAGCCTCCTCAAAAGAGAGAACAGCCATGCTGCTTGGGATGCGATCCTCCTCGATAAACTACTCTTCAGCCTTGAGAAGAGCCTGCGACAAGTGCAGATGACAAATGGAGAAACTCTCTCTTGTCCTGATTTGGGAAATGACGTTCGGAAGTATTTCCAAGAAATGATTGGTTATCTGAGGGAAAAGAAATACAGCCCCTGTGCCTGGGAGGTGGTCAGAGTGGAAATTGAAGTGCGCTTAGTCCTCATTCACCGCCTTCAGAGCAACGTCAGGAAATGACGTAGAAGTTATACTCAGGACCCTCCCTAACCAATTACACGATTGTTTACCAGGCCCCCCAAAGCAAGCTAAACTCACACATTTGCACCAGCTGAAAAACATCTGAATCCTAAATCATGGGATTATGTAAAACATACGTTCTACATCGTGAATTTACAGTAGAATGATTAGAGAGAATAACATGGTGTCTTGTCCTAAATAAATACTGTCATGATTTATAATTTTCATTATCTGTTTCAATTCTTGAGTGGTGCTTGTTGTTTCCGAAGTTGGAAGTTTAATTGTTTACAGACATGGTTCTTCAGTCTAGAATTTGGTGAAGGGCATTTGTCAGTCAAGTTGATGCTCGCTCCTGTAACAGAACAAAAGAAAACCACCAGTAGTTAGATGATAATACAAACTTATCTTTCCTTTATAGAAGAGCTCAGTGTTGGCCTCCTCTGAGCGGGGTTTCAGGGACCTCACAACCTACTATTTTGCAGCTTTGCCATCATCAACATATAAGTTCAAACAGGTTTGCGACGCTTGAGGCTACTGTGCTCAGTCGATATGGAAAAAATTATATGGTGGATCACTTGTAGGATGCTTTGAAGGACCCATGCTGCACAGGGTGAACATCACTTCCACCCGTATTTACTCAGCCTGGATTCATGCTCGTCGGATACCTAAGTGCAAAGGAGAGGGGAAAGAGAGTCCGACTGGGGGATTAGTGAGAAGAGAATATATGTTCTTTGAATAAGACCACTCTTTATTTTCACACTGTGCGTACTAACAGTATTTGTAAGAGAAAATTAACTGGCATTCTTGCTAGGCACAGTTTATTTCAAAATCTGATGCCAACTCTGATTCCACAATTTAGACTCAGGGAAAACGACACGGATGTCATTCATTAAAGTTCACAGCGACACTGACTGAATCTTGGAAAGAGTTAAGTGATTCCCAAAGGCACAGGCCAAAATTGAAAAACAGACAAGTGTATAGGGACAAGGTCCCCAAACACATTGTAACATTCACATCGTCTCCGTATTATCGGAAAAGACAAGGAATGTGCGATCAGGCAAGGCGTTGCGCTTCCTTGAGGGGCACTGAAGTAAAAGTGGAAGGTGGGTCTTCCATTTGCAACCAGGCCCTGTGGCACATCCTGAGGTTCTAAATATTAAAACTACAAATGGGAAGAAAGCATCTCTACAATCAAGTGTTTGTGTTTTGTTTTTTAAATCGTCACAAAATCTTCCATTACAATTTCCCTGCATGAAGCGGGAAGAGCTTACAAATTCTTTAGATCTATTGTCTTCCCAATTCATGTCTCCAGTATGTATTGGTATTATTCTTTCCACTGTTATTATAATGATTATTCCTTTCATAAATATTGACTGAGCTCCGGAAATGATAGGAACTAGGCTAAGATGCCCAGGAAACAAGACCGCATAAGACGACTCCTCTGGCCAAGAGTAACTTACGGACTCATGGCGACCTATATTCTTAGGACGAAGTTCATTCGAAGGTTCAGTGTAATAAAGACATCATCTCTGACAGCTAGGAGAAATAATATAGCCATGTGTAAAGAAGGGGTGTCCTTTGAAATTGTGAATTCCCTTGCTTCTTGCTGGAGACATGACAAGACGATGAGTCAACTTCTGAGTCCATTTATCCACAAGGAGAAAACAAGGGATGCATTTCTCGCTTCCCCGTTATCCAGAGAGCATATTGCACTCTCACAAGTTTGCCTTTTCTGTGTGCAAACTCTTGTGGTTGTTGTGTCTCCCTTGACTCTCTTGAAAGCTGGATCCAGCAAAGCTGAAACCAACCCCTGGACCAGCAGTGATTGCTTTTCCTGGAGCCCATGCCCGTTTGCTACCTTTGACCTGCGTCCCTTCCACCACTTTTCTTCTGCTCTGCCGCATCCCCTCATCTGCCCCTTGGCTGGGCTCAATTTAGCTAAATTATCCTTCGTCGTGTCCTTTGCAGTGGGATATTGCTTTCCTTGTGACGTTTGATCACACTGAGGTACATATATTGGCTTTCTTGGTATTCCCATTCCTTGGGAGGGAAAATGCAGCAACTTTCCTTTCTATGTAAAAGGAAATGGGAAAGAAAGATCTCTGGTGTCTCGCCAGCGGTACACAACAATTGAACAGCCATTTATTTTCATCACACCTACATCCCATTGTTGCCATTTATGACAAAGATGGCTTCCTTTGGTTTAATAAGATTCCATTAGAATTGGAATCTCCGACTGATGTTTGGTTGGAAATTTGAACTTCGGTGCAAAACAAAATTTTCTTTTTAAATAAAATTGATGTTCTCTCCATCGTGCATTCTTCTTGGGATGGTATTGCTCCCAAAAGTGTGAAAATTAGTTCCTAGAGGTGTTAACAAATCTTAGTCATTACAATAATTTGTGGTTCTCCAAAGCCCAAATCTAAGAAAACCTGTCCCTTATTACTAATTTTTATTTCCCTCGGGTTTTCTTGTGTATCAAGAAGCATTGACATTGAGTTCTCGGAAGATCCACAGAGCATATGCAGCATGAGCAATACAAGCCTACGGTGAATAGACGATCGCTTGATCTCAAAATCATGTCTCGAGATGTGGCCTCCACACGAATACATATGGACTGCCTTTGGCTGTCTCGTGGATGGAGCTGAGGTTTGCTCCTGAGTGCTACTGAATGAGTTAATGGCTTTGAGAATTAAATGCAAAGAATTTGTGCTTTATTATGTGGCTCTGCTAAAGTTATTCGCCACATCAATAATGAAGTCGAGTGCTAAAAAGAAATAAAAGTTGACCGCACCTGGGGGAACATCCGGGAGGTGGCACAGTGACAATGTATTCTATCGTATGGAACAAAATTTAAAGTTAGGTACACTAGAAATTAATGGGAAGAAAATAATTGAATTGATAGATAATTTTTAGCAGTTTTGAAAGATATTTAAGTATGTCATTACATTGGTATTGTGTATTTTTGTAACATGAATTTGCATGTGAAATTTGACTCATTACAATTTATATAAGTCAATAGATGACACAAAAAGGAGCTCAGCAAATAAACTTATAAAGCCAAGTCAAATCAATAACTTTGAAACTTAAGTCTTGGCTTAAAATTTTTATAGAGACCTTCTTAAACATGCATTGAATGCAAAAAGTTAACCTCACACTTTCTTTTCTACGTATAAACCTGAGCTACAGATACGGTCCGTAAATAATTGCACGATATACCCCCGCCTTTGTAGCTTATCACAGGAGGGTCAATTCGGAAAAAACAATTTAACCAGGCTCTGGAGGAAAGGGATGAGCAGGCCACCATGAAAGAAATAAAAGAGAAAAGAAAAAGGTGGAGAAACGCTGCTCTCAAAGTATGTAGAGAGTGCATAAAGAAAGCAAAAACAGAAGTAGAAAGGAAGACACGGGCATCCAAAAAATGGAAACTAGTGTGTTCCCTATTTAAGACACATGCACAAAGCAAGCTCTTCAGAGAACCTAGCGGCTAAGGCTCAGAGTCGCCCATCTCAGCCAGGCCAGCAGCATCTGCGAGATCCCCAATGGCCTTGCCCTTTCCTTTACTGATGGCCCTGCTGGTGCTCAGCTGCCAGGCGACCTGCTCTCTGGGCTGTGATCTGCCTCAGGCCCACAGCCTGGGGACCAGGAGGGCCTTGATACTCCTGGGACGAATGAGGAGAATCTCCCCTCTGTCCTGCCTGAAGGACAGAAATGACTTCGGATTCCCCCAGGAAGACTTGGATGGCCACCAGCTGCAGAAGGCCCGAGCCATCTCTGTCCTCCATGAGATGACCCAGCAGAGCTTCAACCTCTTCTGCACAGAGGGCTCATCGGCTGCTTGGGATGAGAGCCTCTTGGACAAACTCTGCACTGGACTCTATCAGCAGCTGGACGACCTGGAAGCCTGTCTGATGCCGGAGGTGGGGGTGGAAGAGACTCCCCTGGTGAACGAGGACTTCGCACTGGCCGTGAGGAAATACTTCCAAAGAATCAGTCTCTACCTGAAAGAGAAGAGGCACAGCCCTTGCGCCTGGGAGGTCGTGAGAGCAGAAATCGTGAGATCCTTCTCTTCATCAATAAACATGCGGGGAAGATTAGGGAGGAGGCAATGAGACCTGGTCCGACGTGGAAACGACTCTCATGGACGAGTACACACTATCGCACTTTCCTGAGCTCTCCGGTCGCCAAGACTGTCACTTCTGCTACAATCATGACATGAAGTGCCTCAAGTTTGTCAGATGCCTTCAGGGTGTTCAGCAGCGTCATGTTCAACCCTGCAGGGACTGGTACTTACAGACGACCGTGCAAATGTATCTATCTATTTATTTATTTAAATGTTTATTTATCTAACTGTTGACAAGATTGAAATTGTTTTTGTCAATACGCCTTTATACTGTGCTTAATAGAACAAAATATATTCTTTGTATTTTGTGAAACTATTATATTGCTTTCTGCATTAAATTTTTACTATAGAAAAATGCTTGTATTTGTTTATTCTTTAAAAAGAAAGTCCAAGCCTGTCTCTACAACCTGACGTAAAGACAGATGGTACAATTCATCTCCTCAACATTAGTGTATTCGAGCTATCGGTAAAAATGAACTTCACCTAAAAGAGGTTGTTTGTTCCCCTCAGAATATGGATGTGAACATGCTCTCTTCTATCTTTGATTCTTGGAGGGAAAGAGAGCTCAAAAGAAACACACTCATACTTAATATCAGTTATGTGAAACAGTATAATGAGAAAATGAAACAACCAATAAAATTCTCTCTGCAGAAGGTAGATGGAAGCATGTCAGGAAATAGAAATAAAATTACCGATACGCCCCACAAATTGCTAGACATGTAAGTGCAAATGTCCAGCACTAGTTGGACACAGGAATTTGCAATTGGCAAGGAATTCAATGCCTGGAGGATCATAATGGCAACTGAAAGTGCAGAAATGAAGTTGGTCATGTGGGAAGAGATGACAGAGGGAGAAACAGACATTGTCTGGATTCTAAGGACCTTCAAACTTTAAAGGAAGTGGACAGAAGAGCCACAGATGAAGAAGATGGAATAGCCATCCATTATAAGGACTCACCCTTTGGAGACAAAGACGGTAAATGTCTTTTCTAAACAATAAATGTGCTGAGAAGAGGAATCAGTAGATTCCACAGAAGGTGTGAACTCAAACTGCCCACTACATTGGAAAATAGACCGTACTGGCAACCTTAGTGACATCTGGTTTGTAGAACGAATAAGCAGAAACCATACTGGAGTCGGTAGAAGTGAAATGAGAGAAAAGAAGTTAGTGACCCTGAGGGAAAGACAGAAATTTGAAGAAATCGGGAAAAGAATGCGGGGTTTTTTGTGTGTATAGTTTTTCCCATTTTGCAATACATACTTTTTTCATGGTTAGAAGACATTTTTTATATATACATATATACAGACACACACACACACACACACACACACACACACACACACACACAGAGAATATTGTTTATGAATATTCATGAGATAGAAAGCTGATTGTCAGCCCTTGTGCCCATGATGTGAGGGCCAGATTCCTACTGGCAGCACGCCCATTACCACAAATTGCATTTGTACCCTGTGTCCCCCACCCGATAATGCCCGAACTCCCTCTCCCTCCCTCAACCCCCTTACTCCACTTTGTAGCCCATGGAATGCTCTGTCCCTCTGCAAGTCCAACACACTGCTATGGACTTTCTTTCCTTCCTTCTTTCTCTCACAGCTCCTTACATAAGTGAGCACATGTGATATTTATACCTCTGTGCTTTGCTTATTTCACTCAACATAAATTTCTCCAGGCTCATCCATGTTGTTGCAAATGGGAGTATGTCATTCTTTTTTGTGGCAGAGTAGTATTCCATGCTCTGTGTTGTGGGGAGGGGGGGGTGTATTTAAATGTATATGTCACAGTTTCCTTATTCATTCATCCATTAAAGGATATTGTTATATTTACTGTAAAAGAAAATTGTTCTAGTTAAGTCTGTACTGTCACTTTGCCCAAAAACTCTCTGGAGCCACATCATGTTTGCTATCCGGGATTTAACGACTTTATGCATAGTTGAGAGAATTGCAGAACCAAGACTGAGCTGTCATGTTCACGGTCCGGGCAGGAGTCCGGTGAGCGCTCTTCCTCCCCACGCGCAGGGTCTGGCAGTGCACCTCGCTCACTCACATGCTGTCGGCACCCCGCGCTCTCCCGCAGTGTGTGCACCCAGTCAAGCGGACACGCAATGTGTACAAGTGGCGTCTAGTGTTAACTAAACCGACAGTTACTACATGAGCAAGTGAGGAAAAGTTTCCTGTCTAGAAAGAATGACCAAAGTGCACTCTCATTATGCAACCACCCCGTGAAGGAGAATCTGGCCAAGGTGATGCTGGCTCTGTTGGGAGGAACTCTTCTTCGAGGCACGTGTACTGGCTCTGGAACAATTAACCAATCAGACCTGATATTTACAAAGGAGTAAAAAGCAAACATGAAAATGATCGAGAAAGGCTATTTAAAATCGGAATGTATGTTTTCCTCCTCCTGCCCAGGGTCTCTTCCATCTCCTGCACCACACAGGGCTCCAGAGACTCTAGTGAGTCATCGAGTCCAGTGAGGAATTTCAGCCCTCGTGCGGGGGAAGTTGGAGATCTGTTGGATAATCTCATGGGGAACAGAGGTGGCTTGAGCCTTTTGGAATTTGCCACCATCCAGCTGCTCCAGGGGAACTGAATACGTTCTCCTCCTTCGGATGGGAAAAAAGGAAGATTCTCCCACCTGGGTGCAGAACTGTGGTCGGTCGGTCTCCTGCCTTGGCAGGTCACGGACCTGGGTCAGGTCACAGCGAACGGTGCAGAGAGAACTGGAGCACATCATCTTCAGTGTCACCAGGTGATAGAATTTGGATGTGTTGTCCCCACCGAAACTCATGTGGAAATCTGGTCCTCAATGTGGCAGTGCTGGAAGCTGAGTCATGGGGGGCGGATCCCTCATGAATGGATTCATGTTCTCCCTGGGGGAAGTGGGGCCCTAGTGAAATCTTGCTCTATTAGTTCCCTGGAGAGCTGGTTGTATAAAAGACCCTGGCATCTCCTCCCTGCCTCTCTTGCTTCCTCTCACCATGTGATCTGCTTGTACCCGCCAGTGCCTGCCGTTTTCCACCATGAGTAGAGGAAGCCTGAGGTCCATGCCAGAATCAGCTGTCCCAGAATCATAAGACAAACAAACCTCTGTTCTTTCCAAATTACCTAGTCTCAGATATTCTCTTAGAGCAACACAAAATGGGCCAATGCACCAGGGAGGAGGTAGCGCGGCCACTGGGGGGATGGAGGTGTCGGGCATCGACCCAGCTGCTATCAGCACCTTCTTGCATGTGAGAGTCTGACACGGCGAGCCCAGGGTTTGCAGCTTTTGGGCTTGTCCCAGTTTTGTTTCCACTTCCTTTCACTTTGTCTTCCATTTACGAGCCTCAGATAATGTCATGACTTCAACACTGCGCTCGTGTTATTACACTGGAAGTTCAACACGTTCATCAAAAATGAAAGAAATCTCAATCCAGTAGGAAATATTCATACAAATGAGAACCAATGTTGAAATAAATACGTCTCAATATATGTCTCTTTTCAAATTCTAGCACTTAGAGATTTGATCCTGTACAGCATTATTAAATTTCTTCGATTGCACTGAAATACAAGTTGCCTCCTCTGTCTGCATTTCCCTATTAAAGGACTCATTCACTAGATTTGATGTCTTCCACCTTTCTTCACAGGAGCCATAGCTCATATTTTCCGACATAATCGATAGATAATAGCAGCATAGAGCTGAGGCATTAATTCATTAGTTCTCTTCGTCTGTCACCAGTAATGTGTTGACTGCATATACATGAGTGATAACATGCTTGGCAATGTGGATCCAGTTATAACTGAGACAGGGAAACTGTGAGAAAACTTTAGTAGTTGTCAGTACTAGTTTTCCAGTGGAAATTGGAGAGATTAAATCACATAAACTTGCAAGTTACTTGCTGAGAATCTGAACATAGTAAAAAAAGTTACCGTGAGTATTGATATAACAAATATCGTAATCCTCTGTAGAGTCTGCATTCAACCGAGTCAAGCCAAGAGAAGCTTTCAGTGCAGCTCCCTTGACACGCTCAGGGCCAGTCACATTGGTGCCTCTCAAATGGAAACTCCACGAGGGGGACCGTCTGCAGGCCTGTGCAGGAGCAGAGCCCAGGCTGCCAGTGTTAGAGCAGTGCCTGGTGCAGAAGAGAAACTGCCCAGCACCCTTGAAGCACCTTCCGGGGAACCGGTGTGGCAGGAAGTCGAGTGACAGAAAATGGCTGCTCTGTGAACAGTTTACAAACGAAATACTAATCTGTCCTTCACAGTCAGTCAGTTTCACCCACGTTTGGTGATATATTTTGAAGCAGGGATCTAAAAAAAGAAAATTGGAAAGGACAGAAAAAAGGTTTAAAAATATACGGAGTATATATATTGTATAAAAATACATGTAGTATATCTATTTTCTTCTTATTCAAAAATAATATATATGTAAATATATGTAAACATAAGTATACCTATGAATCTAACTGTATATACATATATAATCCAACATTATAAATATATAAATATTAGATAATATGTAATACTGTATGTATAATTATCTTTACATATAATATAAACAAAGTATTTACATTGACATATAATTACCTATGCATATAAAATATATATAATTTTAAGCATATATAAAATGCATTTAAATATATAAGTTATTTGTATTGGGGCTTTTTTTGAAGGGAGGGTGAGTGGACATTCCTTGATTTTCAACCACGGATAATCACAATACTAATTCAAAAGCTGTTTCCTGGGCTGGAATTAGGGAGTACTTTCCTCAAGCCAAAAATTTAAGGAGGCCGCAATCTAAGGAATCGACACAAATGATATTTCCATGCCGTATGAAAAATGAAAATTAGTGAAAAACTATCCAGGAGAAACAAAGTAATACAATTTTAAGCAAAGACCAGAAATGACCGTGCACTTGCAAATCCCTCAGAGTCTCACCAGGGAGAAGGGAGACTGTGGCAATTGCATGGTCATCAAGTGTGGCAAATTGCACTCACTCTATGCCACTCTCACCCACGAGCGTTGAAGGTTCTGACCGGCTAAATGCCCTCAACTGCTCCTACACGACACTGCTCCTTTTTCTTCCTAGCAACACAAGTCACGGTGGCGTTCTGCGAAAGAAGTTTCAGCAACCTCAGGTGAAAGAGCAATGATCGAAGATTAATCCTGAATCACAAGAAACCTAAACATGGCAGTTCTGTCCGTTGAAAAGTAAAGTAGCACCTTGCAAATATCGTGGAGTTTCCCTCCTTTAATGCTAGGAAAGTAAAATTACATAAAAACGATCTAAATCAAATAATGCCGCTTTAATTTGCCTAGATTCCTTTTTTCAAAGACTTGAACGTCCTGACTCAGAAACATGGGCCACTGAAAACTCCGACGACCCCACAGGGGGGCGCACGTCCCTCCTCCCGGCCCCGGCCCCGGCCCCGGCCCCGACTCCATCCCTGTTCCCGGCCCCAGCCCCGGCCCCGGCCCCGGTCCCGGCCCCGGCCCCGGCCCCGGCTCCGTCCCTGTTCCCGGCCCCGGCCCCGGTCCCGGCCCCAGTCACGGTCCCGGCGGTATCACCGCCGTCGTCCCCGCTCACTCGCCCGAGGCTCCCGCACTCGGGCTGCTCCCGGACCCGCTGTCTACCCGGCTCCCCTTTCCCAGGCTGTCCCGGCCTCGCGTCCCCCACTCCTGCGGAATCTGTGACCATCACAGCCCGTGCGGTCGCGAGCGAGCCCTCGGGTCCCGACTCAATGGGTTTCCCCGTCAAACTCAGTCTCGCTGCGGCTTCTACGCGAAAGAAAGCCCCGAGCACAGGGAGCAGCTCAGACACTCACGGCCCTCACCGAAGAAAACTGGGTCGCGCCAAGCCGCGGCGGAGCTCTCTCCGCAGCCATCGGAGGAAAATGTTCTCCACACTATTTAAGCAGCACCGGTTCGGCGCGACAAGCGGCGACGTCTGCTCTCTCGGGCTGTGGCACCCTCTGAAACCAAAAGCGGCCGAGTCCGTCCGCGTTTCCGGAACCGGAGGCTCAGAAAAGGCCGTTCGCGCGCCCTCTCGCGGCCGCCTCGAGAATCACTGAAATTCTCAATGGTCCACATCTGCCTGCTCATGGCGGGAGTGGTGCTCTGCTCCGTCCCTGCCTGCTCATCTGTCTGGGGCATGCCTTCCAGCCATGGCCTGGAAAACCGGCAAGCCATCATGCTAGTGAGACGGATGAAAAAGATCCCATCTCACTCATGCTTCAAGGACAGGAAGAACTTCAATTTTCCTTGGACAGGAGAAAATATCACCCCAATCCAGAAGACACATGCCACCTGTTTCCGTGGTCAGATGCTCCAGCAGATCCTCAGCCTCCTCAAAAGAGAGAACAGCCATACTGCTTGGGATGCGATCCTCCTCGATAAACTACTCTTCAGCATTGAGAAGAGCCTGCGACAAGTGCAGATGACAAATGGAGAAACTCTCTCTTGTCCTGATTTGGGAAATGACGTTCGGAAGTATTTCCAAGAAATGATTGGTTATCTGAGGGAAAAGAAATACAGCCCCTGTGCCTGGGAGGTGGTCAGAGTGGAAATTGAAGTGCGCTTAGTCCTCATTCACCGCCTTCAGAGCAACGTCAGGAAATGACGTAGAAGTTATACTCAGGACCCTCCCTAACCAATTACACGATTGTTTACCAGGCCCCCCAAAGCAAGCTAAACTCACACATTTGCACCAGCTGAAAAACATCTGAATCCTAAATCATGGGATTATGTAAAACATACGTTCTACATCGTGAATTTACAGTAGAATGATTAGAGAGAATAACATGGTGTCTTGTCCTAAATAAATACTGTCATGATTTATAATTTTCATTATCTGTTTCAATTCTTGAGTGGTGCTTGTTGTTTCCGAAGTTGGAAGTTTAATTGTTTACAGACATGGTTCTTCAGTCTAGAATTTGGTGAAGGGCATTTGTCAGTCAAGTTGATGCTCGCTCCTGTAACAGAACAAAAGAAAACCACCAGTAGTTAGATGATAATACAAACTTATCTTTCCTTTATAGAAGAGCTCAGTGTTGGCCTCCTCTGAGCGGGGTTTCAGGGACCTCACAACCTACTATTTTGCAGCTTTGCCATCATCAACATATAAGTTCAAACAGGTTTGCGACGCTTGAGGCTACTGTGCTCAGTCGATATGGAAAAAATTATATGGTGGATCACTTGTAGGATGCTTTGAAGGACCCATGCTGCACAGGGTGAACATCACTTCCACCCGTATTTACTCAGCCTGGATTCATGCTCGTCGGATACCTAAGTGCAAAGGAGAGGGGAAAGAGAGTCCGACTGGGGGATTAGTGAGAAGAGAATATATGTTCTTTGAATAAGACCACTCTTTATTTTCACACTGTGCGTACTAACAGTATTTGTAAGAGAAAATTAACTGGCATTCTTGCTAGGCACAGTTTATTTCAAAATCTGATGCCAACTCTGATTCCACAATTTAGACTCAGGGAAAACGACACGGATGTCATTCATTAAAGTTCACAGCGACACTGACTGAATCTTGGAAAGAGTTAAGTGATTCCCAAAGGCACAGGCCAAAATTGAAAAACAGACAAGTGTATAGGGACAAGGTCCCCAAACACATTGTAACATTCACATCGTCTCCGTATTATCGGAAAAGACAAGGAATGTGCGATCAGGCAAGGCGTTGCGCTTCCTTGAGGGGCACTGAAGTAAAAGTGGAAGGTGGGTCTTCCATTTGCAACCAGGCCCTGTGGCACATCCTGAGGTTCTAAATATTAAAACTACAAATGGGAAGAAAGCATCTCTACAATCAAGTGTTTGTGTTTTGTTTTTTAAATCGTCACAAAATCTTCCATTACAATTTCCCTGCATGAAGCGGGAAGAGCTTACAAATTCTTTAGATCTATTGTCTTCCCAATTCATGTCTCCAGTATGTATTGGTATTATTCTTTCCACTGTTATTATAATGATTATTCCTTTCATAAATATTGACTGAGCTCCGGAAATGATAGGAACTAGGCTAAGATGCCCAGGAAACAAGACCGCATAAGACGACTCCTCTGGCCAAGAGTAACTTACGGACTCATGGCGACCTATATTCTTAAGACGAAGTTCATTCGAAGGTTCAGTGTAATAAAGACATCATCTCTGACAGCTAGGAGAAATAATATAGCCATGTGTAAAGAAGGGGTGTCCTTTGAAATTGTGAATTCCCTTGCTTCTTGCTGGAGACATGACAAGACGATGAGTCAACTTCTGAGTCCATTTATCCACAAGGAGAAAACAAGGGATGCATTTCTCGCTTCCCCGTTATCCAGAGAGCATATTGCACTCTCACAAGTTTGCCTTTTCTGTGTGCAAACTCTTGTGGTTGTTGTGTCTCCCTTGACTCTCTTGAAAGCTGGATCCAGCAAAGCTGAAACCAACCCCTGGACCAGCAGTGATTGCTTTTCCTGGAGCCCATGCCCGTTTGCTACCTTTGACCTGCGTCCCTTCCACCACTTTTCTTCTGCTCTGCCGCATCCCCTCATCTGCCCCTTGGCTGGGCTCAATTTAGCTAAATTATCCTTCGTCGTGTCCTTTGCAGTGGGATATTGCTTTCCTTGTGACGTTTGATCACACTGAGGTACATATATTGGCTTTCTTGGTATTCCCATTCCTTGGGAGGGAAAATGCAGCAACTTTCCTTTCTATGTAAAAGGAAATGGGAAAGAAAGATCTCTGGTGTCTCGCCAGCGGTACACAACAATTGAACAGCCATTTATTTTCATCACACCTACATCCCATTGTTGCCATTTATGACAAAGATGGCTTCCTTTGGTTTAATAAGATTCCATTAGAATTGGAATCTCCGACTGATGTTTGGTTGGAAATTTGAACTTCGGTGCAAAACAAAATTTTCTTTTTAAATAAAATTGATGTTCTCTCCATCGTGCATTCTTCTTGGGATGGTATTGCTCCCAAAAGTGTGAAAATTAGTTCCTAGAGGTGTTAACAAATCTTAGTCATTACAATAATTTGTGGTTCTCCAAAGCCCAAATCTAAGAAAACCTGTCCCTTATTACTAATTTTTATTTCCCTCGGGTTTTCTTGTGTATCAAGAAGCATTGACATTGAGTTCTCGGAAGATCCACAGAGCATATGCAGCATGAGCAATACAAGCCTACGGTGAATAGACGATCGCTTGATCTCAAAATCATGTCTCGAGATGTGGCCTCCACACGAATACATATGGACTGCCTTTGGCTGTCTCGTGGATGGAGCTGAGGTTTGCTCCTGAGTGCTACTGAATGAGTTAATGGCTTTGAGAATTAAATGCAAAGAATTTGTGCTTTATTATGTGGCTCTGCTAAAGTTATTCGCCACATCAATAATGAAGTCGAGTGCTAAAAAGAAATAAAAGTTGACCGCACCTGGGGGAACATCCGGGAGGTGGCACAGTGACAATGTATTCTATCGTATGGAACAAAATTTAAAGTTAGGTACACTAGAAATTAATGGGAAGAAAATAATTGAATTGATAGATAATTTTTAGCAGTTTTGAAAGATATTTAAGTATGTCATTACATTGGTATTGTGTATTTTTGTAACATGAATTTGCATGTGAAATTTGACTCATTACAATTTATATAAGTCAATAGATGACACAAAAAGGAGCTCAGCAAATAAACTTATAAAGCCAAGTCAAATCAATAACTTTGAAACTTAAGTCTTGGCTTAAAATTTTTATAGAGACCTTCTTAAACATGCATTGAATGCAAAAAGTTAACCTCACACTTTCTTTTCTACGTATAAACCTGAGCTACAGATACGGTCCGTAAATAATTGCACGATATACCCCCGCCTTTGTAGCTTATCACAGGAGGGTCAATTCGGAAAAAACAATTTAACCAGGCTCTGGAGGAAAGGGATGAGCAGGCCACCATGAAAGAAATAAAAGAGAAAAGAAAAAGGTGGAGAAACGCTGCTCTCAAAGTATGTAGAGAGTGCATAAAGAAAGCAAAAACAGAAGTAGAAAGGAAGACACGGGCATCCAAAAAATGGAAACTAGTGTGTTCCCTATTTAAGACACATGCACAAAGCAAGCTCTTCAGAGAACCTAGCGGCTAAGGCTCAGAGTCGCCCATCTCAGCCAGGCCAGCAGCATCTGCGAGATCCCCAATGGCCTTGCCCTTTCCTTTACTGATGGCCCTGCTGGTGCTCAGCTGCCAGGCGACCTGCTCTCTGGGCTGTGATCTGCCTCAGGCCCACAGCCTGGGGACCAGGAGGGCCTTGATACTCCTGGGACGAATGAGGAGAATCTCCCCTCTGTCCTGCCTGAAGGACAGAAATGACTTCGGATTCCCCCAGGAAGACTTGGATGGCCACCAGCTGCAGAAGGCCCGAGCCATCTCTGTCCTCCATGAGATGACCCAGCAGAGCTTCAACCTCTTCTGCACAGAGGGCTCATCGGCTGCTTGGGATGAGAGCCTCTTGGACAAACTCTGCACTGGACTCTATCAGCAGCTGGACGACCTGGAAGCCTGTCTGATGCCGGAGGTGGGGGTGGAAGAGACTCCCCTGGTGAACGAGGACTTCGCACTGGCCGTGAGGAAATACTTCCAAAGAATCAGTCTCTACCTGAAAGAGAAGAGGCACAGCCCTTGCGCCTGGGAGGTCGTGAGAGCAGAAATCGTGAGATCCTTCTCTTCATCAATAAACATGCGGGGAAGATTAGGGAGGAGGCAATGAGACCTGGTCCGACGTGGAAACGACTCTCATGGACGAGTACACACTATCGCACTTTCCTGAGCTCTCCGGTCGCCAAGACTGTCACTTCTGCTACAATCATGACATGAAGTGCCTCAAGTTTGTCAGATGCCTTCAGGGTGTTCAGCAGCGTCATGTTCAACCCTGCAGGGACTGGTACTTACAGACGACCGTGCAAATGTATCTATCTATTTATTTATTTAAATGTTTATTTATCTAACTGTTGACAAGATTGAAATTGTTTTTGTCAATACGCCTTTATACTGTGCTTAATAGAACAAAATATATTCTTTGTATTTTGTGAAACTATTATATTGCTTTCTGCATTAAATTTTTACTATAGAAAAATGCTTGTATTTGTTTATTCTTTAAAAAGAAAGTCCAAGCCTGTCTCTACAACCTGACGTAAAGACAGATGGTACAATTCATCTCCTCAACATTAGTGTATTCGAGCTATCGGTAAAAATGAACTTCACCTAAAAGAGGTTGTTTGTTCCCCTCAGAATATGGATGTGAACATGCTCTCTTCTATCTTTGATTCTTGGAGGGAAAGAGAGCTCAAAAGAAACACACTCATACTTAATATCAGTTATGTGAAACAGTATAATGAGAAAATGAAACAACCAATAAAATTCTCTCTGCAGAAGGTAGATGGAAGCATGTCAGGAAATAGAAATAAAATTACCGATACGCCCCACAAATTGCTAGACATGTAAGTGCAAATGTCCAGCACTAGTTGGACACAGGAATTTGCAATTGGCAAGGAATTCAATGCCTGGAGGATCATAATGGCAACTGAAAGTGCAGAAATGAAGTTGGTCATGTGGGAAGAGATGACAGAGGGAGAAACAGACATTGTCTGGATTCTAAGGACCTTCAAACTTTAAAGGAAGTGGACAGAAGAGCCACAGATGAAGAAGATGGAATAGCCATCCATTATAAGGACTCACCCTTTGGAGACAAAGACGGTAAATGTCTTTTCTAAACAATAAATGTGCTGAGAAGAGGAATCAGTAGATTCCACAGAAGGTGTGAACTCAAACTGCCCACTACATTGGAAAATAGACCGTACTGGCAACCTTAGTGACATTTGGTTTGTAGAACGAATAAGCAGAAACCATACTGGAGTCGGTAGAAGTGAAATGAGAGAAAAGAAGTTAGTGACCCTGAGGGAAAGACAGAAATTTGAAGAAATCGGGAAAAGAATGCGGGGTTTTTTGTGTGTATAGTTTTTCCCATTTTGCAATACATACTTTTTTCATGGTTAGAAGACATTTTTTATATATACATATATACAGACACACACACACACACACACACAGAGAATATTGTTTATGAATATTCATGAGATAGAAAGCTGATTGTCAGCCCTTGTGCCCATGATGTGAGGGCCAGATTCCTACTGGCAGCACGCCCATTACCACAAATTGCATTTGTACCCTGTGTCCCCCACCCGATAATGCCCGAACTCCCTCTCCCTCCCTCAACCCCCTTACTCCACTTTGTAGCCCATGGAATGCTCTGTCCCTCTGCAAGTCCAACACACTGCTATGGACTTTCTTTCCTTCCTTCTTTCTCTCACAGCTCCTTACATAAGTGAGCACATGTGATATTTATACCTCTGTGCTTTGCTTATTTCACTCAACATAAATTTCTCCAGGCTCATCCATGTTGTTGCAAATGGGAGTATGTCATTCTTTTTTGTGGCAGAGTAGTATTCCATGCTCTGTGTTGTGGGGAG
Organism: Cynocephalus volans; assembly: GCF_027409185.1. Taxonomy (NCBI): domain Eukaryota; kingdom Metazoa; phylum Chordata; class Mammalia; order Dermoptera; family Cynocephalidae; genus Cynocephalus; species Cynocephalus volans. The sequence continues at coordinate 62,890,543 of NC_084475.1, read as the reverse complement.
GGGGGGGGTGTATTTAAATGTATATGTCACAGTTTCCTTATTCATTCATCCATTAAAGGATATTGTTATATTTACTGTAAAAGAAAATTGTTCTAGTTAAGTCTGTACTGTCACTTTGCCCAAAAACTCTCTGGAGCCACATCATGTTTGCTATCCGGGATTTAACGACTTTATGCATAGTTGAGAGAATTGCAGAACCAAGACTGAGCTGTCATGTTCACGGTCCGGGCAGGAGTCCGGTGAGCGCTCTTCCTCCCCACGCGCAGGGTCTGGCAGTGCACCTCGCTCACTCACATGCTGTCGGCACCCCGCGCTCTCCCGCAGTGTGTGCACCCAGTCAAGCGGACACGCAATGTGTACAAGTGGCGTCTAGTGTTAACTAAACCGACAGTTACTACATGAGCAAGTGAGGAAAAGTTTCCTGTCTAGAAAGAATGACCAAAGTGCACTCTCATTATGCAACCACCCCGTGAAGGAGAATCTGGCCAAGGTGATGCTGGCTCTGTTGGGAGGAACTCTTCTTCGAGGCACATGTACTGGCTCTGGAACAATTAACCAATCAGACCTGATATTTACAAAGGAGTAAAAAGCAAACATGAAAATGATCGAGAAAGGCTATTTAAAATCGGAATGTATGTTTTCCTCCTCCTGCCCAGGGTCTCTTCCATCTCCTGCACCACACAGGGCTCCAGAGACTCTAGTGAGTCATCGAGTCCAGTGAGGAATTTCAGCCCTCGTGCGGGGGAAGTTGGAGATCTGTTGGATAATCTCATGGGGAACAGAGGTGGCTTGAGCCTTTTGGAATTTGCCACCATCCAGCTGCTCCAGGGGAACTGAATACGTTCTCCTCCTTCGGATGGGAAAAAAGGAAGATTCTCCCACCTGGGTGCAGAACTGTGGTCGGTCGGTCTCCTGCCTTGGCAGGTCACGGACCTGGGTCAGGTCACAGCGAACGGTGCAGAGAGAACTGGAGCACATCATCTTCAGTGTCACCAGGTGATAGAATTTGGATGTGTTGTCCCCACCGAAACTCATGTGGAAATCTGGTCCTCAATGTGGCAGTGCTGGAAGCTGAGTCATGGGGGGCGGATCCCTCATGAATGGATTCATGTTCTCCCTGGGGGAAGTGGGGCCCTAGTGAAATCTTGCTCTATTAGTTCCCTGGAGAGCTGGTTGTATAAAAGACCCTGGCATCTCCTCCCTGCCTCTCTTGCTTCCTCTCACCATGTGATCTGCTTGTACCCGCCAGTGCCTGCCGTTTTCCACCATGAGTAGAGGAAGCCTGAGGTCCATGCCAGAATCAGCTGTCCCAGAATCATAAGACAAACAAACCTCTGTTCTTTCCAAATTACCTAGTCTCAGATATTCTCTTAGAGCAACACAAAATGGGCCAATGCACCAGGGAGGAGGTAGCGCGGCCACTGGGGGGATGGAGGTGTCGGGCATCGACCCAGCTGCTATCAGCACCTTCTTGCATGTGAGAGTCTGACACGGCGAGCCCAGGGTTTGCAGCTTTTGGGCTTGTCCCAGTTTTGTTTCCACTTCCTTTCACTTTGTCTTCCATTTACGAGCCTCAGATAATGTCATGACTTCAACACTGCGCTCGTGTTATTACACTGGAAGTTCAACACGTTCATCAAAAATGAAAGAAATCTCAATCCAGTAGGAAATATTCATACAAATGAGAACCAATGTTGAAATAAATACGTCTCAATATATGTCTCTTTTCAAATTCTAGCACTTAGAGATTTGATCCTGTACAGCATTATTAAATTTCTTCGATTGCACTGAAATACAAGTTGCCTCCTCTGTCTGCATTTCCCTATTAAAGGACTCATTCACTAGATTTGATGTCTTCCACCTTTCTTCACAGGAGCCATAGCTCATATTTTCCGACATAATCGATAGATAATAGCAGCATAGAGCTGAGGCATTAATTCATTAGTTCTCTTCGTCTGTCACCAGTAATGTGTTGACTGCATATACATGAGTGATAACATGCTTGGCAATGTGGATCCAGTTATAACTGAGACAGGGAAACTGTGAGAAAACTTTAGTAGTTGTCAGTACTAGTTTTCCAGTGGAAATTGGAGAGATTAAATCACATAAACTTGCAAGTTACTTGCTGAGAATCTGAACATAGTAAAAAAAGTTACCGTGAGTATTGATATAACAAATATCGTAATCCTCTGTAGAGTCTGCATTCAACCGAGTCAAGCCAAGAGAAGCTTTCAGTGCAGCTCCCTTGACACGCTCAGGGCCAGTCACATTGGTGCCTCTCAAATGGAAACTCCACGAGGGGGACCGTCTGCAGGCCTGTGCAGGAGCAGAGCCCAGGCTGCCAGTGTTAGAGCAGTGCCTGGTGCAGAAGAGAAACTGCCCAGCACCCTTGAAGCACCTTCCGGGGAACCGGTGTGGCAGGAAGTCGAGTGACAGAAAATGGCTGCTCTGTGAACAGTTTACAAACGAAATACTAATCTGTCCTTCACAGTCAGTCAGTTTCACCCACGTTTGGTGATATATTTTGAAGCAGGGATCTAAAAAAAGAAAATTGGAAAGGACAGAAAAAAGGTTTAAAAATATACGGAGTATATATATTGTATAAAAATACATGTAGTATATCTATTTTCTTCTTATTCAAAAATAATATATATGTAAATATATGTAAACATAAGTATACCTATGAATCTAACTGTATATACATATATAATCCAACATTATAAATATATAAATATTAGATAATATGTAATACTGTATGTATAATTATCTTTACATATAATATAAACAAAGTATTTACATTGACATATAATTACCTATGCATATAAAATATATATAATTTTAAGCATATATAAAATGCATTTAAATATATAAGTTATTTGTATTGGGGCTTTTTTTGAAGGGAGGGTGAGTGGACATTCCTTGATTTTCAACCACGGATAATCACAATACTAATTCAAAAGCTGTTTCCTGGGCTGGAATTAGGGAGTACTTTCCTCAAGCCAAAAATTTAAGGAGGCCGCAATCTAAGGAATCGACACAAATGATATTTCCATGCCGTATGAAAAATGAAAATTAGTGAAAAACTATCCAGGAGAAACAAAGTAATACAATTTTAAGCAAAGACCAGAAATGACCGTGCACTTGCAAATCCCTCAGAGTCTCACCAGGGAGAAGGGAGACTGTGGCAATTGCATGGTCATCAAGTGTGGCAAATTGCACTCACTCTATGCCACTCTCACCCACGAGCGTTGAAGGTTCTGACCGGCTAAATGCCCTCAACTGCTCCTACACGACACTGCTCCTTTTTCTTCCTAGCAACACAAGTCACGGTGGCGTTCTGCGAAAGAAGTTTCAGCAACCTCAGGTGAAAGAGCAATGATCGAAGATTAATCCTGAATCACAAGAAACCTAAACATGGCAGTTCTGTCCGTTGAAAAGTAAAGTAGCACCTTGCAAATATCGTGGAGTTTCCCTCCTTTAATGCTAGGAAAGTAAAATTACATAAAAACGATCTAAATCAAATAATGCCGCTTTAATTTGCCTAGATTCCTTTTTTCAAAGACTTGAACGTCCTGACTCAGAAACATGGGCCACTGAAAACTCCGACGACCCCACAGGGGGGCGCACGTCCCTCCTCCCGGCCCCGGCCCCGGCCCCGGCCCCGACTCCATCCCTGTTCCCGGCCCCAGCCCCGGCCCCGGCCCCGGTCCCGGCCCCGGCCCCGGCCCCGGCTCCGTCCCTGTTCCCGGCCCCGGCCCCGGTCCCGGCCCCAGTCACGGTCCCGGCGGTATCACCGCCGTCGTCCCCGCTCACTCGCCCGAGGCTCCCGCACTCGGGCTGCTCCCGGACCCGCTGTCTACCCGGCTCCCCTTTCCCAGGCTGTCCCGGCCTCGCGTCCCCCACTCCTGCGGAATCTGTGACCATCACAGCCCGTGCGGTCGCGAGCGAGCCCTCGGGTCCCGACTCAATGGGTTTCCCCGTCAAACTCAGTCTCGCTGCGGCTTCTACGCGAAAGAAAGCCCCGAGCACAGGGAGCAGCTCAGACACTCACGGCCCTCACCGAAGAAAACTGGGTCGCGCCAAGCCGCGGCGGAGCTCTCTCCGCAGCCATCGGAGGAAAATGTTCTCCACACTATTTAAGCAGCACCGGTTCGGCGCGACAAGCGGCGACGTCTGCTCTCTCGGGCTGTGGCACCCTCTGAAACCAAAAGCGGCCGAGTCCGTCCGCGTTTCCGGAACCGGAGGCTCAGAAAAGGCCGTTCGCGCGCCCTCTCGCGGCCGCCTCGAGAATCACTGAAATTCTCAATGGTCCACATCTGCCTGCTCATGGCGGGAGTGGTGCTCTGCTCCGTCCCTGCCTGCTCATCTGTCTGGGGCATGCCTTCCAGCCATGGCCTGGAAAACCGGCAAGCCATCATGCTAGTGAGACGGATGAAAAAGATCCCATCTCACTCATGCTTCAAGGACAGGAAGAACTTCAATTTTCCTTGGACAGGAGAAAATATCACCCCAATCCAGAAGACACATGCCACCTGTTTCCGTGGTCAGATGCTCCAGCAGATCCTCAGCCTCCTCAAAAGAGAGAACAGCCATACTGCTTGGGATGCGATCCTCCTCGATAAACTACTCTTCAGCATTGAGAAGAGCCTGCGACAAGTGCAGATGACAAATGGAGAAACTCTCTCTTGTCCTGATTTGGGAAATGACGTTCGGAAGTATTTCCAAGAAATGATTGGTTATCTGAGGGAAAAGAAATACAGCCCCTGTGCCTGGGAGGTGGTCAGAGTGGAAATTGAAGTGCGCTTAGTCCTCATTCACCGCCTTCAGAGCAACGTCAGGAAATGACGTAGAAGTTATACTCAGGACCCTCCCTAACCAATTACACGATTGTTTACCAGGCCCCCCAAAGCAAGCTAAACTCACACATTTGCACCAGCTGAAAAACATCTGAATCCTAAATCATGGGATTATGTAAAACATACGTTCTACATCGTGAATTTACAGTAGAATGATTAGAGAGAATAACATGGTGTCTTGTCCTAAATAAATACTGTCATGATTTATAATTTTCATTATCTGTTTCAATTCTTGAGTGGTGCTTGTTGTTTCCGAAGTTGGAAGTTTAATTGTTTACAGACATGGTTCTTCAGTCTAGAATTTGGTGAAGGGCATTTGTCAGTCAAGTTGATGCTCGCTCCTGTAACAGAACAAAAGAAAACCACCAGTAGTTAGATGATAATACAAACTTATCTTTCCTTTATAGAAGAGCTCAGTGTTGGCCTCCTCTGAGCGGGGTTTCAGGGACCTCACAACCTACTATTTTGCAGCTTTGCCATCATCAACATATAAGTTCAAACAGGTTTGCGACGCTTGAGGCTACTGTGCTCAGTCGATATGGAAAAAATTATATGGTGGATCACTTGTAGGATGCTTTGAAGGACCCATGCTGCACAGGGTGAACATCACTTCCACCCGTATTTACTCAGCCTGGATTCATGCTCGTCGGATACCTAAGTGCAAAGGAGAGGGGAAAGAGAGTCCGACTGGGGGATTAGTGAGAAGAGAATATATGTTCTTTGAATAAGACCACTCTTTATTTTCACACTGTGCGTACTAACAGTATTTGTAAGAGAAAATTAACTGGCATTCTTGCTAGGCACAGTTTATTTCAAAATCTGATGCCAACTCTGATTCCACAATTTAGACTCAGGGAAAACGACACGGATGTCATTCATTAAAGTTCACAGCGACACTGACTGAATCTTGGAAAGAGTTAAGTGATTCCCAAAGGCACAGGCCAAAATTGAAAAACAGACAAGTGTATAGGGACAAGGTCCCCAAACACATTGTAACATTCACATCGTCTCCGTATTATCGGAAAAGACAAGGAATGTGCGATCAGGCAAGGCGTTGCGCTTCCTTGAGGGGCACTGAAGTAAAAGTGGAAGGTGGGTCTTCCATTTGCAACCAGGCCCTGTGGCACATCCTGAGGTTCTAAATATTAAAACTACAAATGGGAAGAAAGCATCTCTACAATCAAGTGTTTGTGTTTTGTTTTTTAAATCGTCACAAAATCTTCCATTACAATTTCCCTGCATGAAGCGGGAAGAGCTTACAAATTCTTTAGATCTATTGTCTTCCCAATTCATGTCTCCAGTATGTATTGGTATTATTCTTTCCACTGTTATTATAATGATTATTCCTTTCATAAATATTGACTGAGCTCCGGAAATGATAGGAACTAGGCTAAGATGCCCAGGAAACAAGACCGCATAAGACGACTCCTCTGGCCAAGAGTAACTTACGGACTCATGGCGACCTATATTCTTAGGACGAAGTTCATTCGAAGGTTCAGTGTAATAAAGACATCATCTCTGACAGCTAGGAGAAATAATATAGCCATGTGTAAAGAAGGGGTGTCCTTTGAAATTGTGAATTCCCTTGCTTCTTGCTGGAGACATGACAAGACGATGAGTCAACTTCTGAGTCCATTTATCCACAAGGAGAAAACAAGGGATGCATTTCTCGCTTCCCCGTTATCCAGAGAGCATATTGCACTCTCACAAGTTTGCCTTTTCTGTGTGCAAACTCTTGTGGTTGTTGTGTCTCCCTTGACTCTCTTGAAAGCTGGATCCAGCAAAGCTGAAACCAACCCCTGGACCAGCAGTGATTGCTTTTCCTGGAGCCCATGCCCGTTTGCTACCTTTGACCTGCGTCCCTTCCACCACTTTTCTTCTGCTCTGCCGCATCCCCTCATCTGCCCCTTGGCTGGGCTCAATTTAGCTAAATTATCCTTCGTCGTGTCCTTTGCAGTGGGATATTGCTTTCCTTGTGACGTTTGATCACACTGAGGTACATATATTGGCTTTCTTGGTATTCCCATTCCTTGGGAGGGAAAATGCAGCAACTTTCCTTTCTATGTAAAAGGAAATGGGAAAGAAAGATCTCTGGTGTCTCGCCAGCGGTACACAACAATTGAACAGCCATTTATTTTCATCACACCTACATCCCATTGTTGCCATTTATGACAAAGATGGCTTCCTTTGGTTTAATAAGATTCCATTAGAATTGGAATCTCCGACTGATGTTTGGTTGGAAATTTGAACTTCGGTGCAAAACAAAATTTTCTTTTTAAATAAAATTGATGTTCTCTCCATCGTGCATTCTTCTTGGGATGGTATTGCTCCCAAAAGTGTGAAAATTAGTTCCTAGAGGTGTTAACAAATCTTAGTCATTACAATAATTTGTGGTTCTCCAAAGCCCAAATCTAAGAAAACCTGTCCCTTATTACTAATTTTTATTTCCCTCGGGTTTTCTTGTGTATCAAGAAGCATTGACATTGAGTTCTCGGAAGATCCACAGAGCATATGCAGCATGAGCAATACAAGCCTACGGTGAATAGACGATCGCTTGATCTCAAAATCATGTCTCGAGATGTGGCCTCCACACGAATACATATGGACTGCCTTTGGCTGTCTCGTGGATGGAGCTGAGGTTTGCTCCTGAGTGCTACTGAATGAGTTAATGGCTTTGAGAATTAAATGCAAAGAATTTGTGCTTTATTATGTGGCTCTGCTAAAGTTATTCGCCACATCAATAATGAAGTCGAGTGCTAAAAAGAAATAAAAGTTGACCGCACCTGGGGGAACATCCGGGAGGTGGCACAGTGACAATGTATTCTATCGTATGGAACAAAATTTAAAGTTAGGTACACTAGAAATTAATGGGAAGAAAATAATTGAATTGATAGATAATTTTTAGCAGTTTTGAAAGATATTTAAGTATGTCATTACATTGGTATTGTGTATTTTTGTAACATGAATTTGCATGTGAAATTTGACTCATTACAATTTATATAAGTCAATAGATGACACAAAAAGGAGCTCAGCAAATAAACTTATAAAGCCAAGTCAAATCAATAACTTTGAAACTTAAGTCTTGGCTTAAAATTTTTATAGAGACCTTCTTAAACATGCATTGAATGCAAAAAGTTAACCTCACACTTTCTTTTCTACGTATAAACCTGAGCTACAGATACGGTCCGTAAATAATTGCACGATATACCCCCGCCTTTGTAGCTTATCACAGGAGGGTCAATTCGGAAAAAACAATTTAACCAGGCTCTGGAGGAAAGGGATGAGCAGGCCACCATGAAAGAAATAAAAGAGAAAAGAAAAAGGTGGAGAAACGCTGCTCTCAAAGTATGTAGAGAGTGCATAAAGAAAGCAAAAACAGAAGTAGAAAGGAAGACACGGGCATCCAAAAAATGGAAACTAGTGTGTTCCCTATTTAAGACACATGCACAAAGCAAGCTCTTCAGAGAACCTAGCGGCTAAGGCTCAGAGTCGCCCATCTCAGCCAGGCCAGCAGCATCTGCGAGATCCCCAATGGCCTTGCCCTTTCCTTTACTGATGGCCCTGCTGGTGCTCAGCTGCCAGGCGACCTGCTCTCTGGGCTGTGATCTGCCTCAGGCCCACAGCCTGGGGACCAGGAGGGCCTTGATACTCCTGGGACGAATGAGGAGAATCTCCCCTCTGTCCTGCCTGAAGGACAGAAATGACTTCGGATTCCCCCAGGAAGACTTGGATGGCCACCAGCTGCAGAAGGCCCGAGCCATCTCTGTCCTCCATGAGATGACCCAGCAGAGCTTCAACCTCTTCTGCACAGAGGGCTCATCGGCTGCTTGGGATGAGAGCCTCTTGGACAAACTCTGCACTGGACTCTATCAGCAGCTGGACGACCTGGAAGCCTGTCTGATGCCGGAGGTGGGGGTGGAAGAGACTCCCCTGGTGAACGAGGACTTCGCACTGGCCGTGAGGAAATACTTCCAAAGAATCAGTCTCTACCTGAAAGAGAAGAGGCACAGCCCTTGCGCCTGGGAGGTCGTGAGAGCAGAAATCGTGAGATCCTTCTCTTCATCAATAAACATGCGGGGAAGATTAGGGAGGAGGCAATGAGACCTGGTCCGACGTGGAAACGACTCTCATGGACGAGTACACACTATCGCACTTTCCTGAGCTCTCCGGTCGCCAAGACTGTCACTTCTGCTACAATCATGACATGAAGTGCCTCAAGTTTGTCAGATGCCTTCAGGGTGTTCAGCAGCGTCATGTTCAACCCTGCAGGGACTGGTACTTACAGACGACCGTGCAAATGTATCTATCTATTTATTTATTTAAATGTTTATTTATCTAACTGTTGACAAGATTGAAATTGTTTTTGTCAATACGCCTTTATACTGTGCTTAATAGAACAAAATATATTCTTTGTATTTTGTGAAACTATTATATTGCTTTCTGCATTAAATTTTTACTATAGAAAAATGCTTGTATTTGTTTATTCTTTAAAAAGAAAGTCCAAGCCTGTCTCTACAACCTGACGTAAAGACAGATGGTACAATTCATCTCCTCAACATTAGTGTATTCGAGCTATCGGTAAAAATGAACTTCACCTAAAAGAGGTTGTTTGTTCCCCTCAGAATATGGATGTGAACATGCTCTCTTCTATCTTTGATTCTTGGAGGGAAAGAGAGCTCAAAAGAAACACACTCATACTTAATATCAGTTATGTGAAACAGTATAATGAGAAAATGAAACAACCAATAAAATTCTCTCTGCAGAAGGTAGATGGAAGCATGTCAGGAAATAGAAATAAAATTACCGATACGCCCCACAAATTGCTAGACATGTAAGTGCAAATGTCCAGCACTAGTTGGACACAGGAATTTGCAATTGGCAAGGAATTCAATGCCTGGAGGATCATAATGGCAACTGAAAGTGCAGAAATGAAGTTGGTCATGTGGGAAGAGATGACAGAGGGAGAAACAGACATTGTCTGGATTCTAAGGACCTTCAAACTTTAAAGGAAGTGGACAGAAGAGCCACAGATGAAGAAGATGGAATAGCCATCCATTATAAGGACTCACCCTTTGGAGACAAAGACGGTAAATGTCTTTTCTAAACAATAAATGTGCTGAGAAGAGGAATCAGTAGATTCCACAGAAGGTGTGAACTCAAACTGCCCACTACATTGGAAAATAGACCGTACTGGCAACCTTAGTGACATTTGGTTTGTAGAACGAATTAGCAGAAACCATACTGGAGTCGGTAGAAGTGAAATGAGAGAAAAGAAGTTAGTGACCCTGAGGGAAAGACAGAAATTTGAAGAAATCGGGAAAAGAATGCGGGGTTTTTTGTGTGTATAGTTTTTCCCATTTTGCAATACATACTTTTTTCATGGTTAGAAGACATTTTTTATATATACATATATACAGACACACACACACACACACACACACAGAGAATATTGTTTATGAATATTCATGAGATAGAAAGCTGATTGTCAGCCCTTGTGCCCATGATGTGAGGGCCAGATTCCTACTGGCAGCACGCCCATTAGCACAAATTGCATTTGTACCCTGTGTCCCCCACCCGATAATGCCCGAACTCCCTCTCCCTCCCTCAACCCCCTTACTCCACTTTGTAGCCCATGGAATGCTCTGTCCCTCTGCAAGTCCAACACACTGCTATGGACTTTCTTTCCTTCCTTCTTTCTCTCACAGCTCCTTACATAAGTGAGCACATGTGATATTTATACCTCTGTGCTTTGCTTATTTCACTCAACATAAATTTCTCCAGGCTCATCCATGTTGTTGCAAATGGGAGTATGTCATTCTTTTTTGTGGCAGAGTAGTATTCCATGCTCTGTGTTGTGGGGAGGGGGGGGGTGTATTTAAATGTATATGTCACAGTTTCCTTATTCATTCATCCATTAAAGGATATTGTTATATTTACTGTAAAAGAAAATTGTTCTAGTTAAGTCTGTACTGTCACTTTGCCCAAAAACTCTCTGGAGCCACATCATGTTTGCTATCCGGGATTTAACGACTTTATGCATAGTTGAGAGAATTGCAGAACCAAGACTGAGCTGTCATGTTCACGGTCCGGGCAGGAGTCCGGTGAGTGCTCTTCCTCCCCACGCGCAGGGTCTGGCAGTGCACCTCGCTCACTCACATGCTGTCGGCACCCCGCGCTCTCCCGCAGTGTGTGCACCCAGTCAAGCGGACACGCAATGTGTACAAGTGGCGTCTAGTGTTAACTAAACCGACAGTTACTACATGAGCAAGTGAGGAAAAGTTTCCTGTCTAGAAAGAATGACCAAAGTGCACTCTCATTATGCAACCACCCCGTGAAGGAGAATCTGGCCAAGGTGATGCTGGCTCTGTTGGGAGGAACTCTTCTTCGAGGCACGTGTACTGGCTCTGGAACAATTAACCAATCAGACCTGATATTTACAAAGGAGTAAAAAGCAAACATGAAAATGATCGAGAAAGGCTATTTAAAATCGGAATGTATGTTTTCCTCCTCCTGCCCAGGGTCTCTTCCATCTCCTGCACCACACAGGGCTCCAGAGACTCTAGTGAGTCATCGAGTCCAGTGAGGAATTTCAGCCCTCGTGCGGGGGAAGTTGGAGATCTGTTGGATAATCTCATGGGGAACAGAGGTGGCTTGAGCCTTTTGGAATTTGCCACCATCCAGCTGCTCCAGGGGAACTGAATACGTTCTCCTCCTTCGGATGGGAAAAAAGGAAGATTCTCCCACCTGGGTGCAGAACTGTGGTCGGTCGGTCTCCTGCCTTGGCAGGTCACGGACCTGGGTCAGGTCACAGCGAACGGTGCAGAGAGAACTGGAGCACATCATCTTCAGTGTCACCAGGTGATAGAATTTGGATGTGTTGTCCCCACCGAAACTCATGTGGAAATCTGGTCCTCAATGTGGCAGTGCTGGAAGCTGAGTCATGGGGGGCGGATCCCTCATGAATGGATTCATGTTCTCCCTGGGGGAAGTGGGGCCCTAGTGAAATCTTGCTCTATTAGTTCCCTGGAGAGCTGGTTGTATAAAAGACCCTGGCATCTCCTCCCTGCCTCTCTTGCTTCCTCTCACCATGTGATCTGCTTGTACCCTCCAGTGCCTGCCGTTTTCCACCATGAGTAGAGGAAGCCTGAGGTCCATGCCAGAATCAGCTGTCCCAGAATCATAAGACAAACAAACCTCTGTTCTTTCCAAATTACCTAGTCTCAGATATTCTCTTAGAGCAACACAAAATGGGCCAATGCACCAGGGAGGAGGTAGCGCGGCCACTGGGGGGATGGAGGTGTCGGGCATCGACCCAGCTGCTATCAGCACCTTCTTGCATGTGAGAGTCTGACACGGCGAGCTCAGGGTTTGCAGCTTTTGGGCTTGTCCCAGTTTTGTTTCCACTTCCTTTCACTTTGTCTTCCATTTACGAGCCTCAGATAATGTCATGACTTCAACACTGCGCTCGTGTTATTACACTGGAAGTTCAACACGTTCATCAAAAATGAAAGAAATCTCAATCCAGTAGGAAATATTCATACAAATGAGAACCAATGTTGAAATAAATACGTCTCAATATATGTCTCTTTTCAAATTCTAGCACTTAGAGATTTGATCCTGTACAGCATTATTAAATTTCTTCGATTGCACTGAAATACAAGTTGCCTCCTCTGTCTGCATTTCCCTATTAAAGGACTCATTCACTAGATTTGATGTCTTCCACCTTTCTTCACAGGAGCCATAGCTCATATTTTCCGACATAATCGATAGATAATAGCAGCATAGAGCTGAGGCATTAATTCATTAGTTCTCTTCGTCTGTCACCAGTAATGTGTTGACTGCATATACATGAGTGATAACATGCTTGGCAATGTGGATCCAGTTATAACTGAGACAGGGAAACTGTGAGAAAACTTTAGTAGTTGTCAGTACTAGTTTTCCAGTGGAAATTGGAGAGATTAAATCACATAAACTTGCAAGTTACTTGCTGAGAATCTGAACATAGTAAAAAAATAGTTACCGTGAGTATTGATATAACAAATATCGTAATCCTCTGTAGAGTCTGCATTCAACCGAGTCAAGCCAAGAGAAGCTTTCAGTGCAGCTCCCTTGACACGCTCAGGGCCAGTCACATTGGTGCCTCTCAAATGGAAACTCCACGAGGGGGACCGTCTGCAGGCCTGTGCAGGAGCAGAGCCCAGGCTGCCAGTGTTAGAGCAGTGCCTGGTGCAGAAGAGAAACTGCCCAGCACCCTTGAAGCACCTTCCGGGGAACCGGTGTGGCAGGAAGTCGAGTGACAGAAAATGGCTGCTCTGTGAACAGTTTACAAACGAAATACTAATCTGTCCTTCACAGTCAGTCAGTTTCACCCACGTTTGGTGATATATTTTGAAGCAGGGATCTAAAAAAAGAAAATTGGAAAGGACAGAAAAAAGGTTTAAAAATATACGGAGTATATATATTGTATAAAAATACATGTAGTATATCTATTTTCTTCTTATTCTAAAATAATATATATGTAAATATATGTAAACATAAGTATACCTATGAATCTAACTGTATATACATATATAATCCAACATTATAAATATATAAATATTAGATAATATGTAATACTGTATGTATAATTATCTTTACATATAATATAAACAAAGTATTTACATTGACATATAATTACCTATGCATATAAAATATATATAATTTTAAGCATATATAAAATGCATTTAAATATATAAGTTATTTGTATTGGGGCTTTTTTTGAAGGGAGGGTGAGTGGACATTCCTTGATTTTCAACCACGGATAATCACAATACTAATTCAAAAGCTGTTTCCTGGGCTGGAATTAGGGAGTACTTTCCTCAAGCCAAAAATTTAAGGAGGCCGCAATCTAAGGAATCGACACAAATGATATTTCCATGCCGTATGAAAAATGAAAATTAGTGAAAAACTATCCAGGAGAAACAAAGTAATACAATTTTAAGTAAAGACCAGAAATGACCGTGCACTTGCAAATCCCTCAGAGTCTCACCAGGGAGAAGGGAGACTGTGGCAATTGCATGGTCATCAAGTGTGGCAAATTGCACTCACTCTATGCCACTCTCACCCAAGAGCGTTGAAGGTTCTGACCGGCTAAATGCCCTCAACTGCTCCTACACGACACTGCTCCTTTTTCTTCCTAGCAACACAAGTCACGGTGGCGTTCTGCGAAAGAAGTTTCAGCAACCTCAGGTGAAAGAGCAATGATCGAAGATTAATCCTGAATCACAAGAAACCTAAACATGGCAGTTCTGTCCGTTGAAAAGTAAAGTAGCACCTTGCAAATATCGTGGAGTTTCCCTCCTTTAATGCTAGGAAAGTAAAATTACATAAAAACGATCTAAATCAAATAATGCCGCTTTAATTTGCCTAGATTCCTTTTTTCAAAGACTTGAACGTCCTGACTCAGAAACATGGGCCACTGAAAACTCCGACGACCCCACAGGGGGGCGCACGTCCCTCCTCCCGGCCCCGGCCCCGACCCCGGCCCCGGCTCCGTCCCTGTTCCCGGCCCCGGCCCCGGTCCCGGCCCCAGTCACGGAGCCGGCGGTATCACCGCCGTCGTCCCCGCTCACTCGCCCGAGGCTCCCGCACTCGGGCTGCTCCCGGACCCGCTGTCTACCCGGCTCCCCTTTCCCAGGCTGTCCCGGCCTCGCGTCCCCCACTCCTGCGGAATCTGTGACCATCACAGCCCGTGCGGTCGCGAGCCCTCGGGTCCCGACTCAATGGGTTTCCCCGTCAAACTCAGTCTCGCTGCGGCTTCTACGCGAAAGAAAGCCCCGAGCACAGGGAGCAGCTCAGACACTCACGGCCCTCACCGAAGAAAACTGGGTCGCGCCAAGCCGCGGCGGAGCTCTCTCCGCAGCCATCGGAGGAAAATGTTCTCCACACTATTTAAGCAGCACCGGTTCGGCGCGACAAGCGGCGACGTCTGCTCTCTCGGGCTGTGGCACCCTCTGAAACCAAAAGCGGCCGAGTCCGTCCGCGTTTCCGGAACCGGAGGCTCAGAAAAGGCCGTTCGCGCGCCCTCTCGCGGCCGCCTCGAGAATCACTGAAATTCTCAATGGTCCACATCTGCCTGCTCATGGCGGGAGTGGTGCTCTGCTCCGTCCCTGCCTGCTCATCTGTCTGGGGCATGCCTTCCAGCCATGGCCTGGAAAACCGGCAAGCCATCATGCTAGTGAGACGGATGAAAAAGATCCCATCTCACTCATGCTTCAAGGACAGGAAGAACTTCAATTTTCCTTGGACAGGAGAAAATATCACCCCAATCCAGAAGACACATGCCACCTGTTTCCGTGGTCAGATGCTCCAGCAGATCCTCAGCCTCCTCAAAAGAGAGAACAGCCATGCTGCTTGGGATGCGATCCTCCTCGATAAACTACTCTTCAGCCTTGAGAAGAGCCTGCGACAAGTGCAGATGACAAATGGAGAAACTCTCTCTTGTCCTGATTTGGGAAATGACGTTCGGAAGTATTTCCAAGAAATGATTGGTTATCTGAGGGAAAAGAAATACAGCCCCTGTGCCTGGGAGGTGGTCAGAGTGGAAATTGAAGTGCGCTTAGTCCTCATTCACCGCCTTCAGAGCAACGTCAGGAAATGACGTAGAAGTTATACTCAGGACCCTCCCTAACCAATTACACGATTGTTTACCAGGCCCCCCAAAGCAAGCTAAACTCACACATTTGCACCAGCTGAAAAACATCTGAATCCTAAATCATGGGATTATGTAAAACATACGTTCTACATCGTGAATTTACAGTAGAATGATTAGAGAGAATAACATGGTGTCTTGTCCTAAATAAATACTGTCATGATTTATAATTTTCATTATCTGTTTCAATTCTTGAGTGGTGCTTGTTGTTTCCGAAGTTGGAAGTTTAATTGTTTACAGACATGGTTCTTCAGTCTAGAATTTGGTGAAGGGCATTTGTCAGTCAAGTTGATGCTCGCTCCTGTAACAGAACAAAAGAAAACCACCAGTAGTTAGATGATAATACAAACTTACCTTTCCTTTATAGAAGAGCTCAGTGTTGGCCTCCTCGGAGCGGGGTTTCAGGAACCTCACAACCTACTATTTTGCAGCTTTGCCATCATCAACATATAAGTTCAAACAGGTTTGCGACGCTTGAGGCTACTGTGCTCAGTCGATATGGAAAAAATTATATGGTGGATCACTTGTAGGATGCTTTGAAGGACCCATGCTGCACAGGGTGAACATCACTTCCACCCGTATTTACTCAGCCTGGATTCATGCTCGTCGGATACCTAAGTGCAAAGGAGAGGGGAAAGAGAGTCCGACTGGGGGATTAGTGAGAAGAGAATATACGTTCTTTGAATAAGACCACTCTTTATTTTCACACTGTGCGTACTAACAGTATTTGTAAGAGAAAATTAACTGGCATTCTTGCTAGGCACAGTTTATTTCAAAATCTGATGCCAACTCTGATTCCACAATTTAGACTCAGGGAAAACGACACGGATGTCATTCATTAAAGTTCACAGCGACACTGACTGAATCTTGGAAAGAGTTAAGTGATTCCCAAAGGCACAGGCCAAAATTGAAAAACAGACAAGTGTATAGGGACAAGGTCCCCAAACACATTGTAACATTCACATCGTCTCCGTATTATCGGAAAAGACAAGGAATGTGCGATCAGGCAAGGCGTTGCGCTTCCTTGAGGGGCACTGAAGTAAAAGTGGAAGGTGGGTCTTCCATTTGCAACCAGGCCCTGTGGCACATCCTGAGGTTCTAAATATTAAAACTACAAATGGGAAGAAAGCATCTCTACAATCAAGTGTTTGTGTTTTGTTTTTTAAATCGCCACAAAATCTTCCATTACAATTTCCCTGCATGAAGCGGGAAGAGCTTACAAATTCTTTAGATCTATTGTCTTCCCAATTCATGTCTCCAGTATGTATTGGTATTATTCTTTCCACTGTTATTATAATGATTATTCCTTTCATAAATATTGACTGAGCTCCGGTAATGATAGGAACTAGGCTAAGATGCCCAGGAAACAAGACCGCATAAGACGACTCCTCTGGCCAAGAGTAACTTACGGACTCATGGCGACCTATATTCTTAGGACGAAGTTCATTCGAAGGTTCAGTGTAATAAAGACATCATCTCTGACAGCTAGGAGAAATAATATAGCCATGTGTAAAGAAGGGGTGTCCTTTGAAATTGTGAATTCCCTTGCTTCTTGCTGGAGACATGACAAGACGATGAGTCAACTTCTGAGTCCATTTATCCACAAGGAGAAAACAAGGGATGCATTTCTCGCTTCCCCGTTATCCAGAGAGCATATTGCACTCTCACAAGTTTGCCTTTTCTGTGTGTAAACTCTTGTGGTTGTTGTGTCTCCCTTGACTCTCTTGAAAGCTGGATCCAGCAAAGCTGAAACCAACCCCTGGACCAGCAGTGATTGCTTTTCCTGGAGCCCATGCCCGTTTGCTACCTTTGACCTGCGTCCCTTCCACCACTTTTCTTCTGCTCTGCCGCATCCCCTCATCTGCCCCTTGGCTGGGCTCAATTTAGCTAAATTATCCTTCGTCGTGTCCTTTGCAGTGGGATATTGCTTTCCTTGTGACGTTTGATCACACTGAGGTACATATATTGGCTTTCTTGGTATTCCCATTCCTTGGGAGGGAAAATGCAGCAACTTTCCTTTCTATGTAAAAGGAAATGGGAAAGAAAGATCTCTGGTGTCTCGCCAGCGGTACACAACAATTGAACAGCCATTTATTTTCATCACACCTACATCCCATTGTTGCCATTTATGACAAAGATGGCTTCCTTTGGTTTAATAAGATTCCATTAGAATTGGAATCTCCGACTGATGTTTGGTTGGAAATTTGAACTTCGGTGCAAAACAAAATTTTCTTTTTAAATAAAATTGATGTTCTCTCCATCGTGCATTCTTCTTGGGATGGTATTGCTCCCAAAAGTGTGAAAATTAGTTCCTAGAGGTGTTAACAAATCTTAGTCATTACAATAATTTGTGGTTCTCCAAAGCCCAAATCTAAGAAAACCTGTCCCTTATTACTAATTTTTATTTCCCTCGGGTTTTCTTGTGTATCAAGAAGCATTGACATTGAGTTCTCGGAAGATCCACAGAGCATATGCAGCATGAGCAATACAAGCCTACGGTGAACAGACGATCGCTTGATCTCAAAATCATGTCTCGAGATGTGGCCTCCACACGAATACATATGGACTGCCTTTGGCTGTCTCGTGGATGGAGCTGAGGTTTGCTCCTGAGTGCTACTGAATGAGTTAATGGCTTTGAGAATTAAATGCAAAGAATTTGTGCTTTATTATGTGGCTCTGCTAAAGTTATTCGCCACATCAATAATGAAGTCGAGTGCTAAAAAGAAATAAAAGTTGACCGCACCTGGGGGAACATCCGGGAGGTGGCACAGTGACAATGTATTCTATCGTATGGAACAAAATTTAAAGTTAGGTACACTAGAAATTAATGGGAAGAAAATAATTGAATTGATAGATAATTTTTAGCAGTTTTGAAAGATATTTAAGTATGTCATTACATTGGTATTGTGTATTTTTGTAACATGAATTTGCATGTGAAATTTGACTCATTACAATTTATATAAGTCAATAGATGACACAAAAAGGAGCTCAGCAAATAAACTTATAAAGCCAAGTCAAATCAATAACTTTGAAACTTAAGTCTTGGCTTAAAATTTTTATAGAGACCTTCTTAAACATGCATTGAATGCAAAAAGTTAACCTCACACTTTCTTTTCTACGTATAAACCTGAGCTACAGATACGGTCCGTAAATAATTGCACGATATACCCCCGCCTTTGTAGCTTATCACAGGAGGGTCAATTCGGAAAAAACAATTTAACCAGGCTCTGGAGGAAAGGGATGAGCAGGCCACCATGAAAGAAATAAAAGAGAAAAGAAAAAGGTGGAGAAACGCTGCTCTCAAAGTATGTAGAGAGTGCATAAAGAAAGCAAAAACAGAAGTAGAAAGGAAGACACGGGCATCCAAAAAATGGAAACTAGTGTGTTCCCTATTTAAGACACATGCACAAAGCAAGCTCTTCAGAGAACCTAGCGGCTAAGGCTCAGAGTCGCCCATCTCAGCCAGGCCAGCAGCATCTGCGAGATCCCCAATGGCCTTGCCCTTTCCTTTACTGATGGCCCTGCTGGTGCTCAGCTGCCAGGCGACCTGCTCTCTGGGCTGTGATCTGCCTCAGGCCCACAGCCTGGGGACCAGGAGGGCCTTGATACTCCTGGGACGAATGAGGAGAATCTCCCCTCTGTCCTGCCTGAAGGACAGAAATGACTTCGGATTCCCCCAGGAAGACTTGGATGGCCACCAGCTGCAGAAGGCCCGAGCCATCTCTGTCCTCCATGAGATGACCCAGCAGAGCTTCAACCTCTTCTGCACAGAGGGCTCATCGGCTGCTTGGGATGAGAGCCTCTTGGACAAACTCTGCACTGGACTCTATCAGCAGCTGGACGACCTGGAAGCCTGTCTGATGCCGGAGGTGGGGGTGGAAGAGACTCCCCTGGTGAACGAGGACTTCGCACTGGCCGTGAGGAAATACTTCCAAAGAATCAGTCTCTACCTGAAAGAGAAGAGGCACAGCCCTTGCGCCTGGGAGGTCGTGAGAGCAGAAATCGTGAGATCCTTCTCTTCATCAATAAACATGCGGGGAAGATTAGGGAGGAGGCAATGAGACCTGGTCCGACGTGGAAACGACTCTCATGGACGAGTACACACTATCGCACTTTCCTGAGCTCTCCGGTCGCCAAGACTGTCACTTCTGCTACAATCATGACATGAAGTGCCTCAAGTTTGTCAGATGCCTTCAGGGTGTTCAGCAGCGTCATGTTCAACCCTGCAGGGACTGGTACTTACAGACGACCGTGCAAATGTATCTATCTATTTATTTATTTAAATGTTTATTTATCTAACTGTTGACAAGATTGAAATTGTTTTTGTCAATACGCCTTTATACTGTGCTTAATAGAACAAAATATATTCTTTGTATTTTGTGAAACTATTATATTGCTTTCTGCATTAAATTTTTACTATAGAAAAATGCTTGTATTTGTTTATTCTTTAAAAAGAAAGTCCAAGCCTGTCTCTACAACCTGACGTAAAGACAGATGGTACAATTCATCTCCTCAACATTAGTGTATTCGAGCTATCGGTAAAAATGAACTTCACCTAAAAGAGGTTGTTTGTTCCCCTCAGAATATGGATGTGAACATGCTCTCTTCTATCTTTGATTCTTGGAGGGAAAGAGAGCTCAAAAGAAACACACTCATACTTAATATCAGTTATGTGAAACAGTATAATGAGAAAATGAAACAACCAATAAAATTCTCTCTGCAGAAGGTAGATGGAAGCATGTCAGGAAATAGAAATAAAATTACCGATACGCCCCACAAATTGCTAGACATGTAAGTGCAAATGTCCAGCACTAGTTGGACACAGGAATTTGCAATTGGCAAGGAATTCAATGCCTGGAGGATCATAATGGCAACTGAAAGTGCAGAAATGAAGTTGGTCATGTGGGAAGAGATGACAGAGGGAGAAACAGACATTGTCTGGATCCTAAGGACCTTCAAACTTTAAAGGAAGTGGACAGAAGAGCCACAGATGAAGAAGATGGAATAGCCATCCATTATAAGGACTCACCCTTTGGAGACAAAGACGATAAATGTCTTTTCTAAACAATAAATGTGCTGAGAAGAGGAATCAGTAGATTCCACAGAAGGTGTGAACTCAAACTGCCCACTACATTGGAAAATAGACCGTACTGGCAACCTTAGTGACATTTGGTTTGTAGAACGAATAAGCAGAAACCATACTGGAGTCGGTAGAAGTGAAATGAGAGAAAAGAAGTTAGTGACCCTGAGGGAAAGACAGAAATTTGAAGAAATCGGGAAAAGAATGCGGGGTTTTTTGTGTGTATAGTTTTTCCCATTTTGCAATACATACTTTTTTCATGGTTAGAAGACATTTTTTATATATACATATATACAGACACACACACACACACACACACACAGAGAATATTGTTTATGAATATTCATGAGATAGAAAGCTGATTGTCAGCCCTTGTGCCCATGATGTGAGGGCCAGATTCCTACTGGCAGCACGCCCATTAGCACAAATTGCATTTGTACCCTGTGTCCCCCACCCGATAATGCCCGAACTCCCTCTCCCTCCCTCAACCCCCTTACTCCACTTTGTAGCCCATGGAATGCTCTGTCCCTCTGCAAGTCCAACACACTGCTATGGACTTTCTTTCCTTCCTTCTTTCTCTCACAGCTCCTTACATAAGTGAGCACATGTGATATTTATACCTCTGTGCTTTGCTTATTTCACTCAACATAAATTTCTCCAGGCTCATCCATGTTGTTGCAAATGGGAGTATGTCATTCTTTTTTGTGGCAGAGTAGTATTCCATGCTCTGTGTTGTGGGGAGGGGGGGGGTGTATTTAAATGTATATGTCACAGTTTCCTTATTCATTCATCCATTAAAGGATATTGTTATATTTACTGTAAAAGAAAATTGTTCTAGTTAAGTCTGTACTGTCACTTTGCCCAAAAACTCTCTGGAGCCACATCATGTTTGCTATCCGGGATTTAACGACTTTATGCATAGTTGAGAGAATTGCAGAACCAAGACTGAGCTGTCATGTTCACGGTCCGGGCAGGAGTCCGGTGAGTGCTCTTCCTCCCCACGCGCAGGGTCTGGCAGTGCACCTCGCTCACTCACATGCTGTCGGCACCCCGCGCTCTCCCGCAGTGTGTGCACCCAGTCAAGCGGACACGCAATGTGTACAAGTGGCGTCTAGTGTTAACTAAACCGACAGTTACTACATGAGCAAGTGAGGAAAAGTTTCCTGTCTAGAAAGAATGACCAAAGTGCACTCTCATTATGCAACCACCCCGTGAAGGAGAATCTGGCCAAGGTGATGCTGGCTCTGTTGGGAGGAACTCTTCTTCGAGGCACGTGTACTGGCTCTGGAACAATTAACCAATCAGACCTGATATTTACAAAGGAGTAAAAAGCAAACATGAAAATGATCGAGAAAGGCTATTTAAAATCGGAATGTATGTTTTCCTCCTCCTGCCCAGGGTCTCTTCCATCTCCTGCACCACACAGGGCTCCAGAGACTCTAGTGAGTCATCGAGTCCAGTGAGGAATTTCAGCCCTCGTGCGGGGGAAGTTGGAGATCTGTTGGATAATCTCATGGGGAACAGAGGTGGCTTGAGCCTTTTGGAATTTGCCACCATCCAGCTGCTCCAGGGGAACTGAATACGTTCTCCTCCTTCGGATGGGAAAAAAGGAAGATTCTCCCACCTGGGTGCAGAACTGTGGTCGGTCGGTCTCCTGCCTTGGCAGGTCACGGACCTGGGTCAGGTCACAGCGAACGGTGCAGAGAGAACTGGAGCACATCATCTTCAGTGTCACCAGGTGATAGAATTTGGATGTGTTGTCCCCACCGAAACTCATGTGGAAATCTGGTCCTCAATGTGGCAGTGCTGGAAGCTGAGTCATGGGGGGCGGATCCCTCATGAATGGATTCATGTTCTCCCTGGGGGAAGTGGGGCCCTAGTGAAATCTTGCTCTATTAGTTCCCTGGAGAGCTGGTTGTATAAAAGACCCTGGCATCTCCTCCCTGCCTCTCTTGCTTCCTCTCACCATGTGATCTGCTTGTACCCTCCAGTGCCTGCCGTTTTCCACCATGAGTAGAGGAAGCCTGAGGTCCATGCCAGAATCAGCTGTCCCAGAATCATAAGACAAACAAACCTCTGTTCTTTCCAAATTACCTAGTCTCAGATATTCTCTTAGAGCAACACAAAATGGGCCAATGCACCAGGGAGGAGGTAGCGCGGCCACTGGGGGGATGGAGGTGTCGGGCATCGACCCAGCTGCTATCAGCACCTTCTTGCATGTGAGAGTCTGACACGGCGAGCTCAGGGTTTGCAGCTTTTGGGCTTGTCCCAGTTTTGTTTCCACTTCCTTTCACTTTGTCTTCCATTTACGAGCCTCAGATAATGTCATGACTTCAACACTGCGCTCGTGTTATTACACTGGAAGTTCAACACGTTCATCAAAAATGAAAGAAATCTCAATCCAGTAGGAAATATTCATACAAATGAGAACCAATGTTGAAATAAATACGTCTCAATATATGTCTCTTTTCAAATTCTAGCACTTAGAGATTTGATCCTGTACAGCATTATTAAATTTCTTCGATTGCACTGAAATACAAGTTGCCTCCTCTGTCTGCATTTCCCTATTAAAGGACTCATTCACTAGATTTGATGTCTTCCACCTTTCTTCACAGGAGCCATAGCTCATATTTTCCGACATAATCGATAGATAATAGCAGCATAGAGCTGAGGCATTAATTCATTAGTTCTCTTCGTCTGTCACCAGTAATGTGTTGACTGCATATACATGAGTGATAACATGCTTGGCAATGTGGATCCAGTTATAACTGAGACAGGGAAACTGTGAGAAAACTTTAGTAGTTGTCAGTACTAGTTTTCCAGTGGAAATTGGAGAGATTAAATCACATAAACTTGCAAGTTACTTGCTGAGAATCTGAACATAGTAAAAAAATAGTTACCGTGAGTATTGATATAACAAATATCGTAATCCTCTGTAGAGTCTGCATTCAACCGAGTCAAGCCAAGAGAAGCTTTCAGTGCAGCTCCCTTGACACGCTCAGGGCCAGTCACATTGGTGCCTCTCAAATGGAAACTCCACGAGGGGGACCGTCTGCAGGCCTGTGCAGGAGCAGAGCCCAGGCTGCCAGTGTTAGAGCAGTGCCTGGTGCAGAAGAGAAACTGCCCAGCACCCTTGAAGCACCTTCCGGGGAACCGGTGTGGCAGGAAGTCGAGTGACAGAAAATGGCTGCTCTGTGAACAGTTTACAAACGAAATACTAATCTGTCCTTCACAGTCAGTCAGTTTCACCCACGTTTGGTGATATATTTTGAAGCAGGGATCTAAAAAAAGAAAATTGGAAAGGACAGAAAAAAGGTTTAAAAATATACGGAGTATATATATTGTATAAAAATACATGTAGTATATCTATTTTCTTCTTATTCTAAAATAATATATATGTAAATATATGTAAACATAAGTATACCTATGAATCTAACTGTATATACATATATAATCCAACATTATAAATATATAAATATTAGATAATATGTAATACTGTATGTATAATTATCTTTACATATAATATAAACAAAGTATTTACATTGACATATAATTACCTATGCATATAAAATATATATAATTTTAAGCATATATAAAATGCATTTAAATATATAAGTTATTTGTATTGGGGCTTTTTTTGAAGGGAGGGTGAGTGGACATTCCTTGATTTTCAACCACGGATAATCACAATACTAATTCAAAAGCTGTTTCCTGGGCTGGAATTAGGGAGTACTTTCCTCAAGCCAAAAATTTAAGGAGGCCGCAATCTAAGGAATCGACACAAATGATATTTCCATGCCGTATGAAAAATGAAAATTAGTGAAAAACTATCCAGGAGAAACAAAGTAATACAATTTTAAGTAAAGACCAGAAATGACCGTGCACTTGCAAATCCCTCAGAGTCTCACCAGGGAGAAGGGAGACTGTGGCAATTGCATGGTCATCAAGTGTGGCAAATTGCACTCACTCTATGCCACTCTCACCCAAGAGCGTTGAAGGTTCTGACCGGCTAAATGCCCTCAACTGCTCCTACACGACACTGCTCCTTTTTCTTCCTAGCAACACAAGTCACGGTGGCGTTCTGCGAAAGAAGTTTCAGCAACCTCAGGTGAAAGAGCAATGATCGAAGATTAATCCTGAATCACAAGAAACCTAAACATGGCAGTTCTGTCCGTTGAAAAGTAAAGTAGCACCTTGCAAATATCGTGGAGTTTCCCTCCTTTAATGCTAGGAAAGTAAAATTACATAAAAACGATCTAAATCAAATAATGCCGCTTTAATTTGCCTAGATTCCTTTTTTCAAAGACTTGAACGTCCTGACTCAGAAACATGGGCCACTGAAAACTCCGACGACCCCACAGGGGGGCGCACGTCCCTCCTCCCGGCCCCGGCCCCGACCCCGGCCCCGGCTCCGTCCCTGTTCCCGGCCCCGGCCCCGGTCCCGGCCCCAGTCACGGAGCCGGCGGTATCACCGCCGTCGTCCCCGCTCACTCGCCCGAGGCTCCCGCACTCGGGCTGCTCCCGGACCCGCTGTCTACCCGGCTCCCCTTTCCCAGGCTGTCCCGGCCTCGCGTCCCCCACTCCTGCGGAATCTGTGACCATCACAGCCCGTGCGGTCGCGAGCCCTCGGGTCCCGACTCAATGGGTTTCCCCGTCAAACTCAGTCTCGCTGCGGCTTCTACGCGAAAGAAAGCCCCGAGCACAGGGAGCAGCTCAGACACTCACGGCCCTCACCGAAGAAAACTGGGTCGCGCCAAGCCGCGGCGGAGCTCTCTCCGCAGCCATCGGAGGAAAATGTTCTCCACACTATTTAAGCAGCACCGGTTCGGCGCGACAAGCGGCGACGTCTGCTCTCTCGGGCTGTGGCACCCTCTGAAACCAAAAGCGGCCGAGTCCGTCCGCGTTTCCGGAACCGGAGGCTCAGAAAAGGCCGTTCGCGCGCCCTCTCGCGGCCGCCTCGAGAATCACTGAAATTCTCAATGGTCCACATCTGCCTGCTCATGGCGGGAGTGGTGCTCTGCTCCGTCCCTGCCTGCTCATCTGTCTGGGGCATGCCTTCCAGCCATGGCCTGGAAAACCGGCAAGCCATCATGCTAGTGAGACGGATGAAAAAGATCCCATCTCACTCATGCTTCAAGGACAGGAAGAACTTCAATTTTCCTTGGACAGGAGAAAATATCACCCCAATCCAGAAGACACATGCCACCTGTTTCCGTGGTCAGATGCTCCAGCAGATCCTCAGCCTCCTCAAAAGAGAGAACAGCCATGCTGCTTGGGATGCGATCCTCCTCGATAAACTACTCTTCAGCCTTGAGAAGAGCCTGCGACAAGTGCAGATGACAAATGGAGAAACTCTCTCTTGTCCTGATTTGGGAAATGACGTTCGGAAGTATTTCCAAGAAATGATTGGTTATCTGAGGGAAAAGAAATACAGCCCCTGTGCCTGGGAGGTGGTCAGAGTGGAAATTGAAGTGCGCTTAGTCCTCATTCACCGCCTTCAGAGCAACGTCAGGAAATGACGTAGAAGTTATACTCAGGACCCTCCCTAACCAATTACACGATTGTTTACCAGGCCCCCCAAAGCAAGCTAAACTCACACATTTGCACCAGCTGAAAAACATCTGAATCCTAAATCATGGGATTATGTAAAACATACGTTCTACATCGTGAATTTACAGTAGAATGATTAGAGAGAATAACATGGTGTCTTGTCCTAAATAAATACTGTCATGATTTATAATTTTCATTATCTGTTTCAATTCTTGAGTGGTGCTTGTTGTTTCCGAAGTTGGAAGTTTAATTGTTTACAGACATGGTTCTTCAGTCTAGAATTTGGTGAAGGGCATTTGTCAGTCAAGTTGATGCTCGCTCCTGTAACAGAACAAAAGAAAACCACCAGTAGTTAGATGATAATACAAACTTACCTTTCCTTTATAGAAGAGCTCAGTGTTGGCCTCCTCGGAGCGGGGTTTCAGGAACCTCACAACCTACTATTTTGCAGCTTTGCCATCATCAACATATAAGTTCAAACAGGTTTGCGACGCTTGAGGCTACTGTGCTCAGTCGATATGGAAAAAATTATATGGTGGATCACTTGTAGGATGCTTTGAAGGACCCATGCTGCACAGGGTGAACATCACTTCCACCCGTATTTACTCAGCCTGGATTCATGCTCGTCGGATACCTAAGTGCAAAGGAGAGGGGAAAGAGAGTCCGACTGGGGGATTAGTGAGAAGAGAATATACGTTCTTTGAATAAGACCACTCTTTATTTTCACACTGTGCGTACTAACAGTATTTGTAAGAGAAAATTAACTGGCATTCTTGCTAGGCACAGTTTATTTCAAAATCTGATGCCAACTCTGATTCCACAATTTAGACTCAGGGAAAACGACACGGATGTCATTCATTAAAGTTCACAGCGACACTGACTGAATCTTGGAAAGAGTTAAGTGATTCCCAAAGGCACAGGCCAAAATTGAAAAACAGACAAGTGTATAGGGACAAGGTCCCCAAACACATTGTAACATTCACATCGTCTCCGTATTATCGGAAAAGACAAGGAATGTGCGATCAGGCAAGGCGTTGCGCTTCCTTGAGGGGCACTGAAGTAAAAGTGGAAGGTGGGTCTTCCATTTGCAACCAGGCCCTGTGGCACATCCTGAGGTTCTAAATATTAAAACTACAAATGGGAAGAAAGCATCTCTACAATCAAGTGTTTGTGTTTTGTTTTTTAAATCGCCACAAAATCTTCCATTACAATTTCCCTGCATGAAGCGGGAAGAGCTTACAAATTCTTTAGATCTATTGTCTTCCCAATTCATGTCTCCAGTATGTATTGGTATTATTCTTTCCACTGTTATTATAATGATTATTCCTTTCATAAATATTGACTGAGCTCCGGAAATGATAGGAACTAGGCTAAGATGCCCAGGAAACAAGACCGCATAAGACGACTCCTCTGGCCAAGAGTAACTTACGGACTCATGGCGACCTATATTCTTAGGACGAAGTTCATTCGAAGGTTCAGTGTAATAAAGACATCATCTCTGACAGCTAGGAGAAATAATATAGCCATGTGTAAAGAAGGGGTGTCCTTTGAAATTGTGAATTCCCTTGCTTCTTGCTGGAGACATGACAAGACGATGAGTCAACTTCTGAGTCCATTTATCCACAAGGAGAAAACAAGGGATGCATTTCTCGCTTCCCCGTTATCCAGAGAGCATATTGCACTCTCACAAGTTTGCCTTTTCTGTGTGTAAACTCTTGTGGTTGTTGTGTCTCCCTTGACTCTCTTGAAAGCTGGATCCAGCAAAGCTGAAACCAACCCCTGGACCAGCAGTGATTGCTTTTCCTGGAGCCCATGCCCGTTTGCTACCTTTGACCTGCGTCCCTTCCACCACTTTTCTTCTGCTCTGCCGCATCCCCTCATCTGCCCCTTGGCTGGGCTCAATTTAGCTAAATTATCCTTCGTCGTGTCCTTTGCAGTGGGATATTGCTTTCCTTGTGACGTTTGATCACATTGAGGTACATATATTGGCTTTCTTGGTATTCCCATTCCTTGGGAGGGAAAATGCAGCAACTTTCCTTTCTATGTAAAAGGAAATGGGAAAGAAAGATCTCTGGTGTCTCGCCAGCGGTACACAACAATTGAACAGCCATTTATTTTCATCACACCTACATCCCATTGTTGCCATTTATGACAAAGATGGCTTCCTTTGGTTTAATAAGATTCCATTAGAATTGGAATCTCCGACTGATGTTTGGTTGGAAATTTGAACTTCGGTGCAAAACAAAATTTTCTTTTTAAATAAAATTGATGTTCTCTCCATCGTGCATTCTTCTTGGGATGGTATTGCTCCCAAAAGTGTGAAAATTAGTTCCTAGAGGTGTTAACAAATCTTAGTCATTACAATAATTTGTGGTTCTCCAAAGCCCAAATCTAAGAAAACCTGTCCCTTATTACTAATTTTTATTTCCCTCGGGTTTTCTTGTGTATCAAGAAGCATTGACATTGAGTTCTCGGAAGATCCACAGAGCATATGCAGCATGAGCAATACAAGCCTACGGTGAACAGACGATCGCTTGATCTCAAAATCATGTCTGGAGATGTGGCCTCCACACGAATACATATGGACTGCCTTTGGCTGTCTCGTGGATGGAGCTGAGGTTTGCTCCTGAGTGCTACTGAATGAGTTAATGGCTTTGAGAATTAAATGCAAAGAATTTGTGCTTTATTATGTGGTTCTGCTAAAGTTATTCGCCACATCAATAATGAAGTCGAGTGCTAAAAAGAAATAAAAGTTGACCGCACCTGGGGGAACATCCGGGAGGTGGCACAGTGACAATGTATTCTATCGTATGGAACAAAATTTAAAGTTAGGTACACTAGAAATTAATGGGAAGAAAATAATTGAATTGATAGATAATTTTTAGCAGTTTTGAAAGATATTTAAGTATGTCATTACATTGGTATTGTGTATTTTTGTAACATGAATTTGCATGTGAAATTTGACTCATTACAATTTATATAAGTCAATAGATGACACAAAAAGGAGCTCAGCAAATAAACTTATAAAGCCAAGTCAAATCAATAACTTTGAAACTTAAGTCTTGGCTTAAAATTTTTATAGAGACCTTCTTAAACATGCATTGAATGCAAAAAGTTAACTTCACACTTTCTTTTCTACGTATAAACCTGAGCTACAGATACGGTCCGTAAATAATTGCACGATATACCCCCGCCTTTGTAGCTTATCACAGGAGGGTCAATTCGGAAAAAACAATTTAACCAGGCTCTGGAGGAAAGGGATGAGCAGGCCACCATGAAAGAAATAAAAGAGAAAAGAAAAAGGTGGAGAAACGCTGCTCTCAAAGTATGTAGAGAGTGCATAAAGAAAGCAAAAACAGAAGTAGAAAGGAAGACACGGGCATCCAGAAAATGGAAACTAGTGTGTTCCCTATTTAAGACACATGCACAAAGCAAGCTCTTCAGAGAACCTAGCGGCTAAGGCTCAGAGTCGCCCATCTCAGCCAGGCCAGCAGCATCTGCGAGATCCCCAATGGCCTTGCCCTTTCCTTTACTGATGGCCCTGCTGGTGCTCAGCTGCCAGGCGACCTGCTCTCTGGGCTGTGATCTGCCTCAGGCCCACAGCCTGGGGACCAGGAGGGCCTTGATGCTCCTGGGACGAATGAGGAGAATCTCCCCTCTGTCCTGCCTGAAGGACAGAAATGACTTCGGATTCCCCCTGGAAGACTTGGATGGCCACCAGCTGCAGAAGGCTCGAGCCATCTCTGTCCTCCATGAGATGACCCAGCAGAGCTTCAACCTCTTCTGCACAGAGGGCTCATCGGCTGCTTGGGATGAGAGCCTCTTGGACAAACTCTGCACTGGACTCTATCAGCAGCTGGACGACCTGGAAGCCTGTCTGATGCCGGAGGTGGGGGTGGAAGAGACTCCCCTGGTGAACGAGGACTTCGCACTGGCCGTGAGGAAATACTTCCAAAGAATCAGTCTCTACCTGAAAGAGAAGAGGCACAGCCCTTGCGCCTGGGAGGTCGTGAGAGCAGAAATCGTGAGATCCTTCTCTTCATCAATAAACATGCGGGGAAGATTAGGGAGGAGGCAATGAGACCTGGTCCGACGTGGAAACGACTCTCATGGACACTCATGGACACACTATCGCACTTTCCTGAGCTCTCCGGTCGCCAAGACTGTCACTTCTGCTACAATCATGACATGAAGTGCCTCAAGTTTGTCAGATGCCTTCAGGGTGTTCAGCAGCGTCATGTTCAACCCTGCAGGGACTGGTACTTACAGAAGACCGTGCAAATGTATCTATCTATTTATTTATTTAAATGTTTATTTATCTAACTGTTGATAAGATTGAAATTGTTTTTGTCAATACGCCTTTATACTGTGCTTAATAGAACAAAATATATTCTTTGTATTTTGTGAAACTATTATATTGCTTTCTGCATTAAATTTTTACTATAGAAAAATGCTTGTATTTGTTTATTCTTTAAAAAGAAAGTCCAAGCCTTTCTCTACAACCTGACGTAAAAACAGATGGTACAATTCATCTCCTCAACATTAGTGTATTCGAGCTATCGGTAAAAATGAACTTCACCTAAAAGAGAGGTTGTTTGTTCCCCTCAGAATATGGATGTGAACATGCTCTCTTCTATCTTTGATTCTTGGAGGGAAAGAGAGCTCAAAAGAAACACACTCATACTTAATATCAGTTATGTGAAACAGTATAATGAGAAAATGAAACAACCAATAAAATTCTCTCTGCAGAAGGTAGATGGAAGCATGTCAGGAAATAGAAATAAAATTACCGATACGCCCCACAAATTGCTAGACATGTAAGTGCAAATGTCCAGCACTAGTTGGACACAGGAATTTGCAATTGGCAAGGAATTCAATGCCTGGGGGATCATAATGGCAACTGAAAATGCAGAAATGAAGTTGGTCATGTGGGAAGAGATGACAGAGGGAGAAACAGACATTGTCTGGATTCTAAGGACCTTCAAACTTTAAAGGAAGTGGACAGAAGAGCCACAGATGAAGAAGATGGAATAGCCATCCATTATAAAGACTCACCCTTTGGAGACAAAGACGATAAATGTCTTTTCTAAACAATAAATGTGCTGAGAAGAGGAATCAGTAGATTCCACAGAAGGTGTGAACTCAAACTGCCCACTACATTGGAAAATAGACCGTACTGGCAACCTTAGTGACATTTCGTTTGTAGAACGAATAAGCAGAAACCATACTGGAGTCGGTAGAAGTGAAATGAGAGAAAAGAAGTTAGTGACCCTGAGGGAAAGACAGAAATTCGAAGAAATCGGGAAAAGAATGCGGGTTTTTTTGTGTGTATAGTTTTTCCCATTTTGCAATACATACTTTTTTCATGGTTAGAAGACATTTTTTATATATACATATATACAGACACACACACACACACACACAGAGACAATATTGTTTATGAATATTCATGAGATAGAAAGCTGATTGTCAGCCCTTGTGCCCATGATGTGAGGGCCAGATTCCTACTGGCAGCACGCCCATTACCACAAATTGCATTTGTACCCTGTGTCCCCCACCCGATAATGCCCGAACTCCCTCTCCCTCCCTCAACCCCCTTACTCCACTTTGTAGCCCATGGAATGCTCTGTCCCTCTGCATGTCCAACACACTGCTATGGACTTTCTTTCCTTCCTTCTTTCTCTCACAGCTCCTTACATAAGTGAGCACATGTGATATTTATACCTCTGTGCTTTGCTTATTTCACTCAACATAAATTTCTCCAGGCTCATCCATGTTGTTGCAAATGGGAGTATGTCATTCTTTTTTGTGGCAGAGTAGTATTCCATGCTCTGTGTTGTGGGGAGGGGGGGTGTATTTAAATGTATATGTCACAGTTTCCTTATTCATTCATCCATTAAAGGATATTGTTATATTTACTGTAAAAGAAAATTGTTCTAGTTAAGTCTGTACTGTCACTTTGCCCAAAAACTCTCTGGAGCCACATCATGTTTGCTATCCGGGATTTAACGACTTTATGCATAGTTGAGAGAATTGCAGAACCAAGACTGAGCTGTCATGTTCACGGTCCGGGCAGGAGTCCGGTGAGTGCTCTTCCTCCCCACGCGCAGGGTCTGGCAGTGCACCTCGCTCACTCACATGCTGTCGGCACCCCGCGCTCTCCCGCAGTGTGTGCACCCAGTCAAGCGGACACGCAATGTGTACAAGTGGCGTCTAGTGTTAACTAAACCGACAGTTACTACATGAGCAAGTGAGGAAAAGTTTCCTGTCTAGAAAGAATGACCAAAGTGCACTCTCATTATGCAACCACCCCGTGAAGGAGAATCTGGCCAAGGTGATGCTGGCTCTGTTGGGAGGAACTCTTCTTCGAGGCACGTGTACTGGCTCTGGAACAATTAACCAATCAGACCTGATATTTACAAAGGAGTAAAAAGCAAACATGAAAATGATCGAGAAAGGCTATTTAAAATCGGAATGTATGTTTTCCTCCTCCTGCCCAGGGTCTCTTCCATCTCCTGCACCACACAGGGCTCCAGAGACTCTAGTGAGTCATCGAGTCCAGTGAGGAATTTCAGCCCTCGTGCGGGGGAAGTTGGAGATCTGTTGGATAATCTCATGGGGAACAGAGGTGGCTTGAGCCTTTTGGAATTTGCCACCATCCAGCTGCTCCAGGGGAACTGAATACGTTCTCCTCCTTCGGATGGGAAAAAAGGAAGATTCTCCCACCTGGGTGCAGAACTGTGGAGGTCGGTCTCCTGCCTTGGCAGGTCACGGACCTGGGTCAGGTCACAGCGAACGGTGCAGAGAGAGCTGGAGCACATCATCTTCAGTGTCACCAGGTGATAGAATTTGGATGTGTTGTCCCCACCGAAACTCATGTGGAAATCTGGTCCTCAATGTGGCAGTGCTGGAAGCTGAGTCATGGGGGGCGGATCCCTCATGAATGGATTCATGTTCTCCCTGGGGGAAGTGGGGCCCTAGTGAAATCTTGCTCTATTAGTTCCCTGGAGAGCTGGTTGTATAAAAGACCCTGGCATCTCCTCCCTGCCTCTCTTGCTTCCTCTCACCATGTGATCTGCTTGTACCCGCCAGTGCCTGCCGTTTTCCACCATGAGTAGAGGAAGCCTGAGGTCCATGCCAGAATCAGCTGTCCCAGAATCATAAGACAAACAAACCTCTGTTCTTTCCAAATTACCTAGTCTCAGATATTCTCTTAGAGCAACACAAAATGGGCTAATGCACCAGGGAGGAGGTAGCGCGGCCACTGGGGGGATGGAGGTGTCGGGCATCGACCCAGCTGCTATCAGCACCTTCTTGCATGTGAGAGTCTGACACGGCGAGCCCAGGGTTTGCAGCTTTTGGACTTGTCCCAGTTTTGTTTCCACTTCCTTTCACTTTGTCTTCCATTTACGAGCCTCAGATAATGTCATGACTTCAACACTGCGCTCGTGTTATTACACTGGAAGTTCAACACGTTCATCAAAAATGAAAGAAATCTCAATCCAGTAGGAAATATTCATACAAATGAGAACCAATGTTGAAATAAATACGTCTCAATATATGTCTCTTTTCAAATTCTAGCACTTAGAGATTTGATCCTGTACAGCATTATTAAATTTCTTCGATTGCACTGAAATACAAGTTGCCTCCTCTGTCTGCATTTCCCTATTAAAGGACTCATTCACTAGATTTGATGTCTTCCACCTTTCTTCACAGGAGCCATAGCTCATATTTTCCGACATAATCGATAGATAATAGCAGCATAGAGCTGAGGCATTAATTCATTAGTTCTCTTCGTCTGTCACCAGTAATGTGTTGACTGCATATACATGAGTGATAACATGCTTGGCAATGTGGATCCAGTTATAACTGAGACAGGGAAACTGTGAGAAAACTTTAGTAGTTGTCAGTACTAGTTTTCCAGTGGAAATTGGAGAGATTAAATCACATAAACTTGCAAGTTACTTGCTGAGAATCTGAACATAGTAAAAAAATAGTTACCGTGAGTATTGATATAACAAATATCGTAATCCTCTGTAGAGTCTGCATTCAACCGAGTCAAGCCAAGAGAAGCTTTCAGTGCAGCTCCCTTGACACGCTCAGGGCCAGTCACATTGGTGCCTCTCAAATGGAAACTCCACGAGGGGGACCGTCTGCAGGCCTGTGCAGGAGCAGAGCCCAGGCTGCCAGTGTTAGAGCAGTGCCTGGTGCAGAAGAGAAACTGCCCAGCACCCTTGAAGCACCTTCCGGGGAACCGGTGTGGCAGGAAGTCGAGTGACAGAAAATGGCTGCTCTGTGAACAGTTTACAAACGAAATACTAATCTGTCCTTCACAGTCAGTCAGTTTCACCCACGTTTGGTGATATATTTTGAAGCAGGGATTTAAAAAAAAAAATTGGAAAGGACAGAAAAAAGGTTTAAAAATATACGGAGTATATATATTGTATAAAAATATATGTAGTATATCTATTTTCTTCTTATTCTAAAATAATATATATGTAAATATATGTAAACATAAGTATACCTATGAATCTAACTGTATATACATATATAATCCAACATTATAAATATATAAATATTAGATAATATGTAATACTGTATGTATAATTATCTTTACATATAATATAAACAAAGTATTTACATTGACATATAATTACCTATGCATATAAAATATATATAATTTTAAGCATATATAAAATGCATTTAAATATATAAGTTATTTGTATTGGGGCTTTTTTTGAAGGGAGGGTGAGTGGACATTCCTTGATTTTCAACCACGGATAATCACAATACTAATTCAAAAGCTATTTCCTGGGCTGGAATTAGGGAGTACTTTCCTCAAGCCAAAAATTTAAGGAGGCCGCAATCTAAGGAATCGACACAAATGATATTTCCATGCCGTATGAAAAATGAAAATTAGTGAAAAACTATCCAGGAGAAACAAAGTAATACAATTTTAAGTAAAGACCAGAAATGACCGTGCACTTGCAAATCCCTCAGAGTCTCACCAGGGAGAAGGGAGACTGTGGCAATTGCATGGTCATCAAGTGTGGCAAATTGCACTCACTCTATGCCACTCTCACCCAAGAGCGTTGAAGGTTCTGACCGGCTAAATGCCCTCAACTGCTCCTACACGACACTGCTCCTTTTTCTTCCTAGCAACACAAGTCACGGTGGCGTTCTGCGAAAGAAGTTTCAGCAACCTCAGGTGAAAGAGCAATGATCGAAGATTAATCCTGAATCACAAGAAACCTAAACATGGCAGTTCTGTCCGTTGAAAAGTAAAGTAGCACCTTGCAAATATCGTGGAGTTTCCCTCCTTTAATGCTAGGAAAGTAAAATTACATAAAAACGATCTAAATCAAATAATGCCGCTTTAATTTGCCTAGATTCCTTTTTTCAAAGACTTGAACGTCCTGACTCAGAAACATGGGCCACTGAAAACTCCGACGACCCCACAGTGGGGCGCACGTCCCTCCTCCCGGCCCCGGCCCCGACTCCATCCCTGTTCCCGGCCCCAGCCCCGGCCCCGACCCCGACCCCGGCCCCGGCTCCTTCCTTGTTCCCGGCCCGGCCCCGGCCCCGGCCCCGGTCCCGGCCCCAGTCACGGTCCCGGCGGTATCACCGCCGTCGTCCCCGCTCACTCGCCCGAGGCTCCCGCACTCGGGCTGCTCCCGGACCCGCTGTCTACCCGGCTCCCCTTTCCCAGGCTGTCCCGGCCTCGCGTCCCCCACTCCTGCGGAATCTGTGACCATCACAGCCCGTGCGGTCGCGAGCGAGCCCTCGGGTCCCGACTCAATGGGTTTCCCCGTCAAACTCAGTCTCGCTGCGGCTTCTACGCGAAAGAAAGCCCCGAGCACAGGGAGCAGCTCAGACACTCACGGCCCTCACCGAAGAAAACTGGGTCGCGCCAAGCCGCGGCGGAGCTCTCTCCGCAGCCATCGGAGGAAAATGTTCTCCACACTATTTAAGCAGCACCGGTTCGGCGCGACAAGCGGCGACGTCTGCTCTCTCGGGCTGTGGCACCCTCTGAAACCAAAAGCGGCCGAGTCCGTCCGCGTTTCCGGAACCGGAGGCTCAGAAAAGGCCGTTCGCGCGCCCTCTCGCGGCCGCCTCGAGAATCACTGAAATTCTCAATGGTCCACATCTGCCTGCTCATGGCGGGAGTGGTGCTCTGCTCCGTCCCTGCCTGCTCATCTGTCTGGGGCATGCCTTCCAGCCATGGCCTGGAAAACCGGCAAGCCATCATGCTAGTGAGACGGATGAAAAAGATCCCATCTCACTCATGCTTCAAGGACAGGAAGAACTTCAATTTTCCTTGGACAGGAGAAAATATCACCCCAATCCAGAAGACACATGCCACCTGTTTCCGTGGTCAGATGCTCCAGCAGATCCTCAGCCTCCTCAAAAGAGAGAACAGCCATGCTGCTTGGGATGCGATCCTCCTCGATAAACTACTCTTCAGCCCTGAGAAGAGCCTGCGACAAGTGCAGATGACAAATGGAGAAACTCTCTCTTGTCCTGATTTGGGAAATGACGTTCGGAAGTATTTCCAAGAAATGATTGGTTATCTGAGGGAAAAGAAATACAGCCCCTGTGCCTGGGAGGTGGTCAGAGTGGAAATTGAAGTGCGCTTAGTCCTCATTCACCGCCTTCAGAGCAACGTCAGGAAATGACGTAGAAGTTATACTCAGGACCCTCCCTAACCAATTACACGATTGTTTACCAGGCCCCCCAAAGCAAGCTAAACTCACACATTTGCACCAGCTGAAAAACATCTGAATCCTAAATCATGGGATTATGTAAAACATACGTTCTACATCGTGAATTTACAGTAGAATGATTAGAGAGAATAACATGGTGTCTTGTCCTAAATAAATACTGTCATGATTTATAATTTTCATTATCTGTTTCAATTCTTGAGTGGTG
Organism: Cynocephalus volans; assembly: GCF_027409185.1. Taxonomy (NCBI): domain Eukaryota; kingdom Metazoa; phylum Chordata; class Mammalia; order Dermoptera; family Cynocephalidae; genus Cynocephalus; species Cynocephalus volans. The sequence goes on along the minus strand of NC_084475.1, from coordinate 62,853,438 downwards.
CTTGTTGTTTCCGAAGTTGGAAGTTTAATTGTTTACAGACATGGTTCTTCAGTCTAGAATTTGGTGAAGGGCATTTGTCAGTCAAGTTGATGCTCGCTCCTGTAACAGAACAAAAGAAAACCACCAGTAGTTAGATGATAATACAAACTTATCTTTCCTTTATAGAAGAGCTCAGTGTTGGCCTCCTCTGAGCGGGGTTTCAGGGACCTCACAACCTACTATTTTGCAGCTTTGCCATCATCAACATATAAGTTCAAACAGGTTTGCGACGCTTGAGGCTACTGTGCTCAGTCGATATGGAAAAAATTATATGGTGGATCACTTGTAGGATGCTTTGAAGGACCCATGCTGCACAGGGTGAACATCACTTCCACCCGTATTTACTCAGCCTGGATTCACGCTCGTCGGATACCTAAGTGCAAAGGAGAGGGGAAAGAGAGTCCGACTGGGGGATTAGTGAGAAGAGAATATATGTTCTTTGAATAAGACCACTCTTTATTTTCACACTGTGTGTACTAACAGTATTTGTAAGAGAAAATTAACTGGCATTCTTGCTAGGCACAGTTTATTTCAAAATCTGATGCCAACTCTGATTCCACAATTTAGACTCAGGGAAAACGACACGGACGTCATTCATTAAAGTTCACAGCGACACTGACTGAATCTTGGAAAGAGTTAAGTGATTCCCAAAGGCACAGGCCAAAATTGAAAAACAGACAAGTGTATAGGGACAAGGTCCCCAAACACATTGTAACATTCACATCGTCTCCGTATTATCGGAAAAGACAAGGAATGTGCGATCAGGCAAGGCGTTGCGCTTCCTTGAGGGGCACTGAAGTAAAAGTGGAAGGTGGGTCTTCCATTTGCAACCAGGCCCTGTGGCACATCCTGAGGTTCTAAATATTAAAACTACAAATGGGAAGAAAGCATCTCTACAATCAAGTGTTTGTGTTTTGTTTTTTAAATCGTCACAAAATCTTCCATTACAATTTCCCTGCATGAAGCGGGAAGAGCTTACAAATTCTTTAGATCTATTGTCTTCCCAATTCATGTCTCCAGTATGTATTGGTATTATTCTTTCCACTGTTATTATAATGATTATTCCTTTCATAAATATTGACTGAGCTCCGGAAATGATAGGAACTAGGCTAAGATGCCCAGGAAACAAGACCGCATAAGACGACTCCTCTGACCAAGAGTAACTTACGGACTCATGGCGACCTATATTCTTAGGACGAAGTTCATTCGAAGGTTCAATGTAATAAAGACATCATCTCTGAGAGCTAGGAGAAATAATATAGCCATGTGTAAAGAAGGGGTGTCCTTTGAAATTGTGAATTCCCTTGCTTCTTGCTGGAGACATGACAAGACGATTAGTCAACTTCTGAGTCCATTTATCCACAAGGAGAAAACAAGGGATGCATTTCTCGCTTCCCCGTTATCCAGAGAGCATATTGCACTCTCACAAGTTTGCCTTTTCTGTGTGTAAACTCTTGTGGTTGTTGTGTCTCCCTTGACTCTCTTGAAAGCTGGATCCAGCAAAGCTGAAACCAACCCCTGGACCAGCAGTGATTGCTTTTCCTGGAGCCCATGCCCGTTTGCTACCTTTGACCTGCGTCCCTTCCACCACTTTTCTTCTGCTCTGCCGCATCCCCTCATCTGCGCCTTGGCTGGGCTCAATTTAGCTAAATTATCCTTCGTCGTGTCCTTTGCAGTGGGATATTGCTTTCCTTGTGACGTTTGATCACACTGAGGTACATATATTGGCTTTCTTGGTATTCCCATTCCTTGGGAGGGAAAATGCAGCAACTTTCCTTTCTATGTAAAAGGAAATGGGAAAGAAAGATCTCTGGTGTCTCGCCAGCGGTACACAACAATTGAACAGCCATTTATTTTCATCACACCTACATCCCATTGTTGCCATTTATGACAAAGATGGCTTCCTTTGGTTTAATAAGATTCCATTAGAATTGGAATCTCCGACTGATGTTTGGTTGGAAATTTGAACTTCGGTGCAAAACAAAATTTTCTTTTTAAATAAAATTGATGTTCTCTCCATCGTGCATTCTTCTTGGGATGGTATTGCTCCCAAAAGTGTGAAAATTAGTTCCTAGAGGTGTTAACAAATCTTAGTCATTACAATAATTTGTGGTTCTCCAAAGCCCAAATCTAAGAAAACCTGTCCCTTATTACTAATTTTTATTTCCCTCGGGTTTTCTTGTGTATCAAGAAGCATCGACATTGAGTTCTCGGAAGATCCACAGAGCATATGCAGCATGAGCAATACAAGCCTACGGTGAACAGACGATCGCTTGATCTCAAAATCATGTCTCGAGATGTGGCCTCCACACGAATACATATGGACTGCCTTTGGCTGTCTCGTGGATGGAGCTGAGGTTTGCTCCTGAGTGCTACTGAATGAGTTAATGGCTTTGAGAATTAAATGCAAAGAATTTGTGCTTTATTATGTGGCTCTGCTAAAGTTATTCGCCACATCAATAATGAAGTCGAGTGCTAAAAAGAAATAAGAGTTGACCGCACCTGGGGGAACATCCGGGAGGTGGCCCAGTGACAATGTATTCTATCGTATGGAACAAAATTTAAAGTTAGGTACACGAGAAATTAATGGGAAGAAAATAATTGAATTGATAGATAATTTTTAGCAGTTTTGAAAGATATTTAAGTATGTCATTACATTGGTATTGTGTATTTTTGTAACATGAATTTGCAAGTGAAATTTGACTCATTACAATTTATATAAGTCAATAGATGACACAAAAAGGAGCTCAGCAAATAAACTTATAAAGCCAAGTCAAATCAATAACTTTGAAACTTAAGTCTTGGCTTAAAATTTTTATAGAGACCTTCTTAAACATGCATTGAATGCAAAAAGTTAACTTCACACTTTCTTTTCTACGTATGAACCTGAGCTACAGATACGGTCCGTAAATAATTGCACGATATACCCCCGCCTTGTAGCTTATCACAGGAGGGTCAATTCGGAAAAAACAATTTAACCAGGCTCTGGAGGAAAGGGATGAGCAGGCCACCATGAAAGAAATAAAAGAGAAAAGAAAAAGGTGGAGAAACGCTGCTCTCAAAGTATGTAGAGAGTGCATAAAGAAAGCAAAAACAGAAGTAGAAAGGAAGACACGGGCATCCAAAAAATGGAAACTAGTGTGTTCCCTATTTAAGACACATGCACAAAGCAAGCTCTTCAGAGAACCTAGAGGCTAAGGCTCAGAGTCGCCCATCTCAGCCAGGCCAGCAGCATCTGCGAGATCCCCAATGGCCTTGCCCTTTCCTTTACTGATGGCCCTGCTGGTGCTCAGCTACCAGGCGACCTGCTCTCTGGGCTGTGATCTGCCTCAGGCCCACAGCCTGGGGACCAGGAAGGCCTTGATACTCCTGGGACGAATGAGGAGAATCTCCCCTCTGTCCTGCCTGAAGGACAGAAATGACTTCGGATTCCCCCTGGAAGACTTGGATGGCCACCAGCTGCAGAAGGCCCGAGCCATCTCTGTCCTCCATGAGATGACCCAGCAGAGCTTCAACCTCTTCTGCACAAAGGGCTCATCGGCTGCTTGGGATGAGAGCCTCTTGGACAAACTCTGCACTGGACTCTATCAGCAGCTGGACGACCTGGAAGCCTGTCTGATGCCGGAGGTGGGGGTGGAAGAGACTCCCCTGGTGAACGAGGACTTCGCACTGGCCGTGAGGAAATACTTCCAAAGAATCAGTCTCTACCTGAAAGAGAAGAGGCACAGCCCTTGCGCCTGGGAGGTCGTGAGAGCAGAAATCGTGAGATCCTTCTCTTCATCAATAAACATGCGGGGAAGATTAGGGAGGAGGCAATGAGACCTGGTCCGACGTGGAAACGACTCTCATGGACGAGTACACACTATCGCACTTTCCTGAGCTCTCCGGTCGCCAAGACTGTCACTTCTGCTACAATCATGACATGAAGTGCCTCAAGTTTGTCAGATGCCTTCAGGGTGTTCAGCAGCGTCATGTTCAACCCTGCAGGGACTGGTACTTACAGATGACCGTGCAAATGTATCTATCTATTTATTTATTTAAATGTTTATTTATCTAACTGTTGATAAGATTGAAATTGTTTTTGTCAATACGCCTTTATACTGTGCTTAATAGAACAAAATATATTCTTTGTATTTTGTGAAACTATTATATTGCTTTCTGCATTAAATTTTTACTATAGAAAAATGCTTGTATTTGTTTATTCTTTAAAAAGAGAGTCCAAGCCTGTCTCTACAACCTGACGTAAAAACAGATGGTACAATTCATCTCCTCAACATTAGTGTATTCGAGCTATCGGTAAAAATGAACTTCACCTAAAAGAGGTTGTTTGTTCCCCTCAGAATACGGATGTGAACATGCTCTCTTCTATCTTTGATTCTTGGAGGGACAGAGAGCTCAAAAGAAACACACTCATACTTAATATCAGTTATGTGAAACAGTATAATGAGAAAATGAAACAACCAATAAAATTCTCTCTGCAGAAGGTAGATGGAAGCATGTCAGGAAATAGAAATAAAATTACCGATACGCCCCACAAATTGCTAGACATGTAAGTGCAAATGTCCAGCACTAGTTGGACACAGGAATTTGCAATTGGCAAGGAATTCAATGCCTGGAGGATCATAATGGCAACTGAAAGTGCAGAAATGAAGTTGGTCATGTGGGAAGAGATGACAGAGGGAGAAACAGACATTGTCTGGATTCTAAGGACCTTCAAACTTTAAAGGAAGTGGACAGAAGAGCCACAGATGAAGAAGATGGAATAGCCATCCATTATAAAGACTCACCCTTTGGAGACAAAGACGATAAATGTCTTTTCTAAACAATAAATGTGCTGAGAAGAGGAATCAGTAGATTCCACAGAAGGTGTGAACTCAAACTGCCCACTACATTGGAAAATAGACCGTACTGGCAACCTTAGTGACATCTGGTTTGTAGAACGAATAAGCAGAAACCATACTGGAGTCGGTAGAAGTGAAATGAGAGAAAAGAAGTTAGTGACCCTGAGGGAAAGACAGAAATTCGAAGAAATCTGGAAAAGAATGCGGGGTTTTTTGTGTGTATAGTTTTTCCCATTTTGCAATACATACTTTTTTCATGGTTAGAAGACATTTTTTATATATACATATATACAGACACACACACACACACACACACACAGAGAGAGAGAGAGAGAATATTGTTTATGAATATTCATGAGATAGAAAGCTGATTGTCAGCCCTTGTGCCCATGATGTGAGGGCCAGATTCCTACTGGCAGCACGCCCATTACCACAAATTGCATTTGTACCCTGTGTCCCCCACCCGATAATGCCCGAACTCCCTCTCCCTCCCTCAACCCCTCACTCCACTTTGTAGCCCATGGAATGCTCTGTCCCTCTGCAAGTCCAACACACTGCTATGGACTTTCTTTCCTTCCTTCTTTCTCTCACAGCTCCTTACATAAGTGAGCACATGTGATATTTATACCTCTGTGCTTTGCTTATTTCACTCAACATAAATTTCTCCAGGCTCATCCATGTTGTTGCAAATGGGAGTATGTCATTCTTTTTCGTGGCAGAGTAGTATTCCATGCTCTGTGTTGTGGGGAGGGGGGTTGTATTTAAATGTATATGTCACAGTTTCCTTATTCATTCATCCATTAAAGGATATTGTTATATTTACTGTAAAAGAAAATTGTTCTAGTTAAGTCTGTACTGTCACTTTGCCCAAAAACTCTCTGGAGCCACATCATGTTTGCTATCCGGGATTTAACGACTTTATGCATAGTTGAGAGAATTGCAGAACCAAGACTGAGCTGGCCATCACACAGCTGGGGGTGACAGCTAATGAACTTCAGCACCCAGCTGCTCACCTACCTCTCCAGGTCCCACCCAGGCTCTGGATTGTAGATTTTGGCTGCGTAAGACGAGAGAGGGAAAGACAAGAGCCAGGTCATGACTACAGTGGTGAGGAAGGTATTTGGGTAATCGTGATGCAGTGTCACCTGGAAGCGGCTCAGTTTGAAGGCAGCCACACCTCCATCTTCGCGACTGCTAGTGCCCTGTGCTGTAGTGGGCAAGGCCCCATGCTGTAGAGCACAAGGTCCCAGAGATGACAAGCCAGGCGTAGAAGCACAGCGAATACCAGGAGATGCAGTGCCAAGTCTGCACACGTGTCTACACCACAGGGGCCGGTGAAGAAAACCAGGAGCTCACTGTGCATGGGGTTCACCATTTGGGAGTTCTGATTCCACTGGAAGGAGACTGCACCCATCAGATGATGCTCATTTGCTCAATAAACAAAACTGAGCATCAAGACCTGTGAAGAAGTTCTAAGAACCAACAGTAGCTCGAAAACTCAGATTGTAAGAAATGGGACAAAATCTGGTGTACTGGGTTCCTGCTTACACAGATAGAAATTGCAAAATTTCTTGCATTTAGGTTACAACTCTGCTTGGCATACAATTGTTTTTTTCAACTAGGTTCTCCCAAGATACCGACACTGCGTAAATCTGAGTGCCCCAACACTGACTGAATGTCATGATGCCATCTGCCAAGGATCAACTCCCTCGTTATGTCAGGAACATTACAAGCAGAATTCCTCTTGGGGGATCTCTTTTTCTTCATCCAGGTCTTGACAGATTTTACAAGCCCACATTAGGCAGTCTGGGGTGCGTCAGTGGGAGACCCACTCGTTGAGGTTACTGAATATAAAACACTTTAATGTAAGCAAGACCCACTGCCGACCTCCTCCCCAGTCCACCTTTCCTTCTTCATCTACTCATGTTTCAAAGGCCGACTCTGTAGCCATGCCTACAACGGTCCTTGGAGAAAACCCTCAAGCACGTCAGGGAGAAGAGGCAACCGCACAAGACTCAGTACCTGACCTGGAAACCTCTTTCACCCCATTCTCTCCTGTGGGTGACAGAAGGCCAGATGGGGCCCATCCAATAGGGTGCACGGGTGTGCAGAGGTCCCTCTGAAGCAGAGGATGACAGTCAGGACAAACATCAACAACAGCGAAACAGAAGGCCTTGGAAGACACTAAGCAGGAGAAGATGAAATAGACGATGCAGGAATGGAGACCATCCATCCATGGGAGAAGAGTCTCTTTATCAGGACGGGTGATTAGTAGAGAAGCCTGGGCACAAGGAAGCCCAGTTCCTGCCATAGATCCCACCAGAGAATACATCAAAAACAGAATGAGGCATTTCTTTCCATGCTTTCATGTATATAAAAGGGGGAGGGAACCAAAATATCCCGATTTCATGCTCCAGAAGGAGCCTAGGCTCCCAGCCAGGATGGGACAGTCTAGACCAAGGATGGCAGGTCCATCCCACCATCCTCACGCCTGCCCCGGACACTGGGTCTGGGGTTCTGTTTCCTCTGGTCCGTGGACGGTTTTCCTTCACTGTCTACTCTCCAGAAAACTCCTTTCAAAGAAATGTTTTCAGAAAATTCGAAATATTTCATGGTTTTTCATAGTATGCATTCTCTGAAAAGGAGGTGTAATGTGAACAGCAAAATTGATTCTTCACGAATATGTTTGTTTCTCCTAAAGAAAGAGTGTTTTCTTTTTTCTCTGCTACCTTTGGTGGAAGGTTCGCAAATCCCAGGCACTGGGGCTTAGATAAAAGAGGAGATCGGCTCCCGCACTCACTGGGCGCTCACTTGGAGTTTCCAAAGCTGAGCGAGGTCAAGGAGGGAGTGTGATGGGGACAAGGCACACCCACCACCCTCTCAGGTTCCTTCATTCATCATTCTGAAAATGGTATCTTAAGGACAAATGCAAAAACCTAACAGCTTGACAAACATTTGGGCTTAAATACATGAGCAAATCCATTAAAGAACACGCCTCGGGACCTAGACTGATCAGTCCTTCCCCTCTGCTCCGTTCTGATACTGAACTACAGACAGCCATGGGTTGGGATACCTGGGGTTACACAGGCATCCCAGGACCAGGAATGTCCCACTCAGCCTCCAGGAACAGCATGAGACAGGACACATGACATATCCCAAACGGGGACCTGGAAAAAAATGCTGACGGACTGGAGAAGAGATGGACAGCCCTAGAACAGAGTCAGGGATATAGCTGCTCATCGGAGAAAGACAAAATAGGTAAAACAACTAGGAGGGTACTTCAAAAACTTCATGGAAAGATTCATATGATCCTTCAGTTCTCTTCTTCCACAGGCTCTTTGAAGTAACCTCATATTAATCCATAGACAAGCAACAGAGCACTTCTTTTCTGGGCAATTGTGAAAAGAGTGATACTCAAAACAAATATTGAAAACCCTGAAATAATAGGACAGGTTTCCCTAACAATGTCCTATTACAGTGTTTCCTCATGTTTTTATGCTTGCCTCGTACGAAGAGGGGAAAACTAACTCGTGTAGAATATTTCCCAAAGACTCTACAGTACGTGAAATCCAATTCTAAAATCATGTCATCTATCTGTGATTTTTATTGTAAACATATTTTTTGTGTTATTGGGTTTCAATGACAATAAATTTAATATTTCTTTATTTGTACACCAATGTTTATATCTGCATTATTCACAAAAGGCAAAACACGGAGACAACTGAAATGTCCATTAATGGATGAATGGATAAACAAATATCACATATACATACAATGGAAAACCAGCCTTAAAAGGAATGAAATTTTGATACAGGAAGCTGGAAGACATGAAGCCTAGTGAAACAAGCCACACACAAAAGTACAAATGCTGTATGATTCCACTTTATATGGAAGTACCTACAGTAGTCAAATTCATAGACACGGAAAGTCGAATAGTGATTGCCAGGGCCGGGGGAAGAGGAGAATGGAGAGTTATTGTTTAACAGGCACAGAATTTCAGTTGGGAATGATAAAAACATTCTGCAGATAAATTGTGATGATGATTGCACGTCCATGCACTTAATGACACTGAACTGTACACTTAAAATAGTTAAAATGGTAGGTTTTACGTATATTTTACCACAATAAAAATTTAAACAATTAAAAAATTATAATCCTCTTCAAGGTTGAGGATTTATTGTCAGAATAGCAATGGCAAGTGGTGAAGGGTTGTGGGCTCCTCTCGTCTCCCTCACTTCCATTGACACCATCCTCTATAACTTTACGAATGGTTATTGTCTCCTATTTGTCAATAAATCTAATATTTAATAAGAACTCGTAAGACAGGACCAATTAAGTACTGTATGACGATTTAAAAAAACACAAAAGGAAGACGAGGACCAGGGGACTTGGGGAAGACGGGTGAAGAGTGGATGTGCAGGCTGTGGGTGCAGAAGCGCCACGCAGGTGGCCACGTGTTGCCGGTGCTCAGGAGAAGCGTAGCAGGTCACAGAAAGACCCTTCGGTGCACACGCAGGTGCTGAAGGGAAACCTTAGAACTCCTACCTACTTTTATTTTTGTCTGAGGTGTTAGATGGTTCATAAGAACTTGCACTATGTAAACACGGACTGGCCCTGGGGCGCTCGCCGCCACCCGTCATGTTCACGGTCCGGGCAGGAGTCCGGTGAGCGCTCTTCCTCCCCACGCGCAGGGTCTGGCAGTGCACCTCGCTCACTCACATGCTGTCGGCACCCCGCGCTCTCCCGCAGTGTGTGCACCCAGTCAAGCGGACACGCAATGTGTACAAGTGGCGTCTAGTGTTAACTAAACCGACAGTTACTACATGAGCAAGTGAGGAAAAGTTTCCTGTCTAGAAAGAATGACCAAAGTGCACTCTCATTATGCAACCACCCCGTGAAGGAGAATCTGGCCAAGGTGATGCTGGCTCTGTTGGGAGGAACTCTTCTTCGAGGCACGTGTACTGGCTCTGGAACAATTAACCAATCAGACCTGATATTTACAAAGGAGTAAAAAGCAAACATGAAAATGATCGAGAAAGGCTATTTAAAATTGGAATGTATGTTTTCCTCCTCCTGCCCAGGGTCTCTTCCATCTCCTGCACCACACAGGGCTCCAGAGACTCTAGTGAGTCATCGAGTCCAGTGAGGAATTTCAGCCCTCGTGCGGGGGAAGTTGGAGATCTGCTGGATAATCTCATGGGGAACAGAGGTGGCTTGAGCCTTTTGGAATTTGCCACCATCCAGCTGCTCCAGGGGAACTGAATACGTTCTCGTCCTTTGGATGGGAAAAAAGGAAGATTCTCCCACCTGGGTGCAGAACTGTGGAGGTCGGTCTCCTGCCTTGGCAGGTCACGGACCTGGGCCAGGTCACAGCGAACGGTGCAGAGAGAGCTGGAGCACATCATCTTCAGTGTCACCAGGTGATAGAATTTGGATGTGTTGTCCCCACCGAAACTCATGTGGAAATCTGGTCCTCAATGTGGCAGTGCTGGAAGCTGAGTCATGGGGGGCAGATCCCTCATGAATGGATTCATGTTCTCCCTGGGGGAAGTGGGGCCCTAGTGAAATCTTGCTCTATTAGTTCCCTGGAGAGCTGGTTGTATAAAAGACCCTGGCATCTCCTCCCTGCCTCTCTTGCTTCCTCTCAAAATGTGATCTGCTTGTACCCGCCAGTGCCTGCCATTTTCCACCATGAGTAGAGGAAGCCCGAGGTCCATGCCAGAATCAGCTGTCCCAGAATCATAAGACAAACAAACCTCTGTTCTTTCCAAATTACCTAGTCTCAGATATTCTCTTAGAGCAACACAAAATGGGCTAATGCACCAGGGAGGAGGTAGCGCGGCCACTGGGGGGATGGAGGTGTCGGGCATCGACCCAGCTGCTATCAGCACCTTCTTGCATGTGAGAGTCTGACACGGCGAGCCCAGGGTTTGCAGCTTTTGGACTTGTCCCAGTTTTGTTTCCACTTCCTTTCACTTTGTCTTCCATTTACGAGCCTCAGATAATGTCATGACTTCAACACTGCGCTCGTGTTATTACACTGGAAGTTCAACACGTTCATCAAAAATGAAAGAAATCTCAATCCAGTAGGAAATATTCATACAAATGAGAACCAATGTTGAAATAAATACGTCTCAATATATGTCTCTTTTCAAATTCTAGCACTTAGAGAGTTGATCCTGTACAGCATTATTAAATTTCTTCGATTGCACTGAAATACAAGTTGCCTCCTCTGTCTGCATTTCCCTATTAAAGGACTCGTTCACTAGATTTGATGCCTTCCACCTTTCTTCACCATAGCTCATATTTTCCGACATAATCGATAGATAATAGCAGCATAGAGCTGAGGCATTAATTCATTAGTTCTCTTCGTCTGTCACCAGTAATGTGTTGACTGCATATACATGAGTGATAACATGCTTGGCAATGTGGATCCAGTTATAACTGAGACAGGGAAACTGTGAGAAAACTTTAGTAGTTGTCAGTACTAGTTTTCCAGTGGAAATTGGAGAGATTAAATCACATAAACTTGCAAGTTACTTGCTGAGAATCTGAACATAGTAAACAATAGTTACCGTGAGTATTGATATAACAAATATCGTAATCCTCTGTAGAGTCTGCATTCAACCGAGTCAAGCCAAGAGAAGCTTTCAGTGCAGCTCCCTTGACACGCTCAGGGCCAGTCACATTGGTGCCTCTCAAATGGAAACTCCACGAGGGGGACCGTCTGCAGGCCTGTGCAGGAGCAGAGCCCAGGCTGCCAGTGTTAGAGCAGTGCCTGGTGCAGAAGAGAAACTGCCCAGCACCCTTGAAGCACCTTCCGGGGAACCGGTGTGGCAGGAAGTCGAGTGACAGAAAATGGCTGCTCTGTGAACAGTTTACAAACGAAATACTAATCTGTCCTTCACAGTCAGTCAGTTTCACCCACGTTTGGTGATATATTTTGAAGCAGGGATTTAAAAAAAAAAAAAAATTGGAAAGGACAGAAAAAAGGTTTAAAAATATACGGAGTATATATATTGTATAAAAATACATGTAGTATATCTATTTTCTTCTTATTCAAAAATAATATATATGTAAATATATGTAAACATAAGTATACCTATGAATCTAACTGTATATACATATATAATCCAACATTATAAATATATAAATATTAGATAATATGTAATACTGTATGTATAATTATCTTTACATATAATATAAACAAAGTATTTACATTGACATATAATTACCTATGCATATAAAATATATATAATTTTAAGCATATATAAAATGCATTTAAATATATAAGTTATTTCTATTGGGGCTTTTTTTGAAGGGAGGGTGAGTGGACATTCCTTGATTTTCAACCACGGATAATCACAATACTAATTCAAAAGCTATTTCCTGGGCTGGAATTAGGGAGTACTTTCCTCAAGCCAAAAATTTAAGGAGGCCGCAATCTAAGGAATCGACACAAATGATATTTCCATGCCGTATGAAAAATGAAAATTAGTGAAAAACTATCCAGGAGAAACAAAGTAATACAATTTTAAGTAAAGACCAGAAATGACCGTGCACTTGCAAATCCCTCAGAGTCTCACCAGGGAGAAGGGAGACTGTGGCAATTGCATGGTCATCAAGTGTGGCAAATTGCACTCACTCTATGCCACTCTCACCCAAGAGCGTTGAAGGTTCTGACCGGCTAAATGCCCTCAACTGCTCCTACACGACACTGCTCCTTTTTCTTCCTAGCAACACAAGTCACGGTGGCGTTCTGCGAAAGAAGTTTCAGTAACCTCAGGTGAAAGAGCAATGATCGAAGATTAATCCTGAATCACAAGAAACCTAAACATGGCCGTTCTGTCCGTTGAAAAGTAAAGTAGCACCTTGCAAATATCGTGGAGTTTCCCTCCTTTAATGCTGGGAAAGTAAAATTACATAAAAACGATCTAAATCAAATAATGCCGCTTTAATTTGCCTAGATTCCTTTTTTCAAAGACTTGAACGTCCTGACTCAGAAACATGGGCCACTGAAAACTCCGACGACCCCACAGGGGGGCGCACGTCCCTCCTCCCGGCCCCGGCCCCGGCCCCGGCCCCGGCCCCGGCCCCGACTCCATCCCTGTTCCCGGCCCCAGCCCCGGCCCCGGCCCCGGTCCCGGCCCCAGTCACGGTCCTGGCGGTATCACCGCCGTCGTCCACGCTCACTCGCCCGAGGCTCCCGCACTGGGGCTGCTCCCGGACCCGCTGTCTACCCGGCTCCCCTTTCCCAGGCTGTCCCGGCCTCGCGTCCCCCACTCCTGCGGAATCTGTGACCATCACAGCCCGTGCGGTCGCGAGCACTCGGGTCCCGACTCAATGGGTTTCCCCGTCAAACTCAGTCTCGCTGCGGCTTCTACGCGAAAGAAAGCCCCGAGCACAGGGAGCAGCTCAGACACTCACGGCCCTCACCGAAGAAAACTGGGTCGCGCCAAGCCGCGGCGGAGCTCTCTCCGCAGCCATCGGAGGAAAATGTTCTCCACACTATTTAAGCAGCACCGGTTCGGCGCGACAAGCGGCGACGTCTGCTCTCTCGGGCTGTGGCACCCTCTGAAACCAAAAGCGGCCGAGTCCGTCCGCGTTTCCGGAACCGGAGGCTCAGAAAAGGCCGTTCGCGCGCCCTCTCGCGGCCGCCTCGAGAATCACTGAAATTCTCAATGGTCCACATCTGCCTGCTCATGGCGGGAGTGGTGCTCTGCTCCGTCCCTGCCTGCTCATCTGTCTGGGGCATGCCTTCCAGCCATGGCCTGGAAAACCGGCAAGCCATCATGCTAGTGAGACGGATGAAAAAGATCCCATCTCACTCATGCTTCAAGGACAGGAAGAACTTCAATTTTCCTTGGACAGGAGAAAATATCACCCCAATCCAGAAGACACATGCCACCTGTTTCCGTGGTCAGATGCTCCAGCAGATCCTCAGCCTCCTCAAAAGAGAGAACAGCCATGCTGCTTGGGATGCGATCCTCCTCGATAAACTACTCTTCAGCCTTGAGAAGAGCCTGCGACAAGTGCAGATGACAAATGGAGAAACTCTCTCTTGTCCTGATTTGGGAAATGACGTTCGGAAGTATTTCCAAGAAATGATTGGTTATCTGAGGGAAAAGAAATACAGCCCCTGTGCCTGGGAGGTGGTCAGAGTGGAAATTGAAGTGTGCTTAGTCCTCATTCACCGCCTTCAGAGCAACGTCAGGAAATGACGTAGAAGTTATACTCAGGACCCTCCCTAACCAATTACACGATTGTTTACCAGGCCCCCCAAAGCAAGCTAAACTCACACATTTGCACCAGCTGAAAAACATCTGAATCCTAAATCATGGGATTATGTAAAACATACGTTCTACATCGTGAATTTACAGTAGAATGATTAGAGAGAATAACATGGTGTCTTGTCCTAAATAAATACTGTCATGATTTATAATTTTCATTATCTGTTTCAATTCTTGAGTGGTGCTTGTTGTTTCCGAAGTTGGAAGTTTCATTGTTTACAGACATGGTTCTTCAGTCTAGAATTTGGTGAAGGGCATTTGTCAGTCAAGTTGATGCTCGCTCCTGTAACAGAACAAAAGAAAACCACCAGTAGTTAGATGATAATACAAACTGATCTTTCCTTTATAGAAGAGCTCAGTGTTGGCCTCCTCTGAGCGGGGTTTCAGGGACCTCACAACCTACTATTTTGCAGCTTTGCCATCATCAACATATAAGTTCAAACAGGTTTGCGACGCTTGAGGCTACTGTGCTCAGTCGATATGGAAAAAATTATATGGTGGATCACTTGTAGGATGCTTTGAAGGACCCATGCTGCACAGGGTGAACATCACTTCCACCCGTATTTACTCAGCCTGGATTCACGCTCGTCGGATACCTAAGTGCAAAGGAGAGGGGAAAGAGAGTCCGACTGGGGGATTAGTGAGAAGAGAATATATGTTCTTTGAATAAGACCACTCTTTATTTTCACACTGTGTGTACTAACAGTATTTGTAAGAGAAAATTAACTGGCATTCTTGCTAGGCACAGTTTATTTCAAAATCTGATGCCAACTCTGATTCCACAATTTAGACTCAGGGAAAACGACACGGACGTCATTCATTAAAGTTCACAGCGACACTGACTGAATCTTGGAAAGAGTTAAGTGATTCCCAAAGGCACAGGCCAAAATTGAAAAACAGACAAGTGTATAGGGACAAGGTCCCCAAACACATTGTAACATTCACATCGTCTCCGTATTATCGGAAAAGACAAGGAATGTGCGATCAGGCAAGGCGTTGCGCTTCCTTGAGGGGCACTGAAGTAAAAGTGGAAGGTGGGTCTTCCATTTGCAACCAGGCCCTGTGGCACATCCTGAGGTTCTAAATATTAAAACTACAAATGGGAAGAAAGCATCTCTACAATCAAGTGTTTGTGTTTTGTTTTTTAAATCGTCACAAAATCTTCCATTACAATTTCCCTGCATGAAGCGGGAAGAGCTTACAAATTCTTTAGATCTATTGTCTTCCCAATTCATGTCTCCAGTATGTATTGGTATTATTCTTTCCACTGTTATTATAATGATTATTCCTTTCATAAATATTGACTGAGCTCCGGAAATGATAGGAACTAGGCTAAGATGCCCAGGAAACAAGACCGCATAAGACGACTCCTCTGACCAAGAGTAACTTACGGACTCATGGCGACCTATATTCTTAGGACGAAGTTCATTCGAAGGTTCAATGTAATAAAGACATCATCTCTGACAGCTAGGAGAAATAATATAGCCATGTGTAAAGAAGGGGTGTCCTTTGAAATTGTGAATTCCCTTGCTTCTTGCTGGAGACATGACAAGACGATGAGTCAACTTCTGAGTCCATTTATCCACAAGGAGAAAACAAGGGATGCATTTCTCGCTTCCCCGTTATCCAGAGAGCATATTGCACTCTCACAAGTTTGCCTTTTCTGTGTGTAAACTCTTGTGGTTGTTGTGTCTCCCTTGACTCTCTTGAAAGCTGGATCCAGCAAAGCTGAAACCAACCCCTGGACCAGCAGTGATTGCTTTTCCTGGAGCCCATGCCCGTTTGCTACCTTTGACCTGCGTCCCTTCCACCACTTTTCTTCTGCTCTGCCGCATCCCCTCATCTGCGCCTTGGCTGGGCTCAATTTAGCTAAATTATCCTTCGTCGTGTCCTTTGCAGTGGGATATTGCTTTCCTTGTGACGTTTGATCACACTGAGGTACATATATTGGCTTTCTTGGTATTCCCATTCCTTGGGAGGGAAAATGCAGCAACTTTCCTTTCTATGTAAAAGGAAATGGGAAAGAAAGATCTCTGGTGTCTCGCCAGCGGTACACAACAATTGAACAGCCATTTATTTTCATCACACCTACATCCCATTGTTGCCATTTATGACAAAGATGGCTTCCTTTGGTTTAATAAGATTCCATTAGAATTGGAATCTCCGACTGATGTTTGGTTGGAAATTTGAACTTCGGTGCAAAACAAAATTTTCTTTTTAAATAAAATTGATGTTCTCTCCATCGTGCATTCTTCTTGGGATGGTATTGCTCCCAAAAGTGTGAAAATTAGTTCCTAGAGGTGTTAACAAATCTTAGTCATTACAATAATTTGTGGTTCTCCAAAGCCCAAATCTAAGAAAACCTGTCCCTTATTACTAATTTTTATTTCCCTCGGGTTTTCTTGTGTATCAAGAAGCATCGACATTGAGTTCTCGGAAGATCCACAGAGCATATGCAGCATGAGCAATACAAGCCTACGGTGAACAGACGATCGCTTGATCTCAAAATCATGTCTCGAGATGTGGCCTCCACACGAATACATATGGACTGCCTTTGGCTGTCTCGTGGATGGAGCTGAGGTTCGCTCCTGAGTGCTACTGAATGAGTTAATGGCTTTGAGAATTAAATGCAAAGAATTTGTGCTTTATTATGTGGCTCTGCTAAAGTTATTCGCCACATCAATAATGAAGTCGAGTGCTAAAAAGAAATAAGAGTTGACCGCACCTGGGGGAACATCCGGGAGGTGGCCCAGTGACAATGTATTCTATCGTATGGAACAAAATTTAAAGTTAGGTACACGAGAAATTAATGGGAAGAAAATAATTGAATTGATAGATAATTTTTAGCAGTTTTGAAAGATATTTAAGTATGTCATTACATTGGTATTGTGTATTTTTGTAACATGAATTTGCATGTGAAATTTGACTCATTACAATTTATATAAGTCAATAGATGACACAAAAAGGAGCTCAGCAAATAAACTTATAAAGCCAAGTCAAATCAATAACTTTGAAACTTAAGTCTTGGCTTAAAATTTTTATAGAGACCTTCTTAAACATGCATTGAATGCAAAAAGTTAACTTCACACTTTCTTTTCTACGTATGAACCTGAGCTACAGATACGGTCCGTAAATAATTGCACGATATACCCCCGCCTTTGTAGCTTATCACAGGAGGGTCAATTCGGAAAAAACAATTTAACCAGGCTCTGGAGGAAAGGGATGAGCAGGCCACCATGAAAGAAATAAAAGAGAAAAGAAAAAGGTGGAGAAACGCTGCTCTCAAAGTATGTAGAGAGTGCATAAAGAAAGCAAAAACAGAAGTAGAAAGGAAGACACGGGCATCCAAAAAATGGAAACTAGTGTGTTCCCTATTTAAGACACATGCACAAAGCAAGCTCTTCAGAGAACCTAGAGGCTAAGGCTCAGAGTCGCCCATCTCAGCCAGGCCAGCAGCATCTGCGAGATCCCCAATGGCCTTGCCCTTTCCTTTACTGATGGCCCTGCTGGTGCTCAGCTACCAGGCGACCTGCTCTCTGGGCTGTGATCTGCCTCAGGCCCACAGCCTGGGGACCAGGAAGGCCTTGATACTCCTGGGACGAATGAGGAGAATCTCCCCTCTGTCCTGCCTGAAGGACAGAAATGACTTCGGATTCCCCCTGGAAGACTTGGATGGCCACCAGCTGCAGAAGGCCCGAGCCATCTCTGTCCTCCATGAGATGACCCAGCAGAGCTTCAACCTCTTCTGCACAAAGGGCTCATCGGCTGCTTGGGATGAGAGCCTCTTGGACAAACTCTGCACTGGACTCTATCAGCAGCTGGACGACCTGGAAGCCTGTCTGATGCCGGAGGTGGGGGTGGAAGAGACTCCCCTGGTGAACGAGGACTTCGCACTGGCCGTGAGGAAATACTTCCAAAGAATCAGTCTCTACCTGAAAGAGAAGAGGCACAGCCCTTGCGCCTGGGAGGTCGTGAGAGCAGAAATCGTGAGATCCTTCTCTTCATCAATAAACATGCGGGGAAGATTAGGGAGGAGGCAATGAGACCTGGTCCGACGTGGAAACGACTCTCATGGACGAGTACACACTATCGCACTTTCCTGAGCTCTCCGGTCGCCAAGACTGTCACTTCTGCTACAATCATGACATGAAGTGCCTCAAGTTTGTCAGATGCCTTCAGGGTGTTCAGCAGCGTCATGTTCAACCCTGCAGGGACTGGTACTTACAGACGACCGTGCAAATGTATCTATCTATTTATTTATTTAAATGTTTATTTATCTAACTGTTGATAAGATTGAAATTGTTTTTGTCAATACGCCTTTATACTGTGCTTAATAGAACAAAATATATTCTTTGTATTTTGTGAAACTATTATATTGCTTTCTGCATTAAATTTTTACTATAGAAAAATGCTTGTATTTGTTTATTCTTTAAAAAGAGAGTCCAAGCCTGTCTCTACAACCTGACGTAAAAACAGATGGTACAATTCATCTCCTCAACATTAGTGTATTCGAGCTATCGGTAAAAATGAACTTCACCTAAAAGAGGTTGTTTGTTCCCCTCAGAATACGGATGTGAACATGCTCTCTTCTATCTTTGATTCTTGGAGGGACAGAGAGCTCAAAAGAAACACACTCATACTTAATATCAGTTATGTGAAACAGTATAATGAGAAAATGAAACAACCAATAAAATTCTCTCTGCAGAAGGTAGATGGAAGCATGTCAGGAAATAGAAATAAAATTACCGATACGCCCCACAAATTGCTAGACATGTAAGTGCAAATGTCCAGCACTAGTTGGACACAGGAATTTGCAATTGGCAAGGAATTCAATGCCTGGAGGATCATAATGGCAACTGAAAGTGCAGAAATGAAGTTGGTCATGTGGGAAGAGATGACAGAGGGAGAAACAGACATTGTCTGGATTCTAAGGACCTTCAAACTTTAAAGGAAGTGGACAGAAGAGCCACAGATGAAGAAGATGGAATAGCCATCCATTATAAAGACTCACCCTTTGGAGACAAAGACGATAAATGTCTTTTCTAAACAATAAATGTGCTGAGAAGAGGAATCAGTAGATTCCACAGAAGGTGTGAACTCAAACTGCCCACTACATTGGAAAATAGACCGTACTGGCAACCTTAGTGACATCTGGTTTGTAGAACGAATAAGCAGAAACCATACTGGAGTCGGTAGAAGTGAAATGAGAGAAAAGAAGTTAGTGACCCTGAGGGAAAGGCAGAAATTCGAAGAAATCTGGAAAAGAATGCGGGGTTTTTTGTGTGTATAGTTTTTCCCATTTTGCAATACATACTTTTTTCATGGTTAGAAGACATTTTTTATATATACATATATACAGACACACACACACACACACACACACACAGAGAGAGAGAGAATATTGTTTATGAATATTCATGAGATAGAAAGCTGATTGTCAGCCCTTGTGCCCATGATGTGAGGGCCAGATTCCTACTGGCAGCACGCCCATTACCACAAATTGCATTTGTACCCTGTGTCCCCCACCCGATAATGCCCGAACTCCCTCTCCCTCCCTCAACCCCTCACTCCACTTTGTAGCCCATGGAATGCTCTGTCCCTCTGCAAGTCCAACACACTGCTATGGACTTTCTTTCCTTCCTTCTTTCTCTCACAGCTCCTTACATAAGTGAGCACATGTGATATTTATACCTCTGTGCTTTGCTTATTTCACTCAACATAAATTTCTCCAGGCTCATCCATGTTGTTGCAAATGGGAGTATGTCATTCTTTTTCGTGGCAGAGTAGTATTCCATGCTCTGTGTTGTGGGGAGGGGGGGTGTATTTAAATGTATATGTCACAGTTTCCTTATTCATTCATCCATTAAAGGATATTGTTATATTTGCTGTAAAAGAAAATTGTTCTAGTTAAGTCTGTACTGTCACTTTGCCCAAAAACTCTCTGGAGCCACATCATGTTTGCTATCCGGGATTTAACGACTTTATGCATAGTTGAGAGAATTGCAGAACCAAGACTGAGCTGGCCATCACACAGCTGGGGGTGACAGCTAATGAACTTCAGCACCCAGCTGCTCACCTACCTCTCCAGGTCCCACCCAGGCTCTGGATTGTAGATTTTGGCTGCGTAAGACGAGAGAGGGAAAGACAAGAGCCAGGTCATGACTACAGTGGTGAGGAAGGTATTTGGGTAATCGTGATGCAGTGTCACCTGGAAGCGGCTCAGTTTGAAGGCAGCCACACCTCCATCTTCGCGACTGCTAGTGCCCTGTGCTGTAGTGGGCAAGGCCCCATGCTGTAGAGCACAAGGTCCCAGAGATGACAAGCCAGGCGTAGAAGCACAGCGAATACCAGGAGATGCAGTGCCAAGTCTGCACACGTGTCTACACCACAGGGGCCGGTGAAGAAAACCAGGAGCTCACTGTGCATGGGGTTCACCATTTGGGAGTTCTGATTCCACTGGAAGGAGACTGCACCCATCAGATGATGCTCATTTGCTCAATAAACAAAACTGAGCATCAAGACCTGTGAAGAAGTTCTAAGAACCAACAGTAGCTCGAAAACTCAGATTGTAAGAAATGGGACAAAATCTGGTGTACTGGGTTCCTGCTTACACAGATAGAAATTGCAAAATTTCTTGCATTTAGGTTACAACTCTGCTTGGCATACAATTGTTTTTTTCAACTAGGTTCTCCCAAGATACCGACACTGCGTAAATCTGAGTGCCCCAACACTGACTGAATGTCATGATGCCATCTGCCAAGGATCAACTCCCTCGTTATGTCAGGAACATTACAAGCAGAATTCCTCTTGGGGGATCTCTTTTTCTTCATCCAGGTCTTGACAGATTTTACAAGCCCACATTAGGCAGTCTGGGGTGCGTCAGTGGGAGACCCACTCGTTGAGGTTACTGAATATAAAACACTTTAATGTAAGCAAGACCCACTGCCGACCTCCTCCCCAGTCCACCTTTCCTTCTTCATCTACTCATGTTTCAAAGGCCGACTCTGTAGCCATGCCTACAACGGTCCTTGGAGAAAACCCTCAAGCACGTCAGGGAGAAGAGGCAACCGCACAAGACTCAGTACCTGACCTGGAAACCTCTTTCACCCCATTCTCTCCTGTGGGTGACAGAAGGCCAGATGGGGCCCATCCAATAGGGTGCACGGGTGTGCAGAGGTCCCTCTGAAGCAGAGGATGACAGTCAGGACAAACATCAACAACAGCGAAACAGAAGGCCTTGGAAGACACTAAGCAGGAGAAGATGAAATAGACGATGCAGGAATGGGGACCATCCATCCATGGGAGAAGAGTCTCTTTATCAGGACGGGTGATTAGTAGAGAAGCCTGGGCACAAGGAAGCCCAGTTCCTGCCATAGATCCCACCAGAGAATACATCAAAAACAGAATGAGGCATTTCTTTCCATGCTTTCATGTATATAAAAGGGGGAGGGAACCAAAATATCCCGATTTCATGCTCCAGAAGGAGCCTAGGCTCCCAGCCAGGATGGGACAGTCTAGACCAAGGATGGCAGGTCCATCCCACCATCCTCACGCCTGCCCCGGACACTGGGTCTGGGGTTCTGTTTCCTCTGGTCCGTGGACGGTTTTCCTTCACTGTCTACTCTCCAGAAAACTCCTTTCAAAGAAATGTTTTCAGAAAATTCGAAATATTTCATGGTTTTTCATAGTATGCATTCTCTGAAAAGGAGGTGTAATGTGAACAGCAAAATTGATTCTTCACGAATATGTTTGTTTCTCCTAAAGAAAGAGTGTTTTCTTTTTTCTCTGCTACATTTGGTGGAAGGTTCGCAAATCCCAGGCACTGGGGCTTAGATAAAAGAGGAGATCGGCTCCCGCACTCACTGGGCGCTCACTTGGAGTTTCCAAAGCTGAGCGAGGTCAAGGAGGGAGTGTGATGGCGACAAGGCACACCCACCACCCTCTCAGGTTCCTTCATTCATCATTCTGAAAATGGTATCTTAAGGACAAATGCAAAAACCTAACAGCTTGACAAACATTTGGGCTTAAATACATGAGCAAATCCATTAAAGAACACGCCTCGGGACCTAGACTGATCAGTCCTTCCCCTCTGCTCCGTTCTGATACTGAACTACAGACAGCCATGGGTTGGGATACCTGGGGTTACACAGGCATCCCAGGACCAGGAATGTCCCACTCAGCCTCCAGGAACAGCATGAGACAGGACACATGACATATCCCAAACGGGGACCTGGAAAAAAATGCTGACGGACTGGAGAAGAGATGGACAGCCCTAGAACAGAGTCAGGGATATAGCTGCTCATCGGAGAAAGACAAAATAGGTAAAACAACTAGGAGGGTACTTCAAAAACTTCATGGAAAGATTCATATGATCCTTCAGTTCTCTTCTTCCACAGGCTCTTTGAAGTAACCTCATATTAATCCATAGACAAGCAACAGAGCACTTCTTTTCTGGGCAATTGTGAAAAGAGTGATACTCAAAACAAATATTGAAAACCCTGAAATAATAGGACAGGTTTCCCTAACAATGTCCTATTACAGTGTTTCCTCATGTTTTTATGCTTGCCTCGTACGTAGAGGGGAAAACTAACTCGTGTAGAATATTTCCCAAAGACTCTACAGTACATGAAATCCAATTCTAAAATCATGTCATCTATCTGTGATTTTTATTGTAAACATATTTTTTGTGTTATTGGGTTTCAATGACAATAAATTTAATATTTCTTTATTTGTACACCAATGTTTATATCTGCATTATTCACAAAAGGCAAAACACGGAGACAACTGAAATGTCCATTAATGGATGAATGGATAAACAAATATCACATATACATACAATGGAAAACCAGCCTTAAAAGGAATGAAATTTTGATACAGGAAGCTGGAAGACATGAAGCCTAGTGAAACAAGCCACACACAAAAGTACAAATGCTGTATGATTCCACTTTATATGGAAGTACCTACAGTAGTCAAATTCATAGACACGGAAAGTCGAATAGTGATTGCCAGGGCCGGGGGAAGAGGAGAATGGAGAGTTATTGTTTAACAGGCACAGAATTTCAGTTGGGAATGATAAAAACATTCTGCAGATAAATTGTGATGATGATTGCACGTCCATGCACTTAATGACACTGAACTGTACACTTAAAATAGTTAAAATGGTAGGTTTTACGTATATTTTACCACAATAAAAATTTAAACAATTAAAAAATTATAATCCTCTTCAAGGTTGAGGATTTATTGTCAGAATAGCAATGGCAAGTGGTGAAGGGTTGTGGGCTCCTCTCGTCTCCCTCACTTCCATTGACACCATCCTCTATAACTTTACGAATGGTTATTGTCTCCTATTTGTCAATAAATCTAATATTTAATAAGAACTCGTAAGACAGGACCAATTAAGTACTGTATGACGATTTAAAAAAACACAAAAGAAAGACGAGGACCAGGGGCCTTGGGGAAGACGGGTGAAGAGTGGATGTGCAGGCTGTGGGTGCAGAAGCGCCACGCAGGTGGCCACGTGTTGCCGGTGCTCAGGAGAAGCGTAGCAGG
This sequence comes from Cynocephalus volans, assembly GCF_027409185.1. NCBI lineage: Eukaryota > Metazoa > Chordata > Mammalia > Dermoptera > Cynocephalidae > Cynocephalus > Cynocephalus volans. Next base: position 62,829,719 of record NC_084475.1, on the reverse strand, counting down.
TCACAGAAAGACCCTTCGGTGCACACGCAGGTGCTGAAGGGAAACCTTAGAACTCCTACCTACTTTTATTTTTGTCTGAGGTGTTAGATGGTTCATAAGAACTTGCACTATGTAAACACGGACTGGCCCTGGGGCGCTCGCCGCCACCCGTCATGTTCACGGTCCGGGCAGGAGTCCGGTGAGCGCTCTTCCTCCCCACGCGCAGGGTCTGGCAGTGCACCTCGCTCACTCACATGCTGTCGGCACCCCGCGCTCTCCCGCAGTGTGTGCACCCAGTCAAGCGGACACGCAATGTGTACAAGTGGCGTCTAGTGTTAACTAAACCGACAGTTACTACATGAGCAAGTGAGGAAAAGTTTCCTGTCTAGAAAGAATGACCAAAGTGCACTCTCATTATGCAACCACCCCGTGAAGGAGAATCTGGCCAAGGTGATGCTGGCTCTGTTGGGAGGAACTCTTCTTCGAGGCACGTGTACTGGCTCTGGAACAATTAACCAATCAGACCTGATATTTACAAAGGAGTAAAAAGCAAACATGAAAATGATCGAGAAAGGCTATTTAAAATTGGAATGTATGTTTTCCTCCTCCTGCCCAGGGTCTCTTCCATCTCCTGCACCACACAGGGCTCCAGAGACTCTAGTGAGTCATCGAGTCCAGTGAGGAATTTCAGCCCTCGTGCGGGGGAAGTTGGAGATCTGCTGGATAATCTCATGGGGAACAGAGGTGGCTTGAGCCTTTTGGAATTTGCCACCATCCAGCTGCTCCAGGGGAACTGAATACGTTCTCGTCCTTCGGATGGGAAAAAAGGAAGATTCTCCCACCTGGGTGCAGAACTGTGGAGGTCGGTCTCCTGCCTTGGCAGGTCACGGACCTGGGCCAGGTCACAGCGAACGGTGCAGAGAGAGCTGGAGCACATCATCTTCAGTGTCACCAGGTGATAGAATTTGGATGTGTTGTCCCCACCGAAACTCATGTGGAAATCTGGTCCTCAATGTGGCAGTGCTGGAAGCTGAGTCATGGGGGGCAGATCCCTCATGAATGGATTCATGTTCTCCCTGGGGGAAGTGGGGCCCTAGTGAAATCTTGCTCTATTAGTTCCCTGGAGAGCTGGTTGTATAAAAGACCCTGGCATCTCCTCCCTGCCTCTCTTGCTTCCTCTCAAAATGTGATCTGCTTGTACCCGCCAGTGCCTGCCATTTTCCACCATGAGTAGAGGAAGCCCGAGGTCCATGCCAGAATCAGCTGTCCCAGAATCATAAGACAAACAAACCTCTGTTCTTTCCAAATTACCTAGTCTCAGATATTCTCTTAGAGCAACACAAAATGGGCTAATGCACCAGGGAGGAGGTAGCGCGGCCACTGGGGGGATGGAGGTGTCGGGCATCGACCCAGCTGCTATCAGCACCTTCTTGCATGTGAGAGTCTGACACGGCGAGCCCAGGGTTTGCAGCTTTTGGACTTGTCCCAGTTTTGTTTCCACTTCCTTTCACTTTGTCTTCCATTTACGAGCCTCAGATAATGTCATGACTTCAACACTGCGCTCGTGTTATTACACTGGAAGTTCAACACGTTCATCAAAAATGAAAGAAATCTCAATCCAGTAGGAAATATTCATACAAATGAGAACCAATGTTGAAATAAATACGTCTCAATATATGTCTCTTTTCAAATTCTAGCACTTAGAGAGTTGATCCTGTACAGCATTATTAAATTTCTTCGATTGCACTGAAATACAAGTTGCCTCCTCTGTCTGCATTTCCCTATTAAAGGACTCGTTCACTAGATTTGATGCCTTCCACCTTTCTTCACCATAGCTCATATTTTCCGACATAATCGATAGATAATAGCAGCATAGAGCTGAGGCATTAATTCATTAGTTCTCTTCGTCTGTCACCAGTAATGTGTTGACTGCATATACATGAGTGATAACATGCTTGGCAATGTGGATCCAGTTATAACTGAGACAGGGAAACTGTGAGAAAACTTTAGTAGTTGTCAGTACTAGTTTTCCAGTGGAAATTGGAGAGATTAAATCACATAAACTTGCAAGTTACTTGCTGAGAATCTGAACATAGTAAACAATAGTTACCGTGAGTATTGATATAACAAATATCGTAATCCTCTGTAGAGTCTGCATTCAACCGAGTCAAGCCAAGAGAAGCTTTCAGTGCAGCTCCCTTGACACGCTCAGGGCCAGTCACATTGGTGCCTCTCAAATGGAAACTCCACGAGGGGGACCGTCTGCAGGCCTGTGCAGGAGCAGAGCCCAGGCTGCCAGTGTTAGAGCAGTGCCTGGTGCAGAAGAGAAACTGCCCAGCACCCTTGAAGCACCTTCCGGGGAACCGGTGTGGCAGGAAGTCGAGTGACAGAAAATGGCTGCTCTGTGAACAGTTTACAAACGAAATACTAATCTGTCCTTCACAGTCAGTCAGTTTCACCCACGTTTGGTGATATATTTTGAAGCAGGGATTTAAAAAAAAAAAAAAATTGGAAAGGACAGAAAAAAGGTTTAAAAATATACGGAGTATATATATTGTATAAAAATACATGTAGTATATCTATTTTCTTCTTATTCAAAAATAATATATATGTAAATATATGTAAACATAAGTATACCTATGAATCTAACTGTATATACATATATAATCCAACATTATAAATATATAAATATTAGATAATATGTAATACTGTATGTATAATTATCTTTACATATAATATAAACAAAGTATTTACATTGACATATAATTACCTATGCATATAAAATATATATAATTTTAAGCATATATAAAATGCATTTAAATATATAAGTTATTTCTATTGGGGCTTTTTTTGAAGGGAGGGTGAGTGGACATTCCTTGATTTTCAACCACGGATAATCACAATACTAATTCAAAAGCTATTTCCTGGGCTGGAATTAGGGAGTACTTTCCTCAAGCCAAAAATTTAAGGAGGCCGCAATCTAAGGAATCGACACAAATGATATTTCCATGCCGTATGAAAAATGAAAATTAGTGAAAAACTATCCAGGAGAAACAAAGTAATACAATTTTAAGTAAAGACCAGAAATGACCGTGCACTTGCAAATCCCTCAGAGTCTCACCAGGGAGAAGGGAGACTGTGGCAATTGCATGGTCATCAAGTGTGGCAAATTGCACTCACTCTATGCCACTCTCACCCAAGAGCGTTGAAGGTTCTGACCGGCTAAATGCCCTCAACTGCTCCTACACGACACTGCTCCTTTTTCTTCCTAGCAACACAAGTCACGGTGGCGTTCTGCGAAAGAAGTTTCAGTAACCTCAGGTGAAAGAGCAATGATCGAAGATTAATCCTGAATCACAAGAAACCTAAACATGGCCGTTCTGTCCGTTGAAAAGTAAAGTAGCACCTTGCAAATATCGTGGAGTTTCCCTCCTTTAATGCTGGGAAAGTAAAATTACATAAAAACGATCTAAATCAAATAATGCCGCTTTAATTTGCCTAGATTCCTTTTTTCAAAGACTTGAACGTCCTGACTCAGAAACATGGGCCACTGAAAACTCCGACGACCCCACAGGGGGGCGCACGTCCCTCCTCCCGGCCCCGGCCCCGGCCCCGGCCCCGGCCCCGGCCCCGACTCCATCCCTGTTCCCGGCCCCAGCCCCGGCCCCGGCCCCGGTCCCGGCCCCAGTCACGGTCCTGGCGGTATCACCGCCGTCGTCCCCGCTCACTCGCCCGAGGCTCCCGCACTGGGGCTGCTCCCGGACCCGCTGTCTACCCGGCTCCCCTTTCCCAGGCTGTCCCGGCCTCGCGTCCCCCACTCCTGCGGAATCTGTGACCATCACAGCCCGTGCGGTCGCGAGCACTCGGGTCCCGACTCAATGGGTTTCCCCGTCAAACTCAGTCTCGCTGCGGCTTCTACGCGAAAGAAAGCCCCGAGCACAGGGAGCAGCTCAGACACTCACGGCCCTCACCGAAGAAAACTGGGTCGCGCCAAGCCGCGGCGGAGCTCTCTCCGCAGCCATCGGAGGAAAATGTTCTCCACACTATTTAAGCAGCACCGGTTCGGCGCGACAAGCGGCGACGTCTGCTCTCTCGGGCTGTGGCACCCTCTGAAACCAAAAGCGGCCGAGTCCGTCCGCGTTTCCGGAACCGGAGGCTCAGAAAAGGCCGTTCGCGCGCCCCCTCGCGGCCGCCTCGAGAATCACTGAAATTCTCAATGGTCCACATCTGCCTGCTCATGGCGGGAGTGGTGCTCTGCTCCGTCCCTGCCTGCTCATCTGTCTGGGGCATGCCTTCCAGCCATGGCCTGGAAAACCGGCAAGCCATCATGCTAGTGAGACGGATGAAAAAGATCCCATCTCACTCATGCTTCAAGGACAGGAAGAACTTCAATTTTCCTTGGACAGGAGAAAATATCACCCCAATCCAGAAGACACATGCCACCTGTTTCCGTGGTCAGATGCTCCAGCAGATCCTCAGCCTCCTCAAAAGAGAGAACAGCCATGCTGCTTGGGATGCGATCCTCCTCGATAAACTACTCTTCAGCCTTGAGAAGAGCCTGCGACAAGTGCAGATGACAAATGGAGAAACTCTCTCTTGTCCTGATTTGGGAAATGACGTTCGGAAGTATTTCCAAGAAATGATTGGTTATCTGAGGGAAAAGAAATACAGCCCCTGTGCCTGGGAGGTGGTCAGAGTGGAAATTGAAGTGCGCTTAGTCCTCATTCACCGCCTTCAGAGCAACGTCAGGAAATGACGTAGAAGTTATACTCAGGACCCTCCCTAACCAATTACACGATTGTTTACCAGGCCCCCCAAAGCAAGCTAAACTCACACATTTGCACCAGCTGAAAAACATCTGAATCCTAAATCATGGGATTATGTAAAACATACGTTCTACATCGTGAATTTACAGTAGAATGATTAGAGAGAATAACATGGTGTCTTGTCCTAAATAAATACTGTCATGATTTATAATTTTCATTATCTGTTTCAATTCTTGAGTGGTGCTTGTTGTTTCCGAAGTTGGAAGTTTCATTGTTTACAGACATGGTTCTTCAGTCTAGAATTTGGTGAAGGGCATTTGTCAGTCAAGTTGATGCTCGCTCCTGTAACAGAACAAAAGAAAACCACCAGTAGTTAGATGATAATACAAACTGATCTTTCCTTTATAGAAGAGCTCAGTGTTGGCCTCCTCTGAGCGGGGTTTCAGGGACCTCACAACCTACTATTTTGCAGCTTTGCCATCATCAACATATAAGTTCAAACAGGTTTGCGACGCTTGAGGCTACTGTGCTCAGTCGATATGGAAAAAATTATATGGTGGATCACTTGTAGGATGCTTTGAAGGACCCATGCTGCACAGGGTGAACATCACTTCCACCCGTATTTACTCAGCCTGGATTCACGCTCGTCGGATACCTAAGTGCAAAGGAGAGGGGAAAGAGAGTCCGACTGGGGGATTAGTGAGAAGAGAATATATGTTCTTTGAATAAGACCACTCTTTATTTTCACACTGTGTGTACTAACAGTATTTGTAAGAGAAAATTAACTGGCATTCTTGCTAGGCACAGTTTATTTCAAAATCTGATGCCAACTCTGATTCCACAATTTAGACTCAGGGAAAACGACACGGACGTCATTCATTAAAGTTCACAGCGACACTGACTGAATCTTGGAAAGAGTTAAGTGATTCCCAAAGGCACAGGCCAAAATTGAAAAATAGACAAGTGTATAGGGACAAGGTCCCCAAACACATTGTAACATTCACATCGTCTCCGTATTATCGGAAAAGACAAGGAATGTGCGATCAGGCAAGGCGTTGCGCTTCCTTGAGGGGCACTGAAGTAAAAGTGGAAGGTGGGTCTTCCATTTGCAACCAGGCCCTGTGGCACATCCTGAGGTTCTAAATATTAAAACTACAAATGGGAAGAAAGCATCTCTACAATCAAGTGTTTGTGTTTTGTTTTTTAAATCGTCACAAAATCTTCCATTACAATTTCCCTGCATGAAGCGGGAAGAGCTTACAAATTCTTTAGATCTATTGTCTTCCCAATTCATGTCTCCAGTATGTATTGGTATTATTCTTTCCACTGTTATTATAATGATTATTCCTTTCATAAATATTGACTGAGCTCCGGAAATGATAGGAACTAGGCTAAGATGCCCAGGAAACAAGACCGCATAAGACGACTCCTCTGACCAAGAGTAACTTACGGACTCATGGCGACCTATATTCTTAGGACGAAGTTCATTCGAAGGTTCAATGTAATAAAGACATCATCTCTGACAGCTAGGAGAAATAATATAGCCATGTGTAAAGAAGGGGTGTCCTTTGAAATTGTGAATTCCCTTGCTTCTTGCTGGAGACATGACAAGACGATGAGTCAACTTCTGAGTCCATTTATCCACAAGGAGAAAACAAGGGATGCATTTCTCGCTTCCCCGTTATCCAGAGAGCATATTGCACTCTCACAAGTTTGCCTTTTCTGTGTGTAAACTCTTGTGGTTGTTGTGTCTCCCTTGACTCTCTTGAAAGCTGGATCCAGCAAAGCTGAAACCAACCCCTGGACCAGCAGTGATTGCTTTTCCTGGAGCCCATGCCCGTTTGCTACCTTTGACCTGCGTCCCTTCCACCACTTTTCTTCTGCTCTGCCGCATCCCCTCATCTGCGCCTTGGCTGGGCTCAATTTAGCTAAATTATCCTTCGTCGTGTCCTTTGCAGTGGGATATTGCTTTCCTTGTGACGTTTGATCACACTGAGGTACATATATTGGCTTTCTTGGTATTCCCATTCCTTGGGAGGGAAAATGCAGCAACTTTCCTTTCTATGTAAAAGGAAATGGGAAAGAAAGATCTCTGGTGTCTCGCCAGCGGTACACAACAATTGAACAGCCATTTATTTTCATCACACCTACATCCCATTGTTGCCATTTATGACAAAGATGGCTTCCTTTGGTTTAATAAGATTCCATTAGAATTGGAATCTCCAACTGATGTTTGGTTGGAAATTTGAACTTCGGTGCAAAACAAAATTTTCTTTTTAAATAAAATTGATGTTCTCTCCATCGTGCATTCTTCTTGGGATGGTATTGCTCCCAAAAGTGTGAAAATTAGTTCCTAGAGGTGTTAACAAATCTTAGTCATTACAATAATTTGTGGTTCTCCAAAGCCCAAATCTAAGAAAACCTGTCCCTTATTACTAATTTTTATTTCCCTCGGGTTTTCTTGTGTATCAAGAAGCATCGACATTGAGTTCTCGGAAGATCCACAGAGCATATGCAGCATGAGCAATACAAGCCTACGGTGAACAGACGATCGCTTGATCTCAAAATCATGTCTCGAGATGTGGCCTCCACACGAATACATATGGACTGCCTTTGGCTGTCTCGTGGATGGAGCTGAGGTTTGCTCCTGAGTGCTACTGAATGAGTTAATGGCTTTGAGAATTAAATGCAAAGAATTTGTGCTTTATTATGTGGCTCTGCTAAAGTTATTCGCCACATCAATAATGAAGTCGAGTGCTAAAAAGAAATAAGAGTTAACCGCACCTGGGGGAACATCCGGGAGGTGGCCCAGTGACAATGTATTCTATCGTATGGAACAAAATTTAAAGTTAGGTACACGAGAAATTAATGGGAAGAAAATAATTGAATTGATAGATAATTTTTAGCAGTTTTGAAAGATATTTAAGTATGTCATTACATTGGTATTGTGTATTTTTGTAACATGAATTTGCATGTGAAATTTGACTCATTACAATTTATATAAGTCAATAGATGACACAAAAAGGAGCTCAGCAAATAAACTTATAAAGCCAAGTCAAATCAATAACTTTGAAACTTAAGTCTTGGCTTAAAATTTTTATAGAGACCTTCTTAAACATGCATTGAATGCAAAAAGTTAACTTCACACTTTCTTTTCTACGTATGAACCTGAGCTACAGATACGGTCCGTAAATAATTGCACGATATACCCCCGCCTTTGTAGCTTATCACAGGAGGGTCAATTCGGAAAAAACAATTTAACCAGGCTCTGGAGGAAAGGGATGAGCAGGCCACCATGAAAGAAATAAAAGAGAAAAGAAAAAGGTGGAGAAACGCTGCTCTCAAAGTATGTAGAGAGTGCATAAAGAAAGCAAAAACAGAAGTAGAAAGGAAGACACGGGCATCCAAAAAATGGAAACTAGTGTGTTCCCTATTTAAGACACATGCACAAAGCAAGCTCTTCAGAGAACCTAGAGGCTAAGGCTCAGAGTCGCCCATCTCAGCCAGGCCAGCAGCATCTGCGAGATCCCCAATGGCCTTGCCCTTTCCTTTACTGATGGCCCTGCTGGTGCTCAGCTACCAGGCGACCTGCTCTCTGGGCTGTGATCTGCCTCAGGCCCACAGCCTGGGGACCAGGAAGGCCTTGATACTCCTGGGACGAATGAGGAGAATCTCCCCTCTGTCCTGCCTGAAGGACAGAAATGACTTCGGATTCCCCCTGGAAGACTTGGATGGCCACCAGCTGCAGAAGGCCCGAGCCATCTCTGTCCTCCATGAGATGACCCCGCAGAGCTTCAACCTCTTCTGCACAAAGGGCTCATCGGCTGCTTGGGATGAGAGCCTCTTGGACAAACTCTGCACTGGACTCTATCAGCAGCTGGACGACCTGGAAGCCTGTCTGATGCCGGAGGTGGGGGTGGAAGAGACTCCCCTGGTGAACGAGGACTTCGCACTGGCCGTGAGGAAATACTTCCAAAGAATCAGTCTCTACCTGAAAGAGAAGAGGCACAGCCCTTGCGCCTGGGAGGTCGTGAGAGCAGAAATCGTGAGATCCTTCTCTTCATCAATAAACATGCGGGGAAGATTAGGGAGGAGGCAATGAGACCTGGTCCGACGTGGAAACGACTCTCATGGACGAGTACACACTATCGCACTTTCCTGAGCTCTCCGGTCGCCAAGACTGTCACTTCTGCTACAATCATGACATGAAGTGCCTCAAGTTTGTCAGATGCCTTCAGGGTGTTCAGCAGCGTCATGTTCAACCCTGCAGGGACTGGTACTTACAGACGACCGTGCAAATGTATCTATCTATTTATTTATTTAAATGTTTATTTATCTAACTGTTGATAAGATTGAAATTGTTTTTGTCAATACGCCTTTATACTGTGCTTAATAGAACAAAATATATTCTTTGTATTTTGTGAAACTATTATATTGCTTTCTGCATTAAATTTTTACTATAGAAAAATGCTTGTATTTGTTTATTCTTTAAAAAGAGAGTCCAAGCCTGTCTCTACAACCTGACGTAAAAACAGATGGTACAATTCATCTCCTCAACATTAGTGTATTCGAGCTATCGGTAAAAATGAACTTCACCTAAAAGAGGTTGTTTGTTCCCCTCAGAATACGGATGTGAACATGCTCTCTTCTATCTTTGATTCTTGGAGGGACAGAGAGCTCAAAAGAAACACACTCATACTTAATATCAGTTATGTGAAACAGTATAATGAGAAAATGAAACAACCAATAAAATTCTCTCTGCAGAAGGTAGATGGAAGCATGTCAGGAAATAGAAATAAAATTACCGATACGCCCCACAAATTGCTAGACATGTAAGTGCAAATGTCCAGCACTAGTTGGACACAGGAATTTGCAATTGGCAAGGAATTCAATGCCTGGAGGATCATAATGGCAACTGAAAGTGCAGAAATGAAGTTGGTCATGTGGGAAGAGATGACAGAGGGAGAAACAGACATTGTCTGGATTCTAAGGACCTTCAAACTTTAAAGGAAGTGGACAGAAGAGCCACAGATGAAGAAGATGGAATAGCCATCCATTATAAAGACTCACCCTTTGGAGACAAAGACGATAAATGTCTTTTCTAAACAATAAATGTGCTGAGAAGAGGAATCAGTAGATTCCACAGAAGGTGTGAACTCAAACTGCCCACTACATTGGAAAATAGACCGTACTGGCAACCTTAGTGACATCTGGTTTGTAGAACGAATAAGCAGAAACCATACTGGAGTCGGTAGAAGTGAAATGAGAGAAAAGAAGTTAGTGACCCTGAGGGAAAGGCAGAAATTCGAAGAAATCTGGAAAAGAATGCGGGGTTTTTTGTGTGTATAGTTTTTCCCATTTTGCAATACATACTTTTTTCATGGTTAGAAGACATTTTTTATATATACATATATACAGACACACACACACACACACACACACACACAGAGAGAGAGAGAGAATATTGTTTATGAATATTCATGAGATAGAAAGCTGATTGTCAGCCCTTGTGCCCATGATGTGAGGGCCAGATTCCTACTGGCAGCACGCCCATTACCACAAATTGCATTTGTACCCTGTGTCCCCCACCCGATAATGCCCGAACTCCCTCTCCCTCCCTCAACCCCTCACTCCACTTTGTAGCCCATGGAATGCTCTGTCCCTCTGCAAGTCCAACACACTGCTATGGACTTTCTTTCCTTCCTTCTTTCTCTCACAGCTCCTTACATAAGTGAGCACATGTGATATTTATACCTCTGTGCTTTGCTTATTTCACTCAACATAAATTTCTCCAGGCTCATCCATGTTGTTGCAAATGGGAGTATGTCATTCTTTTTCGTGGCAGAGTAGTATTCCATGCTCTGTGTTGTGGGGAGGGGGGTTGTATTTAAATGTATATGTCACAGTTTCCTTATTCATTCATCCATTAAAGGATATTGTTATATTTACTGTAAAAGAAAATTGTTCTAGTTAAGTCTGTACTGTCACTTTGCCCAAAAACTCTCTGGAGCCACATCATGTTTGCTATCCGGGATTTAACGACTTTATGCATAGTTGAGAGAATTGCAGAACCAAGACTGAGCTGGCCATCACACAGCTGGGGGTGACAGCTAATGAACTTCAGCACCCAGCTGCTCACCTACCTCTCCAGGTCCCACCCAGGCTCTGGATTGTAGATTTTGGCTGCGTAAGACGAGAGAGGGAAAGACAAGAGCCAGGTCATGACTACAGTGGTGAGGAAGGTATTTGGGTAATCGTGATGCAGTGTCACCTGGAAGCGGCTCAGTTTGAAGGCAGCCACACCTCCATCTTCGCGACTGCTAGTGCCCTGTGCTGTAGTGGGCAAGGCCCCATGCTGTAGAGCACAAGGTCCCAGAGATGACAAGCCAGGCGTAGAAGCACAGCGAATACCAGGAGATGCAGTGCCAAGTCTGCACACGTGTCTACACCACAGGGGCCGGTGAAGAAAACCAGGAGCTCACTGTGCATGGGGTTCACCATTTGGGAGTTCTGATTCCACTGGAAGGAGACTGCACCCATCAGATGATGCTCATTTGCTCAATAAACAAAACTGAGCATCAAGACCTGTGAAGAAGTTCTAAGAACCAACAGTAGCTCGAAAACTCAGATTGTAAGAAATGGGACAAAATCTGGTGTACTGGGTTCCTGCTTACACAGATAGAAATTGCAAAATTTCTTGCATTTAGGTTACAACTCTGCTTGGCATACAATTGTTTTTTTCAACTAGGTTCTCCCAAGATACCGACACTGCGTAAATCTGAGTGCCCCAACACTGACTGAATGTCATGATGCCATCTGCCAAGGATCAACTCCCTCGTTATGTCAGGAACATTACAAGCAGAATTCCTCTTGGGGGATCTCTTTTTCTTCATCCAGGTCTTGACAGATTTTACAAGCCCACATTAGGCAGTCTGGGGTGCGTCAGTGGGAGACCCACTCGTTGAGGTTACTGAATATAAAACACTTTAATGTAAGCAAGACCCACTGCCGACCTCCTCCCCAGTCCACCTTTCCTTCTTCATCTACTCATGTTTCAAAGGCCGACTCTGTAGCCATGCCTACAACGGTCCTTGGAGAAAACCCTCAAGCACGTCAGGGAGAAGAGGCAACCGCACAAGACTCAGTACCTGACCTGGAAACCTCTTTCACCCCATTCTCTCCTGTGGGTGACAGAAGGCCAGATGGGGCCCATCCAATAGGGTGCACGGGTGTGCAGAGGTCCCTCTGAAGCAGAGGATGACAGTCAGGACAAACATCAACAACAGCGAAACAGAAGGCCTTGGAAGACACTAAGCAGGAGAAGATGAAATAGACGATGCAGGAATGGGGACCATCCATCCATGGGAGAAGAGTCTCTTTATCAGGACGGGTGATTAGTAGAGAAGCCTGGGCACAAGGAAGCCCAGTTCCTGCCATAGATCCCACCAGAGAATACATCAAAAACAGAATGAGGCATTTCTTTCCATGCTTTCATGTATATAAAAGGGGGAGGGAACCAAAATATCCCGATTTCATGCTCCAGAAGGAGCCTAGGCTCCCAGCCAGGATGGGACAGTCTAGACCAAGGATGGCAGGTCCATCCCACCATCCTCACGCCTGCCCCGGACACTGGGTCTGGGGTTCTGTTTCCTCTGGTCCGTGGACGGTTTTCCTTCACTGTCTACTCTCCAGAAAACTCCTTTCAAAGAAATGTTTTCAGAAAATTCGAAATATTTCATGGTTTTTCATAGTATGCATTCTCTGAAAAGGAGGTGTAATGTGAACAGCAAAATTGATTCTTCACGAATATGTTTGTTTCTCCTAAAGAAAGAGTGTTTTCTTTTTTCTCTGCTACATTTGGTGGAAGGTTCGCAAATCCCAGGCACTGGGGCTTAGATAAAAGAGGAGATCGGCTCCCGCACTCACTGGGCGCTCACTTGGAGTTTCCAAAGCTGAGCGAGGTCAAGGAGGGAGTGTGATGGCGACAAGGCACACCCACCACCCTCTCAGGTTCCTTCATTCATCATTCTGAAAATGGTATCTTAAGGACAAATGCAAAAACCTAACAGCTTGACAAACATTTGGGCTTAAATACATGAGCAAATCCATTAAAGAACACGCCTCGGGACCTAGACTGATCAGTCCTTCCCCTCTGCTCCGTTCTGATACTGAACTACAGACAGCCATGGGTTGGGATACCTGGGGTTACACAGGCATCCCAGGACCAGGAATGTCCCACTCAGCCTCCAGGAACAGCATGAGACAGGACACATGACATATCCCAAACGGGGACCTGGAAAAAAATGCTGACGGACTGGAGAAGAGATGGACAGCCCTAGAACAGAGTCAGGGATATAGCTGCTCATCGGAGAAAGACAAAATAGGTAAAACAACTAGGAGGGTACTTCAAAAACTTCATGGAAAGATTCATATGATCCTTCAGTTCTCTTCTTCCACAGGCTCTTTGAAGTAACCTCATATTAATCCATAGACAAGCAACAGAGCACTTCTTTTCTGGGCAATTGTGAAAAGAGTGATACTCAAAACAAATATTGAAAACCCTGAAATAATAGGACAGGTTTCCCTAACAATGTCCTATTACAGTGTTTCCTCATGTTTTTATGCTTGCCTCGTACGTAGAGGGGAAAACTAACTCGTGTAGAATATTTCCCAAAGACTCTACAGTACATGAAATCCAATTCTAAAATCATGTCATCTATCTGTGATTTTTATTGTAAACATATTTTTTGTGTTATTGGGTTTCAATGACAATAAATTTAATATTTCTTTATTTGTACACCAATGTTTATATCTGCATTATTCACAAAAGGCAAAACACGGAGACAACTGAAATGTCCATTAATGGATGAATGGATAAACAAATATCACATATACATACAATGGAAAACCAGCCTTAAAAGGAATGAAATTTTGATACAGGAAGCTGGAAGACATGAAGCCTAGTGAAACAAGCCACACACAAAAGTACAAATGCTGTATGATTCCACTTTATATGGAAGTACCTACAGTAGTCAAATTCATAGACACGGAAAGTCGAATAGTGATTGCCAGGGCCGGGGGAAGAGGAGAATGGAGAGTTATTGTTTAACAGGCACAGAATTTCAGTTGGGAATGATAAAAACATTCTGCAGATAAATTGTGATGATGATTGCACGTCCATGCACTTAATGACACTGAACTGTACACTTAAAATAGTTAAAATGGTAGGTTTTACGTATATTTTACCACAATAAAAATTTAAACAATTAAAAAATTATAATCCTCTTCAAGGTTGAGGATTTATTGTCAGAATAGCAATGGCAAGTGGTGAAGGGTTGTGGGCTCCTCTCGTCTCCCTCACTTCCATTGACACCATCCTCTATAACTTTACGAATGGTTATTGTCTCCTATTTGTCAATAAATCTAATATTTAATAAGAACTCGTAAGACAGGACCAATTAAGTACTGTATGACGATTTAAAAAAACACAAAAGAAAGACGAGGACCAGGGGCCTTGGGGAAGACGGGTGAAGAGTGGATGTGCAGGCTGTGGGTGCAGAAGCGCCACGCAGGTGGCCACGTGTTGCCGGTGCTCAGGAGAAGCGTAGCAGGTCACAGAAAGACCCTTCGGTGCACACGCAGGTGCTGAAGGGAAACCTTAGAACTCCTACCTACTTTTATTTTTGTCTGAGGTGTTAGATGGTTCATAAGAACTTGCACTATGTAAACACGGACTGGCCCTGGGGCGCTCGCCGCCACCCGTCATGTTCACGGTCCGGGCAGGAGTCCGGTGAGCGCTCTTCCTCCCCACGCGCAGGGTCTGGCAGTGCACCTCGCTCACTCACATGCTGTCGGCACCCCGCGCTCTCCCGCAGTGTGTGCACCCAGTCAAGCGGACACGCAATGTGTACAAGTGGCGTCTAGTGTTAACTAAACCGACAGTTACTACATGAGCAAGTGAGGAAAAGTTTCCTGTCTAGAAAGAATGACCAAAGTGCACTCTCATTATGCAACCACCCCGTGAAGGAGAATCTGGCCAAGGTGATGCTGGCTCTGTTGGGAGGAACTCTTCTTCGAGGCACGTGTACTGGCTCTGGAACAATTAACCAATCAGACCTGATATTTACAAAGGAGTAAAAAGCAAACATGAAAATGATCGAGAAAGGCTATTTAAAATTGGAATGTATGTTTTCCTCCTCCTGCCCAGGGTCTCTTCCATCTCCTGCACCACACAGGGCTCCAGAGACTCTAGTGAGTCATCGAGTCCAGTGAGGAATTTCAGCCCTCGTGCGGGGGAAGTTGGAGATCTGCTGGATAATCTCATGGGGAACAGAGGTGGCTTGAGCCTTTTGGAATTTGCCACCATCCAGCTGCTCCAGGGGAACTGAATACGTTCTCGTCCTTCGGATGGGAAAAAAGGAAGATTCTCCCACCTGGGTGCAGAACTGTGGAGGTCGGTCTCCTGCCTTGGCAGGTCACGGACCTGGGCCAGGTCACAGCGAACGGTGCAGAGAGAGCTGGAGCACATCATCTTCAGTGTCACCAGGTGATAGAATTTGGATGTGTTGTCCCCACCGAAACTCATGTGGAAATCTGGTCCTCAATGTGGCAGTGCTGGAAGCTGAGTCATGGGGGGCGGATCCCTCATGAATGGATTCATGTTCTCCCTGGGGGAAGTGGGGCCCTAGTGAAATCTTGCTCTATTAGTTCCCTGGAGAGCTGGTTGTATAAAAGACCCTGGCATCTCCTCCCTGCCTCTCTTGCTTCCTCTCAAAATGTGATCTGCTTGTACCCGCCAGTGCCTGCCATTTTCCACCATGAGTAGAGGAAGCCCGAGGTCCATGCCAGAATCAGCTGTCCCAGAATCATAAGACAAACAAACCTCTGTTCTTTCCAAATTACCTAGTCTCAGATATTCTCTTAGAGCAACACAAAATGGGCTAATGCACCAGGGAGGAGGTAGCGCGGCCACTGGGGGGATGGAGGTGTCGGGCATCGACCCAGCTGCTATCAGCACCTTCTTGCATGTGAGAGTCTGACACGGCGAGCCCAGGGTTTGCAGCTTTTGGACTTGTCCCAGTTTTGTTTCCACTTCCTTTCACTTTGTCTTCCATTTACGAGCCTCAGATAATGTCATGACTTCAACACTGCGCTCGTGTTATTACACTGGAAGTTCAACACGTTCATCAAAAATGAAAGAAATCTCAATCCAGTAGGAAATATTCATACAAATGAGAACCAATGTTGAAATAAATACGTCTCAATATATGTCTCTTTTCAAATTCTAGCACTTAGAGAGTTGATCCTGTACAGCATTATTAAATTTCTTCGATTGCACTGAAATACAAGTTGCCTCCTCTGTCTGCATTTCCCTATTAAAGGACTCGTTCACTAGATTTGATGCCTTCCACCTTTCTTCACCATAGCTCATATTTTCCGACATAATCGATAGATAATAGCAGCATAGAGCTGAGGCATTAATTCATTAGTTCTCTTCGTCTGTCACCAGTAATGTGTTGACTGCATATACATGAGTGATAACATGCTTGGCAATGTGGATCCAGTTATAACTGAGACAGGGAAACTGTGAGAAAACTTTAGTAGTTGTCAGTACTAGTTTTCCAGTGGAAATTGGAGAGATTAAATCACATAAACTTGCAAGTTACTTGCTGAGAATCTGAACATAGTAAACAATAGTTACCGTGAGTATTGATATAACAAATATCGTAATCCTCTGTAGAGTCTGCATTCAACCGAGTCAAGCCAAGAGAAGCTTTCAGTGCAGCTCCCTTGACACGCTCAGGGCCAGTCACATTGGTGCCTCTCAAATGGAAACTCCACGAGGGGGACCGTCTGCAGGCCTGTGCAGGAGCAGAGCCCAGGCTGCCAGTGTTAGAGCAGTGCCTGGTGCAGAAGAGAAACTGCCCAGCACCCTTGAAGCACCTTCCGGGGAACCGGTGTGGCAGGAAGTCGAGTGACAGAAAATGGCTGCTCTGTGAACAGTTTACAAACGAAATACTAATCTGTCCTTCACAGTCAGTCAGTTTCACCCACGTTTGGTGATATATTTTGAAGCAGGGATTTAAAAAAAAAAAAATTGGAAAGGACAGAAAAAAGGTTTAAAAATATACGGAGTATATATATTGTATAAAAATACATGTAGTATATCTATTTTCTTCTTATTCAAAAATAATATATATGTAAATATATGTAAACATAAGTATACCTATGAATCTAACTGTATATACATATATAATCCAACATTATAAATATATAAATATTAGATAATATGTAATACTGTATGTATAATTATCTTTACATATAATATAAACAAAGTATTTACATTGACATATAATTACCTATGCATATAAAATATATATAATTTTAAGCATATATAAAATGCATTTAAATATATAAGTTATTTGTATTGGGGCTTTTTTTGAAGGGAGGGTGAGTGGACATTCCTTGATTTTCAACCACGGATAATCACAATACTAATTCAAAAGCTATTTCCTGGGCTGGAATTAGGGAGTACTTTCCTCAAGCCAAAAATTTAAGGAGGCCGCAATCTAAGGAATCGACACAAATGATATTTCCATGCCGTATGAAAAATGAAAATTAGTGAAAAACTATCCAGGAGAAACAAAGTAATACAATTTTAAGTAAAGACCAGAAATGACCGTGCACTTGCAAATCCCTCAGAGTCTCACCAGGGAGAAGGGAGACTGTGGCAATTGCATGGTCATCAAGTGTGGCAAATTACACTCACTCTATGCCACTCTCACCCAAGAGCGTTGAAGGTTCTGACCGGCTAAATGCCCTCAACTGCTCCTACACGACACTGCTCCTTTTTCTTCCTAGCAACACAAGTCACGGTGGCGTTCTGCGAAAGAAGTTTCAGCAACCTCAGGTGAAAGAGCAATGATCGAAGATTAATCCTGAATCACAAGAAACCTAAACATGGCCGTTCTGTCCGTTGAAAAGTAAAGTAGCACCTTGCAAATATCGTGGAGTTTCCCTCCTTTAATGCTAGGAAAGTAAAATTACATAAAAACGATCTAAATCAAATAATGCCGCTTTAATTTGCCTAGATTCCTTTTTTCAAAGACTTGAACGTCCTGACTCAGAAACATGGGCCACTGAAAACTCCGACGACCCCACAGGGGGGCGCACGTCCCTCCTCCCGGCCCCGGCCCCGGCCCCGGCCCCGGCCCCGGCCCCGACTCCATCCCTGTTCCCGGCCCCAGCCCCGGCCCCGGCCCCGGTCCCGGCCCCAGTCACGGTCCTGGCGGTATCACCGCCGTCGTCCCCGCTCACTCGCCCGAGGCTCCCGCACTGGGGCTGCTCCCGGACCCGCTGTCTACCCGGCTCCCCTTTCCCAGGCTGTCCCGGCCTCGCGTCCCCCACTCCTGCGGAATCTGTGACCATCACAGCCCGTGCGGTCGCGAGCACTCGGGTCCCGACTCAATGGGTTTCCCCGTCAAACTCAGTCTCGCTGCGGCTTCTACGCGAAAGAAAGCCCCGAGCACAGGGAGCAGCTCAGACACTCACGGCCCTCACCGAAGAAAACTGGGTCGCGCCAAGCCGCGGCGGAGCTCTCTCCGCAGCCATCGGAGGAAAATGTTCTCCACACTATTTAAGCAGCACCGGTTCGGCGCGACAAGCGGCGACGTCTGCTCTCTCGGGCTGTGGCACCCTCTGAAACCAAAAGCGGCCGAGTCCGTCCGCGTTTCCGAAACCGGAGGCTCAGAAAAGGCCGTTCGCGCGCCCTCTCGCGGCCGCCTCGAGAATCACTGAAATTCTCAATGGTCCACATCTGCCTGCTCATGGCGGGAGTGGTGCTCTGCTCCGTCCCTGCCTGCTCATCTGTCTGGGGCATGCCTTCCAGCCATGGCCTGGAAAACCGGCAAGCCATCATGCTAGTGAGACGGATGAAAAAGATCCCATCTCACTCATGCTTCAAGGACAGGAAGAACTTCAATTTTCCTTGGACAGGAGAAAATATCACCCCAATCCAGAAGACACATGCCACCTGTTTCCGTGGTCAGATGCTCCAGCAGATCCTCAGCCTCCTCAAAAGAGAGAACAGCCATGCTGCTTGGGATGCGATCCTCCTCGATAAACTACTCTTCAGCCTTGAGAAGAGCCTGCGACAAGTGCAGATGACAAATGGAGAAACTCTCTCTTGTCCTGATTTGGGAAATGACGTTCGGAAGTATTTCCAAGAAATGATTGGTTATCTGAGGGAAAAGAAATACAGCCCCTGTGCCTGGGAGGTGGTCAGAGTGGAAATTGAAGTGCGCTTAGTCCTCATTCACCGCCTTCAGAGCAACGTCAGGAAATGACGTAGAAGTTATACTCAGGACCCTCCCTAACCAATTACACGATTGTTTACCAGGCCCCCCAAAGCAAGCTAAACTCACACATTTGCACCAGCTGAAAAACATCTGAATCCTAAATCATGGGATTATGTAAAACATACGTTCTACATCGTGAATTTACAGTAGAATGATTAGAGAGAATAACATGGTGTCTTGTCCTAAATAAATACTGTCATGATTTATAATTTTCATTATCTGTTTCAATTCTTGAGTGGTGCTTGTTGTTTCCGAAGTTGGAAGTTTCATTGTTTACAGACATGGTTCTTCAGTCTAGAATTTGGTGAAGGGCATTTGTCAGTCAAGTTGATGCTCGCTCCTGTAACAGAACAAAAGAAAACCACCAGTAGTTAGATGATAATACAAACTGATCTTTCCTTTATAGAAGAGCTCAGTGTTGGCCTCCTCTGAGCGGGGTTTCAGGGACCTCACAACCTACTATTTTGCAGCTTTGCCATCATCAACATATAAGTTCAAACAGGTTTGCGACGCTTGAGGCTACTGTGCTCAGTCGATATGGAAAAAATTATATGGTGGATCACTTGTAGGATGCTTTGAAGGACCCATGCTGCACAGGGTGAACATCACTTCCACCCGTATTTACTCAGCCTGGATTCACGCTCGTCGGATACCTAAGTGCAAAGGAGAGGGGAAAGAGAGTCCGACTGGGGGATTAGTGAGAAGAGAATATATGTTCTTTGAATAAGACCACTCTTTATTTTCACACTGTGTGTACTAACAGTATTTGTAAGAGAAAATTAACTGGCATTCTTGCTAGGCACAGTTTATTTCAAAATCTGATGCCAACTCTGATTCCACAATTTAGACTCAGGGAAAACGACACGGACGTCATTCATTAAAGTTCACAGCGACACTGACTGAATCTTGGAAAGAGTTAAGTGATTCCCAAAGGCACAGGCCAAAATTGAAAAATAGACAAGTGTATAGGGACAAGGTCCCCAAACACATTGTAACATTCACATCGTCTCCGTATTATCGGAAAAGACAAGGAATGTGCGATCAGGCAAGGCGTTGCGCTTCCTTGAGGGGCACTGAAGTAAAAGTGGAAGGTGGGTCTTCCATTTGCAACCAGGACCTGCGGCACATCCTGAGGTTCTAAATATTAAAACTACAAATGGGAAGAAAGCATCTCTACAATCAAGTGTTTGTGTTTTGTTTTTTAAATCGTCACAAAATCTTCCATTACAATTTCCCTGCATGAAGCGGGAAGAGCTTACAAATTCTTTAGATCTATTGTCTTCCCAATTCATGTCTCCAGTATGTATTGGTATTATTCTTTCCACTGTTATTATAATGATTATTCCTTTCATAAATATTGACTGAGCTCCGGAAATGATAGGAACTAGGCTAAGATGCCCAGGAAACAAGACCGCATAAGACGACTCCTCTGACCAAGAGTAACTTACGGACTCATGGCGACCTATATTCTTAGGACGAAGTTCATTCGAAGGTTCAATGTAATAAAGACATCATCTCTGACAGCTAGGAGAAATAATATAGCCATGTGTAAAGAAGGGGTGTCCTTTGAAATTGTGAATTCCCTTGCTTCTTGCTGGAGACATGACAAGACGATGAGTCAACTTCTGAGTCCATTTATCCACAAGGAGAAAACAAGGGATGCATTTCTCGCTTCCCCGTTATCCAGAGAGCATATTGCACTCTCACAAGTTTGCCTTTTCTGTGTGTAAACTCTTGTGGTTGTTGTGTCTCCCTTGACTCTCTTGAAAGCTGGATCCAGCAAAGCTGAAACCAACCCCTGGACCAGCAGTGATTGCTTTTCCTGGAGCCCATGCCCGTTTGCTACCTTTGACCTGCGTCCCTTCCACCACTTTTCTTCTGCTCTGCCGCATCCCCTCATCTGCGCCTTGGCTGGGCTCAATTTAGCTAAATTATCCTTCGTCGTGTCCTTTGCAGTGGGATATTGCTTTCCTTGTGACGTTTGATCACACTGAGGTACATATATTGGCTTTCTTGGTATTCCCATTCCTTGGGAGGGAAAATGCAGCAACTTTCCTTTCTATGTAAAAGGAAATGGGAAAGAAAGATCTCTGGTGTCTCGCCAGCGGTACACAACAATTGAACAGCCATTTATTTTCATCACACCTACATCCCATTGTTGCCATTTATGACAAAGATGGCTTCCTTTGGTTTAATAAGATTCCATTAGAATTGGAATCTCCGACTGATGTTTGGTTGGAAATTTGAACTTCGGTGCAAAACAAAATTTTCTTTTTAAATAAAATTGATGTTCTCTCCATCGTGCATTCTTCTTGGGATGGTATTGCTCCCAAAAGTGTGAAAATTAGTTCCTAGAGGTGTTAACAAATCTTAGTCATTACAATAATTTGTGGTTCTCCAAAGCCCAAATCTAAGAAAACCTGTCCCTTATTACTAATTTTTATTTCCCTCGGGTTTTCTTGTGTATCAAGAAGCATCGACATTGAGTTCTCGGAAGATCCACAGAGCATATGCAGCATGAGCAATACAAGCCTACGGTGAACAGACGATCGCTTGATCTCAAAATCATGTCTCGAGATGTGGCCTCCACACGAATACATATGGACTGCCTTTGGCTGTCTCGTGGATGGAGCTGAGGTTTGCTCCTGAGTGCTACTGAATGAGTTAATGGCTTTGAGAATTAAATGCAAAGAATTTGTGCTTTATTATGTGGCTCTGCTAAAGTTATTCGCCACATCAATAATGAAGTCGAGTGCTAAAAAGAAATAAGAGTTGACCGCACCTGGGGGAACATCCGGGAGGTGGCCCAGTGACAATGTATTCTATCGTATGGAACAAAATTTAAAGTTAGGTACACGAGAAATTAATGGGAAGAAAATAATTGAATTGATAGATAATTTTTAGCAGTTTTGAAAGATATTTAAGTATGTCATTACATTGGTATTGTGTATTTTTGTAACATGAATTTGCATGTGAAATTTGACTCATTACAATTTATATAAGTCAATAGATGACACAAAAAGGAGCTCAGCAAATAAACTTATAAAGCCAAGTCAAATCAATAACTTTGAAACTTAAGTCTTGGCTTAAAATTTTTATAGAGACCTTCTTAAACATGCATTGAATGCAAAAAGTTAACTTCACACTTTCTTTTCTACGTATGAACCTGAGCTACAGATACGGTCCATAAATAATTGCACGATATACCCCCGCCTTTGTAGCTTATCACAGGAGGGTCAATTCGGAAAAAACAATTTAACCAGGCTCTGGAGGAAAGGGATGAGCAGGCCACCATGAAAGAAATAAAAGAGAAAAGAAAAAGGTGGAGAAACGCTGCTCTCAAAGTATGTAGAGAGTGCATAAAGAAAGCAAAAACAGAAGTAGAAAGGAAGACACGGGCATCCAAAAAATGGAAACTAGTGTGTTCCCTATTTAAGACACATGCACAAAGCAAGCTCTTCAGAGAACCTAGAGGCTAAGGCTCAGAGTCGCCCATCTCAGCCAGGCCAGCAGCATCTGCGAGATCCCCAATGGCCTTGCCCTTTCCTTTACTGATGGCCCTGCTGGTGCTCAGCTACCAGGCGACCTGCTCTCTGGGCTGTGATCTGCCTCAGGCCCACAGCCTGGGGACCAGGAAGGCCTTGATACTCCTGGGACGAATGAGGAGAATCTCCCCTCTGTCCTGCCTGAAGGACAGAAATGACTTCGGATTCCCCCTGGAAGACTTGGATGGCCACCAGCTGCAGAAGGCCCGAGCCATCTCTGTCCTCCATGAGATGACCCAGCAGAGCTTCAACCTCTTCTGCACAAAGGGCTCATCGGCTGCTTGGGATGAGAGCCTCTTGGACAAACTCTGCACTGGACTCTATCAGCAGCTGGACGACCTGGAAGCCTGTCTGATGCCGGAGGTGGGGGTGGAAGAGACTCCCCTGGTGAACGAGGACTTCGCACTGGCCGTGAGGAAATACTTCCAAAGAATCAGTCTCTACCTGAAAGAGAAGAGGCACAGCCCTTGCGCCTGGGAGGTCGTGAGAGCAGAAATCGTGAGATCCTTCTCTTCATCAATAAACATGCGGGGAAGATTAGGGAGGAGGCAATGAGACCTGGTCCGACGTGGAAACGACTCTCATGGACGAGTACACACTATCGCACTTTCCTGAGCTCTCCGGTCGCCAAGACTGTCACTTCTGCTACAATCATGACATGAAGTGCCTCAAGTTTGTCAGATGCCTTCAGGGTGTTCAGCAGCGTCATGTTCAACCCTGCAGGGACTGGTACTTACAGACGACCGTGCAAATGTATCTATCTATTTATTTATTTAAATGTTTATTTATCTAACTGTTGATAAGATTGAAATTGTTTTTGTCAATACGCCTTTATACTGTGCTTAATAGAACAAAATATATTCTTTGTATTTTGTGAAACTATTATATTGCTTTCTGCATTAAATTTTTACTATAGAAAAATGCTTGTATTTGTTTATTCTTTAAAAAGAGAGTCCAAGCCTGTCTCTACAACCTGACGTAAAAACAGATGGTACAATTCATCTCCTCAACATTAGTGTATTCGAGCTATCGGTAAAAATGAACTTCACCTAAAAGAGGTTGTTTGTTCCCCTCAGAATACGGATGTGAACATGCTCTCTTCTATCTTTGATTCTTGGAGGGACAGAGAGCTCAAAAGAAACACACTCATACTTAATATCAGTTATGTGAAACAGTATAATGAGAAAATGAAACAACCAATAAAATTCTCTCTGCAGAAGGTAGATGGAAGCATGTCAGGAAATAGAAATAAAATTACCGATACGCCCCACAAATTGCTAGACATGTAAGTGCAAATGTCCAGCACTAGTTGGACACAGGAATTTGCAATTGGCAAGGAATTCAATGCCTGGAGGATCATAATGGCAACTGAAAGTGCAGAAATGAAGTTGGTCATGTGGGAAGAGATGACAGAGGGAGAAACAGACATTGTCTGGATTCTAAGGACCTTCAAACTTTAAAGGAAGTGGACAGAAGAGCCACAGATGAAGAAGATGGAATAGCCATCCATTATAAAGACTCACCCTTTGGAGACAAAGACGATAAATGTCTTTTCTAAACAATAAATGTGCTGAGAAGAGGAATCAGTAGATTCCACAGAAGGTGTGAACTCAAACTGCCCACTACATTGGAAAATAGACCGTACTGGCAACCTTAGTGACATCTGGTTTGTAGAACGAATAAGCAGAAACCATACTGGAGTCGGTAGAAGTGAAATGAGAGAAAAGAAGTTAGTGACCCTGAGGGAAAGGCAGAAATTCGAAGAAATCTGGAAAAGAATGCGGGGTTTTTTGTG
This sequence comes from Cynocephalus volans, assembly GCF_027409185.1. NCBI lineage: Eukaryota > Metazoa > Chordata > Mammalia > Dermoptera > Cynocephalidae > Cynocephalus > Cynocephalus volans. The sequence continues at coordinate 62,805,277 of NC_084475.1, read as the reverse complement.
TGTATAGTTTTTCCCATTTTGCAATACATACTTTTTTCATGGTTAGAAGACATTTTTTATATATACATATATACAGACACACACACACACACACACACACACACAGAGAGAGAGAGAGAATATTGTTTATGAATATTCATGAGATAGAAAGCTGATTGTCAGCCCTTGTGCCCATGATGTGAGGGCCAGATTCCTACTGGCAGCACGCCCATTACCACAAATTGCATTTGTACCCTGTGTCCCCCACCCGATAATGCCCGAACTCCCTCTCCCTCCCTCAACCCCTCACTCCACTTTGTAGCCCATGGAATGCTCTGTCCCTCTGCAAGTCCAACACACTGCTATGGACTTTCTTTCCTTCCTTCTTTCTCTCACAGCTCCTTACATAAGTGAGCACATGTGATATTTATACCTCTGTGCTTTGCTTATTTCACTCAACATAAATTTCTCCAGGCTCATCCATGTTGTTGCAAATGGGAGTATGTCATTCTTTTTCGTGGCAGAGTAGTATTCCATGCTCTGTGTTGTGGGGAGGGGGGTTGTATTTAAATGTATATGTCACAGTTTCCTTATTCATTCATCCATTAAAGGATATTGTTATATTTACTGTAAAAGAAAATTGTTCTAGTTAAGTCTGTACTGTCACTTTGCCCAAAAACTCTCTGGAGCCACATCATGTTTGCTATCCGGGATTTAACGACTTTATGCATAGTTGAGAGAATTGCAGAACCAAGACTGAGCTGGCCATCACACAGCTGGGGGTGACAGCTAATGAACTTCAGCACCCAGCTGCTCACCTACCTCTCCAGGTCCCACCCAGGCTCTGGATTGTAGATTTTGGCTGCGTAAGACGAGAGAGGGAAAGACAAGAGCCAGGTCATGACTACAGTGGTGAGGAAGGTATTTGGGTAATCGTGATGCAGTGTCACCTGGAAGCGGCTCAGTTTGAAGGCAGCCACACCTCCATCTTCGCGACTGCTAGTGCCCTGTGCTGTAGTGGGCAAGGCCCCATGCTGTAGAGCACAAGGTCCCAGAGATGACAAGCCAGGCGTAGAAGCACAGCGAATACCAGGAGATGCAGTGCCAAGTCTGCACACGTGTCTACACCACAGGGGCCGGTGAAGAAAACCAGGAGCTCACTGTGCATGGGGTTCACCATTTGGGAGTTCTGATTCCACTGGAAGGAGACTGCACCCATCAGATGATGCTCATTTGCTCAATAAACAAAACTGAGCATCAAGACCTGTGAAGAAGTTCTAAGAACCAACAGTAGCTCGAAAACTCAGATTGTAAGAAATGGGACAAAATCTGGTGTACTGGGTTCCTGCTTACACAGATAGAAATTGCAAAATTTCTTGCATTTAGGTTACAACTCTGCTTGGCATACAATTGTTTTTTTCAACTAGGTTCTCCCAAGATACCGACACTGCGTAAATCTGAGTGCCCCAACACTGACTGAATGTCATGATGCCATCTGCCAAGGATCAACTCCCTCGTTATGTCAGGAACATTACAAGCAGAATTCCTCTTGGGGGATCTCTTTTTCTTCATCCAGGTCTTGACAGATTTTACAAGCCCACATTAGGCAGTCTGGGGTGCGTCAGTGGGAGACCCACTCGTTGAGGTTACTGAATATAAAACACTTTAATGTAAGCAAGACCCACTGCCGACCTCCTCCCCAGTCCACCTTTCCTTCTTCATCTACTCATGTTTCAAAGGCCGACTCTGTAGCCATGCCTACAACGGTCCTTGGAGAAAACCCTCAAGCACGTCAGGGAGAAGAGGCAACCGCACAAGACTCAGTACCTGACCTGGAAACCTCTTTCACCCCATTCTCTCCTGTGGGTGACAGAAGGCCAGATGGGGCCCATCCAATAGGGTGCACGGGTGTGCAGAGGTCCCTCTGAAGCAGAGGATGACAGTCAGGACAAACATCAACAACAGCGAAACAGAAGGCCTTGGAAGACACTAAGCAGGAGAAGATGAAATAGACGATGCAGGAATGGGGACCATCCATCCATGGGAGAAGAGTCTCTTTATCAGGACGGCTGATTAGTAGAGAAGCCTGGGCACAAGGAAGCCCAGTTCCTGCCATAGATCCCACCAGAGAATACATCAAAAACAGAATGAGGCATTTCTTTCCATGCTTTCATGTATATAAAAGGGGGAGGGAACCAAAATATCCCGATTTCATGCTCCAGAAGGAGCCTAGGCTCCCAGCCAGGATGGGACAGTCTAGACCAAGGATGGCAGGTCCATCCCACCATCCTCACGCCTGCCCCGGACACTGGGTCTGGGGTTCTGTTTCCTCTGGTCCGTGGACGGTTTTCCTTCACTGTCTACTCTCCAGAAAACTCCTTTCAAAGAAATGTTTTCAGAAAATTCGAAATATTTCATGGTTTTTCATAGTATGCATTCTCTGAAAAGGAGGTGTAATGTGAACAGCAAAATTGATTCTTCACGAATATGTTTGTTTCTCCTAAAGAAAGAGTGTTTTCTTTTTTCTCTGCTACATTTGGTGGAAGGTTCGCAAATCCCAGGCACTGGGGCTTAGATAAAAGAGGAGATCGGCTCCCGCACTCACTGGGCGCTCACTTGGAGTTTCCAAAGCTGAGCGAGGTCAAGGAGGGAGTGTGATGGGGACAAGGCACACCCACCACCCTCTCAGGTTCCTTCATTCATCATTCTGAAAATGGTATCTTAAGGACAAATGCAAAAACCTAACAGCTTGACAAACATTTGGGCTTAAATACATGAGCAAATCCATTAAAGAACACGCCTCGGGACCTAGACTGATCAGTCCTTCCCCTCTGCTCCGTTCTGATACTGAACTACAGACAGCCATGGGTTGGGATACCTGGGGTTACACAGGCATCCCAGGACCAGGAATGTCCCACTCAGCCTCCAGGAACAGCATGAGACAGGACACATGACATATCCCAAACGGGGACCTGGAAAAAAATGCTGACGGACTGGAGAAGAGATGGACAGCCCTAGAACAGAGTCAGGGATATAGCTGCTCATCGGAGAAAGACAAAATAGGTAAAACAACTAGGAGGGTACTTCAAAAACTTCATGGAAAGATTCATATGATCCTTCAGTTCTCTTCTTCCACAGGCTCTTTGAAGTAACCTCATATTAATCCATAGACAAGCAACAGAGCACTTCTTTTCTGGGCAATTGTGAAAAGAGTGATACTCAAAACAAATATTGAAAACCCTGAAATAATAGGACAGGTTTCCCTAACAATGTCCTATTACAGTGTTTCCTCATGTTTTTATGCTTGCCTCGTACGTAGAGGGGAAAACTAACTCGTGTAGAATATTTCCCAAAGACTCTACAGTACATGAAATCCAATTCTAAAATCATGTCATCTATCTGTGATTTTTATTGTAAACATATTTTTTGTGTTATTGGGTTTCAATGACAATAAATTTAATATTTCTTTATTTGTACACCAATGTTTATATCTGCATTATTCACAAAAGGCAAAACACGGAGACAACTGAAATGTCCATTAATGGATGAATGGATAAACAAATATCACATATACATACAATGGAAAACCAGCCTTAAAAGGAATGAAATTTTGATACAGGAAGCTGGAAGACATGAAGCCTAGTGAAACAAGCCACACACAAAAGTACAAATGCTGTATGATTCCACTTTATATGGAAGTACCTACAGTAGTCAAATTCATAGACACGGAAAGTCGAATAGTGATTGCCAGGGCCGGGGGAAGAGGAGAATGGAGAGTTATTGTTTAACAGGCACAGAATTTCAGTTGGGAATGATAAAAACATTCTGCAGATAAATTGTGATGATGATTGCACGTCCATGCACTTAATGACACTGAACTGTACACTTAAAATAGTTAAAATGGTAGGTTTTACGTATATTTTACCACAATAAAAATTTAAACAATTAAAAAATTATAATCCTCTTCAAGGTTGAGGATTTATTGTCAGAATAGCAATGGCAAGTGGTGAAGGGTTGTGGGCTCCTCTCGTCTCCCTCACTTCCATTGACACCATCCTCTATAACTTTACGAATGGTTATTGTCTCCTATTTGTCAATAAATCTAATATTTAATAAGAACTCGTAAGACAGGACCAATTAAGTACTGTATGACGATTTAAAAAAACACAAAAGAAAGACGAGGACCAGGGGCCTTGGGGAAGACGGGTGAAGAGTGGATGTGCAGGCTGTGGGTGCAGAAGCGCCACGCAGGTGGCCACGTGTTGCCGGTGCTCAGGAGAAGCGTAGCAGGTCACAGAAAGACCCTTCGGTGCACACGCAGGTGCTGAAGGGAAACCTTAGAACTCCTACCTACTTTTATTTTTGTCTGAGGTGTTAGATGGTTCATAAGAACTTGCACTATGTAAACACGGACTGGCCCTGGGGCGCTCGCCGCCACCCGTCATGTTCACGGTCCGGGCAGGAGTCCGGTGAGCGCTCTTCCTCCCCACGCGCAGGGTCTGGCAGTGCACCTCGCTCACTCACATGCTGTCGGCACCCCGCGCTCTCCCGCAGTGTGTGCACCCAGTCAAGCGGACACGCAATGTGTACAAGTGGCGTCTAGTGTTAACTAAACCGACAGTTACTACATGAGCAAGTGAGGAAAAGTTTCCTGTCTAGAAAGAATGACCAAAGTGCACTCTCATTATGCAACCACCCCGTGAAGGAGAATCTGGCCAAGGTGATGCTGGCTCTGTTGGGAGGAACTCTTCTTCGAGGCACGTGTACTGGCTCTGGAACAATTAACCAATCAGACCTGATATTTACAAAGGAGTAAAAAGCAAACATGAAAATGATCGAGAAAGGCTATTTAAAATTGGAATGTATGTTTTCCTCCTCCTGCCCAGGGTCTCTTCCATCTCCTGCACCACACAGGGCTCCAGAGACTCTAGTGAGTCATCGAGTCCAGTGAGGAATTTCAGCCCTCGTGCGGGGGAAGTTGGAGATCTGCTGGATAATCTCATGGGGAACAGAGGTGGCTTGAGCCTTTTGGAATTTGCCACCATCCAGCTGCTCCAGGGGAACTGAATACGTTCTCGTCCTTCGGATGGGAAAAAAGGAAGATTCTCCCACCTGGGTGCAGAACTGTGGAGGTCGGTCTCCTGCCTTGGCAGGTCACGGACCTGGGCCAGGTCACAGCGAACGGTGCAGAGAGAGCTGGAGCACATCATCTTCAGTGTCACCAGGTGATAGAATTTGGATGTGTTGTCCCCACCGAAACTCATGTGGAAATCTGGTCCTCAATGTGGCAGTGCTGGAAGCTGAGTCATGGGGGGCGGATCCCTCATGAATGGATTCATGTTCTCCCTGGGGGAAGTGGGGCCCTAGTGAAATCTTGCTCTATTAGTTCCCTGGAGAGCTGGTTGTATAAAAGACCCTGGCATCTCCTCCCTGCCTCTCTTGCTTCCTCTCAAAATGTGATCTGCTTGTACCCGCCAGTGCCTGCCATTTTCCACCATGAGTAGAGGAAGCCCGAGGTCCATGCCAGAATCAGCTGTCCCAGAATCATAAGACAAACAAACCTCTGTTCTTTCCAAATTACCTAGTCTCAGATATTCTCTTAGAGCAACACAAAATGGGCTAATGCACCAGGGAGGAGGTAGCGCGGCCACTGGGGGGATGGAGGTGTCGGGCATCGACCCAGCTGCTATCAGCACCTTCTTGCATGTGAGAGTCTGACACGGCGAGCCCAGGGTTTGCAGCTTTTGGACTTGTCCCAGTTTTGTTTCCACTTCCTTTCACTTTGTCTTCCATTTACGAGCCTCAGATAATGTCATGACTTCAACACTGCGCTCGTGTTATTACACTGGAAGTTCAACACGTTCATCAAAAATGAAAGAAATCTCAATCCAGTAGGAAATATTCATACAAATGAGAACCAATGTTGAAATAAATACGTCTCAATATATGTCTCTTTTCAAATTCTAGCACTTAGAGAGTTGATCCTGTACAGCATTATTAAATTTCTTCGATTGCACTGAAATACAAGTTGCCTCCTCTGTCTGCATTTCCCTATTAAAGGACTCGTTCACTAGATTTGATGCCTTCCACCTTTCTTCACCATAGCTCATATTTTCCGACATAATCGATAGATAATAGCAGCATAGAGCTGAGGCATTAATTCATTAGTTCTCTTCGTCTGTCACCAGTAATGTGTTGACTGCATATACATGAGTGATAACATGCTTGGCAATGTGGATCCAGTTATAACTGAGACAGGGAAACTGTGAGAAAACTTTAGTAGTTGTCAGTACTAGTTTTCCAGTGGAAATTGGAGAGATTAAATCACATAAACTTGCAAGTTACTTGCTGAGAATCTGAACATAGTAAACAATAGTTACCGTGAGTATTGATATAACAAATATCGTAATCCTCTGTAGAGTCTGCATTCAACCGAGTCAAGCCAAGAGAAGCTTTCAGTGCAGCTCCCTTGACACGCTCAGGGCCAGTCACATTGGTGCCTCTCAAATGGAAACTCCACGAGGGGGACCGTCTGCAGGCCTGTGCAGGAGCAGAGCCCAGGCTGCCAGTGTTAGAGCAGTGCCTGGTGCAGAAGAGAAACTGCCCAGCACCCTTGAAGCACCTTCCGGGGAACCGGTGTGGCAGGAAGTCGAGTGACAGAAAATGGCTGCTCTGTGAACAGTTTACAAACGAAATACTAATCTGTCCTTCACAGTCAGTCAGTTTCACCCACGTTTGGTGATATATTTTGAAGCAGGGATTTAAAAAAAAAAAATTGGAAAGGACAGAAAAAAGGTTTAAAAATATACGGAGTATATATATTGTATAAAAATACATGTAGTATATCTATTTTCTTCTTATTCAAAAATAATATATATGTAAATATATGTAAACATAAGTATACCTATGAATCTAACTGTATATACATATATAATCCAACATTATAAATATATAAATATTAGATAATATGTAATACTGTATGTATAATTATCTTTACATATAATATAAACAAAGTATTTACATTGACATATAATTACCTATGCATATAAAATATATATAATTTTAAGCATATATAAAATGCATTTAAATATATAAGTTATTTGTATTGGGGCTTTTTTTGAAGGGAGGGTGAGTGGACATTCCTTGATTTTCAACCACGGATAATCACAATACTAATTCAAAAGCTATTTCCTGGGCTGGAATTAGGGAGTACTTTCCTCAAGCCAAAAATTTAAGGAGGCCGCAATCTAAGGAATCGACACAAATGATATTTCCATGCCGTATGAAAAATGAAAATTAGTGAAAAACTATCCAGGAGAAACAAAGTAATACAATTTTAAGTAAAGACCAGAAATGACCGTGCACTTGCAAATCCCTCAGAGTCTCACCAGGGAGAAGGGAGACTGTGGCAATTGCATGGTCATCAAGTGTGGCAAATTGCACTCACTCTATGCCACTCTCACCCAAGAGCGTTGAAGGTTCTGACCGGCTAAATGCCCTCAACTGCTCCTACACGACACTGCTCCTTTTTCTTCCTAGCAACACAAGTCACGGTGGCGTTCTGCGAAAGAAGTTTCAGCAACCTCAGGTGAAAGAGCAATGATCGAAGATTAATCCTGAATCACAAGAAACCTAAACATGGCCGTTCTGTCCGTTGAAAAGTAAAGTAGCACCTTGCAAATATCGTGGAGTTTCCCTCCTTTAATGCTAGGAAAGTAAAATTACATAAAAACGATCTAAATCAAATAATGCCGCTTTAATTTGCCTAGATTCCTTTTTTCAAAGACTTGAACGTCCTGACTCAGAAACATGGGCCACTGAAAACTCCGACGACCCCACAGGGGGGCGCACGTCCCTCCTCCCGGCCCCGGCCCCGGCCCCGGCCCCGGCCCCGGCCCCGACTCCATCCCTGTTCCCGGCCCCAGCCCCGGCCCCGGCCCCGGTCCCGGCCCCAGTCACGGTCCTGGCGGTATCACCGCCGTCGTCCCCGCTCACTCGCCCGAGGCTCCCGCACTGGGGCTGCTCCCGGACCCGCTGTCTACCCGGCTCCCCTTTCCCAGGCTGTCCCGGCCTCGCGTCCCCCACTCCTGCGGAATCTGTGACCATCACAGCCCGTGCGGTCGCGAGCACTCGGGTCCCGACTCAATGGGTTTCCCCGTCAAACTCAGTCTCGCTGCGGCTTCTACGCGAAAGAAAGCCCCGAGCACAGGGAGCAGCTCAGACACTCACGGCCCTCACCGAAGAAAACTGGGTCGCGCCAAGCCGCGGCGGAGCTCTCTCCGCAGCCATCGGAGGAAAATGTTCTCCACACTATTTAAGCAGCACCGGTTCGGCGCGACAAGCGGCGACGTCTGCTCTCTCGGGCTGTGGCACCCTCTGAAACCAAAAGCGGCCGAGTCCGTCCGCGTTTCCGAAACCGGAGGCTCAGAAAAGGCCGTTCGCGCGCCCTCTCGCGGCCGCCTCGAGAATCACTGAAATTCTCAATGGTCCACATCTGCCTGCTCATGGCGGGAGTGGTGCTCTGCTCCGTCCCTGCCTGCTCATCTGTCTGGGGCATGCCTTCCAGCCATGGCCTGGAAAACCGGCAAGCCATCATGCTAGTGAGACGGATGAAAAAGATCCCATCTCACTCATGCTTCAAGGACAGGAAGAACTTCAATTTTCCTTGGACAGGAGAAAATATCACCCCAATCCAGAAGACACATGCCACCTGTTTCCGTGGTCAGATGCTCCAGCAGATCCTCAGCCTCCTCAAAAGAGAGAACAGCCATGCTGCTTGGGATGCGATCCTCCTCGATAAACTACTCTTCAGCCTTGAGAAGAGCCTGCGACAAGTGCAGATGACAAATGGAGAAACTCTCTCTTGTCCTGATTTGGGAAATGACGTTCGGAAGTATTTCCAAGAAATGATTGGTTATCTGAGGGAAAAGAAATACAGCCCCTGTGCCTGGGAGGTGGTCAGAGTGGAAATTGAAGTGCGCTTAGTCCTCATTCACCGCCTTCAGAGCAACGTCAGGAAATGACGTAGAAGTTATACTCAGGACCCTCCCTAACCAATTACACGATTGTTTACCAGGCCCCCCAAAGCAAGCTAAACTCACACATTTGCACCAGCTGAAAAACATCTGAATCCTAAATCATGGGATTATGTAAAACATACGTTCTACATCGTGAATTTACAGTAGAATGATTAGAGAGAATAACATGGTGTCTTGTCCTAAATAAATACTGTCATGATTTATAATTTTCATTATCTGTTTCAATTCTTGAGTGGTGCTTGTTGTTTCCGAAGTTGGAAGTTTCATTGTTTACAGACATGGTTCTTCAGTCTAGAATTTGGTGAAGGGCATTTGTCAGTCAAGTTGATGCTCGCTCCTGTAACAGAACAAAAGAAAACCACCAGTAGTTAGATGATAATACAAACTGATCTTTCCTTTATAGAAGAGCTCAGTGTTGGCCTCCTCTGAGCGGGGTTTCAGGGACCTCACAACCTACTATTTTGCAGCTTTGCCATCATCAACATATAAGTTCAAACAGGTTTGCGACGCTTGAGGCTACTGTGCTCAGTCGATATGGAAAAAATTATATGGTGGATCACTTGTAGGATGCTTTGAAGGACCCATGCTGCACAGGGTGAACATCACTTCCACCCGTATTTACTCAGCCTGGATTCACGCTCGTCGGATACCTAAGTGCAAAGGAGAGGGGAAAGAGAGTCCGACTGGGGGATTAGTGAGAAGAGAATATATGTTCTTTGAATAAGACCACTCTTTATTTTCACACTGTGTGTACTAACAGTATTTGTAAGAGAAAATTAACTGGCATTCTTGCTAGGCACAGTTTATTTCAAAATCTGATGCCAACTCTGATTCCACAATTTAGACTCAGGGAAAACGACACGGACGTCATTCATTAAAGTTCACAGCGACACTGACTGAATCTTGGAAAGAGTTAAGTGATTCCCAAAGGCACAGGCCAAAATTGAAAAATAGACAAGTGTATAGGGACAAGGTCCCCAAACACATTGTAACATTCACATCGTCTCCGTATTATCGGAAAAGACAAGGAATGTGCGATCAGGCAAGGCGTTGCGCTTCCTTGAGGGGCACTGAAGTAAAAGTGGAAGGTGGGTCTTCCATTTGCAACCAGGCCCTGTGGCACATCCTGAGGTTCTAAATATTAAAACTACAAATGGGAAGAAAGCATCTCTACAATCAAGTGTTTGTGTTTTGTTTTTTAAATCGTCACAAAATCTTCCATTACAATTTCCCTGCATGAAGCGGGAAGAGCTTACAAATTCTTTAGATCTATTGTCTTCCCAATTCATGTCTCCAGTATGTATTGGTATTATTCTTTCCACTGTTATTATAATGATTATTCCTTTCATAAATATTGACTGAGCTCTGGAAATGATAGGAACTAGGCTAAGATGCCCAGGAAACAAGACCGCATAAGACGACTCCTCTGACCAAGAGTAACTTACGGACTCATGGCGACCTATATTCTTAGGACGAAGTTCATTCGAAGGTTCAATGTAATAAAGACATCATCTCTGACAGCTAGGAGAAATAATATAGCCATGTGTAAAGAAGGGGTGTCCTTTGAAATTGTGAATTCCCTTGCTTCTTGCTGGAGACATGACAAGACGATGAGTCAACTTCTGAGTCCATTTATCCACAAGGAGAAAACAAGGGATGCATTTCTCGCTTCCCCGTTATCCAGAGAGCATATTGCACTCTCACAAGTTTGCCTTTTCTGTGTGTAAACTCTTGTGGTTGTTGTGTCTCCCTTGACTCTCTTGAAAGCTGGATCCAGCAAAGCTGAAACCAACCCCTGGACCAGCAGTGATTGCTTTTCCTGGAGCCCATGCCCGTTTGCTACCTTTGACCTGCGTCCCTTCCACCACTTTTCTTCTGCTCTGCCGCATCCCCTCATCTGCGCCTTGGCTGGGCTCAATTTAGCTAAATTATCCTTCGTCGTGTCCTTTGCAGTGGGATATTGCTTTCCTTGTGACGTTTGATCACACTGAGGTACATATATTGGCTTTCTTGGTATTCCCATTCCTTGGGAGGGAAAATGCAGCAACTTTCCTTTCTATGTAAAAGGAAATGGGAAAGAAAGATCTCTGGTGTCTCGCCAGCGGTACACAACAATTGAACAGCCATTTATTTTCATCACACCTACATCCCATTGTTGCCATTTATGACAAAGATGGCTTCCTTTGGTTTAATAAGATTCCATTAGAATTGGAATCTCCGACTGATGTTTGGTTGGAAATTTGAACTTCGGTGCAAAACAAAATTTTCTTTTTAAATAAAATTGATGTTCTCTCCATCGTGCATTCTTCTTGGGATGGTATTGCTCCCAAAAGTGTGAAAATTAGTTCCTAGAGGTGTTAACAAATCTTAGTCATTACAATAATTTGTGGTTCTCCAAAGCCCAAATCTAAGAAAACCTGTCCCTTATTACTAATTTTTATTTCCCTCGGGTTTTCTTGTGTATCAAGAAGCATCGACATTGAGTTCTCGGAAGATCCACAGAGCATATGCAGCATGAGCAATACAAGCCTACGGTGAACAGACGATCGCTTGATCTCAAAATCATGTCTCGAGATGTGGCCTCCACACGAATACATATGGACTGCCTTTGGCTGTCTCGTGGATGGAGCTGAGGTTTGCTCCTGAGTGCTACTGAATGAGTTAATGGCTTTGAGAATTAAATGCAAAGAATTTGTGCTTTATTATGTGGCTCTGCTAAAGTTATTCGCCACATCAATAATGAAGTCGAGTGCTAAAAAGAAATAAGAGTTGACCGCACCTGGGGGAACATCCGGGAGGTGGCCCAGTGACAATGTATTCTATCGTATGGAACAAAATTTAAAGTTAGGTACACGAGAAATTAATGGGAAGAAAATAATTGAATTGATAGATAATTTTTAGCAGTTTTGAAAGATATTTAAGTATGTCATTACATTGGTATTGTGTATTTTTGTAACATGAATTTGCATGTGAAATTTGACTCATTACAATTTATATAAGTCAATAGATGACACAAAAAGGAGCTCAGCAAATAAACTTATAAAGCCAAGTCAAATCAATAACTTTGAAACTTAAGTCTTGGCTTAAAATTTTTATAGAGACCTTCTTAAACATGCATTGAATGCAAAAAGTTAACTTCACACTTTCTTTTCTACGTATGAACCTGAGCTACAGATACGGTCCGTAAATAATTGCACGATATACCCCCGCCTTTGTAGCTTATCACAGGAGGGTCAATTCGGAAAAAACAATTTAACCAGGCTCTGGAGGAAAGGGATGAGCAGGCCACCATGAAAGAAATAAAAGAGAAAAGAAAAAGGTGGAGAAACGCTGCTCTCAAAGTATGTAGAGAGTGCATAAAGAAAGCAAAAACAGAAGTAGAAAGGAAGACACGGGCATCCAAAAAATGGAAACTAGTGTGTTCCCTATTTAAGACACATGCACAAAGCAAGCTCTTCAGAGAACCTAGAGGCTAAGGCTCAGAGTCGCCCATCTCAGCCAGGCCAGCAGCATCTGCGAGATCCCCAATGGCCTTGCCCTTTCCTTTACTGATGGCCCTGCTGGTGCTCAGCTACCAGGCGACCTGCTCTCTGGGCTGTGATCTGCCTCAGGCCCACAGCCTGGGGACCAGGAAGGCCTTGATACTCCTGGGACGAATGAGGAGAATCTCCCCTCTGTCCTGCCTGAAGGACAGAAATGACTTCGGATTCCCCCTGGAAGACTTGGATGGCCACCAGCTGCAGAAGGCCCGAGCCATCTCTGTCCTCCATGAGATGACCCAGCAGAGCTTCAACCTCTTCTGCACAAAGGGCTCATCGGCTGCTTGGGATGAGAGCCTCTTGGACAAACTCTGCACTGGACTCTATCAGCAGCTGGACGACCTGGAAGCCTGTCTGATGCCGGAGGTGGGGGTGGAAGAGACTCCCCTGGTGAACGAGGACTTCGCACTGGCCGTGAGGAAATACTTCCAAAGAATCAGTCTCTACCTGAAAGAGAAGAGGCACAGCCCTTGCGCCTGGGAGGTCGTGAGAGCAGAAATCGTGAGATCCTTCTCTTCATCAATAAACATGCGGGGAAGATTAGGGAGGAGGCAATGAGACCTGGTCCGACGTGGAAACGACTCTCATGGACGAGTACACACTATCGCACTTTCCTGAGCTCTCCGGTCGCCAAGACTGTCACTTCTGCTACAATCATGACATGAAGTGCCTCAAGTTTGTCAGATGCCTTCAGGGTGTTCAGCAGCGTCATGTTCAACCCTGCAGGGACTGGTACTTACAGACGACCGTGCAAATGTATCTATCTATTTATTTATTTAAATGTTTATTTATCTAACTGTTGATAAGATTGAAATTGTTTTTGTCAATACGCCTTTATACTGTGCTTAATAGAACAAAATATATTCTTTGTATTTTGTGAAACTATTATATTGCTTTCTGCATTAAATTTTTACTATAGAAAAATGCTTGTATTTGTTTATTCTTTAAAAAGAGAGTCCAAGCCTGTCTCTACAACCTGACGTAAAAACAGATGGTACAATTCATCTCCTCAACATTAGTGTATTCGAGCTATCGGTAAAAATGAACTTCACCTAAAAGAGGTTGTTTGTTCCCCTCAGAATACGGATGTGAACATGCTCTCTTCTATCTTTGATTCTTGGAGGGACAGAGAGCTCAAAAGAAACACACTCATACTTAATATCAGTTATGTGAAACAGTATAATGAGAAAATGAAACAACCAATAAAATTCTCTCTGCAGAAGGTAGATGGAAGCATGTCAGGAAATAGAAATAAAATTACCGATACGCCCCACAAATTGCTAGACATGTAAGTGCAAATGTCCAGCACTAGTTGGACACAGGAATTTGCAATTGGCAAGGAATTCAATGCCTGGAGGATCATAATGGCAACTGAAAGTGCAGAAATGAAGTTGGTCATGTGGGAAGAGATGACAGAGGGAGAAACAGACATTGTCTGGATTCTAAGGACCTTCAAACTTTAAAGGAAGTGGACAGAAGAGCCACAGATGAAGAAGATGGAATAGCCATCCATTATAAAGACTCACCCTTTGGAGACAAAGACGATAAATGTCTTTTCTAAACAATAAATGTGCTGAGAAGAGGAATCAGTAGATTCCACAGAAGGTGTGAACTCAAACTGCCCACTACATTGGAAAATAGACCGTACTGGCAACCTTAGTGACATCTGGTTTGTAGAACGAATAAGCAGAAACCATACTGGAGTCGGTAGAAGTGAAATGAGAGAAAAGAAGTTAGTGACCCTGAGGGAAAGACAGAAATTCGAAGAAATCTGGAAAAGAATGCGGGGTTTTTTGTGTGTATAGTTTTTCCCATTTTGCAATACATACTTTTTTCATGGTTAGAAGACATTTTTTATATATACATATATACAGACACACACACACACACACACACAGAGAGAGAGAGAGAGAATATTGTTTATGAATATTCATGAGATAGAAAGCTGATTGTCAGCCCTTGTGCCCATGATGTGAGGGCCAGATTCCTACTGGCAGCACGCCCATTACCACAAATTGCATTTGTACCCTGTGTCCCCCACCCGATAATGCCCGAACTCCCTCTCCCTCCCTCAACCCCTCACTCCACTTTGTAGCCCATGGAATGCTCTGTCCCTCTGCAAGTCCAACACACTGCTATGGACTTTCTTTCCTTCCTTCTTTCTCTCACAGCTCCTTACATAAGTGAGCACATGTGATATTTATACCTCTGTGCTTTGCTTATTTCACTCAACATAAATTTCTCCAGGCTCATCCATGTTGTTGCAAATGGGAGTATGTCATTCTTTTTCGTGGCAGAGTAGTATTCCATGCTCTGTGTTGTGGGGAGGGGGGTTGTATTTAAATGTATATGTCACAGTTTCCTTATTCATTCATCCATTAAAGGATATTGTTATATTTACTGTAAAAGAAAATTGTTCTAGTTAAGTCTGTACTGTCACTTTGCCCAAAAACTCTCTGGAGCCACATCATGTTTGCTATCCGGGATTTAACGACTTTATGCATAGTTGAGAGAATTGCAGAACCAAGACTGAGCTGGCCATCACACAGCTGGGGGTGACAGCTAATGAACTTCAGCACCCAGCTGCTCACCTACCTCTCCAGGTCCCACCCAGGCTCTGGATTGTAGATTTTGGCTGCGTAAGACGAGAGAGGGAAAGACAAGAGCCAGGTCATGACTACAGTGGTGAGGAAGGTATTTGGGTAATCGTGATGCAGTGTCACCTGGAAGCGGCTCAGTTTGAAGGCAGCCACACCTCCATCTTCGCGACTGCTAGTGCCCTGTGCTGTAGTGGGCAAGGCCCCATGCTGTAGAGCACAAGGTCCCAGAGATGACAAGCCAGGCGTAGAAGCACAGCGAATACCAGGAGATGCAGTGCCAAGTCTGCACACGTGTCTACACCACAGGGGCCGGTGAAGAAAACCAGGAGCTCACTGTGCATGGGGTTCACCATTTGGGAGTTCTGATTCCACTGGAAGGAGACTGCACCCATCAGATGATGCTCATTTGCTCAATAAACAAAACTGAGCATCAAGACCTGTGAAGAAGTTCTAAGAACCAACAGTAGCTCGAAAACTCAGATTGTAAGAAATGGGACAAAATCTGGTGTACTGGGTTCCTGCTTACACAGATAGAAATTGCAAAATTTCTTGCATTTAGGTTACAACTCTGCTTGGCATACAATTGTTTTTTTCAACTAGGTTCTCCCAAGATACCGACACTGCGTAAATCTGAGTGCCCCAACACTGACTGAATGTCATGATGCCATCTGCCAAGGATCAACTCCCTCGTTATGTCAGGAACATTACAAGCAGAATTCCTCTTGGGGGATCTCTTTTTCTTCATCCAGGTCTTGACAGATTTTACAAGCCCACATTAGGCAGTCTGGGGTGCGTCAGTGGGAGACCCACTCGTTGAGGTTACTGAATATAAAACACTTTAATGTAAGCAAGACCCACTGCCGACCTCCTCCCCAGTCCACCTTTCCTTCTTCATCTACTCATGTTTCAAAGGCCGATTCTGTAGCCATGCCTACAACGGTCCTTGGAGAAAACCCTCAAGCACGTCAGGGAGAAGAGGCAACCGCACAAGACTCAGTACCTGACCTGGAAACCTCTTTCACCCCATTCTCTCCTGTGGGTGACAGAAGGCCAGATGGGGCCCATCCAATAGGGTGCACGGGTGTGCAGAGGTCCCTCTGAAGCAGAGGATGACAGTCAGGACAAACATCAACAACAGCGAAACAGAAGGCCTTGGAAGACACTAAGCAGGAGAAGATGAAATAGACGATGCAGGAATGGAGACCATCCATCCATGGGAGAAGAGTCTCTTTATCAGGACGGCTGATTAGTAGAGAAGCCTGGGCACAAGGAAGCCCAGTTCCTGCCATAGATCCCACCAGAGAATACATCAAAAACAGAATGAGGCATTTCTTTCCATGCTTTCATGTATATAAAAGGGGGAGGGAACCAAAATATCCCGATTTCATGCTCCAGAAGGAGCCTAGGCTCCCAGCCAGGATGGGACAGTCTAGACCAAGGATGGCAGGTCCATCCCACCATCCTCACGCCTGCCCCGGACACTGGGTCTGGGGTTCTGTTTCCTCTGGTCCGTGGACGGTTTTCCTTCACTGTCTACTCTCCAGAAAACTCCTTTCAAAGAAATGTTTTCAGAAAATTCGAAATATTTCATGGTTTTTCATAGTATGCATTCTCTGAAAAGGAGGTGTAATGTGAACAGCAAAATTGATTCTTCACGAATATGTTTGTTTCTCCTAAAGAAAGAGTGTTTTCTTTTTTCTCTGCTACATTTGGTGGAAGGTTCGCAAATCCCAGGCACTGGGGCTTAGATAAAAGAGGAGATCGGCTCCCGCACTCACTGGGCGCTCACTTGGAGTTTCCAAAGCTGAGCGAGGTCAAGGAGGGAGTGTGATGGCGACAAGGCACACCCACCACCCTCTCAGGTTCCTTCATTCATCATTCTGAAAATGGTATCTTAAGGACAAATGCAAAAACCTAACAGCTTGACAAACATTTGGGCTTAAATACATGAGCAAATCCATTAAAGAACACGCCTCGGGACCTAGACTGATCAGTCCTTCCCCTCTGCTCCGTTCTGATACTGAACTACAGACAGCCATGGGTTGGGATACCTGGGGTTACACAGGCATCCCAGGACCAGGAATGTCCCACTCAGCCTCCAGGAACAGCATGAGACAGGACACATGACATATCCCAAACGGGGACCTGGAAAAAAATGCTGACGGACTGGAGAAGAGATGGACAGCCCTAGAACAGAGTCAGGGATATAGCTGCTCATCGGAGAAAGACAAAATAGGTAAAACAACTAGGAGGGTACTTCAAAAACTTCATGGAAAGATTCATATGATCCTTCAGTTCTCTTCTTCCACAGGCTCTTTGAAGTAACCTCATATTAATCCATAGACAAGCAACAGAGCACTTCTTTTCTGGGCAATTGTGAAAAGAGTGATACTCAAAACAAATATTGAAAACCCTGAAATAATAGGACAGGTTTCCCTAACAATGTCCTATTACAGTGTTTCCTCATGTTTTTATGCTTGCCTCGTACGTAGAGGGGAAAACTAACTCGTGTAGAATATTTCCCAAAGACTCTACAGTACATGAAATCCAATTCTAAAATCATGTCATCTATCTGTGATTTTTATTGTAAACATATTTTTTGTGTTATTGGGTTTCAATGACAATAAATTTAATATTTCTTTATTTGTACACCAATGTTTATATCTGCATTATTCACAAAAGGCAAAACACGGAGACAACTGAAATGTCCATTAATGGATGAATGGATAAACAAATATCACATATACATACAATGGAAAACCAGCCTTAAAAGGAATGAAATTTTGATACAGGAAGCTGGAAGACATGAAGCCTAGTGAAACAAGCCACACACAAAAGTACAAATGCTGTATGATTCCACTTTATATGGAAGTACCTACAGTAGTCAAATTCATAGACACGGAAAGTCGAATAGTGATTGCCAGGGCCGGGGGAAGAGGAGAATGGAGAGTTATTGTTTAACAGGCACAGAATTTCAGTTGGGAATGATAAAAACATTCTGCAGATAAATTGTGATGATGATTGCACGTCCATGCACTTAATGACACTGAACTGTACACTTAAAATAGTTAAAATGGTAGGTTTTACGTATATTTTACCACAATAAAAATTTAAACAATTAAAAAATTATAATCCTCTTCAAGGTTGAGGATTTATTGTCAGAATAGCAATGGCAAGTGGTGAAGGGTTGTGGGCTCCTCTTGTCTCCCTCACTTCCATTGACACCATCCTCTATAACTTTACGAATGGTTATTGTCTCCTATTTGTCAATAAATCTAATATTTAATAAGAACTCGTAAGACAGGACCAATTAAGTACTGTATGACGATTTAAAAAAACACAAAAGAAAGACGAGGACCAGGGGCCTTGGGGAAGACGGGTGAAGAGTGGATGTGCAGGCTGTGGGTGCAGAAGCGCCACGCAGGTGGCCACGTGTTGCCGGTGCTCAGGAGAAGCGTAGCAGGTCACAGAAAGACCCTTCGGTGCACACGCAGGTGCTGAAGGGAAACCTTAGAACTCCTACCTACTTTTATTTTTGTCTGAGGTGTTAGATGGTTCATAAGAACTTGCACTATGTAAACACGGACTGGCCCTGGGGCGCTCGCCGCCACCCGTCATGTTCACGGTCCGGGCAGGAGTCCGGTGAGCGCTCTTCCTCCCCACGCGCAGGGTCTGGCAGTGCACCTCGCTCACTCACATGCTGTCGGCACCCCGCGCTCTCCCGCAGTGTGTGCACCCAGTCAAGCGGACACGCAATGTGTACAAGTGGCGTCTAGTGTTAACTAAACCGACAGTTACTACATGAGCAAGTGAGGAAAAGTTTCCTGTCTAGAAAGAATGACCAAAGTGCACTCTCATTATGCAACCACCCCGTGAAGGAGAATCTGGCCAAGGTGATGCTGGCTCTGTTGGGAGGAACTCTTCTTCGAGGCATGTGTACTGGCTCTGGAACAATTAACCAATCAGACCTGATATTTACAAAGGAGTAAAAAGCAAACATGAAAATGATCGAGAAAGGCTATTTAAAATTGGAATGTATGTTTTCCTCCTCCTGCCCAGGGTCTCTTCCATCTCCTGCACCACACAGGGCTCCAGAGACTCTAGTGAGTCATCGAGTCCAGTGAGGAATTTCAGCCCTCGTGCGGGGGAAGTTGGAGATCTGCTGGATAATCTCATGGGGAACAGAGGTGGCTTGAGCCTTTTGGAATTTGCCACCATCCAGCTGCTCCAGGGGAACTGAATACGTTCTCGTCCTTCGGATGGGAAAAAAGGAAGATTCTCCCACCTGGGTGCAGAACTGTGGAGGTCGGTCTCCTGCCTTGGCAGGTCACGGACCTGGGCCAGGTCACAGCGAACGGTGCAGAGAGAGCTGGAGCACATCATCTTCAGTGTCACCAGGTGATAGAATTTGGATGTGTTGTCCCCACCAAAACTCATGTGGAAATCTGGTCCTCAATGTGGCAGTGCTGGAAGCTGAGTCATGGGGGGCGGATCCCTCATGAATGGATTCATGTTCTCCCTGGGGAAAGTGGGGCCCTAGTGAAATCTTGCTCTATTAGTTCCCTGGAGAGCTGGTTGTATAAAAGACCCTGGCATCTCCTCCCTGCCTCTCTTGCTTCCTCTCAAAATGTGATCTGCTTGTACCCGCCAGTGCCTG
This sequence comes from Cynocephalus volans, assembly GCF_027409185.1. Taxonomy (NCBI): domain Eukaryota; kingdom Metazoa; phylum Chordata; class Mammalia; order Dermoptera; family Cynocephalidae; genus Cynocephalus; species Cynocephalus volans. The sequence continues at coordinate 62,785,464 of NC_084475.1, read as the reverse complement.
CCATTTTCCACCATGAGTAGAGGAAGCCCGAGGTCCATGCCAGAATCAGCTGTCCCAGAATCATAAGACAAACAAACCTCTGTTCTTTCCAAATTACCTAGTCTCAGATATTCTCTTAGAGCAACACAAAATGGGCTAATGCACCAGGGAGGAGGTAGCGCGGCCACTGGGGGGATGGAGGTGTCGGGCATCGACCCAGCTGCTATCAGCACCTTCTTGCATGTGAGAGTCTGACACGGCGAGCCCAGGGTTTGCAGCTTTTGGACTTGTCCCAGTTTTGTTTCCACTTCCTTTCACTTTGTCTTCCATTTACGAGCCTCAGATAATGTCATGACTTCAACACTGCGCTCGTGTTATTACACTGGAAGTTCAACACGTTCATCAAAAATGAAAGAAATCTCAATCCAGTAGGAAATATTCATACAAATGAGAACCAATGTTGAAATAAATACGTCTCAATATATGTCTCTTTTCAAATTCTAGCACTTAGAGAGTTGATCCTGTACAGCATTATTAAATTTCTTCGATTGCACTGAAATACAAGTTGCCTCCTCTGTCTGCATTTCCCTATTAAAGGACTCGTTCACTAGATTTGATGCCTTCCACCTTTCTTCACCATAGCTCATATTTTCCGACATAATCGATAGATAATAGCAGCATAGAGCTGAGGCATTAATTCATTAGTTCTCTTCGTCTGTCACCAGTAATGTGTTGACTGCATATACATGAGTGATAACATGCTTGGCAATGTGGATCCAGTTATAACTGAGACAGGGAAACTGTGAGAAAACTTTAGTAGTTGTCAGTACTAGTTTTCCAGTGGAAATTGGAGAGATTAAATCACATAAACTTGCAAGTTACTTGCTGAGAATCTGAACATAGTAAACAATAGTTACCGTGAGTATTGATATAACAAATATCGTAATCCTCTGTAGAGTCTGCATTCAACCGAGTCAAGCCAAGAGAAGCTTTCAGTGCAGCTCCCTTGACACGCTCAGGGCCAGTCACATTGGTGCCTCTCAAATGGAAACTCCACGAGGGGGACCGTCTGCAGGCCTGTGCAGGAGCAGAGCCCAGGCTGCCAGTGTTAGAGCAGTGCCTGGTGCAGAAGAGAAACTGCCCAGCACCCTTGAAGCACCTTCCGGGGAACCGGTGTGGCAGGAAGTCGAGTGACAGAAAATGGCTGCTCTGTGAACAGTTTACAAACGAAATACTAATCTGTCCTTCACAGTCAGTCAGTTTCACCCACGTTTGGTGATATATTTTGAAGCAGGGATTTAAAAAAAAAAAAATTGGAAAGGACAGAAAAAAGGTTTAAAAATATACGGAGTATATATATTGTATAAAAATACATGTAGTATATCTATTTTCTTCTTATTCAAAAATAATATATATGTAAATATATGTAAACATAAGTATACCTATGAATCTAACTGTATATACATATATAATCCAACATTATAAATATATAAATATTAGATAATATGTAATACTGTATGTATAATTATCTTTACATATAATATAAACAAAGTATTTACATTGACATATAATTACCTATGCATATAAAATATATATAATTTTAAGCATATATAAAATGCATTTAAATATATAAGTTATTTGTATTGGGGCTTTTTTTGAAGGGAGGGTGAGTGGACATTCCTTGATTTTCAACCACGGATAATCACAATACTAATTCAAAAGCTATTTCCTGGGCTGGAATTAGGGAGTACTTTCCTCAAGCCAAAAATTTAAGGAGGCCGCAATCTAAGGAATCGACACAAATGATATTTCCATGCCGTATGAAAAATGAAAATTAGTGAAAAACTATCCAGGAGAAACAAAGTAATACAATTTTAAGTAAAGACCAGAAATGACCGTGCACTTGCAAATCCCTCAGAGTCTCACCAGGGAGAAGGGAGACTGTGGCAATTGCATGGTCACCAAGTGTGGCAAATTGCACTCACTCTATGCCACTCTCACCCAAGAGCGTTGAAGGTTCTGACCGGCTAAATGCCCTCAACTGCTCCTACACGACACTGCTCCTTTTTCTTCCTAGCAACACAAGTCACGGTGGCGTTCTGCGAAAGAAGTTTCAGCAACCTCAGGTGAAAGAGCAATGATCGAAAATTAATCCTGAATCACAAGAAACCTAAACATGGCCGTTCTGTCCGTTGAAAAGTAAAGTAGCACCTTGCAAATATCGTGGAGTTTCCCTCCTTTAATGCTAGGAAAGTAAAATTACATAAAAACGATCTAAATCAAATAATGCCGCTTTAATTTGCCTAGATTCCTTTTTTCAAAGACTTGAACGTCCTGACTCAGAAACATGGGCCACTGAAAACTCCGACGACCCCACAGGGGGGCGCACGTCCCTCCTCCCGGCCCCGGCCCCGGCCCCGACTCCATCCCTGTTCCCGGCCCCAGCCCCGGCCCCGGCCCCGGCCCCGGCTCCGTCCCTGTTCCCGGCCCGGCCCCGGCCCCGGTCCCGGCCCCAGTCACGGTCCCGGCGGTATCACCGCCGTCGTCCCCGCTCACTCGCCGGACGCTCCCGCACTCGGGCTGCTCCCGGACCCGCTGTCTACCCGGCTCCCCTTTCCCAGGCTGTCCCGGCCTCGCGTCCCCCACTCCTGCGGAATCTGTGACCATCACAGCCCGTGCGGTCGCGAGCCCTCGGGTCCCGACTCAATGGGTTTCCCCGTCAAACTCAGTCTCGCTGCGGCTTCTACGCGAAAGAAAGCCCCGAGCACAGGGAGCAGCTCAGACACTCACGGCCCTCACCGAAGAAAACTGGGTCGCGCCAAGCCGCGGCGGAGCTCTCTCCGCAGCCATCGGAGGAAAATGTTCTCCACACTATTTAAGCAGCACCGGTTCGGCGCGACAAGCGGCGACGTCTGCTCTCTCGGGCTGTGGCACCCTCTGAAACCAAAAGCGGCCGAGTCCGTCCGCGTTTCCGAAACCGGAGGCTCAGAAAAGGCCGTTCGCGCGCCCTCTCGCGGCCGCCTCGAGAATCACTGAAATTCTCAATGGTCCACATCTGCCTGCTCATGGCGGGAGTGGTGCTCTGCTCCGTCCCTGCCTGCTCATCTGTCTGGGGCATGCCTTCCAGCCATGGCCTGGAAAACCGGCAAGCCATCATGCTAGTGAGACGGATGAAAAAGATCCCATCTCACTCATGCTTCAAGGACAGGAAGAACTTCAATTTTCCTTGGACAGGAGAAAATATCACCCCAATCCAGAAGACACATGCCACCTGTTTCCGTGGTCAGATGCTCCAGCAGATCCTCAGCCTCCTCAAAAGAGAGAACAGCCATGCTGCTTGGGATGCGATCCTCCTCGATAAACTACTCTTCAGCCTTGAGAAGAGCCTGCGACAAGTGCAGATGACAAATGGAGAAACTCTCTCTTGTCCTGATTTGGGAAATGACGTTCGGAAGTATTTCCAAGAAATGATTGGTTATCTGAGGGAAAAGAAATACAGCCCCTGTGCCTGGGAGGTGGTCAGAGTGGAAATTGAAGTGCGCTTAGTCCTCATTCACCGCCTTCAGAGCAACGTCAGGAAATGACGTAGAAGTTATACTCAGGACCCTCCCTAACCAATTACACGATTGTTTACCAGGCCCCCCAAAGCAAGCTAAACTCACACATTTGCACCAGCTGAAAAACATCTGAATCCTAAGTCATGGGATTATGTAAAACATACGTTCTACATCGTGAATTTACAGTAGAATGATTAGAGAGAATAACATGGTGTCTTGTCCTAAATAAATACTGTCATGATTTATAATTTTCATTATCTGTTTCAATTCTTGAGTGGTGCTTGTTGTTTCCGAAGTTGGAAGTTTAATTGTTTACAGACATGGTTCTTCAGTCTAGAATTTGGTGAAGGGCATTTGTCAGTCAAGTTGATGCTCGCTCCTGTAACAGAACAAAAGAAAACCACCAGTAGTTAGATGATAATACAAATTTATCTTTCCTTTATAGAAGAGCTCAGTGTTGGCCTCCTCTGAGCGGGGTTTCAGGGACCTCACAACCTACTATTTTGCAGCTTTGCCATCATCAACATATAAGTTCAAACAGGTTTGCGACGCTTGAGGCTACTGTGCTCAGTCGATATGGAAAAAAATTATATGGTGGATCACTTGTAGGATGCTTTGAAGGACCCATGCTGCACAGGGTGAACATCACTTCCACCCGTATTTACTCAGCCTGGATTCACGCTCGTCGGATACCTAAGTGCAAAGGAGAGGGGAAAGAGAGTCCGACTGGGGGATTAGTGAGAAGAGAATATATGTTCTTTGAATAAGACCACTCTTTATTTTCACACTGTGTGTACTAACAGTATTTGTAAGAGAAAATTAACTGGCATTCTTGCTAGGCACAGTTTATTTCAAAATCTGATGCCAACTCTGATTCCACAATTTAGACTCAGGGAAAACGACACGGACGTCATTCATTAAAGTTCACAGCGACACTGACTGAATCTTGGAAAGAGTTAAGTGATTCCCAAAGGCACAGGCCAAAATTGAAAAATAGACAAGTGTATAGGGACAAGGTCCCCAAACACATTGTAACATTCACATCGTCTCCGTATTATCGGAAAAGACAAGGAATGTGCGATCAGGCAAGGCGTTGCGCTTCCTTGAGGGGCACTGAAGTAAAAGTGGAAGGTGGGTCTTCCATTTGCAACCAGGACCTGCGGCACATCCTGAGGTTCTAAATATTAAAACTACAAATGGGAAGAAAGCATCTCTACAATCAAGTGTTTGTGTTTTGTTTTTTAAATCGTCACAAAATCTTCCATTACAATTTCCCTGCATGAAGCGGGAAGAGCTTACAAATTCTTTAGATCTATTGTCTTCCCAATTCATGTCTCCAGTATGTATTGGTATTATTCTTTCCACTGTTATTATAATGATTATTCCTTTCATAAATATTGACTGAGCTCCGGAAATGATAGGAACTAGGCTAAGATGCCCAGGAAACAAGACTGCATAAGACGACTCCTCTGACCAAGAGTAACTTACGGACTCATGGCCACCTATATTCTTAGGACGAAGTTCATTCGAAGGTTCAATGTAATAAAGACATCATCTCTGACAGCTAGGAGAAATAATATAGCCATGTGTAAAGAAGGGGTGTCCTTTGAAATTGTGAATTCCCTTGCTTCTTGCTGGAGACATGACAAGACGATTAGTCAACTTCTGAGTCCATTTATCCACAAGGAGAAAACAAGGGATGCATTTCTCGCTTCCCCGTTATCCAGAGAGCATATTGCACTCTCACAAGTTTGCCTTTTCTGTGTGTAAACTCTTGTGGTTGTTGTGTCTCCCTTGACTCTCTTGAAAGCTGGATCCAGCAAAGCTGAAACCAACCCCTGGACCAGCAGTGATTGCTTTTCCTGGAGCCCATGCCCGTTTGCTACCTTTGACCTGCGTCCCTTCCACCACTTTTCTTCTGCTCTGCCGCATCCCCTCATCTGCCCCTTGGCTGGGCTCAATTTAGCTAAATTATCCTTCGTCGTGTCCTTTGCAGTGGGATATTGCTTTCCTTGTGACGTTTGATCACATTGAGGTACATATATTGGCTTTCTTGGTATTCCCATTCCTTGGGAGGGAAAATGCAGCAACTTTCCTTTCTATGTAAAAGGAAATGGGAAAGAAAGATCTCTGGTGTCTCGCCAGCGGTACACAACAATTGAACAGCCATTTATTTTCATCACACCTACATCCCATTGTTGCCATTTATGACAAAGATGGCTTCCTTTGGTTTAATAAGATTCCATTAGAATTGGAATCTCCGACTGATGTTTGGTTGGAAATTTGAACTTCGGTGCAAAACAAAATTTTCTTTTTAAATAAAATTGATGTTCTCTCCATCGTGCATTCTTCTTGGGATGGTATTGCTCCCAAAAGTGTGAAAATTAGTTCCTAGAGGTGTTAACAAATCTTAGTCATTACAATAATTTGTGGTTCTCCAAAGCCCAAATCTAAGAAAACCTGTCCCTTATTACTAATTTTTATTTCCCTCGGGTTTTCTTGTGTATCAAGAAGCATCGACATTGAGTTCTCGGAAGATCCACAGAGCATATGCAGCATGAGCAATACAAGCCTACGGTGAACAGACGATCGCTTGATCTCAAAATCATGTCTCGAGATGTGGCCTCCACACGAATACATATGGACTGCCTTTGGCTGTCTCGTGGATGGAGCTGAGGTTTGCTCCTGAGTGCTACTGAATGAGTTAATGGCTTTGAGAATTAAATGCAAAGAATTTGTGCTTTATTATGTGGCTCTGCTAAAGTTATTCACCACATCAATAATGAAGTCGAGTGCTAAAAAGAAATAAAAGTTGACCGCACCTGGGGGAACATCCGGGAGGTGGCACAGTGACAATGTATTCTATCGTATGGAACAAAATTTAAAGTTAGGTACACTAGAAATTAATGGGAAGAAAATAATTGAATTGATAGATAATTTTTAGCAGTTTTGAAAGATATTTAAGTATGTCATTACATTGGTATTGTGTATTTTTGTAACATGAATTTGCATGTGAAATTTGAATCATTACAATTTATATAAGTCAATAGATGACACAAAAAGGAGCTCAGCAAATAAACTTATAAAGCCAAGTCAAATCAATACCTTTGGAAGGCAGCTATGCTCACCACTATACCACCAACGCCGCCCCAAATCAATAACTTTGAAACTTAAGTCTTGGCTTAAAATTTTTATAGAGACCTTCTTAAACATGCATTGAATGCAAAAAGTTAACTTCACACTTTCTTTTCTACGTATAAACCTGAGCTACAGATACGGTCCGTAAATAATTGCACGATATACCCCCGCCTTTGTAGCTTATCACAGGAGGGTCAAATCGGAAAAAACAATTTAACCAGGCTCTGGAGGAAAGGGATGAGCAGGCCACCATGAAAGAAATAAAAGAGAAAAGAAAAAGGTGGAGAAACACTGCTCTCAAAGTATGTAGAGAGTGCATAAAGAAAGCAAAAACAGAAGTAGAAAGGAAGACACGGGCATCCAGAAAATGGAAACTAGTGTGTTCCCTATTTAAGACACATGCACAAAGCAAGCTCTTCAGAGAACCTAGAGGCCGAGGCTCAGAGTCGCCCATCTCAGCCAGGCCAGCAGCATCTGCGAGATCCCCAATGGCCTTGCCCTTTCCTTTACTGATGGCCCTGCTGGTGCTCACCTGCCAGGCGAACTGCTCTCTGGGGTGTGATCTGCCTCAGACCCACAGCCTGGGGACCAGGAGGGCCTTGGTACTCCTGGGACGAATGAGGAGAATCTCCCCTCTGTCCTGCCTGAAGGACAGAAATGACTTCGAATTCCCCCAGGAAGACTTGGATGGCCACCTGCTGCAGAAGGCCCGAGCCATCTCTGTCCTCCATGAGATGACCCAGCAGAGCTTCAACCTCTTCTGCACAAAGGGCTCATCGGCTGCTTGGGATGAGAGCCTCTTGGACAAACTCTGCACTGGACTCTATCAGCAGCTGGACGACCTGGAAGCCTGTCTGATGCCGGAGGTGGGGGTGGAAGAGACTCCCCTGGTGAACGAGGACTTCGCACTGGCCGTGAGGAAATACTTCCAAAGAATCAGTCTCTACCTGAAAGAGAAGAGGCACAGCCCTTGCGCCTGGGAGGTCGTGAGAGCAGAAATCGTGAGATCCTTCTCTTCATCAATAAACATGCGGGGAAGATTAGGGAGGAGGCAATGAGACCTGGTCCGACGTGGAAACGACTCTCATGGACGAGTACACACTATCGCACTTTCCTGAGCTCTCCGGTCGCCAAGACTGTCACTTCTGCTACAATCATGACATGAAGTGCCTCAAGTTTGTCAGATGCCTTCAGGGTGTTCAGCAGCGTCATGTTCAACCCTGCAGGGACTGGTACTTACAGACGACCGTGCAAATGTATCTATCTATTTATTTATTTAAATGTTTATTTATCTAACTGTTGATAAGATTGAAATTGTTTTTGTCAATACGCCTTTATACTGTGCTTAATAGAACAAAATATATTCTTTGTATTTTGTGAAACTATTATATTGCTTTCTGCATTAAATTTTTACTATAGAAAAATGCTTGTATTTGTTTATTCTTTAAAAAGAAAGTCCAAGCCTGTCTCTACAACCTGACGTAAAAACAGATGGTACAATTCATCTCCTCAACATTAGTGTATTCGAGCTATCGGTAAAAATGAACTTCACCTAAAAGAGGTTGTTTGTTCCCCTCAGAATACGGATGTGAACATGCTCTCTTCTATCTTTGATTCTTGGAGGGACAGAGAGCTCAAAAGAAACACACTCATACTTAATATCAGTTATGTGAAACAGTATAATGAGAAAATGAAACAACCAATAAAATTCTCTCTGCAGAAGGTAGATGGAAGCATGTCAGGAAATAGAAATAAAATTACCGATACGCCCCACAAATTGCTAGACATGTAAGTGCAAATGTCCAGCACTAGTTGGACACAGGAATTTGCAATTGGCAAGGAATTCAATGCCTGGAGGATCATAATGGCAACTGAAAGTGCAGAAATGAAGTTGGTCATGTGGGAAGAGATGACAGAGGGAGAAACAGACATTGTCTGGATTCTAAGGACCTTCAAACTTTAAAGGAAGTGGACAGAAGAGCCACAGATGAAGAAGATGGAATAGCCATCCATTATAAAGACTCACCCTTTGGAGACAAAGACGATAAATGTCTTTTCTAAACAATAAATGTGCTGAGAAGAGGAATCAGTAGATTCCACAGAAGGTGTGAACTCAAACTGCCCACTACATTGGAAAATAGACCGTACTGGCAACCTTAGTGACATCTGGTTTGTAGAACGAATAAGCAGAAACCATACTGGAGTCGGTAGAAGTGAAATGAGAGAAAAGAAGTTAGTGACCCTGAGGGAAAGACAGAAATTCGAAGAAATCTGGAAAAGAATGCGGGGTTTTTTGTGTGTATAGTTTTTCCCATTTTGCAATACATACTTTTTTCATGGTTAGAAGACATTTTTTATATATACATATATACAGACACACACACACACACACACACACACAGAGAGAGAGAGAGAGAGAATATTGTTTATGAATATTCATGAGATAGAAAGCTGATTGTCAGCCCTTGTGCCCATGATGTGAGGGCCAGATTCCTACTGGCAGCACGCCCATTACCACAAATTGCATTTGTACCCTGTGTCCCCCACCCGATAATGCCCGAACTCCCTCTCCCTCCCTCAACCCCTCACTCCACTTTGTAGCCCATGGAATGCTCTGTCCCTCTGCAAGTCCAACACACTGCTATGGACTTTCTTTCCTTCCTTCTTTCTCTCACAGCTCCTTACATAAGTGAGCACATGTGATATTTATACCTCTGTGCTTTGCTTATTTCACTCAACATAAATTTCTCCAGGCTCATCCATGTTGTTGCAAATGGGAGTATGTCATTCTTTTTCGTGGCAGAGTAGTATTCCATGCTCTGTGTTGTGGGGAGGGGGGTTGTATTTAAATGTATATGTCACAGTTTCCTTATTCATTCATCCATTAAAGGATATTGTTATATTTACTGTAAAAGAAAATTGTTCTAGTTAAGTCTGTACTGTCACTTTGCCCAAAAACTCTCTGGAGCCACATCATGTTTGCTATCCGGGATTTAACGACTTTATGCATAGTTGAGAGAATTGCAGAACCAAGACTGAGCTGGCCATCACACAGCTGGGGGTGACAGCTAATGAACTTCAGCACCCAGCTGCTCACCTACCTCTCCAGGTCCCACCCAGGCTCTGGATTGTAGATTTTGGCTGCGTAAGACGAGAGAGGGAAAGACAAGAGCCAGGTCATGACTACAGTGGTGAGGAAGGTATTTGGGTGATCGTGATGCAGTGTCACCTGGAAGCGGCTCAGTTTGAAGGCAGCCACACCTCCATCTTCGCGACTGCTAGTGCCCTGTGCTGTAGTGGGCAAGGCCCCATGCTGTAGAGCACAAGGTCCCAGAGATGACAAGCCAGGCGTAGAAGCACAGCGAATACCAGGAGATGCAGTGCCAAGTCTGCACACGTGTCTACACCACAGGGGCCGGTGAAGAAAACCAGGAGCTCACTGTGCATGGGGTTCACCATTTGGGAGTTCTGATTCCACTGGAAGGAGACTGCACCCATCAGATGATGCTCATTTGCTCAATAAACAAAACTGAGCATCAAGACCTGTGAAGAAGTTCTAAGAACCAACAGTAGCTCGAAAACTCAGATTGTAAGAAATGGGACAAAATCTGGTGTACTGGGTTCCTGCTTACACAGATAGAAATTGCAAAATTTCTTGCATTTAGGTTACAACTCTGCTTGGCCTACAATTGTTTTTTTCAACTAGGTTCTCCCAAGATACCGACACTGCGTAAATCTGAGTGCCCCAACACTGACTGAATGTCATGATGCCATCTGCCAAGGATCAACTCCCTCGTTATGTCAGGAACATTACAAGCAGAATTCCTCTTGGGGGATCTCTTTTTCTTCATCCAGGTCTTGACAGATTTTACAAGCCCACATTAGGCAGTCTGGGGTGCGTCAGTGGGAGACCCACTCGTTGAGGTTACTGAATATAAAACACTTTAATGTAAGCAAGACCCACTGCCGACCTCCTCCCCAGTCCACCTTTCCTTCTTCATCTACTCATGTTTCAAAGGCCGACTCTGTAGCCATGCCTACAACGGTCCTTGGAGAAAACCCTCAAGCACGTCAGGGAGAAGAGGCAACCGCACAAGACTCAGTACCTGACCTGGAAACCTCTTTCACCCCATTCTCTCCTGTGGGTGACAGAAGGCCAGATGGGGCCCATCCAATAGGGTGCACGGGTGTGCAGAGGTCCCTCTGAAGCAGAGGATGACAGTCAGGACAAACATCAACAACAGCGAAACAGAAGGCCTTGGAAGACACTAAGCAGGAGAAGATGAAATAGACGATGCAGGAATGGAGACCATCCATCCATGGGAGAAGAGTCTCTTTATCAGGACGGGTGATTAGTAGAGAAGCCTGGGCACAAGGAAGCCCAGTTCCTGCCATAGATCCCACCAGAGAATACATCAAAAACAGAATGAGGCATTTCTTTCCATGCTTTCATGTATATAAAAGGGGGAGGGAACCAAAATATCCCGATTTCATGCTCCAGAAGGAGCCTAGGCTCCCAGCCAGGATGGGACAGTCTAGACCAAGGATGGCAGGTCCATCCCACCATCCTCACGCCTGCCCCGGACACTGGGTCTGGGGTTCTGTTTCCTCTGGTCCGTGGACGGTTTTCCTTCACTGTCTACTCTCCAGAAAACTCCTTTCAAAGAAATGTTTTCAGAAAATTCGAAATATTTCATGGTTTTTCATAGTATGCATTCTCTGAAAAGGAGGTGTAATGTGAACAGCAAAATTGATTCTTCACGAATATGTTTGTTTCTCCTAAAGAAAGAGTGTTTTCTTTTTTCTCTGCTACATTTGGTGGAAGGTTCGCAAATCCCAGGCACTGGGGCTTAGATAAAAGAGGAGATCGGCTCCCGCACTCACTGGGCGCTCACTTGGAGTTTCCAAAGCTGAGCGAGGTCAAGGAGGGAGTGTGATGGGGACAAGGCACACCCACCACCCTCTCAGGTTCCTTCATTCATCATTCTGAAAATGGTATCTTAAGGACAAATGCAAAAACCTAACAGCTTGACAAACATTTGGGCTTAAATACATGAGCAAATCCATTAAAGAACACGCCTCGGGACCTAGACTGATCAGTCCTTCCCCTCTGCTCCGTTCTGATACTGAACTACAGACAGCCATGGGTTGGGATACCTGGGGTTACACAGGCATCCCAGGACCAGGAATGTCCCACTCAGCCTCCAGGAACAGCATGAGACAGGACACATGACATATCCCAAACGGGGACCTGGAAAAAAATGCTGACGGACTGGAGAAGAGATGGACAGCCCTAGAACAGAGTCAGGGATATAGCTGCTCATCGGAGAAAGACAAAATAGGTAAAACAACTAGGAGGGTACTTCAAAAACTTCATGGAAAGATTCATATGATCCTTCAGTTCTCTTCTTCCACAGGCTCTTTGAAGTAACCTCATATTAATCCATAGACAAGCAACAGAGCACTTCTTTTCTGGGCAATTGTGAAAAGAGTGATACTCAAAACAAATATTGAAAACCCTGAAATAATAGGACAGGTTTCCCTAACAATGTCCTATTACAGTGTTTCCTCATGTTTTTATGCTTGCCTCGTACGTAGAGGGGAAAACTAACTCGTGTAGAATATTTCCCAAAGACTCTACAGTACATGAAATCCAATTCTAAAATCATGTCATCTATCTGTGATTTTTATTGTAAACATATTTTTTGTGTTATTGGGTTTCAATGACAATAAATTTAATATTTCTTTATTTGTACACCAATGTTTATATCTGCATTATTCACAAAAGGCAAAACACGGAGACAACTGAAATGTCCATTAATGGATGAATGGATAAACAAATATCACATATACATACAATGGAAAACCAGCCTTAAAAGGAATGAAATTTTGATACAGAAAGCTGGAAGACATGAAGCCTAGTGAAACAAGCCACACACAAAAGTACAAATGCTGTATGATTCCACTTTATATGGAAGTACCTACAGTAGTCAAATTCATAGACACGGAAAGTCGAATAGTGATTGCCAGGGCCGGGGGAAGAGGAGAATGGAGAGTTATTGTTTAACAGGCACAGAATTTCAGTTGGGAATGATAAAAACATTCTGCAGATAAATTGTGATGATGATTGCACGTCCATGCACTTAATGACACTGAACTGTACACTTAAAATAGTTAAAATGGTAGGTTTTACGTATATTTTACCACAATAAAAATTTAAACAATTAAAAAATTATAATCCTCTTCAAGGTTGAGGATTTATTGTCAGAATAGCAATGGCAAGTGGTGAAGGGTTGTGGGCTCCTCTCGTCTCCCTCACTTCCATTGACACCATCCTCTATAACTTTACGAATGGTTATTGTCTCCTATTTGTCAATAAATCTAATATTTAATAAGAACTCGTAAGACAGGACCAATTAAGTACTGTATGACGATTTAAAAAAACACAAAAGGAAGACGAGGACCATGGGACTTGGGGAAGACGGGTGAAGAGTGGATGTGCAGGCTGTGGGTGCAGAAGCGCCACGCAGGTGGCCACGTGTTGCCGGTGCTCAGGAGAAGCGTAGCAGGTCACAGAAAGACCCTTCGGTGCACACGCAGGTGCTGAAGGGAAACCTTAGAACTCCTACCTACTTTTATTTTTGTCTGAGGTGTTAGATGGTTCACAAGAACTTGCACTATGTAAACACGGACTGGCCCTGGGGCACTCGCCGCCACCCGTCATGTTCACGGTCCGGGCAGGAGTCCGGTGAGCGCTCTTCCTCCCCACGCGCAGGGTCTGGCAGTGCACCTCGCTCACTCACATGCTGTCGGCACCCCGCGCTCTCCCGCAGTGTGTGCACCCAGTCAAGCGGACACGCAATGTGTACAAGTGGCGTCTAGTGTTAACTAAACCGACAGTTACTACATGAGCAAGTGAGGAAAAGTTTCCTGTCTAGAAAGAATGACCAAAGTGCACTCTCATTATGCAACCACCCCGTGAAGGAGAATCTGGCCAAGGTGATGCTGGCTCTGTTGGGAGGAACTCTTCTTCGAGGCACGTGTACTGGCTCTGGAACAATTAACCAATCAGACCTGATATTTACAAAGGAGTAAAAAGCAAACATGAAAATGATCGAGAAAGGCTATTTAAAATTGGAATGTATGTTTTCCTCCTCCTGCCCAGGGTCTCTTCCATCTCCTGCACCACACAGGGCTCCAGAGACTCTAGTGAGTCATCGAGTCCAGTGAGGAATTTCAGCCCTCGTGCGGGGGAAGTTGGAGATCTGCTGGATAATCTCATGGGGAACAGAGGTGGCTTGAGCCTTTTGGAATTTGCCACCATCCAGCTGCTCCAGGGGAACTGAATACGTTCTCGTCCTTCGGATGGGAAAAAAGGAAGATTCTCCCACCTGGGTGCAGAACTGTGGAGGTCGGTCTCCTGCCTTGGCAGGTCACGGACCTGGGCCAGGTCACAGCGAACGGTGCAGAGAGAGCTGGAGCACATCATCTTCAGTGTCACCAGGTGATAGAATTTGGATGTGTTGTCCCCACCGAAACTCATGTGGAAATCTGGTCCTCAATGTGGCAGTGCTGGAAGCTGAGTCATGGGGGGCGGATCCCTCATGAATGGATTCATGTTCTCCCTGGGGGAAGTGGGGCCCTAGTGAAATCTTGCTCTATTAGTTCCCTGGAGAGCTGGTTGTATAAAAGACCCTGGCATCTCCTCCCTGCCTCTCTTGCTTCCTCTCACCATGTGATCTGCTTGTACCCGCCAGTGCCTGCCATTTTCCACCATGAGTAGAGGAAGCCCGAGGTCCATGCCAGAATCAGCTGTCCCAGAATCATAAGACAAACAAACCTCTGTTCTTTCCAAATTACCTAGTCTCAGATATTCTCTTAGAGCAACACAAAATGGGCTAATGCACCAGGGAGGAGGTAGCGCGGCCACTGGGGGGATGGAGGTGTCGGGCATCGACCCAGCTGCTATCAGCACCTTCTTGCATGTGAGAGTCTGACACGGCGAGCCCAGGGTTTGCAGCTTTTGGACTTGTCCCAGTTTTGTTTCCACTTCCTTTCACTTTGTCTTCCATTTACGAGCCTCAGATAATGTCATGACTTCAACACTGCGCTCGTGTTATTACACTGGAAGTTCAACACGTTCATCAAAAATGAAAGAAATCTCAATCCAGTAGGAAATATTCATACAAATGAGAACCAATGTTGAAATAAATACGTCTCAATATATGTCTCTTTTCAAATTCTAGCACTTAGAGAGTTGATCCTGTACAGCATTATTAAATTTCTTCGATTGCACTGAAATACAAGTTGCCTCCTCTGTCTGCATTTCCCTATTAAAGGACTCGTTCACTAGATTTGATGCCTTCCACCTTTCTTCACCATAGCTCATATTTTCCGACATAATCGATAGATAATAGCAGCATAGAGCTGAGGCATTAATTCATTAGTTCTCTTCGTCTGTCACCAGTAATGTGTTGACTGCATATACATGAGTGATAACATGCTTGGCAATGTGGATCCAGTTATAACTGAGACAGGGAAACTGTGAGAAAACTTTAGTAGTTGTCAGTACTAGTTTTCCAGTGGAAATTGGAGAGATTAAATCACATAAACTTGCAAGTTACTTGCTGAGAATCTGAACATAGTAAACAATAGTTACCGTGAGTATTGATATAACAAATATCGTAATCCTCTGTAGAGTCTGCATTCAACCGAGTCAAGCCAAGAGAAGCTTTCAGTGCAGCTCCCTTGACACGCTCAGGGCCAGTCACATTGGTGCCTCTCAAATGGAAACTCCACGAGGGGGACCGTCTGCAGGCCTGTGCAGGAGCAGAGCCCAGGCTGCCAGTGTTAGAGCAGTGCCTGGTGCAGAAGAGAAACTGCCCAGCACCCTTGAAGCACCTTCCGGGGAACCGGTGTGGCAGGAAGTCGAGTGACAGAAAATGGCTGCTCTGTGAACAGTTTACAAACGAAATACTAATCTGTCCTTCACAGTCAGTCAGTTTCACCCACGTTTGGTGATATATTTTGAAGCAGGGATTTAAAAAAAAAAAATTGGAAAGGACAGAAAAAAGGTTTAAAAATATACGGAGTATATATATTGTATAAAAATACATGTAGTATATCTATTTTCTTCTTATTCAAAAATAATATATATGTAAATATATGTAAACATAAGTATACCTATGAATCTAACTGTATATACATATATAATCCAACATTATAAATATATAAATATTAGATAATATGTAATACTGTATGTATAATTATCTTTACATATAATATAAACAAAGTATTTACATTGACATATAATTACCTATGCATATAAAATATATATAATTTTAAGCATATATAAAATGCATTTAAATATATAAGTTATTTGTATTGGGGCTTTTTTTGAAGGGAGGGTGAGTGGACATTCCTTGATTTTCAACCACGGATAATCACAATACTAATTCAAAAGCTATTTCCTGGGCTGGAATTAGGGAGTACTTTCCTCAAGCCAAAAATTTAAGGAGGCCGCAATCTAAGGAATCGACACAAATGATATTTCCATGCCGTATGAAAAATGAAAATTAGTGAAAAACTATCCAGGAGAAACAAAGTAATACAATTTTAAGTAAAGACCAGAAATGACCGTGCACTTGCAAATCCCTCAGAGTCTCACCAGGGAGAAGGGAGACTGTGGCAATTGCATGGTCATCAAGTGTGGCAAATTGCACTCACTCTATGCCACTCTCACCCAAGAGCGTTGAAGGTTCTGACCGGCTAAATGCCCTCAACTGCTCCTACACGACACTGCTCCTTTTTCTTCCTAGCAACACAAGTCACGGTGGCGTTCTGCGAAAGAAGTTTCAGCAACCTCAGGTGAAAGAGCAATGATCGAAGATTAATCCTGAATCACAAGAAACCTAAACATGGCCGTTCTGTCCGTTGAAAAGTAAAGTAGCACCTTGCAAATATCGTGGAGTTTCCCTCCTTTAATGCTAGGAAAGTAAAATTACATAAAAACGATCTAAATCAAATAATGCCGCTTTAATTTGCCTAGATTCCTTTTTTCAAAGACTTGAACGTCCTGACTCAGAAACATGGGCCACTGAAAACTCCGACGACCCCACAGGGGGGCGCACGTCCCTCCTCCCGGCCCCGGCCCCGGCCCCGGCCCCGGCCCCGGCCCCGACTCCATCCCTGTTCCCGGCCCCAGCCCCGGCCCCGGCCCCGGTCCCGGCCCCAGTCACGGTCCTGGCGGTATCACCGCCGTCGTCCCCGCTCACTCGCCCGAGGCTCCCGCACTGGGGCTGCTCCCGGACCCGCTGTCTACCCGGCTCCCCTTTCCCAGGCTGTCCCGGCCTCGCGTCCCCCACTCCTGCGGAATCTGTGACCATCACAGCCCGTGCGGTCGCGAGCACTCGGGTCCCGACTCAATGGGTTTCCCCGTCAAACTCAGTCTCGCTGCGGCTTCTACGCGAAAGAAAGCCCCGAGCACAGGGAGCAGCTCAGACACTCACGGCCCTCACCGAAGAAAACTGGGTCGCGCCAAGCCGCGGCGGAGCTCTCTCCGCAGCCATCGGAGGAAAATGTTCTCCACACTATTTAAGCAGCACCGGTTCGGCGCGACAAGCGGCGACGTCTGCTCTCTCGGGCTGTGGCACCCTCTGAAACCAAAAGCGGCCGAGTCCGTCCGCGTTTCCGAAACCGGAGGCTCAGAAAAGGCCGTTCGCGCGCCCTCTCGCGGCCGCCTCGAGAATCACTGAAATTCTCAATGGTCCACATCTGCCTGCTCATGGCGGGAGTGGTGCTCTGCTCCGTCCCTGCCTGCTCATCTGTCTGGGGCATGCCTTCCAGCCATGGCCTGGAAAACCGGCAAGCCATCATGCTAGTGAGACGGATGAAAAAGATCCCATCTCACTCATGCTTCAAGGACAGGAAGAACTTCAATTTTCCTTGGACAGGAGAAAATATCACCCCAATCCAGAAGACACATGCCACCTGTTTCCGTGGTCAGATGCTCCAGCAGATCCTCAGCCTCCTCAAAAGAGAGAACAGCCATGCTGCTTGGGATGCGATCCTCCTCGATAAACTACTCTTCAGCCTTGAGAAGAGCCTGCGACAAGTGCAGATGACAAATGGAGAAACTCTCTCTTGTCCTGATTTGGGAAATGACGTTCGGAAGTATTTCCAAGAAATGATTGGTTATCTGAGGGAAAAGAAATACAGCCCCTGTGCCTGGGAGGTGGTCAGAGTGGAAATTGAAGTGCGCTTAGTCCTCATTCACCGCCTTCAGAGCAACGTCAGGAAATGACGTAGAAGTTATACTCAGGACCCTCCCTAACCAATTACACGATTGTTTACCAGGCCCCCCAAAGCAAGCTAAACTCACACATTTGCACCAGCTGAAAAACATCTGAATCCTAAATCATGGGATTATGTAAAACATACGTTCTACATCGTGAATTTACAGTAGAATGATTAGAGAGAATAACATGGTGTCTTGTCCTAAATAAATACTGTCATGATTTATAATTTTCATTATCTGTTTCAATTCTTGAGTGGTGCTTGTTGTTTCCGAAGTTGGAAGTTTAATTGTTTACAGACATGGTTCTTCAGTCTAGAATTTGGTGAAGGGCATTTGTCAGTCAAGTTGATGCTCGCTCCTGTAACAGAACAAAAGAAAACCACCAGTAGTTAGATGATAATACAAACTGATCTTTCCTTTATAGAAGAGCTCAGTGTTGGCCTCCTCTGAGCGGGGTTTCAGGGACCTCACAACCTACTATTTTGCAGCTTTGCCATCATCAACATATAAGTTCAAACAGGTTTGCGACGCTTGAGGCTACTGTGCTCAGTCGATATGGAAAAAATTATATGGTGGATCACTTGTAGGATGCTTTGAAGGACCCATGCTGCACAGGGTGAACATCACTTCCACCCGTATTTACTCAGCCTGGATTCACGCTCGTCGGATACCTAAGTGCAAAGGAGAGGGGAAAGAGAGTCCGACTGGGGGATTAGTGAGAAGAGAATATATGTTCTTTGAATAAGACCACTCTTTATTTTCACACTGTGTGTACTAACAGTATTTGTAAGAGAAAATTAACTGGCATTCTTGCTAGGCACAGTTTATTTCAAAATCTGATGCCAACTCTGATTCCACAATTTAGACTCAGGGAAAACGACACGGACGTCATTCATTAAAGTTCACAGCGACACTGACTGAATCTTGGAAAGAGTTAAGTGATTCCCAAAGGCACAGGCCAAAATTGAAAAATAGACAAGTGTATAGGGACAAGGTCCCCAAACACATTGTAACATTCACATCGTCTCCGTATTATCGGAAAAGACAAGGAATGTGCGATCAGGCAAGGCGTTGCGCTTCCTTGAGGGGCACTGAAGTAAAAGTGGAAGGTGGGTCTTCCATTTGCAACCAGGCCCTGTGGCACATCCTGAGGTTCTAAATATTAAAACTACAAATGGGAAGAAAGCATCTCTACAATCAAGTGTTTGTGTTTTGTTTTTTAAATCGTCACAAAATCTTCCATTACAATTTCCCTGCATGAAGCGGGAAGAGCTTACAAATTCTTTAGATCTATTGTCTTCCCAATTCATGTCTCCAGTATGTATTGGTATTATTCTTTCCACTGTTATTATAATGATTATTCCTTTCATAAATATTGACTGAGCTCCGGAAATGATAGGAACTAGGCTAAGATGCCCAGGAAACAAGACCGCATAAGACGACTCCTCTGACCAAGAGTAACTTACGGACTCATGGCGACCTATATTCTTAGGACGAAGTTCATTCGAAGGTTCAATGTAATAAAGACATCATCTCTGACAGCTAGGAGAAATAATATAGCCATGTGTAAAGAAGGGGTGTCCTTTGAAATTGTGAATTCCCTTGCTTCTTGCTGGAGACATGACAAGACGATGAGTCAACTTCTGAGTCCATTTATCCACAAGGAGAAAACAAGGGATGCATTTCTCGCTTCCCCGTTATCCAGAGAGCATATTGCACTCTCACAAGTTTGCCTTTTCTGTGTGTAAACTCTTGTGGTTGTTGTGTCTCCCTTGACTCTCTTGAAAGCTGGATCCAGCAAAGCTGAAACCAACCCCTGGACCAGCAGTGATTGCTTTTCCTGGAGCCCATGCCCGTTTGCTACCTTTGACCTGCGTCCCTTCCACCACTTTTCTTCTGCTCTGCCGCATCCCCTCATCTGCGCCTTGGCTGGGCTCAATTTAGCTAAATTATCCTTCGTCGTGTCCTTTGCAGTGGGATATTGCTTTCCTTGTGACGTTTGATCACACTGAGGTACATATATTGGCTTTCTTGGTATTCCCATTCCTTGGGAGGGAAAATGCAGCAACTTTCCTTTCTATGTAAAAGGAAATGGGAAAGAAAGATCTCTGGTGTCTCGCCAGCGGTACACAACAATTGAACAGCCATTTATTTTCATCACACCTACATCCCATTGTTGCCATTTATGACAAAGATGGCTTCCTTTGGTTTAATAAGATTCCATTAGAATTGGAATCTCCGACTGATGTTTGGTTGGAAATTTGAACTTCGGTGCAAAACAAAATTTTCTTTTTAAATAAAATTGATGTTCTCTCCATCGTGCATTCTTCTTGGGATGGTATTGCTCCCAAAAGTGTGAAAATTAGTTCCTAGAGGTGTTAACAAATCTTAGTCATTACAATAATTTGTGGTTCTCCAAAGCCCAAATCTAAGAAAACCTGTCCCTTATTACTAATTTTTATTTCCCTCGGGTTTTCTTGTGTATCAAGAAGCATCGACATTGAGTTCTCGGAAGATCCACAGAGCATATGCAGCATGAGCAATACAAGCCTACGGTGAACAGACGATCGCTTGATCTCAAAATCATGTCTCGAGATGTGGCCTCCACACGAATACATATGGACTGCCTTTGGCTGTCTCGTGGATGGAGCTGAGGTTTGCTCCTGAGTGCTACTGAATGAGTTAATGGCTTTGAGAATTAAATGCAAAGAATTTGTGCTTTATTATGTGGCTCTGCTAAAGTTATTCGCCACATCAATAATGAAGTCGAGTGCTAAAAAGAAATAAGAGTTGACCGCACCTGGGGGAACATCCGGGAGGTGGCCCAGTGACAATGTATTCTATCGTATGGAACAAAATTTAAAGTTAGGTACACGAGAAATTAATGGGAAGAAAATAATTGAATTGATAGATAATTTTTAGCAGTTTTGAAAGATATTTAAGTATGTCATTACATTGGTATTGTGTATTTTTGTAACATGAATTTGCATGTGAAATTTGACTCATTACAATTTATATAAGTCAATAGATGACACAAAAAGGAGCTCAGCAAATAAACTTATAAAGCCAAGTCAAATCAATAACTTTGAAACTTAAGTCTTGGCTTAAAATTTTTATAGAGACCTTCTTAAACATGCATTGAATGCAAAAAGTTAACTTCACACTTTCTTTTCTACGTATGAACCTGAGCTACAGATACGGTCCGTAAATAATTGCACGATATACCCCCGCCTTTGTAGCTTATCACAGGAGGGTCAATTCGGAAAAAACAATTTAACCAGGCTCTGGAGGAAAGGGATGAGCAGGCCACCATGAAAGAAATAAAAGAGAAAAGAAAAAGGTGGAGAAACGCTGCTCTCAAAGTATGTAGAGAGTGCATAAAGAAAGCAAAAACAGAAGTAGAAAGGAAGACACGGGCATCCAAAAAATGGAAACTAGTGTGTTCCCTATTTAAGACACATGCACAAAGCAAGCTCTTCAGAGAACCTAGAGGCTAAGGCTCAGAGTCGCCCATCTCAGCCAGGCCAGCAGCATCTGCGAGATCCCCAATGGCCTTGCCCTTTCCTTTACTGATGGCCCTGCTGGTGCTCAGCTACCAGGCGACCTGCTCTCTGGGCTGTGATCTGCCTCAGGCCCACAGCCTGGGGACCAGGAAGGCCTTGATACTCCTGGGACGAATGAGGAGAATCTCCCCTCTGTCCTGCCTGAAGGACAGAAATGACTTCGGATTCCCCCTGGAAGACTTGGATGGCCACCAGCTGCAGAAGGCCCGAGCCATCTCTGTCCTCCATGAGATGACCCAGCAGAGCTTCAACCTCTTCTGCACAAAGGGCTCATCGGCTGCTTGGGATGAGAGCCTCTTGGACAAACTCTGCACTGGACTCTATCAGCAGCTGGACGACCTGGAAGCCTGTCTGATGCCGGAGGTGGGGGTGGAAGAGACTCCCCTGGTGAACGAGGACTTCGCACTGGCCGTGAGGAAATACTTCCAAAGAATCAGTCTCTACCTGAAAGAGAAGAGGCACAGCCCTTGCGCCTGGGAGGTCGTGAGAGCAGAAATCGTGAGATCCTTCTCTTCATCAATAAACATGCGGGGAAGATTAGGGAGGAGGCAATGAGACCTGGTCCGACGTGGAAACGACTCTCATGGACGAGTACACACTATCGCACTTTCCTGAGCTCTCCGGTCGCCAAGACTGTCACTTCTGCTACAATCATGACATGAAGTGCCTCAAGTTTGTCAGATGCCTTCAGGGTGTTCAGCAGCGTCATGTTCAACCCTGCAGGGACTGGTACTTACAGACGACCGTGCAAATGTATCTATCTATTTATTTATTTAAATGTTTATTTATCTAACTGTTGATAAGATTGAAATTGTTTTTGTCAATACGCCTTTATACTGTGCTTAATAGAACAAAATATATTCTTTGTATTTTGTGAAACTATTATATTGCTTTCTGCATTAAATTTTTACTATAGAAAAATGCTTGTATTTGTTTATTCTTTAAAAAGAGAGTCCAAGCCTGTCTCTACAACCTGACGTAAAAACAGATGGTACAATTCATCTCCTCAACATTAGTGTATTCGAGCTATCGGTAAAAATGAACTTCACCTAAAAGAGGTTGTTTGTTCCCCTCAGAATACGGATGTGAACATGCTCTCTTCTATCTTTGATTCTTGGAGGGACAGAGAGCTCAAAAGAAACACACTCATACTTAATATCAGTTATGTGAAACAGTATAATGAGAAAATGAAACAACCAATAAAATTCTCTCTGCAGAAGGTAGATGGAAGCATGTCAGGAAATAGAAATAAAATTACCGATACGCCCCACAAATTGCTAGACATGTAAGTGCAAATGTCCAGCACTAGTTGGACACAGGAATTTGCAATTGGCAAGGAATTCAATGCCTGGAGGATCATAATGGCAACTGAAAGTGCAGAAATGAAGTTGGTCATGTGGGAAGAGATGACAGAGGGAGAAACAGACATTGTCTGGATTCTAAGGACCTTCAAACTTTAAAGGAAGTGGACAGAAGAGCCACAGATGAAGAAGATGGAATAGCCATCCATTATAAAGACTCACCCTTTGGAGACAAAGACGATAAATGTCTTTTCTAAACAATAAATGTGCTGAGAAGAGGAATCAGTAGATTCCACAGAAGGTGTGAACTCAAACTGCCCACTACATTGGAAAATAGACCGTACTGGCAACCTTAGTGACATCTGGTTTGTAGAACGAATAAGCAGAAACCATACTGGAGTCGGTAGAAGTGAAATGAGAGAAAAGAAGTTAGTGACCCTGAGGGAAAGACAGAAATTCGAAGAAATCTGGAAAAGAATGCGGGGTTTTTTGTGTGTATAGTTTTTCCCATTTTGCAATACATACTTTTTTCATGGTTAGAAGACATTTTTTATATATACATATATACAGACACACACACACACACACACACACACACACACAGAGAATATTGGTTATGAATATTCATGAGATAGAAAGCTGATTGTCAGCCCTTGTGCCCATGATGTGAGGGCCAGATTCCTACTGGCAGCACGCCCATTACCACAAATTGCATTTGTACCCTGTGTCCCCCACCCGATAATGCCTGAACTCCCTCTCCCTCCCTCAACCCCTCACTCCACTTTGTAGCCCATGGAATGCTCTGTCCCTCTGCAAGTCCAACACACTGCTATGGACTTTCTTTCCTTCCTTCTTTCTCTCACAGCTCCTTACATAAGTGAGCACATGTGATATTTATACCTCTGTGCTTTGCTTATTTCACTCAACATAAATTTCTCCAGGCTCATCCATGTTGTTGCAAATGGGAGTATGTCATTCTTTTTCGTGGCAGAGTAGTATTCCATGCTCTGTGTTGTGGGGAGGGGGGTTGTATTTAAATGTATATGTCACAGTTTCCTTATTCATTCATCCATTAAAGGATATTGTTATATTTACTGTAAAAGAAAATTGTTCTAGTTAAGTCTGTACTGTCACTTTGCCCAAAAACTCTCTGGAGCCACATCATGTTTGCTATCCGGGATTTAACGACTTTATGCATAGTTGAGAGAATTGCAGAACCAAGACTGAGCTGGCCATCACACAGCTGGGGGTGACAGCTAATGAACTTCAGCACCCAGCTGCTCACCTACCTCTCCAGGTCCCACCCAGGCTCTGGATTGTAGATTTTGGCTGCGTAAGACGAGAGAGGGAAAGACAAGAGCCAGGTCATGACTACAGTGGTGAGGAAGGTATTTGGGTAATCGTGATGCAGTGTCACCTGGAAGCGGCTCAGTTTGAAGGCAGCCACACCTCCATCTTCGCGACTGCTAGTGCCCTGTGCTGTAGTGGGCAAGGCCCCATGCTGTAGAGCACAAGGTCCCAGAGATGACAAGCCAGGCGTAGAAGCACAGCGAATACCAGGAGATGCAGTGCCAAGTCTGCACACGTGTCTACACCACAGGGGCCGGTGAAGAAAACCAGGAGCTCACTGTGCATGGGGTTCACCATTTGGGAGTTCTGATTCCACTGGAAGGAGACTGCACCCATCAGATGATGCTCATTTGCTCAATAAACAAAACTGAGCATCAAGACCTGTGAAGAAGTTCTAAGAACCAACAGTAGCTCGAAAACTCAGATTGTAAGAAATGGGACAAAATCTGGTGTACTGGGTTCCTGCTTACACAGATAGAAATTGCAAAATTTCTTGCATTTAGGTTACAACTCTGCTTGGCCTACAATTGTTTTTTTCAACTAGGTTCTCCCAAGATACCGACACTGCGTAAATCTGAGTGCCCCAACACTGACTGAATGTCATGATGCCATCTGCCAAGGATCAACTCCCTCGTTATGTCAGGAACATTACAAGCAGAATTCCTCTTGGGGGATCTCTTTTTCTTCATCCAGGTCTTGACAGATTTTACAAGCCCACATTAGGCAGTCTGGGGTGCGTCAGTGGGAGACCCACTCGTTGAGGTTACTGAATATAAAACACTTTAATGTAAGCAAGACCCACTGCCGACCTCCTCCCCAGTCCACCTTTCCTTCTTCATCTACTCATGTTTCAAAGGCCGACTCTGTAGCCATGCCTACAACGGTCCTTGGAGAAAACCCTCAAGCACGTCAGGGAGAAGAGGCAACCGCACAAGACTCAGTACCTGACCTGGAAACCTCTTTCACCCCATTCTCTCCTGTGGGTGACAGAAGGCCAGATGGGGCCCATCCAATAGGGTGCACGGGTGTGCAGAGGTCCCTCTGAAGCAGAGGATGACAGTCAGGACAAACATCAACAACAGCGAAACAGAAGGCCTTGGAAGACACTAAGCAGGAGAAGATGAAATAGACGATGCAGGAATGGAGACCATCCATCCATGGGAGAAGAGTCTCTTTATCAGGACGGGTGATTAGTAGAGAAGCCTGGGCACAAGGAAGCCCAGTTCCTGCCATAGATCCCACCAGAGAATACATCAAAAACAGAATGAGGCATTTCTTTCCATGCTTTCATGTATATAAAAGGGGGAGGGAACCAAAATATCCCGATTTCATGCTCCAGAAGGAGCCTAGGCTCCCAGCCAGGATGGGACAGTCTAGACCAAGGATGGCAGGTCCATCCCACCATCCTCACGCCTGCCCCGGACACTGGGTCTGGGGTTCTGTTTCCTCTGGTCCGTGGACGGTTTTCCTTCACTGTCTACTCTCCAGAAAACTCCTTTCAAAGAAATGTTTTCAGAAAATTCGAAATATTTCATGGTTTTTCATAGTATGCATTCTCTGAAAAGGAGGTGTAATGTGAACAGCAAAATTGATTCTTCACGAATATGTTTGTTTCTCCTAAAGAAAGAGTGTTTTCTTTTTTCTCTGCTACATTTGGTGGAAGGTTCGCAAATCCCAGGCACTGGGGCTTAGATAAAAGAGGAGATCGGCTCCCGCACTCACTGGGCGCTCACTTGGAGTTTCCAAAGCTGAGCGAGGTCAAGGAGGGAGTGTGATGGCGACAAGGCACACCCACCACCCTCTCAGGTTCCTTCATTCATCATTCTGAAAATGGTATCTTAAGGACAAATGCAAAAACCTAACAGCTTGACAAACATTTGGGCTTAAATACATGAGCAAATCCATTAAAGAACACGCCTCGGGACCTAGACTGATCAGTCCTTCCCCTCTGCTCCGTTCTGATACTGAACTACAGACAGCCATGGGTTGGGATACCTGGGGTTACACAGGCATCCCAGGACCAGGAATGTCCCACTCAGCCTCCAGGAACAGCATGAGACAGGACACATGACATATCCCAAACGGGGACCTGGAAAAAAATGCTGACGGACTGGAGAAGAGATGGACAGCCCTAGAACAGAGTCAGGGATATAGCTGCTCATCGGAGAAAGACAAAATAGGTAAAACAACTAGGAGGGTACTTCAAAAACTTCATGGAAAGATTCATATGATCCTTCAGTTCTCTTCTTCCACAGGCTCTTTGAAGTAACCTCATATTAATCCATAGACAAGCAACAGAGCACTTCTTTTCTGGGCAATTGTGAAAAGAGTGATACTCAAAACAAATATTGAAAACCCTGAAATAATAGGACAGGTTTCCCTAACAATGTCCTATTACAGTGTTTCCTCATGTTTTTATGCTTGCCTCGTACGTAGAGGGGAAAACTAACTCGTGTAGAATATTTCCCAAAGACTCTACAGTACATGAAATCCAATTCTAAAATCATGTCATCTATCTGTGATTTTTATTGTAAACATATTTTTTGTGTTATTGGGTTTCAATGACAATAAATTTAATATTTCTTTATTTGTACACCAATGTTTATATCTGCATTATTCACAAAAGGCAAAACACGGAGACAACTGAAATGTCCATTAATGGATGAATGGATAAACAAATATCACATATACATACAATGGAAAACCAGCCTTAAAAGGAATGAAATTTTGATACAGGAAGCTGGAAGACATGAAGCCTAGTGAAACAAGCCACACACAAAAGTACAAATGCTGTATGATTCCACTTTATATGGAAGTACCTACAGTAGTCAAATTCATAGACACGGAAAGTCGAATAGTGATTGCCAGGGCCGGGGGAAGAGGAGAATGGAGAGTTATTGTTTAACAGGCACAGAATTTCAGTTGGGAATGATAAAAACATTCTGCAGATAAATTGTGATGATGATTGCACGTCCATGCACTTAATGACACTGAACTGTACACTTAAAATAGTTAAAATGGTAGGTTTTACGTATATTTTACCACAATAAAAATTTAAACAATTAAAAAATTATAATCCTCTTCAAGGTTGAGGATTTATTGTCAGAATAGCAATGGCAAGTGGTGAAGGGTTGTGGGCTCCTCTTGTCTCCCTCACTTCCATTGACACCATCCTCTATAACTTTACGAATGGTTATTGTCTCCTATTTGTCAATAAATCTAATATTTAATAAGAACTCGTAAGACAGGACCAATTAAGTACTGTATGACGATTTAAAAAAACACAAAAGAAAGACGAGGACCAGGGGCCTTGGGGAAGACGGGTGAAGAGTGGATGTGCAGGCTGTGGGTGCAGAAGCGCCACGCAGGTGGCCACGTGTTGCCGGTGCTCAGGAGAAGCGTAGCAGGTCACAGAAAGACCCTTCGGTGCACACGCAGGTGCTGAAGGGAAACCTTAGAACTCCTACCTACTTTTATTTTTGTCTGAGGTGTTAGATGGTTCATAAGAACTTGCACTATGTAAACACGGACTGGCCCTGGGGCGCTCGCCGCCACCCGTCATGTTCACGGTCCGGGCAGGAGTCCGGTGAGCGCTCTTCCTCCCCACGCGCAGGGTCTGGCAGTGCACCTCGCTCACTCACATGCTGTCGGCACCCCGCGCTCTCCCGCAGTGTGTGCACCCAGTCAAGCGGACACGCAATGTGTACAAGTGGCGTCTAGTGTTAACTAAACCGACAGTTACTACATGAGCAAGTGAGGAAAAGTTTCCTGTCTAGAAAGAATGACCAAAGTGCACTCTCATTATGCAACCACCCCGTGAAGGAGAATCTGGCCAAGGTGATGCTGGCTCTGTTGGGAGGAACTCTTCTTCGAGGCATGTGTACTGGCTCTGGAACAATTAACCAATCAGACCTGATATTTACAAAGGAGTAAAAAGCAAACATGAAAATGATCGAGAAAGGCTATTTAAAATTGGAATGTATGTTTTCCTCCTCCTGCCCAGGGTCTCTTCCATCTCCTGCACCACACAGGGCTCCAGAGACTCTAGTGAGTCATCGAGTCCAGTGAGGAATTTCAGCCCTCGTGCGGGGGAAGTTGGAGATCTGCTGGATAATCTCATGGGGAACAGAGGTGGCTTGAGCCTTTTGGAATTTGCCACCATCCAGCTGCTCCAGGGGAACTGAATACGTTCTCGTCCTTCGGATGGGAAAAAAGGAAGATTCTCCCACCTGGGTGCAGAACTGTGGAGGTCGGTCTCCTGCCTTGGCAGGTCACGGACCTGGGCCAGGTCACAGCGAACGGTGCAGAGAGAGCTGGAGCACATCATCTTCAGTGTCACCAGGTGATAGAATTTGGATGTGTTGTCCCCACCAAAACTCATGTGGAAATCTGGTCCTCAATGTGGCAGTGCTGGAAGCTGAGTCATGGGGGGCGGATCCCTCATGAATGGATTCATGTTCTCCCTGGGGAAAGTGGGGCCCTAGTGAAATCTTGCTCTATTAGTTCCCTGGAGAGCTGGTTGTATAAAAGACCCTGGCATCTCCTCCCTGCCTCTCTTGCTTCCTCTCAAAATGTGATCTGCTTGTACCCGCCAGTGCCTGCCATTTTCCACCATGAGTAGAGGAAGCCCGAGGTCCATGCCAGAATCAGCTGTCCCAGAATCATAAGACAAACAAACCTCTGTTCTTTCCAAATTACCTAGTCTCAGATATTCTCTTAGAGCAACACAAAATGGGCTAATGCACCAGGGAGGAGGTAGCGCGGCCACTGGGGGGATGGAGGTGTCGGGCATCGACCCAGCTGCTATCAGCACCTTCTTGCATGTGAGAGTCTGACACGGCGAGCCCAGGGTTTGCAGCTTTTGGACTTGTCCCAGTTTTGTTTCCACTTCCTTTCACTTTGTCTTCCATTTACGAGCCTCAGATAATGTCATGACTTCAACACTGCGCTCGTGTTATTACACTGGAAGTTCAACACGTTCATCAAAAATGAAAGAAATCTCAATCCAGTAGGAAATATTCATACAAATGAGAACCAATGTTGAAATAAATACGTCTCAATATATGTCTCTTTTCAAATTCTAGCACTTAGAGAGTTGATCCTGTACAGCATTATTAAATTTCTTCGATTGCACTGAAATACAAGTTGCCTCCTCTGTCTGCATTTCCCTATTAAAGGACTCGTTCACTAGATTTGATGCCTTCCACCTTTCTTCACCATAGCTCATATTTTCCGACATAATCGATAGATAATAGCAGCATAGAGCTGAGGCATTAATTCATTAGTTCTCTTCGTCTGTCACCAGTAATGTGTTGACTGCATATACATGAGTGATAACATGCTTGGCAATGTGGATCCAGTTATAACTGAGACAGGGAAACTGTGAGAAAACTTTAGTAGTTGTCAGTACTAGTTTTCCAGTGGAAATTGGAGAGATTAAATCACATAAACTTGCAAGTTACTTGCTGAGAATCTGAACATAGTAAACAATAGTTACCGTGAGTATTGATATAACAAATATCGTAATCCTCTGTAGAGTCTGCATTCAACCGAGTCAAGCCAAGAGAAGCTTTCAGTGCAGCTCCCTTGACACGCTCAGGGCCAGTCACATTGGTGCCTCTCAAATGGAAACTCCACGAGGGGGACCGTCTGCAGGCCTGTGCAGGAGCAGAGCCCAGGCTGCCAGTGTTAGAGCAGTGCCTGGTGCAGAAGAGAAACTGCCCAGCACCCTTGAAGCACCTTCCGGGGAACCGGTGTGGCAGGAAGTCGAGTGACAGAAAATGGCTGCTCTGTGAACAGTTTACAAACGAAATACTAATCTGTCCTTCACAGTCAGTCAGTTTCACCCACGTTTGGTGATATATTTTGAAGCAGGGATTTAAAAAAAAAAAAATTGGAAAGGACAGAAAAAAGGTTTAAAAATATACGGAGTATATATATTGTATAAAAATACATGTAGTATATCTATTTTCTTCTTATTCAAAAATAATATATATGTAAATATATGTAAACATAAGTATACCTATGAATCTAACTGTATATACATATATAATCCAACATTATAAATATATAAATATTAGATAATATGTAATACTGTATGTATAATTATCTTTACATATAATATAAACAAAGTATTTACATTGACATATAATTACCTATGCATATAAAATATATATAATTTTAAGCATATATAAAATGCATTTAAATATATAAGTTATTTGTATTGGGGCTTTTTTTGAAGGGAGGGTGAGTGGACATTCCTTGATTTTCAACCACGGATAATCACAATACTAATTCAAAAGCTATTTCCTGGGCTGGAATTAGGGAGTACTTTCCTCAAGCCAAAAATTTAAGGAGGCCGCAATCTAAGGAATCGACACAAATGATATTTCCATGCCGTATGAAAAATGAAAATTAGTGAAAAACTATCCAGGAGAAACAAAGTAATACAATTTTAAGTAAAGACCAGAAATGACCGTGCACTTGCAAATCCCTCAGAGTCTCACCAGGGAGAAGGGAGACTGTGGCAATTGCATGGTCACCAAGTGTGGCAAATTGCACTCACTCTATGCCACTCTCACCCAAGAGCGTTGAAGGTTCTGACCGGCTAAATGCCCTCAACTGCTCCTACACGACACTGCTCCTTTTTCTTCCTAGCAACACAAGTCACGGTGGCGTTCTGCGAAAGAAGTTTCAGCAACCTCAGGTGAAAGAGCAATGATCGAAAATTAATCCTGAATCACAAGAAACCTAAACATGGCCGTTCTGTCCGTTGAAAAGTAAAGTAGCACCTTGCAAATATCGTGGAGTTTCCCTCCTTTAATGCTAGGAAAGTAAAATTACATAAAAACGATCTAAATCAAATAATGCCGCTTTAATTTGCCTAGATTCCTTTTTTCAAAGACTTGAACGTCCTGACTCAGAAACATGGGCCACTGAAAACTCCGACGACCCCACAGGGGGGCGCACGTCCCTCCTCCCGGCCCCGGCCCCGGCCCCGACTCCATCCCTGTTCCCGGCCCCAGCCCCGGCCCCGGCCCCGGCCCCGGCTCCGTCCCTGTTCCCGGCCCGGCCCCGGCCCCGGTCCCGGCCCCAGTCACGGTCCCGGCGGTATCACCGCCGTCGTCCCCGCTCACTCGCCGGACGCTCCCGCACTCGGGCTGCTCCCGGACCCGCTGTCTACCCGGCTCCCCTTTCCCAGGCTGTCCCGGCCTCGCGTCCCCCACTCCTGCGGAATCTGTGACCATCACAGCCCGTGCGGTCGCGAGCCCTCGGGTCCCGACTCAATGGGTTTCCCCGTCAAACTCAGTCTCGCTGCGGCTTCTACGCGAAAGAAAGCCCCGAGCACAGGGAGCAGCTCAGACACTCACGGCCCTCACCGAAGAAAACTGGGTCGCGCCAAGCCGCGGCGGAGCTCTCTCCGCAGCCATCGGAGGAAAATGTTCTCCACACTATTTAAGCAGCACCGGTTCGGCGCGACAAGCGGCGACGTCTGCTCTCTCGGGCTGTGGCACCCTCTGAAACCAAAAGCGGCCGAGTCCGTCCGCGTTTCCGAAACCGGAGGCTCAGAAAAGGCCGTTCGCGCGCCCTCTCGCGGCCGCCTCGAGAATCACTGAAATTCTCAATGGTCCACATCTGCCTGCTCATGGCGGGAGTGGTGCTCTGCTCCGTCCCTGCCTGCTCATCTGTCTGGGGCATGCCTTCCAGCCATGGCCTGGAAAACCGGCAAGCCATCATGCTAGTGAGACGGATGAAAAAGATCCCATCTCACTCATGCTTCAAGGACAGGAAGAACTTCAATTTTCCTTGGACAGGAGAAAATATCACCCCAATCCAGAAGACACATGCCACCTGTTTCCGTGGTCAGATGCTCCAGCAGATCCTCAGCCTCCTCAAAAGAGAGAACAGCCATGCTGCTTGGGATGCGATCCTCCTCGATAAACTACTCTTCAGCCTTGAGAAGAGCCTGCGACAAGTGCAGATGACAAATGGAGAAACTCTCTCTTGTCCTGATTTGGGAAATGACGTTCGGAAGTATTTCCAAGAAATGATTGGTTATCTGAGGGAAAAGAAATACAGCCCCTGTGCCTGGGAGGTGGTCAGAGTGGAAATTGAAGTGCGCTTAGTCCTCATTCACCGCCTTCAGAGCAACGTCAGGAAATGACGTAGAAGTTATACTCAGGACCCTCCCTAACCAATTACACGATTGTTTACCAGGCCCCCCAAAGCAAGCTAAACTCACACATTTGCACCAGCTGAAAAACATCTGAATCCTAAGTCATGGGATTATGTAAAGCATACGTTCTACATCGTGAATTTACAGTAGAATGATTAGAGAGAATAACATGGTGTCTTGTCCTAAATAAATACTGTCATGATTTATAATTTTCATTATCTGTTTCAATTCTTGAGTGGTGCTTGTTGTTTCCGAAGTTGGAAGTTTAATTGTTTACAGACATGGTTCTTCAGTCTAGAATTTGGTGAAGGGCATTTGTCAGTCAAGTTGATGCTCGCTCCTGTAACAGAACAAAAGAAAACCACCAGTAGTTAGATGATAATACAAATTTATCTTTCCTTTATAGAAGAGCTCAGTGTTGGCCTCCTCTGAGCGGGGTTTCAGGGACCTCACAACCTACTATTTTGCAGCTTTGCCATCATCAACATATAAGTTCAAACAGGTTTGCGACGCTTGAGGCTACTGTGCTCAGTCGATATGGAAAAAAATTATATGGTGGATCACTTGTAGGATGCTTTGAAGGACCCATGCTGCACAGGGTGAACATCACTTCCACCCGTATTTACTCAGCCTGGATTCACGCTCGTCGGATACCTAAGTGCAAAGGAGAGGGGAAAGAGAGTCCGACTGGGGGATTAGTGAGAAGAGAATATATGTTCTTTGAATAAGACCACTCTTTATTTTCACACTGTGTGTACTAACAGTATTTGTAAGAGAAAATTAACTGGCATTCTTGCTAGGCACAGTTTATTTCAAAATCTGATGCCAACTCTGATTCCACAATTTAGACTCAGGGAAAACGACACGGACGTCATTCATTAAAGTTCACAGCGACACTGACTGAATCTTGGAAAGAGTTAAGTGATTCCCAAAGGCACAGGCCAAAATTGAAAAATAGACAAGTGTATAGGGACAAGGTCCCCAAACACATTGTAACATTCACATCGTCTCCGTATTATCGGAAAAGACAAGGAATGTGCGATCAGGCAAGGCGTTGCGCTTCCTTGAGGGGCACTGAAGTAAAAGTGGAAGGTGGGTCTTCCATTTGCAACCAGGACCTGCGGCACATCCTGAGGTTCTAAATATTAAAACTACAAATGGGAAGAAAGCATCTCTACAATCAAGTGTTTGTGTTTTGTTTTTTAAATCGTCACAAAATCTTCCATTACAATTTCCCTGCATGAAGCGGGAAGAGCTTACAAATTCTTTAGATCTATTGTCTTCCCAATTCATGTCTCCAGTATGTATTGGTATTATTCTTTCCACTGTTATTATAATGATTATTCCTTTCATAAATATTGACTGAGCTCCGGAAATGATAGGAACTAGGCTAAGATGCCCAGGAAACAAGACTGCATAAGACGACTCCTCTGACCAAGAGTAACTTACGGACTCATGGCCACCTATATTCTTAGGACGAAGTTCATTCGAAGGTTCAATGTAATAAAGACATCATCTCTGACAGCTAGGAGAAATAATATAGCCATGTGTAAAGAAGGGGTGTCCTTTGAAATTGTGAATTCCCTTGCTTCTTGCTGGAGACATGACAAGACGATTAGTCAACTTCTGAGTCCATTTATCCACAAGGAGAAAACAAGGGATGCATTTCTCGCTTCCCCGTTATCCAGAGAGCATATTGCACTCTCACAAGTTTGCCTTTTCTGTGTGTAAACTCTTGTGGTTGTTGTGTCTCCCTTGACTCTCTTGAAAGCTGGATCCAGCAAAGCTGAAACCAACCCCTGGACCAGCAGTGATTGCTTTTCCTGGAGCCCATGCCCGTTTGCTACCTTTGACCTGCGTCCCTTCCACCACTTTTCTTCTGCTCTGCCGCATCCCCTCATCTGCCCCTTGGCTGGGCTCAATTTAGCTAAATTATCCTTCGTCGTGTCCTTTGCAGTGGGATATTGCTTTCCTTGTGACGTTTGATCACATTGAGGTACATATATTGGCTTTCTTGGTATTCCCATTCCTTGGGAGGGAAAATGCAGCAACTTTCCTTTCTATGTAAAAGGAAATGGGAAAGAAAGATCTCTGGTGTCTCGCCAGCGGTACACAACAATTGAACAGCCATTTATTTTCATCACACCTACATCCCATTGTTGCCATTTATGACAAAGATGGCTTCCTTTGGTTTAATAAGATTCCATTAGAATTGGAATCTCCGACTGATGTTTGGTTGGAAATTTGAACTTCGGTGCAAAACAAAATTTTCTTTTTAAATAAAATTGATGTTCTCTCCATCGTGCATTCTTCTTGGGATGGTATTGCTCCCAAAAGTGTGAAAATTAGTTCCTAGAGGTGTTAACAAATCTTAGTCATTACAATAATTTGTGGTTCTCCAAAGCCCAAATCTAAGAAAACCTGTCCCTTATTACTAATTTTTATTTCCCTCGGGTTTTCTTGTGTATCAAGAAGCATCGACATTGAGTTCTCGGAAGATCCACAGAGCATATGCAGCATGAGCAATACAAGCCTACGGTGAACAGACGATCGCTTGATCTCAAAATCATGTCTCGAGATGTGGCCTCCACACGAATACATATGGACTGCCTTTGGCTGTCTCGTGGATGGAGCTGAGGTTTGCTCCTGAGTGCTACTGAATGAGTTAATGGCTTTGAGAATTAAATGCAAAGAATTTGTGCTTTATTATGTGGCTCTGCTAAAGTTATTCACCACATCAATAATGAAGTCGAGTGCTAAAAAGAAATAAAAGTTGACCGCACCTGGGGGAACATCCGGGAGGTGGCACAGTGACAATGTATTCTATCGTATGGAACAAAATTTAAAGTTAGGTACACTAGAAATTAATGGGAAGAAAATAATTGAATTGATAGATAATTTTTAGCAGTTTTGAAAGATATTTAAGTATGTCATTACATTGGTATTGTGTATTTTTGTAACATGAATTTGCATGTGAAATTTGAATCATTACAATTTATATAAGTCAATAGATGACACAAAAAGGAGCTCAGCAAATAAACTTATAAAGCCAAGTCAAATCAATACCTTTGGAAGGCAGCTATGCTCACCACTATACCACCAACGCCGCCCCAAATCAATAACTTTGAAACTTAAGTCTTGGCTTAAAATTTTTATAGAGACCTTCTTAAACATGCATTGAATGCAAAAAGTTAACTTCACACTTTCTTTTCTACGTATAAACCTGAGCTACAGATACGGTCCGTAAATAATTGCACGATATACCCCCGCCTTTGTAGCTTATCACAGGAGGGTCAAATCGGAAAAAACAATTTAACCAGGCTCTGGAGGAAAGGGATGAGCAGGCCACCATGAAAGAAATAAAAGAGAAAAGAAAAAGGTGGAGAAACACTGCTCTCAAAGTATGTAGAGAGTGCATAAAGAAAGCAAAAACAGAAGTAGAAAGGAAGACACGGGCATCCAGAAAATGGAAACTAGTGTGTTCCCTATTTAAGACACATGCACAAAGCAAGCTCTTCAGAGAACCTAGAGGCCGAGGCTCAGAGTCGCCCATCTCAGCCAGGCCAGCAGCATCTGCGAGATCCCCAATGGCCTTGCCCTTTCCTTTACTGATGGCCCTGCTGGTGCTCACCTGCCAGGCGAACTGCTCTCTGGGGTGTGATCTGCCTCAGACCCACAGCCTGGGGACCAGGAGGGCCTTGGTACTCCTGGGACGAATGAGGAGAATCTCCCCTCTGTCCTGCCTGAAGGACAGAAATGACTTCGAATTCCCCCAGGAAGACTTGGATGGCCACCTGCTGCAGAAGGCCCGAGCCATCTCTGTCCTCCATGAGATGACCCAGCAGAGCTTCAACCTCTTCTGCACAAAGGGCTCATCGGCTGCTTGGGATGAGAGCCTCTTGGACAAACTCTGCACTGGACTCTATCAGCAGCTGGACGACCTGGAAGCCTGTCTGATGCCGGAGGTGGGGGTGGAAGAGACTCCCCTGGTGAACGAGGACTTCGCACTGGCCGTGAGGAAATACTTCCAAAGAATCAGTCTCTACCTGAAAGAGAAGAGGCACAGCCCTTGCGCCTGGGAGGTCGTGAGAGCAGAAATCGTGAGATCCTTCTCTTCATCAATAAACATGCGGGGAAGATTAGGGAGGAGGCAATGAGACCTGGTCCGACGTGGAAACGACTCTCATGGACGAGTACACACTATCGCACTTTCCTGAGCTCTCCGGTCGCCAAGACTGTCACTTCTGCTACAATCATGACATGAAGTGCCTCAAGTTTGTCAGATGCCTTCAGGGTGTTCAGCAGCGTCATGTTCAACCCTGCAGGGACTGGTACTTACAGACGACCGTGCAAATGTATCTATCTATTTATTTATTTAAATGTTTATTTATCTAACTGTTGATAAGATTGAAATTGTTTTTGTCAATACGCCTTTATACTGTGCTTAATAGAACAAAATATATTCTTTGTATTTTGTGAAACTATTATATTGCTTTCTGCATTAAATTTTTACTATAGAAAAATGCTTGTATTTGTTTATTCTTTAAAAAGAAAGTCCAAGCCTGTCTCTACAACCTGACGTAAAAACAGATGGTACAATTCATCTCCTCAACATTAGTGTATTCGAGCTATCGGTAAAAATGAACTTCACCTAAAAGAGGTTGTTTGTTCCCCTCAGAATACGGATGTGAACATGCTCTCTTCTATCTTTGATTCTTGGAGGGACAGAGAGCTCAAAAGAAACACACTCATACTTAATATCAGTTATGTGAAACAGTATAATGAGAAAATGAAACAACCAATAAAATTCTCTCTGCAGAAGGTAGATGGAAGCATGTCAGGAAATAGAAATAAAATTACCGATACGCCCCACAAATTGCTAGACATGTAAGTGCAAATGTCCAGCACTAGTTGGACACAGGAATTTGCAATTGGCAAGGAATTCAATGCCTGGAGGATCATAATGGCAACTGAAAGTGCAGAAATGAAGTTGGTCATGTGGGAAGAGATGACAGAGGGAGAAACAGACATTGTCTGGATTCTAAGGACCTTCAAACTTTAAAGGAAGTGGACAGAAGAGCCACAGATGAAGAAGATGGAATAGCCATCCATTATAAAGACTCACCCTTTGGAGACAAAGACGATAAATGTCTTTTCTAAACAATAAATGTGCTGAGAAGAGGAATCAGTAGATTCCACAGAAGGTGTGAACTCAAACTGCCCACTACATTGGAAAATAGACCGTACTGGCAACCTTAGTGACATCTGGTTTGTAGAACGAATAAGCAGAAACCATACTGGAGTCGGTAGAAGTGAAATGAGAGAAAAGAAGTTAGTGACCCTGAGGGAAAGACAGAAATTCGAAGAAATCTGGAAAAGAATGCGGGGTTTTTTGTGTGTATAGTTTTTCCCATTTTGCAATACATACTTTTTTCATGGTTAGAAGACATTTTTTATATATACATATATACAGACACACACACACACACACACACACACACACACAGAGAATATTGGTTATGAATATTCATGAGATAGAAAGCTGATTGTCAGCCCTTGTGCCCATGATGTGAGGGCCAGATTCCTACTGGCAGCACGCCCATTACCACAAATTGCATTTGTACCCTGTGTCCCCCACCCGATAATGCCTGAACTCCCTCTCCCTCCCTCAACCCCTCACTCCACTTTGTAGCCCATGGAATGCTCTGTCCCTCTGCAAGTCCAACACACTGCTATGGACTTTCTTTCCTTCCTTCTTTCTCTCACAGCTCCTTACATAAGTGAGCACATGTGATATTTATACCTCTGTGCTTTGCTTATTTCACTCAACATAAATTTCTCCAGGCTCATCCATGTTGTTGCAAATGGGAGTATGTCATTCTTTTTCGTGGCAGAGTAGTATTCCATGCTCTGTGTTGTGGGGAGGGGGGTTGTATTTAAATGTATATGTCACAGTTTCCTTATTCATTCATCCATTAAAGGATATTGTTATATTTACTGTAAAAGAAAATTGTTCTAGTTAAGTCTGTACTGTCACTTTGCCCAAAAACTCTCTGGAGCCACATCATGTTTGCTATCCGGGATTTAACGACTTTATGCATAGTTGAGAGAATTGCAGAACCAAGACTGAGCTGGCCATCACACAGCTGGGGGTGACAGCTAATGAACTTCAGCACCCAGCTGCTCACCTACCTCTCCAGGTCCCACCCAGGCTCTGGATTGTAGATTTTGGCTGCGTAAGACGAGAGAGGGAAAGACAAGAGCCAGGTCATGACTACAGTGGTGAGGAAGGTATTTGGGTAATCGTGATGCAGTGTCACCTGGAAGCGGCTCAGTTTGAAGGCAGCCACACCTCCATCTTCGCGACTGCTAGTGCCCTGTGCTGTAGTGGGCAAGGCCCCATGCTGTAGAGCACAAGGTCCCAGAGATGACAAGCCAGGCGTAGAAGCACAGCGAATACCAGGAGATGCAGTGCCAAGTCTGCACACGTGTCTACACCACAGGGGCCGGTGAAGAAAACCAGGAGCTCACTGTGCATGGGGTTCACCATTTGGGAGTTCTGATTCCACTGGAAGGAGACTGCACCCATCAGATGATGCTCATTTGCTCAATAAACAAAACTGAGCATCAAGACCTGTGAAGAAGTTCTAAGAACCAACAGTAGCTCGAAAACTCAGATTGTAAGAAATGGGACAAAATCTGGTGTACTGGGTTCCTGCTTACACAGATAGAAATTGCAAAATTTCTTGCATTTAGGTTACAACTCTGCTTGGCCTACAATTGTTTTTTTCAACTAGGTTCTCCCAAGATACCGACACTGCGTAAATCTGAGTGCCCCAACACTGACTGAATGTCATGATGCCATCTGCCAAGGATCAACTCCCTCGTTATGTCAGGAACATTACAAGCAGAATTCCTCTTGGGGGATCTCTTTTTCTTCATCCAGGTCTTGACAGATTTTACAAGCCCACATTAGGCAGTCTGGGGTGCGTCAGTGGGAGACCCACTCGTTGAGGTTACTGAATATAAAACACTTTAATGTAAGCAAGACCCACTGCCGACCTCCTCCCCAGTCCACCTTTCCTTCTTCATCTACTCATGTTTCAAAGGCCGACTCTGTAGCCATGCCTACAACGGTCCTTGGAGAAAACCCTCAAGCACGTCAGGGAGAAGAGGCAACCGCACAAGACTCAGTACCTGACCTGGAAACCTCTTTCACCCCATTCTCTCCTGTGGGTGACAGAAGGCCAGATGGGGCCCATCCAATAGGGTGCACGGGTGTGCAGAGGTCCCTCTGAAGCAGAGGATGACAGTCAGGACAAACATCAACAACAGCGAAACAGAAGGCCTTGGAAGACACTAAGCAGGAGAAGATGAAATAGACGATGCAGGAATGGAGACCATCCATCCATGGGAGAAGAGTCTCTTTATCAGGACGGGTGATTAGTAGAGAAGCCTGGGCACAAGGAAGCCCAGTTCCTGCCATAGATCCCACCAGAGAATACATCAAAAACAGAATGAGGCATTTCTTTCCATGCTTTCATGTATATAAAAGGGGGAGGGAACCAAAATATCCCGATTTCATGCTCCAGAAGGAGCCTAGGCTCCCAGCCAGGATGGGACAGTCTAGACCAAGGATGGCAGGTCCATCCCACCATCCTCACGCCTGCCCCGGACACTGGGTCTGGGGTTCTGTTTCCTCTGGTCCGTGGACGGTTTTCCTTCACTGTCTACTCTCCAGAAAACTCCTTTCAAAGAAATGTTTTCAGAAAATTCGAAATATTTCATGGTTTTTCATAGTATGCATTCTCTGAAAAGGAGGTGTAATGTGAACAGCAAAATTGATTCTTCACGAATATGTTTGTTTCTCCTAAAGAAAGAGTGTTTTCTTTTTTCTCTGCTACATTTGGTGGAAGGTTCGCAAATCCCAGGCACTGGGGCTTAGATAAAAGAGGAGATCGGCTCCCGCACTCACTGGGCGCTCACTTGGAGTTTCCAAAGCTGAGCGAGGTCAAGGAGGGAGTGTGATGGCGACAAGGCACACCCACCACCCTCTCAGGTTCCTTCATTCATCATTCTGAAAATGGTATCTTAAGGACAAATGCAAAAACCTAACAGCTTGACAAACATTTGGGCTTAAATACATGAGCAAATCCATTAAAGAACACGCCTCGGGACCTAGACTGATCAGTCCTTCCCCTCTGCTCCGTTCTGATACTGAACTACAGACAGCCATGGGTTGGGATACCTGGGGTTACACAGGCATCCCAGGACCAGGAATGTCCCACTCAGCCTCCAGGAACAGCATGAGACAGGACACATGACATATCCCAAACGGGGACCTGGAAAAAAATGCTGACGGACTGGAGAAGAGATGGACAGCCCTAGAACAGAGTCAGGGATATAGCTGCTCATCGGAGAAAGACAAAATAGGTAAAACAACTAGGAGGGTACTTCAAAAACTTCATGGAAAGATTCATATGATCCTTCAGTTCTCTTCTTCCACAGGCTCTTTGAAGTAACCTCATATTAATCCATAGACAAGCAACAGAGCACTTCTTTTCTGGGCAATTGTGAAAAGAGTGATACTCAAAACAAATATTGAAAACCCTGAAATAATAGGACAGGTTTCCCTAACAATGTCCTATTACAGTGTTTCCTCATGTTTTTATGCTTGCCTCGTACGTAGAGGGGAAAACTAACTCGTGTAGAATATTTCCCAAAGACTCTACAGTACATGAAATCCAATTCTAAAATCATGTCATCTATCTGTGATTTTTATTGTAAACATATTTTTTGTGTTATTGGGTTTCAATGACAATAAATTTAATATTTCTTTATTTGTACACCAATGTTTATATCTGCATTATTCACAAAAGGCAAAACACGGAGACAACTGAAATGTCCATTAATGGATGAATGGATAAACAAATATCACATATACATACAATGGAAAACCAGCCTTAAAAGGAATGAAATTTTGATACAGGAAGCTGGAAGACATGAAGCCTAGTGAAACAAGCCACACACAAAAGTACAAATGCTGTATGATTCCACTTTATATGGAAGTACCTACAGTAGTCAAATTCATAGACACGGAAAGTCGAATAGTGATTGCCAGGGCCGGGGGAAGAGGAGAATGGAGAGTTATTGTTTAACAGGCACAGAATTTCAGTTGGGAATGATAAAAACATTCTGCAGATAAATTGTGATGATGATTGCACGTCCATGCACTTAATGACACTGAACTGTACACTTAAAATAGTTAAAATGGTAGGTTTTACGTATATTTTACCACAATAAAAATTTAAACAATTAAAAAATTATAATCCTCTTCAAGGTTGAGGATTTATTGTCAGAATAGCAATGGCAAGTGGTGAAGGGTTGTGGGCTCCTCTTGTCTCCCTCACTTCCATTGACACCATCCTCTATAACTTTACGAATGGTTATTGTCTCCTATTTGTCAATAAATCTAATATTTAATAAGAACTCGTAAGACAGGACCAATTAAGTACTGTATGACGATTTAAAAAAACACAAAAGAAAGACGAGGACCAGGGGCCTTGGGGAAGACGGGTGAAGAGTGGATGTGCAGGCTGTGGGTGCAGAAGCGCCACGCAGGTGGCCACGTGTTGCCGGTGCTCAGGAGAAGCGTAGCAGGTCACAGAAAGACCCTTCGGTGCACACGCAGGTGCTGAAGGGAAACCTTAGAACTCCTACCTACTTTTATTTTTGTCTGAGGTGTTAGATGGTTCATAAGAACTTGCACTATGTAAACACGGACTGGCCCTGGGGCGCTCGCCGCCACCCGTCATGTTCACGGTCCGGGCAGGAGTCCGGTGAGCGCTCTTCCTCCCCACGCGCAGGGTCTGGCAGTGCACCTCGCTCACTCACATGCTGTCGGCACCCCGCGCTCTCCCGCAGAGTGTGCACCCAGTCAAGCGGACACGCAATGTGTACAAGTGGCGTCTAGTGTTAACTAAACCGACAGTTACTACATGAGCAAGTGAGGAAAAGTTTCCTGTCTAGAAAGAATGACCAAAGTGCACTCTCATTATGCAACCACCCCGTGAAGGAGAATCTGGCCAAGGTGATGCTGGCTCTGTTGGGAGGAACTCTTCTTCGAGGCACGTGTACTGGCTCTGGAACAATTAACCAATCAGACCTGATATTTACAAAGGAGTAAAAAGCAAACATGAAAATGATCGAGAAAGGCTATTTAAAATTGGAATGTATGTTTTCCTCCTCCTGCCCAGGGTCTCTTCCATCTCCTGCACCACACAGGGCTCCAGAGACTCTAGTGAGTCATCGAGTCCAGTGAGGAATTTCAGCCCTCGTGCGGGGGAAGTTGGAGATCTGCTGGATAATCTCATGGGGAACAGAGGTGGCTTGAGCCTTTTGGAATTTGCCACCATCCAGCTGCTCCAGGGGAACTGAATACGTTCTCGTCCTTCGGATGGGAAAAAAGGAAGATTCTCCCACCTGGGTGCAGAACTGTGGAGGTCGGTCTCCTGCCTTGGCAGGTCACAGACCTGGGCCAGGTCACAGCGAACGGTGCAGAGAGAGCTGGAGCACATCATCTTCAGTGTCACCAGGTGATAGAATTTGGATGTGTTGTCCCCACCGAAACTCATGTGGAAACCTGGTCCTCAATGTGGCAGTGCTGGAAGCTGAGTCATGGGGGGCGGATCCCTCATGAATGGATTCATGTTCTCCCTGGGGGAAGTGGGGCCCTAGTGAAATCTTGCTCTATTAGTTCCCTGGAGAGCTGGTTGTATAAAAGACCCTGGCATCTCCTCCCTGCCTCTCTTGCTTCCTCTCACCATGTGATCTGCTTGTACCCGCCAGTGCCTGCCGTTTTCCACCATGAGTAGAGGAAGCCCGAGGTCCATGCCAGAATCAGCTGTCCCAGAATCATAAGACAAACAAACCTCTGTTCTTTCCAAATTACCTAGTCTCAGATATTCTCTTAGAGCAACACAAAATGGGCTAATGCACCAGGGAGGAGGTAGCGCGGCCACTGGGGGGATGGAGGTGTCGGGCATCGACCCAGCTGCTATCAGCACCTTCTTGCATGTGAGAGTCTGACACGGCGAGCCCAGGGTTTGCAGCTTTTGGACTTGTCCCAGTTTTGTTTCCACTTCCTTTCACTTTGTCATCCATTTACGAGCCTCAGATAATGTCATGACTTCAACACTGCGCTCGTGTTATTACACTGGAAGTTCAACACGTTCATCAAAAATGAAAGAAATCTCAATCCAGTAGGAAATATTCATACAAATGAGAACCAATGTTGAAATAAATACGTCTCAATATATGTCTCTTTTCAAATTCTAGCACTTAGAGAGTTGATCCTGTACAGCATTATTAAATTTCTTCGATTGCACTGAAATACAAGTTGCCTCCTCTGTCTGCATTTCCCTATTAAAGGACTCGTTCACTAGATTTGATGCCTTCCACCTTTCTTCACCATAGCTCATATTTTCCGACATAATCGATAGATAATAGCAGCATAGAGCTGAGGCATTAATTCATTAGTTCTCTTCGTCTGTCACCAGTAATGTGTTGACTGCATATACATGAGTGATAACATGCTTGGCAATGTGGATCCAGTTATAACTGAGACAGGGAAACTGTGAGAAAACTTTAGTAGTTGTCAGTACTAGTTTTCCAGTGGAAATTGGAGAGATTAAATCACATAAACTTGCAAGTTACTTGCTGAGAATCTGAACATAGTAAACAATAGTTACCGTGAGTATTGATATAACAAATATCGTAATCCTCTGTAGAGTCTGCATTCAACCGAGTCAAGCCAAGAGAAGCTTTCAGTA
Organism: Cynocephalus volans; assembly: GCF_027409185.1. Lineage (NCBI taxonomy): Eukaryota > Metazoa > Chordata > Mammalia > Dermoptera > Cynocephalidae > Cynocephalus > Cynocephalus volans. The sequence continues at coordinate 62,741,273 of NC_084475.1, read as the reverse complement.
CAGCTCCCTTGACACGCTCAGGGCCAGTCACATTGGTGCCTCTCAAATGGAAACTCCACGAGGGGGACCGTCTGCAGGCCTGTGCAGGAGCAGAGCCCAGGCTGCCAGTGTTAGAGCAGTGCCTGGTGCAGAAGAGAAACTGCCCAGCACCCTTGAAGCACCTTCCAGGGAACCGGTGTGGCAGGAAGTCGAGTGACAGAAAATGGCTGCTCTGTGAACAGTTTACAAACGAAATACTAATCTGTCCTTCACAGTCAGTCAGTTTCACCCACGTTTGGTGATATATTTTGAAGCAGGGATTTAAAAAAAAAAAAATTGGAAAGGACAGAAAAAAGGTTTAAAAATATACGGAGTATATATATTGTATAAAAATACATGTAGTATATCTATTTTCTTCTTATTCAAAAATAATATATATGTAAATATATGTAAACATAAGTATACCTATGAATCTAACTGTATATACATATATAATCCAACATTATAAATATATAAATATTAGATAATATGTAATACTGTATGTATAATTATCTTTACATATAATATAAACAAAGTATTTACATTGACATATAATTACCTATGCATATAAAATATATATAATTTTAAGCATATATAAAATGCATTTAAATATATATGTTATTTGTATTGGGGCTTTTTTTGAAGGGAGGGTGAGTGGACATTCCTTGATTTTCAACCACGGATAATCACAATACTAATTCAAAAGCTATTTCCTGGGCTGGAATTAGGGAGTACTTTCCTCAAGCCAAAAATTTAAGGAGGCCGCAATCTAAGGAATCGACACAAATGATATTTCCATGCCGTATGAAAAATGAAAATTAGTGAAAAACTATCCAGGAGAAACAAAGTAATACAATTTTAAGTAAAGACCAGAAATGACCGTGCACTTGCAAATCCCTCAGAGTCTCACCAGGGAGAAGGGAGACTGTGGCAATTGCATGGTCACCAAGTGTGGCAAATTGCACTCACTCTATGCCACTCTCACCCAAGAGCGTTGAAGGTTCTGACCGGCTAAATGCCCTCAACTGCTCCTACACGACACTGCTCCTTTTTCTTCCTAGCAACACAAGTCACGGTGGCGTTCTGCGAAAGAAGTTTCAGCAACCTCAGGTGAAAGAGCAATGATCGAAAATTAATCCTGAATCACAAGAAACCTAAACATGGCCGTTCTGTCCGTTGAAAAGTAAAGTAGCACCTTGCAAATATCGTGGAGTTTCCCTCCTTTAATGCTAGGAAAGTAAAATTACATAAAAACGATCTAAATCAAATAATGCCGCTTTAATTTGCCTAGATTCCTTTTTTCAAAGACTTGAACGTCCTGACTCAGAAACATGGGCCACTGAAAACTCCGACGACCCCACAGGGGGGCGCACGTCCCTCCTCCCGGCCCCGGCCCCGGCCCCGACTCCATCCCTGTTCCCGGCCCCAGCCCCGGCCCCGGCCCCGGCCCCGGCTCCGTCCCTGTTCCCGGCCCGGCCCCGGCCCCGGCCCCGGCCCCGGTCCCGGCCCCAGTCACGGTCCCGGCGGTATCACCGCCGTCGTCCCCGCTCACTCGCCGGACGCTCCCGCACTCGGGCTGCTCCCGGACCCGCTGTCTACCCGGCTCCCCTTTCCCAGGCTGTCCCGGCCTCGCGTCCCCCACTCCTGCGGAATCTGTGACCATCACAGCCCGTGCGGTCGCGAGCCCTCGGGTCCCGACTCAATGGGTTTCCCCGTCAAACTCAGTCTCGCTGCGGCTTCTACGCGAAAGAAAGCCCCGAGCACAGGGAGCAGCTCAGACACTCACGGCCCTCACCGAAGAAAACTGGGTCGCGCCAAGCCGCGGCGGAGCTCTCTCCGCAGCCATCGGAGGAAAATGTTCTCCACACTATTTAAGCAGCACCGGTTCGGCGCGACAAGCGGCGACGTCTGCTCTCTCGGGCTGTGGCACCCTCTGAAACCAAAAGCGGCCGAGTCCGTCCGCGTTTCCGAAACCGGAGGCTCAGAAAAGGCCGTTCGCGCGCCCTCTCGCGGCCGCCTCGAGAATCACTGAAATTCTCAATGGTCCACATCTGCCTGCTCATGGCGGGAGTGGTGCTCTGCTCCGTCCCTGCCTGCTCATCTGTCTGGGGCATGCCTTCCAGCCATGGCCTGGAAAACCGGCAAGCCATCATGCTAGTGAGACGGATGAAAAAGATCCCATCTCACTCATGCTTCAAGGACAGGAAGAACTTCAATTTTCCTTGGACAGGAGAAAATATCACCCCAATCCAGAAGACACATGCCACCTGTTTCCGTGGTCAGATGCTCCAGCAGATCCTCAGCCTCCTCAAAAGAGAGAACAGCCATGCTGCTTGGGATGCGATCCTCCTCGATAAACTACTCTTCAGCCTTGAGAAGAGCCTGCGACAAGTGCAGATGACAAATGGAGAAACTCTCTCTTGTCCTGATTTGGGAAATGACGTTCGGAAGTATTTCCAAGAAATGATTGGTTATCTGAGGGAAAAGAAATACAGCCCCTGTGCCTGGGAGGTGGTCAGAGTGGAAATTGAAGTGCGCTTAGTCCTCATTCACCGCCTTCAGAGCAACGTCAGGAAATGACGTAGAAGTTATACTCAGGACCCTCCCTAACCAATTACACGATTGTTTACCAGGCCCCCCAAAGCAAGCTAAACTCACACATTTGCACCAGCTGAAAAACATCTGAATCCTAAGTCATGGGATTATGTAAAGCATACGTTCTACATCGTGAATTTACAGTAGAATGATTAGAGAGAATAACATGGTGTCTTGTCCTAAATAAATACTGTCATGATTTATAATTTTCATTATCTGTTTCAATTCTTGAGTGGTGCTTGTTGTTTCCGAAGTTGGAAGTTTAATTGTTTACAGACATGGTTCTTCAGTCTAGAATTTGGTGAAGGGCATTTGTCAGTCAAGTTGATGCTCGCTCCTGTAACAGAACAAAAGAAAACCACCAGTAGTTAGATGATAATACAAATTTATCTTTCCTTTATAGAAGAGCTCAGTGTTGGCCTCCTCTGAGCGGGGTTTCAGGGACCTCACAACCTACTATTTTGCAGCTTTGCCATCATCAACATATAAGTTCAAACAGGTTTGCGACGCTTGAGGCTACTGTGCTCAGTCGATATGGAAAAAAATTATATGGTGGATCACTTGTAGGATGCTTTGAAGGACCCATGCTGCACAGGGTGAACATCACTTCCACCCGTATTTACTCAGCCTGGATTCACGCTCGTCGGATACCTAAGTGCAAAGGAGAGGGGAAAGAGAGTCCGACTGGGGGATTAGTGAGAAGAGAATATATGTTCTTTGAATAAGACCACTCTTTATTTTCACACTGTGTGTACTAACAGTATTTGTAAGAGAAAATTAACTGGCATTCTTGCTAGGCACAGTTTATTTCAAAATCTGATGCCAACTCTGATTCCACAATTTAGACTCAGGGAAAACGACACGGACGTCATTCATTAAAGTTCACAGCGACACTGACTGAATCTTGGAAAGAGTTAAGTGATTCCCAAAGGCACAGGCCAAAATTGAAAAATAGACAAGTGTATAGGGACAAGGTCCCCAAACACATTGTAACATTCACATCGTCTCCGTATTATCGGAAAAGACAAGGAATGTGCGATCAGGCAAGGCGTTGCGCTTCCTTGAGGGGCACTGAAGTAAAAGTGGAAGGTGGGTCTTCCATTTGCAACCAGGACCTGCGGCACATCCTGAGGTTCTAAATATTAAAACTACAAATGGGAAGAAAGCATCTCTACAATCAAGTGTTTGTGTTTTGTTTTTTAAATCGTCACAAAATCTTCCATTACAATTTCCCTGCATGAAGCGGGAAGAGCTTACAAATTCTTTAGATCTATTGTCTTCCCAATTCATGTCTCCAGTATGTATTGGTATTATTCTTTCCACTGTTATTATAATGATTATTCCTTTCATAAATATTGACTGAGCTCCGGAAATGATAGGAACTAGGCTAAGATGCCCAGGAAACAAGACTGCATAAGACGACTCCTCTGACCAAGAGTAACTTACGGACTCATGGCCACCTATATTCTTAGGACGAAGTTCATTCGAAGGTTCAATGTAATAAAGACATCATCTCTGACAGCTAGGAGAAATAATATAGCCATGTGTAAAGAAGGGGTGTCCTTTGAAATTGTGAATTCCCTTGCTTCTTGCTGGAGACATGACAAGACGATTAGTCAACTTCTGAGTCCATTTATCCACAAGGAGAAAACAAGGGATGCATTTCTCGCTTCCCCGTTATCCAGAGAGCATATTGCACTCTCACAAGTTTGCCTTTTCTGTGTGTAAACTCTTGTGGTTGTTGTGTCTCCCTTGACTCTCTTGAAAGCTGGATCCAGCAAAGCTGAAACCAACCCCTGGACCAGCAGTGATTGCTTTTCCTGGAGCCCATGCCCGTTTGCTACCTTTGACCTGCGTCCCTTCCACCACTTTTCTTCTGCTCTGCCGCATCCCCTCATCTGCCCCTTGGCTGGGCTCAATTTAGCTAAATTATCCTTCGTCGTGTCCTTTGCAGTGGGATATTGCTTTCCTTGTGACGTTTGATCACATTGAGGTACATATATTGGCTTTCTTGGTATTCCCATTCCTTGGGAGGGAAAATGCAGCAACTTTCCTTTCTATGTAAAAGGAAATGGGAAAGAAAGATCTCTGGTGTCTCGCCAGCGGTACACAACAATTGAACAGCCATTTATTTTCATCACACCTACATCCCATTGTTGCCATTTATGACAAAGATGGCTTCCTTTGGTTTAATAAGATTCCATTAGAATTGGAATCTCCGACTGATGTTTGGTTGGAAATTTGAACTTCGGTGCAAAACAAAATTTTCTTTTTAAATAAAATTGATGTTCTCTCCATCGTGCATTCTTCTTGGGATGGTATTGCTCCCAAAAGTGTGAAAATTAGTTCCTAGAGGTGTTAACAAATCTTAGTCATTACAATAATTTGTGGTTCTCCAAAGCCCAAATCTAAGAAAACCTGTCCCTTATTACTAATTTTTATTTCCCTCGGGTTTTCTTGTGTATCAAGAAGCATCGACATTGAGTTCTCGGAAGATCCACAGAGCATATGCAGCATGAGCAATACAAGCCTACGGTGAACAGACGATCGCTTGATCTCAAAATCATGTCTCGAGATGTGGCCTCCACACGAATACATATGGACTGCCTTTGGCTGTCTCGTGGATGGAGCTGAGGTTTGCTCCTGAGTGCTACTGAATGAGTTAATGGCTTTGAGAATTAAATGCAAAGAATTTGTGCTTTATTATGTGGCTCTGCTAAAGTTATTCACCACATCAATAATGAAGTCGAGTGCTAAAAAGAAATAAAAGTTGACCGCACCTGGGGGAACATCCGGGAGGTGGCACAGTGACAATGTATTCTATCGTATGGAACAAAATTTAAAGTTAGGTACACTAGAAATTAATGGGAAGAAAATAATTGAATTGATAGATAATTTTTAGCAGTTTTGAAAGATATTTAAGTATGTCATTACATTGGTATTGTGTATTTTTGTAACATGAATTTGCATGTGAAATTTGAATCATTACAATTTATATAAGTCAATAGATGACACAAAAAGGAGCTCAGCAAATAAACTTATAAAGCCAAGTCAAATCAATACCTTTGGAAGGCAGCTATGCTCACCACTATACCACCAACGCCGCCCCAAATCAATAACTTTGAAACTTAAGTCTTGGCTTAAAATTTTTATAGAGACCTTCTTAAACATGCATTGAATGCAAAAAGTTAACTTCACACTTTCTTTTCTACGTATAAACCTGAGCTACAGATACGGTCCGTAAATAATTGCACGATATACCCCCGCCTTTGTAGCTTATCACAGGAGGGTCAAATCGGAAAAAACAATTTAACCAGGCTCTGGAGGAAAGGGATGAGCAGGCCACCATGAAAGAAATAAAAGAGAAAAGAAAAAGGTGGAGAAACACTGCTCTCAAAGTATGTAGAGAGTGCATAAAGAAAGCAAAAACAGAAGTAGAAAGGAAGACACGGGCATCCAGAAAATGGAAACTAGTGTGTTCCCTATTTAAGACACATGCACAAAGCAAGCTCTTCAGAGAACCTAGAGGCCGAGGCTCAGAGTCGCCCATCTCAGCCAGGCCAGCAGCATCTGCGAGATCCCCAATGGCCTTGCCCTTTCCTTTACTGATGGCCCTGCTGGTGCTCACCTGCCAGGCGAACTGCTCTCTGGGGTGTGATCTGCCTCAGACCCACAGCCTGGGGACCAGGAGGGCCTTGGTACTCCTGGGACGAATGAGGAGAATCTCCCCTCTGTCCTGCCTGAAGGACAGAAATGACTTCGAATTCCCCCAGGAAGACTTGGATGGCCACCTGCTGCAGAAGGCCCGAGCCATCTCTGTCCTCCATGAGATGACCCAGCAGAGCTTCAACCTCTTCTGCACAAAGGGCTCATCGGCTGCTTGGGATGAGAGCCTCTTGGACAAACTCTGCACTGGACTCTATCAGCAGCTGGACGACCTGGAAGCCTGTCTGATGCCGGAGGTGGGGGTGGAAGAGACTCCCCTGGTGAACGAGGACTTCGCACTGGCCGTGAGGAAATACTTCCAAAGAATCAGTCTCTACCTGAAAGAGAAGAGGCACAGCCCTTGCGCCTGGGAGGTCGTGAGAGCAGAAATCGTGAGATCCTTCTCTTCATCAATAAACATGCGGGGAAGATTAGGGAGGAGGCAATGAGACCTGGTCCGACGTGGAAACGACTCTCATGGACGAGTACACACTATCGCACTTTCCTGAGCTCTCCGGTCGCCAAGACTGTCACTTCTGCTACAATCATGACATGAAGTGCCTCAAGTTTGTCAGATGCCTTCAGGGTGTTCAGCAGCGTCATGTTCAACCCTGCAGGGACTGGTACTTACAGACGACCGTGCAAATGTATCTATCTATTTATTTATTTAAATGTTTATTTATCTAACTGTTGATAAGATTGAAATTGTTTTTGTCAATACGCCTTTATACTGTGCTTAATAGAACAAAATATATTCTTTGTATTTTGTGAAACTATTATATTGCTTTCTGCATTAAATTTTTACTATAGAAAAATGCTTGTATTTGTTTATTCTTTAAAAAGAAAGTCCAAGCCTGTCTCTACAACCTGACGTAAAAACAGATGGTACAATTCATCTCCTCAACATTAGTGTATTCGAGCTATCGGTAAAAATGAACTTCACCTAAAAGAGGTTGTTTGTTCCCCTCAGAATACGGATGTGAACATGCTCTCTTCTATCTTTGATTCTTGGAGGGACAGAGAGCTCAAAAGAAACACACTCATACTTAATATCAGTTATGTGAAACAGTATAATGAGAAAATGAAACAACCAATAAAATTCTCTCTGCAGAAGGTAGATGGAAGCATGTCAGGAAATAGAAATAAAATTACCGATACGCCCCACAAATTGCTAGACATGTAAGTGCAAATGTCCAGCACTAGTTGGACACAGGAATTTGCAATTGGCAAGGAATTCAATGCCTGGAGGATCATAATGGCAACTGAAAGTGCAGAAATGAAGTTGGTCATGTGGGAAGAGATGACAGAGGGAGAAACAGACATTGTCTGGATTCTAAGGACCTTCAAACTTTAAAGGAAGTGGACAGAAGAGCCACAGATGAAGAAGATGGAATAGCCATCCATTATAAAGACTCACCCTTTGGAGACAAAGACGATAAATGTCTTTTCTAAACAATAAATGTGCTGAGAAGAGGAATCAGTAGATTCCACAGAAGGTGTGAACTCAAACTGCCCACTACATTGGAAAATAGACCGTACTGGCAACCTTAGTGACATCTGGTTTGTAGAACGAATAAGCAGAAACCATACTGGAGTCGGTAGAAGTGAAATGAGAGAAAAGAAGTTAGTGACCCTGAGGGAAAGACAGAAATTCGAAGAAATCTGGAAAAGAATGCGGGGTTTTTTGTGTGTATAGTTTTTCCCATTTTGCAATACATACTTTTTTCATGGTTAGAAGACATTTTTTATATATACATATATACAGACACACACACACACACACACACACACAGAGAGAGAGAGAGAGAGAATATTGGTTATGAATATTCATGAGATAGAAAGCTGATTGTCAGCCCTTGTGCCCATGATGTGAGGGCCAGATTCCTACTGGCAGCACGCCCATTACCACAAATTGCATTTGTACCCTGTGTCCCCCACCCGATAATGCCCGAACTCCCTCTCCCTCCCTCAACCCCTCACTCCACTTTGTAGCCCATGGAATGCTCTGTCCCTCTGCAAGTCCAACACACTGCTATGGACTTTCTTTCCTTCCTTCTTTCTCTCACAGCTCCTTACATAAGTGAGCACATGTGATATTTATACCTCTGTGCTTTGCTTATTTCACTCAACATAAATTTCTCCAGGCTCATCCATGTTGTTGCAAATGGGAGTATGTCATTCTTTTTCGTGGCAGAGTAGTATTCCATGCTCTGTGTTGTGGGGAGGGGGGTTGTATTTAAATGTATATGTCACAGTTTCCTTATTCATTCATCCATTAAAGGATATTGTTATATTTACTGTAAAAGAAAATTGTTCTAGTTAAGTCTGTACTGTCACTTTGCCCAAAAACTCTCTGGAGCCACATCATGTTTGCTATCCGGGATTTAACGACTTTATGCATAGTTGAGAGAATTGCAGAACCAAGACTGAGCTGGCCATCACACAGCTGGGGGTGACAGCTAATGAACTTCAGCACCCAGCTGCTCACCTACCTCTCCAGGTCCCACCCAGGCTCTGGATTGTAGATTTTGGCTGCGTAAGACGAGAGAGGGAAAGACAAGAGCCAGGTCATGACTACAGTGGTGAGGAAGGTATTTGGGTGATCGTGATGCAGTGTCACCTGGAAGCGGCTCAGTTTGAAGGCAGCCACACCTCCATCTTCGCGACTGCTAGTGCCCTGTGCTGTAGTGGGCAAGGCCCCATGCTGTAGAGCACAAGGTCCCAGAGATGACAAGCCAGGCGTAGAAGCACAGCGAATACCAGGAGATGCAGTGCCAAGTCTGCACACGTGTCTACACCACAGGGGCCGGTGAAGAAAACCAGGAGCTCACTGTGCATGGGGTTCACCATTTGGGAGTTCTGATTCCACTGGAAGGAGACTGCACCCATCAGATGATGCTCATTTGCTCAATAAACAAAACTGAGCATCAAGACCTGTGAAGAAGTTCTAAGAACCAACAGTAGCTCGAAAACTCAGATTGTAAGAAATGGGACAAAATCTGGTGTACTGGGTTCCTGCTTACACAGATAGAAATTGCAAAATTTCTTGCATTTAGGTTACAACTCTGCTTGGCCTACAATTGTTTTTTTCAACTAGGTTCTCCCAAGATACCGACACTGCGTAAATCTGAGTGCCCCAACACTGACTGAATGTCATGATGCCATCTGCCAAGGATCAACTCCCTCGTTATGTCAGGAACATTACAAGCAGAATTCCTCTTGGGGGATCTCTTTTTCTTCATCCAGGTCTTGACAGATTTTACAAGCCCACATTAGGCAGTCTGGGGTGCGTCAGTGGGAGACCCACTCGTTGAGGTTACTGAATATAAAACACTTTAATGTAAGCAAGACCCACTGCCGACCTCCTCCCCAGTCCACCTTTCCTTCTTCATCTACTCATGTTTCAAAGGCCGACTCTGTAGCCATGCCTACAACGGTCCTTGGAGAAAACCCTCAAGCACGTCAGGGAGAAGAGGCAACCGCACAAGACTCAGTACCTGACCTGGAAACCTCTTTCACCCCATTCTCTCCTGTGGGTGACAGAAGGCCAGATGGGGCCCATCCAATAGGGTGCACGGGTGTGCAGAGGTCCCTCTGAAGCAGAGGATGACAGTCAGGACAAACATCAACAACAGCGAAACAGAAGGCCTTGGAAGACACTAAGCAGGAGAAGATGAAATAGACGATGCAGGAATGGAGACCATCCATCCATGGGAGAAGAGTCTCTTTATCAGGACGGGTGATTAGTAGAGAAGCCTGGGCACAAGGAAGCCCAGTTCCTGCCATAGATCCCACCAGAGAATACATCAAAAACAGAATGAGGCATTTCTTTCCATGCTTTCATGTATATAAAAGGGGGAGGGAACCAAAATATCCCGATTTCATGCTCCAGAAGGAGCCTAGGCTCCCAGCCAGGATGGGACAGTCTAGACCAAGGATGGCAGGTCCATCCCACCATCCTCACGCCTGCCCCGGACACTGGGTCTGGGGTTCTGTTTCCTCTGGTCCGTGGACGGTTTTCCTTCACTGTCTACTCTCCAGAAAACTCCTTTCAAAGAAATGTTTTCAGAAAATTCGAAATATTTCATGGTTTTTCATAGTATGCATTCTCTGAAAAGGAGGTGTAATGTGAACAGCAAAATTGATTCTTCACGAATATGTTTGTTTCTCCTAAAGAAAGAGTGTTTTCTTTTTTCTCTGCTACATTTGGTGGAAGGTTCGCAAATCCCAGGCACTGGGGCTTAGATAAAAGAGGAGATCGGCTCCCGCACTCACTGGGCGCTCACTTGGAGTTTCCAAAGCTGAGCGAGGTCAAGGAGGGAGTGTGATGGCGACAAGGCACACCCACCACCCTCTCAGGTTCCTTCATTCATCATTCTGAAAATGGTATCTTAAGGACAAATGCAAAAACCTAACAGCTTGACAAACATTTGGGCTTAAATACATGAGCAAATCCATTAAAGAACACGCCTCGGGACCTAGACTGATCAGTCCTTCCCCTCTGCTCCGTTCTGATACTGAACTACAGACAGCCATGGGTTGGGATACCTGGGGTTACACAGGCATCCCAGGACCAGGAATGTCCCACTCAGCCTCCAGGAACAGCATGAGACAGGACACATGACATATCCCAAACGGGGACCTGGAAAAAAATGCTGACGGACTGGAGAAGAGATGGACAGCCCTAGAACAGAGTCAGGGATATAGCTGCTCATCGGAGAAAGACAAAATAGGTAAAACAACTAGGAGGGTACTTCAAAAACTTCATGGAAAGATTCATATGATCCTTCAGTTCTCTTCTTCCACAGGCTCTTTGAAGTAACCTCATATTAATCCATAGACAAGCAACAGAGCACTTCTTTTCTGGGCAATTGTGAAAAGAGTGATACTCAAAACAAATATTGAAAACCCTGAAATAATAGGACAGGTTTCCCTAACAATGTCCTATTACAGTGTTTCCTCATGTTTTTATGCTTGCCTCGTACGTAGAGGGGAAAACTAACTCGTGTAGAATATTTCCCAAAGACTCTACAGTACATGAAATCCAATTCTAAAATCATGTCATCTATCTGTGATTTTTATTGTAAACATATTTTTTGTGTTATTGGGTTTCAATGACAATAAATTTAATATTTCTTTATTTGTACACCAATGTTTATATCTGCATTATTCACAAAAGGCAAAACACGGAGACAACTGAAATGTCCATTAATGGATGAATGGATAAACAAATATCACATATACATACAATGGAAAACCAGCCTTAAAAGGAATGAAATTTTGATACAGAAAGCTGGAAGACATGAAGCCTAGTGAAACAAGCCACACACAAAAGTACAAATGCTGTATGATTCCACTTTATATGGAAGTACCTACAGTAGTCAAATTCATAGACACGGAAAGTCGAATAGTGATTGCCAGGGCCGGGGGAAGAGGAGAATGGAGAGTTATTGTTTAACAGGCACAGAATTTCAGTTGGGAATGATAAAAACATTCTGCAGATAAATTGTGATGATGATTGCACGTCCATGCACTTAATGACACTGAACTGTACACTTAAAATAGTTAAAATGGTAGGTTTTACGTATATTTTACCACAATAAAAATTTAAACAATTAAAAAATTATAATCCTCTTCAAGGTTGAGGATTTATTGTCAGAATAGCAATGGCAAGTGGTGAAGGGTTGTGGGCTCCTCTCGTCTCCCTCACTTCCATTGACACCATCCTCTATAACTTTACGAATGGTTATTGTCTCCTATTTGTCAATAAATCTAATATTTAATAAGAACTCGTAAGACAGGACCAATTAAGTACTGTATGACGATTTAAAAAAACACAAAAGGAAGACGAGGACCAGGGGACTTGGGGAAGACGGGTGAAGAGTGGATGTGCAGGCTGTGGGTGCAGAAGCGCCACGCAGGTGGCCACGTGTTGCCGGTGCTCAGGAGAAGCGTAGCAGGTCACAGAAAGACCCTTCGGTGCACACGCAGGTGCTGAAGGGAAACCTTAGAACTCCTACCTACTTTTATTTTTGTCTGAGGTGTTAGATGGTTCACAAGAACTTGCACTATGTAAACACGGACTGGCCCTGGGGCACTCGCCGCCACCCGTCATGTTCACGGTCCGGGCAGGAGTCCGGTGAGCGCTCTTCCTCCCCACGCGCAGGGTCTGGCAGTGCACCTCGCTCACTCACATGCTGTCGGCACCCCGCGCTCTCCCGCAGTGTGTGCACCCAGTCAAGCGGACACGCAATGTGTACAAGTGGCGTCTAGTGTTAACTAAACCGACAGTTACTACATGAGCAAGTGAGGAAAAGTTTCCTGTCTAGAAAGAATGACCAAAGTGCACTCTCATTATGCAACCACCCCGTGAAGGAGAATCTGGCCAAGGTGATGCTGGCTCTGTTGGGAGGAACTCTTCTTCGAGGCACGTGTACTGGCTCTGGAACAATTAACCAATCAGACCTGATATTTACAAAGGAGTAAAAAGCAAACATGAAAATGATCGAGAAAGGCTATTTAAAATTGGAATGTATGTTTTCCTCCTCCTGCCCAGGGTCTCTTCCATCTCCTGCACCACACAGGGCTCCAGAGACTCTAGTGAGTCATCGAGTCCAGTGAGGAATTTCAGCCCTCGTGCGGGGGAAGTTGGAGATCTGCTGGATAATCTCATGGGGAACAGAGGTGGCTTGAGCCTTTTGGAATTTGCCACCATCCAGCTGCTCCAGGGGAACTGAATACGTTCTCGTCCTTCGGATGGGAAAAAAGGAAGATTCTCCCACCTGGGTGCAGAACTGTGGAGGTCGGTCTCCTGCCTTGGCAGGTCACGGACCTGGGCCAGGTCACAGCGAACGGTGCAGAGAGAGCTGGAGCACATCATCTTCAGTGTCACCAGGTGATAGAATTTGGATGTGTTGTCCCCACCGAAACTCATGTGGAAATCTGGTCCTCAATGTGGCAGTGCTGGAAGCTGAGTCATGGGGGGCGGATCCCTCATGAATGGATTCATGTTCTCCCTGGGGGAAGTGGGGCCCTAGTGAAATCTTGCTCTATTAGTTCCCTGGAGAGCTGGTTGTATAAAAGACCCTGGCATCTCCTCCCTGCCTCTCTTGCTTCCTCTCACCATGTGATCTGCTTGTACCCGCCAGTGCCTGCCATTTTCCACCATGAGTAGAGGAAGCCCGAGGTCCATGCCAGAATCAGCTGTCCCAGAATCATAAGACAAACAAACCTCTGTTCTTTCCAAATTACCTAGTCTCAGATATTCTCTTAGAGCAACACAAAATGGGCTAATGCACCAGGGAGGAGGTAGCGCGGCCACTGGGGGGATGGAGGTGTCGGGCATCGACCCAGCTGCTATCAGCACCTTCTTGCATGTGAGAGTCTGACACGGCGAGCCCAGGGTTTGCAGCTTTTGGACTTGTCCCAGTTTTGTTTCCACTTCCTTTCACTTTGTCTTCCATTTACGAGCCTCAGATAATGTCATGACTTCAACACTGCGCTCGTGTTATTACACTGGAAGTTCAACACGTTCATCAAAAATGAAAGAAATCTCAATCCAGTAGGAAATATTCATACAAATGAGAACCAATGTTGAAATAAATACGTCTCAATATATGTCTCTTTTCAAATTCTAGCACTTAGAGAGTTGATCCTGTACAGCATTATTAAATTTCTTCGATTGCACTGAAATACAAGTTGCCTCCTCTGTCTGCATTTCCCTATTAAAGGACTCGTTCACTAGATTTGATGCCTTCCACCTTTCTTCACCATAGCTCATATTTTCCGACATAATCGATAGATAATAGCAGCATAGAGCTGAGGCATTAATTCATTAGTTCTCTTCGTCTGTCACCAGTAATGTGTTGACTGCATATACATGAGTGATAACATGCTTGGCAATGTGGATCCAGTTATAACTGAGACAGGGAAACTGTGAGAAAACTTTAGTAGTTGTCAGTACTAGTTTTCCAGTGGAAATTGGAGAGATTAAATCACATAAACTTGCAAGTTACTTGCTGAGAATCTGAACATAGTAAACAATAGTTACCGTGAGTATTGATATAACAAATATCGTAATCCTCTGTAGAGTCTGCATTCAACCGAGTCAAGCCAAGAGAAGCTTTCAGTGCAGCTCCCTTGACACGCTCAGGGCCAGTCACATTGGTGCCTCTCAAATGGAAACTCCACGAGGGGGACCGTCTGCAGGCCTGTGCAGGAGCAGAGCCCAGGCTGCCAGTGTTAGAGCAGTGCCTGGTGCAGAAGAGAAACTGCCCAGCACCCTTGAAGCACCTTCCGGGGAACCGGTGTGGCAGGAAGTCGAGTGACAGAAAATGGCTGCTCTGTGAACAGTTTACAAACGAAATACTAATCTGTCCTTCACAGTCAGTCAGTTTCACCCACGTTTGGTGATATATTTTGAAGCAGGGATTTAAAAAAAAAAAATTGGAAAGGACAGAAAAAAGGTTTAAAAATATACGGAGTATATATATTGTATAAAAATACATGTAGTATATCTATTTTCTTCTTATTCAAAAATAATATATATGTAAATATATGTAAACATAAGTATACCTATGAATCTAACTGTATATACATATATAATCCAACATTATAAATATATAAATATTAGATAATATGTAATACTGTATGTATAATTATCTTTACATATAATATAAACAAAGTATTTACATTGACATATAATTACCTATGCATATAAAATATATATAATTTTAAGCATATATAAAATGCATTTAAATATATAAGTTATTTGTATTGGGGCTTTTTTTGAAGGGAGGGTGAGTGGACATTCCTTGATTTTCAACCACGGATAATCACAATACTAATTCAAAAGCTATTTCCTGGGCTGGAATTAGGGAGTACTTTCCTCAAGCCAAAAATTTAAGGAGGCCGCAATCTAAGGAATCGACACAAATGATATTTCCATGCCGTATGAAAAATGAAAATTAGTGAAAAACTATCCAGGAGAAACAAAGTAATACAATTTTAAGTAAAGACCAGAAATGACCGTGCACTTGCAAATCCCTCAGAGTCTCACCAGGGAGAAGGGAGACTGTGGCAATTGCATGGTCATCAAGTGTGGCAAATTGCACTCACTCTATGCCACTCTCACCCAAGAGCGTTGAAGGTTCTGACCGGCTAAATGCCCTCAACTGCTCCTACACGACACTGCTCCTTTTTCTTCCTAGCAACACAAGTCACGGTGGCGTTCTGCGAAAGAAGTTTCAGCAACCTCAGGTGAAAGAGCAATGATCGAAGATTAATCCTGAATCACAAGAAACCTAAACATGGCCGTTCTGTCCGTTGAAAAGTAAAGTAGCACCTTGCAAATATCGTGGAGTTTCCCTCCTTTAATGCTAGGAAAGTAAAATTACATAAAAACGATCTAAATCAAATAATGCCGCTTTAATTTGCCTAGATTCCTTTTTTCAAAGACTTGAACGTCCTGACTCAGAAACATGGGCCACTGAAAACTCCGACGACCCCACAGGGGGGCGCACGTCCCTCCTCCCGGCCCCGGCCCCGGCCCCGGCCCCGGCCCCGGCCCCGACTCCATCCCTGTTCCCGGCCCCAGCCCCGGCCCCGGCCCCGGTCCCGGCCCCAGTCACGGTCCTGGCGGTATCACCGCCGTCGTCCCCGCTCACTCGCCCGAGGCTCCCGCACTGGGGCTGCTCCCGGACCCGCTGTCTACCCGGCTCCCCTTTCCCAGGCTGTCCCGGCCTCGCGTCCCCCACTCCTGCGGAATCTGTGACCATCACAGCCCGTGCGGTCGCGAGCACTCGGGTCCCGACTCAATGGGTTTCCCCGTCAAACTCAGTCTCGCTGCGGCTTCTACGCGAAAGAAAGCCCCGAGCACAGGGAGCAGCTCAGACACTCACGGCCCTCACCGAAGAAAACTGGGTCGCGCCAAGCCGCGGCGGAGCTCTCTCCGCAGCCATCGGAGGAAAATGTTCTCCACACTATTTAAGCAGCACCGGTTCGGCGCGACAAGCGGCGACGTCTGCTCTCTCGGGCTGTGGCACCCTCTGAAACCAAAAGCGGCCGAGTCCGTCCGCGTTTCCGAAACCGGAGGCTCAGAAAAGGCCGTTCGCGCGCCCTCTCGCGGCCGCCTCGAGAATCACTGAAATTCTCAATGGTCCACATCTGCCTGCTCATGGCGGGAGTGGTGCTCTGCTCCGTCCCTGCCTGCTCATCTGTCTGGGGCATGCCTTCCAGCCATGGCCTGGAAAACCGGCAAGCCATCATGCTAGTGAGACGGATGAAAAAGATCCCATCTCACTCATGCTTCAAGGACAGGAAGAACTTCAATTTTCCTTGGACAGGAGAAAATATCACCCCAATCCAGAAGACACATGCCACCTGTTTCCGTGGTCAGATGCTCCAGCAGATCCTCAGCCTCCTCAAAAGAGAGAACAGCCATGCTGCTTGGGATGCGATCCTCCTCGATAAACTACTCTTCAGCCTTGAGAAGAGCCTGCGACAAGTGCAGATGACAAATGGAGAAACTCTCTCTTGTCCTGATTTGGGAAATGACGTTCGGAAGTATTTCCAAGAAATGATTGGTTATCTGAGGGAAAAGAAATACAGCCCCTGTGCCTGGGAGGTGGTCAGAGTGGAAATTGAAGTGCGCTTAGTCCTCATTCACCGCCTTCAGAGCAACGTCAGGAAATGACGTAGAAGTTATACTCAGGACCCTCCCTAACCAATTACACGATTGTTTACCAGGCCCCCCAAAGCAAGCTAAACTCACACATTTGCACCAGCTGAAAAACATCTGAATCCTAAATCATGGGATTATGTAAAACATACGTTCTACATCGTGAATTTACAGTAGAATGATTAGAGAGAATAACATGGTGTCTTGTCCTAAATAAATACTGTCATGATTTATAATTTTCATTATCTGTTTCAATTCTTGAGTGGTGCTTGTTGTTTCCGAAGTTGGAAGTTTCATTGTTTACAGACATGGTTCTTCAGTCTAGAATTTGGTGAAGGGCATTTGTCAGTCAAGTTGATGCTCGCTCCTGTAACAGAACAAAAGAAAACCACCAGTAGTTAGATGATAATACAAACTGATCTTTCCTTTATAGAAGAGCTCAGTGTTGGCCTCCTCTGAGCGGGGTTTCAGGGACCTCACAACCTACTATTTTGCAGCTTTGCCATCATCAACATATAAGTTCAAACAGGTTTGCGACGCTTGAGGCTACTGTGCTCAGTCGATATGGAAAAAATTATATGGTGGATCACTTGTAGGATGCTTTGAAGGACCCATGCTGCACAGGGTGAACATCACTTCCACCCGTATTTACTCAGCCTGGATTCACGCTCGTCGGATACCTAAGTGCAAAGGAGAGGGGAAAGAGAGTCCGACTGGGGGATTAGTGAGAAGAGAATATATGTTCTTTGAATAAGACCACTCTTTATTTTCACACTGTGTGTACTAACAGTATTTGTAAGAGAAAATTAACTGGCATTCTTGCTAGGCACAGTTTATTTCAAAATCTGATGCCAACTCTGATTCCACAATTTAGACTCAGGGAAAACGACACGGACGTCATTCATTAAAGTTCACAGCGACACTGACTGAATCTTGGAAAGAGTTAAGTGATTCCCAAAGGCACAGGCCAAAATTGAAAAATAGACAAGTGTATAGGGACAAGGTCCCCAAACACATTGTAACATTCACATCGTCTCCGTATTATCGGAAAAGACAAGGAATGTGCGATCAGGCAAGGCGTTGCGCTTCCTTGAGGGGCACTGAAGTAAAAGTGGAAGGTGGGTCTTCCATTTGCAACCAGGCCCTGTGGCACATCCTGAGGTTCTAAATATTAAAACTACAAATGGGAAGAAAGCATCTCTACAATCAAGTGTTTGTGTTTTGTTTTTTAAATCGTCACAAAATCTTCCATTACAATTTCCCTGCATGAAGCGGGAAGAGCTTACAAATTCTTTAGATCTATTGTCTTCCCAATTCATGTCTCCAGTATGTATTGGTATTATTCTTTCCACTGTTATTATAATGATTATTCCTTTCATAAATATTGACTGAGCTCCGGAAATGATAGGAACTAGGCTAAGATGCCCAGGAAACAAGACCGCATAAGACGACTCCTCTGACCAAGAGTAACTTACGGACTCATGGCGACCTATATTCTTAGGACGAAGTTCATTCGAAGGTTCAATGTAATAAAGACATCATCTCTGACAGCTAGGAGAAATAATATAGCCATGTGTAAAGAAGGGGTGTCCTTTGAAATTGTGAATTCCCTTGCTTCTTGCTGGAGACATGACAAGACGATGAGTCAACTTCTGAGTCCATTTATCCACAAGGAGAAAACAAGGGATGCATTTCTCGCTTCCCCGTTATCCAGAGAGCATATTGCACTCTCACAAGTTTGCCTTTTCTGTGTGTAAACTCTTGTGGTTGTTGTGTCTCCCTTGACTCTCTTGAAAGCTGGATCCAGCAAAGCTGAAACCAACCCCTGGACCAGCAGTGATTGCTTTTCCTGGAGCCCATGCCCGTTTGCTACCTTTGACCTGCGTCCCTTCCACCACTTTTCTTCTGCTCTGCCGCATCCCCTCATCTGCGCCTTGGCTGGGCTCAATTTAGCTAAATTATCCTTCGTCGTGTCCTTTGCAGTGGGATATTGCTTTCCTTGTGACGTTTGATCACACTGAGGTACATATATTGGCTTTCTTGGTATTCCCATTCCTTGGGAGGGAAAATGCAGCAACTTTCCTTTCTATGTAAAAGGAAATGGGAAAGAAAGATCTCTGGTGTCTCGCCAGCGGTACACAACAATTGAACAGCCATTTATTTTCATCACACCTACATCCCATTGTTGCCATTTATGACAAAGATGGCTTCCTTTGGTTTAATAAGATTCCATTAGAATTGGAATCTCCGACTGATGTTTGGTTGGAAATTTGAACTTCGGTGCAAAACAAAATTTTCTTTTTAAATAAAATTGATGTTCTCTCCATCGTGCATTCTTCTTGGGATGGTATTGCTCCCAAAAGTGTGAAAATTAGTTCCTAGAGGTGTTAACAAATCTTAGTCATTACAATAATTTGTGGTTCTCCAAAGCCCAAATCTAAGAAAACCTGTCCCTTATTACTAATTTTTATTTCCCTCGGGTTTTCTTGTGTATCAAGAAGCATCGACATTGAGTTCTCGGAAGATCCACAGAGCATATGCAGCATGAGCAATACAAGCCTACGGTGAACAGACGATCGCTTGATCTCAAAATCATGTCTCGAGATGTGGCCTCCACACGAATACATATGGACTGCCTTTGGCTGTCTCGTGGATGGAGCTGAGGTTTGCTCCTGAGTGCTACTGAATGAGTTAATGGCTTTGAGAATTAAATGCAAAGAATTTGTGCTTTATTATGTGGCTCTGCTAAAGTTATTCGCCACATCAATAATGAAGTCGAGTGCTAAAAAGAAATAAGAGTTGACCGCACCTGGGGGAACATCCGGGAGGTGGCCCAGTGACAATGTATTCTATCGTATGGAACAAAATTTAAAGTTAGGTACACGAGAAATTAATGGGAAGAAAATAATTGAATTGATAGATAATTTTTAGCAGTTTTGAAAGATATTTAAGTATGTCATTACATTGGTATTGTGTATTTTTGTAACATGAATTTGCATGTGAAATTTGACTCATTACAATTTATATAAGTCAATAGATGACACAAAAAGGAGCTCAGCAAATAAACTTATAAAGCCAAGTCAAATCAATAACTTTGAAACTTAAGTCTTGGCTTAAAATTTTTATAGAGACCTTCTTAAACATGCATTGAATGCAAAAAGTTAACTTCACACTTTCTTTTCTACGTATGAACCTGAGCTACAGATACGGTCCGTAAATAATTGCACGATATACCCCCGCCTTTGTAGCTTATCACAGGAGGGTCAATTCGGAAAAAACAATTTAACCAGGCTCTGGAGGAAAGGGATGAGCAGGCCACCATGAAAGAAATAAAAGAGAAAAGAAAAAGGTGGAGAAACGCTGCTCTCAAAGTATGTAGAGAGTGCATAAAGAAAGCAAAAACAGAAGTAGAAAGGAAGACACGGGCATCCAAAAAATGGAAACTAGTGTGTTCCCTATTTAAGACACATGCACAAAGCAAGCTCTTCAGAGAACCTAGAGGCTAAGGCTCAGAGTCGCCCATCTCAGCCAGGCCAGCAGCATCTGCGAGATCCCCAATGGCCTTGCCCTTTCCTTTACTGATGGCCCTGCTGGTGCTCAGCTACCAGGCGACCTGCTCTCTGGGCTGTGATCTGCCTCAGGCCCACAGCCTGGGGACCAGGAAGGCCTTGATACTCCTGGGACGAATGAGGAGAATCTCCCCTCTGTCCTGCCTGAAGGACAGAAATGACTTCGGATTCCCCCTGGAAGACTTGGATGGCCACCAGCTGCAGAAGGCCCGAGCCATCTCTGTCCTCCATGAGATGACCCAGCAGAGCTTCAACCTCTTCTGCACAAAGGGCTCATCGGCTGCTTGGGATGAGAGCCTCTTGGACAAACTCTGCACTGGACTCTATCAGCAGCTGGACGACCTGGAAGCCTGTCTGATGCCGGAGGTGGGGGTGGAAGAGACTCCCCTGGTGAACGAGGACTTCGCACTGGCCGTGAGGAAATACTTCCAAAGAATCAGTCTCTACCTGAAAGAGAAGAGGCACAGCCCTTGCGCCTGGGAGGTCGTGAGAGCAGAAATCGTGAGATCCTTCTCTTCATCAATAAACATGCGGGGAAGATTAGGGAGGAGGCAATGAGACCTGGTCCGACGTGGAAACGACTCTCATGGACGAGTACACACTATCGCACTTTCCTGAGCTCTCCGGTCGCCAAGACTGTCACTTCTGCTACAATCATGACATGAAGTGCCTCAAGTTTGTCAGATGCCTTCAGGGTGTTCAGCAGCGTCATGTTCAACCCTGCAGGGACTGGTACTTACAGACGACCGTGCAAATGTATCTATCTATTTATTTATTTAAATGTTTATTTATCTAACTGTTGATAAGATTGAAATTGTTTTTGTCAATACGCCTTTATACTGTGCTTAATAGAACAAAATATATTCTTTGTATTTTGTGAAACTATTATATTGCTTTCTGCATTAAATTTTTACTATAGAAAAATGCTTGTATTTGTTTATTCTTTAAAAAGAGAGTCCAAGCCTGTCTCTACAACCTGACGTAAAAACAGATGGTACAATTCATCTCCTCAACATTAGTGTATTCGAGCTATCGGTAAAAATGAACTTCACCTAAAAGAGGTTGTTTGTTCCCCTCAGAATACGGATGTGAACATGCTCTCTTCTATCTTTGATTCTTGGAGGGACAGAGAGCTCAAAAGAAACACACTCATACTTAATATCAGTTATGTGAAACAGTATAATGAGAAAATGAAACAACCAATAAAATTCTCTCTGCAGAAGGTAGA
This sequence comes from Cynocephalus volans, assembly GCF_027409185.1. Classification (NCBI taxonomy): domain Eukaryota; kingdom Metazoa; phylum Chordata; class Mammalia; order Dermoptera; family Cynocephalidae; genus Cynocephalus; species Cynocephalus volans. Next base: position 62,719,480 of record NC_084475.1, on the reverse strand, counting down.
TGGAAGCATGTCAGGAAATAGAAATAAAATTACCGATACGCCCCACAAATTGCTAGACATGTAAGTGCAAATGTCCAGCACTAGTTGGACACAGGAATTTGCAATTGGCAAGGAATTCAATGCCTGGAGGATCATAATGGCAACTGAAAGTGCAGAAATGAAGTTGGTCATGTGGGAAGAGATGACAGAGGGAGAAACAGACATTGTCTGGATTCTAAGGACCTTCAAACTTTAAAGGAAGTGGACAGAAGAGCCACAGATGAAGAAGATGGAATAGCCATCCATTATAAAGACTCACCCTTTGGAGACAAAGACGATAAATGTCTTTTCTAAACAATAAATGTGCTGAGAAGAGGAATCAGTAGATTCCACAGAAGGTGTGAACTCAAACTGCCCACTACATTGGAAAATAGACCGTACTGGCAACCTTAGTGACATCTGGTTTGTAGAACGAATAAGCAGAAACCATACTGGAGTCGGTAGAAGTGAAATGAGAGAAAAGAAGTTAGTGACCCTGAGGGAAAGACAGAAATTCGAAGAAATCTGGAAAAGAATGCGGGGTTTTTTGTGTGTATAGTTTTTCCCATTTTGCAATACATACTTTTTTCATGGTTAGAAGACATTTTTTATATATACATATATACAGACACACACACACACACACACACACAGAGAGAGAGAGAGAGAGAATATTGTTTATGAATATTCATGAGATAGAAAGCTGATTGTCAGCCCTTGTGCCCATGATGTGAGGGCCAGATTCCTACTGGCAGCACGCCCATTACCACAAATTGCATTTGTACCCTGTGTCCCCCACCCGATAATGCCCGAACTCCCTCTCCCTCCCTCAACCCCTCACTCCACTTTGTAGCCCATGGAATGCTCTGTCCCTCTGCAAGTCCAACACACTGCTATGGACTTTCTTTCCTTCCTTCTTTCTCTCACAGCTCCTTACATAAGTGAGCACATGTGATATTTATACCTCTGTGCTTTGCTTATTTCACTCAACATAAATTTCTCCAGGCTCATCCATGTTGTTGCAAATGGGAGTATGTCATTCTTTTTCGTGGCAGAGTAGTATTCCATGCTCTGTGTTGTGGGGAGGGGGGTTGTATTTAAATGTATATGTCACAGTTTCCTTATTCATTCATCCATTAAAGGATATTGTTATATTTACTGTAAAAGAAAATTGTTCTAGTTAAGTCTGTACTGTCACTTTGCCCAAAAACTCTCTGGAGCCACATCATGTTTGCTATCCGGGATTTAACGACTTTATGCATAGTTGAGAGAATTGCAGAACCAAGACTGAGCTGGCCATCACACAGCTGGGGGTGACAGCTAATGAACTTCAGCACCCAGCTGCTCACCTACCTCTCCAGGTCCCACCCAGGCTCTGGATTGTAGATTTTGGCTGCGTAAGACGAGAGAGGGAAAGACAAGAGCCAGGTCATGACTACAGTGGTGAGGAAGGTATTTGGGTAATCGTGATGCAGTGTCACCTGGAAGCGGCTCAGTTTGAAGGCAGCCACACCTCCATCTTCGCGACTGCTAGTGCCCTGTGCTGTAGTGGGCAAGGCCCCATGCTGTAGAGCACAAGGTCCCAGAGATGACAAGCCAGGCGTAGAAGCACAGCGAATACCAGGAGATGCAGTGCCAAGTCTGCACACGTGTCTACACCACAGGGGCCGGTGAAGAAAACCAGGAGCTCACTGTGCATGGGGTTCACCATTTGGGAGTTCTGATTCCACTGGAAGGAGACTGCACCCATCAGATGATGCTCATTTGCTCAATAAACAAAACTGAGCATCAAGACCTGTGAAGAAGTTCTAAGAACCAACAGTAGCTCGAAAACTCAGATTGTAAGAAATGGGACAAAATCTGGTGTACTGGGTTCCTGCTTACACAGATAGAAATTGCAAAATTTCTTGCATTTAGGTTACAACTCTGCTTGGCATACAATTGTTTTTTTCAACTAGGTTCTCCCAAGATACCGACACTGCGTAAATCTGAGTGCCCCAACACTGACTGAATGTCATGATGCCATCTGCCAAGGATCAACTCCCTCGTTATGTCAGGAACATTACAAGCAGAATTCCTCTTGGGGGATCTCTTTTTCTTCATCCAGGTCTTGACAGATTTTACAAGCCCACATTAGGCAGTCTGGGGTGCGTCAGTGGGAGACCCACTCGTTGAGGTTACTGAATATAAAACACTTTAATGTAAGCAAGACCCACTGCCGACCTCCTCCCCAGTCCACCTTTCCTTCTTCATCTACTCATGTTTCAAAGGCCGACTCTGTAGCCATGCCTACAACGGTCCTTGGAGAAAACCCTCAAGCACGTCAGGGAGAAGAGGCAACCGCACAAGACTCAGTACCTGACCTGGAAACCTCTTTCACCCCATTCTCTCCTGTGGGTGACAGAAGGCCAGATGGGGCCCATCCAATAGGGTGCACGGGTGTGCAGAGGTCCCTCTGAAGCAGAGGATGACAGTCAGGACAAACATCAACAACAGCGAAACAGAAGGCCTTGGAAGACACTAAGCAGGAGAAGATGAAATAGACGATGCAGGAATGGAGACCATCCATCCATGGGAGAAGAGTCTCTTTATCAGGACGGGTGATTAGTAGAGAAGCCTGAGCACAAGGAAGCCCAGTTCCTGCCATAGATCCCACCAGAGAATACATCAAAAACAGAATGAGGCATTTCTTTCCATGCTTTCATGTATATAAAAGGGGGAGGGAACCAAAATATCCCGATTTCATGCTCCAGAAGGAGCCTAGGCTCCCAGCCAGGATGGGACAGTCTAGACCAAGGATGGCAGGTCCATCCCACCATCCTCACGCCTGCCCCGGACACTGGGTCTGGGGTTCTGTTTCCTCTGGTCCGTGGACGGTTTTCCTTCACTGTCTACTCTCCAGAAAACTCCTTTCAAAGAAATGTTTTCAGAAAATTCGAAATATTTCATGGTTTTTCATAGTATGCATTCTCTGAAAAGGAGGTGTAATGTGAACAGCAAAATTGATTCTTCACGAATATGTTTGTTTCTCCTAAAGAAAGAGTGTTTTCTTTTTTCTCTGCTACATTTGGTGGAAGGTTCGCAAATCCCAGGCACTGGGGCTTAGATAAAAGAGGAGATCGGCTCCCGCACTCACTGGGCGCTCACTTGGAGTTTCCAAAGCTGAGCGAGGTCAAGGAGGGAGTGTGATGGGGACAAGGCACACCCACCACCCTCTCAGGTTCCTTCATTCATCATTCTGAAAATGGTATCTTAAGGACAAATGCAAAAACCTAACAGCTTGACAAACATTTGGGCTTAAATACATGAGCAAATCCATTAAAGAACATGCCTCGGGACCTAGACTGATCAGTCCTTCCCCTCTGCTCCGTTCTGATACTGAACTACAGACAGCCATGGGTTGGGATACCTGGGGTAACACAGGCATCCCAGGACCAGGAATGTCCCACTCAGCCTCCAGGAACAGCATGAGACAGGACACATGACATATCCCAAACGGGGACCTGGAAAAAAATGCTGACGGACTGGAGAAGAGATGAACAGCCCTAGAACAGAGTCAGGGATATAGCTGCTCATCGGAGAAAGACAAAATAGGTAAAACAACTAGGAGGGTACTTCAAAAACTTCATGGAAAGATTCATATGATCCTTCAGTTCTCTTCTTCCACAGGCTCTTTGAAGTAACCTCATATTAATCCATAGACAAGCAACAGAGCACTTCTTTTCTGGGCAATTGTGAAAAGAGTGATACTCAAAACAAATATTGAAAACCCTGAAATAATAGGACAGGTTTCCCTAACAATGTCCTATTACAGTGTTTCCTCATGTTTTTATGCTTGCCTCGTACGTAGAGGGGAAAACTAACTCGTGTAGAATATTTCCCAAAGACTCTACAGTACATGAAATCCAATTCTAAAATCATGTCATCTATCTGTGATTTTTATTGTAAACATATTTTTTGTGTTATTGGGTTTCAATGACAATAAATTTAATATTTCTTTATTTGTACACCAATGTTTATATCTGCATTATTCACAAAAGGCAAAACACGGAGACAACTGAAATGTCCATTAATGGATGAATGGATAAACAAATATCACATATACATACAATGGAAAACCAGCCTTAAAAGGAATGAAATTTTGATACAGGAAGCTGGAAGACATGAAGCCTAGTGAAACAAGCCACACACAAAAGTACAAATGCTGTATGATTCCACTTTATATGGAAGTACCTACAGTAGTCAAATTCATAGACACGGAAAGTCGAATAGTGATTGCCAGGGCCGGGGGAAGAGGAGAATGGAGAGTTATTGTTTAACAGGCACAGAATTTCAGTTGGGAATGATAAAAACATTCTGCAGATAAATTGTGATGATGATTGCACGTCCATGCACTTAATGACACTGAACTGTACACTTAAAATAGTTAAAATGGTAGGTTTTACGTATATTTTACCACAATAAAAATTTAAACAATTAAAAAATTATAATCCTCTTCAAGGTTGAGGATTTATTGTCAGAATAGCAATGGCAAGTGGTGAAGGGTTGTGGGCTCCTCTTGTCTCCCTCACTTCCATTGACACCATCCTCTATAACTTTACGAATGGTTATTGTCTCCTATTTGTCAATAAATCTAATATTTAATAAGAACTCGTAAGACAGGACCAATTAAGTACTGTATGACGATTTAAAAAAACACAAAAGAAAGACGAGGACCAGGGGCCTTGGGGAAGACGGGTGAAGAGTGGATGTGCAGGCTGTGGGTGCAGAAGCGCCACGCAGGTGGCCACGTGTTGCCGGTGCTCAGGAGAAGCGTAGCAGGTCACAGAAAGACCCTTCGGTGCACACGCAGGTGCTGAAGGGAAACCTTAGAACTCCTACCTACTTTTATTTTTGTCTGAGGTGTTAGATGGTTCATAAGAACTTGCACTATGTAAACACGGACTGGCCCTGGGGCGCTCGCCGCCACCCGTCATGTTCACGGTCCGGGCAGGAGTCCGGTGAGCGCTCTTCCTCCCCACGCGCAGGGTCTGGCAGTGCACCTCGCTCACTCACATGCTGTCGGCACCCCGCGCTCTCCCGCAGTGTGTGCACCCAGTCAAGCGGACACGCAATGTGTACAAGTGGCGTCTAGTGTTAACTAAACCGACAGTTACTACATGAGCAAGTGAGGAAAAGTTTCCTGTCTAGAAAGAATGACCAAAGTGCACTCTCATTATGCAACCACCCCGTGAAGGAGAATCTGGCCAAGGTGATGCTGGCTCTGTTGGGAGGAACTCTTCTTCGAGGCACGTGTACTGGCTCTGGAACAATTAACCAATCAGACCTGATATTTACAAAGGAGTAAAAAGCAAACATGAAAATGATCGAGAAAGGCTATTTAAAATTGGAATGTATGTTTTCCTCCTCCTGCCCAGGGTCTCTTCCATCTCCTGCACCACACAGGGCTCCAGAGACTCTAGTGAGTCATCGAGTCCAGTGAGGAATTTCAGCCCTCGTGCGGGGGAAGTTGGAGATCTGCTGGATAATCTCATGGGGAACAGAGGTGGCTTGAGCCTTTTGGAATTTGCCACCATCCAGCTGCTCCAGGGGAACTGAATACGTTCTCGTCCTTCGGATGGGAAAAAAGGAAGATTCTCCCACCTGGGTGCAGAACTGTGGAGGTCGGTCTCCTGCCTTGGCAGGTCACGGACCTGGGCCAGGTCACAGCGAACGGTGCAGAGAGAGCTGGAGCACATCATCTTCAGTGTCACCAGGTGATAGAATTTGGATGTGTTGTCCCCACCGAAACTCATGTGGAAATCTGGTCCTCAATGTGGCAGTGCTGGAAGCTGAGTCATGGGGGGCGGATCCCTCATGAATGGATTCATGTTCTCCCTGGGGGAAGTGGGGCCCTAGTGAAATCTTGCTCTATTAGTTCCCTGGAGAGCTGGTTGTATAAAAGACCCTGGCATCTCCTCCCTGCCTCTCTTGCTTCCTCTCAAAATGTGATCTGCTTGTACCCGCCAGTGCCTGCCATTTTCCACCATGAGTAGAGGAAGCCCGAGGTCCATGCCAGAATCAGCTGTCCCAGAATCATAAGACAAACAAACCTCTGTTCTTTCCAAATTACCTAGTCTCAGATATTCTCTTAGAGCAACACAAAATGGGCTAATGCACCAGGGAGGAGGTAGCGCGGCCACTGGGGGGATGGAGGTGTCGGGCATCGACCCAGCTGCTATCAGCACCTTCTTGCATGTGAGAGTCTGACACGGCGAGCCCAGGGTTTGCAGCTTTTGGACTTGTCCCAGTTTTGTTTCCACTTCCTTTCACTTTGTCTTCCATTTACGAGCCTCAGATAATGTCATGACTTCAACACTGCGCTCGTGTTATTACACTGGAAGTTCAACACGTTCATCAAAAATGAAAGAAATCTCAATCCAGTAGGAAATATTCATACAAATGAGAACCAATGTTGAAATAAATACGTCTCAATATATGTCTCTTTTCAAATTCTAGCACTTAGAGAGTTGATCCTGTACAGCATTATTAAATTTCTTCGATTGCACTGAAATACAAGTTGCCTCCTCTGTCTGCATTTCCCTATTAAAGGACTCGTTCACTAGATTTGATGCCTTCCACCTTTCTTCACCATAGCTCATATTTTCCGACATAATCGATAGATAATAGCAGCATAGAGCTGAGGCATTAATTCATTAGTTCTCTTCGTCTGTCACCAGTAATGTGTTGACTGCATATACATGAGTGATAACATGCTTGGCAATGTGGATCCAGTTATAACTGAGACAGGGAAACTGTGAGAAAACTTTAGTAGTTGTCAGTACTAGTTTTCCAGTGGAAATTGGAGAGATTAAATCACATAAACTTGCAAGTTACTTGCTGAGAATCTGAACATAGTAAACAATAGTTACCGTGAGTATTGATATAACAAATATCGTAATCCTCTGTAGAGTCTGCATTCAACCGAGTCAAGCCAAGAGAAGCTTTCAGTGCAGCTCCCTTGACACGCTCAGGGCCAGTCACATTGGTGCCTCTCAAATGGAAACTCCACGAGGGGGACCGTCTGCAGGCCTGTGCAGGAGCAGAGCCCAGGCTGCCAGTGTTAGAGCAGTGCCTGGTGCAGAAGAGAAACTGCCCAGCACCCTTGAAGCACCTTCCGGGGAACCGGTGTGGCAGGAAGTCGAGTGACAGAAAATGGCTTCTCTGTGAACAGTTTACAAACGAAATACTAATCTGTCCTTCACAGTCAGTCAGTTTCACCCACGTTTGGTGATATATTTTGAAGCAGGGATTTAAAAAAAAAAAAATTGGAAAGGACAGAAAAAAGGTTTAAAAATATACGGAGTATATATATTGTATAAAAATACATGTAGTATATCTATTTTCTTCTTATTCAAAAATAATATATATGTAAATATATGTAAACATAAGTATACCTATGAATCTAACTGTATATACATATATAATCCAACATTATAAATATATAAATATTAGATAATATGTAATACTGTATGTATAATTATCTTTACATATAATATAAACAAAGTATTTACATTGACATATAATTACCTATGCATATAAAATATATATAATTTTAAGCATATATAAAATGCATTTAAATATATAAGTTATTTGTATTGGGGCTTTTTTTGAAGGGAGGGTGAGTGGACATTCCTTGATTTTCAACCACGGATAATCACAATACTAATTCAAAAGCTATTTCCTGGGCTGGAATTAGGGAGTACTTTCCTCAAGCCAAAAATTTAAGGAGGCCGCAATCTAAGGAATCGACACAAATGATATTTCCATGCCGTATGAAAAATGAAAATTAGTGAAAAACTATCCAGGAGAAACAAAGTAATACAATTTTAAGTAAAGACCAGAAATGACCGTGCACTTGCAAATCCCTCAGAGTCTCACCAGGGAGAAGGGAGACTGTGGCAATTGCATGGTCATCAAGTGTGGCAAATTGCACTCACTCTATGCCACTCTCACCCAAGAGCGTTGAAGGTTCTGACCGGCTAAATGCCCTCAACTGCTCCTACACGACACTGCTCCTTTTTCTTCCTAGCAACACAAGTCACGGTGGCGTTCTGCGAAAGAAGTTTCAGCAACCTCAGGTGAAAGAGCAATGATCGAAGATTAATCCTGAATCACAAGAAACCTAAACATGGCCGTTCTGTCCGTTGAAAAGTAAAGTAGCACCTTGCAAATATCGTGGAGTTTCCCTCCTTTAATGCTAGGAAAGTAAAATTACATAAAAACGATCTAAATCAAATAATGCCGCTTTAATTTGCCTAGATTCCTTTTTTCAAAGACTTGAACGTCCTGACTCAGAAACATGGGCCACTGAAAACTCCGACGACCCCACAGGGGGGCGCACGTCCCTCCTCCCGGCCCCGGCCCCGGCCCCGGCCCCGGCCCCGGCCCCGACTCCATCCCTGTTCCCGGCCCCAGCCCCGGCCCCGGCCCCGGTCCCGGCCCCAGTCACGGTCCTGGCGGTATCACCGCCGTCGTCCCCGCTCACTCGCCCGAGGCTCCCGCACTGGGGCTGCTCCCGGACCCGCTGTCTACCCGGCTCCCCTTTCCCAGGCTGTCCCGGCCTCGCGTCCCCCACTCCTGCGGAATCTGTGACCATCACAGCCCGTGCGGTCGCGAGCACTCGGGTCCCGACTCAATGGGTTTCCCCGTCAAACTCAGTCTCGCTGCGGCTTCTACGCGAAAGAAAGCCCCGAGCACAGGGAGCAGCTCAGACACTCACGGCCCTCACCGAAGAAAACTGGGTCGCGCCAAGCCGCGGCGGAGCTCTCTCCGCAGCCATCGGAGGAAAATGTTCTCCACACTATTTAAGCAGCACCGGTTCGGCGCGACAAGCGGCGACGTCTGCTCTCTCGGGCTGTGGCACCCTCTGAAACCAAAAGCGGCCGAGTCCGTCCGCGTTTCCGAAACCGGAGGCTCAGAAAAGGCCGTTCGCGCGCCCTCTCGCGGCCGCCTCGAGAATCACTGAAATTCTCAATGGTCCACATCTGCCTGCTCATGGCGGGAGTGGTGCTCTGCTCCGTCCCTGCCTGCTCATCTGTCTGGGGCATGCCTTCCAGCCATGGCCTGGAAAACCGGCAAGCCATCATGCTAGTGAGACGGATGAAAAAGATCCCATCTCACTCATGCTTCAAGGACAGGAAGAACTTCAATTTTCCTTGGACAGGAGAAAATATCACCCCAATCCAGAAGACACATGCCACCTGTTTCCGTGGTCAGATGCTCCAGCAGATCCTCAGCCTCCTCAAAAGAGAGAACAGCCATGCTGCTTGGGATGCGATCCTCCTCGATAAACTACTCTTCAGCCTTGAGAAGAGCCTGCGACAAGTGCAGATGACAAATGGAGAAACTCTCTCTTGTCCTGATTTGGGAAATGACGTTCGGAAGTATTTCCAAGAAATGATTGGTTATCTGAGGGAAAAGAAATACAGCCCCTGTGCCTGGGAGGTGGTCAGAGTGGAAATTGAAGTGCGCTTAGTCCTCATTCACCGCCTTCAGAGCAACGTCAGGAAATGACGTAGAAGTTATACTCAGGACCCTCCCTAACCAATTACACGATTGTTTACCAGGCCCCCCAAAGCAAGCTAAACTCACACATTTGCACCAGCTGAAAAACATCTGAATCCTAAATCATGGGATTATGTAAAACATACGTTCTACATCGTGAATTTACAGTAGAATGATTAGAGAGAATAACATGGTGTCTTGTCCTAAATAAATACTGTCATGATTTATAATTTTCATTATCTGTTTCAATTCTTGAGTGGTGCTTGTTGTTTCCGAAGTTGGAAGTTTCATTGTTTACAGACATGGTTCTTCAGTCTAGAATTTGGTGAAGGGCATTTGTCAGTCAAGTTGATGCTCGCTCCTGTAACAGAACAAAAGAAAACCACCAGTAGTTAGATGATAATACAAACTGATCTTTCCTTTATAGAAGAGCTCAGTGTTGGCCTCCTCTGAGCGGGGTTTCAGGGACCTCACAACCTACTATTTTGCAGCTTTGCCATCATCAACATATAAGTTCAAACAGGTTTGCGACGCTTGAGGCTACTGTGCTCAGTCGATATGGAAAAAATTATATGGTGGATCACTTGTAGGATGCTTTGAAGGACCCATGCTGCACAGGGTGAACATCACTTCCACCCGTATTTACTCAGCCTGGATTCACGCTCGTCGGATACCTAAGTGCAAAGGAGAGGGGAAAGAGAGTCCGACTGGGGGATTAGTGAGAAGAGAATATATGTTCTTTGAATAAGACCACTCTTTATTTTCACACTGTGTGTACTAACAGTATTTGTAAGAGAAAATTAACTGGCATTCTTGCTAGGCACAGTTTATTTCAAAATCTGATGCCAACTCTGATTCCACAATTTAGACTCAGGGAAAACGACACGGACGTCATTCATTAAAGTTCACAGCGACACTGACTGAATCTTGGAAAGAGTTAAGTGATTCCCAAAGGCACAGGCCAAAATTGAAAAATAGACAAGTGTATAGGGACAAGGTCCCCAAACACATTGTAACATTCACATCGTCTCCGTATTATCGGAAAAGACAAGGAATGTGCGATCAGGCAAGGCGTTGCGCTTCCTTGAGGGGCACTGAAGTAAAAGTGGAAGGTGGGTCTTCCATTTGCAACCAGGCCCTGTGGCACATCCTGAGGTTCTAAATATTAAAACTACAAATGGGAAGAAAGCATCTCTACAATCAAGTGTTTGTGTTTTGTTTTTTAAATCGTCACAAAATCTTCCATTACAATTTCCCTGCATGAAGCGGGAAGAGCTTACAAATTCTTTAGATCTATTGTCTTCCCAATTCATGTCTCCAGTATGTATTGGTATTATTCTTTCCACTGTTATTATAATGATTATTCCTTTCATAAATATTGACTGAGCTCCGGAAATGATAGGAACTAGGCTAAGATGCCCAGGAAACAAGACCGCATAAGACGACTCCTCTGACCAAGAGTAACTTACGGACTCATGGCGACCTATATTCTTAGGACGAAGTTCATTCGAAGGTTCAATGTAATAAAGACATCATCTCTGACAGCTAGGAGAAATAATATAGCCATGTGTAAAGAAGGGGTGTCCTTTGAAATTGTGAATTCCCTTGCTTCTTGCTGGAGACATGACAAGACGATGAGTCAACTTCTGAGTCCATTTATCCACAAGGAGAAAACAAGGGATGCATTTCTCGCTTCCCCGTTATCCAGAGAGCATATTGCACTCTCACAAGTTTGCCTTTTCTGTGTGTAAACTCTTGTGGTTGTTGTGTCTCCCTTGACTCTCTTGAAAGCTGGATCCAGCAAAGCTGAAACCAACCCCTGGACCAGCAGTGATTGCTTTTCCTGGAGCCCATGCCCGTTTGCTACCTTTGACCTGCGTCCCTTCCACCACTTTTCTTCTGCTCTGCCGCATCCCCTCATCTGCGCCTTGGCTGGGCTCAATTTAGCTAAATTATCCTTCGTCGTGTCCTTTGCAGTGGGATATTGCTTTCCTTGTGACGTTTGATCACACTGAGGTACATATATTGGCTTTCTTGGTATTCCCATTCCTTGGGAGGGAAAATGCAGCAACTTTCCTTTCTATGTAAAAGGAAATGGGAAAGAAAGATCTCTGGTGTCTCGCCAGCGGTACACAACAATTGAACAGCCATTTATTTTCATCACACCTACATCCCATTGTTGCCATTTATGACAAAGATGGCTTCCTTTGGTTTAATAAGATTCCATTAGAATTGGAATCTCCGACTGATGTTTGGTTGGAAATTTGAACTTCGGTGCAAAACAAAATTTTCTTTTTAAATAAAATTGATGTTCTCTCCATCGTGCATTCTTCTTGGGATGGTATTGCTCCCAAAAGTGTGAAAATTAGTTCCTAGAGGTGTTAACAAATCTTAGTCATTACAATAATTTGTGGTTCTCCAAAGCCCAAATCTAAGAAAACCTGTCCCTTATTACTAATTTTTATTTCCCTCGGGTTTTCTTGTGTATCAAGAAGCATCGACATTGAGTTCTCGGAAGATCCACAGAGCATATGCAGCATGAGCAATACAAGCCTACGGTGAACAGACGATCGCTTGATCTCAAAATCATGTCTCGAGATGTGGCCTCCACACGAATACATATGGACTGCCTTTGGCTGTCTCGTGGATGGAGCTGAGGTTTGCTCCTGAGTGCTACTGAATGAGTTAATGGCTTTGAGAATTAAATGCAAAGAATTTGTGCTTTATTATGTGGCTCTGCTAAAGTTATTCGCCACATCAATAATGAAGTCGAGTGCTAAAAAGAAATAAGAGTTGACCGCACCTGGGGGAACATCCGGGAGGTGGCCCAGTGACAATGTATTCTATCGTATGGAACAAAATTTAAAGTTAGGTACACGAGAAATTAATGGGAAGAAAATAATTGAATTGATAGATAATTTTTAGCAGTTTTGAAAGATATTTAAGTATGTCATTACATTGGTATTGTGTATTTTTGTAACATGAATTTGCATGTGAAATTTGACTCATTACAATTTATATAAGTCAATAGATGACACAAAAAGGAGCTCAGCAAATAAACTTATAAAGCCAAGTCAAATCAATAACTTTGAAACTTAAGTCTTGGCTTAAAATTTTTATAGAGACCTTCTTAAACATGCATTGAATGCAAAAAGTTAACTTCACACTTTCTTTTCTACGTATGAACCTGAGCTACAGATACGGTCCGTAAATAATTGCACGATATACCCCCGCCTTTGTAGCTTATCACAGGAGGGTCAATTCGGAAAAAACAATTTAACCAGGCTCTGGAGGAAAGGGATGAGCAGGCCACCATGAAAGAAATAAAAGAGAAAAGAAAAAGGTGGAGAAACGCTGCTCTCAAAGTATGTAGAGAGTGCATAAAGAAAGCAAAAACAGAAGTAGAAAGGAAGACACGGGCATCCAAAAAATGGAAACTAGTGTGTTCCCTATTTAAGACACATGCACAAAGCAAGCTCTTCAGAGAACCTAGAGGCTAAGGCTCAGAGTCGCCCATCTCAGCCAGGCCAGCAGCATCTGCGAGATCCCCAATGGCCTTGCCCTTTCCTTTACTGATGGCCCTGCTGGTGCTCAGCTACCAGGCGACCTGCTCTCTGGGCTGTGATCTGCCTCAGGCCCACAGCCTGGGGACCAGGAAGGCCTTGATACTCCTGGGACGAATGAGGAGAATCTCCCCTCTGTCCTGCCTGAAGGACAGAAATGACTTCGGATTCCCCCTGGAAGACTTGGATGGCCACCAGCTGCAGAAGGCCCGAGCCATCTCTGTCCTCCATGAGATGACCCAGCAGAGCTTCAACCTCTTCTGCACAAAGGGCTCATCGGCTGCTTGGGATGAGAGCCTCTTGGACAAACTCTGCACTGGACTCTATCAGCAGCTGGACGACCTGGAAGCCTGTCTGATGCCGGAGGTGGGGGTGGAAGAGACTCCCCTGGTGAACGAGGACTTCGCACTGGCCGTGAGGAAATACTTCCAAAGAATCAGTCTCTACCTGAAAGAGAAGAGGCACAGCCCTTGCGCCTGGGAGGTCGTGAGAGCAGAAATCGTGAGATCCTTCTCTTCATCAATAAACATGCGGGGAAGATTAGGGAGGAGGCAATGAGACCTGGTCCGACGTGGAAACGACTCTCATGGACGAGTACACACTATCGCACTTTCCTGAGCTCTCCGGTCGCCAAGACTGTCACTTCTGCTACAATCATGACATGAAGTGCCTCAAGTTTGTCAGATGCCTTCAGGGTGTTCAGCAGCGTCATGTTCAACCCTGCAGGGACTGGTACTTACAGACGACCGTGCAAATGTATCTATCTATTTATTTATTTAAATGTTTATTTATCTAACTGTTGATAAGATTGAAATTGTTTTTGTCAATACGCCTTTATACTGTGCTTAATAGAACAAAATATATTCTTTGTATTTTGTGAAACTATTATATTGCTTTCTGCATTAAATTTTTACTATAGAAAAATGCTTGTATTTGTTTATTCTTTAAAAAGAGAGTCCAAGCCTGTCTCTACAACCTGACGTAAAAACAGATGGTACAATTCATCTCCTCAACATTAGTGTATTCGAGCTATCGGTAAAAATGAACTTCACCTAAAAGAGGTTGTTTGTTCCCCTCAGAATACGGATGTGAACATGCTCTCTTCTATCTTTGATTCTTGGAGGGACAGAGAGCTCAAAAGAAACACACTCATACTTAATATCAGTTATGTGAAACAGTATAATGAGAAAATGAAACAACCAATAAAATTCTCTCTGCAGAAGGTAGATGGAAGCATGTCAGGAAATAGAAATAAAATTACCGATACGCCCCACAAATTGCTAGACATGTAAGTGCAAATGTCCAGCACTAGTTGGACACAGGAATTTGCAATTGGCAAGGAATTCAATGCCTGGAGGATCATAATGGCAACTGAAAGTGCAGAAATGAAGTTGGTCATGTGGGAAGAGATGACAGAGGGAGAAACAGACATTGTCTGGATTCTAAGGACCTTCAAACTTTAAAGGAAGTGGACAGAAGAGCCACAGATGAAGAAGATGGAATAGCCATCCATTATAAAGACTCACCCTTTGGAGACAAAGACGATAAATGTCTTTTCTAAACAATAAATGTGCTGAGAAGAGGAATCAGTAGATTCCACAGAAGGTGTGAACTCAAACTGCCCACTACATTGGAAAATAGACCGTACTGGCAACCTTAGTGACATCTGGTTTGTAGAACGAATAAGCAGAAACCATACTGGAGTCGGTAGAAGTGAAATGAGAGAAAAGAAGTTAGTGACCCTGAGGGAAAGACAGAAATTCGAAGAAATCTGGAAAAGAATGCGGGGTTTTTTGTGTGTATAGTTTTTCCCATTTTGCAATACATACTTTTTTCATGGTTAGAAGACATTTTTTATATATACATATATACAGACACACACACACACACACACACAGAGAGAGAGAGAGAGAGAATATTGTTTATGAATATTCATGAGATAGAAAGCTGATTGTCAGCCCTTGTGCCCATGATGTGAGGGCCAGATTCCTACTGGCAGCACGCCCATTACCACAAATTGCATTTGTACCCTGTGTCCCCCACCCGATAATGCCCGAACTCCCTCTCCCTCCCTCAACCCCTCACTCCACTTTGTAGCCCATGGAATGCTCTGTCCCTCTGCAAGTCCAACACACTGCTATGGACTTTCTTTCCTTCCTTCTTTCTCTCACAGCTCCTTACATAAGTGAGCACATGTGATATTTATACCTCTGTGCTTTGCTTATTTCACTCAACATAAATTTCTCCAGGCTCATCCATGTTGTTGCAAATGGGAGTATGTCATTCTTTTTCGTGGCAGAGTAGTATTCCATGCTCTGTGTTGTGGGGAGGGGGGTTGTATTTAAATGTATATGTCACAGTTTCCTTATTCATTCATCCATTAAAGGATATTGTTATATTTACTGTAAAAGAAAATTGTTCTAGTTAAGTCTGTACTGTCACTTTGCCCAAAAACTCTCTGGAGCCACATCATGTTTGCTATCCGGGATTTAACGACTTTATGCATAGTTGAGAGAATTGCAGAACCAAGACTGAGCTGGCCATCACACAGCTGGGGGTGACAGCTAATGAACTTCAGCACCCAGCTGCTCACCTACCTCTCCAGGTCCCACCCAGGCTCTGGATTGTAGATTTTGGCTGCGTAAGACGAGAGAGGGAAAGACAAGAGCCAGGTCATGACTACAGTGGTGAGGAAGGTATTTGGGTAATCGTGATGCAGTGTCACCTGGAAGCGGCTCAGTTTGAAGGCAGCCACACCTCCATCTTCGCGACTGCTAGTGCCCTGTGCTGTAGTGGGCAAGGCCCCATGCTGTAGAGCACAAGGTCCCAGAGATGACAAGCCAGGCGTAGAAGCACAGCGAATACCAGGAGATGCAGTGCCAAGTCTGCACACGTGTCTACACCACAGGGGCCGGTGAAGAAAACCAGGAGCTCACTGTGCATGGGGTTCACCATTTGGGAGTTCTGATTCCACTGGAAGGAGACTGCACCCATCAGATGATGCTCATTTGCTCAATAAACAAAACTGAGCATCAAGACCTGTGAAGAAGTTCTAAGAACCAACAGTAGCTCGAAAACTCAGATTGTAAGAAATGGGACAAAATCTGGTGTACTGGGTTCCTGCTTACACAGATAGAAATTGCAAAATTTCTTGCATTTAGGTTACAACTCTGCTTGGCATACAATTGTTTTTTTCAACTAGGTTCTCCCAAGATACCGACACTGCGTAAATCTGAGTGCCCCAACACTGACTGAATGTCATGATGCCATCTGCCAAGGATCAACTCCCTCGTTATGTCAGGAACATTACAAGCAGAATTCCTCTTGGGGGATCTCTTTTTCTTCATCCAGGTCTTGACAGATTTTACAAGCCCACATTAGGCAGTCTGGGGTGCGTCAGTGGGAGACCCACTCGTTGAGGTTACTGAATATAAAACACTTTAATGTAAGCAAGACCCACTGCCGACCTCCTCCCCAGTCCACCTTTCCTTCTTCATCTACTCATGTTTCAAAGGCCGACTCTGTAGCCATGCCTACAACGGTCCTTGGAGAAAACCCTCAAGCACGTCAGGGAGAAGAGGCAACCGCACAAGACTCAGTACCTGACCTGGAAACCTCTTTCACCCCATTCTCTCCTGTGGGTGACAGAAGGCCAGATGGGGCCCATCCAATAGGGTGCACGGGTGTGCAGAGGTCCCTCTGAAGCAGAGGATGACAGTCAGGACAAACATCAACAACAGCGAAACAGAAGGCCTTGGAAGACACTAAGCAGGAGAAGATGAAATAGACGATGCAGGAATGGAGACCATCCATCCATGGGAGAAGAGTCTCTTTATCAGGACGGGTGATTAGTAGAGAAGCCTGAGCACAAGGAAGCCCAGTTCCTGCCATAGATCCCACCAGAGAATACATCAAAAACAGAATGAGGCATTTCTTTCCATGCTTTCATGTATATAAAAGGGGGAGGGAACCAAAATATCCCGATTTCATGCTCCAGAAGGAGCCTAGGCTCCCAGCCAGGATGGGACAGTCTAGACCAAGGATGGCAGGTCCATCCCACCATCCTCACGCCTGCCCCGGACACTGGGTCTGGGGTTCTGTTTCCTCTGGTCCGTGGACGGTTTTCCTTCACTGTCTACTCTCCAGAAAACTCCTTTCAAAGAAATGTTTTCAGAAAATTCGAAATATTTCATGGTTTTTCATAGTATGCATTCTCTGAAAAGGAGGTGTAATGTGAACAGCAAAATTGATTCTTCACGAATATGTTTGTTTCTCCTAAAGAAAGAGTGTTTTCTTTTTTCTCTGCTACATTTGGTGGAAGGTTCGCAAATCCCAGGCACTGGGGCTTAGATAAAAGAGGAGATCGGCTCCCGCACTCACTGGGCGCTCACTTGGAGTTTCCAAAGCTGAGCGAGGTCAAGGAGGGAGTGTGATGGGGACAAGGCACACCCACCACCCTCTCAGGTTCCTTCATTCATCATTCTGAAAATGGTATCTTAAGGACAAATGCAAAAACCTAACAGCTTGACAAACATTTGGGCTTAAATACATGAGCAAATCCATTAAAGAACATGCCTCGGGACCTAGACTGATCAGTCCTTCCCCTCTGCTCCGTTCTGATACTGAACTACAGACAGCCATGGGTTGGGATACCTGGGGTAACACAGGCATCCCAGGACCAGGAATGTCCCACTCAGCCTCCAGGAACAGCATGAGACAGGACACATGACATATCCCAAACGGGGACCTGGAAAAAAATGCTGACGGACTGGAGAAGAGATGAACAGCCCTAGAACAGAGTCAGGGATATAGCTGCTCATCGGAGAAAGACAAAATAGGTAAAACAACTAGGAGGGTACTTCAAAAACTTCATGGAAAGATTCATATGATCCTTCAGTTCTCTTCTTCCACAGGCTCTTTGAAGTAACCTCATATTAATCCATAGACAAGCAACAGAGCACTTCTTTTCTGGGCAATTGTGAAAAGAGTGATACTCAAAACAAATATTGAAAACCCTGAAATAATAGGACAGGTTTCCCTAACAATGTCCTATTACAGTGTTTCCTCATGTTTTTATGCTTGCCTCGTACGTAGAGGGGAAAACTAACTCGTGTAGAATATTTCCCAAAGACTCTACAGTACATGAAATCCAATTCTAAAATCATGTCATCTATCTGTGATTTTTATTGTAAACATATTTTTTGTGTTATTGGGTTTCAATGACAATAAATTTAATATTTCTTTATTTGTACACCAATGTTTATATCTGCATTATTCACAAAAGGCAAAACACGGAGACAACTGAAATGTCCATTAATGGATGAATGGATAAACAAATATCACATATACATACAATGGAAAACCAGCCTTAAAAGGAATGAAATTTTGATACAGGAAGCTGGAAGACATGAAGCCTAGTGAAACAAGCCACACACAAAAGTACAAATGCTGTATGATTCCACTTTATATGGAAGTACCTACAGTAGTCAAATTCATAGACACGGAAAGTCGAATAGTGATTGCCAGGGCCGGGGGAAGAGGAGAATGGAGAGTTATTGTTTAACAGGCACAGAATTTCAGTTGGGAATGATAAAAACATTCTGCAGATAAATTGTGATGATGATTGCACGTCCATGCACTTAATGACACTGAACTGTACACTTAAAATAGTTAAAATGGTAGGTTTTACGTATATTTTACCACAATAAAAATTTAAACAATTAAAAAATTATAATCCTCTTCAAGGTTGAGGATTTATTGTCAGAATAGCAATGGCAAGTGGTGAAGGGTTGTGGGCTCCTCTTGTCTCCCTCACTTCCATTGACACCATCCTCTATAACTTTACGAATGGTTATTGTCTCCTATTTGTCAATAAATCTAATATTTAATAAGAACTCGTAAGACAGGACCAATTAAGTACTGTATGACGATTTAAAAAAACACAAAAGAAAGACGAGGACCAGGGGCCTTGGGGAAGACGGGTGAAGAGTGGATGTGCAGGCTGTGGGTGCAGAAGCGCCACGCAGGTGGCCACGTGTTGCCGGTGCTCAGGAGAAGCGTAGCAGGTCACAGAAAGACCCTTCGGTGCACACGCAGGTGCTGAAGGGAAACCTTAGAACTCCTACCTACTTTTATTTTTGTCTGAGGTGTTAGATGGTTCATAAGAACTTGCACTATGTAAACACGGACTGGCCCTGGGGCGCTCGCCGCCACCCGTCATGTTCACGGTCCGGGCAGGAGTCCGGTGAGCGCTCTTCCTCCCCACGCGCAGGGTCTGGCAGTGCACCTCGCTCACTCACATGCTGTCGGCACCCCGCGCTCTCCCGCAGTGTGTGCACCCAGTCAAGCGGACACGCAATGTGTACAAGTGGCGTCTAGTGTTAACTAAACCGACAGTTACTACATGAGCAAGTGAGGAAAAGTTTCCTGTCTAGAAAGAATGACCAAAGTGCACTCTCATTATGCAACCACCCCGTGAAGGAGAATCTGGCCAAGGTGATGCTGGCTCTGTTGGGAGGAACTCTTCTTCGAGGCACGTGTACTGGCTCTGGAACAATTAACCAATCAGACCTGATATTTACAAAGGAGTAAAAAGCAAACATGAAAATGATCGAGAAAGGCTATTTAAAATTGGAATGTATGTTTTCCTCCTCCTGCCCAGGGTCTCTTCCATCTCCTGCACCACACAGGGCTCCAGAGACTCTAGTGAGTCATCGAGTCCAGTGAGGAATTTCAGCCCTCGTGCGGGGGAAGTTGGAGATCTGCTGGATAATCTCATGGGGAACAGAGGTGGCTTGAGCCTTTTGGAATTTGCCACCATCCAGCTGCTCCAGGGGAACTGAATACGTTCTCGTCCTTCGGATGGGAAAAAAGGAAGATTCTCCCACCTGGGTGCAGAACTGTGGAGGTCGGTCTCCTGCCTTGGCAGGTCACGGACCTGGGCCAGGTCACAGCGAACGGTGCAGAGAGAGCTGGAGCACATCATCTTCAGTGTCACCAGGTGATAGAATTTGGATGTGTTGTCCCCACCGAAACTCATGTGGAAATCTGGTCCTCAATGTGGCAGTGCTGGAAGCTGAGTCATGGGGGGCGGATCCCTCATGAATGGATTCATGTTCTCCCTGGGGGAAGTGGGGCCCTAGTGAAATCTTGCTCTATTAGTTCCCTGGAGAGCTGGTTGTATAAAAGACCCTGGCATCTCCTCCCTGCCTCTCTTGCTTCCTCTCAAAATGTGATCTGCTTGTACCCGCCAGTGCCTGCCATTTTCCACCATGAGTAGAGGAAGCCCGAGGTCCATGCCAGAATCAGCTGTCCCAGAATCATAAGACAAACAAACCTCTGTTCTTTCCAAATTACCTAGTCTCAGATATTCTCTTAGAGCAACACAAAATGGGCTAATGCACCAGGGAGGAGGTAGCGCGGCCACTGGGGGGATGGAGGTGTCGGGCATCGACCCAGCTGCTATCAGCACCTTCTTGCATGTGAGAGTCTGACACGGCGAGCCCAGGGTTTGCAGCTTTTGGACTTGTCCCAGTTTTGTTTCCACTTCCTTTCACTTTGTCTTCCATTTACGAGCCTCAGATAATGTCATGACTTCAACACTGCGCTCGTGTTATTACACTGGAAGTTCAACACGTTCATCAAAAATGAAAGAAATCTCAATCCAGTAGGAAATATTCATACAAATGAGAACCAATGTTGAAATAAATACGTCTCAATATATGTCTCTTTTCAAATTCTAGCACTTAGAGAGTTGATCCTGTACAGCATTATTAAATTTCTTCGATTGCACTGAAATACAAGTTGCCTCCTCTGTCTGCATTTCCCTATTAAAGGACTCGTTCACTAGATTTGATGCCTTCCACCTTTCTTCACCATAGCTCATATTTTCCGACATAATCGATAGATAATAGCAGCATAGAGCTGAGGCATTAATTCATTAGTTCTCTTCGTCTGTCACCAGTAATGTGTTGACTGCATATACATGAGTGATAACATGCTTGGCAATGTGGATCCAGTTATAACTGAGACAGGGAAACTGTGAGAAAACTTTAGTAGTTGTCAGTACTAGTTTTCCAGTGGAAATTGGAGAGATTAAATCACATAAACTTGCAAGTTACTTGCTGAGAATCTGAACATAGTAAACAATAGTTACCGTGAGTATTGATATAACAAATATCGTAATCCTCTGTAGAGTCTGCATTCAACCGAGTCAAGCCAAGAGAAGCTTTCAGTGCAGCTCCCTTGACACGCTCAGGGCCAGTCACATTGGTGCCTCTCAAATGGAAACTCCACGAGGGGGACCGTCTGCAGGCCTGTGCAGGAGCAGAGCCCAGGCTGCCAGTGTTAGAGCAGTGCCTGGTGCAGAAGAGAAACTGCCCAGCACCCTTGAAGCACCTTCCGGGGAACCGGTGTGGCAGGAAGTCGAGTGACAGAAAATGGCTTCTCTGTGAACAGTTTACAAACGAAATACTAATCTGTCCTTCACAGTCAGTCAGTTTCACCCACGTTTGGTGATATATTTTGAAGCAGGGATTTAAAAAAAAAAAAATTGGAAAGGACAGAAAAAAGGTTTAAAAATATACGGAGTATATATATTGTATAAAAATACATGTAGTATATCTATTTTCTTCTTATTCAAAAATAATATATATGTAAATATATGTAAACATAAGTATACCTATGAATCTAACTGTATATACATATATAATCCAACATTATAAATATATAAATATTAGATAATATGTAATACTGTATGTATAATTATCTTTACATATAATATAAACAAAGTATTTACATTGACATATAATTACCTATGCATATAAAATATATATAATTTTAAGCATATATAAAATGCATTTAAATATATAAGTTATTTGTATTGGGGCTTTTTTTGAAGGGAGGGTGAGTGGACATTCCTTGATTTTCAACCACGGATAATCACAATACTAATTCAAAAGCTATTTCCTGGGCTGGAATTAGGGAGTACTTTCCTCAAGCCAAAAATTTAAGGAGGCCGCAATCTAAGGAATCGACACAAATGATATTTCCATGCCGTATGAAAAATGAAAATTAGTGAAAAACTATCCAGGAGAAACAAAGTAATACAATTTTAAGTAAAGACCAGAAATGACCGTGCACTTGCAAATCCCTCAGAGTCTCACCAGGGAGAAGGGAGACTGTGGCAATTGCATGGTCATCAAGTGTGGCAAATTGCACTCACTCTATGCCACTCTCACCCAAGAGCGTTGAAGGTTCTGACCGGCTAAATGCCCTCAACTGCTCCTACACGACACTGCTCCTTTTTCTTCCTAGCAACACAAGTCACGGTGGCGTTCTGCGAAAGAAGTTTCAGCAACCTCAGGTGAAAGAGCAATGATCGAAGATTAATCCTGAATCACAAGAAACCTAAACATGGCCGTTCTGTCCGTTGAAAAGTAAAGTAGCACCTTGCAAATATCGTGGAGTTTCCCTCCTTTAATGCTAGGAAAGTAAAATTACATAAAAACGATCTAAATCAAATAATGCCGCTTTAATTTGCCTAGATTCCTTTTTTCAAAGACTTGAACGTCCTGACTCAGAAACATGGGCCACTGAAAACTCCGACGACCCCACAGGGGGGCGCACGTCCCTCCTCCCGGCCCCGGCCCCGGCCCCGGCCCCGGCCCCGGCCCCGACTCCATCCCTGTTCCCGGCCCCAGCCCCGGCCCCGGCCCCGGTCCCGGCCCCAGTCACGGTCCTGGCGGTATCACCGCCGTCGTCCCCGCTCACTCGCCCGAGGCTCCCGCACTGGGGCTGCTCCCGGACCCGCTGTCTACCCGGCTCCCCTTTCCCAGGCTGTCCCGGCCTCGCGTCCCCCACTCCTGCGGAATCTGTGACCATCACAGCCCGTGCGGTCGCGAGCACTCGGGTCCCGACTCAATGGGTTTCCCCGTCAAACTCAGTCTCGCTGCGGCTTCTACGCGAAAGAAAGCCCCGAGCACAGGGAGCAGCTCAGACACTCACGGCCCTCACCGAAGAAAACTGGGTCGCGCCAAGCCGCGGCGGAGCTCTCTCCGCAGCCATCGGAGGAAAATGTTCTCCACACTATTTAAGCAGCACCGGTTCGGCGCGACAAGCGGCGACGTCTGCTCTCTCGGGCTGTGGCACCCTCTGAAACCAAAAGCGGCCGAGTCCGTCCGCGTTTCCGAAACCGGAGGCTCAGAAAAGGCCGTTCGCGCGCCCTCTCGCGGCCGCCTCGAGAATCACTGAAATTCTCAATGGTCCACATCTGCCTGCTCATGGCGGGAGTGGTGCTCTGCTCCGTCCCTGCCTGCTCATCTGTCTGGGGCATGCCTTCCAGCCATGGCCTGGAAAACCGGCAAGCCATCATGCTAGTGAGACGGATGAAAAAGATCCCATCTCACTCATGCTTCAAGGACAGGAAGAACTTCAATTTTCCTTGGACAGGAGAAAATATCACCCCAATCCAGAAGACACATGCCACCTGTTTCCGTGGTCAGATGCTCCAGCAGATCCTCAGCCTCCTCAAAAGAGAGAACAGCCATGCTGCTTGGGATGCGATCCTCCTCGATAAACTACTCTTCAGCCTTGAGAAGAGCCTGCGACAAGTGCAGATGACAAATGGAGAAACTCTCTCTTGTCCTGATTTGGGAAATGACGTTCGGAAGTATTTCCAAGAAATGATTGGTTATCTGAGGGAAAAGAAATACAGCCCCTGTGCCTGGGAGGTGGTCAGAGTGGAAATTGAAGTGCGCTTAGTCCTCATTCACCGCCTTCAGAGCAACGTCAGGAAATGACGTAGAAGTTATACTCAGGACCCTCCCTAACCAATTACACGATTGTTTACCAGGCCCCCCAAAGCAAGCTAAACTCACACATTTGCACCAGCTGAAAAACATCTGAATCCTAAATCATGGGATTATGTAAAACATACGTTCTACATCGTGAATTTACAGTAGAATGATTAGAGAGAATAACATGGTGTCTTGTCCTAAATAAATACTGTCATGATTTATAATTTTCATTATCTGTTTCAATTCTTGAGTGGTGCTTGTTGTTTCCGAAGTTGGAAGTTTCATTGTTTACAGACATGGTTCTTCAGTCTAGAATTTGGTGAAGGGCATTTGTCAGTCAAGTTGATGCTCGCTCCTGTAACAGAACAAAAGAAAACCACCAGTAGTTAGATGATAATACAAACTGATCTTTCCTTTATAGAAGAGCTCAGTGTTGGCCTCCTCTGAGCGGGGTTTCAGGGACCTCACAACCTACTATTTTGCAGCTTTGCCATCATCAACATATAAGTTCAAACAGGTTTGCGACGCTTGAGGCTACTGTGCTCAGTCGATATGGAAAAAATTATATGGTGGATCACTTGTAGGATGCTTTGAAGGACCCATGCTGCACAGGGTGAACATCACTTCCACCCGTATTTACTCAGCCTGGATTCACGCTCGTCGGATACCTAAGTGCAAAGGAGAGGGGAAAGAGAGTCCGACTGGGGGATTAGTGAGAAGAGAATATATGTTCTTTGAATAAGACCACTCTTTATTTTCACACTGTGTGTACTAACAGTATTTGTAAGAGAAAATTAACTGGCATTCTTGCTAGGCACAGTTTATTTCAAAATCTGATGCCAACTCTGATTCCACAATTTAGACTCAGGGAAAACGACACGGACGTCATTCATTAAAGTTCACAGCGACACTGACTGAATCTTGGAAAGAGTTAAGTGATTCCCAAAGGCACAGGCCAAAATTGAAAAATAGACAAGTGTATAGGGACAAGGTCCCCAAACACATTGTAACATTCACATCGTCTCCGTATTATCGGAAAAGACAAGGAATGTGCGATCAGGCAAGGCGTTGCGCTTCCTTGAGGGGCACTGAAGTAAAAGTGGAAGGTGGGTCTTCCATTTGCAACCAGGCCCTGTGGCACATCCTGAGGTTCTAAATATTAAAACTACAAATGGGAAGAAAGCATCTCTACAATCAAGTGTTTGTGTTTTGTTTTTAAAATCGTCACAAAATCTTCCATTACAATTTCCCTGCATGAAGCGGGAAGAGCTTACAAATTCTTTAGATCTATTGTCTTCCCAATTCATGTCTCCAGTATGTATTGGTATTATTCTTTCCACTGTTATTATAATGATTATTCCTTTCATAAATATTGACTGAGCTCTGGAAATGATAGGAACTAGGCTAAGATGCCCAGGAAACAAGACCGCATAAGACGACTCCTCTGACCAAGAGTAACTTACGGACTCATGGCGACCTATATTCTTAGGACGAAGTTCATTCGAAGGTTCAATGTAATAAAGACATCATCTCTGACAGCTAGGAGAAATAATATAGCCATGTGTAAAGAAGGGGTGTCCTTTGAAATTGTGAATTCCCTTGCTTCTTGCTGGAGACATGACAAGACGATGAGTCAACTTCTGAGTCCATTTATCCACAAGGAGAAAACAAGGGATGCATTTCTCGCTTCCCCGTTATCCAGAGAGCATATTGCACTCTCACAAGTTTGCCTTTTCTGTGTGTAAACTCTTGTGGTTGTTGTGTCTCCCTTGACTCTCTTGAAAGCTGGATCCAGCAAAGCTGAAACCAACCCCTGGACCAGCAGTGATTGCTTTTCCTGGAGCCCATGCCCGTTTGCTACCTTTGACCTGCGTCCCTTCCACCACTTTTCTTCTGCTCTGCCGCATCCCCTCATCTGCGCCTTGGCTGGGCTCAATTTAGCTAAATTATCCTTCGTCGTGTCCTTTGCAGTGGGATATTGCTTTCCTTGTGACGTTTGATCACACTGAGGTACATATATTGGCTTTCTTGGTATTCCCATTCCTTGGGAGGGAAAATGCAGCAACTTTCCTTTCTATGTAAAAGGAAATGGGAAAGAAAGATCTCTGGTGTCTCGCCAGCGGTACACAACAATTGAACAGCCATTTATTTTCATCACACCTACATCCCATTGTTGCCATTTATGACAAAGATGGCTTCCTTTGGTTTAATAAGATTCCATTAGAATTGGAATCTCCGACTGATGTTTGGTTGGAAATTTGAACTTCGGTGCAAAACAAAATTTTCTTTTTAAATAAAATTGATGTTCTCTCCATCGTGCATTCTTCTTGGGATGGTATTGCTCCCAAAAGTGTGAAAATTAGTTCCTAGAGGTGTTAACAAATCTTAGTCATTACAATAATTTGTGGTTCTCCAAAGCCCAAATCTAAGAAAACCTGTCCCTTATTACTAATTTTTATTTCCCTCGGGTTTTCTTGTGTATCAAGAAGCATCGACATTGAGTTCTCGGAAGATCCACAGAGCATATGCAGCATGAGCAATACAAGCCTACGGTGAACAGACGATCGCTTGATCTCAAAATCATGTCTCGAGATGTGGCCTCCACACGAATACATATGGACTGCCTTTGGCTGTCTCGTGGATGGAGCTGAGGTTTGCTCCTGAGTGCTACTGAATGAGTTAATGGCTTTGAGAATTAAATGCAAAGAATTTGTGCTTTATTATGTGGCTCTGCTAAAGTTATTCGCCACATCAATAATGAAGTCGAGTGCTAAAAAGAAATAAGAGTTGACCGCACCTGGGGGAACATCCGGGAGGTGGCCCAGTGACAATGTATTCTATCGTATGGAACAAAATTTAAAGTTAGGTACACGAGAAATTAATGGGAAGAAAATAATTGAATTGATAGATAATTTTTAGCAGTTTTGAAAGATATTTAAGTATGTCATTACATTGGTATTGTGTATTTTTGTAACATGAATTTGCATGTGAAATTTGACTCATTACAATTTATATAAGTCAATAGATGACACAAAAAGGAGCTCAGCAAATAAACTTATAAAGCCAAGTCAAATCAATAACTTTGAAACTTAAGTCTTGGCTTAAAATTTTTATAGAGACCTTCTTAAACATGCATTGAATGCAAAAAGTTAACTTCACACTTTCTTTTCTACGTATGAACCTGAGCTACAGATACGGTCCGTAAATAATTGCACGATATACCCCCGCCTTTGTAGCTTATCACAGGAGGGTCAATTCGGAAAAAACAATTTAACCAGGCTCTGGAGGAAAGGGATGAGCAGGCCACCATGAAAGAAATAAAAGAGAAAAGAAAAAGGTGGAGAAACGCTGCTCTCAAAGTATGTAGAGAGTGCATAAAGAAAGCAAAAACAGAAGTAGAAAGGAAGACACGGGCATCCAAAAAATGGAAACTAGTGTGTTCCCTATTTAAGACACATGCACAAAGCAAGCTCTTCAGAGAACCTAGAGGCTAAGGCTCAGAGTCGCCCATCTCAGCCAGGCCAGCAGCATCTGCGAGATCCCCAATGGCCTTGCCCTTTCCTTTACTGATGGCCCTGCTGGTGCTCAGCTACCAGGCGACCTGCTCTCTGGGCTGTGATCTGCCTCAGGCCCACAGCCTGGGGACCAGGAAGGCCTTGATACTCCTGGGACGAATGAGGAGAATCTCCCCTCTGTCCTGCCTGAAGGACAGAAATGACTTCGGATTCCCCCTGGAAGACTTGGATGGCCACCAGCTGCAGAAGGCCCGAGCCATCTCTGTCCTCCATGAGATGACCCAGCAGAGCTTCAACCTCTTCTGCACAAAGGGCTCATCGGCTGCTTGGGATGAGAGCCTCTTGGACAAACTCTGCACTGGACTCTATCAGCAGCTGGACGACCTGGAAGCCTGTCTGATGCCGGAGGTGGGGGTGGAAGAGACTCCCCTGGTGAACGAGGACTTCGCACTGGCCGTGAGGAAATACTTCCAAAGAATCAGTCTCTACCTGAAAGAGAAGAGGCACAGCCCTTGCGCCTGGGAGGTCGTGAGAGCAGAAATCGTGAGATCCTTCTCTTCATCAATAAACATGCGGGGAAGATTAGGGAGGAGGCAATGAGACCTGGTCCGACGTGGAAACGACTCTCATGGACGAGTACACACTATCGCACTTTCCTGAGCTCTCCGGTCGCCAAGACTGTCACTTCTGCTACAATCATGACATGAAGTGCCTCAAGTTTGTCAGATGCCTTCAGGGTGTTCAGCAGCGTCATGTTCAACCCTGCAGGGACTGGTACTTACAGACGACCGTGCAAATGTATCTATCTATTTATTTATTTAAATGTTTATTTATCTAACTGTTGATAAGATTGAAATTGTTTTTGTCAATACGCCTTTATACTGTGCTTAATAGAACAAAATATATTCTTTGTATTTTGTGAAACTATTATATTGCTTTCTGCATTAAATTTTTACTATAGAAAAATGCTTGTATTTGTTTATTCTTTAAAAAGAGAGTCCAAGCCTGTCTCTACAACCTGACGTAAAAACAGATGGTACAATTCATCTCCTCAACATTAGTGTATTCGAGCTATCGGTAAAAATGAACTTCACCTAAAAGAGGTTGTTTGTTCCCCTCAGAATACGGATGTGAACATGCTCTCTTCTATCTTTGATTCTTGGAGGGACAGAGAGCTCAAAAGAAACACACTCATACTTAATATCAGTTATGTGAAACAGTATAATGAGAAAATGAAACAACCAATAAAATTCTCTCTGCAGAAGGTAGATGGAAGCATGTCAGGAAATAGAAATAAAATTACCGATACGCCCCACAAATTGCTAGACATGTAAGTGCAAATGTCCAGCACTAGTTGGACACAGGAATTTGCAATTGGCAAGGAATTCAATGCCTGGAGGATCATAATGGCAACTGAAAGTGCAGAAATGAAGTTGGTCATGTGGGAAGAGATGACAGAGGGAGAAACAGACATTGTCTGGATTCTAAGGACCTTCAAACTTTAAAGGAAGTGGACAGAAGAGCCACAGATGAAGAAGATGGAATAGCCATCCATTATAAAGACTCACCCTTTGGAGACAAAGACGATAAATGTCTTTTCTAAACAATAAATGTGCTGAGAAGAGGAATCAGTAGATTCCACAGAAGGTGTGAACTCAAACTGCCCACTACATTGGAAAATAGACCGTACTGGCAACCTTAGTGACATCTGGTTTGTAGAACGAATAAGCAGAAACCATACTGGAGTCGGTAGAAGTGAAATGAGAGAAAAGAAGTTAGTGACCCTGAGGGAAAGACAGAAATTCGAAGAAATCTGGAAAAGAATGCGGGGTTTTTTGTGTGTATAGTTTTTCCCATTTTGCAATACATACTTTTTTCATGGTTAGAAGACATTTTTTATATATACATATATACAGACACACACACACACACACACACAGAGAGAGAGAGAGAGAATATTGTTTATGAATATTCATGAGATAGAAAGCTGATTGTCAGCCCTTGTGCCCATGATGTGAGGGCCAGATTCCTACTGGCAGCACGCCCATTACCACAAATTGCATTTGTACCCTGTGTCCCCCACCCGATAATGCCCGAACTCCCTCTCCCTCCCTCAACCCCTCACTCCACTTTGTAGCCCATGGAATGCTCTGTCCCTCTGCAAGTCCAACACACTGCTATGGACTTTCTTTCCTTCCTTCTTTCTCTCACAGCTCCTTACATAAGTGAGCACATGTGATATTTATACCTCTGTGCTTTGCTTATTTCACTCAACATAAATTTCTCCAGGCTCATCCATGTTGTTGCAAATGGGAGTATGTCATTCTTTTTCGTGGCAGAGTAGTATTCCATGCTCTGTGTTGTGGGGAGGGGGGGTGTATTTAAATGTATATGTCACAGTTTCCTTATTCATTCATCCATTAAAGGATATTGTTATATTTGCTGTAAAAGAAAATTGTTCTAGTTAAGTCTGTACTGTCACTTTGCCCAAAAACTCTCTGGAGCCACATCATGTTTGCTATCCGGGATTTAACGACTTTATGCATAGTTGAGAGAATTGCAGAACCAAGACTGAGCTGGCCATCACACAGCTGGGGGTGACAGCTAATGAACTTCAGCACCCAGCTGCTCACCTACCTCTCCAGGTCCCACCCAGGCTCTGGATTGTAGATTTTGGCTGCGTAAGACGAGAGAGGGAAAGACAAGAGCCAGGTCATGACTACAGTGGTGAGGAAGGTATTTGGGTAATCGTGATGCAGTGTCACCTGGAAGCGGCTCAGTTTGAAGGCAGCCACACCTCCATCTTCGCGACTGCTAGTGCCCTGTGCTGTAGTGGGCAAGGCCCCATGCTGTAGAGCACAAGGTCCCAGAGATGACAAGCCAGGCGTAGAAGCACAGCGAATACCAGGAGATGCAGTGCCAAGTCTGCACACGTGTCTACACCACAGGGGCCGGTGAAGAAAACCAGGAGCTCACTGTGCATGGGGTTCACCATTTGGGAGTTCTGATTCCACTGGAAGGAGACTGCACCCATCAGATGATGCTCATTTGCTCAATAAACAAAACTGAGCATCAAGACCTGTGAAGAAGTTCTAAGAACCAACAGTAGCTCGAAAACTCAGATTGTAAGAAATGGGACAAAATCTGGTGTACTGGGTTCCTGCTTACACAGATAGAAATTGCAAAATTTCTTGCATTTAGGTTACAACTCTGCTTGGCATACAATTGTTTTTTTCAACTAGGTTCTCCCAAGATACCGACACTGCGTAAATCTGAGTGCCCCAACACTGACTGAATGTCATGATGCCATCTGCCAAGGATCAACTCCCTCGTTATGTCAGGAACATTACAAGCAGAATTCCTCTTGGGGGATCTCTTTTTCTTCATCCAGGTCTTGACAGATTTTACAAGCCCACATTAGGCAGTCTGGGGTGCGTCAGTGGGAGACCCACTCGTTGAGGTTACTGAATATAAAACACTTTAATGTAAGCAAGACCCACTGCCGACCTCCTCCCCAGTCCACCTTTCCTTCTTCATCTACTCATGTTTCAAAGGCCGACTCTGTAGCCATGCCTACAACGGTCCTTGGAGAAAACCCTCAAGCACGTCAGGGAGAAGAGGCAACCGCACAAGACTCAGTACCTGACCTGGAAACCTCTTTCACCCCATTCTCTCCTGTGGGTGACAGAAGGCCAGATGGGGCCCATCCAATAGGGTGCACGGGTGTGCAGAGGTCCCTCTGAAGCAGAGGATGACAGTCAGGACAAACATCAACAACAGCGAAACAGAAGGCCTTGGAAGACACTAAGCAGGAGAAGATGAAATAGACGATGCAGGAATGGAGACCATCCATCCATGGGAGAAGAGTCTCTTTATCAGGACGGCTGATTAGTAGAGAAGCCTGGGCACAAGGAAGCCCAGTTCCTGCCATAGATCCCACCAGAGAATACATCAAAAACAGAATGAGGCATTTCTTTCCATGCTTTCATGTATATAAAAGGGGGAGGGAACCAAAATATCCCGATTTCATGCTCCAGAAGGAGCCTAGGCTCCCAGCCAGGATGGGACAGTCTAGACCAAGGATGGCAGGTCCATCCCACCATCCTCACGCCTGCCCCGGACACTGGGTCTGGGGTTCTGTTTCCTCTGGTCCGTGGACGGTTTTCCTTCACTGTCTACTCTCCAGAAAACTCCTTTCAAAGAAATGTTTTCAGAAAATTCGAAATATTTCATGGTTTTTCATAGTATGCATTCTCTGAAAAGGAGGTGTAATGTGAACAGCAAAATTGATTCTTCACGAATATGTTTGTTTCTCCTAAAGAAAGAGTGTTTTCTTTTTTCTCTGCTACATTTGGTGGAAGGTTCGCAAATCCCAGGCACTGGGGCTTAGATAAAAGAGGAGATCGGCTCCCGCACTCACTGGGCGCTCACTTGGAGTTTCCAAAGCTGAGCGAGGTCAAGGAGGGAGTGTGATGGGGACAAGGCACACCCACCACCCTCTCAGGTTCCTTCATTCATCATTCTGAAAATGGTATCTTAAGGACAAATGCAAAAACCTAACAGCTTGACAAACATTTGGGCTTAAATACATGAGCAAATCCATTAAAGAACACGCCTCGGGACCTAGACTGATCAGTCCTTCCCCTCTGCTCCGTTCTGATACTGAACTACAGACAGCCATGGGTTGGGATACCTGGGGTTACACAGGCATCCCAGGACCAGGAATGTCCCACTCAGCCTCCAGGAACAGCATGAGACAGGACACATGACATATCCCAAACGGGGACCTGGAAAAAAATGCTGACGGACTGGAGAAGAGATGGACAGCCCTAGAACAGAGTCAGGGATATAGCTGCTCATCGGAGAAAGACAAAATAGGTAAAACAACTAGGAGGGTACTTCAAAAACTTCATGGAAAGATTCATATGATCCTTCAGTTCTCTTCTTCCACAGGCTCTTTGAAGTAACCTCATATTAATCCATAGACAAGCAACAGAGCACTTCTTTTCTGGGCAATTGTGAAAAGAGTGATACTCAAAACAAATATTGAAAACCCTGAAATAATAGGACAGGTTTCCCTAACAATGTCCTATTACAGTGTTTCCTCATGTTTTTATGCTTGCCTCGTACGTAGAGGGGAAAACTAACTCGTGTAGAATATTTCCCAAAGACTCTACAGTACATGAAATCCAATTCTAAAATCATGTCATCTATCTGTGATTTTTATTGTAAACATATTTTTTGTGTTATTGGGTTTCAATGACAATAAATTTAATATTTCTTTATTTGTACACCAATGTTTATATCTGCATTATTCACAAAAGGCAAAACACGGAGACAACTGAAATGTCCATTAATGGATGAATGGATAAACAAATATCACATATACATACAATGGAAAACCAGCCTTAAAAGGAATGAAATTTTGATACAGGAAGCTGGAAGACATGAAGCCTAGTGAAACAAGCCACACACAAAAGTACAAATGCTGTATGATTCCACTTTATATGGAAGTACCTACAGTAGTCAAATTCATAGACACGGAAAGTCGAATAGTGATTGCCAGGGCCGGGGGAAGAGGAGAATGGAGAGTTATTGTTTAACAGGCACAGAATTTCAGTTGGGAATGATAAAAACATTCTGCAGATAAATTGTGATGATGATTGCACGTCCATGCACTTAATGACACTGAACTGTACACTTAAAATAGTTAAAATGGTAGGTTTTACGTATATTTTACCACAATAAAAATTTAAACAATTAAAAAATTATAATCCTCTTCAAGGTTGAGGATTTATTGTCAGAATAGCAATGGCAAGTGGTGAAGGGTTGTGGGCTCCTCTCGTCTCCCTCACTTCCATTGACACCATCCTCTATAACTTTACGAATGGTTATTGTCTCCTATTTGTCAATAAATCTAATATTTAATAAGAACTCGTAAGACAGGACCAATTAAGTACTGTATGACGATTTAAAAAAACACAAAAGGAAGACGAGGACCAGGGGACTTGGGGAAGACGGGTGAAGAGTGGATGTGCAGGCTGTGGGTGCAGAAGCGCCACGCAGGTGGCCACGTGTTGCCGGTGCTCAGGAGAAGCGTAGCAGGTCACAGAAAGACCCTTCGGTGCACACGCAGGTGCTGAAGGGAAACCTTAGAACTCCTACCTACTTTTATTTTTGTCTGAGGTGTTAGATGGTTCACAAGAACTTGCACTATGTAAACACGGACTGGCCCTGGGGCGCTCGCCGCCACCCGTCATGTTCACGGTCCGGGCAGGAGTCCGGTGAGCGCTCTTCCTCCCCACGCGCAGGGTCTGGCAGTGCACCTCGCTCACTCACATGCTGTCGGCACCCCGCGCTCTCCCGCAGTGTGTGCACCCAGTCAAGCGGACACGCAATGTGTACAAGTGGCGTCTAGTGTTAACTAAACCGACAGTTACTACATGAGCAAGTGAGGAAAAGTTTCCTGTCTAGAAAGAATGACCAAAGTGCACTCTCATTATGCAACCACCCCGTGAAGGAGAATCTGGCCAAGGTGATGCTGGCTCTGTTGGGAGGAACTCTTCTTCGAGGCACGTGTACTGGCTCTGGAACAATTAACCAATCAGACCTGATATTTACAAAGGAGTAAAAAGCAAACATGAAAATGATCGAGAAAGGCTATTTAAAATTGGAATGTATGTTTTCCTCCTCCTGCCCAGGGTCTCTTCCATCTCCTGCACCACACAGGGCTCCAGAGACTCTAGTGAGTCATCGAGTCCAGTGAGGAATTTCAGCCCTCGTGCGGGGGAAGTTGGAGATCTGCTGGATAATCTCATGGGGAACAGAGGTGGCTTGAGCCTTTTGGAATTTGCCACCATCCAGCTGCTCCAGGGGAACTGAATACGTTCTCGTCCTTCGGATGGGAAAAAAGGAAGATTCTCCCACCTGGGTGCAGAACTGTGGAGGTCGGTCTCCTGCCTTGGCAGGTCACGGACCTGGGCCAGGTCACAGCGAACGGTGCAGAGAGAGCTGGAGCACATCATCTTCAGTGTCACCAGGTGATAGAATTTGGATGTGTTGTCCCCACCGAAACTCATGTGGAAATCTGGTCCTCAATGTGGCAGTGCTGGAAGCTGAGTCATGGGGGGCGGATCCCTCATGAATGGATTCATGTTCTCCCTGGGGGAAGTGGGGCCCTAGTGAAATCTTGCTCTATTAGTTCCCTGGAGAGCTGGTTGTATAAAAGACCCTGGCATCTCCTCCCTGCCTCTCTTGCTTCCTCTCAAAATGTGATCTGCTTGTACCCGCCAGTGCCTGCCATTTTCCACCATGAGTAGAGGAAGCCCGAGGTCCATGCCAGAATCAGCTGTCCCAGAATCATAAGACAAACAAACCTCTGTTCTTTCCAAATTACCTAGTCTCAGATATTCTCTTAGAGCAACACAAAATGGGCTAATGCACCAGGGAGGAGGTAGCGCGGCCACTGGGGGGATGGAGGTGTCGGGCATCGACCCAGCTGCTATCAGCACCTTCTTGCATGTGAGAGTCTGACACGGCGAGCCCAGGGTTTGCAGCTTTTGGACTTGTCCCAGTTTTGTTTCCACTTCCTTTCACTTTGTCTTCCATTTACGAGCCTCAGATAATGTCATGACTTCAACACTGCGCTCGTGTTATTACACTGGAAGTTCAACACGTTCATCAAAAATGAAAGAAATCTCAATCCAGTAGGAAATATTCATACAAATGAGAACCAATGTTGAAATAAATACGTCTCAATATATGTCTCTTTTCAAATTCTAGCACTTAGAGAGTTGATCCTGTACAGCATTATTAAATTTCTTCGATTGCACTGAAATACAAGTTGCCTCCTCTGTCTGCATTTCCCTATTAAAGGACTCGTTCACTAGATTTGATGCCTTCCACCTTTCTTCACCATAGCTCATATTTTCCGACATAATCGATAGATAATAGCAGCATAGAGCTGAGGCATTAATTCATTAGTTCTCTTCGTCTGTCACCAGTAATGTGTTGACTGCATATACATGAGTGATAACATGCTTGGCAATGTGGATCCAGTTATAACTGAGACAGGGAAACTGTGAGAAAACTTTAGTAGTTGTCAGTACTAGTTTTCCAGTGGAAATTGGAGAGATTAAATCACATAAACTTGCAAGTTACTTGCTGAGAATCTGAACATAGTAAACAATAGTTACCGTGAGTATTGATATAACAAATATCGTAATCCTCTGTAGAGTCTGCATTCAACCGAGTCAAGCCAAGAGAAGCTTTCAGTGCAGCTCCCTTGACACGCTCAGGGCCAGTCACATTGGTGCCTCTCAAATGGAAACTCCACGAGGGGGACCGTCTGCAGGCCTGTGCAGGAGCAGAGCCCAGGCTGCCAGTGTTAGAGCAGTGCCTGGTGCAGAAGAGAAACTGCCCAGCACCCTTGAAGCACCTTCCGGGGAACCGGTGTGGCAGGAAGTCGAGTGACAGAAAATGGCTGCTCTGTGAACAGTTTACAAACGAAATACTAATCTGTCCTTCACAGTCAGTCAGTTTCACCCACGTTTGGTGATATATTTTGAAGCAGGGATTTAAAAAAAAAAAATTGGAAAGGACAGAAAAAAGGTTTAAAAATATACGGAGTATATATATTGTATAAAAATACATGTAGTATATCTATTTTCTTCTTATTCAAAAATAATATATATGTAAATATATGTAAACATAAGTATACCTATGAATCTAACTGTATATACATATATAATCCAACATTATAAATATATAAATATTAGATAATATGTAATACTGTATGTATAATTATCTTTACATATAATATAAACAAAGTATTTACATTGACATATAATTACCTATGCATATAAAATATATATAATTTTAAGCATATATAAAATGCATTTAAATATATAAGTTATTTGTATTGGGGCTTTTTTTGAAGGGAGGGTGAGTGGACATTCCTTGATTTTCAACCACGGATAATCACAATACTAATTCAAAAGCTATTTCCTGGGCTGGAATTAGGGAGTACTTTCCTCAAGCCAAAAATTTAAGGAGGCCGCAATCTAAGGAATCGACACAAATGATATTTCCATGCCGTATGAAAAATGAAAATTAGTGAAAAACTATCCAGGAGAAACAAAGTAATACAATTTTAAGTAAAGACCAGAAATGACCGTGCACTTGCAAATCCCTCAGAGTCTCACCAGGGAGAAGGGAGACTGTGGCAATTGCATGGTCATCAAGTGTGGCAAATTGCACTCACTCTATGCCACTCTCACCCAAGAGCGTTGAAGGTTCTGACCGGCTAAATGCCCTCAACTGCTCCTACACGACACTGCTCCTTTTTCTTCCTAGCAACACAAGTCACGGTGGCGTTCTGCGAAAGAAGTTTCAGCAACCTCAGGTGAAAGAGCAATGATCGAAGATTAATCCTGAATCACAAGAAACCTAAACATGGCCGTTCTGTCCGTTGAAAAGTAAAGTAGCACCTTGCAAATATCGTGGAGTTTCCCTCCTTTAATGCTAGGAAAGTAAAATTACATAAAAACGATCTAAATCAAATAATGCCGCTTTAATTTGCCTAGATTCCTTTTTTCAAAGACTTGAACGTCCTGACTCAGAAACATGGGCCACTGAAAACTCCGACGACCCCACAGGGGGGCGCACGTCCCTCCTCCCGGCCCCGGCCCCGGCCCCGGCCCCGGCCCCGGCCCCGACTCCATCCCTGTTCCCGGCCCCAGCCCCGGCCCCGGCCCCGGTCCCGGCCCCAGTCACGGTCCTGGCGGTATCACCGCCGTCGTCCCCGCTCACTCGCCCGAGGCTCCCGCACTGGGGCTGCTCCCGGACCCGCTGTCTACCCGGCTCCCCTTTCCCAGGCTGTCCCGGCCTCGCGTCCCCCACTCCTGCGGAATCTGTGACCATCACAGCCCGTGCGGTCGCGAGCACTCGGGTCCCGACTCAATGGGTTTCCCCGTCAAACTCAGTCTCGCTGCGGCTTCTACGCGAAAGAAAGCCCCGAGCACAGGGAGCAGCTCAGACACTCACGGCCCTCACCGAAGAAAACTGGGTCGCGCCAAGCCGCGGCGGAGCTCTCTCCGCAGCCATCGGAGGAAAATGTTCTCCACACTATTTAAGCAGCACCGGTTCGGCGCGACAAGCGGCGACGTCTGCTCTCTCGGGCTGTGGCACCCTCTGAAACCAAAAGCGGCCGAGTCCGTCCGCGTTTCCGAAACCGGAGGCTCAGAAAAGGCCGTTCGCGCGCCCTCTCGCGGCCGCCTCGAGAATCACTGAAATTCTCAATGGTCCACATCTGCCTGCTCATGGCGGGAGTGGTGCTCTGCTCCGTCCCTGCCTGCTCATCTGTCTGGGGCATGCCTTCCAGCCATGGCCTGGAAAACCGGCAAGCCATCATGCTAGTGAGACGGATGAAAAAGATCCCATCTCACTCATGCTTCAAGGACAGGAAGAACTTCAATTTTCCTTGGACAGGAGAAAATATCACCCCAATCCAGAAGACACATGCCACCTGTTTCCGTGGTCAGATGCTCCAGCAGATCCTCAGCCTCCTCAAAAGAGAGAACAGCCATGCTGCTTGGGATGCGATCCTCCTCGATAAACTACTCTTCAGCCTTGAGAAGAGCCTGCGACAAGTGCAGATGACAAATGGAGAAACTCTCTCTTGTCCTGATTTGGGAAATGACGTTCGGAAGTATTTCCAAGAAATGATTGGTTATCTGAGGGAAAAGAAATACAGCCCCTGTGCCTGGGAGGTGGTCAGAGTGGAAATTGAAGTGCGCTTAGTCCTCATTCACCGCCTTCAGAGCAACGTCAGGAAATGACGTAGAAGTTATACTCAGGACCCTCCCTAACCAATTACACGATTGTTTACCAGGCCCCCCAAAGCAAGCTAAACTCACACATTTGCACCAGCTGAAAAACATCTGAATCCTAAATCATGGGATTATGTAAAACATACGTTCTACATCGTGAATTTACAGTAGAATGATTAGAGAGAATAACATGGTGTCTTGTCCTAAATAAATACTGTCATGATTTATAATTTTCATTATCTGTTTCAATTCTTGAGTGGTGCTTGTTGTTTCCGAAGTTGGAAGTTTCATTGTTTACAGACATGGTTCTTCAGTCTAGAATTTGGTGAAGGGCATTTGTCAGTCAAGTTGATGCTCGCTCCTGTAACAGAACAAAAGAAAACCACCAGTAGTTAGATGATAATACAAACTGATCTTTCCTTTATAGAAGAGCTCAGTGTTGGCCTCCTCTGAGCGGGGTTTCAGGGACCTCACAACCTACTATTTTGCAGCTTTGCCATCATCAACATATAAGTTCAAACAGGTTTGCGACGCTTGAGGCTACTGTGCTCAGTCGATATGGAAAAAATTATATGGTGGATCACTTGTAGGATGCTTTGAAGGACCCATGCTGCACAGGGTGAACATCACTTCCACCCGTATTTACTCAGCCTGGATTCACGCTCGTCGGATACCTAAGTGCAAAGGAGAGGGGAAAGAGAGTCCGACTGGGGGATTAGTGAGAAGAGAATATATGTTCTTTGAATAAGACCACTCTTTATTTTCACACTGTGTGTACTAACAGTATTTGTAAGAGAAAATTAACTGGCATTCTTGCTAGGCACAGTTTATTTCAAAATCTGATGCCAACTCTGATTCCACAATTTAGACTCAGGGAAAACGACACGGACGTCATTCATTAAAGTTCACAGCGACACTGACTGAATCTTGGAAAGAGTTAAGTGATTCCCAAAGGCACAGGCCAAAATTGAAAAATAGACAAGTGTATAGGGACAAGGTCCCCAAACACATTGTAACATTCACATCGTCTCCGTATTATCGGAAAAGACAAGGAATGTGCGATCAGGCAAGGCGTTGCGCTTCCTTGAGGGGCACTGAAGTAAAAGTGGAAGGTGGGTCTTCCATTTGCAACCAGGCCCTGTGGCACATCCTGAGGTTCTAAATATTAAAACTACAAATGGGAAGAAAGCATCTCTACAATCAAGTGTTTGTGTTTTGTTTTTAAAATCGTCACAAAATCTTCCATTACAATTTCCCTGCATGAAGCGGGAAGAGCTTACAAATTCTTTAGATCTATTGTCTTCCCAATTCATGTCTCCAGTATGTATTGGTATTATTCTTTCCACTGTTATTATAATGATTATTCCTTTCATAAATATTGACTGAGCTCTGGAAATGATAGGAACTAGGCTAAGATGCCCAGGAAACAAGACCGCATAAGACGACTCCTCTGACCAAGAGTAACTTACGGACTCATGGCGACCTATATTCTTAGGACGAAGTTCATTCGAAGGTTCAATGTAATAAAGACATCATCTCTGACAGCTAGGAGAAATAATATAGCCATGTGTAAAGAAGGGGTGTCCTTTGAAATTGTGAATTCCCTTGCTTCTTGCTGGAGACATGACAAGACGATGAGTCAACTTCTGAGTCCATTTATCCACAAGGAGAAAACAAGGGATGCATTTCTCGCTTCCCCGTTATCCAGAGAGCATATTGCACTCTCACAAGTTTGCCTTTTCTGTGTGTAAACTCTTGTGGTTGTTGTGTCTCCCTTGACTCTCTTGAAAGCTGGATCCAGCAAAGCTGAAACCAACCCCTGGACCAGCAGTGATTGCTTTTCCTGGAGCCCATGCCCGTTTGCTACCTTTGACCTGCGTCCCTTCCACCACTTTTCTTCTGCTCTGCCGCATCCCCTCATCTGCGCCTTGGCTGGGCTCAATTTAGCTAAATTATCCTTCGTCGTGTCCTTTGCAGTGGGATATTGCTTTCCTTGTGACGTTTGATCACACTGAGGTACATATATTGGCTTTCTTGGTATTCCCATTCCTTGGGAGGGAAAATGCAGCAACTTTCCTTTCTATGTAAAAGGAAATGGGAAAGAAAGATCTCTGGTGTCTCGCCAGCGGTACACAACAATTGAACAGCCATTTATTTTCATCACACCTACATCCCATTGTTGCCATTTATGACAAAGATGGCTTCCTTTGGTTTAATAAGATTCCATTAGAATTGGAATCTCCGACTGATGTTTGGTTGGAAATTTGAACTTCGGTGCAAAACAAAATTTTCTTTTTAAATAAAATTGATGTTCTCTCCATCGTGCATTCTTCTTGGGATGGTATTGCTCCCAAAAGTGTGAAAATTAGTTCCTAGAGGTGTTAACAAATCTTAGTCATTACAATAATTTGTGGTTCTCCAAAGCCCAAATCTAAGAAAACCTGTCCCTTATTACTAATTTTTATTTCCCTCGGGTTTTCTTGTGTATCAAGAAGCATCGACATTGAGTTCTCGGAAGATCCACAGAGCATATGCAGCATGAGCAATACAAGCCTACGGTGAACAGACGATCGCTTGATCTCAAAATCATGTCTCGAGATGTGGCCTCCACACGAATACATATGGACTGCCTTTGGCTGTCTCGTGGATGGAGCTGAGGTTTGCTCCTGAGTGCTACTGAATGAGTTAATGGCTTTGAGAATTAAATGCAAAGAATTTGTGCTTTATTATGTGGCTCTGCTAAAGTTATTCGCCACATCAATAATGAAGTCGAGTGCTAAAAAGAAATAAGAGTTGACCGCACCTGGGGGAACATCCGGGAGGTGGCCCAGTGACAATGTATTCTATCGTATGGAACAAAATTTAAAGTTAGGTACACGAGAAATTAATGGGAAGAAAATAATTGAATTGATAGATAATTTTTAGCAGTTTTGAAAGATATTTAAGTATGTCATTACATTGGTATTGTGTATTTTTGTAACATGAATTTGCATGTGAAATTTGACTCATTACAATTTATATAAGTCAATAGATGACACAAAAAGGAGCTCAGCAAATAAACTTATAAAGCCAAGTCAAATCAATAACTTTGAAACTTAAGTCTTGGCTTAAAATTTTTATAGAGACCTTCTTAAACATGCATTGAATGCAAAAAGTTAACTTCACACTTTCTTTTCTACGTATGAACCTGAGCTACAGATACGGTCCGTAAATAATTGCACGATATACCCCCGCCTTTGTAGCTTATCACAGGAGGGTCAATTCGGAAAAAACAATTTAACCAGGCTCTGGAGGAAAGGGATGAGCAGGCCACCATGAAAGAAATAAAAGAGAAAAGAAAAAGGTGGAGAAACGCTGCTCTCAAAGTATGTAGAGAGTGCATAAAGAAAGCAAAAACAGAAGTAGAAAGGAAGACACGGGCATCCAAAAAATGGAAACTAGTGTGTTCCCTATTTAAGACACATGCACAAAGCAAGCTCTTCAGAGAACCTAGAGGCTAAGGCTCAGAGTCGCCCATCTCAGCCAGGCCAGCAGCATCTGCGAGATCCCCAATGGCCTTGCCCTTTCCTTTACTGATGGCCCTGCTGGTGCTCAGCTACCAGGCGACCTGCTCTCTGGGCTGTGATCTGCCTCAGGCCCACAGCCTGGGGACCAGGAAGGCCTTGATACTCCTGGGACGAATGAGGAGAATCTCCCCTCTGTCCTGCCTGAAGGACAGAAATGACTTCGGATTCCCCCTGGAAGACTTGGATGGCCACCAGCTGCAGAAGGCCCGAGCCATCTCTGTCCTCCATGAGATGACCCAGCAGAGCTTCAACCTCTTCTGCACAAAGGGCTCATCGGCTGCTTGGGATGAGAGCCTCTTGGACAAACTCTGCACTGGACTCTATCAGCAGCTGGACGACCTGGAAGCCTGTCTGATGCCGGAGGTGGGGGTGGAAGAGACTCCCCTGGTGAACGAGGACTTCGCACTGGCCGTGAGGAAATACTTCCAAAGAATCAGTCTCTACCTGAAAGAGAAGAGGCACAGCCCTTGCGCCTGGGAGGTCGTGAGAGCAGAAATCGTGAGATCCTTCTCTTCATCAATAAACATGCGGGGAAGATTAGGGAGGAGGCAATGAGACCTGGTCCGACGTGGAAACGACTCTCATGGACGAGTACACACTATCGCACTTTCCTGAGCTCTCCGGTCGCCAAGACTGTCACTTCTGCTACAATCATGACATGAAGTGCCTCAAGTTTGTCAGATGCCTTCAGGGTGTTCAGCAGCGTCATGTTCAACCCTGCAGGGACTGGTACTTACAGACGACCGTGCAAATGTATCTATCTATTTATTTATTTAAATGTTTATTTATCTAACTGTTGATAAGATTGAAATTGTTTTTGTCAATACGCCTTTATACTGTGCTTAATAGAACAAAATATATTCTTTGTATTTTGTGAAACTATTATATTGCTTTCTGCATTAAATTTTTACTATAGAAAAATGCTTGTATTTGTTTATTCTTTAAAAAGAGAGTCCAAGCCTGTCTCTACAACCTGACGTAAAAACAGATGGTACAATTCATCTCCTCAACATTAGTGTATTCGAGCTATCGGTAAAAATGAACTTCACCTAAAAGAGGTTGTTTGTTCCCCTCAGAATACGGATGTGAACATGCTCTCTTCTATCTTTGATTCTTGGAGGGACAGAGAGCTCAAAAGAAACACACTCATACTTAATATCAGTTATGTGAAACAGTATAATGAGAAAATGAAACAACCAATAAAATTCTCTCTGCAGAAGGTAGATGGAAGCATGTCAGGAAATAGAAATAAAATTACCGATACGCCCCACAAATTGCTAGACATGTAAGTGCAAATGTCCAGCACTAGTTGGACACAGGAATTTGCAATTGGCAAGGAATTCAATGCCTGGAGGATCATAATGGCAACTGAAAGTGCAGAAATGAAGTTGGTCATGTGGGAAGAGATGACAGAGGGAGAAACAGACATTGTCTGGATTCTAAGGACCTTCAAACTTTAAAGGAAGTGGACAGAAGAGCCACAGATGAAGAAGATGGAATAGCCATCCATTATAAAGACTCACCCTTTGGAGACAAAGACGATAAATGTCTTTTCTAAACAATAAATGTGCTGAGAAGAGGAATCAGTAGATTCCACAGAAGGTGTGAACTCAAACTGCCCACTACATTGGAAAATAGACCGTACTGGCAACCTTAGTGACATCTGGTTTGTAGAACGAATAAGCAGAAACCATACTGGAGTCGGTAGAAGTGAAATGAGAGAAAAGAAGTTAGTGACCCTGAGGGAAAGACAGAAATTCGAAGAAATCTGGAAAAGAATGCGGGGTTTTTTGTGTGTATAGTTTTCCCATTTTGCAATACATACTTTTTTCATGGTTAGAAGACATTTTTTATATATACATATATACAGACACACACACACACACACACACAGAGAGAGAGAGAGAGAATATTGTTTATGAATATTCATGAGATAGAAAGCTGATTGTCAGCCCTTGTGCCCATGATGTGAGGGCCAGATTCCTACTGGCAGCACGCCCATTACCACAAATTGCATTTGTACCCTGTGTCCCCCACCCGATAATGCCCGAACTCCCTCTCCCTCCCTCAACCCCTCACTCCACTTTGTAGCCCATGGAATGCTCTGTCCCTCTGCAAGTCCAACACACTGCTATGGACTTTCTTTCCTTCCTTCTTTCTCTCACAGCTCCTTACATAAGTGAGCACATGTGATATTTATACCTCTGTGCTTTGCTTATTTCACTCAACATAAATTTCTCCAGGCTCATCCATGTTGTTGCAAATGGGAGTATGTCATTCTTTTTCGTGGCAGAGTAGTATTCCATGCTCTGTGTTGTGGGGAGGGGGGTTGTATTTAAATGTATATGTCACAGTTTCCTTATTCATTCATCCATTAAAGGATATTGTTATATTTACTGTAAAAGAAAATTGTTCTAGTTAAGTCTGTACTGTCACTTTGCCCAAAAACTCTCTGGAGCCACATCATGTTTGCTATCCGGGATTTAACGACTTTATGCATAGTTGAGAGAATTGCAGAACCAAGACTGAGCTGGCCATCACACAGCTGGGGGTGACAGCTAATGAACTTCAGCACCCAGCTGCTCACCTACCTCTCCAGGTCCCACCCAGGCTCTGGATTGTAGATTTTGGCTGCGTAAGACGAGAGAGGGAAAGACAAGAGCCAGGTCATGACTACAGTGGTGAGGAAGGTATTTGGGTAATCGTGATGCAGTGTCACCTGGAAGCGGCTCAGTTTGAAGGCAGCCACACCTCCATCTTCGCGACTGCTAGTGCCCTGTGCTGTAGTGGGCAAGGCCCCATGCTGTAGAGCACAAGGTCCCAGAGATGACAAGCCAGGCGTAGAAGCACAGCGAATACCAGGAGATGCAGTGCCAAGTCTGCACACGTGTCTACACCACAGGGGCCGGTGAAGAAAACCAGGAGC
Organism: Cynocephalus volans; assembly: GCF_027409185.1. Lineage (NCBI taxonomy): Eukaryota > Metazoa > Chordata > Mammalia > Dermoptera > Cynocephalidae > Cynocephalus > Cynocephalus volans. The sequence continues at coordinate 62,674,721 of NC_084475.1, read as the reverse complement.
TCACTGTGCATGGGGTTCACCATTTGGGAGTTCTGATTCCACTGGAAGGAGACTGCACCCATCAGATGATGCTCATTTGCTCAATAAACAAAACTGAGCATCAAGACCTGTGAAGAAGTTCTAAGAACCAACAGTAGCTCGAAAACTCAGATTGTAAGAAATGGGACAAAATCTGGTGTACTGGGTTCCTGCTTACACAGATAGAAATTGCAAAATTTCTTGCATTTAGGTTACAACTCTGCTTGGCATACAATTGTTTTTTTCAACTAGGTTCTCCCAAGATACCGACACTGCGTAAATCTGAGTGCCCCAACACTGACTGAATGTCATGATGCCATCTGCCAAGGATCAACTCCCTCGTTATGTCAGGAACATTACAAGCAGAATTCCTCTTGGGGGATCTCTTTTTCTTCATCCAGGTCTTGACAGATTTTACAAGCCCACATTAGGCAGTCTGGGGTGCGTCAGTGGGAGACCCACTCGTTGAGGTTACTGAATATAAAACACTTTAATGTAAGCAAGACCCACTGCCGACCTCCTCCCCAGTCCACCTTTCCTTCTTCATCTACTCATGTTTCAAAGGCCGACTCTGTAGCCATGCCTACAACGGTCCTTGGAGAAAACCCTCAAGCACGTCAGGGAGAAGAGGCAACCGCACAAGACTCAGTACCTGACCTGGAAACCTCTTTCACCCCATTCTCTCCTGTGGGTGACAGAAGGCCAGATGGGGCCCATCCAATAGGGTGCACGGGTGTGCAGAGGTCCCTCTGAAGCAGAGGATGACAGTCAGGACAAACATCAACAACAGCGAAACAGAAGGCCTTGGAAGACACTAAGCAGGAGAAGATGAAATAGACGATGCAGGAATGGAGACCATCCATCCATGGGAGAAGAGTCTCTTTATCAGGACGGCTGATTAGTAGAGAAGCCTGGGCACAAGGAAGCCCAGTTCCTGCCATAGATCCCACCAGAGAATACATCAAAAACAGAATGAGGCATTTCTTTCCATGCTTTCATGTATATAAAAGGGGGAGGGAACCAAAATATCCCGATTTCATGCTCCAGAAGGAGCCTAGGCTCCCAGCCAGGATGGGACAGTCTAGACCAAGGATGGCAGGTCCATCCCACCATCCTCACGCCTGCCCCGGACACTGGGTCTGGGGTTCTGTTTCCTCTGGTCCGTGGACGGTTTTCCTTCACTGTCTACTCTCCAGAAAACTCCTTTCAAAGAAATGTTTTCAGAAAATTCGAAATATTTCATGGTTTTTCATAGTATGCATTCTCTGAAAAGGAGGTGTAATGTGAACAGCAAAATTGATTCTTCACGAATATGTTTGTTTCTCCTAAAGAAAGAGTGTTTTCTTTTTTCTCTGCTACATTTGGTGGAAGGTTCGCAAATCCCAGGCACTGGGGCTTAGATAAAAGAGGAGATCGGCTCCCGCACTCACTGGGCGCTCACTTGGAGTTTCCAAAGCTGAGCGAGGTCAAGGAGGGAGTGTGATGGCGACAAGGCACACCCACCACCCTCTCAGGTTCCTTCATTCATCATTCTGAAAATGGTATCTTAAGGACAAATGCAAAAACCTAACAGCTTGACAAACATTTGGGCTTAAATACATGAGCAAATCCATTAAAGAACACGCCTCGGGACCTAGACTGATCAGTCCTTCCCCTCTGCTCCGTTCTGATACTGAACTACAGACAGCCATGGGTTGGGATACCTGGGGTTACACAGGCATCCCAGGACCAGGAATGTCCCACTCAGCCTCCAGGAACAGCATGAGACAGGACACATGACATATCCCAAACGGGGACCTGGAAAAAAATGCTGACGGACTGGAGAAGAGATGGACAGCCCTAGAACAGAGTCAGGGATATAGCTGCTCATCGGAGAAAGACAAAATAGGTAAAACAACTAGGAGGGTACTTCAAAAACTTCATGGAAAGATTCATATGATCCTTCAGTTCTCTTCTTCCACAGGCTCTTTGAAGTAACCTCATATTAATCCATAGACAAGCAACAGAGCACTTCTTTTCTGGGCAATTGTGAAAAGAGTGATACTCAAAACAAATATTGAAAACCCTGAAATAATAGGACAGGTTTCCCTAACAATGTCCTATTACAGTGTTTCCTCATGTTTTTATGCTTGCCTCGTACGTAGAGGGGAAAACTAACTCGTGTAGAATATTTCCCAAAGACTCTACAGTACATGAAATCCAATTCTAAAATCATGTCATCTATCTGTGATTTTTATTGTAAACATATTTTTTGTGTTATTGGGTTTCAATGACAATAAATTTAATATTTCTTTATTTGTACACCAATGTTTATATCTGCATTATTCACAAAAGGCAAAACACGGAGACAACTGAAATGTCCATTAATGGATGAATGGATAAACAAATATCACATATACATACAATGGAAAACCAGCCTTAAAAGGAATGAAATTTTGATACAGGAAGCTGGAAGACATGAAGCCTAGTGAAACAAGCCACACACAAAAGTACAAATGCTGTATGATTCCACTTTATATGGAAGTACCTACAGTAGTCAAATTCATAGACACGGAAAGTCGAATAGTGATTGCCAGGGCCGGGGGAAGAGGAGAATGGAGAGTTATTGTTTAACAGGCACAGAATTTCAGTTGGGAATGATAAAAACATTCTGCAGATAAATTGTGATGATGATTGCACGTCCATGCACTTAATGACACTGAACTGTACACTTAAAATAGTTAAAATGGTAGGTTTTACGTATATTTTACCACAATAAAAATTTAAACAATTAAAAAATTATAATCCTCTTCAAGGTTGAGGATTTATTGTCAGAATAGCAATGGCAAGTGGTGAAGGGTTGTGGGCTCCTCTTGTCTCCCTCACTTCCATTGACACCATCCTCTATAACTTTACGAATGGTTATTGTCTCCTATTTGTCAATAAATCTAATATTTAATAAGAACTCGTAAGACAGGACCAATTAAGTACTGTATGACGATTTAAAAAAACACAAAAGAAAGACGAGGACCAGGGGCCTTGGGGAAGACGGGTGAAGAGTGGATGTGCAGGCTGTGGGTGCAGAAGCGCCACGCAGGTGGCCACGTGTTGCCGGTGCTCAGGAGAAGCGTAGCAGGTCACAGAAAGACCCTTCGGTGCACACGCAGGTGCTGAAGGGAAACCTTAGAACTCCTACCTACTTTTATTTTTGTCTGAGGTGTTAGATGGTTCATAAGAACTTGCACTATGTAAACACGGACTGGCCCTGGGGCGCTCGCCGCCACCCGTCATGTTCACGGTCCGGGCAGGAGTCCGGTGAGCGCTCTTCCTCCCCACGCGCAGGGTCTGGCAGTGCACCTCGCTCACTCACATGCTGTCGGCACCCCGCGCTCTCCCGCAGTGTGTGCACCCAGTCAAGCGGACACGCAATGTGTACAAGTGGCGTCTAGTGTTAACTAAACCGACAGTTACTACATGAGCAAGTGAGGAAAAGTTTCCTGTCTAGAAAGAATGACCAAAGTGCACTCTCATTATGCAACCACCCCGTGAAGGAGAATCTGGCCAAGGTGATGCTGGCTCTGTTGGGAGGAACTCTTCTTCGAGGCATGTGTACTGGCTCTGGAACAATTAACCAATCAGACCTGATATTTACAAAGGAGTAAAAAGCAAACATGAAAATGATCGAGAAAGGCTATTTAAAATTGGAATGTATGTTTTCCTCCTCCTGCCCAGGGTCTCTTCCATCTCCTGCACCACACAGGGCTCCAGAGACTCTAGTGAGTCATCGAGTCCAGTGAGGAATTTCAGCCCTCGTGCGGGGGAAGTTGGAGATCTGCTGGATAATCTCATGGGGAACAGAGGTGGCTTGAGCCTTTTGGAATTTGCCACCATCCAGCTGCTCCAGGGGAACTGAATACGTTCTCGTCCTTCGGATGGGAAAAAAGGAAGATTCTCCCACCTGGGTGCAGAACTGTGGAGGTCGGTCTCCTGCCTTGGCAGGTCACGGACCTGGGCCAGGTCACAGCGAACGGTGCAGAGAGAGCTGGAGCACATCATCTTCAGTGTCACCAGGTGATAGAATTTGGATGTGTTGTCCCCACCAAAACTCATGTGGAAATCTGGTCCTCAATGTGGCAGTGCTGGAAGCTGAGTCATGGGGGGCGGATCCCTCATGAATGGATTCATGTTCTCCCTGGGGAAAGTGGGGCCCTAGTGAAATCTTGCTCTATTAGTTCCCTGGAGAGCTGGTTGTATAAAAGACCCTGGCATCTCCTCCCTGCCTCTCTTGCTTCCTCTCAAAATGTGATCTGCTTGTACCCGCCAGTGCCTGCCATTTTCCACCATGAGTAGAGGAAGCCCGAGGTCCATGCCAGAATCAGCTGTCCCAGAATCATAAGACAAACAAACCTCTGTTCTTTCCAAATTACCTAGTCTCAGATATTCTCTTAGAGCAACACAAAATGGGCTAATGCACCAGGGAGGAGGTAGCGCGGCCACTGGGGGGATGGAGGTGTCGGGCATCGACCCAGCTGCTATCAGCACCTTCTTGCATGTGAGAGTCTGACACGGCGAGCCCAGGGTTTGCAGCTTTTGGACTTGTCCCAGTTTTGTTTCCACTTCCTTTCACTTTGTCTTCCATTTACGAGCCTCAGATAATGTCATGACTTCAACACTGCGCTCGTGTTATTACACTGGAAGTTCAACACGTTCATCAAAAATGAAAGAAATCTCAATCCAGTAGGAAATATTCATACAAATGAGAACCAATGTTGAAATAAATACGTCTCAATATATGTCTCTTTTCAAATTCTAGCACTTAGAGAGTTGATCCTGTACAGCATTATTAAATTTCTTCGATTGCACTGAAATACAAGTTGCCTCCTCTGTCTGCATTTCCCTATTAAAGGACTCGTTCACTAGATTTGATGCCTTCCACCTTTCTTCACCATAGCTCATATTTTCCGACATAATCGATAGATAATAGCAGCATAGAGCTGAGGCATTAATTCATTAGTTCTCTTCGTCTGTCACCAGTAATGTGTTGACTGCATATACATGAGTGATAACATGCTTGGCAATGTGGATCCAGTTATAACTGAGACAGGGAAACTGTGAGAAAACTTTAGTAGTTGTCAGTACTAGTTTTCCAGTGGAAATTGGAGAGATTAAATCACATAAACTTGCAAGTTACTTGCTGAGAATCTGAACATAGTAAACAATAGTTACCGTGAGTATTGATATAACAAATATCGTAATCCTCTGTAGAGTCTGCATTCAACCGAGTCAAGCCAAGAGAAGCTTTCAGTGCAGCTCCCTTGACACGCTCAGGGCCAGTCACATTGGTGCCTCTCAAATGGAAACTCCACGAGGGGGACCGTCTGCAGGCCTGTGCAGGAGCAGAGCCCAGGCTGCCAGTGTTAGAGCAGTGCCTGGTGCAGAAGAGAAACTGCCCAGCACCCTTGAAGCACCTTCCGGGGAACCGGTGTGGCAGGAAGTCGAGTGACAGAAAATGGCTGCTCTGTGAACAGTTTACAAACGAAATACTAATCTGTCCTTCACAGTCAGTCAGTTTCACCCACGTTTGGTGATATATTTTGAAGCAGGGATTTAAAAAAAAAAAAATTGGAAAGGACAGAAAAAAGGTTTAAAAATATACGGAGTATATATATTGTATAAAAATACATGTAGTATATCTATTTTCTTCTTATTCAAAAATAATATATATGTAAATATATGTAAACATAAGTATACCTATGAATCTAACTGTATATACATATATAATCCAACATTATAAATATATAAATATTAGATAATATGTAATACTGTATGTATAATTATCTTTACATATAATATAAACAAAGTATTTACATTGACATATAATTACCTATGCATATAAAATATATATAATTTTAAGCATATATAAAATGCATTTAAATATATAAGTTATTTGTATTGGGGCTTTTTTTGAAGGGAGGGTGAGTGGACATTCCTTGATTTTCAACCACGGATAATCACAATACTAATTCAAAAGCTATTTCCTGGGCTGGAATTAGGGAGTACTTTCCTCAAGCCAAAAATTTAAGGAGGCCGCAATCTAAGGAATCGACACAAATGATATTTCCATGCCGTATGAAAAATGAAAATTAGTGAAAAACTATCCAGGAGAAACAAAGTAATACAATTTTAAGTAAAGACCAGAAATGACCGTGCACTTGCAAATCCCTCAGAGTCTCACCAGGGAGAAGGGAGACTGTGGCAATTGCATGGTCACCAAGTGTGGCAAATTGCACTCACTCTATGCCACTCTCACCCAAGAGCGTTGAAGGTTCTGACCGGCTAAATGCCCTCAACTGCTCCTACACGACACTGCTCCTTTTTCTTCCTAGCAACACAAGTCACGGTGGCGTTCTGCGAAAGAAGTTTCAGCAACCTCAGGTGAAAGAGCAATGATCGAAAATTAATCCTGAATCACAAGAAACCTAAACATGGCCGTTCTGTCCGTTGAAAAGTAAAGTAGCACCTTGCAAATATCGTGGAGTTTCCCTCCTTTAATGCTAGGAAAGTAAAATTACATAAAAACGATCTAAATCAAATAATGCCGCTTTAATTTGCCTAGATTCCTTTTTTCAAAGACTTGAACGTCCTGACTCAGAAACATGGGCCACTGAAAACTCCGACGACCCCACAGGGGGGCGCACGTCCCTCCTCCCGGCCCCGGCCCCGGCCCCGACTCCATCCCTGTTCCCGGCCCCAGCCCCGGCCCCGGCCCCGGCCCCGGCTCCGTCCCTGTTCCCGGCCCGGCCCCGGCCCCGGTCCCGGCCCCAGTCACGGTCCCGGCGGTATCACCGCCGTCGTCCCCGCTCACTCGCCGGACGCTCCCGCACTCGGGCTGCTCCCGGACCCGCTGTCTACCCGGCTCCCCTTTCCCAGGCTGTCCCGGCCTCGCGTCCCCCACTCCTGCGGAATCTGTGACCATCACAGCCCGTGCGGTCGCGAGCCCTCGGGTCCCGACTCAATGGGTTTCCCCGTCAAACTCAGTCTCGCTGCGGCTTCTACGCGAAAGAAAGCCCCGAGCACAGGGAGCAGCTCAGACACTCACGGCCCTCACCGAAGAAAACTGGGTCGCGCCAAGCCGCGGCGGAGCTCTCTCCGCAGCCATCGGAGGAAAATGTTCTCCACACTATTTAAGCAGCACCGGTTCGGCGCGACAAGCGGCGACGTCTGCTCTCTCGGGCTGTGGCACCCTCTGAAACCAAAAGCGGCCGAGTCCGTCCGCGTTTCCGAAACCGGAGGCTCAGAAAAGGCCGTTCGCGCGCCCTCTCGCGGCCGCCTCGAGAATCACTGAAATTCTCAATGGTCCACATCTGCCTGCTCATGGCGGGAGTGGTGCTCTGCTCCGTCCCTGCCTGCTCATCTGTCTGGGGCATGCCTTCCAGCCATGGCCTGGAAAACCGGCAAGCCATCATGCTAGTGAGACGGATGAAAAAGATCCCATCTCACTCATGCTTCAAGGACAGGAAGAACTTCAATTTTCCTTGGACAGGAGAAAATATCACCCCAATCCAGAAGACACATGCCACCTGTTTCCGTGGTCAGATGCTCCAGCAGATCCTCAGCCTCCTCAAAAGAGAGAACAGCCATGCTGCTTGGGATGCGATCCTCCTCGATAAACTACTCTTCAGCCTTGAGAAGAGCCTGCGACAAGTGCAGATGACAAATGGAGAAACTCTCTCTTGTCCTGATTTGGGAAATGACGTTCGGAAGTATTTCCAAGAAATGATTGGTTATCTGAGGGAAAAGAAATACAGCCCCTGTGCCTGGGAGGTGGTCAGAGTGGAAATTGAAGTGCGCTTAGTCCTCATTCACCGCCTTCAGAGCAACGTCAGGAAATGACGTAGAAGTTATACTCAGGACCCTCCCTAACCAATTACACGATTGTTTACCAGGCCCCCCAAAGCAAGCTAAACTCACACATTTGCACCAGCTGAAAAACATCTGAATCCTAAGTCATGGGATTATGTAAAACATACGTTCTACATCGTGAATTTACAGTAGAATGATTAGAGAGAATAACATGGTGTCTTGTCCTAAATAAATACTGTCATGATTTATAATTTTCATTATCTGTTTCAATTCTTGAGTGGTGCTTGTTGTTTCCGAAGTTGGAAGTTTAATTGTTTACAGACATGGTTCTTCAGTCTAGAATTTGGTGAAGGGCATTTGTCAGTCAAGTTGATGCTCGCTCCTGTAACAGAACAAAAGAAAACCACCAGTAGTTAGATGATAATACAAATTTATCTTTCCTTTATAGAAGAGCTCAGTGTTGGCCTCCTCTGAGCGGGGTTTCAGGGACCTCACAACCTACTATTTTGCAGCTTTGCCATCATCAACATATAAGTTCAAACAGGTTTGCGACGCTTGAGGCTACTGTGCTCAGTCGATATGGAAAAAAATTATATGGTGGATCACTTGTAGGATGCTTTGAAGGACCCATGCTGCACAGGGTGAACATCACTTCCACCCGTATTTACTCAGCCTGGATTCACGCTCGTCGGATACCTAAGTGCAAAGGAGAGGGGAAAGAGAGTCCGACTGGGGGATTAGTGAGAAGAGAATATATGTTCTTTGAATAAGACCACTCTTTATTTTCACACTGTGTGTACTAACAGTATTTGTAAGAGAAAATTAACTGGCATTCTTGCTAGGCACAGTTTATTTCAAAATCTGATGCCAACTCTGATTCCACAATTTAGACTCAGGGAAAACGACACGGACGTCATTCATTAAAGTTCACAGCGACACTGACTGAATCTTGGAAAGAGTTAAGTGATTCCCAAAGGCACAGGCCAAAATTGAAAAATAGACAAGTGTATAGGGACAAGGTCCCCAAACACATTGTAACATTCACATCGTCTCCGTATTATCGGAAAAGACAAGGAATGTGCGATCAGGCAAGGCGTTGCGCTTCCTTGAGGGGCACTGAAGTAAAAGTGGAAGGTGGGTCTTCCATTTGCAACCAGGACCTGCGGCACATCCTGAGGTTCTAAATATTAAAACTACAAATGGGAAGAAAGCATCTCTACAATCAAGTGTTTGTGTTTTGTTTTTTAAATCGTCACAAAATCTTCCATTACAATTTCCCTGCATGAAGCGGGAAGAGCTTACAAATTCTTTAGATCTATTGTCTTCCCAATTCATGTCTCCAGTATGTATTGGTATTATTCTTTCCACTGTTATTATAATGATTATTCCTTTCATAAATATTGACTGAGCTCCGGAAATGATAGGAACTAGGCTAAGATGCCCAGGAAACAAGACTGCATAAGACGACTCCTCTGACCAAGAGTAACTTACGGACTCATGGCCACCTATATTCTTAGGACGAAGTTCATTCGAAGGTTCAATGTAATAAAGACATCATCTCTGACAGCTAGGAGAAATAATATAGCCATGTGTAAAGAAGGGGTGTCCTTTGAAATTGTGAATTCCCTTGCTTCTTGCTGGAGACATGACAAGACGATTAGTCAACTTCTGAGTCCATTTATCCACAAGGAGAAAACAAGGGATGCATTTCTCGCTTCCCCGTTATCCAGAGAGCATATTGCACTCTCACAAGTTTGCCTTTTCTGTGTGTAAACTCTTGTGGTTGTTGTGTCTCCCTTGACTCTCTTGAAAGCTGGATCCAGCAAAGCTGAAACCAACCCCTGGACCAGCAGTGATTGCTTTTCCTGGAGCCCATGCCCGTTTGCTACCTTTGACCTGCGTCCCTTCCACCACTTTTCTTCTGCTCTGCCGCATCCCCTCATCTGCCCCTTGGCTGGGCTCAATTTAGCTAAATTATCCTTCGTCGTGTCCTTTGCAGTGGGATATTGCTTTCCTTGTGACGTTTGATCACATTGAGGTACATATATTGGCTTTCTTGGTATTCCCATTCCTTGGGAGGGAAAATGCAGCAACTTTCCTTTCTATGTAAAAGGAAATGGGAAAGAAAGATCTCTGGTGTCTCGCCAGCGGTACACAACAATTGAACAGCCATTTATTTTCATCACACCTACATCCCATTGTTGCCATTTATGACAAAGATGGCTTCCTTTGGTTTAATAAGATTCCATTAGAATTGGAATCTCCGACTGATGTTTGGTTGGAAATTTGAACTTCGGTGCAAAACAAAATTTTCTTTTTAAATAAAATTGATGTTCTCTCCATCGTGCATTCTTCTTGGGATGGTATTGCTCCCAAAAGTGTGAAAATTAGTTCCTAGAGGTGTTAACAAATCTTAGTCATTACAATAATTTGTGGTTCTCCAAAGCCCAAATCTAAGAAAACCTGTCCCTTATTACTAATTTTTATTTCCCTCGGGTTTTCTTGTGTATCAAGAAGCATCGACATTGAGTTCTCGGAAGATCCACAGAGCATATGCAGCATGAGCAATACAAGCCTACGGTGAACAGACGATCGCTTGATCTCAAAATCATGTCTCGAGATGTGGCCTCCACACGAATACATATGGACTGCCTTTGGCTGTCTCGTGGATGGAGCTGAGGTTTGCTCCTGAGTGCTACTGAATGAGTTAATGGCTTTGAGAATTAAATGCAAAGAATTTGTGCTTTATTATGTGGCTCTGCTAAAGTTATTCACCACATCAATAATGAAGTCGAGTGCTAAAAAGAAATAAAAGTTGACCGCACCTGGGGGAACATCCGGGAGGTGGCACAGTGACAATGTATTCTATCGTATGGAACAAAATTTAAAGTTAGGTACACTAGAAATTAATGGGAAGAAAATAATTGAATTGATAGATAATTTTTAGCAGTTTTGAAAGATATTTAAGTATGTCATTACATTGGTATTGTGTATTTTTGTAACATGAATTTGCATGTGAAATTTGAATCATTACAATTTATATAAGTCAATAGATGACACAAAAAGGAGCTCAGCAAATAAACTTATAAAGCCAAGTCAAATCAATACCTTTGGAAGGCAGCTATGCTCACCACTATACCACCAACGCCGCCCCAAATCAATAACTTTGAAACTTAAGTCTTGGCTTAAAATTTTTATAGAGACCTTCTTAAACATGCATTGAATGCAAAAAGTTAACTTCACACTTTCTTTTCTACGTATAAACCTGAGCTACAGATACGGTCCGTAAATAATTGCACGATATACCCCCGCCTTTGTAGCTTATCACAGGAGGGTCAAATCGGAAAAAACAATTTAACCAGGCTCTGGAGGAAAGGGATGAGCAGGCCACCATGAAAGAAATAAAAGAGAAAAGAAAAAGGTGGAGAAACACTGCTCTCAAAGTATGTAGAGAGTGCATAAAGAAAGCAAAAACAGAAGTAGAAAGGAAGACACGGGCATCCAGAAAATGGAAACTAGTGTGTTCCCTATTTAAGACACATGCACAAAGCAAGCTCTTCAGAGAACCTAGAGGCCGAGGCTCAGAGTCGCCCATCTCAGCCAGGCCAGCAGCATCTGCGAGATCCCCAATGGCCTTGCCCTTTCCTTTACTGATGGCCCTGCTGGTGCTCACCTGCCAGGCGAACTGCTCTCTGGGGTGTGATCTGCCTCAGACCCACAGCCTGGGGACCAGGAGGGCCTTGGTACTCCTGGGACGAATGAGGAGAATCTCCCCTCTGTCCTGCCTGAAGGACAGAAATGACTTCGAATTCCCCCAGGAAGACTTGGATGGCCACCTGCTGCAGAAGGCCCGAGCCATCTCTGTCCTCCATGAGATGACCCAGCAGAGCTTCAACCTCTTCTGCACAAAGGGCTCATCGGCTGCTTGGGATGAGAGCCTCTTGGACAAACTCTGCACTGGACTCTATCAGCAGCTGGACGACCTGGAAGCCTGTCTGATGCCGGAGGTGGGGGTGGAAGAGACTCCCCTGGTGAACGAGGACTTCGCACTGGCCGTGAGGAAATACTTCCAAAGAATCAGTCTCTACCTGAAAGAGAAGAGGCACAGCCCTTGCGCCTGGGAGGTCGTGAGAGCAGAAATCGTGAGATCCTTCTCTTCATCAATAAACATGCGGGGAAGATTAGGGAGGAGGCAATGAGACCTGGTCCGACGTGGAAACGACTCTCATGGACGAGTACACACTATCGCACTTTCCTGAGCTCTCCGGTCGCCAAGACTGTCACTTCTGCTACAATCATGACATGAAGTGCCTCAAGTTTGTCAGATGCCTTCAGGGTGTTCAGCAGCGTCATGTTCAACCCTGCAGGGACTGGTACTTACAGACGACCGTGCAAATGTATCTATCTATTTATTTATTTAAATGTTTATTTATCTAACTGTTGATAAGATTGAAATTGTTTTTGTCAATACGCCTTTATACTGTGCTTAATAGAACAAAATATATTCTTTGTATTTTGTGAAACTATTATATTGCTTTCTGCATTAAATTTTTACTATAGAAAAATGCTTGTATTTGTTTATTCTTTAAAAAGAAAGTCCAAGCCTGTCTCTACAACCTGACGTAAAAACAGATGGTACAATTCATCTCCTCAACATTAGTGTATTCGAGCTATCGGTAAAAATGAACTTCACCTAAAAGAGGTTGTTTGTTCCCCTCAGAATACGGATGTGAACATGCTCTCTTCTATCTTTGATTCTTGGAGGGACAGAGAGCTCAAAAGAAACACACTCATACTTAATATCAGTTATGTGAAACAGTATAATGAGAAAATGAAACAACCAATAAAATTCTCTCTGCAGAAGGTAGATGGAAGCATGTCAGGAAATAGAAATAAAATTACCGATACGCCCCACAAATTGCTAGACATGTAAGTGCAAATGTCCAGCACTAGTTGGACACAGGAATTTGCAATTGGCAAGGAATTCAATGCCTGGAGGATCATAATGGCAACTGAAAGTGCAGAAATGAAGTTGGTCATGTGGGAAGAGATGACAGAGGGAGAAACAGACATTGTCTGGATTCTAAGGACCTTCAAACTTTAAAGGAAGTGGACAGAAGAGCCACAGATGAAGAAGATGGAATAGCCATCCATTATAAAGACTCACCCTTTGGAGACAAAGACGATAAATGTCTTTTCTAAACAATAAATGTGCTGAGAAGAGGAATCAGTAGATTCCACAGAAGGTGTGAACTCAAACTGCCCACTACATTGGAAAATAGACCGTACTGGCAACCTTAGTGACATCTGGTTTGTAGAACGAATAAGCAGAAACCATACTGGAGTCGGTAGAAGTGAAATGAGAGAAAAGAAGTTAGTGACCCTGAGGGAAAGACAGAAATTCGAAGAAATCTGGAAAAGAATGCGGGGTTTTTTGTGTGTATAGTTTTTCCCATTTTGCAATACATACTTTTTTCATGGTTAGAAGACATTTTTTATATATACATATATACAGACACACACACACACACACACACACACAGAGAGAATATTGGTTATGAATATTCATGAGATAGAAAGCTGATTGTCAGCCCTTGTGCCCATGATGTGAGGGCCAGATTCCTACTGGCAGCACGCCCATTACCACAAATTGCATTTGTACCCTGTGTCCCCCACCCGATAATGCCCGAACTCCCTCTCCCTCCCTCAACCCCTCACTCCACTTTGTAGCCCATGGAATGCTCTGTCCCTCTGCAAGTCCAACACACTGCTATGGACTTTCTTTCCTTCCTTCTTTCTCTCACAGCTCCTTACATAAGTGAGCACATGTGATATTTATACCTCTGTGCTTTGCTTATTTCACTCAACATAAATTTCTCCAGGCTCATCCATGTTGTTGCAAATGGGAGTATGTCATTCTTTTTCGTGGCAGAGTAGTATTCCATGCTCTGTGTTGTGGGGAGGGGGGTTGTATTTAAATGTATATGTCACAGTTTCCTTATTCATTCATCCATTAAAGGATATTGTTATATTTACTGTAAAAGAAAATTGTTCTAGTTAAGTCTGTACTGTCACTTTGCCCAAAAACTCTCTGGAGCCACATCATGTTTGCTATCCGGGATTTAACGACTTTATGCATAGTTGAGAGAATTGCAGAACCAAGACTGAGCTGGCCATCACACAGCTGGGGGTGACAGCTAATGAACTTCAGCACCCAGCTGCTCACCTACCTCTCCAGGTCCCACCCAGGCTCTGGATTGTAGATTTTGGCTGCGTAAGACGAGAGAGGGAAAGACAAGAGCCAGGTCATGACTACAGTGGTGAGGAAGGTATTTGGGTGATCGTGATGCAGTGTCACCTGGAAGCGGCTCAGTTTGAAGGCAGCCACACCTCCATCTTCGCGACTGCTAGTGCCCTGTGCTGTAGTGGGCAAGGCCCCATGCTGTAGAGCACAAGGTCCCAGAGATGACAAGCCAGGCGTAGAAGCACAGCGAATACCAGGAGATGCAGTGCCAAGTCTGCACACGTGTCTACACCACAGGGGCCGGTGAAGAAAACCAGGAGCTCACTGTGCATGGGGTTCACCATTTGGGAGTTCTGATTCCACTGGAAGGAGACTGCACCCATCAGATGATGCTCATTTGCTCAATAAACAAAACTGAGCATCAAGACCTGTGAAGAAGTTCTAAGAACCAACAGTAGCTCGAAAACTCAGATTGTAAGAAATGGGACAAAATCTGGTGTACTGGGTTCCTGCTTACACAGATAGAAATTGCAAAATTTCTTGCATTTAGGTTACAACTCTGCTTGGCCTACAATTGTTTTTTTCAACTAGGTTCTCCCAAGATACCGACACTGCGTAAATCTGAGTGCCCCAACACTGACTGAATGTCATGATGCCATCTGCCAAGGATCAACTCCCTCGTTATGTCAGGAACATTACAAGCAGAATTCCTCTTGGGGGATCTCTTTTTCTTCATCCAGGTCTTGACAGATTTTACAAGCCCACATTAGGCAGTCTGGGGTGCGTCAGTGGGAGACCCACTCGTTGAGGTTACTGAATATAAAACACTTTAATGTAAGCAAGACCCACTGCCGACCTCCTCCCCAGTCCACCTTTCCTTCTTCATCTACTCATGTTTCAAAGGCCGACTCTGTAGCCATGCCTACAACGGTCCTTGGAGAAAACCCTCAAGCACGTCAGGGAGAAGAGGCAACCGCACAAGACTCAGTACCTGACCTGGAAACCTCTTTCACCCCATTCTCTCCTGTGGGTGACAGAAGGCCAGATGGGGCCCATCCAATAGGGTGCACGGGTGTGCAGAGGTCCCTCTGAAGCAGAGGATGACAGTCAGGACAAACATCAACAACAGCGAAACAGAAGGCCTTGGAAGACACTAAGCAGGAGAAGATGAAATAGACGATGCAGGAATGGAGACCATCCATCCATGGGAGAAGAGTCTCTTTATCAGGACGGGTGATTAGTAGAGAAGCCTGGGCACAAGGAAGCCCAGTTCCTGCCATAGATCCCACCAGAGAATACATCAAAAACAGAATGAGGCATTTCTTTCCATGCTTTCATGTATATAAAAGGGGGAGGGAACCAAAATATCCCGATTTCATGCTCCAGAAGGAGCCTAGGCTCCCAGCCAGGATGGGACAGTCTAGACCAAGGATGGCAGGTCCATCCCACCATCCTCACGCCTGCCCCGGACACTGGGTCTGGGGTTCTGTTTCCTCTGGTCCGTGGACGGTTTTCCTTCACTGTCTACTCTCCAGAAAACTCCTTTCAAAGAAATGTTTTCAGAAAATTCGAAATATTTCATGGTTTTTCATAGTATGCATTCTCTGAAAAGGAGGTGTAATGTGAACAGCAAAATTGATTCTTCACGAATATGTTTGTTTCTCCTAAAGAAAGAGTGTTTTCTTTTTTCTCTGCTACATTTGGTGGAAGGTTCGCAAATCCCAGGCACTGGGGCTTAGATAAAAGAGGAGATCGGCTCCCGCACTCACTGGGCGCTCACTTGGAGTTTCCAAAGCTGAGCGAGGTCAAGGAGGGAGTGTGATGGGGACAAGGCACACCCACCACCCTCTCAGGTTCCTTCATTCATCATTCTGAAAATGGTATCTTAAGGACAAATGCAAAAACCTAACAGCTTGACAAACATTTGGGCTTAAATACATGAGCAAATCCATTAAAGAACACGCCTCGGGACCTAGACTGATCAGTCCTTCCCCTCTGCTCCGTTCTGATACTGAACTACAGACAGCCATGGGTTGGGATACCTGGGGTTACACAGGCATCCCAGGACCAGGAATGTCCCACTCAGCCTCCAGGAACAGCATGAGACAGGACACATGACATATCCCAAACGGGGACCTGGAAAAAAATGCTGACGGACTGGAGAAGAGATGGACAGCCCTAGAACAGAGTCAGGGATATAGCTGCTCATCGGAGAAAGACAAAATAGGTAAAACAACTAGGAGGGTACTTCAAAAACTTCATGGAAAGATTCATATGATCCTTCAGTTCTCTTCTTCCACAGGCTCTTTGAAGTAACCTCATATTAATCCATAGACAAGCAACAGAGCACTTCTTTTCTGGGCAATTGTGAAAAGAGTGATACTCAAAACAAATATTGAAAACCCTGAAATAATAGGACAGGTTTCCCTAACAATGTCCTATTACAGTGTTTCCTCATGTTTTTATGCTTGCCTCGTACGTAGAGGGGAAAACTAACTCGTGTAGAATATTTCCCAAAGACTCTACAGTACATGAAATCCAATTCTAAAATCATGTCATCTATCTGTGATTTTTATTGTAAACATATTTTTTGTGTTATTGGGTTTCAATGACAATAAATTTAATATTTCTTTATTTGTACACCAATGTTTATATCTGCATTATTCACAAAAGGCAAAACACGGAGACAACTGAAATGTCCATTAATGGATGAATGGATAAACAAATATCACATATACATACAATGGAAAACCAGCCTTAAAAGGAATGAAATTTTGATACAGAAAGCTGGAAGACATGAAGCCTAGTGAAACAAGCCACACACAAAAGTACAAATGCTGTATGATTCCACTTTATATGGAAGTACCTACAGTAGTCAAATTCATAGACACGGAAAGTCGAATAGTGATTGCCAGGGCCGGGGGAAGAGGAGAATGGAGAGTTATTGTTTAACAGGCACAGAATTTCAGTTGGGAATGATAAAAACATTCTGCAGATAAATTGTGATGATGATTGCACGTCCATGCACTTAATGACACTGAACTGTACACTTAAAATAGTTAAAATGGTAGGTTTTACGTATATTTTACCACAATAAAAATTTAAACAATTAAAAAATTATAATCCTCTTCAAGGTTGAGGATTTATTGTCAGAATAGCAATGGCAAGTGGTGAAGGGTTGTGGGCTCCTCTCGTCTCCCTCACTTCCATTGACACCATCCTCTATAACTTTACGAATGGTTATTGTCTCCTATTTGTCAATAAATCTAATATTTAATAAGAACTCGTAAGACAGGACCAATTAAGTACTGTATGACGATTTAAAAAAACACAAAAGGAAGACGAGGACCATGGGACTTGGGGAAGACGGGTGAAGAGTGGATGTGCAGGCTGTGGGTGCAGAAGCGCCACGCAGGTGGCCACGTGTTGCCGGTGCTCAGGAGAAGCGTAGCAGGTCACAGAAAGACCCTTCGGTGCACACGCAGGTGCTGAAGGGAAACCTTAGAACTCCTACCTACTTTTATTTTTGTCTGAGGTGTTAGATGGTTCACAAGAACTTGCACTATGTAAACACGGACTGGCCCTGGGGCACTCGCCGCCACCCGTCATGTTCACGGTCCGGGCAGGAGTCCGGTGAGCGCTCTTCCTCCCCACGCGCAGGGTCTGGCAGTGCACCTCGCTCACTCACATGCTGTCGGCACCCCGCGCTCTCCCGCAGTGTGTGCACCCAGTCAAGCGGACACGCAATGTGTACAAGTGGCGTCTAGTGTTAACTAAACCGACAGTTACTACATGAGCAAGTGAGGAAAAGTTTCCTGTCTAGAAAGAATGACCAAAGTGCACTCTCATTATGCAACCACCCCGTGAAGGAGAATCTGGCCAAGGTGATGCTGGCTCTGTTGGGAGGAACTCTTCTTCGAGGCACGTGTACTGGCTCTGGAACAATTAACCAATCAGACCTGATATTTACAAAGGAGTAAAAAGCAAACATGAAAATGATCGAGAAAGGCTATTTAAAATTGGAATGTATGTTTTCCTCCTCCTGCCCAGGGTCTCTTCCATCTCCTGCACCACACAGGGCTCCAGAGACTCTAGTGAGTCATCGAGTCCAGTGAGGAATTTCAGCCCTCGTGCGGGGGAAGTTGGAGATCTGCTGGATAATCTCATGGGGAACAGAGGTGGCTTGAGCCTTTTGGAATTTGCCACCATCCAGCTGCTCCAGGGGAACTGAATACGTTCTCGTCCTTCGGATGGGAAAAAAGGAAGATTCTCCCACCTGGGTGCAGAACTGTGGAGGTCGGTCTCCTGCTTTGGCAGGTCACGGACCTGGGCCAGGTCACAGCGAACGGTGCAGAGAGAGCTGGAGCACATCATCTTCAGTGTCACCAGGTGATAGAATTTGGATGTGTTGTCCCCACCGAAACTCATGTGGAAATCTGGTCCTCAATGTGGCAGTGCTGGAAGCTGAGTCATGGGGGGCGGATCCCTCATGAATGGATTCATGTTCTCCCTGGGGGAAGTGGGGCCCTAGTGAAATCTTGCTCTATTAGTTCCCTGGAGAGCTGGTTGTATAAAAGACCCTGGCATCTCCTCCCTGCCTCTCTTGCTTCCTCTCACCATGTGATCTGCTTGTACCCGCCAGTGCCTGCCATTTTCCACCATGAGTAGAGGAAGCCCAAGGTCCATGCCAGAATCAGCTGTCCCAGAATCATAAGACAAACAAACCTCTGTTCTTTCCAAATTACCTAGTCTCAGATATTCTCTTAGAGCAACACAAAATGGGCTAATGCACCAGGGAGGAGGTAGCGCGGCCACTGGGGGGATGGAGGTGTCGGGCATCGACCCAGCTGCTATCAGCACCTTCTTGCATGTGAGAGTCTGACACGGCGAGCCCAGGGTTTGCAGCTTTTGGACTTGTCCCAGTTTTGTTTCCACTTCCTTTCACTTTGTCTTCCATTTACGAGCCTCAGATAATGTCATGACTTCAACACTGCGCTCGTGTTATTACACTGGAAGTTCAACACGTTCATCAAAAATGAAAGAAATCTCAATCCAGTAGGAAATATTCATACAAATGAGAACCAATGTTGAAATAAATACGTCTCAATATATGTCTCTTTTCAAATTCTAGCACTTAGAGAGTTGATCCTGTACAGCATTATTAAATTTCTTCGATTGCACTGAAATACAAGTTGCCTCCTCTGTCTGCATTTCCCTATTAAAGGACTCGTTCACTAGATTTGATGCCTTCCACCTTTCTTCACCATAGCTCATATTTTCCGACATAATCGATAGATAATAGCAGCATAGAGCTGAGGCATTAATTCATTAGTTCTCTTCGTCTGTCACCAGTAATGTGTTGACTGCATATACATGAGTGATAACATGCTTGGCAATGTGGATCCAGTTATAACTGAGACAGGGAAACTGTGAGAAAACTTTAGTAGTTGTCAGTACTAGTTTTCCAGTGGAAATTGGAGAGATTAAATCACATAAACTTGCAAGTTACTTGCTGAGAATCTGAACATAGTAAACAATAGTTACCGTGAGTATTGATATAACAAATATCGTAATCCTCTGTAGAGTCTGCATTCAACCGAGTCAAGCCAAGAGAAGCTTTCAGTGCAGCTCCCTTGACACGCTCAGGGCCAGTCACATTGGTGCCTCTCAAATGGAAACTCCACGAGGGGGACCGTCTGCAGGCCTGTGCAGGAGCAGAGCCCAGGCTGCCAGTGTTAGAGCAGTGCCTGGTGCAGAAGAGAAACTGCCCAGCACCCTTGAAGCACCTTCCGGGGAACCGGTGTGGCAGGAAGTCGAGTGACAGAAAATGGCTGCTCTGTGAACAGTTTACAAACGAAATACTAATCTGTCCTTCACAGTCAGTCAGTTTCACCCACGTTTGGTGATATATTTTGAAGCAGGGATTTAAAAAAAAAAAATTGGAAAGGACAGAAAAAAGGTTTAAAAATATACGGAGTATATATATTGTATAAAAATACATGTAGTATATCTATTTTCTTCTTATTCAAAAATAATATATATGTAAATATATGTAAACATAAGTATACCTATGAATCTAACTGTATATACATATATAATCCAACATTATAAATATATAAATATTAGATAATATGTAATACTGTATGTATAATTATCTTTACATATAATATAAACAAAGTATTTACATTGACATATAATTACCTATGCATATAAAATATATATAATTTTAAGCATATATAAAATGCATTTAAATATATAAGTTATTTGTATTGGGGCTTTTTTTGAAGGGAGGGTGAGTGGACATTCCTTGATTTTCAACCACGGATAATCACAATACTAATTCAAAAGCTATTTCCTGGGCTGGAATTAGGGAGTACTTTCCTCAAGCCAAAAATTTAAGGAGGCCGCAATCTAAGGAATCGACACAAATGATATTTCCATGCCGTATGAAAAATGAAAATTAGTGAAAAACTATCCAGGAGAAACAAAGTAATACAATTTTAAGTAAAGACCAGAAATGACCGTGCACTTGCAAATCCCTCAGAGTCTCACCAGGGAGAAGGGAGACTGTGGCAATTGCATGGTCATCAAGTGTGGCAAATTGCACTCACTCTATGCCACTCTCACCCAAGAGCGTTGAAGGTTCTGACCGGCTAAATGCCCTCAACTGCTCCTACACGACACTGCTCCTTTTTCTTCCTAGCAACACAAGTCACGGTGGCGTTCTGCGAAAGAAGTTTCAGCAACCTCAGGTGAAAGAGCAATGATCGAAGATTAATCCTGAATCACAAGAAACCTAAACATGGCCGTTCTGTCCGTTGAAAAGTAAAGTAGCACCTTGCAAATATCGTGGAGTTTCCCTCCTTTAATGCTAGGAAAGTAAAATTACATAAAAACGATCTAAATCAAATAATGCCGCTTTAATTTGCCTAGATTCCTTTTTTCAAAGACTTGAACGTCCTGACTCAGAAACATGGGCCACTGAAAACTCCGACGACCCCACAGGGGGGCGCACGTCCCTCCTCCCGGCCCCGGCCCCGGCCCCGGCCCCGGCCCCGGCCCCGACTCCATCCCTGTTCCCGGCCCCAGCCCCGGCCCCGGCCCCGGTCCCGGCCCCAGTCACGGTCCTGGCGGTATCACCGCCGTCGTCCCCGCTCACTCGCCCGAGGCTCCCGCACTGGGGCTGCTCCCGGACCCGCTGTCTACCCGGCTCCCCTTTCCCAGGCTGTCCCGGCCTCGCGTCCCCCACTCCTGCGGAATCTGTGACCATCACAGCCCGTGCGGTCGCGAGCACTCGGGTCCCGACTCAATGGGTTTCCCCGTCAAACTCAGTCTCGCTGCGGCTTCTACGCGAAAGAAAGCCCCGAGCACAGGGAGCAGCTCAGACACTCACGGCCCTCACCGAAGAAAACTGGGTCGCGCCAAGCCGCGGCGGAGCTCTCTCCGCAGCCATCGGAGGAAAATGTTCTCCACACTATTTAAGCAGCACCGGTTCGGCGCGACAAGCGGCGACGTCTGCTCTCTCGGGCTGTGGCACCCTCTGAAACCAAAAGCGGCCGAGTCCGTCCGCGTTTCCGAAACCGGAGGCTCAGAAAAGGCCGTTCGCGCGCCCTCTCGCGGCCGCCTCGAGAATCACTGAAATTCTCAATGGTCCACATCTGCCTGCTCATGGCGGGAGTGGTGCTCTGCTCCGTCCCTGCCTGCTCATCTGTCTGGGGCATGCCTTCCAGCCATGGCCTGGAAAACCGGCAAGCCATCATGCTAGTGAGACGGATGAAAAAGATCCCATCTCACTCATGCTTCAAGGACAGGAAGAACTTCAATTTTCCTTGGACAGGAGAAAATATCACCCCAATCCAGAAGACACATGCCACCTGTTTCCGTGGTCAGATGCTCCAGCAGATCCTCAGCCTCCTCAAAAGAGAGAACAGCCATGCTGCTTGGGATGCGATCCTCCTCGATAAACTACTCTTCAGCCTTGAGAAGAGCCTGCGACAAGTGCAGATGACAAATGGAGAAACTCTCTCTTGTCCTGATTTGGGAAATGACGTTCGGAAGTATTTCCAAGAAATGATTGGTTATCTGAGGGAAAAGAAATACAGCCCCTGTGCCTGGGAGGTGGTCAGAGTGGAAATTGAAGTGCGCTTAGTCCTCATTCACCGCCTTCAGAGCAACGTCAGGAAATGACGTAGAAGTTATACTCAGGACCCTCCCTAACCAATTACACGATTGTTTACCAGGCCCCCCAAAGCAAGCTAAACTCACACATTTGCACCAGCTGAAAAACATCTGAATCCTAAATCATGGGATTATGTAAAACATACGTTCTACATCGTGAATTTACAGTAGAATGATTAGAGAGAATAACATGGTGTCTTGTCCTAAATAAATACTGTCATGATTTATAATTTTCATTATCTGTTTCAATTCTTGAGTGGTGCTTGTTGTTTCCGAAGTTGGAAGTTTCATTGTTTACAGACATGGTTCTTCAGTCTAGAATTTGGTGAAGGGCATTTGTCAGTCAAGTTGATGCTCGCTCCTGTAACAGAACAAAAGAAAACCACCAGTAGTTAGATGATAATACAAACTGATCTTTCCTTTATAGAAGAGCTCAGTGTTGGCCTCCTCTGAGCGGGGTTTCAGGGACCTCACAACCTACTATTTTGCAGCTTTGCCATCATCAACATATAAGTTCAAACAGGTTTGCGACGCTTGAGGCTACTGTGCTCAGTCGATATGGAAAAAATTATATGGTGGATCACTTGTAGGATGCTTTGAAGGACCCATGCTGCACAGGGTGAACATCACTTCCACCCGTATTTACTCAGCCTGGATTCACGCTCGTCGGATACCTAAGTGCAAAGGAGAGGGGAAAGAGAGTCCGACTGGGGGATTAGTGAGAAGAGAATATATGTTCTTTGAATAAGACCACTCTTTATTTTCACACTGTGTGTACTAACAGTATTTGTAAGAGAAAATTAACTGGCATTCTTGCTAGGCACAGTTTATTTCAAAATCTGATGCCAACTCTGATTCCACAATTTAGACTCAGGGAAAACGACACGGACGTCATTCATTAAAGTTCACAGCGACACTGACTGAATCTTGGAAAGAGTTAAGTGATTCCCAAAGGCACAGGCCAAAATTGAAAAATAGACAAGTGTATAGGGACAAGGTCCCCAAACACATTGTAACATTCACATCGTCTCCGTATTATCGGAAAAAACAAGGAATGTGCGATCAGGCAAGGCGTTGCGCTTCCTTGAGGGGCACTGAAGTAAAAGTGGAAGGTGGGTCTTCCATTTGCAACCAGGCCCTGTGGCACATCCTGAGGTTCTAAATATTAAAACTACAAATGGGAAGAAAGCATCTCTACAATCAAGTGTTTGTGTTTTGTTTTTTAAATCGTCACAAAATCTTCCATTACAATTTCCCTGCATGAAGCGGGAAGAGCTTACAAATTCTTTAGATCTATTGTCTTCCCAATTCATGTCTCCAGTATGTATTGGTATTATTCTTTCCACTGTTATTATAATGATTATTCCTTTCATAAATATTGACTGAGCTCCGGAAATGATAGGAACTAGGCTAAGATGCCCAGGAAACAAGACCGCATAAGACGACTCCTCTGACCAAGAGTAACTTACGGACTCATGGCGACCTATATTCTTAGGACGAAGTTCATTCGAAGGTTCAATGTAATAAAGACATCATCTCTGACAGCTAGGAGAAATAATATAGCCATGTGTAAAGAAGGGGTGTCCTTTGAAATTGTGAATTCCCTTGCTTCTTGCTGGAGACATGACAAGACGATGAGTCAACTTCTGAGTCCATTTATCCACAAGGAGAAAACAAGGGATGCATTTCTCGCTTCCCCGTTATCCAGAGAGCATATTGCACTCTCACAAGTTTGCCTTTTCTGTGTGTAAACTCTTGTGGTTGTTGTGTCTCCCTTGACTCTCTTGAAAGCTGGATCCAGCAAAGCTGAAACCAACCCCTGGACCAGCAGTGATTGCTTTTCCTGGAGCCCATGCCCGTTTGCTACCTTTGACCTGCGTCCCTTCCACCACTTTTCTTCTGCTCTGCCGCATCCCCTCATCTGCGCCTTGGCTGGGCTCAATTTAGCTAAATTATCCTTCGTCGTGTCCTTTGCAGTGGGATATTGCTTTCCTTGTGACGTTTGATCACACTGAGGTACATATATTGGCTTTCTTGGTATTCCCATTCCTTGGGAGGGAAAATGCAGCAACTTTCCTTTCTATGTAAAAGGAAATGGGAAAGAAAGATCTCTGGTGTCTCGCCAGCGGTACACAACAATTGAACAGCCATTTATTTTCATCACACCTACATCCCATTGTTGCCATTTATGACAAAGATGGCTTCCTTTGGTTTAATAAGATTCCATTAGAATTGGAATCTCCGACTGATGTTTGGTTGGAAATTTGAACTTCGGTGCAAAACAAAATTTTCTTTTTAAATAAAATTGATGTTCTCTCCATCGTGCATTCTTCTTGGGATGGTATTGCTCCCAAAAGTGTGAAAATTAGTTCCTAGAGGTGTTAACAAATCTTAGTCATTACAATAATTTGTGGTTCTCCAAAGCCCAAATCTAAGAAAACCTGTCCCTTATTACTAATTTTTATTTCCCTCGGGTTTTCTTGTGTATCAAGAAGCATCGACATTGAGTTCTCGGAAGATCCACAGAGCATATGCAGCATGAGCAATACAAGCCTACGGTGAACAGACGATCGCTTGATCTCAAAATCATGTCTCGAGATGTGGCCTCCACACGAATACATATGGACTGCCTTTGGCTGTCTCGTGGATGGAGCTGAGGTTTGCTCCTGAGTGCTACTGAATGAGTTAATGGCTTTGAGAATTAAATGCAAAGAATTTGTGCTTTATTATGTGGCTCTGCTAAAGTTATTCGCCACATCAATAATGAAGTCGAGTGCTAAAAAGAAATAAGAGTTGACCGCACCTGGGGGAACATCCGGGAGGTGGCCCAGTGACAATGTATTCTATCGTATGGAACAAAATTTAAAGTTAGGTACACGAGAAATTAATGGGAAGAAAATAATTGAATTGATAGATAATTTTTAGCAGTTTTGAAAGATATTTAAGTATGTCATTACATTGGTATTGTGTATTTTTGTAACATGAATTTGCATGTGAAATTTGACTCATTACAATTTATATAAGTCAATAGATGACACAAAAAGGAGCTCAGCAAATAAACTTATAAAGCCAAGTCAAATCAATAACTTTGAAACTTAAGTCTTGGCTTAAAATTTTTATAGAGACCTTCTTAAACATGCATTGAATGCAAAAAGTTAACTTCACACTTTCTTTTCTACGTATGAACCTGAGCTACAGATACGGTCCGTAAATAATTGCACGATATACCCCCGCCTTTGTAGCTTATCACAGGAGGGTCAATTCGGAAAAAACAATTTAACCAGGCTCTGGAG
The DNA here is from genome assembly GCF_027409185.1 of Cynocephalus volans. Lineage (NCBI taxonomy): Eukaryota > Metazoa > Chordata > Mammalia > Dermoptera > Cynocephalidae > Cynocephalus > Cynocephalus volans. The sequence continues at coordinate 62,649,146 of NC_084475.1, read as the reverse complement.
GAAAGGGATGAGCAGGCCACCATGAAAGAAATAAAAGAGAAAAGAAAAAGGTGGAGAAACGCTGCTCTCAAAGTATGTAGAGAGTGCATAAAGAAAGCAAAAACAGAAGTAGAAAGGAAGACACGGGCATCCAAAAAATGGAAACTAGTGTGTTCCCTATTTAAGACACATGCACAAAGCAAGCTCTTCAGAGAACCTAGAGGCTAAGGCTCAGAGTCGCCCATCTCAGCCAGGCCAGCAGCATCTGCGAGATCCCCAATGGCCTTGCCCTTTCCTTTACTGATGGCCCTGCTGGTGCTCAGCTACCAGGCGACCTGCTCTCTGGGCTGTGATCTGCCTCAGGCCCACAGCCTGGGGACCAGGAAGGCCTTGATACTCCTGGGACGAATGAGGAGAATCTCCCCTCTGTCCTGCCTGAAGGACAGAAATGACTTCGGATTCCCCCTGGAAGACTTGGATGGCCACCAGCTGCAGAAGGCCCGAGCCATCTCTGTCCTCCATGAGATGACCCAGCAGAGCTTCAACCTCTTCTGCACAAAGGGCTCATCGGCTGCTTGGGATGAGAGCCTCTTGGACAAACTCTGCACTGGACTCTATCAGCAGCTGGACGACCTGGAAGCCTGTCTGATGCCGGAGGTGGGGGTGGAAGAGACTCCCCTGGTGAACGAGGACTTCGCACTGGCCGTGAGGAAATACTTCCAAAGAATCAGTCTCTACCTGAAAGAGAAGAGGCACAGCCCTTGCGCCTGGGAGGTCGTGAGAGCAGAAATCGTGAGATCCTTCTCTTCATCAATAAACATGCGGGGAAGATTAGGGAGGAGGCAATGAGACCTGGTCCGACGTGGAAACGACTCTCATGGACGAGTACACACTATCGCACTTTCCTGAGCTCTCCGGTCGCCAAGACTGTCACTTCTGCTACAATCATGACATGAAGTGCCTCAAGTTTGTCAGATGCCTTCAGGGTGTTCAGCAGCGTCATGTTCAACCCTGCAGGGACTGGTACTTACAGACGACCGTGCAAATGTATCTATCTATTTATTTATTTAAATGTTTATTTATCTAACTGTTGATAAGATTGAAATTGTTTTTGTCAATACGCCTTTATACTGTGCTTAATAGAACAAAATATATTCTTTGTATTTTGTGAAACTATTATATTGCTTTCTGCATTAAATTTTTACTATAGAAAAATGCTTGTATTTGTTTATTCTTTAAAAAGAGAGTCCAAGCCTGTCTCTACAACCTGACGTAAAAACAGATGGTACAATTCATCTCCTCAACATTAGTGTATTCGAGCTATCGGTAAAAATGAACTTCACCTAAAAGAGGTTGTTTGTTCCCCTCAGAATACGGATGTGAACATGCTCTCTTCTATCTTTGATTCTTGGAGGGACAGAGAGCTCAAAAGAAACACACTCATACTTAATATCAGTTATGTGAAACAGTATAATGAGAAAATGAAACAACCAATAAAATTCTCTCTGCAGAAGGTAGATGGAAGCATGTCAGGAAATAGAAATAAAATTACCGATACGCCCCACAAATTGCTAGACATGTAAGTGCAAATGTCCAGCACTAGTTGGACACAGGAATTTGCAATTGGCAAGGAATTCAATGCCTGGAGGATCATAATGGCAACTGAAAGTGCAGAAATGAAGTTGGTCATGTGGGAAGAGATGACAGAGGGAGAAACAGACATTGTCTGGATTCTAAGGACCTTCAAACTTTAAAGGAAGTGGACAGAAGAGCCACAGATGAAGAAGATGGAATAGCCATCCATTATAAAGACTCACCCTTTGGAGACAAAGACGATAAATGTCTTTTCTAAACAATAAATGTGCTGAGAAGAGGAATCAGTAGATTCCACAGAAGGTGTGAACTCAAACTGCCCACTACATTGGAAAATAGACCGTACTGGCAACCTTAGTGACATCTGGTTTGTAGAACGAATAAGCAGAAACCATACTGGAGTCGGTAGAAGTGAAATGAGAGAAAAGAAGTTAGTGACCCTGAGGGAAAGACAGAAATTCGAAGAAATCTGGAAAAGAATGCGGGGTTTTTTGTGTGTATAGTTTTTCCCATTTTGCAATACATACTTTTTTCATGGTTAGAAGACATTTTTTATATATACATATATACAGACACACACACACACACACACACACACACACACAGAGAATATTGGTTATGAATATTCATGAGATAGAAAGCTGATTGTCAGCCCTTGTGCCCATGATGTGAGGGCCAGATTCCTACTGGCAGCACGCCCATTACCACAAATTGCATTTGTACCCTGTGTCCCCCACCCGATAATGCCTGAACTCCCTCTCCCTCCCTCAACCCCTCACTCCACTTTGTAGCCCATGGAATGCTCTGTCCCTCTGCAAGTCCAACACACTGCTATGGACTTTCTTTCCTTCCTTCTTTCTCTCACAGCTCCTTACATAAGTGAGCACATGTGATATTTATACCTCTGTGCTTTGCTTATTTCACTCAACATAAATTTCTCCAGGCTCATCCATGTTGTTGCAAATGGGAGTATGTCATTCTTTTTCGTGGCAGAGTAGTATTCCATGCTCTGTGTTGTGGGGAGGGGGGTTGTATTTAAATGTATATGTCACAGTTTCCTTATTCATTCATCCATTAAAGGATATTGTTATATTTACTGTAAAAGAAAATTGTTCTAGTTAAGTCTGTACTGTCACTTTGCCCAAAAACTCTCTGGAGCCACATCATGTTTGCTATCCGGGATTTAACGACTTTATGCATAGTTGAGAGAATTGCAGAACCAAGACTGAGCTGGCCATCACACAGCTGGGGGTGACAGCTAATGAACTTCAGCACCCAGCTGCTCACCTACCTCTCCAGGTCCCACCCAGGCTCTGGATTGTAGATTTTGGCTGCGTAAGACGAGAGAGGGAAAGACAAGAGCCAGGTCATGACTACAGTGGTGAGGAAGGTATTTGGGTAATCGTGATGCAGTGTCACCTGGAAGCGGCTCAGTTTGAAGGCAGCCACACCTCCATCTTCGCGACTGCTAGTGCCCTGTGCTGTAGTGGGCAAGGCCCCATGCTGTAGAGCACAAGGTCCCAGAGATGACAAGCCAGGCGTAGAAGCACAGCGAATACCAGGAGATGCAGTGCCAAGTCTGCACACGTGTCTACACCACAGGGGCCGGTGAAGAAAACCAGGAGCTCACTGTGCATGGGGTTCACCATTTGGGAGTTCTGATTCCACTGGAAGGAGACTGCACCCATCAGATGATGCTCATTTGCTCAATAAACAAAACTGAGCATCAAGACCTGTGAAGAAGTTCTAAGAACCAACAGTAGCTCGAAAACTCAGATTGTAAGAAATGGGACAAAATCTGGTGTACTGGGTTCCTGCTTACACAGATAGAAATTGCAAAATTTCTTGCATTTAGGTTACAACTCTGCTTGGCCTACAATTGTTTTTTTCAACTAGGTTCTCCCAAGATACCGACACTGCGTAAATCTGAGTGCCCCAACACTGACTGAATGTCATGATGCCATCTGCCAAGGATCAACTCCCTCGTTATGTCAGGAACATTACAAGCAGAATTCCTCTTGGGGGATCTCTTTTTCTTCATCCAGGTCTTGACAGATTTTACAAGCCCACATTAGGCAGTCTGGGGTGCGTCAGTGGGAGACCCACTCGTTGAGGTTACTGAATATAAAACACTTTAATGTAAGCAAGACCCACTGCCGACCTCCTCCCCAGTCCACCTTTCCTTCTTCATCTACTCATGTTTCAAAGGCCGACTCTGTAGCCATGCCTACAACGGTCCTTGGAGAAAACCCTCAAGCACGTCAGGGAGAAGAGGCAACCGCACAAGACTCAGTACCTGACCTGGAAACCTCTTTCACCCCATTCTCTCCTGTGGGTGACAGAAGGCCAGATGGGGCCCATCCAATAGGGTGCACGGGTGTGCAGAGGTCCCTCTGAAGCAGAGGATGACAGTCAGGACAAACATCAACAACAGCGAAACAGAAGGCCTTGGAAGACACTAAGCAGGAGAAGATGAAATAGACGATGCAGGAATGGAGACCATCCATCCATGGGAGAAGAGTCTCTTTATCAGGACGGGTGATTAGTAGAGAAGCCTGGGCACAAGAAAGCCCAGTTCCTGCCATAGATCCCACCAGAGAATACATCAAAAACAGAATGAGGCATTTCTTTCCATGCTTTCATGTATATAAAAGGGGGAGGGAACCAAAATATCCCGATTTCATGCTCCAGAAGGAGCCTAGGCTCCCAGCCAGGATGGGACAGTCTAGACCAAGGATGGCAGGTCCATCCCACCATCCTCACGCCTGCCCCGGACACTGGGTCTGGGGTTCTGTTTCCTCTGGTCCGTGGACGGTTTTCCTTCACTGTCTACTCTCCAGAAAACTCCTTTCAAAGAAATGTTTTCAGAAAATTCGAAATATTTCATGGTTTTTCATAGTATGCATTCTCTGAAAAGGAGGTGTAATGTGAACAGCAAAATTGATTCTTCACGAATATGTTTGTTTCTCCTAAAGAAAGAGTGTTTTCTTTTTTCTCTGCTACATTTGGTGGAAGGTTCGCAAATCCCAGGCACTGGGGCTTAGATAAAAGAGGAGATCGGCTCCCGCACTCACTGGGCGCTCACTTGGAGTTTCCAAAGCTGAGCGAGGTCAAGGAGGGAGTGTGATGGCGACAAGGCACACCCACCACCCTCTCAGGTTCCTTCATTCATCATTCTGAAAATGGTATCTTAAGGACAAATGCAAAAACCTAACAGCTTGACAAACATTTGGGCTTAAATACATGAGCAAATCCATTAAAGAACACGCCTCGGGACCTAGACTGATCAGTCCTTCCCCTCTGCTCCGTTCTGATACTGAACTACAGACAGCCATGGGTTGGGATACCTGGGGTTACACAGGCATCCCAGGACCAGGAATGTCCCACTCAGCCTCCAGGAACAGCATGAGACAGGACACATGACATATCCCAAACGGGGACCTGGAAAAAAATGCTGACGGACTGGAGAAGAGATGGACAGCCCTAGAACAGAGTCAGGGATATAGCTGCTCATCGGAGAAAGACAAAATAGGTAAAACAACTAGGAGGGTACTTCAAAAACTTCATGGAAAGATTCATATGATCCTTCAGTTCTCTTCTTCCACAGGCTCTTTGAAGTAACCTCATATTAATCCATAGACAAGCAACAGAGCACTTCTTTTCTGGGCAATTGTGAAAAGAGTGATACTCAAAACAAATATTGAAAACCCTGAAATAATAGGACAGGTTTCCCTAACAATGTCCTATTACAGTGTTTCCTCATGTTTTTATGCTTGCCTCGTACGTAGAGGGGAAAACTAACTCGTGTAGAATATTTCCCAAAGACTCTACAGTACATGAAATCCAATTCTAAAATCATGTCATCTATCTGTGATTTTTATTGTAAACATATTTTTTGTGTTATTGGGTTTCAATGACAATAAATTTAATATTTCTTTATTTGTACACCAATGTTTATATCTGCATTATTCACAAAAGGCAAAACACGGAGACAACTGAAATGTCCATTAATGGATGAATGGATAAACAAATATCACATATACATACAATGGAAAACCAGCCTTAAAAGGAATGAAATTTTGATACAGGAAGCTGGAAGACATGAAGCCTAGTGAAACAAGCCACACACAAAAGTACAAATGCTGTATGATTCCACTTTATATGGAAGTACCTACAGTAGTCAAATTCATAGACACGGAAAGTCGAATAGTGATTGCCAGGGCCGGGGGAAGAGGAGAATGGAGAGTTATTGTTTAACAGGCACAGAATTTCAGTTGGGAATGATAAAAACATTCTGCAGATAAATTGTGATGATGATTGCACGTCCATGCACTTAATGACACTGAACTGTACACTTAAAATAGTTAAAATGGTAGGTTTTACGTATATTTTACCACAATAAAAATTTAAACAATTAAAAAATTATAATCCTCTTCAAGGTTGAGGATTTATTGTCAGAATAGCAATGGCAAGTGGTGAAGGGTTGTGGGCTCCTCTTGTCTCCCTCACTTCCATTGACACCATCCTCTATAACTTTACGAATGGTTATTGTCTCCTATTTGTCAATAAATCTAATATTTAATAAGAACTCGTAAGACAGGACCAATTAAGTACTGTATGACGATTTAAAAAAACACAAAAGAAAGACGAGGACCAGGGGCCTTGGGGAAGACGGGTGAAGAGTGGATGTGCAGGCTGTGGGTGCAGAAGCGCCACGCAGGTGGCCACGTGTTGCCGGTGCTCAGGAGAAGCGTAGCAGGTCACAGAAAGACCCTTCGGTGCACACGCAGGTGCTGAAGGGAAACCTTAGAACTCCTACCTACTTTTATTTTTGTCTGAGGTGTTAGATGGTTCATAAGAACTTGCACTATGTAAACACGGACTGGCCCTGGGGCGCTCGCCGCCACCCGTCATGTTCACGGTCCGGGCAGGAGTCCGGTGAGCGCTCTTCCTCCCCACGCGCAGGGTCTGGCAGTGCACCTCGCTCACTCACATGCTGTCGGCACCCCGCGCTCTCCCGCAGAGTGTGCACCCAGTCAAGCGGACACGCAATGTGTACAAGTGGCGTCTAGTGTTAACTAAACCGACAGTTACTACATGAGCAAGTGAGGAAAAGTTTCCTGTCTAGAAAGAATGACCAAAGTGCACTCTCATTATGCAACCACCCCGTGAAGGAGAATCTGGCCAAGGTGATGCTGGCTCTGTTGGGAGGAACTCTTCTTCGAGGCACGTGTACTGGCTCTGGAACAATTAACCAATCAGACCTGATATTTACAAAGGAGTAAAAAGCAAACATGAAAATGATCGAGAAAGGCTATTTAAAATTGGAATGTATGTTTTCCTCCTCCTGCCCAGGGTCTCTTCCATCTCCTGCACCACACAGGGCTCCAGAGACTCTAGTGAGTCATCGAGTCCAGTGAGGAATTTCAGCCCTCGTGCGGGGGAAGTTGGAGATCTGCTGGATAATCTCATGGGGAACAGAGGTGGCTTGAGCCTTTTGGAATTTGCCACCATCCAGCTGCTCCAGGGGAACTGAATACGTTCTCGTCCTTCGGATGGGAAAAAAGGAAGATTCTCCCACCTGGGTGCAGAACTGTGGAGGTCGGTCTCCTGCCTTGGCAGGTCACAGACCTGGGCCAGGTCACAGCGAACGGTGCAGAGAGAGCTGGAGCACATCATCTTCAGTGTCACCAGGTGATAGAATTTGGATGTGTTGTCCCCACCGAAACTCATGTGGAAACCTGGTCCTCAATGTGGCAGTGCTGGAAGCTGAGTCATGGGGGGCGGATCCCTCATGAATGGATTCATGTTCTCCCTGGGGGAAGTGGGGCCCTAGTGAAATCTTGCTCTATTAGTTCCCTGGAGAGCTGGTTGTATAAAAGACCCTGGCATCTCCTCCCTGCCTCTCTTGCTTCCTCTCACCATGTGATCTGCTTGTACCCGCCAGTGCCTGCCGTTTTCCACCATGAGTAGAGGAAGCCCGAGGTCCATGCCAGAATCAGCTGTCCCAGAATCATAAGACAAACAAACCTCTGTTCTTTCCAAATTACCTAGTCTCAGATATTCTCTTAGAGCAACACAAAATGGGCTAATGCACCAGGGAGGAGGTAGCGCGGCCACTGGGGGGATGGAGGTGTCGGGCATCGACCCAGCTGCTATCAGCACCTTCTTGCATGTGAGAGTCTGACACGGCGAGCCCAGGGTTTGCAGCTTTTGGACTTGTCCCAGTTTTGTTTCCACTTCCTTTCACTTTGTCATCCATTTACGAGCCTCAGATAATGTCATGACTTCAACACTGCGCTCGTGTTATTACACTGGAAGTTCAACACGTTCATCAAAAATGAAAGAAATCTCAATCCAGTAGGAAATATTCATACAAATGAGAACCAATGTTGAAATAAATACGTCTCAATATATGTCTCTTTTCAAATTCTAGCACTTAGAGAGTTGATCCTGTACAGCATTATTAAATTTCTTCGATTGCACTGAAATACAAGTTGCCTCCTCTGTCTGCATTTCCCTATTAAAGGACTCGTTCACTAGATTTGATGCCTTCCACCTTTCTTCACCATAGCTCATATTTTCCGACATAATCGATAGATAATAGCAGCATAGAGCTGAGGCATTAATTCATTAGTTCTCTTCGTCTGTCACCAGTAATGTGTTGACTGCATATACATGAGTGATAACATGCTTGGCAATGTGGATCCAGTTATAACTGAGACAGGGAAACTGTGAGAAAACTTTAGTAGTTGTCAGTACTAGTTTTCCAGTGGAAATTGGAGAGATTAAATCACATAAACTTGCAAGTTACTTGCTGAGAATCTGAACATAGTAAACAATAGTTACCGTGAGTATTGATATAACAAATATCGTAATCCTCTGTAGAGTCTGCATTCAACCGAGTCAAGCCAAGAGAAGCTTTCAGTGCAGCTCCCTTGACACGCTCAGGGCCAGTCACATTGGTGCCTCTCAAATGGAAACTCCACGAGGGGGACCGTCTGCAGGCCTGTGCAGGAGCAGAGCCCAGGCTGCCAGTGTTAGAGCAGTGCCTGGTGCAGAAGAGAAACTGCCCAGCACCCTTGAAGCACCTTCCGGGGAACCGGTGTGGCAGGAAGTCGAGTGACAGAAAATGGCTGCTCTGTGAACAGTTTACAAACGAAATACTAATCTGTCCTTCACAGTCAGTCAGTTTCACCCACGTTTGGTGATATATTTTGAAGCAGGGATTTAAAAAAAAAAAATTGGAAAGGACAGAAAAAAGGTTTAAAAATATACGGAGTATATATATTGTATAAAAATACATGTAGTATATCTATTTTCTTCTTATTCAAAAATAATATATATGTAAATATATGTAAACATAAGTATACCTATGAATCTAACTGTATATACATATATAATCCAACATTATAAATATATAAATATTAGATAATATGTAATACTGTATGTATAATTATCTTTACATATAATATAAACAAAGTATTTACATTGACATATAATTACCTATGCATATAAAATATATATAATTTTAAGCATATATAAAATGCATTTAAATATATAAGTTATTTGTATTGGGGCTTTTTTTGAAGGGAGGGTGAGTGGACATTCCTTGATTTTCAACCACGGATAATCACAATACTAATTCAAAAGCTATTTCCTGGGCTGGAATTAGGGAGTACTTTCCTCAAGCCAAAAATTTAAGGAGGCCGCAATCTAAGGAATCGACACAAATGATATTTCCATGCCGTATGAAAAATGAAAATTAGTGAAAAACTATCCAGGAGAAACAAAGTAATACAATTTTAAGTAAAGACCAGAAATGACCGTGCACTTGCAAATCCCTCAGAGTCTCACCAGGGAGAAGGGAGACTGTGGCAATTGCATGGTCATCAAGTGTGGCAAATTGCACTCACTCTATGCCACTCTCACCCAAGAGCGTTGAAGGTTCTGACCGGCTAAATGCCCTCAACTGCTCCTACACGACACTGCTCCTTTTTCTTCCTAGCAACACAAGTCACGGTGGCGTTCTGCGAAAGAAGTTTCAGCAACCTCAGGTGAAAGAGCAATGATCGAAGATTAATCCTGAATCACAAGAAACCTAAACATGGCCGTTCTGTCCGTTGAAAAGTAAAGTAGCACCTTGCAAATATCGTGGAGTTTCCCTCCTTTAATGCTAGGAAAGTAAAATTACATAAAAACGATCTAAATCAAATAATGCCGCTTTAATTTGCCTAGATTCCTTTTTTCAAAGACTTGAACGTCCTGACTCAGAAACATGGGCCACTGAAAACTCCGACGACCCCACAGGGGGGCGCACGTCCCTCCTCCCGGCCCCGGCCCCGGCCCCGGCCCCGGCCCCGGCCCCGACTCCATCCCTGTTCCCGGCCCCAGCCCCGGCCCCGGCCCCGGTCCCGGCCCCAGTCACGGTCCTGGCGGTATCACCGCCGTCGTCCCCGCTCACTCGCCCGAGGCTCCCGCACTGGGGCTGCTCCCGGACCCGCTGTCTACCCGGCTCCCCTTTCCCAGGCTGTCCCGGCCTCGCGTCCCCCACTCCTGCGGAATCTGTGACCATCACAGCCCGTGCGGTCGCGAGCACTCGGGTCCCGACTCAATGGGTTTCCCCGTCAAACTCAGTCTCGCTGCGGCTTCTACGCGAAAGAAAGCCCCGAGCACAGGGAGCAGCTCAGACACTCACGGCCCTCACCGAAGAAAACTGGGTCGCGCCAAGCCGCGGCGGAGCTCTCTCCGCAGCCATCGGAGGAAAATGTTCTCCACACTATTTAAGCAGCACCGGTTCGGCGCGACAAGCGGCGACGTCTGCTCTCTCGGGCTGTGGCACCCTCTGAAACCAAAAGCGGCCGAGTCCGTCCGCGTTTCCGAAACCGGAGGCTCAGAAAAGGCCGTTCGCGCGCCCTCTCGCGGCCGCCTCGAGAATCACTGAAATTCTCAATGGTCCACATCTGCCTGCTCATGGCGGGAGTGGTGCTCTGCTCCGTCCCTGCCTGCTCATCTGTCTGGGGCATGCCTTCCAGCCATGGCCTGGAAAACCGGCAAGCCATCATGCTAGTGAGACGGATGAAAAAGATCCCATCTCACTCATGCTTCAAGGACAGGAAGAACTTCAATTTTCCTTGGACAGGAGAAAATATCACCCCAATCCAGAAGACACATGCCACCTGTTTCCGTGGTCAGATGCTCCAGCAGATCCTCAGCCTCCTCAAAAGAGAGAACAGCCATGCTGCTTGGGATGCGATCCTCCTCGATAAACTACTCTTCAGCCTTGAGAAGAGCCTGCGACAAGTGCAGATGACAAATGGAGAAACTCTCTCTTGTCCTGATTTGGGAAATGACGTTCGGAAGTATTTCCAAGAAATGATTGGTTATCTGAGGGAAAAGAAATACAGCCCCTGTGCCTGGGAGGTGGTCAGAGTGGAAATTGAAGTGCGCTTAGTCCTCATTCACCGCCTTCAGAGCAACGTCAGGAAATGACGTAGAAGTTATACTCAGGACCCTCCCTAACCAATTACACGATTGTTTACCAGGCCCCCCAAAGCAAGCTAAACTCACACATTTGCACCAGCTGAAAAACATCTGAATCCTAAATCATGGGATTATGTAAAACATACGTTCTACATCGTGAATTTACAGTAGAATGATTAGAGAGAATAACATGGTGTCTTGTCCTAAATAAATACTGTCATGATTTATAATTTTCATTATCTGTTTCAATTCTTGAGTGGTGCTTGTTGTTTCCGAAGTTGGAAGTTTAATTGTTTACAGACATGGTTCTTCAGTCTAGAATTTGGTGAAGGGCATTTGTCAGTCAAGTTGATGCTCGCTCCTGTAACAGAACAAAAGAAAACCACCAGTAGTTAGATGATAATACAAACTGATCTTTCCTTTATAGAAGAGCTCAGTGTTGGCCTCCTCTGAGCGGGGTTTCAGGGACCTCACAACCTACTATTTTGCAGCTTTGCCATCATCAACATATAAGTTCAAACAGGTTTGCGACGCTTGAGGCTACTGTGCTCAGTCGATATGGAAAAAATTATATGGTGGATCACTTGTAGGATGCTTTGAAGGACCCATGCTGCACAGGGTGAACATCACTTCCACCCGTATTTACTCAGCCTGGATTCACGCTCGTCGGATACCTAAGTGCAAAGGAGAGGGGAAAGAGAGTCCGACTGGGGGATTAGTGAGAAGAGAATATATGTTCTTTGAATAAGACCACTCTTTATTTTCACACTGTGTGTACTAACAGTATTTGTAAGAGAAAATTAACTGGCATTCTTGCTAGGCACAGTTTATTTCAAAATCTGATGCCAACTCTGATTCCACAATTTAGACTCAGGGAAAACGACACGGACGTCATTCATTAAAGTTCACAGCGACACTGACTGAATCTTGGAAAGAGTTAAGTGATTCCCAAAGGCACAGGCCAAAATTGAAAAATAGACAAGTGTATAGGGACAAGGTCCCCAAACACATTGTAACATTCACATCGTCTCCGTATTATCGGAAAAGACAAGGAATGTGCGATCAGGCAAGGCGTTGCGCTTCCTTGAGGGGCACTGAAGTAAAAGTGGAAGGTGGGTCTTCCATTTGCAACCAGGCCCTGTGGCACATCCTGAGGTTCTAAATATTAAAACTACAAATGGGAAGAAAGCATCTCTACAATCAAGTGTTTGTGTTTTGTTTTTTAAATCGTCACAAAATCTTCCATTACAATTTCCCTGCATGAAGCGGGAAGAGCTTACAAATTCTTTAGATCTATTGTCTTCCCAATTCATGTCTCCAGTATGTATTGGTATTATTCTTTCCACTGTTATTATAATGATTATTCCTTTCATAAATATTGACTGAGCTCCGGAAATGATAGGAACTAGGCTAAGATGCCCAGGAAACAAGACCGCATAAGACGACTCCTCTGACCAAGAGTAACTTACGGACTCATGGCGACCTATATTCTTAGGACGAAGTTCATTCGAAGGTTCAATGTAATAAAGACATCATCTCTGACAGCTAGGAGAAATAATATAGCCATGTGTAAAGAAGGGGTGTCCTTTGAAATTGTGAATTCCCTTGCTTCTTGCTGGAGACATGACAAGACGATGAGTCAACTTCTGAGTCCATTTATCCACAAGGAGAAAACAAGGGATGCATTTCTCGCTTCCCCGTTATCCAGAGAGCATATTGCACTCTCACAAGTTTGCCTTTTCTGTGTGTAAACTCTTGTGGTTGTTGTGTCTCCCTTGACTCTCTTGAAAGCTGGATCCAGCAAAGCTGAAACCAACCCCTGGACCAGCAGTGATTGCTTTTCCTGGAGCCCATGCCCGTTTGCTACCTTTGACCTGCGTCCCTTCCACCACTTTTCTTCTGCTCTGCCGCATCCCCTCATCTGCGCCTTGGCTGGGCTCAATTTAGCTAAATTATCCTTCGTCGTGTCCTTTGCAGTGGGATATTGCTTTCCTTGTGACGTTTGATCACACTGAGGTACATATATTGGCTTTCTTGGTATTCCCATTCCTTGGGAGGGAAAATGCAGCAACTTTCCTTTCTATGTAAAAGGAAATGGGAAAGAAAGATCTCTGGTGTCTCGCCAGCGGTACACAACAATTGAACAGCCATTTATTTTCATCACACCTACATCCCATTGTTGCCATTTATGACAAAGATGGCTTCCTTTGGTTTAATAAGATTCCATTAGAATTGGAATCTCCGACTGATGTTTGGTTGGAAATTTGAACTTCGGTGCAAAACAAAATTTTCTTTTTAAATAAAATTGATGTTCTCTCCATCGTGCATTCTTCTTGGGATGGTATTGCTCCCAAAAGTGTGAAAATTAGTTCCTAGAGGTGTTAACAAATCTTAGTCATTACAATAATTTGTGGTTCTCCAAAGCCCAAATCTAAGAAAACCTGTCCCTTATTACTAATTTTTATTTCCCTCGGGTTTTCTTGTGTATCAAGAAGCATCGACATTGAGTTCTCGGAAGATCCACAGAGCATATGCAGCATGAGCAATACAAGCCTACGGTGAACAGACGATCGCTTGATCTCAAAATCATGTCTCGAGATGTGGCCTCCACACGAATACATATGGACTGCCTTTGGCTGTCTCGTGGATGGAGCTGAGGTTTGCTCCTGAGTGCTACTGAATGAGTTAATGGCTTTGAGAATTAAATGCAAAGAATTTGTGCTTTATTATGTGGCTCTGCTAAAGTTATTCGCCACATCAATAATGAAGTCGAGTGCTAAAAAGAAATAAGAGTTGACCGCACCTGGGGGAACATCCGGGAGGTGGCCCAGTGACAATGTATTCTATCGTATGGAACAAAATTTAAAGTTAGGTACACGAGAAATTAATGGGAAGAAAATAATTGAATTGATAGATAATTTTTAGCAGTTTTGAAAGATATTTAAGTATGTCATTACATTGGTATTGTGTATTTTTGTAACATGAATTTGCATGTGAAATTTGACTCATTACAATTTATATAAGTCAATAGATGACACAAAAAGGAGCTCAGCAAATAAACTTATAAAGCCAAGTCAAATCAATAACTTTGAAACTTAAGTCTTGGCTTAAAATTTTTATAGAGACCTTCTTAAACATGCATTGAATGCAAAAAGTTAACTTCACACTTTCTTTTCTACGTATGAACCTGAGCTACAGATACGGTCCGTAAATAATTGCACGATATACCCCCGCCTTTGTAGCTTATCACAGGAGGGTCAATTCGGAAAAAACAATTTAACCAGGCTCTGGAGGAAAGGGATGAGCAGGCCACCATGAAAGAAATAAAAGAGAAAAGAAAAAGGTGGAGAAACGCTGCTCTCAAAGTATGTAGAGAGTGCATAAAGAAAGCAAAAACAGAAGTAGAAAGGAAGACACGGGCATCCAAAAAATGGAAACTAGTGTGTTCCCTATTTAAGACACATGCACAAAGCAAGCTCTTCAGAGAACCTAGAGGCTAAGGCTCAGAGTCGCCCATCTCAGCCAGGCCAGCAGCATCTGCGAGATCCCCAATGGCCTTGCCCTTTCCTTTACTGATGGCCCTGCTGGTGCTCAGCTACCAGGCGACCTGCTCTCTGGGCTGTGATCTGCCTCAGGCCCACAGCCTGGGGACCAGGAAGGCCTTGATACTCCTGGGACGAATGAGGAGAATCTCCCCTCTGTCCTGCCTGAAGGACAGAAATGACTTCGGATTCCCCCTGGAAGACTTGGATGGCCACCAGCTGCAGAAGGCCCGAGCCATCTCTGTCCTCCATGAGATGACCCAGCAGAGCTTCAACCTCTTCTGCACAAAGGGCTCATCGGCTGCTTGGGATGAGAGCCTCTTGGACAAACTCTGCACTGGACTCTATCAGCAGCTGGACGACCTGGAAGCCTGTCTGATGCCGGAGGTGGGGGTGGAAGAGACTCCCCTGGTGAACGAGGACTTCGCACTGGCCGTGAGGAAATACTTCCAAAGAATCAGTCTCTACCTGAAAGAGAAGAGGCACAGCCCTTGCGCCTGGGAGGTCGTGAGAGCAGAAATCGTGAGATCCTTCTCTTCATCAATAAACATGCGGGGAAGATTAGGGAGGAGGCAATGAGACCTGGTCCGACGTGGAAACGACTCTCATGGACGAGTACACACTATCGCACTTTCCTGAGCTCTCCGGTCGCCAAGACTGTCACTTCTGCTACAATCATGACATGAAGTGCCTCAAGTTTGTCAGATGCCTTCAGGGTGTTCAGCAGCGTCATGTTCAACCCTGCAGGGACTGGTACTTACAGACGACCGTGCAAATGTATCTATCTATTTATTTATTTAAATGTTTATTTATCTAACTGTTGATAAGATTGAAATTGTTTTTGTCAATACGCCTTTATACTGTGCTTAATAGAACAAAATATATTCTTTGTATTTTGTGAAACTATTATATTGCTTTCTGCATTAAATTTTTACTATAGAAAAATGCTTGTATTTGTTTATTCTTTAAAAAGAGAGTCCAAGCCTGTCTCTACAACCTGACGTAAAAACAGATGGTACAATTCATCTCCTCAACATTAGTGTATTCGAGCTATCGGTAAAAATGAACTTCACCTAAAAGAGGTTGTTTGTTCCCCTCAGAATACGGATGTGAACATGCTCTCTTCTATCTTTGATTCTTGGAGGGACAGAGAGCTCAAAAGAAACACACTCATACTTAATATCAGTTATGTGAAACAGTATAATGAGAAAATGAAACAACCAATAAAATTCTCTCTGCAGAAGGTAGATGGAAGCATGTCAGGAAATAGAAATAAAATTACCGATACGCCCCACAAATTGCTAGACATGTAAGTGCAAATGTCCAGCACTAGTTGGACACAGGAATTTGCAATTGGCAAGGAATTCAATGCCTGGAGGATCATAATGGCAACTGAAAGTGCAGAAATGAAGTTGGTCATGTGGGAAGAGATGACAGAGGGAGAAACAGACATTGTCTGGATTCTAAGGACCTTCAAACTTTAAAGGAAGTGGACAGAAGAGCCACAGATGAAGAAGATGGAATAGCCATCCATTATAAAGACTCACCCTTTGGAGACAAAGACGATAAATGTCTTTTCTAAACAATAAATGTGCTGAGAAGAGGAATCAGTAGATTCCACAGAAGGTGTGAACTCAAACTGCCCACTACATTGGAAAATAGACCGTACTGGCAACCTTAGTGACATCTGGTTTGTAGAACGAATAAGCAGAAACCATACTGGAGTCGGTAGAAGTGAAATGAGAGAAAAGAAGTTAGTGACCCTGAGGGAAAGACAGAAATTCGAAGAAATCTGGAAAAGAATGCGGGGTTTTTTGTGTGTATAGTTTTTCCCATTTTGCAATACATACTTTTTTCATGGTTAGAAGACATTTTTTATATATACATATATACAGACACACACACACACACACACACACACACACACAGAGAATATTGGTTATGAATATTCATGAGATAGAAAGCTGATTGTCAGCCCTTGTGCCCATGATGTGAGGGCCAGATTCCTACTGGCAGCACGCCCATTACCACAAATTGCATTTGTACCCTGTGTCCCCCACCCGATAATGCCTGAACTCCCTCTCCCTCCCTCAACCCCTCACTCCACTTTGTAGCCCATGGAATGCTCTGTCCCTCTGCAAGTCCAACACACTGCTATGGACTTTCTTTCCTTCCTTCTTTCTCTCACAGCTCCTTACATAAGTGAGCACATGTGATATTTATACCTCTGTGCTTTGCTTATTTCACTCAACATAAATTTCTCCAGGCTCATCCATGTTGTTGCAAATGGGAGTATGTCATTCTTTTTCGTGGCAGAGTAGTATTCCATGCTCTGTGTTGTGGGGAGGGGGGTTGTATTTAAATGTATATGTCACAGTTTCCTTATTCATTCATCCATTAAAGGATATTGTTATATTTACTGTAAAAGAAAATTGTTCTAGTTAAGTCTGTACTGTCACTTTGCCCAAAAACTCTCTGGAGCCACATCATGTTTGCTATCCGGGATTTAACGACTTTATGCATAGTTGAGAGAATTGCAGAACCAAGACTGAGCTGGCCATCACACAGCTGGGGGTGACAGCTAATGAACTTCAGCACCCAGCTGCTCACCTACCTCTCCAGGTCCCACCCAGGCTCTGGATTGTAGATTTTGGCTGCGTAAGACGAGAGAGGGAAAGACAAGAGCCAGGTCATGACTACAGTGGTGAGGAAGGTATTTGGGTAATCGTGATGCAGTGTCACCTGGAAGCGGCTCAGTTTGAAGGCAGCCACACCTCCATCTTCGCGACTGCTAGTGCCCTGTGCTGTAGTGGGCAAGGCCCCATGCTGTAGAGCACAAGGTCCCAGAGATGACAAGCCAGGCGTAGAAGCACAGCGAATACCAGGAGATGCAGTGCCAAGTCTGCACACGTGTCTACACCACAGGGGCCGGTGAAGAAAACCAGGAGCTCACTGTGCATGGGGTTCACCATTTGGGAGTTCTGATTCCACTGGAAGGAGACTGCACCCATCAGATGATGCTCATTTGCTCAATAAACAAAACTGAGCATCAAGACCTGTGAAGAAGTTCTAAGAACCAACAGTAGCTCGAAAACTCAGATTGTAAGAAATGGGACAAAATCTGGTGTACTGGGTTCCTGCTTACACAGATAGAAATTGCAAAATTTCTTGCATTTAGGTTACAACTCTGCTTGGCCTACAATTGTTTTTTTCAACTAGGTTCTCCCAAGATACCGACACTGCGTAAATCTGAGTGCCCCAACACTGACTGAATGTCATGATGCCATCTGCCAAGGATCAACTCCCTCGTTATGTCAGGAACATTACAAGCAGAATTCCTCTTGGGGGATCTCTTTTTCTTCATCCAGGTCTTGACAGATTTTACAAGCCCACATTAGGCAGTCTGGGGTGCGTCAGTGGGAGACCCACTCGTTGAGGTTACTGAATATAAAACACTTTAATGTAAGCAAGACCCACTGCCGACCTCCTCCCCAGTCCACCTTTCCTTCTTCATCTACTCATGTTTCAAAGGCCGACTCTGTAGCCATGCCTACAACGGTCCTTGGAGAAAACCCTCAAGCACGTCAGGGAGAAGAGGCAACCGCACAAGACTCAGTACCTGACCTGGAAACCTCTTTCACCCCATTCTCTCCTGTGGGTGACAGAAGGCCAGATGGGGCCCATCCAATAGGGTGCACGGGTGTGCAGAGGTCCCTCTGAAGCAGAGGATGACAGTCAGGACAAACATCAACAACAGCGAAACAGAAGGCCTTGGAAGACACTAAGCAGGAGAAGATGAAATAGACGATGCAGGAATGGAGACCATCCATCCATGGGAGAAGAGTCTCTTTATCAGGACGGGTGATTAGTAGAGAAGCCTGGGCACAAGAAAGCCCAGTTCCTGCCATAGATCCCACCAGAGAATACATCAAAAACAGAATGAGGCATTTCTTTCCATGCTTTCATGTATATAAAAGGGGGAGGGAACCAAAATATCCCGATTTCATGCTCCAGAAGGAGCCTAGGCTCCCAGCCAGGATGGGACAGTCTAGACCAAGGATGGCAGGTCCATCCCACCATCCTCACGCCTGCCCCGGACACTGGGTCTGGGGTTCTGTTTCCTCTGGTCCGTGGACGGTTTTCCTTCACTGTCTACTCTCCAGAAAACTCCTTTCAAAGAAATGTTTTCAGAAAATTCGAAATATTTCATGGTTTTTCATAGTATGCATTCTCTGAAAAGGAGGTGTAATGTGAACAGCAAAATTGATTCTTCACGAATATGTTTGTTTCTCCTAAAGAAAGAGTGTTTTCTTTTTTCTCTGCTACATTTGGTGGAAGGTTCGCAAATCCCAGGCACTGGGGCTTAGATAAAAGAGGAGATCGGCTCCCGCACTCACTGGGCGCTCACTTGGAGTTTCCAAAGCTGAGCGAGGTCAAGGAGGGAGTGTGATGGGGACAAGGCACACCCACCACCCTCTCAGGTTCCTTCATTCATCATTCTGAAAATGGTATCTTAAGGACAAATGCAAAAACCTAACAGCTTGACAAACATTTGGGCTTAAATACATGAGCAAATCCATTAAAGAACACGCCTCGGGACCTAGACTGATCAGTCCTTCCCCTCTGCTCCGTTCTGATACTGAACTACAGACAGCCATGGGTTGGGATACCTGGGGTTACACAGGCATCCCAGGACCAGGAATGTCCCACTCAGCCTCCAGGAACAGCATGAGACAGGACACATGACATATCCCAAACGGGGACCTGGAAAAAAATGCTGACGGACTGGAGAAGAGATGGACAGCCCTAGAACAGAGTCAGGGATATAGCTGCTCATCGGAGAAAGACAAAATAGGTAAAACAACTAGGAGGGTACTTCAAAAACTTCATGGAAAGATTCATATGATCCTTCAGTTCTCTTCTTCCACAGGCTCTTTGAAGTAACCTCATATTAATCCATAGACAAGCAACAGAGCACTTCTTTTCTGGGCAATTGTGAAAAGAGTGATACTCAAAACAAATATTGAAAACCCTGAAATAATAGGACAGGTTTCCCTAACAATGTCCTATTACAGTGTTTCCTCATGTTTTTATGCTTGCCTCGTACGTAGAGGGGAAAACTAACTCGTGTAGAATATTTCCCAAAGACTCTACAGTACATGAAATCCAATTCTAAAATCATGTCATCTATCTGTGATTTTTATTGTAAACATATTTTTTGTGTTATTGGGTTTCAATGACAATAAATTTAATATTTCTTTATTTGTACACCAATGTTTATATCTGCATTATTCACAAAAGGCAAAACACGGAGACAACTGAAATGTCCATTAATGGATGAATGGATAAACAAATATCACATATACATACAATGGAAAACCAGCCTTAAAAGGAATGAAATTTTGATACAGGAAGCTGGAAGACATGAAGCCTAGTGAAACAAGCCACACACAAAAGTACAAATGCTGTATGATTCCACTTTATATGGAAGTACCTACAGTAGTCAAATTCATAGACACGGAAAGTCGAATAGTGATTGCCAGGGCCGGGGGAAGAGGAGAATGGAGAGTTATTGTTTAACAGGCACAGAATTTCAGTTGGGAATGATAAAAACATTCTGCAGATAAATTGTGATGATGATTGCACGTCCATGCACTTAATGACACTGAACTGTACACTTAAAATAGTTAAAATGGTAGGTTTTACGTATATTTTACCACAATAAAAATTTAAACAATTAAAAAATTATAATCCTCTTCAAGGTTGAGGATTTATTGTCAGAATAGCAATGGCAAGTGGTGAAGGGTTGTGGGCTCCTCTTGTCTCCCTCACTTCCATTGACACCATCCTCTATAACTTTACGAATGGTTATTGTCTCCTATTTGTCAATAAATCTAATATTTAATAAGAACTCGTAAGACAGGACCAATTAAGTACTGTATGACGATTTAAAAAAACACAAAAGAAAGACGAGGACCAGGGGCCTTGGGGAAGACGGGTGAAGAGTGGATGTGCAGGCTGTGGGTGCAGAAGCGCCACGCAGGTGGCCACGTGTTGCCGGTGCTCAGGAGAAGCGTAGCAGGTCACAGAAAGACCCTTCGGTGCACACGCAGGTGCTGAAGGGAAACCTTAGAACTCCTACCTACTTTTATTTTTGTCTGAGGTGTTAGATGGTTCATAAGAACTTGCACTATGTAAACACGGACTGGCCCTGGGGCGCTCGCCGCCACCCGTCATGTTCACGGTCCGGGCAGGAGTCCGGTGAGCGCTCTTCCTCCCCACGCGCAGGGTCTGGCAGTGCACCTCGCTCACTCACATGCTGTCGGCACCCCGCGCTCTCCCGCAGAGTGTGCACCCAGTCAAGCGGACACGCAATGTGTACAAGTGGCGTCTAGTGTTAACTAAACCGACAGTTACTACATGAGCAAGTGAGGAAAAGTTTCCTGTCTAGAAAGAATGACCAAAGTGCACTCTCATTATGCAACCACCCCGTGAAGGAGAATCTGGCCAAGGTGATGCTGGCTCTGTTGGGAGGAACTCTTCTTCGAGGCACGTGTACTGGCTCTGGAACAATTAACCAATCAGACCTGATATTTACAAAGGAGTAAAAAGCAAACATGAAAATGATCGAGAAAGGCTATTTAAAATTGGAATGTATGTTTTCCTCCTCCTGCCCAGGGTCTCTTCCATCTCCTGCACCACACAGGGCTCCAGAGACTCTAGTGAGTCATCGAGTCCAGTGAGGAATTTCAGCCCTCGTGCGGGGGAAGTTGGAGATCTGCTGGATAATCTCATGGGGAACAGAGGTGGCTTGAGCCTTTTGGAATTTGCCACCATCCAGCTGCTCCAGGGGAACTGAATACGTTCTCGTCCTTCGGATGGGAAAAAAGGAAGATTCTCCCACCTGGGTGCAGAACTGTGGAGGTCGGTCTCCTGCCTTGGCAGGTCACAGACCTGGGCCAGGTCACAGCGAACGGTGCAGAGAGAGCTGGAGCACATCATCTTCAGTGTCACCAGGTGATAGAATTTGGATGTGTTGTCCCCACCGAAACTCATGTGGAAACCTGGTCCTCAATGTGGCAGTGCTGGAAGCTGAGTCATGGGGGGCGGATCCCTCATGAATGGATTCATGTTCTCCCTGGGGGAAGTGGGGCCCTAGTGAAATCTTGCTCTATTAGTTCCCTGGAGAGCTGGTTGTATAAAAGACCCTGGCATCTCCTCCCTGCCTCTCTTGCTTCCTCTCACCATGTGATCTGCTTGTACCCGCCAGTGCCTGCCGTTTTCCACCATGAGTAGAGGAAGCCCGAGGTCCATGCCAGAATCAGCTGTCCCAGAATCATAAGACAAACAAACCTCTGTTCTTTCCAAATTACCTAGTCTCAGATATTCTCTTAGAGCAACACAAAATGGGCTAATGCACCAGGGAGGAGGTAGCGCGGCCACTGGGGGGATGGAGGTGTCGGGCATCGACCCAGCTGCTATCAGCACCTTCTTGCATGTGAGAGTCTGACACGGCGAGCCCAGGGTTTGCAGCTTTTGGACTTGTCCCAGTTTTGTTTCCACTTCCTTTCACTTTGTCATCCATTTACGAGCCTCAGATAATGTCATGACTTCAACACTGCGCTCGTGTTATTACACTGGAAGTTCAACACGTTCATCAAAAATGAAAGAAATCTCAATCCAGTAGGAAATATTCATACAAATGAGAACCAATGTTGAAATAAATACGTCTCAATATATGTCTCTTTTCAAATTCTAGCACTTAGAGAGTTGATCCTGTACAGCATTATTAAATTTCTTCGATTGCACTGAAATACAAGTTGCCTCCTCTGTCTGCATTTCCCTATTAAAGGACTCGTTCACTAGATTTGATGCCTTCCACCTTTCTTCACCATAGCTCATATTTTCCGACATAATCGATAGATAATAGCAGCATAGAGCTGAGGCATTAATTCATTAGTTCTCTTCGTCTGTCACCAGTAATGTGTTGACTGCATATACATGAGTGATAACATGCTTGGCAATGTGGATCCAGTTATAACTGAGACAGGGAAACTGTGAGAAAACTTTAGTAGTTGTCAGTACTAGTTTTCCAGTGGAAATTGGAGAGATTAAATCACATAAACTTGCAAGTTACTTGCTGAGAATCTGAACATAGTAAACAATAGTTACCGTGAGTATTGATATAACAAATATCGTAATCCTCTGTAGAGTCTGCATTCAACCGAGTCAAGCCAAGAGAAGCTTTCAGTACAGCTCCCTTGACACGCTCAGGGCCAGTCACATTGGTGCCTCTCAAATGGAAACTCCACGAGGGGGACCGTCTGCAGGCCTGTGCAGGAGCAGAGCCCAGGCTGCCAGTGTTAGAGCAGTGCCTGGTGCAGAAGAGAAACTGCCCAGCACCCTTGAAGCACCTTCCAGGGAACCGGTGTGGCAGGAAGTCGAGTGACAGAAAATGGCTGCTCTGTGAACAGTTTACAAACGAAATACTAATCTGTCCTTCACAGTCAGTCAGTTTCACCCACGTTTGGTGATATATTTTGAAGCAGGGATTTAAAAAAAAAAAAATTGGAAAGGACAGAAAAAAGGTTTAAAAATATACGGAGTATATATATTGTATAAAAATACATGTAGTATATCTATTTTCTTCTTATTCAAAAATAATATATATGTAAATATATGTAAACATAAGTATACCTATGAATCTAACTGTATATACATATATAATCCAACATTATAAATATATAAATATTAGATAATATGTAATACTGTATGTATAATTATCTTTACATATAATATAAACAAAGTATTTACATTGACATATAATTACCTATGCATATAAAATATATATAATTTTAAGCATATATAAAATGCATTTAAATATATATGTTATTTGTATTGGGGCTTTTTTTGAAGGGAGGGTGAGTGGACATTCCTTGATTTTCAACCACGGATAATCACAATACTAATTCAAAAGCTATTTCCTGGGCTGGAATTAGGGAGTACTTTCCTCAAGCCAAAAATTTAAGGAGGCCGCAATCTAAGGAATCGACACAAATGATATTTCCATGCCGTATGAAAAATGAAAATTAGTGAAAAACTATCCAGGAGAAACAAAGTAATACAATTTTAAGTAAAGACCAGAAATGACCGTGCACTTGCAAATCCCTCAGAGTCTCACCAGGGAGAAGGGAGACTGTGGCAATTGCATGGTCACCAAGTGTGGCAAATTGCACTCACTCTATGCCACTCTCACCCAAGAGCGTTGAAGGTTCTGACCGGCTAAATGCCCTCAACTGCTCCTACACGACACTGCTCCTTTTTCTTCCTAGCAACACAAGTCACGGTGGCGTTCTGCGAAAGAAGTTTCAGCAACCTCAGGTGAAAGAGCAATGATCGAAAATTAATCCTGAATCACAAGAAACCTAAACATGGCCGTTCTGTCCGTTGAAAAGTAAAGTAGCACCTTGCAAATATCGTGGAGTTTCCCTCCTTTAATGCTAGGAAAGTAAAATTACATAAAAACGATCTAAATCAAATAATGCCGCTTTAATTTGCCTAGATTCCTTTTTTCAAAGACTTGAACGTCCTGACTCAGAAACATGGGCCACTGAAAACTCCGACGACCCCACAGGGGGGCGCACGTCCCTCCTCCCGGCCCCGGCCCCGGCCCCGACTCCATCCCTGTTCCCGGCCCCAGCCCCGGCCCCGGCCCCGGCCCCGGCTCCGTCCCTGTTCCCGGCCCGGCCCCGGCCCCGGCCCCGGCCCCGGTCCCGGCCCCAGTCACGGTCCCGGCGGTATCACCGCCGTCGTCCCCGCTCACTCGCCGGACGCTCCCGCACTCGGGCTGCTCCCGGACCCGCTGTCTACCCGGCTCCCCTTTCCCAGGCTGTCCCGGCCTCGCGTCCCCCACTCCTGCGGAATCTGTGACCATCACAGCCCGTGCGGTCGCGAGCCCTCGGGTCCCGACTCAATGGGTTTCCCCGTCAAACTCAGTCTCGCTGCGGCTTCTACGCGAAAGAAAGCCCCGAGCACAGGGAGCAGCTCAGACACTCACGGCCCTCACCGAAGAAAACTGGGTCGCGCCAAGCCGCGGCGGAGCTCTCTCCGCAGCCATCGGAGGAAAATGTTCTCCACACTATTTAAGCAGCACCGGTTCGGCGCGACAAGCGGCGACGTCTGCTCTCTCGGGCTGTGGCACCCTCTGAAACCAAAAGCGGCCGAGTCCGTCCGCGTTTCCGAAACCGGAGGCTCAGAAAAGGCCGTTCGCGCGCCCTCTCGCGGCCGCCTCGAGAATCACTGAAATTCTCAATGGTCCACATCTGCCTGCTCATGGCGGGAGTGGTGCTCTGCTCCGTCCCTGCCTGCTCATCTGTCTGGGGCATGCCTTCCAGCCATGGCCTGGAAAACCGGCAAGCCATCATGCTAGTGAGACGGATGAAAAAGATCCCATCTCACTCATGCTTCAAGGACAGGAAGAACTTCAATTTTCCTTGGACAGGAGAAAATATCACCCCAATCCAGAAGACACATGCCACCTGTTTCCGTGGTCAGATGCTCCAGCAGATCCTCAGCCTCCTCAAAAGAGAGAACAGCCATGCTGCTTGGGATGCGATCCTCCTCGATAAACTACTCTTCAGCCTTGAGAAGAGCCTGCGACAAGTGCAGATGACAAATGGAGAAACTCTCTCTTGTCCTGATTTGGGAAATGACGTTCGGAAGTATTTCCAAGAAATGATTGGTTATCTGAGGGAAAAGAAATACAGCCCCTGTGCCTGGGAGGTGGTCAGAGTGGAAATTGAAGTGCGCTTAGTCCTCATTCACCGCCTTCAGAGCAACGTCAGGAAATGACGTAGAAGTTATACTCAGGACCCTCCCTAACCAATTACACGATTGTTTACCAGGCCCCCCAAAGCAAGCTAAACTCACACATTTGCACCAGCTGAAAAACATCTGAATCCTAAGTCATGGGATTATGTAAAACATACGTTCTACATCGTGAATTTACAGTAGAATGATTAGAGAGAATAACATGGTGTCTTGTCCTAAATAAATACTGTCATGATTTATAATTTTCATTATCTGTTTCAATTCTTGAGTGGTGCTTGTTGTTTCCGAAGTTGGAAGTTTAATTGTTTACAGACATGGTTCTTCAGTCTAGAATTTGGTGAAGGGCATTTGTCAGTCAAGTTGATGCTCGCTCCTGTAACAGAACAAAAGAAAACCACCAGTAGTTAGATGATAATACAAATTTATCTTTCCTTTATAGAAGAGCTCAGTGTTGGCCTCCTCTGAGCGGGGTTTCAGGGACCTCACAACCTACTATTTTGCAGCTTTGCCATCATCAACATATAAGTTCAAACAGGTTTGCGACGCTTGAGGCTACTGTGCTCAGTCGATATGGAAAAAAATTATATGGTGGATCACTTGTAGGATGCTTTGAAGGACCCATGCTGCACAGGGTGAACATCACTTCCACCCGTATTTACTCAGCCTGGATTCACGCTCGTCGGATACCTAAGTGCAAAGGAGAGGGGAAAGAGAGTCCGACTGGGGGATTAGTGAGAAGAGAATATATGTTCTTTGAATAAGACCACTCTTTATTTTCACACTGTGTGTACTAACAGTATTTGTAAGAGAAAATTAACTGGCATTCTTGCTAGGCACAGTTTATTTCAAAATCTGATGCCAACTCTGATTCCACAATTTAGACTCAGGGAAAACGACACGGACGTCATTCATTAAAGTTCACAGCGACACTGACTGAATCTTGGAAAGAGTTAAGTGATTCCCAAAGGCACAGGCCAAAATTGAAAAATAGACAAGTGTATAGGGACAAGGTCCCCAAACACATTGTAACATTCACATCGTCTCCGTATTATCGGAAAAGACAAGGAATGTGCGATCAGGCAAGGCGTTGCGCTTCCTTGAGGGGCACTGAAGTAAAAGTGGAAGGTGGGTCTTCCATTTGCAACCAGGACCTGCGGCACATCCTGAGGTTCTAAATATTAAAACTACAAATGGGAAGAAAGCATCTCTACAATCAAGTGTTTGTGTTTTGTTTTTTAAATCGTCACAAAATCTTCCATTACAATTTCCCTGCATGAAGCGGGAAGAGCTTACAAATTCTTTAGATCTATTGTCTTCCCAATTCATGTCTCCAGTATGTATTGGTATTATTCTTTCCACTGTTATTATAATGATTATTCCTTTCATAAATATTGACTGAGCTCCGGAAATGATAGGAACTAGGCTAAGATGCCCAGGAAACAAGACTGCATAAGACGACTCCTCTGACCAAGAGTAACTTACGGACTCATGGCCACCTATATTCTTAGGACGAAGTTCATTCGAAGGTTCAATGTAATAAAGACATCATCTCTGACAGCTAGGAGAAATAATATAGCCATGTGTAAAGAAGGGGTGTCCTTTGAAATTGTGAATTCCCTTGCTTCTTGCTGGAGACATGACAAGACGATTAGTCAACTTCTGAGTCCATTTATCCACAAGGAGAAAACAAGGGATGCATTTCTCGCTTCCCCGTTATCCAGAGAGCATATTGCACTCTCACAAGTTTGCCTTTTCTGTGTGTAAACTCTTGTGGTTGTTGTGTCTCCCTTGACTCTCTTGAAAGCTGGATCCAGCAAAGCTGAAACCAACCCCTGGACCAGCAGTGATTGCTTTTCCTGGAGCCCATGCCCGTTTGCTACCTTTGACCTGCGTCCCTTCCACCACTTTTCTTCTGCTCTGCCGCATCCCCTCATCTGCCCCTTGGCTGGGCTCAATTTAGCTAAATTATCCTTCGTCGTGTCCTTTGCAGTGGGATATTGCTTTCCTTGTGACGTTTGATCACATTGAGGTACATATATTGGCTTTCTTGGTATTCCCATTCCTTGGGAGGGAAAATGCAGCAACTTTCCTTTCTATGTAAAAGGAAATGGGAAAGAAAGATCTCTGGTGTCTCGCCAGCGGTACACAACAATTGAACAGCCATTTATTTTCATCACACCTACATCCCATTGTTGCCATTTATGACAAAGATGGCTTCCTTTGGTTTAATAAGATTCCATTAGAATTGGAATCTCCGACTGATGTTTGGTTGGAAATTTGAACTTCGGTGCAAAACAAAATTTTCTTTTTAAATAAAATTGATGTTCTCTCCATCGTGCATTCTTCTTGGGATGGTATTGCTCCCAAAAGTGTGAAAATTAGTTCCTAGAGGTGTTAACAAATCTTAGTCATTACAATAATTTGTGGTTCTCCAAAGCCCAAATCTAAGAAAACCTGTCCCTTATTACTAATTTTTATTTCCCTCGGGTTTTCTTGTGTATCAAGAAGCATCGACATTGAGTTCTCGGAAGATCCACAGAGCATATGCAGCATGAGCAATACAAGCCTACGGTGAACAGACGATCGCTTGATCTCAAAATCATGTCTCGAGATGTGGCCTCCACACGAATACATATGGACTGCCTTTGGCTGTCTCGTGGATGGAGCTGAGGTTTGCTCCTGAGTGCTACTGAATGAGTTAATGGCTTTGAGAATTAAATGCAAAGAATTTGTGCTTTATTATGTGGCTCTGCTAAAGTTATTCACCACATCAATAATGAAGTCGAGTGCTAAAAAGAAATAAAAGTTGACCGCACCTGGGGGAACATCCGGGAGGTGGCACAGTGACAATGTATTCTATCGTATGGAACAAAATTTAAAGTTAGGTACACTAGAAATTAATGGGAAGAAAATAATTGAATTGATAGATAATTTTTAGCAGTTTTGAAAGATATTTAAGTATGTCATTACATTGGTATTGTGTATTTTTGTAACATGAATTTGCATGTGAAATTTGAATCATTACAATTTATATAAGTCAATAGATGACACAAAAAGGAGCTCAGCAAATAAACTTATAAAGCCAAGTCAAATCAATACCTTTGGAAGGCAGCTATGCTCACCACTATACCACCAACGCCGCCCCAAATCAATAACTTTGAAACTTAAGTCTTGGCTTAAAATTTTTATAGAGACCTTCTTAAACATGCATTGAATGCAAAAAGTTAACTTCACACTTTCTTTTCTACGTATAAACCTGAGCTACAGATACGGTCCGTAAATAATTGCACGATATACCCCCGCCTTTGTAGCTTATCACAGGAGGGTCAAATCGGAAAAAACAATTTAACCAGGCTCTGGAGGAAAGGGATGAGCAGGCCACCATGAAAGAAATAAAAGAGAAAAGAAAAAGGTGGAGAAACACTGCTCTCAAAGTATGTAGAGAGTGCATAAAGAAAGCAAAAACAGAAGTAGAAAGGAAGACACGGGCATCCAGAAAATGGAAACTAGTGTGTTCCCTATTTAAGACACATGCACAAAGCAAGCTCTTCAGAGAACCTAGAGGCCGAGGCTCAGAGTCGCCCATCTCAGCCAGGCCAGCAGCATCTGCGAGATCCCCAATGGCCTTGCCCTTTCCTTTACTGATGGCCCTGCTGGTGCTCACCTGCCAGGCGAACTGCTCTCTGGGGTGTGATCTGCCTCAGACCCACAGCCTGGGGACCAGGAGGGCCTTGGTACTCCTGGGACGAATGAGGAGAATCTCCCCTCTGTCCTGCCTGAAGGACAGAAATGACTTCGAATTCCCCCAGGAAGACTTGGATGGCCACCTGCTGCAGAAGGCCCGAGCCATCTCTGTCCTCCATGAGATGACCCAGCAGAGCTTCAACCTCTTCTGCACAAAGGGCTCATCGGCTGCTTGGGATGAGAGCCTCTTGGACAAACTCTGCACTGGACTCTATCAGCAGCTGGACGACCTGGAAGCCTGTCTGATGCCGGAGGTGGGGGTGGAAGAGACTCCCCTGGTGAACGAGGACTTCGCACTGGCCGTGAGGAAATACTTCCAAAGAATCAGTCTCTACCTGAAAGAGAAGAGGCACAGCCCTTGCGCCTGGGAGGTCGTGAGAGCAGAAATCGTGAGATCCTTCTCTTCATCAATAAACATGCGGGGAAGATTAGGGAGGAGGCAATGAGACCTGGTCCGACGTGGAAACGACTCTCATGGACGAGTACACACTATCGCACTTTCCTGAGCTCTCCGGTCGCCAAGACTGTCACTTCTGCTACAATCATGACATGAAGTGCCTCAAGTTTGTCAGATGCCTTCAGGGTGTTCAGCAGCGTCATGTTCAACCCTGCAGGGACTGGTACTTACAGACGACCGTGCAAATGTATCTATCTATTTATTTATTTAAATGTTTATTTATCTAACTGTTGATAAGATTGAAATTGTTTTTGTCAATACGCCTTTATACTGTGCTTAATAGAACAAAATATATTCTTTGTATTTTGTGAAACTATTATATTGCTTTCTGCATTAAATTTTTACTATAGAAAAATGCTTGTATTTGTTTATTCTTTAAAAAGAAAGTCCAAGCCTGTCTCTACAACCTGACGTAAAAACAGATGGTACAATTCATCTCCTCAACATTAGTGTATTCGAGCTATCGGTAAAAATGAACTTCACCTAAAAGAGGTTGTTTGTTCCCCTCAGAATACGGATGTGAACATGCTCTCTTCTATCTTTGATTCTTGGAGGGACAGAGAGCTCAAAAGAAACACACTCATACTTAATATCAGTTATGTGAAACAGTATAATGAGAAAATGAAACAACCAATAAAATTCTCTCTGCAGAAGGTAGATGGAAGCATGTCAGGAAATAGAAATAAAATTACCGATACGCCCCACAAATTGCTAGACATGTAAGTGCAAATGTCCAGCACTAGTTGGACACAGGAATTTGCAATTGGCAAGGAATTCAATGCCTGGAGGATCATAATGGCAACTGAAAGTGCAGAAATGAAGTTGGTCATGTGGGAAGAGATGACAGAGGGAGAAACAGACATTGTCTGGATTCTAAGGACCTTCAAACTTTAAAGGAAGTGGACAGAAGAGCCACAGATGAAGAAGATGGAATAGCCATCCATTATAAAGACTCACCCTTTGGAGACAAAGACGATAAATGTCTTTTCTAAACAATAAATGTGCTGAGAAGAGGAATCAGTAGATTCCACAGAAGGTGTGAACTCAAACTGCCCACTACATTGGAAAATAGACCGTACTGGCAACCTTAGTGACATCTGGTTTGTAGAACGAATAAGCAGAAACCATACTGGAGTCGGTAGAAGTGAAATGAGAGAAAAGAAGTTAGTGACCCTGAGGGAAAGACAGAAATTCGAAGAAATCTGGAAAAGAATGCGGGGTTTTTTGTGTGTATAGTTTTTCCCATTTTGCAATACATACTTTTTTCATGGTTAGAAGACATTTTTTATATATACATATATACAGACACACACACACACACACACACACACAGAGAGAGAGAGAGAGAGAATATTGGTTATGAATATTCATGAGATAGAAAGCTGATTGTCAGCCCTTGTGCCCATGATGTGAGGGCCAGATTCCTACTGGCAGCACGCCCATTACCACAAATTGCATTTGTACCCTGTGTCCCCCACCCGATAATGCCCGAACTCCCTCTCCCTCCCTCAACCCCTCACTCCACTTTGTAGCCCATGGAATGCTCTGTCCCTCTGCAAGTCCAACACACTGCTATGGACTTTCTTTCCTTCCTTCTTTCTCTCACAGCTCCTTACATAAGTGAGCACATGTGATATTTATACCTCTGTGCTTTGCTTATTTCACTCAACATAAATTTCTCCAGGCTCATCCATGTTGTTGCAAATGGGAGTATGTCATTCTTTTTCGTGGCAGAGTAGTATTCCATGCTCTGTGTTGTGGGGAGGGGGGTTGTATTTAAATGTATATGTCACAGTTTCCTTATTCATTCATCCATTAAAGGATATTGTTATATTTACTGTAAAAGAAAATTGTTCTAGTTAAGTCTGTACTGTCACTTTGCCCAAAAACTCTCTGGAGCCACATCATGTTTGCTATCCGGGATTTAACGACTTTATGCATAGTTGAGAGAATTGCAGAACCAAGACTGAGCTGGCCATCACACAGCTGGGGGTGACAGCTAATGAACTTCAGCACCCAGCTGCTCACCTACCTCTCCAGGTCCCACCCAGGCTCTGGATTGTAGATTTTGGCTGCGTAAGACGAGAGAGGGAAAGACAAGAGCCAGGTCATGACTACAGTGGTGAGGAAGGTATTTGGGTGATCGTGATGCAGTGTCACCTGGAAGCGGCTCAGTTTGAAGGCAGCCACACCTCCATCTTCGCGACTGCTAGTGCCCTGTGCTGTAGTGGGCAAGGCCCCATGCTGTAGAGCACAAGGTCCCAGAGATGACAAGCCAGGCGTAGAAGCACAGCGAATACCAGGAGATGCAGTGCCAAGTCTGCACACGTGTCTACACCACAGGGGCCGGTGAAGAAAACCAGGAGCTCACTGTGCATGGGGTTCACCATTTGGGAGTTCTGATTCCACTGGAAGGAGACTGCACCCATCAGATGATGCTCATTTGCTCAATAAACAAAACTGAGCATCAAGACCTGTGAAGAAGTTCTAAGAACCAACAGTAGCTCGAAAACTCAGATTGTAAGAAATGGGACAAAATCTGGTGTACTGGGTTCCTGCTTACACAGATAGAAATTGCAAAATTTCTTGCATTTAGGTTACAACTCTGCTTGGCCTACAATTGTTTTTTTCAACTAGGTTCTCCCAAGATACCGACACTGCGTAAATCTGAGTGCCCCAACACTGACTGAATGTCATGATGCCATCTGCCAAGGATCAACTCCCTCGTTATGTCAGGAACATTACAAGCAGAATTCCTCTTGGGGGATCTCTTTTTCTTCATCCAGGTCTTGACAGATTTTACAAGCCCACATTAGGCAGTCTGGGGTGCGTCAGTGGGAGACCCACTCGTTGAGGTTACTGAATATAAAACACTTTAATGTAAGCAAGACCCACTGCCGACCTCCTCCCCAGTCCACCTTTCCTTCTTCATCTACTCATGTTTCAAAGGCCGACTCTGTAGCCATGCCTACAACGGTCCTTGGAGAAAACCCTCAAGCACGTCAGGGAGAAGAGGCAACCGCACAAGACTCAGTACCTGACCTGGAAACCTCTTTCACCCCATTCTCTCCTGTGGGTGACAGAAGGCCAGATGGGGCCCATCCAATAGGGTGCACGGGTGTGCAGAGGTCCCTCTGAAGCAGAGGATGACAGTCAGGACAAACATCAACAACAGCGAAACAGAAGGCCTTGGAAGACACTAAGCAGGAGAAGATGAAATAGACGATGCAGGAATGGAGACCATCCATCCATGGGAGAAGAGTCTCTTTATCAGGACGGGTGATTAGTAGAGAAGCCTGGGCACAAGGAAGCCCAGTTCCTGCCATAGATCCCACCAGAGAATACATCAAAAACAGAATGAGGCATTTCTTTCCATGCTTTCATGTATATAAAAGGGGGAGGGAACCAAAATATCCCGATTTCATGCTCCAGAAGGAGCCTAGGCTCCCAGCCAGGATGGGACAGTCTAGACCAAGGATGGCAGGTCCATCCCACCATCCTCACGCCTGCCCCGGACACTGGGTCTGGGGTTCTGTTTCCTCTGGTCCGTGGACGGTTTTCCTTCACTGTCTACTCTCCAGAAAACTCCTTTCAAAGAAATGTTTTCAGAAAATTCGAAATATTTCATGGTTTTTCATAGTATGCATTCTCTGAAAAGGAGGTGTAATGTGAACAGCAAAATTGATTCTTCACGAATATGTTTGTTTCTCCTAAAGAAAGAGTGTTTTCTTTTTTCTCTGCTACATTTGGTGGAAGGTTCGCAAATCCCAGGCACTGGGGCTTAGATAAAAGAGGAGATCGGCTCCCGCACTCACTGGGCGCTCACTTGGAGTTTCCAAAGCTGAGCGAGGTCAAGGAGGGAGTGTGATGGGGACAAGGCACACCCACCACCCTCTCAGGTTCCTTCATTCATCATTCTGAAAATGGTATCTTAAGGACAAATGCAAAAACCTAACAGCTTGACAAACATTTGGGCTTAAATACATGAGCAAATCCATTAAAGAACACGCCTCGGGACCTAGACTGATCAGTCCTTCCCCTCTGCTCCGTTCTGATACTGAACTACAGACAGCCATGGGTTGGGATACCTGGGGTTACACAGGCATCCCAGGACCAGGAATGTCCCACTCAGCCTCCAGGAACAGCATGAGACAGGACACATGACATATCCCAAACGGGGACCTGGAAAAAAATGCTGACGGACTGGAGAAGAGATGGACAGCCCTAGAACAGAGTCAGGGATATAGCTGCTCATCGGAGAAAGACAAAATAGGTAAAACAACTAGGAGGGTACTTCAAAAACTTCATGGAAAGATTCATATGATCCTTCAGTTCTCTTCTTCCACAGGCTCTTTGAAGTAACCTCATATTAATCCATAGACAAGCAACAGAGCACTTCTTTTCTGGGCAATTGTGAAAAGAGTGATACTCAAAACAAATATTGAAAACCCTGAAATAATAGGACAGGTTTCCCTAACAATGTCCTATTACAGTGTTTCCTCATGTTTTTATGCTTGCCTCGTACGTAGAGGGGAAAACTAACTCGTGTAGAATATTTCCCAAAGACTCTACAGTACATGAAATCCAATTCTAAAATCATGTCATCTATCTGTGATTTTTATTGTAAACATATTTTTTGTGTTATTGGGTTTCAATGACAATAAATTTAATATTTCTTTATTTGTACACCAATGTTTATATCTGCATTATTCACAAAAGGCAAAACACGGAGACAACTGAAATGTCCATTAATGGATGAATGGATAAACAAATATCACATATACATACAATGGAAAACCAGCCTTAAAAGGAATGAAATTTTGATACAGAAAGCTGGAAGACATGAAGCCTAGTGAAACAAGCCACACACAAAAGTACAAATGCTGTATGATTCCACTTTATATGGAAGTACCTACAGTAGTCAAATTCATAGACACGGAAAGTCGAATAGTGATTGCCAGGGCCGGGGGAAGAGGAGAATGGAGAGTTATTGTTTAACAGGCACAGAATTTCAGTTGGGAATGATAAAAACATTCTGCAGATAAATTGTGATGATGATTGCACGTCCATGCACTTAATGACACTGAACTGTACACTTAAAATAGTTAAAATGGTAGGTTTTACGTATATTTTACCACAATAAAAATTTAAACAATTAAAAAATTATAATCCTCTTCAAGGTTGAGGATTTATTGTCAGAATAGCAATGGCAAGTGGTGAAGGGTTGTGGGCTCCTCTCGTCTCCCTCACTTCCATTGACACCATCCTCTATAACTTTACGAATGGTTATTGTCTCCTATTTGTCAATAAATCTAATATTTAATAAGAACTCGTAAGACAGGACCAATTAAGTACTGTATGACGATTTAAAAAAACACAAAAGGAAGACGAGGACCAGGGGACTTGGGGAAGACGGGTGAAGAGTGGATGTGCAGGCTGTGGGTGCAGAAGCGCCACGCAGGTGGCCACGTGTTGCCGGTGCTCAGGAGAAGCGTAGCAGGTCACAGAAAGACCCTTCGGTGCACACGCAGGTGCTGAAGGGAAACCTTAGAACTCCTACCTACTTTTATTTTTGTCTGAGGTGTTAGATGGTTCACAAGAACTTGCACTATGTAAACACGGACTGGCCCTGGGGCACTCGCCGCCACCCGTCATGTTCACGGTCCGGGCAGGAGTCCGGTGAGCGCTCTTCCTCCCCACGCGCAGGGTCTGGCAGTGCACCTCGCTCACTCACATGCTGTCGGCACCCCGCGCTCTCCCGCAGTGTGTGCACCCAGTCAAGCGGACACGCAATGTGTACAAGTGGCGTCTAGTGTTAACTAAACCGACAGTTACTACATGAGCAAGTGAGGAAAAGTTTCCTGTCTAGAAAGAATGACCAAAGTGCACTCTCATTATGCAACCACCCCGTGAAGGAGAATCTGGCCAAGGTGATGCTGGCTCTGTTGGGAGGAACTCTTCTTCGAGGCACGTGTACTGGCTCTGGAACAATTAACCAATCAGACCTGATATTTACAAAGGAGTAAAAAGCAAACATGAAAATGATCGAGAAAGGCTATTTAAAATTGGAATGTATGTTTTCCTCCTCCTGCCCAGGGTCTCTTCCATCTCCTGCACCACACAGGGCTCCAGAGACTCTAGTGAGTCATCGAGTCCAGTGAGGAATTTCAGCCCTCGTGCGGGGGAAGTTGGAGATCTGCTGGATAATCTCATGGGGAACAGAGGTGGCTTGAGCCTTTTGGAATTTGCCACCATCCAGCTGCTCCAGGGGAACTGAATACGTTCTCGTCCTTCGGATGGGAAAAAAGGAAGATTCTCCCACCTGGGTGCAGAACTGTGGAGGTCGGTCTCCTGCCTTGGCAGGTCACGGACCTGGGCCAGGTCACAGCGAACGGTGCAGAGAGAGCTGGAGCACATCATCTTCAGTGTCACCAGGTGATAGAATTTGGATGTGTTGTCCCCACCGAAACTCATGTGGAAATCTGGTCCTCAATGTGGCAGTGCTGGAAGCTGAGTCATGGGGGGCGGATCCCTCATGAATGGATTCATGTTCTCCCTGGGGGAAGTGGGGCCCTAGTGAAATCTTGCTCTATTAGTTCCCTGGAGAGCTGGTTGTATAAAAGACCCTGGCATCTCCTCCCTGCCTCTCTTGCTTCCTCTCACCATGTGATCTGCTTGTACCCGCCAGTGCCTGCCATTTTCCACCATGAGTAGAGGAAGCCCGAGGTCCATGCCAGAATCAGCTGTCCCAGAATCATAAGACAAACAAACCTCTGTTCTTTCCAAATTACCTAGTCTCAGATATTCTCTTAGAGCAACACAAAATGGGCTAATGCACCAGGGAGGAGGTAGCGCGGCCACTGGGGGGATGGAGGTGTCGGGCATCGACCCAGCTGCTATCAGCACCTTCTTGCATGTGAGAGTCTGACACGGCGAGCCCAGGGTTTGCAGCTTTTGGACTTGTCCCAGTTTTGTTTCCACTTCCTTTCACTTTGTCTTCCATTTACGAGCCTCAGATAATGTCATGACTTCAACACTGCGCTCGTGTTATTACACTGGAAGTTCAACACGTTCATCAAAAATGAAAGAAATCTCAATCCAGTAGGAAATATTCATACAAATGAGAACCAATGTTGAAATAAATACGTCTCAATATATGTCTCTTTTCAAATTCTAGCACTTAGAGAGTTGATCCTGTACAGCATTATTAAATTTCTTCGATTGCACTGAAATACAAGTTGCCTCCTCTGTCTGCATTTCCCTATTAAAGGACTCGTTCACTAGATTTGATGCCTTCCACCTTTCTTCACCATAGCTCATATTTTCCGACATAATCGATAGATAATAGCAGCATAGAGCTGAGGCATTAATTCATTAGTTCTCTTCGTCTGTCACCAGTAATGTGTTGACTGCATATACATGAGTGATAACATGCTTGGCAATGTGGATCCAGTTATAACTGAGACAGGGAAACTGTGAGAAAACTTTAGTAGTTGTCAGTACTAGTTTTCCAGTGGAAATTGGAGAGATTAAATCACATAAACTTGCAAGTTACTTGCTGAGAATCTGAACATAGTAAACAATAGTTACCGTGAGTATTGATATAACAAATATCGTAATCCTCTGTAGAGTCTGCATTCAACCGAGTCAAGCCAAGAGAAGCTTTCAGTGCAGCTCCCTTGACACGCTCAGGGCCAGTCACATTGGTGCCTCTCAAATGGAAACTCCACGAGGGGGACCGTCTGCAGGCCTGTGCAGGAGCAGAGCCCAGGCTGCCAGTGTTAGAGCAGTGCCTGGTGCAGAAGAGAAACTGCCCAGCACCCTTGAAGCACCTTCCGGGGAACCGGTGTGGCAGGAAGTCGAGTGACAGAAAATGGCTGCTCTGTGAACAGTTTACAAACGAAATACTAATCTGTCCTTCACAGTCAGTCAGTTTCACCCACGTTTGGTGATATATTTTGAAGCAGGGATTTAAAAAAAAAAAATTGGAAAGGACAGAAAAAAGGTTTAAAAATATACGGAGTATATATATTGTATAAAAATACATGTAGTATATCTATTTTCTTCTTATTCAAAAATAATATATATGTAAATATATGTAAACATAAGTATACCTATGAATCTAACTGTATATACATATATAATCCAACATTATAAATATATAAATATTAGATAATATGTAATACTGTATGTATAATTATCTTTACATATAATATAAACAAAGTATTTACATTGACATATAATTACCTATGCATATAAAATATATATAATTTTAAGCATATATAAAATGCATTTAAATATATAAGTTATTTGTATTGGGGCTTTTTTTGAAGGGAGGGTGAGTGGACATTCCTTGATTTTCAACCACGGATAATCACAATACTAATTCAAAAGCTATTTCCTGGGCTGGAATTAGGGAGTACTTTCCTCAAGCCAAAAATTTAAGGAGGCCGCAATCTAAGGAATCGACACAAATGATATTTCCATGCCGTATGAAAAATGAAAATTAGTGAAAAACTATCCAGGAGAAACAAAGTAATACAATTTTAAGTAAAGACCAGAAATGACCGTGCACTTGCAAATCCCTCAGAGTCTCACCAGGGAGAAGGGAGACTGTGGCAATTGCATGGTCATCAAGTGTGGCAAATTGCACTCACTCTATGCCACTCTCACCCAAGAGCGTTGAAGGTTCTGACCGGCTAAATGCCCTCAACTGCTCCTACACGACACTGCTCCTTTTTCTTCCTAGCAACACAAGTCACGGTGGCGTTCTGCGAAAGAAGTTTCAGCAACCTCAGGTGAAAGAGCAATGATCGAAGATTAATCCTGAATCACAAGAAACCTAAACATGGCCGTTCTGTCCGTTGAAAAGTAAAGTAGCACCTTGCAAATATCGTGGAGTTTCCCTCCTTTAATGCTAGGAAAGTAAAATTACATAAAAACGATCTAAATCAAATAATGCCGCTTTAATTTGCCTAGATTCCTTTTTTCAAAGACTTGAACGTCCTGACTCAGAAACATGGGCCACTGAAAACTCCGACGACCCCACAGGGGGGCGCACGTCCCTCCTCCCGGCCCCGGCCCCGGCCCCGGCCCCGGCCCCGGCCCCGACTCCATCCCTGTTCCCGGCCCCAGCCCCGGCCCCGGCCCCGGTCCCGGCCCCAGTCACGGTCCTGGCGGTATCACCGCCGTCGTCCCCGCTCACTCGCCCGAGGCTCCCGCACTGGGGCTGCTCCCGGACCCGCTGTCTACCCGGCTCCCCTTTCCCAGGCTGTCCCGGCCTCGCGTCCCCCACTCCTGCGGAATCTGTGACCATCACAGCCCGTGCGGTCGCGAGCACTCGGGTCCCGACTCAATGGGTTTCCCCGTCAAACTCAGTCTCGCTGCGGCTTCTACGCGAAAGAAAGCCCCGAGCACAGGGAGCAGCTCAGACACTCACGGCCCTCACCGAAGAAAACTGGGTCGCGCCAAGCCGCGGCGGAGCTCTCTCCGCAGCCATCGGAGGAAAATGTTCTCCACACTATTTAAGCAGCACCGGTTCGGCGCGACAAGCGGCGACGTCTGCTCTCTCGGGCTGTGGCACCCTCTGAAACCAAAAGCGGCCGAGTCCGTCCGCGTTTCCGAAACCGGAGGCTCAGAAAAGGCCGTTCGCGCGCCCTCTCGCGGCCGCCTCGAGAATCACTGAAATTCTCAATGGTCCACATCTGCCTGCTCATGGCGGGAGTGGTGCTCTGCTCCGTCCCTGCCTGCTCATCTGTCTGGGGCATGCCTTCCAGCCATGGCCTGGAAAACCGGCAAGCCATCATGCTAGTGAGACGGATGAAAAAGATCCCATCTCACTCATGCTTCAAGGACAGGAAGAACTTCAATTTTCCTTGGACAGGAGAAAATATCACCCCAATCCAGAAGACACATGCCACCTGTTTCCGTGGTCAGATGCTCCAGCAGATCCTCAGCCTCCTCAAAAGAGAGAACAGCCATGCTGCTTGGGATGCGATCCTCCTCGATAAACTACTCTTCAGCCTTGAGAAGAGCCTGCGACAAGTGCAGATGACAAATGGAGAAACTCTCTCTTGTCCTGATTTGGGAAATGACGTTCGGAAGTATTTCCAAGAAATGATTGGTTATCTGAGGGAAAAGAAATACAGCCCCTGTGCCTGGGAGGTGGTCAGAGTGGAAATTGAAGTGCGCTTAGTCCTCATTCACCGCCTTCAGAGCAACGTCAGGAAATGACGTAGAAGTTATACTCAGGACCCTCCCTAACCAATTACACGATTGTTTACCAGGCCCCCCAAAGCAAGCTAAACTCACACATTTGCACCAGCTGAAAAACATCTGAATCCTAAATCATGGGATTATGTAAAACATACGTTCTACATCGTGAATTTACAGTAGAATGATTAGAGAGAATAACATGGTGTCTTGTCCTAAATAAATACTGTCATGATTTATAATTTTCATTATCTGTTTCAATTCTTGAGTGGTGCTTGTTGTTTCCGAAGTTGGAAGTTTAATTGTTTACAGACATGGTTCTTCAGTCTAGAATTTGGTGAAGGGCATTTGTCAGTCAAGTTGATGCTCGCTCCTGTAACAGAACAAAAGAAAACCACCAGTAGTTAGATGATAATACAAACTGATCTTTCCTTTATAGAAGAGCTCAGTGTTGGCCTCCTCTGAGCGGGGTTTCAGGGACCTCACAACCTACTATTTTGCAGCTTTGCCATCATCAACATATAAGTTCAAACAGGTTTGCGACGCTTGAGGCTACTGTGCTCAGTCGATATGGAAAAAATTATATGGTGGATCACTTGTAGGATGCTTTGAAGGACCCATGCTGCACAGGGTGAACATCACTTCCACCCGTATTTACTCAGCCTGGATTCACGCTCGTCGGATACCTAAGTGCAAAGGAGAGGGGAAAGAGAGTCCGACTGGGGGATTAGTGAGAAGAGAATATATGTTCTTTGAATAAGACCACTCTTTATTTTCACACTGTGTGTACTAACAGTATTTGTAAGAGAAAATTAACTGGCATTCTTGCTAGGCACAGTTTATTTCAAAATCTGATGCCAACTCTGATTCCACAATTTAGACTCAGGGAAAACGACACGGACGTCATTCATTAAAGTTCACAGCGACACTGACTGAATCTTGGAAAGAGTTAAGTGATTCCCAAAGGCACAGGCCAAAATTGAAAAATAGACAAGTGTATAGGGACAAGGTCCCCAAACACATTGTAACATTCACATCGTCTCCGTATTATCGGAAAAGACAAGGAATGTGCGATCAGGCAAGGCGTTGCGCTTCCTTGAGGGGCACTGAAGTAAAAGTGGAAGGTGGGTCTTCCATTTGCAACCAGGCC
This sequence comes from Cynocephalus volans, assembly GCF_027409185.1. Classification (NCBI taxonomy): domain Eukaryota; kingdom Metazoa; phylum Chordata; class Mammalia; order Dermoptera; family Cynocephalidae; genus Cynocephalus; species Cynocephalus volans. The sequence goes on along the minus strand of NC_084475.1, from coordinate 62,608,156 downwards.
CTGTGGCACATCCTGAGGTTCTAAATATTAAAACTACAAATGGGAAGAAAGCATCTCTACAATCAAGTGTTTGTGTTTTGTTTTTTAAATCGTCACAAAATCTTCCATTACAATTTCCCTGCATGAAGCGGGAAGAGCTTACAAATTCTTTAGATCTATTGTCTTCCCAATTCATGTCTCCAGTATGTATTGGTATTATTCTTTCCACTGTTATTATAATGATTATTCCTTTCATAAATATTGACTGAGCTCCGGAAATGATAGGAACTAGGCTAAGATGCCCAGGAAACAAGACCGCATAAGACGACTCCTCTGACCAAGAGTAACTTACGGACTCATGGCGACCTATATTCTTAGGACGAAGTTCATTCGAAGGTTCAATGTAATAAAGACATCATCTCTGACAGCTAGGAGAAATAATATAGCCATGTGTAAAGAAGGGGTGTCCTTTGAAATTGTGAATTCCCTTGCTTCTTGCTGGAGACATGACAAGACGATGAGTCAACTTCTGAGTCCATTTATCCACAAGGAGAAAACAAGGGATGCATTTCTCGCTTCCCCGTTATCCAGAGAGCATATTGCACTCTCACAAGTTTGCCTTTTCTGTGTGTAAACTCTTGTGGTTGTTGTGTCTCCCTTGACTCTCTTGAAAGCTGGATCCAGCAAAGCTGAAACCAACCCCTGGACCAGCAGTGATTGCTTTTCCTGGAGCCCATGCCCGTTTGCTACCTTTGACCTGCGTCCCTTCCACCACTTTTCTTCTGCTCTGCCGCATCCCCTCATCTGCGCCTTGGCTGGGCTCAATTTAGCTAAATTATCCTTCGTCGTGTCCTTTGCAGTGGGATATTGCTTTCCTTGTGACGTTTGATCACACTGAGGTACATATATTGGCTTTCTTGGTATTCCCATTCCTTGGGAGGGAAAATGCAGCAACTTTCCTTTCTATGTAAAAGGAAATGGGAAAGAAAGATCTCTGGTGTCTCGCCAGCGGTACACAACAATTGAACAGCCATTTATTTTCATCACACCTACATCCCATTGTTGCCATTTATGACAAAGATGGCTTCCTTTGGTTTAATAAGATTCCATTAGAATTGGAATCTCCGACTGATGTTTGGTTGGAAATTTGAACTTCGGTGCAAAACAAAATTTTCTTTTTAAATAAAATTGATGTTCTCTCCATCGTGCATTCTTCTTGGGATGGTATTGCTCCCAAAAGTGTGAAAATTAGTTCCTAGAGGTGTTAACAAATCTTAGTCATTACAATAATTTGTGGTTCTCCAAAGCCCAAATCTAAGAAAACCTGTCCCTTATTACTAATTTTTATTTCCCTCGGGTTTTCTTGTGTATCAAGAAGCATCGACATTGAGTTCTCGGAAGATCCACAGAGCATATGCAGCATGAGCAATACAAGCCTACGGTGAACAGACGATCGCTTGATCTCAAAATCATGTCTCGAGATGTGGCCTCCACACGAATACATATGGACTGCCTTTGGCTGTCTCGTGGATGGAGCTGAGGTTTGCTCCTGAGTGCTACTGAATGAGTTAATGGCTTTGAGAATTAAATGCAAAGAATTTGTGCTTTATTATGTGGCTCTGCTAAAGTTATTCGCCACATCAATAATGAAGTCGAGTGCTAAAAAGAAATAAGAGTTGACCGCACCTGGGGGAACATCCGGGAGGTGGCCCAGTGACAATGTATTCTATCGTATGGAACAAAATTTAAAGTTAGGTACACGAGAAATTAATGGGAAGAAAATAATTGAATTGATAGATAATTTTTAGCAGTTTTGAAAGATATTTAAGTATGTCATTACATTGGTATTGTGTATTTTTGTAACATGAATTTGCATGTGAAATTTGACTCATTACAATTTATATAAGTCAATAGATGACACAAAAAGGAGCTCAGCAAATAAACTTATAAAGCCAAGTCAAATCAATAACTTTGAAACTTAAGTCTTGGCTTAAAATTTTTATAGAGACCTTCTTAAACATGCATTGAATGCAAAAAGTTAACTTCACACTTTCTTTTCTACGTATGAACCTGAGCTACAGATACGGTCCGTAAATAATTGCACGATATACCCCCGCCTTTGTAGCTTATCACAGGAGGGTCAATTCGGAAAAAACAATTTAACCAGGCTCTGGAGGAAAGGGATGAGCAGGCCACCATGAAAGAAATAAAAGAGAAAAGAAAAAGGTGGAGAAACGCTGCTCTCAAAGTATGTAGAGAGTGCATAAAGAAAGCAAAAACAGAAGTAGAAAGGAAGACACGGGCATCCAAAAAATGGAAACTAGTGTGTTCCCTATTTAAGACACATGCACAAAGCAAGCTCTTCAGAGAACCTAGAGGCTAAGGCTCAGAGTCGCCCATCTCAGCCAGGCCAGCAGCATCTGCGAGATCCCCAATGGCCTTGCCCTTTCCTTTACTGATGGCCCTGCTGGTGCTCAGCTACCAGGCGACCTGCTCTCTGGGCTGTGATCTGCCTCAGGCCCACAGCCTGGGGACCAGGAAGGCCTTGATACTCCTGGGACGAATGAGGAGAATCTCCCCTCTGTCCTGCCTGAAGGACAGAAATGACTTCGGATTCCCCCTGGAAGACTTGGATGGCCACCAGCTGCAGAAGGCCCGAGCCATCTCTGTCCTCCATGAGATGACCCAGCAGAGCTTCAACCTCTTCTGCACAAAGGGCTCATCGGCTGCTTGGGATGAGAGCCTCTTGGACAAACTCTGCACTGGACTCTATCAGCAGCTGGACGACCTGGAAGCCTGTCTGATGCCGGAGGTGGGGGTGGAAGAGACTCCCCTGGTGAACGAGGACTTCGCACTGGCCGTGAGGAAATACTTCCAAAGAATCAGTCTCTACCTGAAAGAGAAGAGGCACAGCCCTTGCGCCTGGGAGGTCGTGAGAGCAGAAATCGTGAGATCCTTCTCTTCATCAATAAACATGCGGGGAAGATTAGGGAGGAGGCAATGAGACCTGGTCCGACGTGGAAACGACTCTCATGGACGAGTACACACTATCGCACTTTCCTGAGCTCTCCGGTCGCCAAGACTGTCACTTCTGCTACAATCATGACATGAAGTGCCTCAAGTTTGTCAGATGCCTTCAGGGTGTTCAGCAGCGTCATGTTCAACCCTGCAGGGACTGGTACTTACAGACGACCGTGCAAATGTATCTATCTATTTATTTATTTAAATGTTTATTTATCTAACTGTTGATAAGATTGAAATTGTTTTTGTCAATACGCCTTTATACTGTGCTTAATAGAACAAAATATATTCTTTGTATTTTGTGAAACTATTATATTGCTTTCTGCATTAAATTTTTACTATAGAAAAATGCTTGTATTTGTTTATTCTTTAAAAAGAGAGTCCAAGCCTGTCTCTACAACCTGACGTAAAAACAGATGGTACAATTCATCTCCTCAACATTAGTGTATTCGAGCTATCGGTAAAAATGAACTTCACCTAAAAGAGGTTGTTTGTTCCCCTCAGAATACGGATGTGAACATGCTCTCTTCTATCTTTGATTCTTGGAGGGACAGAGAGCTCAAAAGAAACACACTCATACTTAATATCAGTTATGTGAAACAGTATAATGAGAAAATGAAACAACCAATAAAATTCTCTCTGCAGAAGGTAGATGGAAGCATGTCAGGAAATAGAAATAAAATTACCGATACGCCCCACAAATTGCTAGACATGTAAGTGCAAATGTCCAGCACTAGTTGGACACAGGAATTTGCAATTGGCAAGGAATTCAATGCCTGGAGGATCATAATGGCAACTGAAAGTGCAGAAATGAAGTTGGTCATGTGGGAAGAGATGACAGAGGGAGAAACAGACATTGTCTGGATTCTAAGGACCTTCAAACTTTAAAGGAAGTGGACAGAAGAGCCACAGATGAAGAAGATGGAATAGCCATCCATTATAAAGACTCACCCTTTGGAGACAAAGACGATAAATGTCTTTTCTAAACAATAAATGTGCTGAGAAGAGGAATCAGTAGATTCCACAGAAGGTGTGAACTCAAACTGCCCACTACATTGGAAAATAGACCGTACTGGCAACCTTAGTGACATCTGGTTTGTAGAACGAATAAGCAGAAACCATACTGGAGTCGGTAGAAGTGAAATGAGAGAAAAGAAGTTAGTGACCCTGAGGGAAAGACAGAAATTCGAAGAAATCTGGAAAAGAATGCGGGGTTTTTTGTGTGTATAGTTTTTCCCATTTTGCAATACATACTTTTTTCATGGTTAGAAGACATTTTTTATATATACATATATACAGACACACACACACACACACACACACAGAGAGAGAGAGAGAGAGAATATTGTTTATGAATATTCATGAGATAGAAAGCTGATTGTCAGCCCTTGTGCCCATGATGTGAGGGCCAGATTCCTACTGGCAGCACGCCCATTACCACAAATTGCATTTGTACCCTGTGTCCCCCACCCGATAATGCCCGAACTCCCTCTCCCTCCCTCAACCCCTCACTCCACTTTGTAGCCCATGGAATGCTCTGTCCCTCTGCAAGTCCAACACACTGCTATGGACTTTCTTTCCTTCCTTCTTTCTCTCACAGCTCCTTACATAAGTGAGCACATGTGATATTTATACCTCTGTGCTTTGCTTATTTCACTCAACATAAATTTCTCCAGGCTCATCCATGTTGTTGCAAATGGGAGTATGTCATTCTTTTTCGTGGCAGAGTAGTATTCCATGCTCTGTGTTGTGGGGAGGGGGGTTGTATTTAAATGTATATGTCACAGTTTCCTTATTCATTCATCCATTAAAGGATATTGTTATATTTACTGTAAAAGAAAATTGTTCTAGTTAAGTCTGTACTGTCACTTTGCCCAAAAACTCTCTGGAGCCACATCATGTTTGCTATCCGGGATTTAACGACTTTATGCATAGTTGAGAGAATTGCAGAACCAAGACTGAGCTGGCCATCACACAGCTGGGGGTGACAGCTAATGAACTTCAGCACCCAGCTGCTCACCTACCTCTCCAGGTCCCACCCAGGCTCTGGATTGTAGATTTTGGCTGCGTAAGACGAGAGAGGGAAAGACAAGAGCCAGGTCATGACTACAGTGGTGAGGAAGGTATTTGGGTAATCGTGATGCAGTGTCACCTGGAAGCGGCTCAGTTTGAAGGCAGCCACACCTCCATCTTCGCGACTGCTAGTGCCCTGTGCTGTAGTGGGCAAGGCCCCATGCTGTAGAGCACAAGGTCCCAGAGATGACAAGCCAGGCGTAGAAGCACAGCGAATACCAGGAGATGCAGTGCCAAGTCTGCACACGTGTCTACACCACAGGGGCCGGTGAAGAAAACCAGGAGCTCACTGTGCATGGGGTTCACCATTTGGGAGTTCTGATTCCACTGGAAGGAGACTGCACCCATCAGATGATGCTCATTTGCTCAATAAACAAAACTGAGCATCAAGACCTGTGAAGAAGTTCTAAGAACCAACAGTAGCTCGAAAACTCAGATTGTAAGAAATGGGACAAAATCTGGTGTACTGGGTTCCTGCTTACACAGATAGAAATTGCAAAATTTCTTGCATTTAGGTTACAACTCTGCTTGGCATACAATTGTTTTTTTCAACTAGGTTCTCCCAAGATACCGACACTGCGTAAATCTGAGTGCCCCAACACTGACTGAATGTCATGATGCCATCTGCCAAGGATCAACTCCCTCGTTATGTCAGGAACATTACAAGCAGAATTCCTCTTGGGGGATCTCTTTTTCTTCATCCAGGTCTTGACAGATTTTACAAGCCCACATTAGGCAGTCTGGGGTGCGTCAGTGGGAGACCCACTCGTTGAGGTTACTGAATATAAAACACTTTAATGTAAGCAAGACCCACTGCCGACCTCCTCCCCAGTCCACCTTTCCTTCTTCATCTACTCATGTTTCAAAGGCCGACTCTGTAGCCATGCCTACAACGGTCCTTGGAGAAAACCCTCAAGCACGTCAGGGAGAAGAGGCAACCGCACAAGACTCAGTACCTGACCTGGAAACCTCTTTCACCCCATTCTCTCCTGTGGGTGACAGAAGGCCAGATGGGGCCCATCCAATAGGGTGCACGGGTGTGCAGAGGTCCCTCTGAAGCAGAGGATGACAGTCAGGACAAACATCAACAACAGCGAAACAGAAGGCCTTGGAAGACACTAAGCAGGAGAAGATGAAATAGACGATGCAGGAATGGAGACCATCCATCCATGGGAGAAGAGTCTCTTTATCAGGACGGGTGATTAGTAGAGAAGCCTGGGCACAAGGAAGCCCAGTTCCTGCCATAGATCCCACCAGAGAATACATCAAAAACAGAATGAGGCATTTCTTTCCATGCTTTCATGTATATAAAAGGGGGAGGGAACCAAAATATCCCGATTTCATGCTCCAGAAGGAGCCTAGGCTCCCAGCCAGGATGGGACAGTCTAGACCAAGGATGGCAGGTCCATCCCACCATCCTCACGCCTGCCCCGGACACTGGGTCTGGGGTTCTGTTTCCTCTGGTCCGTGGACGGTTTTCCTTCACTGTCTACTCTCCAGAAAACTCCTTTCAAAGAAATGTTTTCAGAAAATTCGAAATATTTCATGGTTTTTCATAGTATGCATTCTCTGAAAAGGAGGTGTAATGTGAACAGCAAAATTGATTCTTCACGAATATGTTTGTTTCTCCTAAAGAAAGAGTGTTTTCTTTTTTCTCTGCTACATTTGGTGGAAGGTTCGCAAATCCCAGGCACTGGGGCTTAGATAAAAGAGGAGATCGGCTCCCGCACTCACTGGGCGCTCACTTGGAGTTTCCAAAGCTGAGCGAGGTCAAGGAGGGAGTGTGATGGGGACAAGGCACACCCACCACCCTCTCAGGTTCCTTCATTCATCATTCTGAAAATGGTATCTTAAGGACAAATGCAAAAACCTAACAGCTTGACAAACATTTGGGCTTAAATACATGAGCAAATCCATTAAAGAACATGCCTCGGGACCTAGACTGATCAGTCCTTCCCCTCTGCTCCGTTCTGATACTGAACTACAGACAGCCATGGGTTGGGATACCTGGGGTAACACAGGCATCCCAGGACCAGGAATGTCCCACTCAGCCTCCAGGAACAGCATGAGACAGGACACATGACATATCCCAAACGGGGACCTGGAAAAAAATGCTGACGGACTGGAGAAGAGATGAACAGCCCTAGAACAGAGTCAGGGATATAGCTGCTCATCGGAGAAAGACAAAATAGGTAAAACAACTAGGAGGGTACTTCAAAAACTTCATGGAAAGATTCATATGATCCTTCAGTTCTCTTCTTCCACAGGCTCTTTGAAGTAACCTCATATTAATCCATAGACAAGCAACAGAGCACTTCTTTTCTGGGCAATTGTGAAAAGAGTGATACTCAAAACAAATATTGAAAACCCTGAAATAATAGGACAGGTTTCCCTAACAATGTCCTATTACAGTGTTTCCTCATGTTTTTATGCTTGCCTCGTACGTAGAGGGGAAAACTAACTCGTGTAGAATATTTCCCAAAGACTCTACAGTACATGAAATCCAATTCTAAAATCATGTCATCTATCTGTGATTTTTATTGTAAACATATTTTTTGTGTTATTGGGTTTCAATGACAATAAATTTAATATTTCTTTATTTGTACACCAATGTTTATATCTGCATTATTCACAAAAGGCAAAACACGGAGACAACTGAAATGTCCATTAATGGATGAATGGATAAACAAATATCACATATACATACAATGGAAAACCAGCCTTAAAAGGAATGAAATTTTGATACAGGAAGCTGGAAGACATGAAGCCTAGTGAAACAAGCCACACACAAAAGTACAAATGCTGTATGATTCCACTTTATATGGAAGTACCTACAGTAGTCAAATTCATAGACACGGAAAGTCGAATAGTGATTGCCAGGGCCGGGGGAAGAGGAGAATGGAGAGTTATTGTTTAACAGGCACAGAATTTCAGTTGGGAATGATAAAAACATTCTGCAGATAAATTGTGATGATGATTGCACGTCCATGCACTTAATGACACTGAACTGTACACTTAAAATAGTTAAAATGGTAGGTTTTACGTATATTTTACCACAATAAAAATTTAAACAATTAAAAAATTATAATCCTCTTCAAGGTTGAGGATTTATTGTCAGAATAGCAATGGCAAGTGGTGAAGGGTTGTGGGCTCCTCTTGTCTCCCTCACTTCCATTGACACCATCCTCTATAACTTTACGAATGGTTATTGTCTCCTATTTGTCAATAAATCTAATATTTAATAAGAACTCGTAAGACAGGACCAATTAAGTACTGTATGACGATTTAAAAAAACACAAAAGAAAGACGAGGACCAGGGGCCTTGGGGAAGACGGGTGAAGAGTGGATGTGCAGGCTGTGGGTGCAGAAGCGCCACGCAGGTGGCCACGTGTTGCCGGTGCTCAGGAGAAGCGTAGCAGGTCACAGAAAGACCCTTCGGTGCACACGCAGGTGCTGAAGGGAAACCTTAGAACTCCTACCTACTTTTATTTTTGTCTGAGGTGTTAGATGGTTCATAAGAACTTGCACTATGTAAACACGGACTGGCCCTGGGGCGCTCGCCGCCACCCGTCATGTTCACGGTCCGGGCAGGAGTCCGGTGAGCGCTCTTCCTCCCCACGCGCAGGGTCTGGCAGTGCACCTCGCTCACTCACATGCTGTCGGCACCCCGCGCTCTCCCGCAGTGTGTGCACCCAGTCAAGCGGACACGCAATGTGTACAAGTGGCGTCTAGTGTTAACTAAACCGACAGTTACTACATGAGCAAGTGAGGAAAAGTTTCCTGTCTAGAAAGAATGACCAAAGTGCACTCTCATTATGCAACCACCCCGTGAAGGAGAATCTGGCCAAGGTGATGCTGGCTCTGTTGGGAGGAACTCTTCTTCGAGGCACGTGTACTGGCTCTGGAACAATTAACCAATCAGACCTGATATTTACAAAGGAGTAAAAAGCAAACATGAAAATGATCGAGAAAGGCTATTTAAAATTGGAATGTATGTTTTCCTCCTCCTGCCCAGGGTCTCTTCCATCTCCTGCACCACACAGGGCTCCAGAGACTCTAGTGAGTCATCGAGTCCAGTGAGGAATTTCAGCCCTCGTGCGGGGGAAGTTGGAGATCTGCTGGATAATCTCATGGGGAACAGAGGTGGCTTGAGCCTTTTGGAATTTGCCACCATCCAGCTGCTCCAGGGGAACTGAATACGTTCTCGTCCTTCGGATGGGAAAAAAGGAAGATTCTCCCACCTGGGTGCAGAACTGTGGAGGTCGGTCTCCTGCCTTGGCAGGTCACGGACCTGGGCCAGGTCACAGCGAACGGTGCAGAGAGAGCTGGAGCACATCATCTTCAGTGTCACCAGGTGATAGAATTTGGATGTGTTGTCCCCACCGAAACTCATGTGGAAATCTGGTCCTCAATGTGGCAGTGCTGGAAGCTGAGTCATGGGGGGCGGATCCCTCATGAATGGATTCATGTTCTCCCTGGGGGAAGTGGGGCCCTAGTGAAATCTTGCTCTATTAGTTCCCTGGAGAGCTGGTTGTATAAAAGACCCTGGCATCTCCTCCCTGCCTCTCTTGCTTCCTCTCAAAATGTGATCTGCTTGTACCCGCCAGTGCCTGCCATTTTCCACCATGAGTAGAGGAAGCCCGAGGTCCATGCCAGAATCAGCTGTCCCAGAATCATAAGACAAACAAACCTCTGTTCTTTCCAAATTACCTAGTCTCAGATATTCTCTTAGAGCAACACAAAATGGGCTAATGCACCAGGGAGGAGGTAGCGCGGCCACTGGGGGGATGGAGGTGTCGGGCATCGACCCAGCTGCTATCAGCACCTTCTTGCATGTGAGAGTCTGACACGGCGAGCCCAGGGTTTGCAGCTTTTGGACTTGTCCCAGTTTTGTTTCCACTTCCTTTCACTTTGTCTTCCATTTACGAGCCTCAGATAATGTCATGACTTCAACACTGCGCTCGTGTTATTACACTGGAAGTTCAACACGTTCATCAAAAATGAAAGAAATCTCAATCCAGTAGGAAATATTCATACAAATGAGAACCAATGTTGAAATAAATACGTCTCAATATATGTCTCTTTTCAAATTCTAGCACTTAGAGAGTTGATCCTGTACAGCATTATTAAATTTCTTCGATTGCACTGAAATACAAGTTGCCTCCTCTGTCTGCATTTCCCTATTAAAGGACTCGTTCACTAGATTTGATGCCTTCCACCTTTCTTCACCATAGCTCATATTTTCCGACATAATCGATAGATAATAGCAGCATAGAGCTGAGGCATTAATTCATTAGTTCTCTTCGTCTGTCACCAGTAATGTGTTGACTGCATATACATGAGTGATAACATGCTTGGCAATGTGGATCCAGTTATAACTGAGACAGGGAAACTGTGAGAAAACTTTAGTAGTTGTCAGTACTAGTTTTCCAGTGGAAATTGGAGAGATTAAATCACATAAACTTGCAAGTTACTTGCTGAGAATCTGAACATAGTAAACAATAGTTACCGTGAGTATTGATATAACAAATATCGTAATCCTCTGTAGAGTCTGCATTCAACCGAGTCAAGCCAAGAGAAGCTTTCAGTGCAGCTCCCTTGACACGCTCAGGGCCAGTCACATTGGTGCCTCTCAAATGGAAACTCCACGAGGGGGACCGTCTGCAGGCCTGTGCAGGAGCAGAGCCCAGGCTGCCAGTGTTAGAGCAGTGCCTGGTGCAGAAGAGAAACTGCCCAGCACCCTTGAAGCACCTTCCGGGGAACCGGTGTGGCAGGAAGTCGAGTGACAGAAAATGGCTTCTCTGTGAACAGTTTACAAACGAAATACTAATCTGTCCTTCACAGTCAGTCAGTTTCACCCACGTTTGGTGATATATTTTGAAGCAGGGATTTAAAAAAAAAAAAATTGGAAAGGACAGAAAAAAGGTTTAAAAATATACGGAGTATATATATTGTATAAAAATACATGTAGTATATCTATTTTCTTCTTATTCAAAAATAATATATATGTAAATATATGTAAACATAAGTATACCTATGAATCTAACTGTATATACATATATAATCCAACATTATAAATATATAAATATTAGATAATATGTAATACTGTATGTATAATTATCTTTACATATAATATAAACAAAGTATTTACATTGACATATAATTACCTATGCATATAAAATATATATAATTTTAAGCATATATAAAATGCATTTAAATATATAAGTTATTTGTATTGGGGCTTTTTTTGAAGGGAGGGTGAGTGGACATTCCTTGATTTTCAACCACGGATAATCACAATACTAATTCAAAAGCTATTTCCTGGGCTGGAATTAGGGAGTACTTTCCTCAAGCCAAAAATTTAAGGAGGCCGCAATCTAAGGAATCGACACAAATGATATTTCCATGCCGTATGAAAAATGAAAATTAGTGAAAAACTATCCAGGAGAAACAAAGTAATACAATTTTAAGTAAAGACCAGAAATGACCATGCACTTGCAAATCCCTCAGAGTCTCACCAGGGAGAAGGGAGACTGTGGCAATTGCATGGTCATCAAGTGTGGCAAATTGCACTCACTCTATGCCACTCTCACCCAAGAGCGTTGAAGGTTCTGACCGGCTAAATGCCCTCAACTGCTCCTACACGACACTGCTCCTTTTTCTTCCTAGCAACACAAGTCACGGTGGCGTTCTGCGAAAGAAGTTTCAGCAACCGCAGGTGAAAGAGCAATGATCGAAGATTAATCCTGAATCACAAGAAACCTAAACATGGCCGTTCTGTCCGTTGAAAAGTAAAGTAGCACCTTGCAAATATCGTGGAGTTTCCCTCCTTTAATGCTAGGAAAGTAAAATTACATAAAAACGATCTAAATCAAATAATGCCGCTTTAATTTGCCTAGATTCCTTTTTTCAAAGACTTGAACGTCCTGACTCAGAAACATGGGCCACTGAAAACTCCGACGACCCCACAGGGGGGCGCACGTCCCTCCTCCCGGCCCCGGCCCCGGCCCCGGCCCCGGTCCCGGCCCCGACTCCATCCCTGTTCCCGGCCCCAGCCCCGGCCCCGGCCCCGGCCCCGGTCCCGGCCCCAGTCACGGTCCCGGCGGTATCACCGCCGTCGTCCCCACTCACTCGCCGGACGCTCCCGCACTCGGGCTGCTCCCGGACCCGCTGTCTACCCGGCTCCCCTTTCCCAGGCTGTCCCGGCCTCGCGTCCCCCACTCCTGCGGAATCTGTGACCATCACAGCCCGTGCGGTCGCGAGCACTCGGGTCCCGACTCAATGGGTTTCCCCGTCAAACTCAGTCTCGCTGCGGCTTCTACGCGAAAGAAAGCCCCGAGCACAGGGAGCAGCTCAGACACTCACGGCCCTCACCGAAGAAAACTGGGTCGCGCCAAGCCGCGGCGGAGCTCTCTCCGCAGCCATCGGAGGAAAATGTTCTCCACACTATTTAAGCAGCACCGGTTCGGCGCGACAAGCGGCGACGTCTGCTCTCTCGGGCTGTGGCACCCTCTGAAACCAAAAGCGGCCGAGTCCGTCCGCGTTTCCGAAACCGGAGGCTCAGAAAAGGCCGTTCGCGCGCCCTCTCGCGGCCGCCTCGAGAATCACTGAAATTCTCAATGGTCCACATCTGCCTGCTCATGGCGGGAGTGGTGCTCTGCTCCGTCCCTGCCTGCTCATCTGTCTGGGGCATGCCTTCCAGCCATGGCCTGGAAAACCGGCAAGCCATCATGCTAGTGAGACGGATGAAAAAGATCCCATCTCACTCATGCTTCAAGGACAGGAAGAACTTCAATTTTCCTTGGACAGGAGAAAATATCACCCCAATCCAGAAGACACATGCCACCTGTTTCCGTGGTCAGATGCTCCAGCAGATCCTCAGCCTCCTCAAAAGAGAGAACAGCCATGCTGCTTGGGATGCGATCCTCCTCGATAAACTACTCTTCAGCCTTGAGAAGAGCCTGCGACAAGTGCAGATGACAAATGGAGAAACTCTCTCTTGTCCTGATTTGGGAAATGACGTTCGGAAGTATTTCCAAGAAATGATTGGTTATCTGAGGGAAAAGAAATACAGCCCCTGTGCCTGGGAGGTGGTCAGAGTGGAAATTGAAGTGCGCTTAGTCCTCATTCACCGCCTTCAGAGCAACGTCAGGAAATGACGTAGAAGTTATACTCAGGACCCTCCCTAACCAATTACACGATTGTTTACCAGGCCCCCCAAAGCAAGCTAAACTCACACATTTGCACCAGCTGAAAAACATCTGAATCCTAAATCATGGGATTATGTAAAACATACGTTCTACATCGTGAATTTACAGTAGAATGATTAGAGAGAATAACATGGTGTCTTGTCCTAAATAAATACTGTCATGATTTATAATTTTCATTATCTGTTTCAATTCTTGAGTGGTGCTTGTTGTTTCCGAAGTTGGAAGTTTAATTGTTTACAGACATGGTTCTTCAGTCTAGAATTTGGTGAAGGGCATTTGTCAGTCAAGTTGATGCTCGCTCCTGTAACAGAACAAAAGAAAACCACCAGTAGTTAGATGATAATACAAACTGATCTTTCCTTTATAGAAGAGCTCAGTGTTGGCCTCCTCTGAGCGGGGTTTCAGGGACCTCACAACCTACTATTTTGCAGCTTTGCCATCATCAACATATAAGTTCAAACAGGTTTGCGACGCTTGAGGCTACTGTGCTCAGTCGATATGGAAAAAAATTATATGGTGGATCACTTGTAGGATGCTTTGAAGGACCCATGCTGCACAGGGTGAACATCACTTCCACCCGTATTTACTCAGCCTGGATTCACGCTCGTCGGATACCTAAGTGCAAAGGAGAGGGGAAAGAGAGTCCGACTGGGGGATTAGTGAGAAGAGAATATATGTTCTTTGAATAAGACCACTCTTTATTTTCACACTGTGTGTACTAACAGTATTTGTAAGAGAAAATTAACTGGCATTCTTGCTAGGCACAGTTTATTTCAAAATCTGATGCCAACTCTGATTCCACAATTTAGACTCAGGGAAAACGACACGGACGTCATTCATTAAAGTTCACAGCGACACTGACTGAATCTTGGAAAGAGTTAAGTGATTCCCAAAGGCACAGGCCAAAATTGAAAAATAGACAAGTGTATAGGGACAAGGTCCCCAAACACATTGTAACATTCACATCGTCTCCGTATTATCGGAAAAAACAAGGAATGTGCGATCAGGCAAGGCGTTGCGCTTCCTTGAGGGGCACTGAAGTAAAAGTGGAAGGTGGGTCTTCCATTTGCAACCAGGCCCTGTGGCACATCCTGAGGTTCTAAATATTAAAACTACAAATGGGAAGAAAGCATCTCTACAATCAAGTGTTTGTGTTTTGTTTTTTAAATCGTCACAAAATCTTCCATTACAATTTCCCTGCATGAAGCGGGAAGAGCTTACAAATTCTTTAGATCTATTGTCTTCCCAATTCATGTCTCCAGTATGTATTGGTATTATTCTTTCCACTGTTATTATAATGATTATTCCTTTCATAAATATTGACTGAGCTCCGGAAATGATAGGAACTAGGCTAAGATGCCCAGGAAACAAGACCGCATAAGACGACTCCTCTGACCAAGAGTAACTTACGGACTCATGGCGACCTATATTCTTAGGACGAAGTTCATTCGAAGGTTCAATGTAATAAAGACATCATCTCTGACAGCTAGGAGAAATAATATAGCCATGTGTAAAGAAGGGGTGTCCTTTGAAATTGTGAATTCCCTTGCTTCTTGCTGGAGACATGACAAGACGATGAGTCAACTTCTGAGTCCATTTATCCACAAGGAGAAAACAAGGGATGCATTTCTCGCTTCCCCGTTATCCAGAGAGCATATTGCACTCTCACAAGTTTGCCTTTTCTGTGTGTAAACTCTTGTGGTTGTTGTGTCTCCCTTGACTCTCTTGAAAGCTGGATCCAGCAAAGCTGAAACCAACCCCTGGACCAGCAGTGATTGCTTTTCCTGGAGCCCATGCCCGTTTGCTACCTTTGACCTGCGTCCCTTCCACCACTTTTCTTCTGCTCTGCCGCATCCCCTCATCTGCCCCTTGGCTGGGCTCAATTTAGCTAAATTATCCTTCGTCGTGTCCTTTGCAGTGGGATATTGCTTTCCTTGTGACGTTTGATCACACTGAGGTACATATATTGGCTTTCTTGGTATTCCCATTCCTTGGGAGGGAAAATGCAGCAACTTTCCTTTCTATGTAAAAGGAAATGGGAAAGAAAGATCTCTGGTGTCTCGCCAGCGGTACACAACAATTGAACAGCCATTTATTTTCATCACACCTACATCCCATTGTTGCCATTTATGACAAAGATGGCTTCCTTTGGTTTAATAAGATTCCATTAGAATTGGAATCTCCGACTGATGTTTGGTTGGAAATTTGAACTTCGGTGCAAAACAAAATTTTCTTTTTAAATAAAATTGATGTTCTCTCCATCGTGCATTCTTCTTGGGATGGTATTGCTCCCAAAAGTGTGAAAATTAGTTCCTAGAGGTGTTAACAAATCTTAGTCATTACAATAATTTGTGGTTCTCCAAAGCCCAAATCTAAGAAAACCTGTCCCTTATTACTAATTTTTATTTCCCTCGGGTTTTCTTGTGTATCAAGAAGCATCGACATTGAGTTCTCGGAAGATCCACAGAGCATATGCAGCATGAGCAATACAAGCCTACGGTGAACAGACGATCGCTTGATCTCAAAATCATGTCTCGAGATGTGGCCTCCACACGAATACATATGGACTGCCTTTGGCTGTCTCGTGGATGGAGCTGAGGTTTGCTCCTGAGTGCTACTGAATGAGTTAATGGCTTTGAGAATTAAATGCAAAGAATTTGTGCTTTATTATGTGGCTCTGCTAAAGTTATTCGCCACATCAATAATGAAGTCGAGTGCTAAAAAGGAATAAGAGTTGACCGCACCTGGGGGAACATCCGGGAGGTGGCCCAGTGACAATGTATTCTATCGTATGGAACAAAATTTAAAGTTAGGTACACGAGAAATTAATGGGAAGAAAATAATTGAATTGATAGATAATTTTTAGCAGTTTTGAAAGATATTTAAGTATGTCATTACATTGGTATTGTGTATTTTTGTAACATGAATTTGCATGTGAAATTTGACTCATTACAATTTATATAAGTCAATAGATGACACAAAAAGGAGCTCAGCAAATAAACTTATAAAGCCAAGTCAAATCAATAACTTTGAAACTTAAGTCTTGGCTTAAAATTTTTATAGAGACCTTCTTAAACATGCATTGAATGCAAAAAGTTAACTTCACACTTTCTTTTCTACGTATGAACCTGAGCTACAGATACGGTCCGTAAATAATTGCACGATATACCCCCGCCTTTGTAGCTTATCACAGGAGGGTCAATTCGGAAAAAACAATTTAACCAGGCTCTGGAGGAAAGGGATGAGCAGGCCACCATGAAAGAAATAAAAGAGAAAAGAAAAAGGTGGAGAAACGCTGCTCTCAAAGTATGTAGAGAGTGCATAAAGAAAGCAAAAACAGAAGTAGAAAGGAAGACACGGGCATCCAAAAAATGGAAACTAGTGTGTTCCCTATTTAAGACACATGCACAAAGCAAGCTCTTCAGAGAACCTAGAGGCTAAGGCTCAGAGTCGCCCATCTCAGCCAGGCCAGCAGCATCTGCGAGATCCCCAATGGCCTTGCCCTTTCCTTTACTGATGGCCCTGCTGGTGCTCAGCTACCAGGCGACCTGCTCTCTGGGCTGTGATCTGCCTCAGGCCCACAGCCTGGGGACCAGGAAGGCCTTGATACTCCTGGGACGAATGAGGAGAATCTCCCCTCTGTCCTGCCTGAAGGACAGAAATGACTTCGGATTCCCCCTGGAAGACTTGGATGGCCACCAGCTGCAGAAGGCCCGAGCCATCTCTGTCCTCCATGAGATGACCCAGCAGAGCTTCAACCTCTTCTGCACAAAGGGCTCATCGGCTGCTTGGGATGAGAGCCTCTTGGACAAACTCTGCACTGGACTCTATCAGCAGCTGGACGACCTGGAAGCCTGTCTGATGCCGGAGGTGGGGGTGGAAGAGACTCCCCTGGTGAACGAGGACTTCGCACTGGCCGTGAGGAAATACTTCCAAAGAATCAGTCTCTACCTGAAAGAGAAGAGGCACAGCCCTTGCGCCTGGGAGGTCGTGAGAGCAGAAATCGTGAGATCCTTCTCTTCATCAATAAACATGCGGGGAAGATTAGGGAGGAGGCAATGAGACCTGGTCCGACGTGGAAACGACTCTCATGGACGAGTACACACTATCGCACTTTCCTGAGCTCTCCGGTCGCCAAGACTGTCACTTCTGCTACAATCATGACATGAAGTGCCTCAAGTTTGTCAGATGCCTTCAGGGTGTTCAGCAGCGTCATGTTCAACCCTGCAGGGACTGGTACTTACAGACGACCGTGCAAATGTATCTATCTATTTATTTATTTAAATGTTTATTTATCTAACTGTTGATAAGATTGAAATTGTTTTTGTCAATACGCCTTTATACTGTGCTTAATAGAACAAAATATATTCTTTGTATTTTGTGAAACTATTATATTGCTTTCTGCATTAAATTTTTACTATAGAAAAATGCTTGTATTTGTTTATTCTTTAAAAAGAGAGTCCAAGCCTGTCTCTACAACCTGACGTAAAAACAGATGGTACAATTCATCTCCTCAACATTAGTGTATTCGAGCTATCGGTAAAAATGAACTTCACCTAAAAGAGGTTGTTTGTTCCCCTCAGAATACGGATGTGAACATGCTCTCTTCTATCTTTGATTCTTGGAGGGACAGAGAGCTCAAAAGAAACACACTCATACTTAATATCAGTTATGTGAAACAGTATAATGAGAAAATGAAACAACCAATAAAATTCTCTCTGCAGAAGGTAGATGGAAGCATGTCAGGAAATAGAAATAAAATTACCGATACGCCCCACAAATTGCTAGACATGTAAGTGCAAATGTCCAGCACTAGTTGGACACAGGAATTTGCAATTGGCAAGGAATTCAATGCCTGGAGGATCATAATGGCAACTGAAAGTGCAGAAATGAAGTTGGTCATGTGGGAAGAGATGACAGAGGGAGAAACAGACATTGTCTGGATTCTAAGGACCTTCAAACTTTAAAGGAAGTGGACAGAAGAGCCACAGATGAAGAAGATGGAATAGCCATCCATTATAAAGACTCACCCTTTGGAGACAAAGACGATAAATGTCTTTTCTAAACAATAAATGTGCTGAGAAGAGGAATCAGTAGATTCCACAGAAGGTGTGAACTCAAACTGCCCACTACATTGGAAAATAGACCGTACTGGCAACCTTAGTGACATCTGGTTTGTAGAACGAATAAGCAGAAACCATACTGGAGTCGGTAGAAGTGAAATGAGAGAAAAGAAGTTAGTGACCCTGAGGGAAAGACAGAAATTCGAAGAAATCTGGAAAAGAATGCGGGGTTTTTTGTGTGTATAGTTTTTCCCATTTTGCAATACATACTTTTTTCATGGTTAGAAGACATTTTTTATATATACATATATACAGACACACACACACACACACACACACACAGAGAGAGAGAGAATATTGTTTATGAATATTCATGAGATAGAAAGCTGATTGTCAGCCCTTGTGCCCATGATGTGAGGGCCAGATTCCTACTGGCAGCACGCCCATTACCACAAATTGCATTTGTACCCTGTGTCCCCCACCCGATAATGCCCGAACTCCCTCTCCCTCCCTCAACCCCTCACTCCACTTTGTAGCCCATGGAATGCTCTGTCCCTCTGCAAGTCCAACACACTGCTATGGACTTTCTTTCCTTCCTTCTTTCTCTCACAGCTCCTTACATAAGTGAGCAAATGTGATATTTATACCTCTGTGCTTTGCTTATTTCACTCAACATAAATTTCTCCAGGCTCATCCATGTTGTTGCAAATGGGAGTATGTCATTCTTTTTCGTGGCAGAGTAGTATTCCATGCTCTGTGTTGTGGGGAGGGGGGGTGTATTTAAATGTATATGTCACAGTTTCCTTATTCATTCATCCATTAAAGGATATTGTTATATTTACTGTAAAAGAAAATTGTTCTAGTTAAGTCTGTACTGTCACTTTGCCCAAAAACTCTCTGGAGCCACATCATGTTTGCTATCCGGGATTTAACGACTTTATGCATAGTTGAGAGAATTGCAGAACCAAGACTGAGCTGGCCATCACACAGCTGGGGGTGACAGCTAATGAACTTCAGCACCCAGCTGCTCACCTACCTCTCCAGGTCCCACCCAGGCTCTGGATTGTAGATTTTGGCTGCGTAAGACGAGAGAGGGAAAGACAAGAGCCAGGTCATGACTACAGTGGTGAGGAAGGTATTTGGGTAATCGTGATGCAGTGTCACCTGGAAGCGGCTCAGTTTGAAGGCAGCCACACCTCCATCTTCGCGACTGCTAGTGCCCTGTGCTGTAGTGGGCAAGGCCCCATGCTGTAGAGCACAAGGTCCCAGAGATGACAAGCCAGGCGTAGAAGCACAGCGAATACCAGGAGATGCAGTGCCAAGTCTGCACACGTGTCTACACCACAGGGGCCGGTGAAGAAAACCAGGAGCTCACTGTGCATGGGGTTCACCATTTGGGAGTTCTGATTCCACTGGAAGGAGACTGCACCCACCAGATGATGCTCATTTGCTCAATAAACAAAACTGAGCATCAAGACCTGTGAAGAAGTTCTAAGAACCAACAGTAGCTCGAAAACTCAGATTGTAAGAAATGGGACAAAATCTGGTGTACTGGGTTCCTGCTTACACAGATAGAAATTGCAAAATTTCTTGCATTTAGGTTACAACTCTGCTTGGCCTACAATTGTTTTTTTCAACTAGGTTCTCCCAAGATACCGACACTGCGTAAATCTGAGTGCCCCAACACTGACTGAATGTCATGATGCCATCTGCCAAGGATCAACTCCCTCGTTATGTCAGGAACATTACAAGCAGAATTCCTCTTGGGGGATCTCTTTTTCTTCATCCAGGTCTTGACAGATTTTACAAGCCCACATTAGGCAGTCTGGGGTGCGTCAGTGGGAGACCCACTCGTTGAGGTTACTGAATATAAAACACTTTAATGTAAGCAAGACCCACTGCCGACCTCCTCCCCAGTCCACCTTTCCTTCTTCATCTACTCATGTTTCAAAGGCCGACTCTGTAGCCATGCCTACAACGGTCCTTGGAGAAAACCCTCAAGCACGTCAGGGAGAAGAGGCAACCGCACAAGACTCAGTACCTGACCTGGAAACCTCTTTCACCCCATTCTCTCCTGTGGGTGACAGAAGGCCAGATGGGGCCCATCCAATAGGGTGCACGGGTGTGCAGAGGTCCCTCTGAAGCAGAGGATGACAGTCAGGACAAACATCAACAACAGCGAAACAGAAGGCCTTGGAAGACACTAAGCAGGAGAAGATGAAATAGACGATGCAGGAATGGAGACCATCCATCCATGGGAGAAGAGTCTCTTTATCAGGACGGGTGATTAGTAGAGAAGCCTGGGCACAAGGAAGCCCAGTTCCTGCCATAGATCCCACCAGAGAATACATCAAAAACAGAATGAGGCATTTCTTTCCATGCTTTCATGTATATAAAAGGGGGAGGGAACCAAAATATCCCGATTTCATGCTCCAGAAGGAGCCTAGGCTCCCAGCCAGGATGGGACAGTCTAGACCAAGGATGGCAGGTCCATCCCACCATCCTCACGCCTGCCCCGGACACTGGGTCTGGGGTTCTGTTTCCTCTGGTCCGTGGACGGTTTTCCTTCACTGTCTACTCTCCAGAAAACTCCTTTCAAAGAAATGTTTTCAGAAAATTCGAAATATTTCATGGTTTTTCATAGTATGCATTCTCTGAAAAGGAGGTGTAATGTGAACAGCAAAATTGATTCTTCACGAATATGTTTGTTTCTCCTAAAGAAAGAGTGTTTTCTTTTTTCTCTGCTACATTTGGTGGAAGGTTCGCAAATCCCAGGCACTGGGGCTTAGATAAAAGAGGAGATCGGCTCCCGCACTCACTGGGCGCTCACTTGGAGTTTCCAAAGCTGAGCGAGGTCAAGGAGGGAGTGTGATGGGAACAAGGCACACCCACCACCCTCTCAGGTTCCTTCATTCATCATTCTGAAAATGGTATCTTAAGGACAAATGCAAAAACCTAACAGCTTGACAAACATTTGGGCTTAAATACATGAGCAAATCCATTAAAGAACACGCCTCGGGACCTAGACTGATCAGTCCTTCCCCTCTGCTCCGTTCTGATACTGAACTACAGACAGCCATGGGTTGGGATACCTGGGGTTACACAGGCATCCCAGGACCAGGAATGTCCCACTCAGCCTCCAGGAACAGCATGAGACAGGACACATGACATATCCCAAACGGGGACCTGGAAAAAAATGCTGACGGACTGGAGAAGAGATGGACAGCCCTAGAACAGAGTCAGGGATATAGCTGCTCATCGGAGAAAGACAAAATAGGTAAAACAACTAGGAGGGTACTTCAAAAACTTCATGGAAAGATTCATATGATCCTTCAGTTCTCTTCTTCCACAGGCTCTTTGAAGTAACCTCATATTAATCCATAGACAAGCAACAGAGCACTTCTTTTCTGGGCAATTGTGAAAAGAGTGATACTCAAAACAAATATTGAAAACCCTGAAATAATAGGACAGGTTTCCCTAACAATGTCCTATTACAGTGTTTCCTCATGTTTTTATGCTTGCCTCGTACGTAGAGGGGAAAACTAACTCGTGTAGAATATTTCCCAAAGACTCTACAGTACATGAAATCCAATTCTAAAATCATGTCATCTATCTGTGATTTTTATTGTAAACATATTTTTTGTGTTATTGGGTTTCAATGACAATAAATTTAATATTTCTTTATTTGTACACCAATGTTTATATCTGCATTATTCACAAAAGGCAAAACACGGAGACAACTGAAATGTCCATTAATGGATGAATGGATAAACAAATATCACATATACATACAATGGAAAACCAGCCTTAAAAGGAATGAAATTTTGATACAGGAAGCTGGAAGACATGAAGCCTAGTGAAACAAGCCACACACAAAAGTACAAATGCTGTATGATTCCACTTTATATGGAAGTACCTACAGTAGTCAAATTCATAGACACGGAAAGTCGAATAGTGATTGCCAGGGCCGGGGGAAGAGGAGAATGGAGAGTTATTGTTTAACAGGCACAGAATTTCAGTTGGGAATGATAAAAACATTCTGCAGATAAATTGTGATGATGATTGCACGTCCATGCACTTAATGACACTGAACTGTACACTTAAAATAGTTAAAATGGTAGGTTTTACGTATATTTTACCACAATAAAAATTTAAACAATTAAAAAATTATAATCCTCTTCAAGGTTGAGGATTTATTGTCAGAATAGCAATGGCAAGTGGTGAAGGGTTGTGGGCTCCTCTCGTCTCCCTCACTTCCATTGACACCATCCTCTATAACTTTACGAATGGTTATTGTCTCCTATTTGTCAATAAATCTAATATTTAATAAGAACTCGTAAGACAGGACCAATTAAGTACTGTATGACGATTTAAAAAAACACAAAAGGAAGACGAGGACCAGGGGACTTGGGGAAGACGGGTGAAGAGTGGATGTGCAGGCTGTGGGTGCAGAAGCGCCACGCAGGTGGCCACGTGTTGCCGGTGCTCAGGAGAAGCGTAGCAGGTCACAGAAAGACCCTTCGGTGCACACGCAGGTGCTGAAGGGAAACCTTAGAACTCCTACCTACTTTTATTTTTGTCTGAGGTGTTAGATGGTTCACAAGAACTTGCACTATGTAAACACGGACTGGCCCTGGGGCGCTCGCCGCCACCCGTCATGTTCACGGTCCGGGCAGGAGTCCGGTGAGCGCTCTTCCTCCCCACGCGCAGGGTCTGGCAGTGCACCTCGCTCACTCACATGCTGTCGGCACCCCGCGCTCTCCCGCAGTGTGTGCACCCAGTCAAGCGGACACGCAATGTGTACAAGTGGCGTCTAGTGTTAACTAAACCGACAGTTACTACATGAGCAAGTGAGGAAAAGTTTCCTGTCTAGAAAGAATGACCAAAGTGCACTCTCATTATGCAACCACCCCGTGAAGGAGAATCTGGCCAAGGTGATGCTGGCTCTGTTGGGAGGAACTCTTCTTCGAGGCACGTGTACTGGCTCTGGAACAATTAACCAATCAGACCTGATATTTACAAAGGAGTAAAAAGCAAACATGAAAATGATCGAGAAAGGCTATTTAAAATTGGAATGTATGTTTTCCTCCTCCTGCCCAGGGTCTCTTCCATCTCCTGCACCACACAGGGCTCCAGAGACTCTAGTGAGTCATCGAGTCCAGTGAGGAATTTCAGCCCTCGTGCGGGGGAAGTTGGAGATCTGCTGGATAATCTCATGGGGAACAGAGGTGGCTTGAGCCTTTTGGAATTTGCCACCATCCAGCTGCTCCAGGGGAACTGAATACGTTCTCGTCCTTCGGATGGGAAAAAAGGAAGATTCTCCCACCTGGGTGCAGAACTGTGGAGGTCGGTCTCCTGCCTTGGCAGGTCACGGACCTGGGCCAGGTCACAGCGAACGGTGCAGAGAGAGCTGGAGCACATCATCTTCAGTGTCACCAGGTGATAGAATTTGGATGTGTTGTCCCCACCGAAACTCATGTGGAAATCTGGTCCTCAATGTGGCAGTGCTGGAAGCTGAGTCATGGGGGGCGGATCCCTCATGAATGGATTCATGTTCTCCCTGGGGGAAGTGGGGCCCTAGTGAAATCTTGCTCTATTAGTTCCCTGGAGAG
The DNA here is from genome assembly GCF_027409185.1 of Cynocephalus volans. NCBI lineage: Eukaryota > Metazoa > Chordata > Mammalia > Dermoptera > Cynocephalidae > Cynocephalus > Cynocephalus volans. The sequence continues at coordinate 62,584,198 of NC_084475.1, read as the reverse complement.
CTGGTTGTATAAAAGACCCTGGCATCTCCTCCCTGCCTCTCTTGCTTCCTCTCAAAATGTGATCTGCTTGTACCCGCCAGTGCCTGCCATTTTCCACCATGAGTAGAGGAAGCCCGAGGTCCATGCCAGAATCAGCTGTCCCAGAATCATAAGACAAACAAACCTCTGTTCTTTCCAAATTACCTAGTCTCAGATATTCTCTTAGAGCAACACAAAATGGGCTAATGCACCAGGGAGGAGGTAGCGCGGCCACTGGGGGGATGGAGGTGTCGGGCATCGACCCAGCTGCTATCAGCACCTTCTTGCATGTGAGAGTCTGACACGGCGAGCCCAGGGTTTGCAGCTTTTGGACTTGTCCCAGTTTTGTTTCCACTTCCTTTCACTTTGTCTTCCATTTACGAGCCTCAGATAATGTCATGACTTCAACACTGCGCTCGTGTTATTACACTGGAAGTTCAACACGTTCATCAAAAATGAAAGAAATCTCAATCCAGTAGGAAATATTCATACAAATGAGAACCAATGTTGAAATAAATACGTCTCAATATATGTCTCTTTTCAAATTCTAGCACTTAGAGAGTTGATCCTGTACAGCATTATTAAATTTCTTCGATTGCACTGAAATACAAGTTGCCTCCTCTGTCTGCATTTCCCTATTAAAGGACTCGTTCACTAGATTTGATGCCTTCCACCTTTCTTCACCATAGCTCATATTTTCCGACATAATCGATAGATAATAGCAGCATAGAGCTGAGGCATTAATTCATTAGTTCTCTTCGTCTGTCACCAGTAATGTGTTGACTGCATATACATGAGTGATAACATGCTTGGCAATGTGGATCCAGTTATAACTGAGACAGGGAAACTGTGAGAAAACTTTAGTAGTTGTCAGTACTAGTTTTCCAGTGGAAATTGGAGAGATTAAATCACATAAACTTGCAAGTTACTTGCTGAGAATCTGAACATAGTAAACAATAGTTACCGTGAGTATTGATATAACAAATATCGTAATCCTCTGTAGAGTCTGCATTCAACCGAGTCAAGCCAAGAGAAGCTTTCAGTGCAGCTCCCTTGACACGCTCAGGGCCAGTCACATTGGTGCCTCTCAAATGGAAACTCCACGAGGGGGACCGTCTGCAGGCCTGTGCAGGAGCAGAGCCCAGGCTGCCAGTGTTAGAGCAGTGCCTGGTGCAGAAGAGAAACTGCCCAGCACCCTTGAAGCACCTTCCGGGGAACCGGTGTGGCAGGAAGTCGAGTGACAGAAAATGGCTTCTCTGTGAACAGTTTACAAACGAAATACTAATCTGTCCTTCACAGTCAGTCAGTTTCACCCACGTTTGGTGATATATTTTGAAGCAGGGATTTAAAAAAAAAAAAATTGGAAAGGACAGAAAAAAGGTTTAAAAATATACGGAGTATATATATTGTATAAAAATACATGTAGTATATCTATTTTCTTCTTATTCAAAAATAATATATATGTAAATATATGTAAACATAAGTATACCTATGAATCTAACTGTATATACATATATAATCCAACATTATAAATATATAAATATTAGATAATATGTAATACTGTATGTATAATTATCTTTACATATAATATAAACAAAGTATTTACATTGACATATAATTACCTATGCATATAAAATATATATAATTTTAAGCATATATAAAATGCATTTAAATATATAAGTTATTTGTATTGGGGCTTTTTTTGAAGGGAGGGTGAGTGGACATTCCTTGATTTTCAACCACGGATAATCACAATACTAATTCAAAAGCTATTTCCTGGGCTGGAATTAGGGAGTACTTTCCTCAAGCCAAAAATTTAAGGAGGCCGCAATCTAAGGAATCGACACAAATGATATTTCCATGCCGTATGAAAAATGAAAATTAGTGAAAAACTATCCAGGAGAAACAAAGTAATACAATTTTAAGTAAAGACCAGAAATGACCATGCACTTGCAAATCCCTCAGAGTCTCACCAGGGAGAAGGGAGACTGTGGCAATTGCATGGTCATCAAGTGTGGCAAATTGCACTCACTCTATGCCACTCTCACCCAAGAGCGTTGAAGGTTCTGACCGGCTAAATGCCCTCAACTGCTCCTACACGACACTGCTCCTTTTTCTTCCTAGCAACACAAGTCACGGTGGCGTTCTGCGAAAGAAGTTTCAGCAACCGCAGGTGAAAGAGCAATGATCGAAGATTAATCCTGAATCACAAGAAACCTAAACATGGCCGTTCTGTCCGTTGAAAAGTAAAGTAGCACCTTGCAAATATCGTGGAGTTTCCCTCCTTTAATGCTAGGAAAGTAAAATTACATAAAAACGATCTAAATCAAATAATGCCGCTTTAATTTGCCTAGATTCCTTTTTTCAAAGACTTGAACGTCCTGACTCAGAAACATGGGCCACTGAAAACTCCGACGACCCCACAGGGGGGCGCACGTCCCTCCTCCCGGCCCCGGCCCCGGCCCCGGCCCCGGTCCCGGCCCCGACTCCATCCCTGTTCCCGGCCCCAGCCCCGGCCCAGGCCCCGGCCCCGGTCCCGGCCCCAGTCACGGTCCCGGCGGTATCACCGCCGTCGTCCCCACTCACTCGCCGGACGCTCCCGCACTCGGGCTGCTCCCGGACCCGCTGTCTACCCGGCTCCCCTTTCCCAGGCTGTCCCGGCCTCGCGTCCCCCACTCCTGCGGAATCTGTGACCATCACAGCCCGTGCGGTCGCGAGCACTCGGGTCCCGACTCAATGGGTTTCCCCGTCAAACTCAGTCTCGCTGCGGCTTCTACGCGAAAGAAAGCCCCGAGCACAGGGAGCAGCTCAGACACTCACGGCCCTCACCGAAGAAAACTGGGTCGCGCCAAGCCGCGGCGGAGCTCTCTCCGCAGCCATCGGAGGAAAATGTTCTCCACACTATTTAAGCAGCACCGGTTCGGCGCGACAAGCGGCGACGTCTGCTCTCTCGGGCTGTGGCACCCTCTGAAACCAAAAGCGGCCGAGTCCGTCCGCGTTTCCGAAACCGGAGGCTCAGAAAAGGCCGTTCGCGCGCCCTCTCGCGGCCGCCTCGAGAATCACTGAAATTCTCAATGGTCCACATCTGCCTGCTCATGGCGGGAGTGGTGCTCTGCTCCGTCCCTGCCTGCTCATCTGTCTGGGGCATGCCTTCCAGCCATGGCCTGGAAAACCGGCAAGCCATCATGCTAGTGAGACGGATGAAAAAGATCCCATCTCACTCATGCTTCAAGGACAGGAAGAACTTCAATTTTCCTTGGACAGGAGAAAATATCACCCCAATCCAGAAGACACATGCCACCTGTTTCCGTGGTCAGATGCTCCAGCAGATCCTCAGCCTCCTCAAAAGAGAGAACAGCCATGCTGCTTGGGATGCGATCCTCCTCGATAAACTACTCTTCAGCCTTGAGAAGAGCCTGCGACAAGTGCAGATGACAAATGGAGAAACTCTCTCTTGTCCTGATTTGGGAAATGACGTTCGGAAGTATTTCCAAGAAATGATTGGTTATCTGAGGGAAAAGAAATACAGCCCCTGTGCCTGGGAGGTGGTCAGAGTGGAAATTGAAGTGCGCTTAGTCCTCATTCACCGCCTTCAGAGCAACGTCAGGAAATGACGTAGAAGTTATACTCAGGACCCTCCCTAACCAATTACACGATTGTTTACCAGGCCCCCCAAAGCAAGCTAAACTCACACATTTGCACCAGCTGAAAAACATCTGAATCCTAAATCATGGGATTATGTAAAACATACGTTCTACATCGTGAATTTACAGTAGAATGATTAGAGAGAATAACATGGTGTCTTGTCCTAAATAAATACTGTCATGATTTATAATTTTCATTATCTGTTTCAATTCTTGAGTGGTGCTTGTTGTTTCCGAAGTTGGAAGTTTAATTGTTTACAGACATGGTTCTTCAGTCTAGAATTTGGTGAAGGGCATTTGTCAGTCAAGTTGATGCTCGCTCCTGTAACAGAACAAAAGAAAACCACCAGTAGTTAGATGATAATACAAACTGATCTTTCCTTTATAGAAGAGCTCAGTGTTGGCCTCCTCTGAGCGGGGTTTCAGGGACCTCACAACCTACTATTTTGCAGCTTTGCCATCATCAACATATAAGTTCAAACAGGTTTGCGACGCTTGAGGCTACTGTGCTCAGTCGATATGGAAAAAAATTATATGGTGGATCACTTGTAGGATGCTTTGAAGGACCCATGCTGCACAGGGTGAACATCACTTCCACCCGTATTTACTCAGCCTGGATTCACGCTCGTCGGATACCTAAGTGCAAAGGAGAGGGGAAAGAGAGTCCGACTGGGGGATTAGTGAGAAGAGAATATATGTTCTTTGAATAAGACCACTCTTTATTTTCACACTGTGTGTACTAACAGTATTTGTAAGAGAAAATTAACTGGCATTCTTGCTAGGCACAGTTTATTTCAAAATCTGATGCCAACTCTGATTCCACAATTTAGACTCAGGGAAAACGACACGGACGTCATTCATTAAAGTTCACAGCGACACTGACTGAATCTTGGAAAGAGTTAAGTGATTCCCAAAGGCACAGGCCAAAATTGAAAAATAGACAAGTGTATAGGGACAAGGTCCCCAAACACATTGTAACATTCACATCGTCTCCGTATTATCGGAAAAAACAAGGAATGTGCGATCAGGCAAGGCGTTGCGCTTCCTTGAGGGGCACTGAAGTAAAAGTGGAAGGTGGGTCTTCCATTTGCAACCAGGCCCTGTGGCACATCCTGAGGTTCTAAATATTAAAACTACAAATGGGAAGAAAGCATCTCTACAATCAAGTGTTTGTGTTTTGTTTTTTAAATCGTCACAAAATCTTCCATTACAATTTCCCTGCATGAAGCGGGAAGAGCTTACAAATTCTTTAGATCTATTGTCTTCCCAATTCATGTCTCCAGTATGTATTGGTATTATTCTTTCCACTGTTATTATAATGATTATTCCTTTCATAAATATTGACTGAGCTCCGGAAATGATAGGAACTAGGCTAAGATGCCCAGGAAACAAGACCGCATAAGACGACTCCTCTGACCAAGAGTAACTTACGGACTCATGGCGACCTATATTCTTAGGACGAAGTTCATTCGAAGGTTCAATGTAATAAAGACATCATCTCTGACAGCTAGGAGAAATAATATAGCCATGTGTAAAGAAGGGGTGTCCTTTGAAATTGTGAATTCCCTTGCTTCTTGCTGGAGACATGACAAGACGATGAGTCAACTTCTGAGTCCATTTATCCACAAGGAGAAAACAAGGGATGCATTTCTCGCTTCCCCGTTATCCAGAGAGCATATTGCACTCTCACAAGTTTGCCTTTTCTGTGTGTAAACTCTTGTGGTTGTTGTGTCTCCCTTGACTCTCTTGAAAGCTGGATCCAGCAAAGCTGAAACCAACCCCTGGACCAGCAGTGATTGCTTTTCCTGGAGCCCATGCCCGTTTGCTACCTTTGACCTGCGTCCCTTCCACCACTTTTCTTCTGCTCTGCCGCATCCCCTCATCTGCCCCTTGGCTGGGCTCAATTTAGCTAAATTATCCTTCGTCGTGTCCTTTGCAGTGGGATATTGCTTTCCTTGTGACGTTTGATCACACTGAGGTACATATATTGGCTTTCTTGGTATTCCCATTCCTTGGGAGGGAAAATGCAGCAACTTTCCTTTCTATGTAAAAGGAAATGGGAAAGAAAGATCTCTGGTGTCTCGCCAGCGGTACACAACAATTGAACAGCCATTTATTTTCATCACACCTACATCCCATTGTTGCCATTTATGACAAAGATGGCTTCCTTTGGTTTAATAAGATTCCATTAGAATTGGAATCTCCGACTGATGTTTGGTTGGAAATTTGAACTTCGGTGCAAAACAAAATTTTCTTTTTAAATAAAATTGATGTTCTCTCCATCGTGCATTCTTCTTGGGATGGTATTGCTCCCAAAAGTGTGAAAATTAGTTCCTAGAGGTGTTAACAAATCTTAGTCATTACAATAATTTGTGGTTCTCCAAAGCCCAAATCTAAGAAAACCTGTCCCTTATTACTAATTTTTATTTCCCTCGGGTTTTCTTGTGTATCAAGAAGCATCGACATTGAGTTCTCGGAAGATCCACAGAGCATATGCAGCATGAGCAATACAAGCCTACGGTGAACAGACGATCGCTTGATCTCAAAATCATGTCTCGAGATGTGGCCTCCACACGAATACATATGGACTGCCTTTGGCTGTCTCGTGGATGGAGCTGAGGTTTGCTCCTGAGTGCTACTGAATGAGTTAATGGCTTTGAGAATTAAATGCAAAGAATTTGTGCTTTATTATGTGGCTCTGCTAAAGTTATTCGCCACATCAATAATGAAGTCGAGTGCTAAAAAGGAATAAGAGTTGACCGCACCTGGGGGAACATCCGGGAGGTGGCCCAGTGACAATGTATTCTATCGTATGGAACAAAATTTAAAGTTAGGTACACGAGAAATTAATGGGAAGAAAATAATTGAATTGATAGATAATTTTTAGCAGTTTTGAAAGATATTTAAGTATGTCATTACATTGGTATTGTGTATTTTTGTAACATGAATTTGCATGTGAAATTTGACTCATTACAATTTATATAAGTCAATAGATGACACAAAAAGGAGCTCAGCAAATAAACTTATAAAGCCAAGTCAAATCAATAACTTTGAAACTTAAGTCTTGGCTTAAAATTTTTATAGAGACCTTCTTAAACATGCATTGAATGCAAAAAGTTAACTTCACACTTTCTTTTCTACGTATGAACCTGAGCTACAGATACGGTCCGTAAATAATTGCACGATATACCCCCGCCTTTGTAGCTTATCACAGGAGGGTCAATTCGGAAAAAACAATTTAACCAGGCTCTGGAGGAAAGGGATGAGCAGGCCACCATGAAAGAAATAAAAGAGAAAAGAAAAAGGTGGAGAAACGCTGCTCTCAAAGTATGTAGAGAGTGCATAAAGAAAGCAAAAACAGAAGTAGAAAGGAAGACACGGGCATCCAAAAAATGGAAACTAGTGTGTTCCCTATTTAAGACACATGCACAAAGCAAGCTCTTCAGAGAACCTAGAGGCTAAGGCTCAGAGTCGCCCATCTCAGCCAGGCCAGCAGCATCTGCGAGATCCCCAATGGCCTTGCCCTTTCCTTTACTGATGGCCCTGCTGGTGCTCAGCTACCAGGCGACCTGCTCTCTGGGCTGTGATCTGCCTCAGGCCCACAGCCTGGGGACCAGGAAGGCCTTGATACTCCTGGGACGAATGAGGAGAATCTCCCCTCTGTCCTGCCTGAAGGACAGAAATGACTTCGGATTCCCCCTGGAAGACTTGGATGGCCACCAGCTGCAGAAGGCCCGAGCCATCTCTGTCCTCCATGAGATGACCCAGCAGAGCTTCAACCTCTTCTGCACAAAGGGCTCATCGGCTGCTTGGGATGAGAGCCTCTTGGACAAACTCTGCACTGGACTCTATCAGCAGCTGGACGACCTGGAAGCCTGTCTGATGCCGGAGGTGGGGGTGGAAGAGACTCCCCTGGTGAACGAGGACTTCGCACTGGCCGTGAGGAAATACTTCCAAAGAATCAGTCTCTACCTGAAAGAGAAGAGGCACAGCCCTTGCGCCTGGGAGGTCGTGAGAGCAGAAATCGTGAGATCCTTCTCTTCATCAATAAACATGCGGGGAAGATTAGGGAGGAGGCAATGAGACCTGGTCCGACGTGGAAACGACTCTCATGGACGAGTACACACTATCGCACTTTCCTGAGCTCTCCGGTCGCCAAGACTGTCACTTCTGCTACAATCATGACATGAAGTGCCTCAAGTTTGTCAGATGCCTTCAGGGTGTTCAGCAGCGTCATGTTCAACCCTGCAGGGACTGGTACTTACAGACGACCGTGCAAATGTATCTATCTATTTATTTATTTAAATGTTTATTTATCTAACTGTTGATAAGATTGAAATTGTTTTTGTCAATACGCCTTTATACTGTGCTTAATAGAACAAAATATATTCTTTGTATTTTGTGAAACTATTATATTGCTTTCTGCATTAAATTTTTACTATAGAAAAATGCTTGTATTTGTTTATTCTTTAAAAAGAGAGTCCAAGCCTGTCTCTACAACCTGACGTAAAAACAGATGGTACAATTCATCTCCTCAACATTAGTGTATTCGAGCTATCGGTAAAAATGAACTTCACCTAAAAGAGGTTGTTTGTTCCCCTCAGAATACGGATGTGAACATGCTCTCTTCTATCTTTGATTCTTGGAGGGACAGAGAGCTCAAAAGAAACACACTCATACTTAATATCAGTTATGTGAAACAGTATAATGAGAAAATGAAACAACCAATAAAATTCTCTCTGCAGAAGGTAGATGGAAGCATGTCAGGAAATAGAAATAAAATTACCGATACGCCCCACAAATTGCTAGACATGTAAGTGCAAATGTCCAGCACTAGTTGGACACAGGAATTTGCAATTGGCAAGGAATTCAATGCCTGGAGGATCATAATGGCAACTGAAAGTGCAGAAATGAAGTTGGTCATGTGGGAAGAGATGACAGAGGGAGAAACAGACATTGTCTGGATTCTAAGGACCTTCAAACTTTAAAGGAAGTGGACAGAAGAGCCACAGATGAAGAAGATGGAATAGCCATCCATTATAAAGACTCACCCTTTGGAGACAAAGACGATAAATGTCTTTTCTAAACAATAAATGTGCTGAGAAGAGGAATCAGTAGATTCCACAGAAGGTGTGAACTCAAACTGCCCACTACATTGGAAAATAGACCGTACTGGCAACCTTAGTGACATCTGGTTTGTAGAACGAATAAGCAGAAACCATACTGGAGTCGGTAGAAGTGAAATGAGAGAAAAGAAGTTAGTGACCCTGAGGGAAAGACAGAAATTCGAAGAAATCTGGAAAAGAATGCGGGGTTTTTTGTGTGTATAGTTTTTCCCATTTTGCAATACATACTTTTTTCATGGTTAGAAGACATTTTTTATATATACATATATACAGACACACACACACACACACACACACACAGAGAGAGAGAGAATATTGTTTATGAATATTCATGAGATAGAAAGCTGATTGTCAGCCCTTGTGCCCATGATGTGAGGGCCAGATTCCTACTGGCAGCACGCCCATTACCACAAATTGCATTTGTACCCTGTGTCCCCCACCCGATAATGCCCGAACTCCCTCTCCCTCCCTCAACCCCTCACTCCACTTTGTAGCCCATGGAATGCTCTGTCCCTCTGCAAGTCCAACACACTGCTATGGACTTTCTTTCCTTCCTTCTTTCTCTCACAGCTCCTTACATAAGTGAGCAAATGTGATATTTATACCTCTGTGCTTTGCTTATTTCACTCAACATAAATTTCTCCAGGCTCATCCATGTTGTTGCAAATGGGAGTATGTCATTCTTTTTCGTGGCAGAGTAGTATTCCATGCTCTGTGTTGTGGGGAGGGGGGGTGTATTTAAATGTATATGTCACAGTTTCCTTATTCATTCATCCATTAAAGGATATTGTTATATTTACTGTAAAAGAAAATTGTTCTAGTTAAGTCTGTACTGTCACTTTGCCCAAAAACTCTCTGGAGCCACATCATGTTTGCTATCCGGGATTTAACGACTTTATGCATAGTTGAGAGAATTGCAGAACCAAGACTGAGCTGGCCATCACACAGCTGGGGGTGACAGCTAATGAACTTCAGCACCCAGCTGCTCACCTACCTCTCCAGGTCCCACCCAGGCTCTGGATTGTAGATTTTGGCTGCGTAAGACGAGAGAGGGAAAGACAAGAGCCAGGTCATGACTACAGTGGTGAGGAAGGTATTTGGGTAATCGTGATGCAGTGTCACCTGGAAGCGGCTCAGTTTGAAGGCAGCCACACCTCCATCTTCGCGACTGCTAGTGCCCTGTGCTGTAGTGGGCAAGGCCCCATGCTGTAGAGCACAAGGTCCCAGAGATGACAAGCCAGGCGTAGAAGCACAGCGAATACCAGGAGATGCAGTGCCAAGTCTGCACACGTGTCTACACCACAGGGGCCGGTGAAGAAAACCAGGAGCTCACTGTGCATGGGGTTCACCATTTGGGAGTTCTGATTCCACTGGAAGGAGACTGCACCCACCAGATGATGCTCATTTGCTCAATAAACAAAACTGAGCATCAAGACCTGTGAAGAAGTTCTAAGAACCAACAGTAGCTCGAAAACTCAGATTGTAAGAAATGGGACAAAATCTGGTGTACTGGGTTCCTGCTTACACAGATAGAAATTGCAAAATTTCTTGCATTTAGGTTACAACTCTGCTTGGCCTACAATTGTTTTTTTCAACTAGGTTCTCCCAAGATACCGACACTGCGTAAATCTGAGTGCCCCAACACTGACTGAATGTCATGATGCCATCTGCCAAGGATCAACTCCCTCGTTATGTCAGGAACATTACAAGCAGAATTCCTCTTGGGGGATCTCTTTTTCTTCATCCAGGTCTTGACAGATTTTACAAGCCCACATTAGGCAGTCTGGGGTGCGTCAGTGGGAGACCCACTCGTTGAGGTTACTGAATATAAAACACTTTAATGTAAGCAAGACCCACTGCTGACCTCCTCCCCAGTCCACCTTTCCTTCTTCATCTACTCATGTTTCAAAGGCCGACTCTGTAGCCATGCCTACAACGGTCCTTGGAGAAAACCCTCAAGCACGTCAGGGAGAAGAGGCAACCGCACAAGACTCAGTACCTGACCTGGAAACCTCTTTCACCCCATTCTCTCCTGTGGGTGACAGAAGGCCAGATGGGGCCCATCCAATAGGGTGCACGGGTGTGCAGAGGTCCCTCTGAAGCAGAGGATGACAGTCAGGACAAACATCAACAACAGCGAAACAGAAGGCCTTGGAAGACACTAAGCAGGAGAAGATGAAATAGACGATGCAGGAATGGAGACCATCCATCCATGGGAGAAGAGTCTCTTTATCAGGACGGGTGATTAGTAGAGAAGCCTGGGCACAAGGAAGCCCAGTTCCTGCCATAGATCCCACCAGAGAATACATCAAAAACAGAATGAGGCATTTCTTTCCATGCTTTCATGTATATAAAAGGGGGAGGGAACCAAAATATCCCGATTTCATGCTCCAGAAGGAGCCTAGGCTCCCAGCCAGGATGGGACAGTCTAGACCAAGGATGGCAGGTCCATCCCACCATCCTCACGCCTGCCCCGGACACTGGGTCTGGGGTTCTGTTTCCTCTGGTCCGTGGACGGTTTTCCTTCACTGTCTACTCTCCAGAAAACTCCTTTCAAAGAAATGTTTTCAGAAAATTCGAAATATTTCATGGTTTTTCATAGTATGCATTCTCTGAAAAGGAGGTGTAATGTGAACAGCAAAATTGATTCTTCACGAATATGTTTGTTTCTCCTAAAGAAAGAGTGTTTTCTTTTTTCTCTGCTACATTTGGTGGAAGGTTCGCAAATCCCAGGCACTGGGGCTTAGATAAAAGAGGAGATCGGCTCCCGCACTCACTGGGCGCTCACTTGGAGTTTCCAAAGCTGAGCGAGGTCAAGGAGGGAGTGTGATGGGAACAAGGCACACCCACCACCCTCTCAGGTTCCTTCATTCATCATTCTGAAAATGGTATCTTAAGGACAAATGCAAAAACCTAACAGCTTGACAAACATTTGGGCTTAAATACATGAGCAAATCCATTAAAGAACACGCCTCGGGACCTAGACTGATCAGTCCTTCCCCTCTGCTCCGTTCTGATACTGAACTACAGACAGCCATGGGTTGGGATACCTGGGGTTACACAGGCATCCCAGGACCAGGAATGTCCCACTCAGCCTCCAGGAACAGCATGAGACAGGACACATGACATATCCCAAACGGGGACCTGGAAAAAAATGCTGACGGACTGGAGAAGAGATGGACAGCCCTAGAACAGAGTCAGGGATATAGCTGCTCATCGGAGAAAGACAAAATAGGTAAAACAACTAGGAGGGTACTTCAAAAACTTCATGGAAAGATTCATATGATCCTTCAGTTCTCTTCTTCCACAGGCTCTTTGAAGTAACCTCATATTAATCCATAGACAAGCAACAGAGCACTTCTTTTCTGGGCAATTGTGAAAAGAGTGATACTCAAAACAAATATTGAAAACCCTGAAATAATAGGACAGGTTTCCCTAACAATGTCCTATTACAGTGTTTCCTCATGTTTTTATGCTTGCCTCGTACGTAGAGGGGAAAACTAACTCGTGTAGAATATTTCCCAAAGACTCTACAGTACATGAAATCCAATTCTAAAATCATGTCATCTATCTGTGATTTTTATTGTAAACATATTTTTTGTGTTATTGGGTTTCAATGACAATAAATTTAATATTTCTTTATTTGTACACCAATGTTTATATCTGCATTATTCACAAAAGGCAAAACACGGAGACAACTGAAATGTCCATTAATGGATGAATGGATAAACAAATATCACATATACATACAATGGAAAACCAGCCTTAAAAGGAATGAAATTTTGATACAGGAAGCTGGAAGACATGAAGCCTAGTGAAACAAGCCACACACAAAAGTACAAATGCTGTATGATTCCACTTTATATGGAAGTACCTACAGTAGTCAAATTCATAGACACGGAAAGTCGAATAGTGATTGCCAGGGCCGGGGGAAGAGGAGAATGGAGAGTTATTGTTTAACAGGCACAGAATTTCAGTTGGGAATGATAAAAACATTCTGCAGATAAATTGTGATGATGATTGCACGTCCATGCACTTAATGACACTGAACTGTACACTTAAAATAGTTAAAATGGTAGGTTTTACGTATATTTTACCACAATAAAAATTTAAACAATTAAAAAATTATAATCCTCTTCAAGGTTGAGGATTTATTGTCAGAATAGCAATGGCAAGTGGTGAAGGGTTGTGGGCTCCTCTCGTCTCCCTCACTTCCATTGACACCATCCTCTATAACTTTACGAATGGTTATTGTCTCCTATTTGTCAATAAATCTAATATTTAATAAGAACTCGTAAGACAGGACCAATTAAGTACTGTATGACGATTTAAAAAAACACAAAAGGAAGACGAGGACCAGGGGACTTGGGGAAGACGGGTGAAGAGTGGATGTGCAGGCTGTGGGTGCAGAAGCGCCACGCAGGTGGCCACGTGTTGCCGGTGCTCAGGAGAAGCGTAGCAGGTCACAGAAAGACCCTTCGGTGCACACGCAGGTGCTGAAGGGAAACCTTAGAACTCCTACCTACTTTTATTTTTGTCTGAGGTGTTAGATGGTTCACAAGAACTTGCACTATGTAAACACGGACTGGCCCTGGGGCGCTCGCCGCCACCCGTCATGTTCACGGTCCGGGCAGGAGTCCGGTGAGCGCTCTTCCTCCCCACGCGCAGGGTCTGGCAGTGCACCTCGCTCACTCACATGCTGTCGGCACCCCGCGCTCTCCCGCAGTGTGTGCACCCAGTCAAGCGGACACGCAATGTGTACAAGTGGCGTCTAGTGTTAACTAAACCGACAGTTACTACATGAGCAAGTGAGGAAAAGTTTCCTGTCTAGAAAGAATGACCAAAGTGCACTCTCATTATGCAACCACCCCGTGAAGGAGAATCTGGCCAAGGTGATGCTGGCTCTGTTGGGAGGAACTCTTCTTCGAGGCACGTGTACTGGCTCTGGAACAATTAACCAATCAGACCTGATATTTACAAAGGAGTAAAAAGCAAACATGAAAATGATCGAGAAAGGCTATTTAAAATTGGAATGTATGTTTTCCTCCTCCTGCCCAGGGTCTCTTCCATCTCCTGCACCACACAGGGCTCCAGAGACTCTAGTGAGTCATCGAGTCCAGTGAGGAATTTCAGCCCTCGTGCGGGGGAAGTTGGAGATCTGCTGGATAATCTCATGGGGAACAGAGGTGGCTTGAGCCTTTTGGAATTTGCCACCATCCAGCTGCTCCAGGGGAACTGAATACGTTCTCGTCCTTCGGATGGGAAAAAAGGAAGATTCTCCCACCTGGGTGCAGAACTGTGGAGGTCGGTCTCCTGCCTTGGCAGGTCACGGACCTGGGCCAGGTCACAGCGAACGGTGCAGAGAGAGCTGGAGCACATCATCTTCAGTGTCACCAGGTGATAGAATTTGGATGTGTTGTCCCCACCGAAACTCATGTGGAAATCTGGTCCTCAATGTGGCAGTGCTGGAAGCTGAGTCATGGGGGGCGGATCCCTCATGAATGGATTCATGTTCTCCCTGGGGGAAGTGGGGCCCTAGTGAAATCTTGCTCTATTAGTTCCCTGGAGAGCTGGTTGTATAAAAGACCCTGGCATCTCCTCCCTGCCTCTCTTGCTTCCTCTCACCATGTGATCTGCTTGTACCCGCCAGTGCCTGCCATTTTCCACCATGAGTAGAGGAAGCCCGAGGTCCATGCCAGAATCAGCTGTCCCAGAATCATAACACAAACAAACCTCTGTTCTTTCCAAATTACCTAGTCTCAGATATTCTCTTAGAGCAACACAAAATGGGCTAATGCACCAGGGAGGAGGTAGCGCGGCCACTGGGGGGATGGAGGTGTCGGGCATCGACCCAGCTGCTATCAGCACCTTCTTGCATGTGAGAGTCTGACACGGCGAGCCCAGGGTTTGCAGCTTTTGGACTTGTCCCAGTTTTGTTTCCACTTCCTTTCACTTTGTCTTCCATTTACGAGCCTCAGATAATGTCATGACTTCAACACTGCGCTCGTGTTATTACACTGGAAGTTCAACACGTTCATCAAAAATGAAAGAAATCTCAATCCAGTAGGAAATATTCATACAAATGAGAACCAATGTTGAAATAAATACGTCTCAATATATGTCTCTTTTCAAATTCTAGCACTTAGAGAGTTGATCCTGTACAGCATTATTAAATTTCTTCGATTGCACTGAAATACAAGTTGCCTCCTCTGTCTGCATTTCCCTATTAAAGGACTCGTTCACTAGATTTGATGCCTTCCACCTTTCTTCACCATAGCTCATATTTTCCGACATAATCGATAGATAATAGCAGCATAGAGCTGAGGCATTAATTCATTAGTTCTCTTCGTCTGTCACCAGTAATGTGTTGACTGCATATACATGAGTGATAACATGCTTGGCAATGTGGATCCAGTTATAACTGAGACAGGGAAACTGTGAGAAAACTTTAGTAGTTGTCAGTACTAGTTTTCCAGTGGAAATTGGAGAGATTAAATCACATAAACTTGCAAGTTACTTGCTGAGAATCTGAACATAGTAAACAATAGTTACCGTGAGTATTGATATAACAAATATCGTAATCCTCTGTAGAGTCTGCATTCAACCGAGTCAAGCCAAGAGAAGCTTTCAGTGCAGCTCCCTTGACACGCTCAGGGCCAGTCACATTGGTGCCTCTCAAATGGAAACTCCACGAGGGGGACCGTCTGCAGGCCTGTGCAGGAGCAGAGCCCAGGCTGCCAGTGTTAGAGCAGTGCCTGGTGCAGAAGAGAAACTGCCCAGCACCCTTGAAGCACCTTCCGGGGAACCGGTGTGGCAGGAAGTCGAGTGACAGAAAATGGCTGCTCTGTGAACAGTTTACAAACGAAATACTAATCTGTCCTTCACAGTCAGTCAGTTTCACCCACGTTTGGTGATATATTTTGAAGCAGGGATTTAAAAAAAAAAAAAATTGGAAAGGACAGAAAAAAGGTTTAAAAATATACGGAGTATATATATTGTATAAAAATACATGTAGTATATCTATTTTCTTCTTATTCAAAAATAATATATATGTAAATATATGTAAACATAAGTATACCTATGAATCTAACTGTATATACATATATAATCCAACATTATAAATATATAAATATTAGATAATATGTAATACTGTATGTATAATTATCTTTACATATAATATAAACAAAGTATTTACATTGACATATAATTACCTATGCATATAAAATATATATAATTTTAAGCATATATAAAATGCATTTAAATATATAAGTTATTTGTATTGGGGCTTTTTTTGAAGGGAGGGTGAGTGGACATTCCTTGATTTTCAACCACGGATAATCACAATACTAATTCAAAAGCTATTTCCTGGGCTGGAATTAGGGAGTACTTTCCTCAAGCCAAAAATTTAAGGAGGCCGCAATCTAAGGAATCGACACAAATGATATTTCCATGCCGTATGAAAAATGAAAATTAGTGAAAAACTATCCAGGAGAAACAAAGTAATACAATTTTAAGTAAAGACCAGAAATGACCGTGCACTTGCAAATCCCTCAGAGTCTCACCAGGGAGAAGGGAGACTGTGGCAATTGCATGGTCACCAAGTGTGGCAAATTGCACTCACTCTATGCCACTCTCACCCAAGAGCGTTGAAGGTTCTGACCGGCTAAATGCCCTCAACTGCTCCTACACGACACTGCTCCTTTTTCTTCCTAGCAACACAAGTCACGGTGGCGTTCTGCGAAAGAAGTTTCAGCAACCTCAGGTGAAAGAGCAATGATCGAAGATTAATCCTGAATCACAAGAAACCTAAACATGGCCGTTCTGTCCGTTGAAAAGTAAAGTAGCACCTTGCAAATATCGTGGAGTTTCCCTCCTTTAATGCTAGGAAAGTAAAATTACATAAAAACGATCTAAATCAAATAATGCCGCTTTAATTTGCCTAGATTCCTTTTTTCAAAGACTTGAACGTCCTGACTCAGAAACATGGGCCACTGAAAACTCCGACGACCCCACAGGGGGGCGCACGTCCCTCCTCCCGGCCCCGGCCCCGGCCCCGGCCCCGGCCCCGACTCCATCCCTGTTCCCGGCCCCAGCCCCAGCCCCGGACCCAGCCCCGGCCCCGGCTCCGTCCCTGTTCCCGGCCCGGCCCCGGCCCCGGCCCCGGCCCCGGTCCCGGCCCCAGTCACGGTCCCGGCGGTATCACCGCCGTCGTCCCCGCTCACTCGCCGGACGCTCCCGCACTCGGGCTGCTCCCGGACCCGCTGTCTACCCGGCTCCCCTTTCCCAGGCTGTCCCGGCCTCGCGTCCCCCACTCCTGCGGAATCTGTGACCATCACAGCCCGTGCGGTCGCGAGCCCTCGGGTCCCGACTCAATGGGTTTCCCCGTCAAACTCAGTCTCGCTGCGGCTTCTACGCGAAAGAAAGCCCCGAGCACAGGGAGCAGCTCAGACACTCACGGCCCTCACCGAAGAAAACTGGGTCGCGCCAAGCCGCGGCGGAGCTCTCTCCGCAGCCATCGGAGGAAAATGTTCTCCACACTATTTAAGCAGCACCGGTTCGGCGCGACAAGCGGCGACGTCTGCTCTCTCGGGCTGTGGCACCCTCTGAAACCAAAAGCGGCCGAGTCCGTCCGCGTTTCCGAAACCGGAGGCTCAGAAAAGGCCGTTCGCGCGCCCTCTCGCGGCCGCCTCGAGAATCACTGAAATTCTCAATGGTCCACATCTGCCTGCTCATGGCGGGAGTGGTGCTCTGCTCCGTCCCTGCCTGCTCATCTGTCTGGGGCATGCCTTCCAGCCATGGCCTGGAAAACCGGCAAGCCATCATGCTAGTGAGACGGATGAAAAAGATCCCATCTCACTCATGCTTCAAGGACAGGAAGAACTTCAATTTTCCTTGGACAGGAGAAAATATCACCCCAATCCAGAAGACACATGCCACCTGTTTCCGTGGTCAGATGCTCCAGCAGATCCTCAGCCTCCTCAAAAGAGAGAACAGCCATGCTGCTTGGGATGAGATCCTCCTCGATAAACTACTCTTCAGCCTTGAGAAGAGCCTGCGACAAGTGCAGATGACAAATGGAGAAACTCTCTCTTGTCCTGATTTGGGAAATGACGTTCGGAAGTATTTCCAAGAAATGATTGGTTATCTGAGGGAAAAGAAATACAGCCCCTGTGCCTGGGAGGTGGTCAGAGTGGAAATTGAAGTGCGCTTAGTCCTCATTCACCGCCTTCAGAGCAACGTCAGGAAATGACGTAGAAGTTATACTCAGGACCCTCCCTAACCAATTACACGATTGTTTACCAGGCCCCCCAAAGCAAGCTAAACTCACACATTTGCACCAGCTGAAAAACATCTGAATCCTAAATCATGGGATTATGTAAAACATACGTTCTACATCGTGAATTTACAGTAGAATGATTAGAGAGAATAACATGGTGTCTTGTCCTAAATAAATACTGTCATGATTTATAATTTTCATTATCTGTTTCAATTCTTGAGTGGTGCTTGTTGTTTCCGAAGTTGGAAGTTTAATTGTTTACAGACATGGTTCTTCAGTCTAGAATTTGGTGAAGGGCATTTGTCAGTCAAGTTGATGCTCGCTCCTGTAACAGAACAAAAGAAAACCACCAGTAGTTAGATGATAATACAAATTTATCTTTCCTTTATAGAAGAGCTCAGTGTTGGCCTCCTCTGAGCGGGGTTTCAGGGACCTCACAACCTACTATTTTGCAGCTTTGCCATCATCAACATATAAGTTCAAACAGGTTTGCGACGCTTGAGGCTACTGTGCTCAGTCGATATGGAAAAAAATTATATGGTGGATCACTTGTAGGATGCTTTGAAGGACCCATGCTGCACAGGGTGAACATCACTTCCACCCGTATTTACTCAGCCTGGATTCACGCTCGTCGGATACCTAAGTGCAAAGGAGAGGGGAAAGAGAGTCCGACTGGGGGATTAGTGAGAAGAGAATATATGTTCTTTGAATAAGACCACTCTTTATTTTCACACTGTGTGTACTAACAGTATTTGTAAGAGAAAATTAACTGGCATTCTTGCTAGGCACAGTTTATTTCAAAATCTGATGCCAACTCTGATTCCACAATTTAGACTCAGGGAAAACGACACGGACGTCATTCATTAAAGTTCACAGCGACACTGACTGAATCTTGGAAAGAGTTAAGTGATTCCCAAAGGCACAGGCCAAAATTGAAAAATAGACAAGTGTATAGGGACAAGGTCCCCAAACACATTGTAACATTCACATCGTCTCCGTATTATCGGAAAAGACAAGGAATGTGCGATCAGGCAAGGCGTTGCGCTTCCTTGAGGGGCACTGAAGTAAAAGTGGAAGGTGGGTCTTCCATTTGCAACCAGGACCTGCGGCACATCCTGAGGTTCTAAATATTAAAACTACAAATGGGAAGAAAGCATCTCTACAATCAAGTGTTTGTGTTTTGTTTTTTAAATCGTCACAAAATCTTCCATTACAATTTCCCTGCATGAAGCGGGAAGAGCTTACAAATTCTTTAGATCTATTGTCTTCCCAATTCATGTCTCCAGTATGTATTGGTATTATTCTTTCCACTGTTATTATAATGATTATTCCTTTCATAAATATTGACTGAGCTCCGGAAATGATAGGAACTAGGCTAAGATGCCCAGGAAACAAGACCGCATAAGACGACTCCTCTGACCAAGAGTAACTTACGGACTCATGGCCACCTATATTCTTAGGACGAAGTTCATTCGAAGGTTCAATGTAATAAAGACATCATCTCTGACAGCTAGGAGAAATAATATAGCCATGTGTAAAGAAGGGGTGTCCTTTGAAATTGTGAATTCCCTTGCTTCTTGCTGGAGACATGACAAGACGATTAGTCAACTTCTGAGTCCATTTATCCACAAGGAGAAAACAAGGGATGCATTTCTCGCTTCCCCGTTATCCAGAGAGCATATTGCACTCTCACAAGTTTGCCTTTTCTGTGTGTAAACTCTTGTGGTTGTTGTGTCTCCCTTGACTCTCTTGAAAGCTGGATCCAGCAAAGCTGAAACCAACCCCTGGACCAGCAGTGATTGCTTTTCCTGGAGCCCATGCCCGTTTGCTACCTTTGACCTGCGTCCCTTCCACCACTTTTCTTCTGCTCTGCCGCATCCCCTCATCTGCCCCTTGGCTGGGCTCAATTTAGCTAAATTATCCTTCGTCGTGTCCTTTGCAGTGGGATATTGCTTTCCTTGTGACGTTTGATCACATTGAGGTACATATATTGGCTTTCTTGGTATTCCCATTCCTTGGGAGGGAAAATGCAGCAACTTTCCTTTCTATGTAAAAGGAAATGGGAAAGAAAGATCTCTGGTGTCTCGCCAGCGGTACACAACAATTGAACAGCCATTTATTTTCATCACACCTACATCCCATTGTTGCCATTTATGACAAAGATGGCTTCCTTTGGTTTAATAAGATTCCATTAGAATTGGAATCTCCGACTGATGTTTGGTTGGAAATTTGAACTTCGGTGCAAAACAAAATTTTCTTTTTAAATAAAATTGATGTTCTCTCCATCGTGCATTCTTCTTGGGATGGTATTGCTCCCAAAAGTGTGAAAATTAGTTCCTAGAGGTGTTAACAAATCTTAGTCATTACAATAATTTGTGGTTCTCCAAAGCCCAAATCTAAGAAAACCTGTCCCTTATTACTAATTTTTATTTCCCTCGGGTTTTCTTGTGTATCAAGAAGCATCGACATTGAGTTCTCGGAAGATCCACAGAGCATATGCAGCATGAGCAATACAAGCCTACGGTGAACAGACGATCGCTTGATCTCAAAATCATGTCTCGAGATGTGGCCTCCACACGAATACATATGGACTGCCTTTGGCTGTCTCGTGGATGGAGCTGAGGTTTGCTCCTGAGTGCTACTGAATGAGTTAATGGCTTTGAGAATTAAATGCAAAGAATTTGTGCTTTATTATGTGGCTCTGCTAAAGTTATTCACCACATCAATAATGAAGTCGAGTGCTAAAAAGAAATAAAAGTTGACCGCACCTGGGGGAACATCCGGGAGGTGGCACAGTGACAATGTATTCTATCGTATGGAACAAAATTTAAAGTTAGGTACACTAGAAATTAATGGGAAGAAAATAATTGAATTGATAGATAATTTTTAGCAGTTTTGAAAGATATTTAAGTATGTCATTACATTGGTATTGTGTATTTTTGTAACATGAATTTGCATGTGAAATTTGACTCATTACAATTTATATAAGTCAATAGATGACACAAAAAGGAGCTCAGCAAATAAACTTATAAAGCCAAGTCAAATCAATAACTTTGGAAGGCAGCTATGCTCACCACTATACCACCAACGCCGCCCCAAATCAATAACTTTGAAACTTAAGTCTTGGCTTAAAATTTTTATAGAGACCTTCTTAAACATGCATTGAATGCAAAAAGTTAACTTCACACTTTCTTTTCTACGTATAAACCTGAGCTACAGATACGGTCCGTAAATAATTGCACGATATACCCCCGCCTTTGTAGCTTATCACAGGAGGGTCAAATCGGAAAAAACAATTTAACCAGGCTCTGGAGGAAAGGGATGAGCAGGCCACCATGAAAGAAATAAAAGAGAAAAGAAAAAGGTGGAGAAACACTGCTCTCAAAGTATGTAGAGAGTGCATAAAGAAAGCAAAAACAGAAGTAGAAAGGAAGACACGGGCATCCAGAAAATGGAAACTAGTGTGTTCCCTATTTAAGACACATGCACAAAGCAAGCTCTTCAGAGAACCTAGAGGCCGAGGCTCAGAGTCGCCCATCTCAGCCAGGCCAGCAGCATCTGCGAGATCCCCAATGGCCTTGCCCTTTCCTTTACTGATGGCCCTGCTGGTGCTCACCTGCCAGGCGAACTGCTCTCTGGGCTGTGATCTGCCTCAGACCCACAGCCTGGGGACCAGGAGGGCCTTGGTACTCCTGGGACGAATGAGGAGAATCTCCCCTCTGTCCTGCCTGAAGGACAGAAATGACTTCGAATTCCCCCAGGAAGACTTGGATGGCCACCAGCTGCAGAAGGCCCGAGCCATCTCTGTCCTCCATGAGATGACCCAGCAGAGCTTCAACCTCTTCTGCACAAAGGGCTCATCGGCTGCTTGGGATGAGAGCCTCTTGGACAAACTCTGCACTGGACTCTATCAGCAGCTGGACGACCTGGAAGCCTGTCTGATGCCGGAGGTGGGGGTGGAAGAGACTCCCCTGGTGAACGAGGACTTCGCACTGGCCGTGAGGAAATACTTCCAAAGAATCAGTCTCTACCTGAAAGAGAAGAGGCACAGCCCTTGCGCCTGGGAGGTCGTGAGAGCAGAAATCGTGAGATCCTTCTCTTCATCAATAAACATGCGGGGAAGATTAGGGAGGAGGCAATGAGACCTGGTCCGACGTGGAAACGACTCTCATGGACGAGTACACACTATCGCACTTTCCTGAGCTCTCCGGTCGCCAAGACTGTCACTTCTGCTACAATCATGACATGAAGTGCCTCAAGTTTGTCAGATGCCTTCAGGGTGTTCAGCAGCGTCATGTTCAACCCTGCAGGGACTGGTACTTACAGACGACCGTGCAAATGTATCTATCTATTTATTTATTTAAATGTTTATTTATCTAACTGTTGATAAGATTGAAATTGTTTTTGTCAATACGCCTTTATACTGTGCTTAATAGAACAAAATATATTCTTTGTATTTTGTGAAACTATTATATTGCTTTCTGCATTAAATTTTTACTATAGAAAAATGCTTGTATTTGTTTATTCTTTAAAAAGAAAGTCCAAGCCTGTCTCTACAACCTGACGTAAAAACAGATGGTACAATTCATCTCCTCAACATTAGTGTATTCGAGCTATCGGTAAAAATGAACTTCACCTAAAAGAGGTTGTTTGTTCCCCTCAGAATACGGATGTGAACATGCTCTCTTCTATCTTTGATTCTTGGAGGGACAGAGAGCTCAAAAGAAACACACTCATACTTAATATCAGTTATGTGAAACAGTATAATGAGAAAATGAAACAACCAATAAAATTCTCTCTGCAGAAGGTAGATGGAAGCATGTCAGGAAATAGAAATAAAATTACCGATACGCCCCACAAATTGCTAGACATGTAAGTGCAAATGTCCAGCACTAGTTGGACACAGGAATTTGCAATTGGCAAGGAATTCAATGCCTGGAGGATCATAATGGCAACTGAAAGTGCAGAAATGAAGTTGGTCATGTGGGAAGAGATGACAGAGGGAGAAACAGACATTGTCTGGATTCTAAGGACCTTCAAACTTTAAAGGAAGTGGACAGAAGAGCCACAGATGAAGAAGATGGAATAGCCATCCATTATAAAGACTCACCCTTTGGAGACAAAGACGATAAATGTCTTTTCTAAACAATAAATGTGCTGAGAAGAGGAATCAGTAGATTCCACAGAAGGTGTGAACTCAAACTGCCCACTACATTGGAAAATAGACCGTACTGGCAACCTTAGTGACATCTGGTTTGTAGAACGAATAAGCAGAAACCATACTGGAGTCGGTAGAAGTGAAATGAGAGAAAAGAAGTTAGTGACCCTGAGGGAAAGACAGAAATTCGAAGAAATCTGGAAAAGAATGCGGGGTTTTTTGTGTGTATAGTTTTTCCCATTTTGCAATACATACTTTTTTCATGGTTAGAAGACATTTTTTATATATACATATATACAGACACACACACACACACACACACACACACACACAGAGAGAATATTGGTTATGAATATTCATGAGATAGAAAGCTGATTGTCAGCCCTTGTGCCCATGATGTGAGGGCCAGATTCCTACTGGCAGCACGCCCATTACCACAAATTGCATTTGTACCCTGTGTCCCCCACCCGATAATGCCTGAACTCCCTCTCCCTCCCTCAACCCCTCACTCCACTTTGTAGCCCATGGAATGCTCTGTCCCTCTGCAAGTCCAACACACTGCTATGGACTTTCTTTCCTTCCTTCTTTCTCTCACAGCTCCTTACATAAGTGAGCACATGTGATATTTATACCTCTGTGCTTTGCTTATTTCACTCAACATAAATTTCTCCAGGCTCATCCATGTTGTTGCAAATGGGAGTATGTCATTCTTTTTCGTGGCAGAGTAGTATTCCATGCTCTGTGTTGTGGGGAGGGGGGGTGTATTTAAATGTATATGTCACAGTTTCCTTATTCATTCATCCATTAAAGGATATTGTTATATTTACTGTAAAAGAAAATTGTTCTAGTTAAGTCTGTACTGTCACTTTGCCCAAAAACTCTCTGGAGCCACATCATGTTTGCTATCCGGGATTTAACGACTTTATGCATAGTTGAGAGAATTGCAGAACCAAGACTGAGCTGGCCATCACACAGCTGGGGGTGACAGCTAATGAACTTCAGCACCCAGCTGCTCACCTACCTCTCCAGGTCCCACCCAGGCTCTGGATTGTAGATTTTGGCTGCGTAAGACGAGAGAGGGAAAGACAAGAGCCAGGTCATGACTACAGTGGTGAGGAAGGTATTTGGGTGATCGTGATGCAGTGTCACCTGGAAGCGGCTCAGTTTGAAGGCAGCCACACCTCCATCTTCGCGACTGCTAGTGCCCTGTGCTGTAGTGGGCAAGGCCCCATGCTGTAGAGCACAAGGTCCCAGAGATGACAAGCCAGGCGTAGAAGCACAGCGAATACCAGGAGATGCAGTGCCAAGTCTGCACACGTGTCTACACCACAGGGGCCGGTGAAGAAAACCAGGAGCTCACTGTGCATGGGGTTCACCATTTGGGAGTTCTGATTCCACTGGAAGGAGACTGCACCCATCAGATGATGCTCATTTGCTCAATAAACAAAACTGAGCATCAAGACCTGTGAAGAAGTTCTAAGAACCAACAGTAGCTCGAAAACTCAGATTGTAAGAAATGGGACAAAATCTGGTGTACTGGGTTCCTGCTTACACAGATAGAAATTGCAAAATTTCTTGCATTTAGGTTACAACTCTGCTTGGCCTACAATTGTTTTTTTCAACTAGGTTCTCCCAAGATACCGACACTGCGTAAATCTGAGTGCCCCAACACTGACTGAATGTCATGATGCCATCTGCCAAGGATCAACTCCCTCGTTATGTCAGGAACATTACAAGCAGAATTCCTCTTGGGGGATCTCTTTTTCTTCATCCAGGTCTTGACAGATTTTACAAGCCCACATTAGGCAGTCTGGGGTGCGTCAGTGGGAGACCCACTCGTTGAGGTTACTGAATATAAAACACTTTAATGTAAGCAAGACCCACTGCCGACCTCCTCCCCAGTCCACCTTTCCTTCTTCATCTACTCATGTTTCAAAGGCCGACTCTGTAGCCATGCCTACAACGGTCCTTGGAGAAAACCCTCAAGCACGTCAGGGAGAAGAGGCAACCGCACAAGACTCAGTACCTGACCTGGAAACCTCTTTCACCCCATTCTCTCCTGTGGGTGACAGAAGGCCAGATGGGGCCCATCCAATAGGGTGCACGGGTGTGCAGAGGTCCCTCTGAAGCAGAGGATGACAGTCAGGACAAACATCAACAACAGCGAAACAGAAGGCCTTGGAAGACACTAAGCAGGAGAAGATGAAATAGACGATGCAGGAATGGAGACCATCCATCCATGGGAGAAGAGTCTCTTTATCAGGACGGGTGATTAGTAGAGAAGCCTGGGCACAAGGAAGCCCAGTTCCTGCCATAGATCCCACCAGAGAATACATCAAAAACAGAATGAGGCATTTCTTTCCATGCTTTCATGTATATAAAAGGGGGAGGGAACCAAAATATCCCGATTTCATGCTCCAGAAGGAGCCTAGGCTCCCAGCCAGGATGGGACAGTCTAGACCAAGGATGGCAGGTCCATCCCACCATCCTCACGCCTGCCCCGGACACTGGGTCTGGGGTTCTGTTTCCTCTGGTCCGTGGACGGTTTTCCTTCACTGTCTACTCTCCAGAAAACTCCTTTCAAAGAAATGTTTTCAGAAAATTCGAAATATTTCATGGTTTTTCATAGTATGCATTCTCTGAAAAGGAGGTGTAATGTGAACAGCAAAATTGATTCTTCACGAATATGTTTGTTTCTCCTAAAGAAAGAGTGTTTTCTTTTTTCTCTGCTACATTTGGTGGAAGGTTCGCAAATCCCAGGCACTGGGGCTTAGATAAAAGAGGAGATCGGCTCCCGCACTCACTGGGCGCTCACTTGGAGTTTCCAAAGCTGAGCGAGGTCAAGGAGGGAGTGTGATGGGGACAAGGCACACCCACCACCCTCTCAGGTTCCTTCATTCATCATTCTGAAAATGGTATCTTAAGGACAAATGCAAAAACCTAACAGCTTGACAAACATTTGGGCTTAAATACATGAGCAAATCCATTAAAGAACACGCCTCGGGACCTAGACTGATCAGTCCTTCCCCTCTGCTCCGTTCTGATACTGAACTACAGACAGCCATGGGTTGGGATACCTGGGGTTACACAGGCATCCCAGGACCAGGAATGTCCCACTCAGCCTCCAGGAACAGCATGAGACAGGACACATGACATATCCCAAACGGGGACCTGGAAAAAAATGCTGACGGACTGGAGAAGAGATGGACAGCCCTAGAACAGAGTCAGGGATATAGCTGCTCATCGGAGAAAGACAAAATAGGTAAAACAACTAGGAGGGTACTTCAAAAACTTCATGGAAAGATTCATATGATCCTTCAGTTCTCTTCTTCCACAGGCTCTTTGAAGTAACCTCATATTAATCCATAGACAAGCAACAGAGCACTTCTTTTCTGGGCAATTGTGAAAAGAGTGATACTCAAAACAAATATTGAAAACCCTGAAATAATAGGACAGGTTTCCCTAACAATGTCCTATTACAGTGTTTCCTCATGTTTTTATGCTTGCCTCGTACGTAGAGGGGAAAACTAACTCGTGTAGAATATTTCCCAAAGACTCTACAGTACATGAAATCCAATTCTAAAATCATGTCATCTATCTGTGATTTTTATTGTAAACATATTTTTTGTGTTATTGGGTTTCAATGACAATAAATTTAATATTTCTTTATTTGTACACCAATGTTTATATCTGCATTATTCACAAAAGGCAAAACACGGAGACAACTGAAATGTCCATTAATGGATGAATGGATAAACAAATATCACATATACATACAATGGAAAACCAGCCTTAAAAGGAATGAAATTTTGATACAGAAAGCTGGAAGACATGAAGCCTAGTGAAACAAGCCACACACAAAAGTACAAATGCTGTATGATTCCACTTTATATGGAAGTACCTACAGTAGTCAAATTCATAGACACGGAAAGTCGAATAGTGATTGCCAGGGCCGGGGGAAGAGGAGAATGGAGAGTTATTGTTTAACAGGCACAGAATTTCAGTTGGGAATGATAAAAACATTCTGCAGATAAATTGTGATGATGATTGCACGTCCCTGCACTTAATGACACTGAACTGTACACTTAAAATAGTTAAAATGGTAGGTTTTACGTATATTTTACCACAATAAAAATTTAAACAATTAAAAAATTATAATCCTCTTCAAGGTTGAGGATTTATTGTCAGAATAGCAATGGCAAGTGGTGAAGGGTTGTGGGCTCCTCTCGTCTCCCTCACTTCCATTGACACCATCCTCTATAACTTTACGAATGGTTATTGTCTCCTATTTGTCAATAAATCTAATATTTAATAAGAACTCGTAAGACAGGACCAATTAAGTACTGTATGACGATTTAAAAAAACACAAAAGGAAGACGAGGACCAGGGGACTTGGGGAAGACGGGTGAAGAGTGGATGTGCAGGCTGTGGGTGCAGAAGCGCCATGCAGGTGGCCACGTGTTGCCGGTGCTCAGGAGAAGCGTAGCAGGTCACAGAAAGACCCTTCGGTGCACACGCAGGTGCTGAAGGGAAACTTTAGAACTCCTACCTACTTTTATTTTTGTCTGAGGTGTTAGATGGTTCACAAGAACTTGCACTATGTAAACACGGACTGGCCCTGGGGCGCTAGCCGCCACCCGTCATGTTCACGGTCCGGGCAGGAGTCCGGTGAGCGCTCTTCCTCCCCACGCGCAGGGTCTGGCAGTGCACCTCGCTCACTCACATGCTGTCGGCACCCCGCGCTCTCCCGCAGTGTGTGCACCCAGTCAAGCGGACACGCAATGTGTACAAGTGGCGTCTAGTGTTAACTAAACCGACAGTTACTACATGAGCAAGTGAGGAAAAGTTTCCTGTCTAGAAAGAATGACCAAAGTGCACTCTCATTATGCAACCACCCCGTGAAGGAGAATCTGGCCAAGGTGATGCTGGCTCTGTTGGGAGGAACTCTTCTTCGAGGCACGTGTACTGGCTCTGGAACAATTAACCAATCAGACCTGATATTTACAAAGGAGTAAAAAGCAAACATGAAAATGATCGAGAAAGGCTATTTAAAATTGGAATGTATGTTTTCCTCCTCCTGCCCAGGGTCTCTTCCATCTCCTGCACCACACAGGGCTCCAGAGACTCTAGTGAGTCATCGAGTCCAGTGAGGAATTTCAGCCCTCGTGCGGGGGAAGTTGGAGATCTGCTGGATAATCTCATGGGGAACAGAGGTGGCTTGAGCCTTTTGGAATTTGCCACCATCCAGCTGCTCCAGGGGAACTGAATACGTTCTCGTCCTTCGGATGGGAAAAAAGGAAGATTCTCCCACCTGGGTGCAGAACTGTGGAGGTCGGTCTCCTGCCTTGGCAGGTCACGGACCTGGGCCAGGTCACAGCGAACGGTGCAGAGAGAGCTGGAGCACATCATCTTCAGTGTCACCAGGTGATAGAATTTGGATGTGTTGTCCCCACCGAAACTCATGTGGAAATCTGGTCCTCAATGTGGCAGTGCTGGAAGCTGAGTCATGGGGGGCGGATCCCTCATGAATGGATTCATGTTCTCCCTGGGGGAAGTGGGGCCCTAGTGAAATCTTGCTCTATTAGTTCCCTGGAGAGCTGGTTGTATAAAAGACCCTGGCATCTCCTCCCTGCCTCTCTTGCTTCCTCTCACCATGTGATCTGCTTGTACCCGCCAGTGCCTGCCGTTTTCCACCATGAGTAGAGGAAGCCCGAGGTCCATGCCAGAATCAGCTGTCCCAGAATCATAAGACAAACAAACCTCTGTTCTTTCCAAATTACCTAGTCTCAGATATTCTCTTAGAGCAACACAAAATGGGCTAATGCACCAGGGAGGAGGTAGCGCGGCCACTGGGGGGATGGAGGTGTCGGGCATCGACCCAGCTGCTATCAGCACCTTCTTGCATGTGAGAGTCTGACACGGCGAGCCCAGGGTTTGCAGCTTTTGGACTTGTCCCAGTTTTGTTTCCACTTCCTTTCACTTTGTCATCCATTTACGAGCCTCAGATAATGTCATGACTTCAACACTGCGCTCGTGTTATTACACTGGAAGTTCAACACGTTCATCAAAAATGAAAGAAATCTCAATCCAGTAGGAAATATTCATACAAATGAGAACCAATGTTGAAATAAATACGTCTCAATATATGTCTCTTTTCAAATTCTAGCACTTAGAGAGTTGATCCTGTACAGCATTATTAAATTTCTTCGATTGCACTGAAATACAAGTTGCGTCCTCTGTCTGCATTTCCCTATTAAAGGACTCGTTCACTAGATTTGATGCCTTCCACCTTTCTTCTCCATAGCTCATATTTTCCGACATAATCGATAGATAATAGCAGCATAGAGCTGAGGCATTAATTCATTAGTTCTCTTCGTCTGTCACCAGTAATGTGTTGACTGCATATACATGAGTGATAACATGCTTGGCAATGTGGATCCAGTTATAACTGAGACAGGGAAACTGCGAGAAAACTTTAGTAGTTGTCAGTACTAGTTTTCCAGTGGAAATTGGAGAGATTAAATCACATAAACTTGCAAGTTACTTGCTGAGAATCTGAACATAGTAAACAATAGTTACCGTGAGTATTGATATAACAAATATCGTAATCCTCTGTAGAGTCTGCATTCAACCGAGTCAAGCCAAGAGAAGCTTTCAGTACAGCTCCCTTGACACGCACAGGGCCAGTCACATTGGTGCCTCTCAAATGGAAACTCCACGAGGGGGACCGTCTGCAGGCCTGTGCAGGAGCAGAGCCCAGGCTGCCAGTGTTAGAGCAGTGCCTGGTGCAGAAGAGAAACTGCCCAGCACCCTTGAAGCACCTTCCGGGGAACCGGTGTGGCAGGAAGTCGAGTGACAGAAAATGGCTGCTCTGTGAACAGTTTACAAACGAAATACTAATCTGTCCTTCACAGTCAGTCAGTTTCACCCACGTTTGGTGATATATTTTGAAGCAGGGATTTAAAAAAAAAAAAAATTGGAAAGGACAGAAAAAAGGTTTAAAAATATACGGAGTATATATATTGTATAAAAATACATGTAGTATATCTATTTTCTTCTTATTCAAAAATAATATATATGTAAATATATGTAAACATAAGTATACCTATGAATCTAACTGTATATACATATATAATCCAACATTATAAATATATAAATATTAGATAATATGTAATACTGTATGTATAATTATCTTTACATATAATATAAACAAAGTATTTACATTGACATATAATTACCTATGCATATAAAATATATATAATTTTAAGCATATATAAAATGCATTTAAATATATAAGTTATTTGTATTGGGGCTTTTTTTGAAGGGAGGGTGAGTGGACATTCCTTGATTTTCAACCACGGATAATCACAATACTAATTCAAAAGCTATTTCCTGGGCTGGAATTAGGGAGTACTTTCCTCAAGCCAAAAATTTAAGGAGGCCGCAATCTAAGGAATCGACACAAATGATATTTCCATGCCGTATGAAAAATGAAAATTAGTGAAAAACTATCCAGGAGAAACAAAGTAATACAATTTTAAGTAAAGACCAGAAATGACCGTGCACTTGCAAATCCCTCAGAGTCTCACCAGGGAGAAGGGAGACTGTGGCAATTGCATGGTCACCAAGTGTGGCAAATTGCACTCACTCTATACCACTCTCACCCAAGAGCGTTGAAGGTTCTGACCGGCTAAATGCCCTCAACTGCTCCTACACGACACTGCTCCTTTTTCTTCCTAGCAACACAAGTCACGGTGGCGTTCTGCGAAAGAAGTTTCAGCAACCTCAGGTGAAAGAGCAATGATCGAAGATTAATCCTGAATCACAAGAAACCTAAACATGGCCGTTCTGTCCGTTGAAAAGTAAAGTAGCACCTTGCAAATATCGTGGAGTTTCCCTCCTTTAATGCTAGGAAAGTAAAATTACATAAAAACGATCTAAATCAAATAATGCCGCTTTAATTTGCCTAGATTCCTTTTTTCAAAGACTTGAACGTCCTGACTCAGAAACATGGGCCACTGAAAACTCCGACGACCCCACAGGGGGGCGCACGTCCCTCCTCCCGGCCCCGGCCCCGGCCCCGGCCCCGGCCCCGACTCCATCCCTGTTCCCGGCCCCAGCCCCGGCCCCGGCCCCGGCCCCGGCTCCGTCCCTGTTCCCGGCCCGGCCCCGGCCCCGGCCCCGGCCCCGGTCCCGGCCCCAGTCACGGTCCCGGCGGTATCACCGCCGTCGTCCCCGCTCACTCGCCGGACGCTCCCGCACTCGGGCTGCTCCCGGACCCGCTGTCTACCCGGCTCCCCTTTCCCAGGCTGTCCCGGCCTCGCGTCCCCCACTCCTGCGGAATCTGTGACCATCACAGCCCGTGCGGTCGCGAGCCCTCGGGTCCCGACTCAATGGGTTTCCCCGTCAAACTCAGTCTCGCTGCGGCTTCTACGCGAAAGAAAGCCCCGAGCACAGGGAGCAGCTCAGACACTCACGGCCCTCACCGAAGAAAACTGGGTCGCGCCAAGCCGCGGCGGAGCTCTCTCCGCAGCCATCGGAGGAAAATGTTCTCCACACTATTTAAGCAGCACCGGTTCGGCGCGACAAGCGGCGACGTCTGCTCTCTCGGGCTGTGGCACCCTCTGAAACCAAAAGCGGCCGAGTCCGTCCGCGTTTCCGAAACCGGAGGCTCAGAAAAGGCCGTTCGCGCGCCCTCTCGCGGCCGCCTCGAGAATCACTGAAATTCTCAATGGTCCACATCTGCCTGCTCATGGCGGGAGTGGTGCTCTGCTCCGTCCCTGCCTGCTCATCTGTCTGGGGCATGCCTTCCAGCCATGGCCTGGAAAACCGGCAAGCCATCATGCTAGTGAGACGGATGAAAAAGATCCCATCTCACTCATGCTTCAAGGACAGGAAGAACTTCAATTTTCCTTGGACAGGAGAAAATATCACCCCAATCCAGAAGACACATGCCACCTGTTTCCGTGGTCAGATGCTCCAGCAGATCCTCAGCCTCCTCAAAAGAGAGAACAGCCATGCTGCTTGGGATGCGATCCTCCTCGATAAACTACTCTTCAGCCTTGAGAAGAGCCTGCGACAAGTGCAGATGACAAATGGAGAAACTCTCTCTTGTCCTGATTTGGGAAATGACGTTCGGAAGTATTTCCAAGAAATGATTGGTTATCTGAGGGAAAAGAAATACAGCCCCTGTGCCTGGGAGGTGGTCAGAGTGGAAATTGAAGTGCGCTTAGTCCTCATTCACCGCCTTCAGAGCAACGTCAGGAAATGACGTAGAAGTTATACTCAGGACCCTCCCTAACCAATTACACGATTGTTTACCAGGCCCCCCAAAGCAAGCTAAACTCACACATTTGCACCAGCTGAAAAACATCTGAATCCTAAGTCATGGGATTATGTAAAACATACGTTCTACATCGTGAATTTACAGTAGAATGATTAGAGAGAATAACATGGTGTCTTGTCCTAAATAAATACTGTCATGATTTATAATTTTCATTATCTGTTTCAATTCTTGAGTGGTGCTTGTTGTTTCCGAAGTTGGAAGTTTAATTGTTTACAGACATGGTTCTTCAGTCTAGAATTTGGTGAAGGGCATTTGTCAGTCAAGTTGATGCTCGCTCCTGTAACAGAACAAAAGAAAACCACCAGTAGTTAGATGATAATACAAATTTATCTTTCCTTTATAGAAGAGCTCAGTGTTGGCCTCCTCTGAGCGGGGTTTCAGGGACCTCACAACCTACTATTTTGCAGCTTTGCCATCATCAACATATAAGTTCAAACAGGTTTGCGACGCTTGAGGCTACTGTGCTCAGTCGATATGGAAAAAAATTATATGGTGGATCACTTGTAGGATGCTTTGAAGGACCCATGCTGCACAGGGTGAACATCACTTCCACCCGTATTTACTCAGCCTGGATTCACGCTCGTCGGATACCTAAGTGCAAAGGAGAGGGGAAAGAGAGTCCGACTGGGGGATTAGTGAGAAGAGAATATATGTTCTTTGAATAAGACCACTCTTTATTTTCACACTGTGTGTACTAACAGTATTTGTAAGAGAAAATTAACTGGCATTCTTGCTAGGCACAGTTTATTTCAAAATCTGATGCCAACTCTGATTCCACAATTTAGACTCAGGGAAAACGACACGGACGTCATTCATTAAAGTTCACAGCGACACTGACTGAATCTTGGAAAGAGTTAAGTGATTCCCAAAGGCACAGGCCAAAATTGAAAAATAGACAAGTGTATAGGGACAAGGTCCCCAAACACATTGTAACATTCACATCGTCTCCGTATTATCGGAAAAGACAAGGAATGTGCGATCAGGCAAGGCGTTGCGCTTCCTTGAGGGGCACTGAAGTAAAAGTGGAAGGTGGGTCTTCCATTTGCAACCAGGACCTGCGGCACATCCTGAGGTTCTAAATATTAAAACTACAAATGGGAAGAAAGCATCTCTACAATCAAGTGTTTGTGTTTTGTTTTTTAAATCGTCACAAAATCTTCCATTACAATTTCCCTGCATGAAGCGGGAAGAGCTTACAAATTCTTTAGATCTATTGTCTTCCCAATTCATGTCTCCAGTATGTATTGGTATTATTCTTTCCACTGTTATTATAATGATTATTCCTTTCATAAATATTGACTGAGCTCCGGAAATGATAGGAACTAGGCTAAGATGCCCAGGAAACAAGACCGCATAAGACGACTCCTCTGACCAAGAGTAACTTACGGACTCATGGCCACCTATATTCTTAGGACGAAGTTCATTCGAAGGTTCAATGTAATAAAGACATCATCTCTGACAGCTAGGAGAAATAATATAGCCATGTGTAAAGAAGGGGTGTCCTTTGAAATTGTGAATTCCCTTGCTTCTTGCTGGAGACATGACAAGACGATTAGTCAACTTCTGAGTCCATTTATCCACAAGGAGAAAACAAGGGATGCATTTCTCGCTTCCCCGTTATCCAGAGAGCATATTGCACTCTCACAAGTTTGCCTTTTCTGTGTGTAAACTCTTGTGGTTGTTGTGTCTCCCTTGACTCTCTTGAAAGCTGGATCCAGCAAAGCTGAAACCAACCCCTGGACCAGCAGTGATTGCTTTTCCTGGAGCCCATGCCCGTTTGCTACCTTTGACCTGCGTCCCTTCCACCACTTTTCTTCTGCTCTGCCGCATCCCCTCATCTGCCCCTTGGCTGGGCTCAATTTAGCTAAATTATCCTTCGTCGTGTCCTTTGCAGTGGGATATTGCTTTCCTTGTGACGTTTGATCACATTGAGGTACATATATTGGCTTTCTTGGTATTCCCATTCCTTGGGAGGGAAAATGCAGCAACTTTCCTTTCTATGTAAAAGGAAATGGGAAAGAAAGATCTCTGGTGTCTCGCCAGCGGTACACAACAATTGAACAGCCATTTATTTTCATCACACCTACATCCCATTGTTGCCATTTATGACAAAGATGGCTTCCTTTGGTTTAATAAGATTCCATTAGAATTGGAATCTCCGACTGATGTTTGGTTGGAAATTTGAACTTCGGTGCAAAACAAAATTTTCTTTTTAAATAAAATTGATGTTCTCTCCATCGTGCATTCTTCTTGGGATGGTATTGCTCCCAAAAGTGTGAAAATTAGTTCCTAGAGGTGTTAACAAATCTTAGTCATTACAATAATTTGTGGTTCTCCAAAGCCCAAATCTAAGAAAACCTGTCCCTTATTACTAATTTTTATTTCCCTCGGGTTTTCTTGTGTATCAAGAAGCATCGACATTGAGTTCTCGGAAGATCCACAGAGCATATGCAGCATGAGCAATACAAGCCTACGGTGAACAGACGATCGCTTGATCTCAAAATCATGTCTCGAGATGTGGCCTCCACACGAATACATATGGACTGCCTTTGGCTGTCTCGTGGATGGAGCTGAGGTTTGCTCCTGAGTGCTACTGAATGAGTTAATGGCTTTGAGAATTAAATGCAAAGAATTTGTGCTTTATTATGTGGCTCTGCTAAAGTTATTCGCCACATCAATAATGAAGTCGAGTGCTAAAAAGAAATAAAAGTTGACCGCACCTGGGGGAACATCCGGGAGGTGGCACAGTGACAATGTATTCTATCGTATGGAACAAAATTTAAAGTTAGGTACACTAGAAATTAATGGGAAGAAACTAATTGAATTGATAGATAATTTTTAGCAGTTTTGAAAGATATTTAAGTATGTCATTACATTGGTATTGTGTATTTTTGTAACATGAATTTGCATGTGAAATTTGACTCATTACAATTTATATAAGTCAATAGATGACACAAAAAGGAGCTCAGCAAATAAACTTATAAAGCCAAGTCAAATCAATAACTTTGGAAGGCAGCTATGCTCACCACTATACCACCAACGCCGCCCCAAATCAATAACTTTGAAACTTAAGTCTTGGCTTAAAATTTTTATAGAGACCTTCTTAAACATGCATTGAATGCAAAAAGTTAACTTCACACTTTCTTTTCTACGTATAAACCTGAGCTACAGATACGGTCCGTAAATAATTGCACGATATACCCCCGCCTTTGTAGCTTATCACAGGAGGGTCAAATCGGAAAAAACAATTTAACCAGGCTCTGGAGGAAAGGGATGAGCAGGCCACCATGAAAGAAATAAAAGAGAAAAGAAAAAGGTGGAGAAACACTGCTCTCAAAGTATGTAGAGAGTGCATAAAGAAAGCAAAAACAGAAGTAGAAAGGAAGACACGGGCATCCAGAAAATGGAAACTAGTGTGTTCCCTATTTAAGACACATGCACAAAGCAAGCTCTTCAGAGAACCTAGAGGCCGAGGCTCAGAGTCGCCCATCTCAGCCAGGCCAGCAGCATCTGCGAGATCCCCAATGGCCTTGCCCTTTCCTTTACTGATGGCCCTGCTGGTGCTCACCTGCCAGGCGAACTGCTCTCTGGGCTGTGATCTGCCTCAGACCCACAGCCTGGGGACCAGGAGGGCCTTGGTACTCCTGGGACGAATGAGGAGAATCTCCCCTCTGTCCTGCCTGAAGGACAGAAATGACTTCGAATTCCCCCAGGAAGACTTGGATGGCCACCTGCTGCAGAAGGCCCGAGCCATCTCTGTCCTCCATGAGATGACCCAGCAGAGCTTCAACCTCTTCTGCACAAAGGGCTCATCGGCTGCTTGGGATGAGAGCCTCTTGGACAAACTCTGCACTGGACTCTATCAGCAGCTGGACGACCTGGAAGCCTGTCTGATGCCGGAGGTGGGGGTGGAAGAGACTCCCCTGGTGAACGAGGACTTCGCACTGGCCGTGAGGAAATACTTCCAAAGAATCAGTCTCTACCTGAAAGAGAAGAGGCACAGCCCTTGCGCCTGGGAGGTCGTGAGAGCAGAAATCGTGAGATCCTTCTCTTCATCAATAAACATGCGGGGAAGATTAGGGAGGAGGCAATGAGACCTGGTCCGACGTGGAAACGACTCTCATGGACGAGTACACACTATCGCACTTTCCTGAGCTCTCCGGTCGCCAAGACTGTCACTTCTGCTACAATCATGACATGAAGTGCCTCAAGTTTGTCAGATGCCTTCAGGGTGTTCAGCAGCGTCATGTTCAACCCTGCAGGGACTGGTACTTACAGACGACCGTGCAAATGTATCTATCTATTTATTTATTTAAATGTTTATTTATCTAACTGTTGATAAGATTGAAATTGTTTTTGTCAATACGCCTTTATACTGTGCTTAATAGAACAAAATATATTCTTTGTATTTTGTGAAACTATTATATTGCTTTCTGCATTAAATTTTTACTATAGAAAAATGCTTGTATTTGTTTATTCTTTAAAAAGAAAGTCCAAGCCTGTCTCTACAACCTGACGTAAAAACAGATGGTACAATTCATCTCCTCAACATTAGTGTATTCGAGCTATCGGTAAAAATGAACTTCACCTAAAAGAGGTTGTTTGTTCCCCTCAGAATACGGATGTGAACATGCTCTCTTCTATCTTTGATTCTTGGAGGGACAGAGAGCTCAAAAGAAACACACTCATACTTAATATCAGTTATGTGAAACAGTATAATGAGAAAATGAAACAACCAATAAAATTCTCTCTGCAGAAGGTAGATGGAAGCATGTCAGGAAATAGAAATAAAATTACCGATACGCCCCACAAATTGCTAGACATGTAAGTGCAAATGTCCAGCACTAGTTGGACACAGGAATTTGCAATTGGCAAGGAATTCAATGCCTGGAGGATCATAATGGCAACTGAAAGTGCAGAAATGAAGTTGGTCATGTGGGAAGAGATGACAGAGGGAGAAACAGACATTGTCTGGATTCTAAGGACCTTCAAACTTTAAAGGAAGTGGACAGAAGAGCCACAGATGAAGAAGATGGAATAGCCATCCATTATA
The DNA here is from genome assembly GCF_027409185.1 of Cynocephalus volans. Lineage (NCBI taxonomy): Eukaryota > Metazoa > Chordata > Mammalia > Dermoptera > Cynocephalidae > Cynocephalus > Cynocephalus volans. Next base: position 62,546,576 of record NC_084475.1, on the reverse strand, counting down.
AAGACTCACCCTTTGGAGACAAAGACGATAAATGTCTTTTCTAAACAATAAATGTGCTGAGAAGAGGAATCAGTAGATTCCACAGAAGGTGTGAACTCAAACTGCCCACTACATTGGAAAATAGACCGTACTGGCAACCTTAGTGACATCTGGTTTGTAGAACGAATAAGCAGAAACCATACTGGAGTCGGTAGAAGTGAAATGAGAGAAAAGAAGTTAGTGACCCTGAGGGAAAGACAGAAATTCGAAGAAATCTGGAAAAGAATGCGGGGTTTTTTGTGTGTATAGTTTTTCCCATTTTGCAATACATACTTTTTTCATGGTTAGAAGACATTTTTTATATATACATATATACAGACACACACACACACACACACACACACACACACAGAGAGAATATTGGTTATGAATATTCATGAGATAGAAAGCTGATTGTCAGCCCTTGTGCCCATGATGTGAGGGCCAGATTCCTACTGGCAGCACGCCCATTACCACAAATTGCATTTGTACCCTGTGTCCCCCACCCGATAATGCCTGAACTCCCTCTCCCTCCCTCAACCCCTCACTCCACTTTGTAGCCCATGGAATGCTCTGTCCCTCTGCAAGTCCAACACACTGCTATGGACTTTCTTTCCTTCCTTCTTTCTCTCACAGCTCCTTACATAAGTGAGCACATGTGATATTTATACCTCTGTGCTTTGCTTATTTCACTCAACATAAATTTCTCCAGGCTCATCCATGTTGTTGCAAATGGGAGTATGTCATTCTTTTTCGTGGCAGAGTAGTATTCCATGCTCTGTGTTGTGGGGAGGGGGGGTGTATTTAAATGTATATGTCACAGTTTCCTTATTCATTCATCCATTAAAGGATATTGTTATATTTACTGTAAAAGAAAATTGTTCTAGTTAAGTCTGTACTGTCACTTTGCCCAAAAACTCTCTGGAGCCACATCATGTTTGCTATCCGGGATTTAACGACTTTATGCATAGTTGAGAGAATTGCAGAACCAAGACTGAGCTGGCCATCACACAGCTGGGGGTGACAGCTAATGAACTTCAGCACCCAGCTGCTCACCTACCTCTCCAGGTCCCACCCAGGCTCTGGATTGTAGATTTTGGCTGCGTAAGACGAGAGAGGGAAAGACAAGAGCCAGGTCATGACTACAGTGGTGAGGAAGGTATTTGGGTGATCGTGATGCAGTGTCACCTGGAAGCGGCTCAGTTTGAAGGCAGCCACACCTCCATCTTCGCGACTGCTAGTGCCCTGTGCTGTAGTGGGCAAGGCCCCATGCTGTAGAGCACAAGGTCCCAGAGATGACAAGCCAGGCGTAGAAGCACAGCGAATACCAGGAGATGCAGTGCCAAGTCTGCACACGTGTCTACACCACAGGGGCCGGTGAAGAAAACCAGGAGCTCACTGTGCATGGGGTTCACCATTTGGGAGTTCTGATTCCACTGGAAGGAGACTGCACCCATCAGATGATGCTCATTTGCTCAATAAACAAAACTGAGCATCAAGACCTGTGAAGAAGTTCTAAGAACCAACAGTAGCTCGAAAACTCAGATTGTAAGAAATGGGACAAAATCTGGTGTACTGGGTTCCTGCTTACACAGATAGAAATTGCAAAATTTCTTGCATTTAGGTTACAACTCTGCTTGGCCTACAATTGTTTTTTTCAACTAGGTTCTCCCAAGATACCGACACTGCGTAAATCTGAGTGCCCCAACACTGACTGAATGTCATGATGCCATCTGCCAAGGATCAACTCCCTCGTTATGTCAGGAACATTACAAGCAGAATTCCTCTTGGGGGATCTCTTTTTCTTCATCCAGGTCTTGACAGATTTTACAAGCCCACATTAGGCAGTCTGGGGTGCGTCAGTGGGAGACCCACTCGTTGAGGTTACTGAATATAAAACACTTTAATGTAAGCAAGACCCACTGCCGACCTCCTCCCCAGTCCACCTTTCCTTCTTCATCTACTCATGTTTCAAAGGCCGACTCTGTAGCCATGCCTACAACGGTCCTTGGAGAAAACCCTCAAGCACGTCAGGGAGAAGAGGCAACCGCACAAGACTCAGTACCTGACCTGGAAACCTCTTTCACCCCATTCTCTCCTGTGGGTGACAGAAGGCCAGATGGGGCCCATCCAATAGGGTGCACGGGTGTGCAGAGGTCCCTCTGAAGCAGAGGATGACAGTCAGGACAAACATCAACAACAGCGAAACAGAAGGCCTTGGAAGACACTAAGCAGGAGAAGATGAAATAGACGATGCAGGAATGGAGACCATCCATCCATGGGAGAAGAGTCTCTTTATCAGGACGGGTGATTAGTAGAGAAGCCTGGGCACAAGGAAGCCCAGTTCCTGCCATAGATCCCACCAGAGAATACATCAAAAACAGAATGAGGCATTTCTTTCCATGCTTTCATGTATATAAAAGGGGGAGGGAACCAAAATATCCCGATTTCATGCTCCAGAAGGAGCCTAGGCTCCCAGCCAGGATGGGACAGTCTAGACCAAGGATGGCAGGTCCATCCCACCATCCTCACGCCTGCCCCGGACACTGGGTCTGGGGTTCTGTTTCCTCTGGTCCGTGGACGGTTTTCCTTCACTGTCTACTCTCCAGAAAACTCCTTTCAAAGAAATGTTTTCAGAAAATTCGAAATATTTCATGGTTTTTCATAGTATGCATTCTCTGAAAAGGAGGTGTAATGTGAACAGCAAAATTGATTCTTCACGAATATGTTTGTTTCTCCTAAAGAAAGAGTGTTTTCTTTTTTCTCTGCTACATTTGGTGGAAGGTTCACAAATCCCAGGCACTGGGGCTTAGATAAAAGAGGAGATCGGCTCCCGCACTCACTGGGCGCTCACTTGGAGTTTCCAAAGCTGAGCGAGGTCAAGGAGGGAGTGTGATGGGGACAAGGCACACCCACCACCCTCTCAGGTTCCTTCATTCATCATTCTGAAAATGGTATCTTAAGGACAAATGCAAAAACCTAACAGCTTGACAAACATTTGGGCTTAAATACATGAGCAAATCCATTAAAGAACACGCCTCGGGACCTAGACTGATCAGTCCTTCCCCTCTGCTCCGTTCTGATACTGAACTACAGACAGCCATGGGTTGGGATACCTGGGGTTACACAGGCATCCCAGGACCAGGAATGTCCCACTCAGCCTCCAGGAACAGCATGAGACAGGACACATGACATATCCCAAACGGGGACCTGGAAAAAAATGCTGACGGACTGGAGAAGAGATGGACAGCCCTAGAACAGAGTCAGGGATATAGCTGCTCATCGGAGAAAGACAAAATAGGTAAAACAACTAGGAGGGTACTTCAAAAACTTCATGGAAAGATTCATATGATCCTTCAGTTCTCTTCTTCCACAGGCTCTTTGAAGTAACCTCATATTAATCCATAGACAAGCAACAGAGCACTTCTTTTCTGGGCAATTGTGAAAAGAGTGATACTCAAAACAAATATTGAAAACCCTGAAATAATAGGACAGGTTTCCCTAACAATGTCCTATTACAGTGTTTCCTCATGTTTTTATGCTTGCCTCGTACGTAGAGGGGAAAACTAACTCGTGTAGAATATTTCCCAAAGACTCTACAGTACATGAAATCCAATTCTAAAATCATGTCATCTATCTGTGATTTTTATTGTAAACATATTTTTTGTGTTATTGGGTTTCAATGACAATAAATTTAATATTTCTTTATTTGTACACCAATGTTTATATCTGCATTATTCACAAAAGGCAAAACACGGAGACAACTGAAATGTCCATTAATGGATGAATGGATAAACAAATATCACATATACATACAATGGAAAACCAGCCTTAAAAGGAATGAAATTTTGATACAGGAAGCTGGAAGACATGAAGCCTAGTGAAACAAGCCACACACAAAAGTACAAATGCTGTATGATTCCACTTTATATGGAAGTACCTACAGTAGTCAAATTCATAGACACGGAAAGTCGAATAGTGATTGCCAGGGCCGGGGAAAGAGGAGAATGGAGAGTTATTGTTTAACAGGCACAGAATTTCAGTTGGGAATGATAAAAACATTCTGCAGATAAATTGTGATGATGATTGCACGCCCATGCACTTAATGACACTGAACTGTACACTTAAAATAGTTAAAATGGTAGGTTTTACGTATATTTTACCACAATAAAAATTTAAACAATTAAAAAATTATAATCCTCTTCAAGGTTGAGGATTTATTGTCAGAATAGCAATGGCAAGTGGTGAAGGGTTGTGGGCTCCTCTTGTCTCCCTCACTTCCATTGACACCATCCTCTATAACTTTACGAGTGGTTATTGTCTCCTATTTGTCAATAAATCTAATATTTAATAAGAACTCATAAGACAGGACCAATTAAGTACTGTATGACGATTTAAAAAAACACAAAAGAAAGACGAGGACCAGGGGACTTGGGGAAGACGGGTGAAGAGTGGATGTGCAGGCTGTGGGTGCAGAAGTGCCACGCAGGTGGCCACGTGTTGCCGGTGCTCAGGAGAAGCGTAGCAGGTCACAGAAAGACCCTTCGGTGCACACGCAGGTGCTGAAGGGAAACCTTAGAACTCCTACCTACTTTTATTTTTGTCTTAGGTGTTAGATGGTTCATAGGAACTTGCACTATGTAAACACTGACGGGCCCTGGGGCGCTCGCCGCCACCCGTCATGTTCACGGTCCGGGCAGGAGTCCAGTGAGCGCTCTTCCTCCCCACGCGCAGGGTCTGGCAGTGCACCTCGCTCACTCACATGCTGTCAGCACCCCGCGCTCTCCCGCAGTGTGTGCACCCAGTCAAGCGGACACGCAATGTGTACAAGTAGCGTCTAGTGTTAACTAAACCGACAGTTACTACATGAGCAAGTGAGGAAAAGTTTCCTGTCTAGAAAGAATGACCAAAGTGCACTCTCATTATGCAACCACCCCGTGAAGGAGAATCTGGCCAAGGTGATGCTGGCTCTGTTGGGAGGAACTCTTCTTCGAGGCACGTGTACTGGCTCTGGAACAATTAACCAATCAGACCTGATATTTACAAAGGAGTAAAAAGCAAACATGAAAATGATCGAGAAAGGCTATTTAAAATTGGAATGTATGTTTTCCTCCTCCTGCCCAGGGTCTCTTCCATCTCCTGCACCACACAGGGCTCCAGAGACTCTAGTGAGTCATCGAGTCCAGTGAGGAATTTCAGCCCTCGTGCGGGGGAAGTTGGAGATCTGTTGGATAATCTCATGGGGAACAGAGGTGGCTTGAGCCTTTTGGAATTTGCCACCATCCAGCTGCTCCAGGGGAACTGAATACGTTCTCCTCCTTCGGATGGGAAAAAAGGAAGATTCTCCCACCTGGGTGCAGAACTGTGGAGGTCGGTCTCCTGCCTTGGCAGGTCACGGACCTGGGTCAGGTCACAGCGAACGGTGCAGAGAGAACTGGAGCACATCATCTTCAGTGTCACCAGGTGATAGAATTTGGATGTGTTGTCCCCACCGAAACTCATGTGGAAATCTGGTCCTCAATGTGGCAGTGCTGGAAGCTGAGTCATGGGGGGCGGATCCCTCATGAATGGATTCATGTTCTCCCTGGGGGAAGTGGGGCCCTAGTGAAATCTTGCTCTATTAGTTCCCTGGAGAGCTGGTTGTATAAAAGACCCTGGCATCTCCTCCCTGCCTCTCTTGCTTCCTCTCACCATGTGATCTGCTTGTACCCGCCGGTGCCTGCCGTTTTCCACCATGAGTAGAGGAAGCCTGAGGTCCATGCCAGAATCAGCTGTCCCAGAATCATAAGACAAACAAACCTCTGTTCTTTCCAAATTACCTAGTCTCAGATATTCTCTTAGAGCAACACAAAATGGGCCAATGCACCAGGGAGGAGGTAGCGCGGCCACTGGGGGGATGGAGGTGTCAGGCATCGACCCAGCTGCTATCAGCACCTTCTTGCATGTGAGAGTCTGACACGGCGAGCCCAGGGTTTGCAGCTTTTGGGCTTGTCCCAGTTTTGTTTCCACTTCCTTTCACTTTGTCTTCCATTTACGAGCCTCAGATAATGTCATGACTTCAACACTGCGCTCGTGTTATTACACTGGAAGTTCAACACGTTCATCAAAAATGAAAGAAATCTCAATCCAGTAGGAAATATTCATACAAATGAGAACCAAAGTTGAAATAAATACGTCTCAATATATGTCTCTTTTCAAATTCTAGCACTTAGAGATTTGATCCTGTACAGCATTATTAAATTTCTTCGATTGCACTGAAATACAAGTTGCCTCCTCTGTCGGCATTTCCCTATTAAAGGACTCGTTCACTAGATTTGATGCCTTCCACCTTTCTTCACAGGAGCCATAGCTCATATTTTCCGACATAATCGATAGATAATAGCAGCATAGAGCTGAGGCATTAATTCATTAGTTCTCTTCGTCTGTCACCAGTAATGTGTTGACTGCATATACATGAGTGATAACATGCTTGGCAATGTGGATCCAGTTATAACTGAGACAGGGAAACTGTGAGAAAACTTTAGTAGTTGTCAGTACTAGTTTTCCAGTGGAAATTGGAGAGATTAAATCACATAAACTTGCAAGTTACTTGCTGAGAATCTGAACATAGTAAAAAAATAGTTACCGTGAGTATTGATATAACAAATATCGTAATCCTCTGTAGAGTCTGCATTCAACCGAGTCAAGCCAAGAGAAGCTTTCAGTGCAGCTCCCTTGACACGCTCAGGGCCAGTCACATTGGTGCCTCTCAAATGGAAACTCCACGAGGGGGACCGTCTGCAGGCCTGTGCAGGAGCAGAGCCCAGGCTGCCAGTGTTGGAGCAGTGCCTGGTGCAGAAGAGAAACTGCCCAGCACCCTTGAAGCACCTTCCGGGGAACCGGTGTGGCAGGAAGTCGAGTGACAGAAAATGGCTGCTCTGTGAACAGTTTACAAATGAAATACTAATCTGTCCTTCACAGTCAGTCAGTTTCACCCACGTTTGGTGATATATTTTGAAGCAGGGATTTAAAAAAAGAAAATTGGAAAGGACAGAAAAAAGGTTTAAAAATATACGGAGTATATATATTGTATAAAAATACATGTAGTATATCTATTTTCTTCTTATTCTAAAATAATATATATGTAAATATATGTAAACATAAGTATACCTATGAATCTAACTGTATATACATATATAATCCAACATTATAAATATATAAATATTAGATAATATGTAATACTGTATGTATAATTATCTTTACATATAATATAAACAAAGTATTTGCATTGACATATAATTACCTATGCATATAAAATATATATAATTTTAAGCATATATAAAATGCATTTAAATATATAAGTTATTTGTATTGGGGCTTTTTTTGAAGGGAGGGTGAGTGGACATTCCTTGATTTTCAACCACGGATAATCACAATACTAATTCAAAAGCTATTTCCTGGGCTGGAATTAGGGAGTACTTTCCTCAAGCCAAAAATTTAAGGAGGCCGCAATCTAAGGAATCGACACAAATGATATTTCCATGCCGTATGAAAAATGAAAATTAGTGAAAAACTATCCAGGAGAAACAAAGTAATACAATTTTAAGTAAAGACCAGAAATGACCGTGCACTTGCAAATCCCTCAGAGTCTCACCAGGGAGAAGGGAGACTGTGGCAATTGCATGGTCATCAAGTGTGGCAAATTGCACTCACTCTATGCCACTCTCACCCAAGAGCGTTGAAGGTTCTGACCGGCTAAATGCCCTCAACTGCTCCTACACGACACTGCTCCTTTTTCTTCCTAGCAACACAAGTCACGGTGGCGTTCTGCGAAAGAAGTTTCAGCAACCTCAGGTGAAAGAGCAATGATCGAAGATTAATCCTGAATCACAAGAAACCTAAACATGGCCGTTCTGTCCGTTGAAAAGTAAAGTAGCACCTTGCAAATATCGTGGAGTTTCCCTCCTTTAATGCTAGGAAAGTAAAATTACATAAAAACGATCTAAATCAAATAATGCCGCTTTAATTTGCCTAGATTCCTTTTTTCAAAGACTTGAACGTCCTGACTCAGAAACATGGGCCACTGAAAACTCCGACGACCCCACAGGGGGGCGCACGTCCCTCCTCCCGGCCCCGGCCCCGGCCCCGGCCCCGGCCCCGACTCCATCCCTGTTCCCGGCCCCAGCCCCGGCCCGGGCCCCGGCCCCGGTCCCGGCCCCGGCCCCGGCCCCGGCTCCGTCCCTGTTCCCGGCACCGGCCCCGGTCCCGGCCCCAGTCACGGTCCCGGCGGTATCACCGCCGTCGTCCCCGCTCACTCGCCGGACGCTCCCGCACTCGGGCTGCTCCCGGACCCGCTGTCTACCCGGCTCCCCTTTCCCAGGCTGTCCCGGCCTCGCGTCCCCCACTCCTGCGGAATCTGTGACCATCACAGCCCGTGCGGTCGCGAGCCCTCGGGTCCCGACTCAATGGGTTTCCCCGTCAAACTCAGTCTCGCTGCGGCTTCTACGCGAAAGAAAGCCCCGAGCACAGGGAGCAGCTCATACACTCACGGCCCTCACCGAAGAAAACTGGGTCGCGCCAAGCCGCGGCGGAGCTCTCTCCGCAGCCATCGGAGGAAAATGTTCTCCACACTATTTAAGCAGCACCGGTTCGGCGCGACAAGCGGCGACGTCTGCTCTCTCGGGCTGTGGCACCCTCTGAAACCAAAAGCGGCCGAGTCCGTCCGCGTTTCCGAAACCGGAGGCTCAGAAAAGGCCGTTCGCGCGCCCTCTCGCGGCCGCCTCGAGAATCACTGAAATTCTCAATGGTCCACATCTGCCTGCTCATGGCGGGAGTGGTGCTCTGCTCCGTCCCTGCCTGCTCATCTGTCTGGGGCATGCCTTCCAGCCATGGCCTGGAAAACCGGCAAGCCATCATGCTAGTGAGACGGATGAAAAAGATCCCATCTCACTCATGCTTCAAGGACAGGAAGAACTTCAATTTTCCTTGGACAGGAGAAAATATCACCCCAATCCAGAAGACACATGCCACCTGTTTCCGTGGTCAGATGCTCCAGCAGATCCTCAGCCTCCTCAAAAGAGAGAACAGCCATGCTGCTTGGGATGCGATCCTCCTCGATAAACTACTCTTCAGCCTTGAGAAGAGCCTGCGACAAGTGCAGATGACAAATGGAGAAACTCTCTCTTGTCCTGATTTGGGAAATGACGTTCGGAAGTATTTCCAAGAAATGATTGGTTATCTGAGGGAAAAGAAATACAGCCCCTGTGCCTGGGAGGTGGTCAGAGTGGAAATTGAAGTGCGCTTAGTCCTCATTCACCGCCTTCAGAGCAACGTCAGGAAATGACGTAGAAGTTATACTCAGGACCCTCCCTAACCAATTACACGATTGTTTACCAGGCCCCCCAAAGCAAGCTAAACTCACACATTTGCACCAGCTGAAAAACATCTGAATCCTAAATCATGGGATTATGTAAAACATACGTTCTACATCGTGAATTTACAGTAGAATGATTAGAGAGAATAACATGGTGTCTTGTCCTAAATAAATACTGTCATGATTTATAATTTTCATTATCTGTTTCAATTCTTGAGTGGTGCTTGTTGTTTCCGAAGTTGGAAGTTTAATTGTTTACAGACATGGTTCTTCAGTCTAGAATTTGGTGAAGGGCATTTGTCAGTCAAGTTGATGCTCGCTCCTGTAACAGAACAAAAGAAAACCACCAGTAGTTAGATGATAATACAAATTTATCTTTCCTTTATAGAAGAGCTCAGTGTTGGCCTCCTCTGAGCGGGGTTTCAGGGACCTCACAACCTACTATTTTGCAGCTTTGCCATCATCAACATATAAGTTCAAACAGGTTTGCGACGCTTGAGGCTACTGTGCTCAGTCGATATGGAAAAAAATTATATGGTGGATCACTTGTAGGATGCTTTGAAGGACCCATGCTGCACAGGGTGAACATCACTTCCACCCGTATTTACTCAGCCTGGATTCACGCTCGTCGGATACCTAAGTGCAAAGGAGAGGGGAAAGAGAGTCCGACTGGGGGATTAGTGAGAAGAGAATATATGTTCTTTGAATAAGACCACTCTTTATTTTCACACTGTGTGTACTAACAGTATTTGTAAGAGAAAATTAACTGGCATTCTTGCTAGGCACAGTTTATTTCAAAATCTGATGCCAACTCTGATTCCACAATTTAGACTCAGGGAAAACGACACGGACGTCATTCATTAAAGTTCACAGCGACACTGACTGAATCTTGGAAAGAGTTAAGTGATTCCCAAAGGCACAGGCCAAAATTGAAAAACAGACAAGTGTATAGGGACAAGGTCCCCAAACACATTGTAACATTCACATCGTCTCCGTATTATCGGAAAAGACAAGGAATGTGCGATCAGGCAAGGCGTTGCGCTTCCTTGAGGGGCACTGAAGTAAAAGTGGAAGGTGGGTCTTCCATTTGCAACCAGGACCTGCGGCACATCCTGAGGTTCTAAATATTAAAACTACAAATGGGAAGAAAGCATCTCTACAATCAAGTGTTTGTGTTTTGTTTTTTAAATCGTCACAAAATCTTCCATTACAATTTCCCTGCATGAAGCGGGAAGAGCTTACAAATTCTTTAGATCTATTGTCTTCCCAATTCATGTCTCCAGTATGTATTGGTATTATTCTTTCCACTGTTATTATAATGATTATTCCTTTCATAAATATTGACTGAGCTCCGGAAATGATAGGAACTAGGCTAAGATGCCCAGGAAACAAGACCGCATAAGACGACTCCTCTGACCAAGAGTAACTTACGGACTCATGGCCACCTATATTCTTAGGACGAAGTTCATTCGAAGGTTCAATGTAATAAAGACATCATCTCTGACAGCTAGGAGAAATAATATAGCCATGTGTAAAGAAGGGGTGTCCTTTGAAATTGTGAATTCCCTTGCTTCTTGCTGGAGACATGACAAGACGATTAGTCAACTTCTGAGTCCATTTATCCACAAGGAGAAAACAAGGGATGCATTTCTCGCTTCCCCGTTATCCAGAGAGCATATTGCACTCTCACAAGTTTGCCTTTTCTGTGTGTAAACTCTTGTGGTTGTTGTGTCTCCCTTGACTCTCTTGAAAGCTGGATCCAGCAAAGCTGAAACCAACCCCTGGACCAGCAGTGATTGCTTTTCCTGGAGCCCATGCCCGTTTGCTACCTTTGACCTGCGTCCCTTCCACCACTTTTCTTCTGCTCTGCCGCATCCCCTCATCTGCCCCTTGGCTGGGCTCAATTTAGCTAAATTATCCTTCGTCGTGTCCTTTGCAGTGGGATATTGCTTTCCTTGTGACGTTTGATCACACTGAGGTACATATATTGGCTTTCTTGGTATTCCCATTCCTTGGGAGGGAAAATGCAGCAACTTTCCTTTCTATGTAAAAGGAAATGGGAAAGAAAGATCTCTGGTGTCTCGCCAGCGGTACACAACAATTGAACAGCCATTTATTTTCATCACACCTACATCCCATTGTTGCCATTTATGACAAAGATGGCTTCCTTTGGTTTAATAAGATTCCATTAGAATTGGAATCTCCGACTGATGTTTGGTTGGAAATTTGAACTTCGGTGCAAAACAAAATTTTCTTTTTAAATAAAATTGATGTTCTCTCCATCGTGCATTCTTCTTGGGATGGTATTGCTCCCAAAAGTGTGAAAATTAGTTCCTAGAGGTGTTAACAAATCTTAGTCATTACAATAATTTGTGGTTCTCCAAAGCCCAAATCTAAGAAAACCTGTCCCTTATTACTAATTTTTATTTCCCTCGGGTTTTCTTGTGTATCAAGAAGCATCGACATTGAGTTCTCGGAAGATCCACAGAGCATATGCAGCATGAGCAATACAAGCCTACGGTGAACAGACGATCGCTTGATCTCAAAATCATGTCTCGAGATGTGGCCTCCACACGAATACATATGGACTGCCTTTGGCTGTCTCGTGGATGGAGCTGAGGTTTGCTCCTGAGTGCTACTGAATGAGTTAATGGCTTTGAGAATTAAATGCAAAGAATTTGTGCTTTATTATGTGGCTCTGCTAAAGTTATTCGCCACATCAATAATGAAGTCGAGTGCTAAAAAGAAATAAAAGTTGACCGCACCTGGGGGAACATCCGGGAGGTGGCACAGTGACAATGTATTCTATCGTATGGAACAAAATTTAAAGTTAGGTACACTAGAAATTAATGGGAAGAAACTAATTGAATTGATAGATAATTTTTAGCAGTTTTGAAAGATATTTAAGTATGTCATTACATTGGTATTGTGTATTTTTGTAACATGAATTTGCATGTGAAATTTGACTCATTACAATTTATATAAGTCAATAGATGACACAAAAAGGAGCTCAGCAAATAAACTTATAAAGCCAAGTCAAATCAATAACTTTGGAAGGCAGCTATGCTCACCACTATACCACCAACGCCGCCCCAAATCAATAACTTTGAAACTTAAGTCTTGGCTTAAAATTTTTATAGAGACCTTCTTAAACATGCATTGAATGCAAAAAGTTAACTTCACACTTTCTTTTCTACGTATAAACCTGAGCTACAGATACGGTCCGTAAATAATTGCACGATATACCCCCGCCTTTGTAGCTTATCACAGGAGGGTCAAATCGGAAAAAACAATTTAACCAGGCTCTGGAGGAAAGGGATGAGCAGGCCACCATGAAAGAAATAAAAGAGAAAAGAAAAAGGTGGAGAAACACTGCTCTCAAAGTATGTAGAGAGTGCATAAAGAAAGCAAAAACAGAAGTAGAAAGGAAGACACGGGCATCCAGAAAATGGAAACTAGTGTGTTCCCTATTTAAGACACATGCACAAAGCAAGCTCTTCAGAGAACCTAGAGGCCGAGGCTCAGAGTCGCCCATCTCAGCCAGGCCAGCAGCATCTGCGAGATCCCCAATGGCCTTGCCCTTTCCTTTACTGATGGCCCTGCTGGTGCTCACCTGCCAGGCGAACTGCTCTCTGGGCTGTGATCTGCCTCAGACCCACAGCCTGGGGACCAGGAGGGCCTTGGTACTCCTGGGACGAATGAGGAGAATCTCCCCTCTGTCCTGCCTGAAGGACAGAAATGACTTCGAATTCCCCCAGGAAGACTTGGATGGCCACCTGCTGCAGAAGGCCCGAGCCATCTCTGTCCTCCATGAGATGACCCAGCAGAGCTTCAACCTCTTCTGCACAAAGGGCTCATCGGCTGCTTGGGATGAGAGCCTCTTGGACAAACTCTGCACTGGACTCTATCAGCAGCTGGACGACCTGGAAGCCTGTCTGATGCCGGAGGTGGGGGTGGAAGAGACTCCCCTGGTGAACGAGGACTTCGCACTGGCCGTGAGGAAATACTTCCAAAGAATCAGTCTCTACCTGAAAGAGAAGAGGCACAGCCCTTGCGCCTGGGAGGTCGTGAGAGCAGAAATCGTGAGATCCTTCTCTTCATCAATAAACATGCGGGGAAGATTAGGGAGGAGGCAATGAGACCTGGTCCGACGTGGAAACGACTCTCATGGACGAGTACACACTATCGCACTTTCCTGAGCTCTCCGGTCGCCAAGACTGTCACTTCTGCTACAATCATGACATGAAGTGCCTCAAGTTTGTCAGATGCCTTCAGGGTGTTCAGCAGCGTCATGTTCAACCCTGCAGGGACTGGTACTTACAGACGACCGTGCAAATGTATCTATCTATTTATTTATTTAAATGTTTATTTATCTAACTGTTGATAAGATTGAAATTGTTTTTGTCAATACGCCTTTATACTGTGCTTAATAGAACAAAATATATTCTTTGTATTTTGTGAAACTATTATATTGCTTTCTGCATTAAATTTTTACTATAGAAAAATGCTTGTATTTGTTTATTCTTTAAAAAGAAAGTCCAAGCCTGTCTCTACAACCTGACGTAAAAACAGATGGTACAATTCATCTCCTCAACATTAGTGTATTCGAGCTATCGGTAAAAATGAACTTCACCTAAAAGAGGTTGTTTGTTCCCCTCAGAATACGGATGTGAACATGCTCTCTTCTATCTTTGATTCTTGGAGGGACAGAGAGCTCAAAAGAAACACACTCATACTTAATATCAGTTATGTGAAACAGTATAATGAGAAAATGAAACAACCAATAAAATTCTCTCTGCAGAAGGTAGATGGAAGCATGTCAGGAAATAGAAATAAAATTACCGATACGCCCCACAAATTGCTAGACATGTAAGTGCAAATGTCCAGCACTAGTTGGACACAGGAATTTGCAATTGGCAAGGAATTCAATGCCTGGAGGATCATAATGGCAACTGAAAGTGCAGAAATGAAGTTGGTCATGTGGGAAGAGATGACAGAGGGAGAAACAGACATTGTCTGGATTCTAAGGACCTTCAAACTTTAAAGGAAGTGGACAGAAGAGCCACAGATGAAGAAGATGGAATAGCCATCCATTATAAAGACTCACCCTTTGGAGACAAAGACGATAAATGTCTTTTCTAAACAATAAATGTGCTGAGAAGAGGAATCAGTAGATTCCACAGAAGGTGTGAACTCAAACTGCCCACTACATTGGAAAATAGACCGTACTGGCAACCTTAGTGACATCTGGTTTGTAGAACGAATAAGCAGAAACCATACTGGAGTCGGTAGAAGTGAAATGAGAGAAAAGAAGTTAGTGACCCTGAGGGAAAGACAGAAATTCGAAGAAATCTGGAAAAGAATGCGGGGTTTTTTGTGTGTATAGTTTTTCCCATTTTGCAATACATACTTTTTTCATGGTTAGAAGACATTTTTTATATATACATATATACAGACACACACACACACACACACACACACACACACAGAGAGAATATTGGTTATGAATATTCATGAGATAGAAAGCTGATTGTCAGCCCTTGTGCCCATGATGTGAGGGCCAGATTCCTACTGGCAGCACGCCCATTACCACAAATTGCATTTGTACCCTGTGTCCCCCACCCGATAATGCCTGAACTCCCTCTCCCTCCCTCAACCCCTCACTCCACTTTGTAGCCCATGGAATGCTCTGTCCCTCTGCAAGTCCAACACACTGCTATGGACTTTCTTTCCTTCCTTCTTTCTCTCACAGCTCCTTACATAAGTGAGCACATGTGATATTTATACCTCTGTGCTTTGCTTATTTCACTCAACATAAATTTCTCCAGGCTCATCCATGTTGTTGCAAATGGGAGTATGTCATTCTTTTTCGTGGCAGAGTAGTATTCCATGCTCTGTGTTGTGGGGAGGGGGGGTGTATTTAAATGTATATGTCACAGTTTCCTTATTCATTCATCCATTAAAGGATATTGTTATATTTACTGTAAAAGAAAATTGTTCTAGTTAAGTCTGTACTGTCACTTTGCCCAAAAACTCTCTGGAGCCACATCATGTTTGCTATCCGGGATTTAACGACTTTATGCATAGTTGAGAGAATTGCAGAACCAAGACTGAGCTGGCCATCACACAGCTGGGGGTGACAGCTAATGAACTTCAGCACCCAGCTGCTCACCTACCTCTCCAGGTCCCACCCAGGCTCTGGATTGTAGATTTTGGCTGCGTAAGACGAGAGAGGGAAAGACAAGAGCCAGGTCATGACTACAGTGGTGAGGAAGGTATTTGGGTGATCGTGATGCAGTGTCACCTGGAAGCGGCTCAGTTTGAAGGCAGCCACACCTCCATCTTCGCGACTGCTAGTGCCCTGTGCTGTAGTGGGCAAGGCCCCATGCTGTAGAGCACAAGGTCCCAGAGATGACAAGCCAGGCGTAGAAGCACAGCGAATACCAGGAGATGCAGTGCCAAGTCTGCACACGTGTCTACACCACAGGGGCCGGTGAAGAAAACCAGGAGCTCACTGTGCATGGGGTTCACCATTTGGGAGTTCTGATTCCACTGGAAGGAGACTGCACCCATCAGATGATGCTCATTTGCTCAATAAACAAAACTGAGCATCAAGACCTGTGAAGAAGTTCTAAGAACCAACAGTAGCTCGAAAACTCAGATTGTAAGAAATGGGACAAAATCTGGTGTACTGGGTTCCTGCTTACACAGATAGAAATTGCAAAATTTCTTGCATTTAGGTTACAACTCTGCTTGGCATACAATTGTTTTTTTCAACTAGGTTCTCCCAAGATACCGACACTGCGTAAATCTGAGTGCCCCAACACTGACTGAATGTCATGATGCCATCTGCCAAGGATCAACTCCCTCGTTATGTCAGGAACATTACAAGCAGAATTCCTCTTGGGGGATCTCTTTTTCTTCATCCAGGTCTTGACAGATTTTACAAGCCCACATTAGGCAGTCTGGGGTGCGTCAGTGGGAGACCCACTCGTTGAGGTTACTGAATATAAAACACTTTAATGTAAGCAAGACCCACTGCCGACCTCCTCCCCAGTCCACCTTTCCTTCTTCATCTACTCATGTTTCAAAGGCCGACTCTGTAGCCATGCCTACAACGGTCCTTGGAGAAAACCCTCAAGCACGTCAGGGAGAAGAGGCAACCGCACAAGACTCAGTACCTGACCTGGAAACCTCTTTCACCCCATTCTCTCCTGTGGGTGACAGAAGGCCAGATGGGGCCCATCCAATAGGGTGCACGGGTGTGCAGAGGTCCCTCTGAAGCAGAGGATGACAGTCAGGACAAACATCAACAACAGCGAAACAGAAGGCCTTGGAAGACACTAAGCAGGAGAAGATGAAATAGACGATGCAGGAATGGAGACCATCCATCCATGGGAGAAGAGTCTCTTTATCAGGACGGGTGATTAGTAGAGAAGCCTGGGCACAAGGAAGCCCAGTTCCTGCCATAGATCCCACCAGAGAATACATCAAAAACAGAATGAGGCATTTCTTTCCATGCTTTCATGTATATAAAAGGGGGAGGGAACCAAAATATCCCGATTTCATGCTCCAGAAGGAGCCTAGGCTCCCAGCCAGGATGGGACAGTCTAGACCAAGGATGGCAGGTCCATCCCACCATCCTCACGCCTGCCCCGGACACTGGGTCTGGGGTTCTGTTTCCTCTGGTCCGTGGACGGTTTTCCTTCACTGTCTACTCTCCAGAAAACTCCTTTCAAAGAAATGTTTTCAGAAAATTCGAAATATTTCATGGTTTTTCATAGTATGCATTCTCTGAAAAGGAGGTGTAATGTGAACAGCAAAATTGATTCTTCACGAATATGTTTGTTTCTCCTAAAGAAAGAGTGTTTTCTTTTTTCTCTGCTACATTTGGTGGAAGGTTCACAAATCCCAGGCACTGGGGCTTAGATAAAAGAGGAGATCGGCTCCCGCACTCACTGGGCGCTCACTTGGAGTTTCCAAAGCTGAGCGAGGTCAAGGAGGGAGTGTGATGGGGACAAGGCACACCCACCACCCTCTCAGGTTCCTTCATTCATCATTCTGAAAATGGTATCTTAAGGACAAATGCAAAAACCTAACAGCTTGACAAACATTTGGGCTTAAATACATGAGCAAATCCATTAAAGAACACGCCTCGGGACCTAGACTGATCAGTCCTTCCCCTCTGCTCCGTTCTGATACTGAACTACAGACAGCCATGGGTTGGGATACCTGGGGTTACACAGGCATCCCAGGACCAGGAATGTCCCACTCAGCCTCCAGGAACAGCATGAGACAGGACACATGACATATCCCAAACGGGGACCTGGAAAAAAATGCTGACGGACTGGAGAAGAGATGGACAGCCCTAGAACAGAGTCAGGGATATAGCTGCTCATCGGAGAAAGACAAAATAGGTAAAACAACTAGGAGGGTACTTCAAAAACTTCATGGAAAGATTCATATGATCCTTCAGTTCTCTTCTTCCACAGGCTCTTTGAAGTAACCTCATATTAATCCATAGACAAGCAACAGAGCACTTCTTTTCTGGGCAATTGTGAAAAGAGTGATACTCAAAACAAATATTGAAAACCCTGAAATAATAGGACAGGTTTCCCTAACAATGTCCTATTACAGTGTTTCCTCATGTTTTTATGCTTGCCTCGTACGTAGAGGGGAAAACTAACTCGTGTAGAATATTTCCCAAAGACTCTACAGTACATGAAATCCAATTCTAAAATCATGTCATCTATCTGTGATTTTTATTGTAAACATATTTTTTGTGTTATTGGGTTTCAATGACAATAAATTTAATATTTCTTTATTTGTACACCAATGTTTATATCTGCATTATTCACAAAAGGCAAAACACGGAGACAACTGAAATGTCCATTAATGGATGAATGGATAAACAAATATCACATATACATACAATGGAAAACCAGCCTTAAAAGGAATGAAATTTTGATACAGGAAGCTGGAAGACATGAAGCCTAGTGAAACAAGCCACACACAAAAGTACAAATGCTGTATGATTCCACTTTATATGGAAGTACCTACAGTAGTCAAATTCATAGACACGGAAAGTCGAATAGTGATTGCCAGGGCCGGGGAAAGAGGAGAATGGAGAGTTATTGTTTAACAGGCACAGAATTTCAGTTGGGAATGATAAAAACATTCTGCAGATAAATTGTGATGATGATTGCACGCCCATGCACTTAATGACACTGAACTGTACACTTAAAATAGTTAAAATGGTAGGTTTTACGTATATTTTACCACAATAAAAATTTAAACAATTAAAAAATTATAATCCTCTTCAAGGTTGAGGATTTATTGTCAGAATAGCAATGGCAAGTGGTGAAGGGTTGTGGGCTCCTCTTGTCTCCCTCACTTCCATTGACACCATCCTCTATAACTTTACGAGTGGTTATTGTCTCCTATTTGTCAATAAATCTAATATTTAATAAGAACTCATAAGACAGGACCAATTAAGTACTGTATGACGATTTAAAAAAACACAAAAGAAAGACGAGGACCAGGGGACTTGGGGAAGACGGGTGAAGAGTGGATGTGCAGGCTGTGGGTGCAGAAGTGCCACGCAGGTGGCCACGTGTTGCCGGTGCTCAGGAGAAGCGTAGCAGGTCACAGAAAGACCCTTCGGTGCACACGCAGGTGCTGAAGGGAAACCTTAGAACTCCTACCTACTTTTATTTTTGTCTTAGGTGTTAGATGGTTCATAGGAACTTGCACTATGTAAACACTGACGGGCCCTGGGGCGCTCGCCGCCACCCGTCATGTTCACGGTCCGGGCAGGAGTCCAGTGAGCGCTCTTCCTCCCCACGCGCAGGGTCTGGCAGTGCACCTCGCTCACTCACATGCTGTCAGCACCCCGCGCTCTCCCGCAGTGTGTGCACCCAGTCAAGCGGACACGCAATGTGTACAAGTAGCGTCTAGTGTTAACTAAACCGACAGTTACTACATGAGCAAGTGAGGAAAAGTTTCCTGTCTAGAAAGAATGACCAAAGTGCACTCTCATTATGCAACCACCCCGTGAAGGAGAATCTGGCCAAGGTGATGCTGGCTCTGTTGGGAGGAACTCTTCTTCGAGGCACGTGTACTGGCTCTGGAACAATTAACCAATCAGACCTGATATTTACAAAGGAGTAAAAAGCAAACATGAAAATGATCGAGAAAGGCTATTTAAAATTGGAATGTATGTTTTCCTCCTCCTGCCCAGGGTCTCTTCCATCTCCTGCACCACACAGGGCTCCAGAGACTCTAGTGAGTCATCGAGTCCAGTGAGGAATTTCAGCCCTCGTGCGGGGGAAGTTGGAGATCTGTTGGATAATCTCATGGGGAACAGAGGTGGCTTGAGCCTTTTGGAATTTGCCACCATCCAGCTGCTCCAGGGGAACTGAATACGTTCTCCTCCTTCGGATGGGAAAAAAGGAAGATTCTCCCACCTGGGTGCAGAACTGTGGAGGTCGGTCTCCTGCCTTGGCAGGTCACGGACCTGGGTCAGGTCACAGCGAACGGTGCAGAGAGAACTGGAGCACATCATCTTCAGTGTCACCAGGTGATAGAATTTGGATGTGTTGTCCCCACCGAAACTCATGTGGAAATCTGGTCCTCAATGTGGCAGTGCTGGAAGCTGAGTCATGGGGGGCGGATCCCTCATGAATGGATTCATGTTCTCCCTGGGGGAAGTGGGGCCCTAGTGAAATCTTGCTCTATTAGTTCCCTGGAGAGCTGGTTGTATAAAAGACCCTGGCATCTCCTCCCTGCCTCTCTTGCTTCCTCTCACCATGTGATCTGCTTGTACCCGCCGGTGCCTGCCGTTTTCCACCATGAGTAGAGGAAGCCTGAGGTCCATGCCAGAATCAGCTGTCCCAGAATCATAAGACAAACAAACCTCTGTTCTTTCCAAATTACCTAGTCTCAGATATTCTCTTAGAGCAACACAAAATGGGCCAATGCACCAGGGAGGAGGTAGCGCGGCCACTGGGGGGATGGAGGTGTCAGGCATCGACCCAGCTGCTATCAGCACCTTCTTGCATGTGAGAGTCTGACACGGCGAGCCCAGGGTTTGCAGCTTTTGGGCTTGTCCCAGTTTTGTTTCCACTTCCTTTCACTTTGTCTTCCATTTACGAGCCTCAGATAATGTCATGACTTCAACACTGCGCTCGTGTTATTACACTGGAAGTTCAACACGTTCATCAAAAATGAAAGAAATCTCAATCCAGTAGGAAATATTCATACAAATGAGAACCAAAGTTGAAATAAATACGTCTCAATATATGTCTCTTTTCAAATTCTAGCACTTAGAGATTTGATCCTGTACAGCATTATTAAATTTCTTCGATTGCACTGAAATACAAGTTGCCTCCTCTGTCGGCATTTCCCTATTAAAGGACTCGTTCACTAGATTTGATGCCTTCCACCTTTCTTCACAGGAGCCATAGCTCATATTTTCCGACATAATCGATAGATAATAGCAGCATAGAGCTGAGGCATTAATTCATTAGTTCTCTTCGTCTGTCACCAGTAATGTGTTGACTGCATATACATGAGTGATAACATGCTTGGCAATGTGGATCCAGTTATAACTGAGACAGGGAAACTGTGAGAAAACTTTAGTAGTTGTCAGTACTAGTTTTCCAGTGGAAATTGGAGAGATTAAATCACATAAACTTGCAAGTTACTTGCTGAGAATCTGAACATAGTAAAAAAATAGTTACCGTGAGTATTGATATAACAAATATCGTAATCCTCTGTAGAGTCTGCATTCAACCGAGTCAAGCCAAGAGAAGCTTTCAGTGCAGCTCCCTTGACACGCTCAGGGCCAGTCACATTGGTGCCTCTCAAATGGAAACTCCACGAGGGGGACCGTCTGCAGGCCTGTGCAGGAGCAGAGCCCAGGCTGCCAGTGTTGGAGCAGTGCCTGGTGCAGAAGAGAAACTGCCCAGCACCCTTGAAGCACCTTCCGGGGAACCGGTGTGGCAGGAAGTCGAGTGACAGAAAATGGCTGCTCTGTGAACAGTTTACAAATGAAATACTAATCTGTCCTTCACAGTCAGTCAGTTTCACCCACGTTTGGTGATATATTTTGAAGCAGGGATTTAAAAAAAGAAAATTGGAAAGGACAGAAAAAAGGTTTAAAAATATACGGAGTATATATATTGTATAAAAATACATGTAGTATATCTATTTTCTTCTTATTCTAAAATAATATATATGTAAATATATGTAAACATAAGTATACCTATGAATCTAACTGTATATACATATATAATCCAACATTATAAATATATAAATATTAGATAATATGTAATACTGTATGTATAATTATCTTTACATATAATATAAACAAAGTATTTGCATTGACATATAATTACCTATGCATATAAAATATATATAATTTTAAGCATATATAAAATGCATTTAAATATATAAGTTATTTGTATTGGGGCTTTTTTTGAAGGGAGGGTGAGTGGACATTCCTTGATTTTCAACCACGGATAATCACAATACTAATTCAAAAGCTATTTCCTGGGCTGGAATTAGGGAGTACTTTCCTCAAGCCAAAAATTTAAGGAGGCCGCAATCTAAGGAATCGACACAAATGATATTTCCATGCCGTATGAAAAATGAAAATTAGTGAAAAACTATCCAGGAGAAACAAAGTAATACAATTTTAAGTAAAGACCAGAAATGACCGTGCACTTGCAAATCCCTCAGAGTCTCACCAGGGAGAAGGGAGACTGTGGCAATTGCATGGTCATCAAGTGTGGCAAATTGCACTCACTCTATGCCACTCTCACCCAAGAGCGTTGAAGGTTCTGACCGGCTAAATGCCCTCAACTGCTCCTACACGACACTGCTCCTTTTTCTTCCTAGCAACACAAGTCACGGTGGCGTTCTGCGAAAGAAGTTTCAGCAACCTCAGGTGAAAGAGCAATGATCGAAGATTAATCCTGAATCACAAGAAACCTAAACATGGCCGTTCTGTCCGTTGAAAAGTAAAGTAGCACCTTGCAAATATCGTGGAGTTTCCCTCCTTTAATGCTAGGAAAGTAAAATTACATAAAAACGATCTAAATCAAATAATGCCGCTTTAATTTGCCTAGATTCCTTTTTTCAAAGACTTGAACGTCCTGACTCAGAAACATGGGCCACTGAAAACTCCGACGACCCCACAGGGGGGCGCACGTCCCTCCTCCCGGCCCCGGCCCCGGCCCCGGCCCCGGCCCCGACTCCATCCCTGTTCCCGGCCCCAGCCCCGGCCCGGGCCCCGGCCCCGGTCCCGGCCCCGGCCCCGGCCCCGGCTCCGTCCCTGTTCCCGGCACCGGCCCCGGTCCCGGCCCCAGTCACGGTCCCGGCGGTATCACCGCCGTCGTCCCCGCTCACTCGCCGGACGCTCCCGCACTCGGGCTGCTCCCGGACCCGCTGTCTACCCGGCTCCCCTTTCCCAGGCTGTCCCGGCCTCGCGTCCCCCACTCCTGCGGAATCTGTGACCATCACAGCCCGTGCGGTCGCGAGCCCTCGGGTCCCGACTCAATGGGTTTCCCCGTCAAACTCAGTCTCGCTGCGGCTTCTACGCGAAAGAAAGCCCCGAGCACAGGGAGCAGCTCAGACACTCACGGCCCTCACCGAAGAAAACTGGGTCGCGCCAAGCCGCGGCGGAGCTCTCTCCGCAGCCATCGGAGGAAAATGTTCTCCACACTATTTAAGCAGCACCGGTTCGGCGCGACAAGCGGCGACGTCTGCTCTCTCGGGCTGTGGCACCCTCTGAAACCAAAAGCGGCCGAGTCCGTCCGCGTTTCCGGAACCGGAGGCTCAGAAAAGGCCGTTCGCGCGCCCTCTCGCGGCCGCCTCGAGAATCACTGAAATTCTCAATGGTCCACATCTGCCTGCTCATGGCGGGAGTGGTGCTCTGCTCCGTCCCTGCCTGCTCATCTGTCTGGGGCATGCCTTCCAGCCATGGCCTGGAAAACCGGCAAGCCATCATGCTAGTGAGACGGATGAAAAAGATCCCATCTCACTCATGCTTCAAGGACAGGAAGAACTTCAATTTTCCTTGGACAGGAGAAAATATCACCCCAATCCAGAAGACACATGCCACCTGTTTCCGTGGTCAGATGCTCCAGCAGATCCTCAGCCTCCTCAAAAGAGAGAACAGCCATGCTGCTTGGGATGCGATCCTCCTCGATAAACTACTCTTCAGCCTTGAGAAGAGCCTGCGACAAGTGCAGATGACAAATGGAGAAACTCTCTCTTGTCCTGATTTGGGAAATGACGTTCGGAAGTATTTCCAAGAAATGATTGGTTATCTGAGGGAAAAGAAATACAGCCCCTGTGCCTGGGAGGTGGTCAGAGTGGAAATTGAAGTGCGCTTAGTCCTCATTCACCGCCTTCAGAGCAACGTCAGGAAATGACGTAGAAGTTATACTCAGGACCCTCCCTAACCAATTACACGATTGTTTACCAGGCCCCCCAAAGCAAGCTAAACTCACACATTTGCACCAGCTGAAAAACATCTGAATCCTAAATCATGGGATTATGTAAAACATACGTTCTACATCGTGAATTTACAGTAGAATGATTAGAGAGAATAACATGGTGTCTTGTCCTAAATAAATACTGTCATGATTTATAATTTTCATTATCTGTTTCAATTCTTGAGTGGTGCTTGTTGTTTCCGAAGTTGGAAGTTTAATTGTTTACAGACATGGTTCTTCAGTCTAGAATTTGGTGAAGGGCATTTGTCAGTCAAGTTGATGCTCGCTCCGGTAACAGAACAAAAGAAAACCACCAGTAGTTAGATGATAATACAAACTTATCTTTCCTTTATAGAAGAGCTCAGTGTTGGCCTCCTCTGAGCGGGGTTTCAGGGACCTCACAACCTACTATTTTGCAGCTTTGCCATCATCAACATATAAGTTCAAACAGGTTTGCGACGCTTGAGGCTACTGTGCTCAGTCGATATGGAAAAAATTATATGGTGGATCACTTGTAGGATGCTTTGAAGGACCCATGCTGCACAGGGTGAACATCACTTCCAACCGTATTTACTCAGCCTGGATTCATGCTCGTCGGATACCTAAGTGCAAAGGAGAGGGGAAAGAGAGTCCGACTGGGGGATTAGTGAGAAGAGAATATATGTTCTTTGAATAAGACCACTCTTTATTTTCACACTGTGTGTACTAACAGTATTTGTAAGAGAAAATTAACTGGCATTCTTGCTAGGCACAGTTTATTTCAAAATCTGATGCCAACTCTGATTCCACAATTTAGACTCAGGGAAAACGACACGGATGTCATTCATTAAAGTTCACAGCGACACTGACTGAATCTTGGAAAGAGTTAAGTGATTCCCAAAGGCACAGGCCAAAATTGAAAAACAGACAAGTGTATAGGGACAAGGTCCCCAAACACATTGTAACATTCACATCGTCTCCGTATTATCGGAAAAGACAAGGAATGTGCGATCAGGCAAGGCGTTGCGCTTCCTTGAGGGGCACTGAAGTAAAAGTGGAAGGTGGGTCTTCCATTTGCAACCAGGCCCTGTGGCACATCCTGAGGTTCTAAATATTAAAACTACAAATGGGAAGAAAGCATCTCTACAATCAAGTGTTTGTGTTTTGTTTTTTAAATCGTCACAAAATCTTCCATTACAATTTCCCTGCATGAAGCGGGAAGAGCTTACAAATTCTTTAGATCTATTGTCTTCCCAATTCATGTCTCCAGTATGTATTGGTATTATTCTTTCCACTGTTATTATAATGATTATTCCTTTCATAAATATTGACTGAGCTCCGGAAATGATAGGAACTAGGCTAAGATGCCCAGGAAACAAGACCGCATAAGACGACTCCTCTGACCAAGAGTAACTTACGGACTCATGGCGACCTATATTCTTAGGACGAAGTTCATTCGAAGGTTCAGTGTAATAAAGACATCATCTCTGACAGCTAGGAGAAATAATATAGCCATGTGTAAAGAAGGGGTGTCCTTTGAAATTGTGAATTCCCTTGCTTCTTGCTGGAGACATGACAAGACGATGAGTCAACTTCTGAGTCCATTTATCCACAAGGAGAAAACAAGGGATGCATTTCTCGCTTCCCCGTTATCCAGAGAGCATATTGCACTCTCACAAGTTTGCCTTTTCTGTGTGTAAACTCTTGTGGTTGTTGTGTCTCCCTTGACTCTCTTGAAAGCTGGATCCAGCAAAGCTGAAACCAACCCCTGGACCAGCAGTGATTGCTTTTCCTGGAGCCCATGCCCGTTTGCTACCTTTGACCTGCGTCCCTTCCACCACTTTTCTTCTGCTCTGCCGCATCCCCTCATCTGCCCCTTGGCTGGGCTCAATTTAGCTAAATTATCCTTCGTCGTGTCCTTTGCAGTGGGATATTGCTTTCCTTGTGACGTTTGATCACACTGAGGTACATATATTGGCTTTCTTGGTATTCCCATTCCTTGGGAGGGAAAATGCAGCAACTTTCCTTTCTATGTAAAAGGAAATGGGAAAGAAAGATCTCTGGTGTCTCGCCAGCGGTACACAACAATTGAACAGCCATTTATTTTCATCACACCTACATCCCATTGTTGCCATTTATGACAAAGATGGCTTCCTTTGGTTTAATAAGATTCCATTAGAATTGGAATCTCCGACTGATGTTTGGTTGGAAATTTGAACTTCGGTGCAAAACAAAATTTTCTTTTTAAATAAAATTGATGTTCTCTCCATCGTGCATTCTTCTTGGGATGGTATTGCTCCCAAAAGTGTGAAAATTAGTTCCTAGAGGTGTTAACAAATCTTAGTCATTACAATAATTTGTGGTTCTCCAAAGCCCAAATCTAAGAAAACCTGTCCCTTATTACTAATTTTTATTTCCCTCGGGTTTTCTTGTGTATCAAGAAGCATCGACATTGAGTTCTCGGAAGATCCACAGAGCATATGCAGCATGAGCAATACAAGCCTACGGTGAATAGACGATCGCTTGATCTCAAAATCATGTCTCGAGATGTGGCCTCCACACGAATACATATGGACTGCCTTTGGCTGTCTCGTGGATGGAGCTGAGGTTTGCTCCTGAGTGCTACTGAATGAGTTAATGGCTTTGAGATTTAAATGCAAAGAATTTGTGCTTTATTATGTGGCTCTGCTAAAGTTATTCGCCACATCAATAATGAAGTCGAGTGCTAAAAAGAAATAAAAGTTGACCGCACCTGGGGGAACATCCGGGAGGTGGCACAGTGACAATGTATTCTATCGTATGGAACAAAATTTAAAGTTAGGTACACTAGAAATTAATGGGAAGAAAATAATTGAATTGATAGATAATTTTTAGCAGTTTTGAAAGATATTTAAGTATGTCATTACATTGGTATTGTGTATTTTTGTAACATGAATTTGCATGTGAAATTTGACTCATTACAATTTATATAAGTCAATAGATGACACAAAAAGGAGCTCAGCAAATAAACTTATAAAGCCAAGTCAAATCAATAACTTTGAAACTTAAGTCTTGGCTTAAAATTTTTATAGAGACCTTCTTAAACATGCATTGAATGCAAAAAGTTAACTTCACACTTTCTTTTCTACGTATAAACCTGAGCTACAGATACGGTCCGTAAATAATTGCACGATATACCCCCGCCTTTGTAGCTTATCAC
Source organism: Cynocephalus volans (assembly GCF_027409185.1). Lineage (NCBI taxonomy): Eukaryota > Metazoa > Chordata > Mammalia > Dermoptera > Cynocephalidae > Cynocephalus > Cynocephalus volans. Next base: position 62,519,527 of record NC_084475.1, on the reverse strand, counting down.
AGGAGGGTCAATTCGGAAAAAACAATTTAACCAGGCTCTGGAGGAAAGGGATGAGCAGGCCACCATGAAAGAAATAAAAGAGAAAAGAAAAAGGTGGAGAAACGCTGCTCTCAAAGTATGTAGAGAGTGCATAAAGAAAGCAAAAACAGAAGTAGAAAGGAAGACACGGGCATCCAGAAAATGGAAACTAGTGTGTTCCCTATTTAAGACACATGCACAAAGCAAGCTCTTCAGAGATCCTAGAGGCCGAGGCTCAGAGTCGCCCATCTCAGCCAGGCCAGCAGCATCTGCGAGATCCCCAATGGCCTTGCCCTTTCCTTTACTGATGGCCCTGCTGGTGCTCAGCTGCCAGGCGACCTGCTCTCTGGGCTGTGATCTGCCTCAGACCCACAGCCTGGGGACCAGGAGGGCCTTGGTACTCCTGGGACGAATGAGGAGAATCTCCCCTCTGTCCTGCCTGAAGGACAGAAATGACTTCGGATTCCCCCAGGAAGACTTGGATGGCCACCAGCTGCAGAAGGCCCGAGCCATCTCTGTCCTCCATGAGATGACCCAGCAGAGCTTCAACCTCTTCTGCACAAAGGGCTCATCGGCTGCTTGGGATGAGAGCCTCTTGGACAAACTCTGCACTGGACTCTATCAGCAGCTGGACGACCTGGAAGCCTGTCTGATGCCGGAGGTGGGGGTGGAAGAGACTCCCCTGGTGAACGAGGACTTCGCACTGGCCGTGAGGAAATACTTCCAAAGAATCAGTCTCTACCTGAAAGAGAAGAGGCACAGCCCTTGCGCCTGGGAGGTCGTGAGAGCAGAAATCGTGAGATCCTTCTCTTCATCAATAAACATGCGGGGAAGATTAGGGAGGAGGCAATGAGACCTGGTCCGACGTGGAAACGACTCTCATGGACGAGTACACACTATCGCACTTTCCTGAGCTCTCCGGTCGCCAAGACTGTCACTTCTGCTACAATCACGACATGAAGTGCCTCAAGTTTGTCAGATGCCTTCAGGGTGTTTCAGCAGCGTCATGTTCAACCCTGCAGGGACTGGTACTTACAGACGACCGTGCAAATGTATCTATCTATTTATTTATTTAAATGTTTATTTATCTAACTGTTGACAAGATTGAAATTGTTTTTGTCAATACGCCTTTATACTGTGCTTAATAGAACAAAATATATTCTTTGTATTTTGTGAAACTGTTATATTGCTTTCTGCATTAAATTTTTACTATAGAAAAATGCTTGTATTTGTTTATTCTTTAAAAAGAAAGTCCAAGCCTGTCTCTACAACCTGACGTAAAGACAGATGGTACAATTCATCTCCTCAACATTAGTGTATTCGAGCTATCGGTAAAAATGAACTTCACCTAAAAGAGGTTGTTTGTTCCCCTCAGAATACGGATGTGAACATGCTCTCTTCTATCTTTGATTCTTGGAGGGAAAGAGAGCTCAAAAGAAAAACACTCATACTTAATATCAGTTATGTGAAACAGTATAATGAGAAAATGAAACAACCAATAAAATTCTCTCTGCAGAAGGTAGATGGAAGCATGTCAGGAAATAGAAATAAAATTACCGATACGCCCCACAAATTGCTAGACATGTAAGTGCAAATGTCCAGCACTAGTTGGACACAGGAATTTGCAATTGGCAAGGAATTCAATGCCTGGAGGATCATAATGGCAACTGAAAGTGCAGAAATGAAGTTGGTCATGTGGGAAGAGATGACAGAGGGAGAAACAGACATTGTCTGGATTCTAAGGACCTTCAAACTTTAAAGGAAGTGGACAGAAGAGCCACAGATGAAGAAGATGGAATAGCCATCCATTATAAAGACTCACCCTTTGGAGACAAAGACGATAAATGTCTTTTCTAAACAATAAATGTGCTGAGAAGAGGAATCAGTAGATTCCACAGAAGGTGTGAACTCAAACTGCCCACTACATTGGAAAATAGACCGTACTGGCAACCTTAGTGACATTTGGTTTGTAGAACGAATAAGCAGAAACCATACTGGAGTCGGTAGAAGTGAAATGAGAGAAAAGAAGTTAGTGACCCTGAGGGAAAGACAGAAATTCGAAGAAATCTGGAAAAGAATGCGGGGTTTTTTGTGTGTATAGTTTTTCCCATTTTGCAATACATACTTTTTTCATGGTTAGAAGACATTTTTTATATATACATATATACAGACACACACACACACACACACACAGAGAGAGAGAGAATATTGTTTATGAATATTCATGAGATAGAAAGCTGATTGTCAGCCCTTGTGCCCATGATGTGAGGGCCAGATTCCTACTGGCAGCACGCCCGTTACCACAAATTGCATTTGTACCCTGTGTCCCCCACCCGATAATGCCCGAACTCCCTCTCCCTCCCTCAACCCCTCACTCCACTTTGTAGCCCATGGAATGCTCTGTCCCTCTGCAAGTCCAACACACTGCTATGGACTTTCTTTCCTTCCTTCTTTCTCTCACAGCTCCTTACATAAGTGAGCACATGTGATATTTATACCTCTGTGCTTTGCTTATTTCACTCAACATAAATTTCTCCAGGCTCATCCATGTTGTTGCAAATGGGAGTATGTCATTCTTTTTTGTGGCAGAGTAGTATTCCATGCTCTGTGTTGTGGGGAGGGGGGGGTGTATTTAAATGTATATGTCACAGTTTCCTTATTCATTCATCCATTAAAGGATATTGTTATATTTACTGTAAAAGAAAATTGTTCTAGTTAAGTCTGTACTGTCACTTTGCCCAAAAACTCTCTGGAGCCACATCATGTTTGCTATCCGGGATTTAACGACTTTATGCATAGTTGAGAGAATTGCAGAACCAAGACTGAGCTGGCCATCACACAGCTGGGGGTGACAGCTAATGAACTTCAGCACCCAGCTGCTCACCTACCTCTCCAGGTCCCACCCAGGCTCTGGATTGTAGATTTTGGCTGCGTAAGACGAGAGAGGGAAAGACAAGAGCCAGGTCATGACTACAGTGGTGAGGAAAGTATTTGGGTAATCGTGATGCAGTGTCACCTGGAAGCGGCTCAGTTTGAAGGCAGCCACACCTCCATCTTCGCGACTGCTAGTGCCCTGTGCTGTAGTGGGCAAGGCCCCATGCTGTAGAGCACAAGGTCCCAGAGATGACAAGCCAGGCGTAGAAGCACAGCGAATACCAGGAGATGCAGTGCCAAGTCTGCACACGTGTCTACACCACAGGGGCCGGTGAAGAAAACCAGGAGCTCACTGTGCATGGGGTTCACCATTTGGGAGTTCTGATTCCACTGGAAGGAGACTGCACCCATCAGATGATGCTCATTTGCTCAATAAACAAAACTGAGCATCAAGACCTGTGAAGAAGTTCTAAGAACCAACAGTAGCTCGAAAACTCAGATTGTAAGAAATGGGACAAAATCTGGTGTACTGGGTTCCTGCTTACACAGATAGAAATTGCAAAATTTCTTGCATTTAGGTTACAACTCTGCTTGGCATACAATTGTTTTTTTCAACTAGGTTCTCCCAAGATACCGACACTGCGTAAATCTGAGTGCCCCAACACTGACTGAATGTCATGATGCCATCTGCCAAGGATCAACTCCCTCGTTATGTCAGGAACATTACAAGCAGAATTCCTCTTGGGGGATCTCTTTTCTTCATCCAGGTCTTGACAGATTTTACAAGCCCACATTAGGCAGTCTGGGGTGCGTCAGTGGGAGACCCACTCGTTGAGGTTACTGAATATAAAACACTTTAATGTAAGCAAGACCCACTGCCGACCTCCTCCCCAGTCCACCTTTCCTTCTTCATCTACTCATGTTTCAAAGGCCGACTCTGTAGCCATGCCTACAACGGTCCTTGGAGAAAACCCTCAAGCACGTCAGGGAGAAGAGGCAACCGCACAAGACTCAGTACCTGACCTGGAAACCTCTTTCACCCCATTCTCTCCTGTGGGTGACAGAAGGCCAGATGGGGCCCATCCAATAGGGTGCACGGGTGTGCAGAGGTCCCTCTGAAGCAGAGGATGACAGTCAGGACAAACATCAACAACAGCGAAACAGAAGGCCTTGGAAGACACTAAGCAGGAGAAGATGAAATAGACGATGCAGGAATAGAGACCATCCATCCATGGGAGAAGAGTCTCTTTATCAGGACGGGTGATTAGTAGAGAAGCCTGGGCACAAGGAAGCCCAGTTCCTGCCTTAGATCCCACCAGAGAATACATCAAAAACAGAATGAGGCATTTCTTTCCATGCTTTCATGTATATAAAAGGGGGAGGGAACCAAAATATCCCGATTTCGTGCTCCAGAAGGAGCCTAGGCTCCCAGCCAGGATGGGGCAGTCTAGACCAAGGATGGCAGGTCCATCCCACCATCCTCACGCCTGCCCCGGACACTGGGTCTGGGGTTCTGTTTCCTCTGGTCCGTGGACGGTTTTCCTTCACTGTCTACTCTCCAGAAAACTCCTTTCAAAGAAATGTTTTCAGAAAATTCGAAATATTTCATGGTTTTTCATACTACAAATTCTCTGAAAATGTGGTGTAATGTGAACAGCAAAATTGATTCTTCACGAATATGTTTGTTTCTCCTAAAGAAAGAGTGTTTTCTTTTTTCTCTGCTACATTTGGTGGAAAGTTCGCAAATCCCAGGCACTGGGGCTTAGATAAAAGAGGAGATCGGCTCCCGCACTCACTGGGCGCTCACTTGGAGTTTCCAAAGCTGAGCGAGGTCAAGGATGGAGTGTGATGGGGACAAGGCACACCCACCACCCTCTCAGGTTCCTTCATTCATCATTCTGAAAATGGTAACTTAAGGACAAATGCAAAAACCTAACAGCTTGACAAACACTTGGGCTTAAATACATGAGCAAATCCATTAAAGAACATGCCTTGGGACTTAGACTGATCAGTCCTTCCCTCTGCTCCGTTCTGATACTGAACTACAGACAGCCATGGGTTGGGATACCTGGGGTTTCACAGGCATCCCAGGACCAGGAATGTCCCACTCAGCCTCCAGGAACAGCATGAGACAGGACACATGACATATCCCAAACGTGGACCTGGAAAAAAATGCTGACGGACTGGAGAAGAGATGGACAGCCCTAGAACAGTCAGGGATATAGCTGCTCATCGGAGAAAGACAAAATAGGTAAAACAACTAGGAGGGTACTTCAAAAACTTCATGGAAAGATTCATATGATCCTTCAGTTCTCTTCTTCCACAGGCTCTTTGAAGTAACCTCATATTAATCCATAGACAAGCAACAGAGCAATTCTTTTCGGGCAATTGTGAAAAGAGTGATACTCAAAACAAATATTGAAAACCCTGAAATAATAGGACAGGTTTCCATAACAATGTCCTATTACAGTGTTTCGTCACGTTTTTATGCTTGCCTCGTACATAGAGGGGAAAACTAACTCGTGTAGAATATTTCCCAAAGACTCTACAGTACATGAAATCCAATTCTAAAATCATGTCATCTATCTGTGATTTTTATTGTAAACATATTTTTTGTGTTATTGGGTTTCAATGACAATAAATTTAATATTTCTTTATTTGTACACCAATGTTTATATCTGCATTATTCACAAAAGGCAAAAGACGGAGACAACTGAAATGTCCATTAATGGATGAATGGATAAACAAATATCACATATACATACAATGGAAAACCAGCCTTAAAAGGAATGAAATTTTGATACAGAAATCCGGAATACAAAACTTCCAATATCACCCATAATTCACAATAAAGAATTCTACACTGGAATTCCTTTCTATCTGACATTTGTGTGATATTAAGCCACCCTTAATCTCTTTGAGCTTCAGTTTTCTCATCAATAAAATCGGTTCCAAATATTTATATAGTTGTTATGAATATTAAATGTACTTAGCATAGTATCTTCTATAGAGTAGGAATTGAAAATATAGTAGGTATTTTCCTATTTTTTTCATACAAGTATGGCTGTATATATGGGAATATTATTTGTCTTTCTATAAAAGCCATAGGCACTGTGTCCTACCTTCAGTAAGCGACCTCCACAGGAGGCAGACTAAAACCCCAGAACTCTGTTATGAATTCTAGACAGGCTGAAAAATTGTCACTCCTCATTTCAAAGAAGTGTCCTATATATACTCAGTCAGGCAATGGCGGCTTGTATAATACCTGAGAGTGGGGAAGAACTTTCTAGAGAGAAGTGAACAGGTGGGATGTTTATCTCCCGACCCTGGCACCTGGTGCATTCCCTCCCTCGCTCTCGGCATTCCAGGATATATTCCCACATCTCTGTCTTTACTTCTTTTCCAAAGTAGAAAACCCCATGGGCCCCTTGTCCTTCAGTCCCTTCGCCTTACTGCTGCTTCACACAGAGCCGCTTTCTCTTCCGTTGTGGTTTCAGCTTAGTGGTTTCCCTAAAGAGCAAAACGGCACAAGTAGAATGTGGAAGTGAAATAAAATGTCTAAGTTTTGCAGAAACATCCGCAAGAGAGGCTTTCCTTAATTTCCGTCGACGATGATGTAACAAATGATGCAGCCGCATCTAAGAGGAAAGAGAAAGCAGGATCGAGCTTGTGTGCGGGCCACTGGCAACCCACTCAGGGGAAGGCCGCCACCGGTGACCTCGTCTGGCGAGGGCCGCAACCACGACTCGAGGGCAGTTATCTGGTCTATGGAGAAATCCTACCACTTCCTGATTTCTCTTTTTGGTGCAAAAAGGCTATTTCTTGGCAAGAGTAAATTCCAATTCTGTCATGAGCCTGTTTCCTTACCTTTTGTCTACTACAAAAAGAACAAGTCTCTGGCTTCAGGCCAGGACATGGACTCCTTGGGATTGAGCAGTTATAGGGACAGAGATGTATGTCCTACATATAGCCTACTGTCCATACCAGGGACTCCCTAGTATCCACCCTCTACGTACCGTGGGAATCCAGGGGGTAAGTAGAGCTGCCAGTCTGGGCCTGGAACTCAATGGTAATCAGAAAAAGCTCATGTTTAATAGTGCATTAGGTTTCATTCCTAATACAAGACTTCAAATATTAGCAAATGAAAGAATATTCTCACAGTCACTGTGAATAACAATCTTGACACATCTTCTTAGATAGCAAAAGAGACAATTCCCATAAAACGTATGGAGTGTGAAATAACAATATGATTGTTACCTGGGAGCTAGTGAGGTTTATTTATTCAAATCTCTCAATTTTGGTTAATAAATTGAAAGGCATTTCTGTAATTGGCACCATTTTTTCATCAAGGCATTTCACCAGGACTGTATGTGAACTGCTGAGGTGGTGGTGGGGGCGGGTCACTGCACTGCACAAGGGTCTCCTGCATCTTTTCCTCGGTCTACACTCTCAACACTTGCACTTGCTGCTCTCACACTTGGTGTTGACCAGGGCATCAGTGAAACTTGAGTGTAGTTCATTCTCTGCAGTCTTCACCTCTCCTCCAGAGGGGAGGATGGACAAATTTAGGAGATGGGCAAGGCTTGGCTTTCCAGCCTGTATCTGTTGCAACTATCCAGGGGGACAGAACCAGCAGGACATGTGTGTATAGGGAGAGAGAGATGGGGGTAGGGGAGATTGCGGGGATTCATCCTAATGAATTGGCTCACTTAATTGTAGAATCTTGGCAAATCCAAAATAGGGAAAAGTGCAGTTCAAGTCCAAAGGTGATCTGCTGGCAGAATTACCTCTTCTTCTAGGGAGGTCAATCTTTTCCTTTAAGGCCTTCAACTGATTGGTGAATCACACATGTTATGGAGAGTACGGTTTTTTCTCAGTGTCTACTGATTCAATGTTAATCGAATCCAAAATATAGCTTACAAAACCATGTAATGTTTAATCAAATATCTGGGTACCATAGCCTAGCGAACTTGATGCATAAATTAACCATGATAATGCCCCTCTCTAATTGATGTCCTAAGCACTTTTTAGTTATTATTTCTCTTCTATTCTTTGATGTCTATATATGATTTATATATTATATGTAATTTTCCTACATTTTTTGTTTCTGGCACCCTGAAATCAGGCTTTTCCATCACCTTGCCAGGAAAGTCTCTATAGCCATGCTGTGTTTCATATGAAGATGTTAAAATTTGTGTGTATTAAACAACAACCACCATTACTTTTGTACTTTGGCTCTTTCTCATGAGTGTACAATGTTACTTCAGGATTCCTCTTCCCTTTTAAAAATCTAATCCTCCCATCAATTCTCCATTCCATCAAGATTTTATTTTCTGTGGTGTGAGATGAGATTTTGCATTGATTTGTTTCTTTATCATGAACTAATCATCCTAGAAAAATTTATTGAAAACATTTTTCTATCATATTAACATCAAATATATCTTTTATCCAAAATCTAGTTATGAGAGATAATGTAATTTCAAGAACTATATGCTTTAAAAATCTGGTTACCTGATTTCTCACTGTCACACTGTTTTTAGTAATATTATCATAATCTCAGTTCATTTTCTAGTGGAGATATATATGCCAAGAATTCTTCTTCTGTTCTTTTACATTATTATGGAAAAATTCTTATTTAAATTTATATTTCATCTGGAATGTAGAGCATCCACTTCATGAAAATCATAGGCTCTTGGCTACGCACAAATAACCAACTCCAATTAATATAATAGTATGAGACAATTCTTCCATAAGATGGAAGAGGAAAACTTAATCCATAAATTTCTTCCCCAAATATCTAAAATAAAGAATAGGTGAAAACCAGCAAAATGCAATAGTATGCGCCGATAAATGGCAGTCAAGGGAGCAAAATTACTCTTCAAATTTGTAATCGAAGCACGTTTTAAAACAGCAGAATTCTAAAATGTGAAACTCTTTCAATTGCCTGTAATATGCAGTATAGGACTCTGCACTGGATCTTCATTCTGCCAGCAACTATACATGATACTGGGAAGTTCACTTAATTCTTTGACCCTTATATTTTCTTAAATGAAAATAGGGTGCAAATATTTCCAGAGTTGTTTGAGTGTTAAATAAACCAAAACATTTTAAAATACTTAATGAGTACTTGAATTTCCCACACCATGAATGCTTAAAATATGGTTATTTTCTTATTTTGTATATATATATATATATACACACATGTGTGTATATCAGAATAGTGAATTCTCTCACCCCTCTCTCAGTAACTACTTACAAAAACGTGACAATCTAAAATAGAGAATTCTGTGAGTCCTTTGGGGGAAGACTTAAAAACCGTCACCCTCTACATGCCCGATTATTACACTCAGTTAGGAAATGACAACATGATAAATATCTTCAAGACAAGTTATTCTCTTGAACTGAAGTGAAATATCTACATCTGCATATTCATATATAGTATTAATTTGCTGGTTCTGATACCTGGCACATGTCCCCCTTCCCTCCTGTTTTTCGGTATCCCATTCTTCATTCCCACACGCAATAGTTTCCTTCTTCTTTCTCTAGAAATTTCCAGTGTGCTCACCTTGTTCACTCCTCCTCAAGCGGCACCGTCTATTCATACAGCTGTTTTCTCTACCCTTGTGGGTTTTAGGCATCAGTTTCCACTTAAGATTACAAACCTACAAATTAAAAGCAAAAGCTGAGTGAAAGTTATAGGTTTTTTAGAAGCTCTTTTATAAAAGCCTTTTCTTCTTTTCCTATGATGAATATTTTAGATGTGGAAATGCCCCTGTAGTAGAATCAATTATGTCCCTGCCAAACTCCCTGAAGCTTGAATGTGTCCCCCAAGTTTTATGTGTTAGAAACTTAGCCCCCACTGTGACTGTTAACAGGGTGGGAAATCCTATTATGATAACTGAAAGGTGGAGCCTTGAAGAGGTGATTGGATTGTAGGACCTTGCAATAGTAAATGGATTAAAAATGGTGTTCAAGGGCTTGGTTCTGAGGGCTTTAAAAGAAGAGGAGTCTGTCTCTCTCCGGTCTCTCCTCTCTCTGCTCTCTCTGCTTTCACTCTTTTGCAATGTGAGATCCCTGGGTCACTGTCACCACCACCAGATGGACTTTGAACTTCTCAGCCTCAGAAACTGTAAGCAATAAATTTCATTTTCTTGATAAATTGCCCAGTTCCAGGTACTTTGTTGTAAGTAATATAAAGGGACTAACACAGCCCCTGTTACAATGATGTAACTGACGGTAGCTGTACAAAAAGGAGAGAGAAAGCAAGACCCATTTTACTCTAGGTGCTAGTAAAGTATTTACAGAGGAAGATCATCTACTACTGGCCAAGATGGACCAAGGCAGAAACCAAGTCTGTGGAGAGCAGGCTTCCTTGTGTTTGTGCAGAAGTCTGTCTCCTTCCACTGGCTTTTTCCTCAGAGCTAAAAAGAGGCTCTTTCCTGGTAAGAACTGACCCCAGTACTTGAATAAACCTGTTTCTGTAGCTTTTGTATTTTAGAGGGAAATGAGACTCTCTGCTTCAAGCAAGACATATCTTCTTGGGGCAGTGGCACCTAGGTGGAGAGAGAAAGGGTCAGAATGTGTCCCTTGCCATGCAGAGCCTCCTGACTGGTCACCCCCTCTACTTACTGTAGGACACATGGAGGAGAGACAGCCTGCCTACCTGGATGTGGACTGCGAGGAAAATCAGGAAAAATCTCCTGTTTAATGGCACATCAACCCTTTCTTAAGAGTATGTTGTCAGTTTTACAGATTCACTCCTACTATCAGATCATGTTCCTTAACTTTATAATCAGGAGGAAAATCTCACTATCATTTTGAATAATGAAGGAGCTGGCATCAGTTCCACCTTGACTTAGTAGCAGAGAAAGCAAAGACAGAAGAAAAGGAATTTCAGAGAATACAATCCTGACTACCAGCTGACACAGTGGACTGTCTGTCAGGGTAGAATTGAGAGGTAGTAACATAATGTGAGCAACATTGTAACTGAAGAAGTTAATTAGGAAGTGTGTGAATTGCTCAGGTGTGAACTGCTCAGGTAGCAGGGAGAGGTTTCAGCTGGGATCTCTCAAATCTCTGCCTCAGGCTAGAGACCCACCCTTTAGATGTCTCCTCTGCTAATGATGGGATCCAGGGGTCTTATAAGTTAAACAATTTTCGTCCCTTCCTTTCCTTTCCTTCCCTTCTCCAACACTTGTCGGGGAACCAGTTTAGGAGCAGAGCTACCCGGACATTTTAAAAAATAAATCTGGCTGTCTTTGTGACTGCTTAATATCTCTCAAATATGATCCCCTCCACTCTTTGGTTGCTGCTTTTTTTTTTTTTTCCTTTCTTTTTACAATGTATCTTTTAATCTTATTTATCGGATGCAAAACTTCTATGCAAACGCTCCATACTGTCACCTTGCCCTGGAAATCTCTGTAGCCATACCTTGTTTCATATCCCGTAGTTACTGATTTGTTTGACACAAAAGTACTGAAGAACTGAGGGGCAGGGCTGGAGGGACCAGGACAGGGGGTGGGAAGCGAGGCATGAGCGCTGAGCGGCCCGCCCCACCCATGTCCCTAGGCGGAGCCAGAGTCTACTCCCCACCCCGCCCCCAAGGCGCATCAAGTCCCCCTGAGAAGGGGTCGCAGATGCAGATACGCAGGGAGCAGCAGTGCCCCAGTGCTGATGGAGAGGTGTTGAGGAATCACCGCGCAGGGCCAGCTGAAGATAGCCAAGATATTCGAGCCTCAGGAGCAGGATTGTGAACGCGGCTATGTCTGGACCCCTCCTGCCTGCTGATGGTTGATACCCACCCGTGTCCAGCCTGGCAAAGAAACATAGTAAACAGAGGGAGCCCTACCCACACCTCTGCTTCTGATGAGTTGGCAAAGAATCCAGGAGCTCATCTGTGCCTCTGTTTAGGCACTTCCATGTTCTGATTCCACAGGAGAAGACTGCACCAGACATGACTCTCATTTCCTCAAAAAAACAAAGCACACATCATGACACATGAAGAAGTTGAAAGAGCCAGTAGCATCTGCAAATGTGGGAGCAGAACAATGCCTCAACTAGAACAGTGGCGAGTCGTCAGGAGATGGAACAACAGGACAGGACAGCACTGAGTCAACTATTCGCATAACTCTGATCAGAGGGAGAGAGGATTGAAGTGGAAGCTGACGGTGCAGAGTTCTCCCACCAGGACCAGGCCGACCACAGTGTTCCCAGCATGGATATAGGAAGGGTTCGGGGTTATTCCGGTACATGCTGCATCTTCTGTTTTCTCCCTAGGAACCAACAAGTCATCACAGGGCAGGGAAAATTATTCATGGGTCCAGTGCAACCCAAGGAATCTCTAAAATTCTTCTTATGTTGTAGCCTCCTTTAATAACAAGTATGAAAACAAGACTTGAACAAAAGTATCCCAGGCAGGTATTGAATACATTCAGCAACAAGTGAGGCAAACCTTCCTGGCAGTACAGATACTAGTAATGTGCATACTGGAAGATCACAATTTCTAATGGCAGCTAACACTTTCATGACAATGCATTTATTTAATTTTGTTAATAGAAAAGAAGACACTGGTAAATCAATTATTTTTCTTTTCTTTCCAATTGGTTTATTCTGCACTGAGTAGGCATATTTAGAATTAGAAACACTTCCTAAGGATTAGGGGCCAAAAACCAAATATCACATGTATATACATGACAAATTTGAATTGTGGTATAATGGGGGTAGCTAAAGGGCTGTCACATAGCAGCCTATGGTAATTAATCATGAAGCTGGTAATGATGGAAGCTTTAAGAAAAATTCCTAAGGACATACAGACAAAAAAATTCATTTCTTGTCTGGCAAACAGAAACTCCAGTGAAGGGGTTATCACGAACTCCAGGAGCTGTGGTCCCACGGGAAGCAAGCTAACATCCTGCACTGATGGCCCTAGAGCTCCACCTCAACTCCCCAACAGCCATAGACGCTGCTGGACAGCAAGTAGTGCAGGTGCACAAGGGCCTTTGCCACATTCGGACAGTTAGTGGGCAACCTGGCACCAGAGGAAAAGGTTCCATGTTACTGCCTGTCTGTGTGGGCCACAAGTATTTGTGCACACAGGTAGGCAAGCCAGTATCTCAACAACGACAGGGTTTTTATTTCAGACTTTGGTAAATGTTTGCAACAACAAAATGATATCGTCTAAAGTTAAAAAACATAGACAATATAGAGGAGATGATGTGGGAAATCTCATCTGTTTTGATGCCAACCATACACCACCATAGATATTCAAAGACAATCACACAAAGCAATGTGGCTGCTTTTAGAATCAAAGGCAGACTCTCCTCAGTAATTATCCCTTTAAAGGCATTCACTATTTCCTTACAGAAAGTGCATAATATTCTTCCATCATGGCCATATAAAAGATCTTTGTGGCACTGATAACTCAACCATCAGATGGAAAGATCAAGAGAAAAAAATCTTCACTTGGTTCTGTCACCAGACAACACAAAGTCCAGTCTGGGCTAGAGGTGAGAACTGATTTGTCATTCTTGGGAATTATGAGAACAGCAGGGGCCTGAAGAGAGTCAGCCTTGGAATAAATGAGGATCCGAAGGAGGTAAGTTGGGACCCACACAGCTGAGTTGTCATCAGTATGGAAATTATTAGAAGCTTTTTATTTACTCAAAAACTCAAGTCAATAATAAATATTTTTCCATGGGTCTGCAGTTGATGGGTGAATAATGTTGTTTTAATACATTTCGTTGAAGAAATCACTCATTCAATTTTTGACGTGTTTTTCAATTGGCAGAAAAATCTACTCCCTTTTAGCTATTTAAAAGGCATTTTGTCTACTTTTACTTAGAACTAAAATCTCAGTTCAGTACACTCATACCGCACCCCTGTTGCTGTACAAAACAATAGACAACAACACTTTGGCATCTGAAGTGGAACTCAGAATCCTTTGTCATCTCACCCCCCTGCTCTACTGACTTCCTGACTTTCCTTGGTTCGTAAATCCCATGTCCATGTCTATCCTTCGCTTCCCTTATGCGACCTTCCAGATAAGCCATTACCTCAACTCTCCATCGGGCATTGACCCTGGGTCTTTGCTCTATCCTTCCACATTTGTAGTTTTCTCCTGATGATTGTATAAATGAGTGTAATGCAAATAAGGTTATTGAGAGGAAAGACTTAATATTTAGATCTGAAAAACAGTGATTGGTCTATTATTTAACATGCAAGAAATTCTGATGTTATCATTTTTAATATCATCATCATTATGATTAACTAGATTGAGAGCAGATTTTTTTGGAATCATCTAATTCCCTTTATTTTCATTCTAGGGTTCTCAAAACAGTCTTTTCCTTTCCTGAGTAGATTTACTAATTAGGTAGTGTGCTCAGACTAGGCTAATATCCCTCATCGTGCAGGAGAGGGTAGTATTCTAGCAGCAGGATTCTGGTTCCCAGAATTGAATTGGTTGCTGTGGCTCCTCACTTCTTCAGAGCTGATGACATCTTGATTAAATGAAAGAAAAGTCAGGTGGCAGGTCCTGCAAAGCTGAGGGAGTCCATGGGCCCAGGACCTGCTCTTCTTTGAGGTTCTGGCAGAAGCAGCCATTTTCGTGCCTCTGTGCACGTCACCGTTGACGTTCAGTCTCGCTCTGCCGTGGCTCCTAGTCCCCACTGCTGTTTCATTGAAGTTTGCTAACTTACACTTTGCCATTTTGTCAACAGAAAGTCACTTTTCTCCTTTCACTTTCATGACATCAAACTTAGTTTTGTTTTCTTTTTGCCCACAAACAACTGTCGAGTTTTGCTTTCTAGGAAAGTTGAAATAAGAAACAAAATATCTGAAGTCATGGAAATTATTGAGAAGAACAGTGCAGTCCCCTTGCCTTTGTTTTACTTCTCTTTATTTGTCTTATTTCATCATGAATTACAATATAATGTAAGAACAGTAAGACAAACCTTGCCCTACAAACCGCTCCATGAAAAGAAGGTATGAAAATTTTAAATGAAAAAATAGAAGCAATTAAAGAAGGCTATTTTTCCATACTATGATAGCCCAGGACTTATTGACCTGCCTTGTCGGACTGAGACACAGTCAGAGGAACAAAGAGCCTGAATGGAGTCACACTGACTGAAAGAACAAGTGAAGGACACCAGTTTCTGTAATATAAGGTCCTAATAAAAGACTGTGTTATCACTGAATTTCCTGTGCCCACATCAAAACTTTGAGGGTAACAAGTGTTTAATAGCTTAAGTAAAAGAGTAGATCAATGGCAAATGTACCTGGCAAAATAAATATTATTTTACTAGGTAAAAATTCTTGTAATCAGATAAACCCTCCACCTACATAAACAAAACAACCTTTTCCTATCAGCATCTGAGGGCTGTTGGCACTATTGACTCCTGGGTACATGGGCCAGGAAAGGAGGAGGCCACCGCTGAGAACTTGGGTCATTGACACAAACACTCTAGGGGTGAGGGCAAGGATCCTGGAGGATTTATTACCTTGACAGCAAAGAAACAAACCCCTCCTCAGTAAAGGAGATCTAAAGTCATCAAATGTGTTGAGCCTGCCCTCAGGAGGTGAGTCTGGAAGAGTTTGGGTTGAAGACACTTTGCCACTCTAGAGGAGAAGGCATCCCTAGATGGGCGAACTCCCTTGTGAGTGAGGTGGTGCTGGGGAAATGACATAATCTTGAAATTAGAATTCCCACACCCATAATCACCAAAAAAGAGCCAGGATTCCAGCTAGTGGTATTGGCACAGCCTAAGGAGCAATCTGGACCTCCCATAAATAAATGGTGGAAGGCAACCGTGCTGCCTATGCTAATCCTGAAGCATAACCTTATGGACCTGCCAATATGTATTTTGATAAGAATAGCAGCATTAGAGAAACTCATTCACTAATAATCATCAGACTCTTCCATGAACAAAACAGCTAATAAAACCCCGCTCTTTGTTTTAAAGCAATTATTTGCCACACATGGTCTGGAAACTTTCTAAACAAATACAGAAACTTATAGGGCTGAGAGGGTGTGAATCCTGTGTAAAGTATGGAAGGTACATAAGTCATCCATGATCAGCACTAAAAATTTGTTCCCCTAACAGAGAAGAGTGATATTGATATATGAAAACAAAAAATATGTATGTGTGTATATGAGAATTTACATACCTACATAAACTATGGTATTTGGGACATCAATGTTTCTCAATTAATTGATAAGTAACTATTTGGATTGGCACGTCGGAAGTTGACTGACAGCATTCTACTGCTAAAAGAGTTTGGGTTAATGACATGTTCTTAGGTGATAGAGAGAATACACAAGTGAAAACAAAAAAGGGAAGTAAAAGTGGAGAGAAATGTTCAGAAAATGAAAACTCTTGTGTTCCCTATTTAAAAGCCATGCATAGAGAGAATGTCTTCAGAGGACTTACAGTCCGTCCACGGTCCCCCCAGCCCCAGCTCAGCCAGGCCAGCAGCATCCTCAGCCTCCCATGGCCCTCCTGCTCCCTCTACTGATGGCCTTGCTGGTGGGCAACTATGGCCCTGCTGGGTCTCTGGGCTGTGACCTGCCTCAGAACTCTGTCCTGCTTAGCAGGAAGACCTTTGTGCTTCTGGCCCAAATGAGGAGAATCTCCCCTTTCTCGTGTCTGAAGGACAGAAGTGACTTCAGATTCCCTGAGGAGGTGGTGGATGGCAGCCAGTTCCAGGAGGCCCAGGCCATGTCTGTGCTCCACGAGATGCTGCAGCAGATCTTCAATCTCTTCCACACAGAACGCTCCTCTGCTGCCTGGAACCCGACCCTCCTGGACGAGCTCCGTGCTGGACTTCATGGGCAGCTGGAAGACCTGGAGACCTGCCCGGTGCAAGCGATGGGAGAAGAAGAATCTGCTCGTGTAACTGAGGGTCCAATACTGGCCTTGAAGAGATACTTCCAGAGAATCCGTGTCTACCTAGAAGAGAAGAAATACAGTGACTGTGCCTGGGAGGTTGTCAGAGTGGAAATCACGAGATCCTTCTCTTCATCAACAAACTTGCAAGAAAGGTTAAGAAGAAACGCTCGAGACCTGCAGTCATCTTGAGAGGATTCTCACGGTCTGATCTGCCATTATCACACTTGCACATGTGTCTTTGCTCATTTCAAAAGGCTATATCCTCTTTAGTGACTAAATTATTGGATTAATTCAGGAAATATCTTGTTAATAGTATTAAACAAGTATATGTTAAAAAAATTCATCTCTAGGCTTCATTTCCTAAAAAATTACTGTCCTGATGTTATTTATTTATCTATTTATTTATTTATCTTTATTCTTTTGTATCTTTGATATTTATAACATTTGACATTTTACATATAGTAACATGTTCATCTCTATATTGTATTAAAATTTATGACATGTTCACTTTCCATGTTATTAAATTTGCTGATCGCTTTATTAAATTTTTATCAAAGAAACTTGTTTATTCTGAAAATATAATCCACACCCTCATTTTGTAAAGCAAATTGAAGAAAGGTTAAATATGTATTTACTCTTTTATTCTATGTACATTGTATGTGTAAATTGAGTATGTGGCAGATTGTGGAATTTCCTTCAAGAAATACCATTGAATAAAGCAGACAGTTCCTTCTGTGTTGAAACTCTCAGTCTTAGATGGAAGGAGATGTAAAGACAATACTAATTCCTATTTTACTTCAATTATATTTAATGCTACAAAGAACAGGAATGGTAAATGATGTTCCCACTCCAGAAGCTTTAGGAAAAAAGATATTACTTGTCCTTCCTACGTTGTCCTTCCTCCGTTGCCTGGGAGACAGGTAATTCCAGAAGTCTTACTGGCAGTTTGGAATCTGGGTCAAGAATGAAAACAAATGTCATGGGTGAAGGCGTTAATTTGGGACTCTTTACTGTATGTTTGATAATGAGGGCATGGGAATACATGTGGTCACTGATAAATAGATGGGACAATGAGAGTAAGATTTAAACTTCCTGCAGATCCTCAAAGGTAGATCATAGGAGAATCTCCCAAGGGCACTGAGGTGGAGCAGCCAGTGCAGTTAGAAGGAGAAATAGGAAAAAGTGGGGGAGAGCCAAAGAGGAGAAGACAGTGGTGATTTCAGGGAAGATGAGGACTGAACTGTCCCAGTGGACCTGACAACAGGCACCATTGGTGACCAAGGGGGATCTGGTTTAGTAAAATTAATGGGACAGAAGCCAAATGTGAGTAGGTTAAAGAAGAAACACAATAAGCAAAATTGGGTGCACCCTGCGACTATAAAATCATTTTGGTTAGCTTCTATGTGAGGTGGAGTTGGAAAATAAGGTGATACCTAGAGTAGAACTTCAGTTATCATCTCCATGCATATGTTTTAAAGGCTTTCTGAAAATCATTTCAAGAAATGAATGAATTGGAACAAAACTTTTGAACATATTTTTATTGATGTATAGTTAACAAGTAAAAAATCTATGTATTTAAGGTCTGCAACATGGTGTTTTGGTACAAATATACCCTGTGTAATGATTCCCACAATTAAGCTGATTAACACACTCATGAACTGACATGGTTATCTTTTCGTGTGTGTGTTTGGGGGGAGTGGAACACTTAAAATCTGCCCCTTAGCAAATTTCACGTGTGCAATGCATTGTTATTAACTATGTTTACCATGCTATACTCAAAACTTTTAATATTTGATTTATATGATTTAAACTATTACTTACTTAGCTATTTAATTCAAAACATTGCTTATTTATTTAGCTAAGTAGTAATTTATTATTGTTCTAATTAATATTACCTTGTAGTAAATTTAAATAGTAACACATTTGCTTGCTAGTTTCAGTTCTTTTTTCAATCTAATTTTACAATCAAGTTTCATTTTATTTTATCTGTTATTTCTTTTTTAAAAATATTTTTTTTATTTTATTTTGTCAATTTACAATGTGGTTGATTATTGTGGCCAATTACCAAAACCTCCCTCCCACTTACCACTCCCCCCTCCCTCCCAACAATGTCCTTCCCGTATGTTTGTCGTATCAATTTCAAGGAATTGTAATTATCTCTTCTTCCCACCCCCCCACCACCCAGTTTTTTTGTTTATTTATTTATTTATTTTTAGCTCCCACAAATAAGTGAGAACATGTGATACTTCTCTTTCTGTGCCTGACTTCTTTCACTTAGTATAATTCTCTGTAGGTCCATCTATGTCTTTGCAAATGGCAGTATTTCATACTTTTTTATAGCTGAGTAGTATTCCATTGTGTAGATATACCACATTTTCCATATCCACTCATCTGATGATGGCCATTTGGGCTGGTTCCAACTCTTAGCTATTGTAAAGAGTGCTGCGATGATCATTGGGGAACAGATATACCTTTGATTTGATGATTTCCGTTCCTCTGGGTATATTCCCAACAGTGGGATAGCTGGGTCGTATGGTAGATCTATCTGCAATTGTTTGAGGAACCTCCATACCATTTTCCATAGAGGCTGCACCATTCTGCAGTCCCACCAACAATGTATGAGAGTTCCTTTTCCTCCGCAACCTCACCAGCATTTATCATTCAGAGTCTTTTGGATTTTAGCCATCCTAACTGGGGTTGGATGGTATCTCAATGTGGTTTTGATTTGCATTTCCCGGATGCTGAGTGATGCTGAGCATTTTTTCATATGTCTGTTGGCCATTTGTATATCTTCCTTAGAGAAATGCCTACTTAGCTCTTTTGCCCATTTTATAATTGGGTTGCTTGTTTTTTTCTTGTAAAGTTGTTTGAGTTCCTTGTATATTCTGGATACTAATCCCTTGTCAGATGTATATTTTGCAAATATTTTCTCCCACTCTGTTGGTTGTCTTTTAACTCTGTTAATTGTTTCTTTTGCTGTGCAGAAGCTTTTTAGTTTGATATAATCGCATTTGTTTATTTTTCCTTTGGTTGCCCATGCTTTTGGGGTCATATTCATGAAGTCTGTGTCCAGTCCTACTTCCTGAGGTATTTCTCCTAAGTTTTCTTTAAGAAGTCTTATTGTTTCAGGGGGTGTATTTGATTCTTTTATCCATTTTGAGTTGACCTTAATATATGGTGAAAGGAATGGGTCGAGTTTCATTCCCCTGCATATCGATATCCAGTTATCCCAGCCTCATTTGCTGAAGAGGTAGTCTCTTCCCCAGTGTACAGGCGTGGTGCCTTTGTCAAACCTCAGATGGCTACAGGTGTGTGGGTTGATTTCTGGATTCTTTATTCTATTCCTTTGATCAGTGTGTCTGTTTTTATGCTATTCCCATACTGTTTTGGTTATTACAGCTTTGTAGTATGGTTTAAAGTCAGGTAATGTTATGCCTCCAGCTTTATTTTTTTTGCTCAGCATTGCTTTGGCTATGGGTGGTCTTTTGTTATTTCATATAAATTTCTGGATAGTTCTTTCCATTTCTGAGAAAAATGTCTTTGGAATTTTGTTGGGGATTGCATTGAATCTGTAGATCACTTTGGGTAATATGGACATTTTCACAATTTTAATTATTTGAATCCAAGAGTATGGGATATCTTTCCATGTCCTTGAGTCTTCTTTAATTTCTCTCAACAGTGGTTTGTAGACCTCTTCATAGAGATTGTTCACTTCCTTGGTCAGCTTCATTCCTAAATATTTTATTCTTTTGGTGGCTACTTTAAATGGGCTAACTTTCTTGATTTCTTTTTCTGCATGTTCAGTAGTATACTATAGAAATGCTACTGATTTTTGCGTGTTGATTTTGTATCCTGCTGCTGTACTGAAATCATTTATCAATTCCAAGAGTTTTTTTGTAGAGGTTTTAGGCTGTTCGATACATAGGATCATGTCATCTGCAAACAGGGACAGCTTGACTTCATCTTTTCCAATCTGGATGCCCTTTATTTCCTTCTCTTCTCTGATTGCTCTGGCTAGTACTTCCAACACTATGTTGAATAGGAGTGATGAGAGTGGGCATCCTTGTCTACTTCCTGTTCTTAAAGGAAAAGCTTTCAGCTTTTCCCCATTCAGGATGATATTGGCAGTGGGTTTGGCATATATAGCTTTAATTATGTTGAGATACTTTCCCTCTATACCTAACTTATAGAGGGTCTTTGTCATGAATGAGTGCTGAACTTTATCAAATGCTTTTTCAGCATCTATAGAGATGATCATAAGGTCCTTGTGTTTGACATTATTAATATACTGTATCACATATATTGATTTGCGTATGTTGAACCAACCTTGCATCCCTGGGATGAATCCCACTTGATCGTGGTGAATAATTTTACTTATGTGTTGCTATATTCTGTTTGCTAGTATTTTAGTGAGGATTTTTGCATCTATATTCATCAAGGATATCGGCCTGTAATTTTCTTTTTTGGTTATATCTTTAACTGGTTTGGGTATCAGGATGATGTTTGCTTCATAGAATGAGTTTGGGCGATTTGCGTCCGTTTCAATCTTTTGGAATAGTTTGTGAAGAATTGGTGTCAATTCCTCTCTGAATGTTTGGTAAAATTCTGCTGTGAATCCAGCTGGTCTTGGGCTTTTCTTTGTTGGGAGCCTTCTGATAACAGCTTCAATCTCCTTTATTGTTATTGGTCTGTTCAAATTTTCTACGTCTTCATGGTTCAGTTTTGGGAGCTTGTGTGTGTCCTGAAATTTATCCATTTCCTCCAGATTTTCAAATTTGTTGGTGTATAGTTTTTTATAGTAGTCTCGAATGATTCCTTGTATTTCAGATGAATCAGTTGTAATATCGCCTTTTTCATTTCTAATTTTGGTTATTTGAGTCTTCTCTCTTCTTTTTTTTGTTAGCCATGCTAATGGTTTGTCAATTTTATTTATCTTTTCAAAAAACCAACTTTTTGATTCGTTGATCTTTTGAATTGTTTTTTGGTTTTCAATTTCATTCAGTTCTGCTCTGATCTTAATGATTTCTTTTTGTCCGCTGACTTTAGGTTTGGATTGTACTTGTTTTTCTAGTTCTTTAAGGTGAAGTGTTAGGTTGTTCACTTGCCATCTTTCCATTCTTCTGAAGTGAGCGTTTAATGCAATAAATTTCCCCCTTAATACTGCTTTTGCAGTATCCCACAGGTTTTGGTATGATGTATCATTGTTTTCATTAGTTTCAATAATTTTTTTGATTTCCTGCTTGATTTCTTCTTGGACCCATATGTCATTAAGTAGAGTGCTGTTTAATTTCCATGTGTTTGTATAGTTTCCAGAGTTTCATTTGTTATTAATTTCTAGTTTTAATCCATTGTGGTCTGAGAAGATACATGGGATAATTCCAATTTTTTTGAATTTATTGAGACTTGATTTGTGACCTAATATGTGATCTATCCTGGAGAATGATCCATGTGCTGATGAGAAGAATGAATATTCTGAGGTTGTTGGGTGGAATGTTCTGTAGATATCTGCCAATTCCAATTGGTCCAAAATCTTGTTTAGATATTGTGTTTCTCTACTGATTCTTTGCCTAGATGATCTGTCTAATATTGACAGTGGTGTGTTCACGTCCCCTGCTATTATACTATTAGTGTCTATTTCCTTCTTTAGGTCTAATAGAGTTTGTTTTATAAATCTGGCTGCTCCAACATTGGGTGCGTACATATTTATGATTGTTATGTCTTCTTGATGGATCAGTCCTTTTATCATTAAGTAGTGTCCCTCATTGTCTCTTTTTATGGTTTTTAGTTTAAAGTCTATTTTGTCAGATATAAGAACAGCTACTCCAGCTCATTTTTCTTTTCTGTTTGCATGGTAAATCTTTTTCCATCCTTTCACTCTTAGTCTGTGTGAATCTTTATGGGTGAGGTGGGTCTCTTGTAGGCAGCATATAGTTGGGTCCTCCTTTCTAATCCAGTCAGCCAGCCTGTGTCTTTTGATTGGGGAATTTAAGCCTTTTACATTAAGGGTTGTTATTGAAAGGTGTTGATTTATTCCTAGCATTTTATTGGTTGTTTGGTTGTCTTAGGTGTCTTTTGTTCCTTGCTTTCTGATTTACTGTTTGGTTTCTGTGTTTGTTGGTTCCTTAGGTTGTAGATAGCGTTTTTGTTTGCTTGTTTTCTCTTCATGAATGCCATTTTTATTATACTAGTGGGTTTTGATTTTTCTTGGGCTTTTATGGCAGTGGTAGTTATTTTTCAGGAACCAAACCCAGTACTCCCTTGAGGATTTCTTGTAAGGGTGGTCATGTGGTAGTGAACTCCCGCAGTTTTTGTTTGTCTGAGAAATATACTATTTGCCCTTCATTTCGGAAGGATAGCCTTGCAGGGTAGAGTATTCTTGGCTGGCAATCTTTTTCTTTTAGTATTTTGAATATATCATCCCATTCCTTTCTAGGTTTTGGGGTTTGTGATGAAAAGTCTGATGTTAGCCTGATTGGGGCTCCCTTATAGGTGATTTGATGCTTCTCTCTTGCAGCTTTTAAGATTCTCTCTTTGTCTCTGAGTTTTGCCAATTTGACTATAACATGTCTTGGAAGATGCCTTTTTGGGTTGAATACGCTTGGAGATCGTTGAGCTTCCTGGATCTGAAGATCTGTGATTTTTCCTATACCTGGGAAGTTTTCTGCCACTATTTTGTTGAATATGTTTTCAATGGAATCTCCATTTTCCTCCCCTTCTGGAATACCCATGACTCAGATATTTGAGCGCTTAAGGTTGACTGATATCTCTCTCAGATTTTCTTCAATATCCTTGATTCTTTTTTCTTTCTTTTTGTCTGCTTGTGTTATTTCAAACAGCCAGATCTCTCTTCAACTTCGACAAGCCTGCTGGTTAAACTCTCCGTTGTGCTTTTTATTTCGCTGAATAACTTCTTCAGTTCAGCAAGTTCTGCTACATTTTTTTTCAGGACATTGATTTCCTTGTACATTTCCTCTTTCAGATCCTGTATACTTTTCCTCATTTCATCATGATGTCTAGCTGAGTTTTCTTGTATCTCATTCAGTTTCCTTAGAATTATCACTCGAAATTCCTTGTCAGTCATTTCAAGGGCTTCTTGTTCTATAGGATCTAGAGTTTGAGATTTATTAACTTTTGGTAGTGTACTTTCTTGATTTTTTGTATTTCTCGTATCTTTTTTTTGGTGTTTATTCATTGTGGCAGGGGGTTTCACAGTCCACCGGTTTGAGACTATTGACTAACTAAGATGTTGCTGTGGTTGCCAATTTCGTATGGCTCCCTCCGTGACTGCTCAGTTGGCCTCTAGTGCCTTGTGTGTATGGTTGCCTCGGGTGTTGGGCCTCTCCGGGGAGCCACCTTTCTGGTCAGCTTGGACTCTGCTGGGCTGGTGGATCACGTACCACAGGGTGTGTGATCTCTGTTGAGCTTTCACTTCCTGTGCAGGACTTCTCCCTGTTCTGTGTGCTCTGGCCCAGGCTGTTGGATCGTGCAGTGGCGACCCCACAGGGTGTGTGGTTTCTGTCGAGTCCCTGCCTCCCTGGCCGCACATCTCCCCACTCTGTGCACACTGTGCTGGGCTGGGACGTGTCTTCTGCAACCCTCGTCTATCAGATGGGCCTTCAAGACCCTGCTTGGCACCGCCTCGCCCAGGAAGTCTACAAGGTTTCTGGTAGGCACAGACGACCGGTCGCTCTGGGTGCCTTGGTAGCACTGTGTAGATCTTTCTCGGGACTTGTTCACCTTTGTATCCCCCCGGTATGGATCGAGTCTAGCGCCCACCTGCAGCCAGCTCTCCGGCAGGTTCAAGCAGACTTGGGAACTCTCCTACCACACTGTTCCCAACCAGAAATTGGTTAGGCATTTTTCCAAACAGGTGGCCGCAGTGATGGTATCTGCCTCCCAGTAACAGGTAGTTTACCAGGGCCGGAGTCCAGGGTGTGGTTGAGTGACAGTCAGCCCCACCCATACTTACTTGCCCTCCCAACACTGGCCGGGGACGCCCCACACCACCAGCTCCACCAGAGTACTGCGGAGGGAGTGGGAGGGGGGGACCAGCCAACATGCTCCGGAGAGCCCCGTGCCAAGGCAAGCAAGTGGGAAGGCTCAGTTAGGGGCCGAGCGGAGCCAGGCTGGGGCTGCCAGCACCTGGGAAAATGGAGGCAGCCCTGGGGCGGTGAGTGAACCAGTGATGCAGGCGGAAACCGGGTGAGCATCAGCCCCCCAAGCAGGGCTGGGCCAGAGGTCACTCACAGTGCTGTGCCAAGTCGGGTGCTCACTCTCTGCCTCTGGTTTGTCGCCTTCCCCGTTCTCGGCCGCTGCCGCCTCGGGCTGTTCAGTCAGTCCCGCGGCGCGGCTTGGGCATTCCCAGGAATCTTCTTTTATGCCGGCCTGAAACCTCGAATCCTGAATAGGGCAGCTGGTCGCCTTCAGAACAGCCCCAGCCTCCGGGATCCTGTCTGCATCCACAGCAGCCCTGGCGCCGTGATCCCTGTTTTGAGACTCGCTTTTGCAGCTAAGAAACAGTTCTTTTCCTGCTCCATACTTCAAAGCTGTTGCCTGTAAATGAGGCAACCTCTCCTGCCGGGGGGGCAAGGTGGTGGTCACCCCCACGACCGGCCAGCAGCTGCGGTCCTCCCTTAAGAGATGGCAAGAGGAAGGTCCACAAGTTTCCCGGCTGCCTGAGTCCCAGTGGCCACCTTTTCCACCTCAGCCACTCCGCGCCGACCGCCACAACCACCGCCATTTTGAAAACCCCTGAAAGCAATTTCTGATAAAACGAGGACATCTGTTCTTCCCTGTTGAAAGCTGATCATCTTTATGGAGCTATAGTATGTGCAAAACCAATCAGGTCCAATCAAGGATTCCACAGTTAAGATCATTTCAGGGTGGCATTAGTCTAGCTTATTTCCATGACACATGGTTTTATTTAGAGGATAACTTTCATACTTGCCACAATCAAATCAAATTCTTTATCTTTCAGAGATGATTTGCAGATTCAATTTCCAGAGGCACTCACTCGGCCCCTCGGGCGCCAGCAGCTGCTCCGGCCCGGCTCTCTCTGTCGCTCGCCTGTCTGCTCGCTCGTTCGCTCCCTTGGCCGGGCTGCCACGCGTAGTCACCCTCGGTCCCCGCCTGGGGTGACGGCTCCGGCCGCGGACTCTCCTCTCGCCTGGGCCCCCATTTATCATTATATAAAGCCATTCTTCGTCTCATTTTATAGATTTTGGCTTAAAGTCCATTTTATAAATATAGCTACTTCTGCTTATTTTTGGTTTCCATTTGTGTGAAATATCTTTTTCCTTCTCTTCAGTATTAGTCTATGTGTGTCTTTACAGATGAAGTGAGTGTCTTATAGACAGCACACAGTTGGATCTAGTTTTTTAATCCATTCAGCCAATCTCTGTCTTTTAAATGGAGTATCCAATCCATTAACATTCAAGGTCAAGATTGTTATTGAAAATTTTTGCCTTACTGCTGACATTTTAATTGTTTTATGTATCTTTTCTCCTTTCTTTCTCTTTTATTCTTTGTCTTTGGGTTTTTGTTTTTGTTTATTTATTTATTTATTTTGTAGTGATAGAATATGAATTCTTTCTTTTTCTCATTTGTGTATCTGCTCTACCATAGTTTTATTTTTTCCCCTGTAATCATGATGGTAGCTATTATTCTTTTGCTTCCAGATGTGAAAATCCCTTAAGGAGTTCTTGTAGGACCTCTCTAGTGGAGTGAATTCCCTCAGTTTTTATTTGAATGGGAAAGCCACCCTTTCTACTCCATTTCTGAAGTATAGCTTTGCTGGGCATAGTATTCTTGACTGCCAGTATTTTTCTTTCAGTACTTTAAATACATCATCCCACTCTCTCCAGGCCTGTAATGTTTCTGCTGAGACATTTGATATTATTCTGATGGGGATTCTTTATAAGGTAGCATGACACTTTTGTCTTGCTATTTTTAGAATTCTCCCTTTGTCTTTGACTTTTGACAATTTCACTACACTGTGTCTCAGAGAGGACTTTTTTGGGTTGAACCTGTTTGGGAATCTTAGAGCCTTTCGGATCTAGAAGTCCATATCTCTCCCAATACTAGTGAGGTTTTCAGCAATTATTTTGTTAAATAGGTTTTTGATGGCTTTTTACTTCCTTTCCCCTTATGGAACACCCATAATACAGATTGTTTGTAGGCTTAAAGTTGTCTCATAGATTTCATAGGCTTTTTTCAGTCCTTTTTCTTTTTCTGGCTTTTTTTTTTTTTTTTTTTTTTGGTCAGTCCAACTGTGCTATTTCAAAAGACTTGTCTTCAAGTTCAGAAATTCTTTCTTCTGCTTGATATATCCTGTTGCTTAGTTCTGTTTTTCATTTCATTTAATGAATTCTTCACTTCCAAGGTATCTGCTTGGTTCTTTCTCATGGTGAAATTCTCCTTCAGAGTATGATTTTATTATTATTATTTCATTTCATTGTCTATCTGCATTCTCCTGCATCTCATTGAGTTTTATTAAGATAATTATTTGGAATTCCTTTTCAGGCATTTCATATTTTGCCTTTTCTTTCGGATCTGACTCCGAAGAATTATTATATTTCATTCGGGGTGTAATGTTCCTTGTTTTTTCATGGTCCTTATTTTCCAACATTGATGTCTGGGCATCTGGTGGAACAGTCTCTTCTAATTTTCTGGAGTAGCTATTGAAGAGAGAAACTCTTTCCTGAAGATGTGTTCTATAGGGTCAGTTGGGTAGTGTGTTTTAAGTTTGATTCTGGTTCAGTGCAGTAGTGTAATCTCCTTGTGATTTCCTTGACTGTATTCAACATCACAGTTGTCTGTGAGTGCCTTCATGGCCCAGGCGCTAAGGTGCTCATCAGCTCTTTGCTGGATTGGGTTACACTGGGTGGGATTTCTGGGGCCCCAGGTGGGACCTCAATCTCCTGGGAAATGTGCTGGTGCACTCAGTGCTTTCTCAGCTGAAGTGGGCAACTCTATCTAGTGTCCCTGGGGTCAGCATCAGACTTTGGGGTTCCAGGAGAGGTGCTGTGTCAATTGACTGTTCCTTTGCTAATGTTGACAGGGTCATCAGGTAGTAGGTGGGTCTGCAGTCCCCTGGGAGAAGCACTAGGGAACTCTGCAACTCCTCAACTGGCATGGCTAACCTTGGGGAAAGGTCACTGGGTCTGTGCGCAAGACCTTGGACTCTCAAGAGGGTTATGGGACATTCTGAAGCTTCTCAGCAGGAATATGAGACACTGTGTATAGTCACTGGAGTTGTAGATGAGGTCTTGGGCTCCTGGGAGAAGCATTGGTATGCTCTGAAGCTCCTCAGCTGGAGTGAGAAATTTGGATGGGCTCACTAGTGTCATGTCCAGGATTCTATATCCCTGAGAGAGTCACTGGGGTGTTCTGTAGCTCATCAGCTTACATGGGCAACCCTGGGCATGATTTTTTGGGTTGCAGCCAGAACTTTGGACAATGAGAGAGACACTGAGGCAGTCAGCAGCTCCTCAGCTGGACTGGATGACTCTGGGGGACTACCACCAGAATCTTGGCCTCGTAAGAGAGACATTGAGGTGCTCAGCAGTTCCTCAGCTGAAGGAGGTGACACTACATGATATTGCTGGGGCTGTGGGTAGGACTCTGTGCACCAAGAAGAGATGCTTGGGTACTTTTAAATTTCTCAGTTGGAGTGGGTAAGGACATAGGGATCATAAGCAGAACCCTGCACCCTTAAGAGGGATGCTGGGGTGCTCTGCATCTCCTCAGCTGGAGTGAGTAACTCTGGTTGAGTTCATGCAGGTCATAGGCAGGACTCTGCACCCCTAAGTGAGACACTGAGGTGCTCTACAGTTCCCTAACTGAGGCAGGTGGACTTGGGTAGTCTCACAGGAGCTACAGATGGGACTTTGTGTCCCCAGAAGAGGCATGCGTACACTACACCAAAGATAGCAGGGCCACCAATGGTGGCAAAATGCCCCCACTCAGTAAACTCTTAGGCTCTGGAAAGTGTAAGCACTGGCTCCTTCTGTCTCAGTGGTGGCCTTCACACTGTGCTGAACCACCTGCCCCAGGGGTGCAAGGTGGTGTGTGAATTTGGGTTCTGGAGTCACAGTTTAATGAGGGGGCCTTAGGGATGTAGGGATGCTTGGGCTATTGGGCCCTTGGGCAAAATGCACGCTGGTGTTGGCTCTAATATCAAAATGGCAATGTCCTGCAGCAGCCAAGGAACTGGGATGTGGAGTGACTGAGTGTGAATTCCCTCTCTGGATTAAGGCAATCATGTGGGCTCCAAGCAGTTCCCCACACTGGGCTCACAGCCTGCAAGGGTCATGTAGCTCTCATGTAGCTTGGATTGCAGATGTCTACAGAAAGAGCATGGACCATTGGGTGTTCACGTTGCCTACCTTTTCCCCACAGCAAGGACGTTCTCCTGGCTCTGAGCTGATCTCAGTCAGCCTCTTCACTTGCATTTCCATGCTGCCTTCTCAAGTTTCTGTACCTCAGGGTGTCTTCCTCACCCTTTTGATGAATTTGTGTGTTCTCCTCAACATGTGACTATCCACTTACTGTTTTGGACTTTCTTTGTGTCAGAGGCAAGATCTGGGTACCTCTAGTCAGTCATCTTGAACCCACCCCTCAACATTTGTATATCATCTTTAAAGAAATGCCTATTCAGGTCCTTAGCCTATTTATAAAATTGGGATGTTTGTCTTTTTGTTACTGAGTTGTGAGATTTCTTTATATGTTCTGGATATTATACACCGAACAGAAATATAATTTATATAATTTGCAAACATTTTTCTCCCAGTCTATAGATTTCCTTTTCACCTTCTTGGTAATGTTCTTTGAGCACAAAAGTCTTTAATTTTAATGAAGTGCAATTTATCTTCTTTTTCTTATGTTGCTTATGACATTGATATCATATCTAAGTGTGGAATATACTAAAAAGCATATGTACTTCACAGGGCCTGGTTTTCCAAAGCCTTGCAGTTTCAAATCTTGACCTTGTGGAGGACTGGAAATTTCCTTCAGGCTATAAGTCTCTGTTGCAAGATAAGGATTGTGGCACAGCAGGTTGCTGTCTCAAAAGGCAGACTACTTACTGATTGTTATGTAAAGATACTGAGAGATTACTATAAGAAGGCATGTTTGCTAAGACCAAACTGTTGTTGATAGGACCACTCAATTGCCTTACTGGAATGTCATCTGGCTTGTTTCACTGAAAGTTACCAGCCTATATTGTTAAACTATAACCCCACCTTTATTCTCTTCCTGTAACTTCCTGGTCTGGAAAATAAATGCAGGAGGAGGACCCCAATTCAGTGTTAATTTCCCAAGGATGGGATGGCTCTTCATTGAGCATCCCAAAGGGAGATTAACCACTTTGGGGCCTCTCACTGCTCAGTAGAGATGGGCTTTGAGTAATCCTTTCCATCTCCGTCACCCAGGGGAAGTGGGGTGTTAAATCCGTGGGGGGTGAAGCAACACAAAGCAACATCTAAGGACCCATTGACAAGTCCAAGGTCATAAAAATATACAAATGGCCAACAGACACATGAAAAAATGCTCAACGTCATTCAGCATTCAGGAAATGCAAATAAAAATCATTTTTGTTTGTTGATCTTGTATCTTGAAACTTTGCTGAATTCATTTATTATCTTTCATAGATTTTTTGTGTGGATTCTTTAGAATTTTTTTAACTGAATAATTGATTATATATATGTTCGGGGTACAGCATTGACTACTATCACCTATTACAACATACATTGATCAAGTCAATATTATTAATATATTTATTATTATAAATCATAATTATTCTTTATGTCCCTTACCCAATCTCTCTCTACCCTTTTCTCTCCCCTCCTCCTGCCTCTAGTAACCACAGATTTATTGTCTCTTTCTGAAAGATCAATGTACTATTTTGGGCTTTTCTTTCTCTCTCTTTCTTTCTTTTTTAGCACCCACTTATGAGTGAAGACATGTGGTATTTCTCTTTCTGTATCTAGCTTATTTCACTTAGCATAATTTTTTTCTGAGTTCATCTATGTTGCTGCAAATAATAGAATTTCATTTTTTTATGACTGAGTAGTATGCCATTGTGTATATGTACCTCATCTTCCTTATCCACTTGTCCATTGATGGACATTTAGTTTGGTTCCATATCCTGCCTGTTGTAAATAGACTTGCAATGAACATGGGAGTCCATGTATACCTTCAAAATGATGATTTCCATTCCTTTAGGTAAGTAGCCAGAAGTGGGATTGCTGGATCATATGATACTTCTATCTGTAGTACTTTCAGAAATCTCCATTTTATTTTCCATAATAGCTGTGCTGTTTTACAGTCCCACCAACAGTGTAGGAGAGTTCACCTTTCTCCACATACTCTCCAGCATTTGTCATTCTCTGTCTTTTTAATACAGGCCAATCTAACCAGGGTGAGATGATATTTCAATGTGGTTTTGATTTGCATTTCCCTGATGATTAGTGATGTTGATCATTTTTTCATGTACCTGTTGGCCATTGGTATGTCTTCCTTTGAAAAATGTCTATTCAGCTCCTTTGCCCACTATTTAATTGAATTTTTTTTTTTTTTTACTGTGAAGTGTTTGAATTCCATATATATTCTGGATATTAATCCCTTGTCAGATGTATAGTTTGCAAATATTTTTTCCCATTGCACAGATTGTCTTTCTGCCCCTTTAATTGTTTCCTTTGCTGTGCAGAAGCTTTTTAGGCTTTTTAGTTTGATATAATCCCATTTTCCCATTTGTTTATTTTTTTCTTTTGTTGGTTGTGCTGTGTGTGTGTGTGTGTGTGTGTGTGTGTGTGTGTGTGTGTGTGTGTGCATGCGTGTGTGGCTAGTCAGTACAAGGATCTGAAAACTTGGCCTTGGTGTTACAACACTGTGCTTTAACAAATTGTGTGTATCTTTAGAATTTGCTGTATTTAAGATCATGCTGTGTGAAAATAGAGATAATTTTATTCCTTCATTTTCTATTTGGATGAATTCTGTTTTTAACTTTTAGAAGGTAAACATCTTCCATTAACAGAATTAGCAGTTAACAACCCCTATCTTTGGATATTTTTGGATTTCCTATCAGAGTCTGGTGGATGGTAGTTTGCTTCCTGATTTCTTTTCACATCTAAGTAGATTTTGACTAAAATTTTTTTGTCATATACTAGTCAAAATCCATTTTCAGATTGAATACCAATGAGTCAGTTTGAGAGGTGCTAATGTGTCCTCATTCTCTTGATTTTTCAGGGATGTGTCACTTGCTAACCTCACCTTTCTTCTCTTTGGGCCAGCTTTTTAGAATACTATTTGGAACTTGAAGCCAGGA
This sequence comes from Cynocephalus volans, assembly GCF_027409185.1. NCBI lineage: Eukaryota > Metazoa > Chordata > Mammalia > Dermoptera > Cynocephalidae > Cynocephalus > Cynocephalus volans. The sequence continues at coordinate 62,487,427 of NC_084475.1, read as the reverse complement.
GTAAAATCTTATTTAACATTGCTCCCATTGCCTAGCACTTAGCATCACTCCTAATACATAGTACACAGGAGCTCGAACAGTATTTGTTAAGCGAGTAATAGCAGTTATGGTAAAAGTATCACCACTGATTGTCACAGGAGAGTGTTGAGAGTCAAATTAAATAATGAATATAAAAGCGCCTTGGAAATTAAAAGGACAATAGGATGTCAATAATTATTTAAATTATTTTGATATAGGGATGCTTTCTTCAATTTTGTGCTTGAAATACTTAGATTATAAGAATAAGAACTGAGACATGAGGGCTGCTCAGTCTTCTCCAAGATGCTCCATGGCCCACAGAAAGATATTAAGTTGACTTCCTTTGGCTTACTTAGAACTCCATTAAACCCGAAAGTATATCCAAACACGTGACAGTGCCCATACCCTGGACGATTCTCCACAGATCACTTCTTTTCACCACTGACTTAGGTCTTGGGGTCATCACATTCAATCTCTCCTCAATATGCACATTGCGTCATGATCCATGCAGGGCTACAAACATTCCCTCTGCATTCAGAGACTTTACTTGGGTTTAGGGTTAGATTTCTATCAGAAAGTGTGCACAAACAAGAAAATTCATTTTTAGAAATTTCGTTTATTTCAACAAGACATAAAAATGAACAGTAGTGATGTACAAAATACAAAACAAGTGTTTGATGAATAAATAATATTTTAAAACTGTAAATATTTCAAATAATTTAAATATGTAAATAAAATTTACAAAAGTGTTTTCAGCAATAAAAAAAGTAATTGTGCTTTACTCTGATCTAAAAAACATATTGTAACATAGAATTTCATATCATTTTATAATAATCCCATATATTTGCCATTGCTTATTTTTCATTTGCCATAAGAAAAGAAATGAAGATTGCATTGCACTTTCAATCTAAAAAATAGCAGTTTAGTCAACCAGATGACCTGTTTTAACAAGCAACATCATTTCCTGAGTTTTCCTGAGAGCATGTTAATGAAGAAAAAGTACCTCTGATTTCCTCCCTATCAACCTCCCAGGCAAAACAGCTGTAGTCTTTCTCCTTCAGATACACATGACTTCCATGGAAGTAGCTCTTCACAGCCAGTATGGAGTTCTCACTCCCCAAGGGTGACTGTTTTACCATCTTTTCCTTCCCCAAGCAGGTCTCCAGGTCATGCAGCAGTTGATAAAGTCCAATGAGGAATCTGTCCAGGAGGGTCTCATCCCAAGCTGCAAGACAGCCACTAGTTCTGAAGAGGATGATGATTTCTTAAAGCATCTCATACATGACAGCTGTGACTTGAGACATCTCCCCCTGGTTCCCATCGCCAAATATCTGTGGAAATCTGAAGTCATTCCTGTCCTTCAGACACGGCAGAATGGAGAATCTCTCCATTTGACTCAAAAGTGTGAAGATTTCCCAGTCGGCATGTCTGGGAGGCAGGTCACTGCCTGTCATTATTTTTATTAGTTTCAATAAATTTTTTCATTTCCTGTTTAATTTCTTCTTGGACCCATATGTCACTAAGTAGAATGTTGTTTAAATTCCATGTATTTGTATAGTTTCCAGAGTTTCATTTCTTATTGATTTCTAGTTTTAATCCATTGTGGTCTGAAAAAATACATGGAATAATTCCAATTTTTTTGAATTGGTTGAGACTTGATTTGTGACCTAACATGTGGTCTATCCTGGAGAATGTTCCATGTGTGGAAGAAAAGAGTGAATGTTCTGACATTGTTGGATGAAATGTTGTGTATATATCTGCCAAGTCCATTTGGTCTAAAGTATTGTTTGGGTCTTGTGTTTCTCTATTGATTTTTTGCCTAGATGATCTTTCTGATGTTGAGAGTGGGGTGTTCAGATCCCCAACTATTATGGTATTAGTGTCTACCTCTTTCCTTTGATCTAATACTGTTTGCTTTATAAATCTGGCTGCTCCAATGTTCGGTGCATATATATTTATGATTGTTAGGTTGTCTTGTTGGATAGATCCTTTTACATTATATAGTGGCCTTCTTTGCCTTTTTTTATGGTTTTTGGTTTAAAGTCTATTTGATCTGATATAAGAATAGCAATTCCATCTCTTTTTTTCAGTTATATTTGCATAGTATATCTTTTTCCATCCTTTCACTCTCAGTCTATGTGTATGTTTACAGGTGAGGTGGGTATCTTGAAGGCAGCATATTGTTGGGACCATATCATAAATCCAATCAGTCCGTCTGTGTCTTTTGAGTTTGGAGTTCAAACCTTTTACATTAAGAGTTATCATTGAAAGATATTGATTTACTCCTAGCATTATATACTTTTTTTTTGTTTGTTTGGATGTTTTAAATATCTTTTGTACCTTTCTTTCTGATTTAATGATTGGCTTTGGTTTTGGTTGGGTTGTTGTAATAGTGGATAAAACTTTCTCTTTTTTTTTTGTCATACTGTTAACATTTTATTTTACTGACGGCTTTTGTTCTATCTTGAGTATTCATGGTCGTGATTGTTGTTTTTCAGGTACCAGACTCAGTACTCCCTTGAAATTTCTTGTAAGACTGGTCATGTCGTAGTAAACTCCCACAGTTTTTGATTGTCTGGGAAATACACCATTTGTCCTTCATTTTGGAAGGATCTCCTTGCTGGGTAAAGTATTATAGGCTGGCAATTTTTGTCTTTTAGTATTTTGAATATATCATCCCATTCTCCTCTGGCTTTTAGGGTTTCTGATGAAAAGTCTGATGTTAGTCTGATGGGGTTCCCTTATAGGTGACTTGACACTTCTTTCTTGCAACATATAAGATTCTCTCTTCATCTTTGAGTTTTGCCAGTTTGACTGTAAAATGTCTTGGAGAGGACTTTTTTGGGTTGAATATGTTGGGAGTTCTTTGAGCTTTCTGTACCTCTCCCTATACCTGGGAAATTTTCTGCTATTATTTCATTGAACATGTTTTCAGTGCCATTTCCTTTTTCCTCCCCCTCTGGAATACCCATGATTTGGATATTTGAGCACTTGAGGTTGTCTATTCTCTCTCTTAGATGTTCTTCAAGGGTTTGAATTCTTTTTTCTTTTTGTCCACCTATGTTATTTCAAACAAGCCATCTTTAAGTTCAGATATTCTCTCTTCTGCTTGTTCTAGCCTGTTGGTTAAGCTCTCTGCTGTGTTTTTTATTTCACTGGATGAATCCTTCAGCTCCACAGGCTCTGCTACATTCTTTTTCAGGACATTGATTTCTTCATATATTTCCTCTTTCACGTCCTGTATACTTTTCTTGATTTCATTGTGTTGTCTAACTGAATCTTTTTGTATCTCATTTAGTTTCCTCAGAATTGTTGCTCAAAATTCCTTGTCAGTCATTTCAAGGACTTCCTGTTCCATGGGTCTATTCCTATAGAGAGAGTTATTATATTCCTTTGGAGACATCATACTTTCTTGGTTTTTCACATTTCTAGTATCTCTCCTTTGATGTTTAGTCATTGTGGCAAAGGATATCACAGTCTACTTGTTCCACCCTGGTGTCTGGAGCAAAATCAGTGAGTTTTGTTGATGCTCAGCTGCCTGTTGATGCTCAGCTGCCTGTTGCTGCCTTTGTCTCAGGGGCTGACAGCAGCTGGGGCTTCTCTCCAGGGCAGGTACTGACCTGGCATGGCCTGGGGTCCCACACAGAGGGTGCTGGGACTCTGTGGCTTCGCTGCTTTGGGTCCCAGGGTTCAGTGGTATCAGGGTCCTCTCTCAGGGGTGGGGACTTGCTGGATCATAAGAATAATTTTAAATGGATTCTTTCACCTCCTGGACAATGTCTGAAAATATCTCACATGAGAACAGGGAGTTTCAGAGATCCCCTTGAACTCAATGAAACACAAAATATGAAGGCATAATTAGAACTAGCAAGTGAAAATGTAGCTGTATCCTATGCAACTGTAGTGTAGTTTCTGTGGAAGGAGCAAATGGTGCTTTTTGGTAACTAAGGATAATAGGAATGCAGTGTAAGGTCTCAGTCAGAAGCACAGTCTAGTGGATACTCCAAGAAAATCTGGCTGGACTACCTGGGTTCATGACATAGCCCCATCCTGCACTGGCTTTTTGACCTTGGGAACGTCAATATCTTCCTCTGTTGAAATGATGATCACAAATATTTTGATGGGTTGTTATGAAAATCAAATGATGGTATGTTCCTATTACAATGCCTGAACAAAATAAGCACTTGACATGTTAGCCATTTCCTCAATGGAGAAAACTAATCCATTCAGCTATGCAAGCTGGACGAAAGTTTCCCTGAGATGATCTGCTAGCCTTCCATTAATTCTCAGCTCACTATAATCAGTTTTATTTCTGACTTCATCTCTGCTATAGACTGGATGCCCTCCATTAACCTTATTGAAGCTTAAATCCCCACTGTCATTGTTAAGAGTGGGAGATCCTATTATGGCAATTGAAAGGTGGGGCCTTGAAGAGGTAATTAGATGTAGGACCATGCCATAGTGAATAGATTAGTAATGGCGGTCAGGGACGTGGTTCTGAGGACTTTAAAAGAAGAGTTTGTGAGAGGTTCATCTCTCTCTGGTCTGGTCTCAATGGCTATTTTTCTGCTATGTGAGACCCCTGCAATCCCGTAAAGCCACCACCAAAAAGACCCTCACCAGAAGTGTTCCCTGAACTTTGGACCTCTCAGCTTCCGAAACTATAAGCAAAAATTTTAACTTTCTTTACAAATTACCAAATTCCAGGTATTTTTATCATAAGCAACAGAAATGGACTCATACAATCTCTTGTGTGCCCATGAACATATATACAGAGTAAATGCCCTGTCCAAATGACTAACATCCTATGGCTTCTAGGATAGCTGACCTCTGTCACATTAACAAAACAGCCACCATTCAATAACCCAGTTCCTTTTGATTGTGGGTTAGTGTGACTAAATCCCCAGAATTTGATAATCTCAGTAGAAAATGAAACAAGTAAACAGACGAATAAATGAATTCATTCTCTGATCTTGCAAAGATGAAAATTAGCCCTTTAGGCAATAGCCAGCTACCTTCTTGCTAGACCTGTCTGCAGCTACAAGTGAATTCTTTTTCTCTGGCTGGGTTGAAACCTGTCACTCTGAAGAGTTCTTAATCCCTGGCTGGTGTAGTTACTAAAGCGACATTATGGCATTTGATAGAGAATTGTCACTTCCTCTTTTTTCCCTTTTTAGGTTACTTTCCATTTCCCTTTACGCATTACGTTTTCATAATTGCTTACTTTTACTTTCTAGGAAAGTTAAAATAGAGAGGGAAATTCTCATGTCCTGAAAATCGCAGAGAAAGTATATTATCTCATCTTTTATTTACATTCTCTTTTCCTTTGTTAACACAAACCTCAAGGTGGAAAATACAAAGGATTGGAGGAGCATAAGAATAACTTTTATGAAGTGAAAGATAAATACAAAAGAAGAAGCAAAAAATTTAAAATTATGTAAAAGTACCTAAGAACAAAATATCCCCCTTAACCATTCCTTCAACAGAGCTAGGACAATGGCCACGTCTATGACAATGAGGCTGCCATGGAGCAGGAAAGACACAGTTGAACGGCTTCAACACCTGGATGGTAGTAGTCATCACACTTCACAATTATTGAGGGCAAGACTAGACAGTCAATCATACTGATATAGCTTAATCCAGGGTAATGACTGTCACATAATAATTATTCAGTAATGTTCTCAGTTACACAGAATAAATAAAGCCAAATTTGACAAACTAAATTCTGTTAAGCTATTTAAGGTGTATGGATTTGACAGTGATGGAGAATTCTTCCCTGTATGAAGGGAGGCAGCTAGCATTCTCACAGAACACTAGGAAAAAGGGAAGTCACTACTGACTGTCCTGAGTCATTGATACACATACTCTGATGATTACAGAGATGTTTGAAAAGGAGAAAATCTGGGATATCAAATAATTTAGGCTTGTATGCACAAAAATGTTGCCCCCAATTCTCTAATTATGCAGCAAATACAGAATTTCCTAAAGAGTTCTGGTGAAGGTGAGTTGATATGTCCCTGATTCTCAGGAAGTGGTTCAGAAAGGTTTAGAATTGTGGAAATGTGGATGTCCAATATCACTAGGCTAGACACTCCCAGTCCCTGAGAGGGGAGTACACAATGTATATGGAAATACCGAGGAGGTGAGAGGGTGCTTTAGGAGAAGTAGATAGTAAAGGCGAACTTCCTACAAATTTATCTATCCTCTCTCCCTATCCCTCCTCTTCTGTGTCACTTCAAACCCTGCCTATTCCTTTTGGCTTAATACAAATTCTTCTCTTTTCTTTCCTTAAATTCCTGTAAAAGGTAGGATTATCCTACCTGACATATTGATCTAGAAAGCCTTATTACTGTATTTATTTCCCATGTTCTTGTCTTTCCATATTTCTTTAAGGGCAAAAAAATACCACACTCTTTTATCCCTGAGTCATTTAAATGGCTAATTGATCCTTTAGAGTAGTGATCATGACTTCCTGTTTCATAATGTCTTATTCTATTTGCAGGACAGTGAAGGGAGGTCATAAAAATTGTTTTTAAAAAAAGTGAAAATTTAAACATATTATGTAGTAGTTGTGTTGACATAGTAATTAGTGTTTTTGTGAATGCTGCATTATTTCTAATCTTGTCTAGGAGGCTGCTCTTGTATCCTCATTTGGACATAGACTCCTAGTAAGCAGGAATGCTTCTTAGCCTCTCCCATAGTTCACTGCAGGTCCTTGGGCCAGTTTCCTGTTGCTTGCTGTGGCTCAATTTTCACAGCTGCATTATGGGGCTAATAACAGGACCTGTCTCAGAGACTTGTGAGAGTAAATGAACGACGGATACAAAATGCCCGGCACATAGTTGTCACTCATATATAAGATCATCACTGTTGCTGTTGCTGTTTTTCTCAACTGTATACACAGTAGATATTCAGCAAATAATTATTGATGGCTGAGTTTGTTGTAGTAATTATTTAAAATAATGTGGATGCCTCTTATTCATTCATTAATGCCTCAACATTTCTGGAGCTGGGAGAGAAAGAAGAATGGGTCAAAAATACTGTGAAGCTATAATCAATAAGGCAGGAGAGGAACTGGGAATGTATAGTGTCTCAGAAGCCAAAGGACAAGACTTTGAGACAGTAAAGGAGGTTAAAAGTCTTGCACAGACAACAACAAGAAAAAAAAACCCAAGTCAAACATGAACAAAGGACTTACATAGTATTTTTCCAAAGAAGAAACATAAATGGCCAACAAACACATGATTAGATACTCAACATCACTAATAATGAGGGAAATGCAAATCATACTGTAATGAGATACCACCTCACAGCCATTAAGATGGCTATTATCAGAAAAACAAAAAAAAGAAAGAAAGAAAATAACAAGTGTTGGAAAGGATGTGGACAAATAGGAACCCTTGTGCACTGTTGATGAAAATGTAAAATGGTGCAGCAGTTATGGAAAACACTATAGTGGTCCTTCCCTACCCCCCCCCCCCCGCCACAGAATTTAAAAAATTACTATGTACTCAGCCATTCCAGTACTGGGTATATATCCAGAAGTAAGGAAAGCACTGTCCCAAATTATACACCCATGCTCTTAGCAGCTGTATTCACAGTAGCCAAAAGATAGAAAGCAGCCCATGTGTCCATCAACAGATGAACAGCTAAACAAAATGTGGTCTATACATACCAGGCAATAGTTAAAAATGATAGAAATTCTGACACGTGCTACAACATGAATGAACCTGGAAGCCATTTTGCAAAATGAAATATGCCAGTCACAAAAGACAAATACTGAATAATTCCACTTATATCTGGTATCTAGAATAGTCAAATTCATAAATACAGAAAGTATCTGGGTCTCAAGGGGAGGGGGAAACAGGAGTTTCTGCTTAATGGGTATGGAGATTCAAGTTTACAAGATGAAAAGACATCTGCATATTGTTTTCACTACAGTGTGAATGTACTTAACACTACTGAAACTGTGAACTTAAACATGGTTAAAATGGGAAATTTCGTGTTACGTGCATTTCACCACAATTAAAATTTTTAAATAAAGCTTTTAAAAGTCTTGTACAAACATCTGACTATGATTCTGTCATTGTGGGTAAGGGCATGGGAGTTATTCAGGCTTTGGACTAATGTTTAAATTCTGGCTCTCTATGGATTAATTATGTGACATTGGGAAATACTCTTAACCTTGTTAAGTAGCCTCAATTTCCTTCTCTATAAAAAAGGAATAATAATACCTTCCTTGCAGGATTACTGAATTCATTAAATGAGATGATATATTTAATGCAGAATAATATACGGCCTCTAAAATTGATTGTTTTTACTACTGTTAAAACTGAGAAGTCTACTGAATTTGTCAGTCAGGTCCTTGGTGATCATGAAGAGGGTAATGTCAGTAATGAATTAGCCATAGGCTGGTCCTAGTAAGAAGTGAGCCCATAAAGACAGTGTTAAGGAAATCATCATTTTATCACAGTTAAATTCAGGAAAAATATCTAACAGAGAGCCTCATGGAAACCTCTCAGCTCTCAGCATCCCTTCTTATTTTAGTTATTAAAACTTCTTCCATATGACACTTATAACACACTGCCTTTTACTGTTACTAAATATTTTATATTAAAATTTACATTACAAACAGAAAAATGTTCAAGTAGAAGTATTTTGTGCCCCCATTTTACCCTCTGTAAAGGGACAAACTGTGTTACTTGGTTATCTCTTCTGTGGGGTACATTGGGATAAAGGATGGAGATGCAAAAACGCAGCTACTCAGAGGGGGACAAAGTCTTACTGGACTTTCCAGAGTGCAGCAAGAGGAGCAAGGCAGGCTGGGGCTGGCAGAGGGAGAAGCAGATTCAAAGATGTGTAGCTGCTATGATGAGTGTGACTTTAAAGGCTTAAAGAGGATTTCATGAGTTTGTTTATATTTATAAAATACACATAAATATATTGTCATGGTCAAAAATTCTAACAATTCATACAAGAGAAAAGCCTATAATTGACCTCTTGAAGGACCCACTCCAATACCACATGTCTAATACTTTAATGGGTGGTGTCTTTCCAGTCATTTTCCCATGTATTTTATAAACCTGTACATGTAGAAATATTTAATAACAACATAAATGTTATGGTTCCATATATATTACTCTTTGTTTTTTCACTTAACAATAGATCTTAGAGATTTTCCTCTATTAGTATATAAAAATCTTCTGCATTCTTTAAAATTTCGGCCTTGCCTATTAATGTATAAACCCAATGCATTCCCAAACAACATCTCAACAAGATTTTTACATGGAAGTTGACAAGCTGACTGCAAAATGTATCAAGAAAAAATAATTTACAAGAAAATCTGAGAAAAGGAAGAAATATACCGATCGACTTGCTTTGTCAGATACCAAATGATCCTTAATGCTACAGAAATTGAAACCAAGCAGTAGTATTGTAAGAACAGAGAAATCAGTCAAGAAAAGTGAATAAAGGTTGAGAAAAAGACAATTGAATTTACTGAAACTTTGCATATAAAAAAAGTGGTATTTCAAGCCAGTAGGAAAAGCTGATGTTGGAACAAACAACTAGTCATTTGGGGGAAAAGCCTCTTTGTCACATCCTTCAGGTTCTCCTTGCTACTTTAGGCCTAGGTCTATAATAAAAAGTAAAGAGGCTCTACACACCTACGGGAATGGCTGAAATGCAGAATACTGACACTGCCAAATGCTCCCGAGGATATGGAGCAACAGGAACTCTCAATCACTGCTGGTGGGAATATCACACTACAGACCTGTTTATGTAGAATGAACAAACACCTTCAATATTTCAGCTTTCAATAGCGGAGTTGTCTGTTACTCACAGTAGAAAGCATTCCTAAGAGATGAAATAACATTTATCAGTGTTTAGCAACTTCAAGTTCCAGCAGGCCTAGGTATTGTTTTTTAATTAATGTCGCAGTTTCTAAGGACCTATTGAGATTAGTGTATGTTTTTTCCACTTGTCACATACTAATGTAGTGAATTACATAAACAGATTCTCTTAGCTTCAATTACCTTGGAGATCTTGAGCAAATTCTAATTATTTACAAATAATACATCATTTGGCTTGATTTGCTAATATTTAACATGGAATTTTTCTCATGTTTATAAGAATGTCCTATGATTTTATTTTCTAATTTTGTTATCTGGGTTGTATCATTTCATTCTCATAAAATGAACTGGTTAGTTTTCCATTTTTTCTATACCCTGATAAAACAGGAACTATGTTTTATGAAATAGTTTTATGATATAATTTTCCACTTTGTTATCTCTTCAAGAGACATCAGAGAGAGCCTATATCTCATTTTAAAGACATTTGATGATGAATTTATATTTTTTTGGATGTCACGTCATGGCAAAAAGAGTCTAAGAAAGAGCACAAGACCCATATGTATTGGACTACACTCAGCAAAAACAGTATTTTAAGTTCCTTTCAATATAATTTGTGTTCTTTTTTAATTTTAATTTTTGTTTTTGTTACATTGCTTATCAATGTGCTCATGGTGATAGCAGGTGCTCCAATTTTTGTCCACAGAATTGGTTAAATAAGCTCTCAGCAAACTGTGCCAAGACTACTCCCTTGATATTTGGCGGTCAGAAGCTCATCGAAGCGCATATTCTTAGCATTGTATGGATTTAATAAACAAAACCTAAGTTCCCACCATGTGCTACTGTGCTAATGACTGGGGATACAAAGTTCAGGCTTAAAAAGCCTAATCTGGAAGGGATGGGAAAAAAACAAGCTGTCAACTACAGAACAGAATGTTAACTGCTGTGCTGCAAAGAGCAATAAGGCTCAGACAGGGGGTAAAATGGAGGCTCATCCACAAGCAACCAGCATTTTGGAACTGATGAAAAGATGCAAAGACATTGTAAAACCTGGAAAATGGGAGAAAGGAACAAGGTGTGCAAGCCATTTGGAAGCCAGTGCTAAGTGGCAAAATTGGACATTTTATGAAATTAAAAACTGAGTGAAAAATGAGAACTAGGAATGAGATCAAGTTTTTCTCCCTAAGAAATGGTCTAGAAATGAGAGGTGGAAAAGTATACGAGGCATTGAATGTTCCTAGGAGAATTCAGGGACCAGAGGGCTATTTCTGAATTTCTTAACATGGGAAAAGGAAATGAACGTCTCTGTGCTCAGTTTCCTTATCTGTAAAATTAAGATCGTGTCATAAAACTGTGGTGAGGATTAATTGCTTTAATTTATATAACGTGCTCAGGATGGTACCTAGCATTACTAAGGCTCCTTACATGTTAGCTCTTCTGTTTGAGTCAGGTTTGGAGATTATTCTCTAATGTTCTAAGTTTGTGGACAGGAAAGCGAGGCAATTCTGAGACAATTGCCAGGAACTGTTTGGCACCAGCTCAACTACTCACAAGGGAGAGGCAGAAATAGCCATTCACTGGCTGGCTGAGCCGAGGGTTACCTAACGAGTATCCCGGCTCTGCAGACAGAGTCACTGCTACTTCACACACACCAGCTGTCTACAGAGCACAGTTTACTTCCCTATTTCTTGGTTCTCTCTACCATTCAAGGAGCTAAAGTTTTCACCAGAATAACAGAAGCATGTTCCAGACACCCAGAAGAACTGCCTGCTCCGTGAAGAAAGTTACACTGTCCTCAGCCACGTGGAATCCCCGCCCCTTTCTTCCAATCCCACTTGAGGACAAGCTTTCAGTTTCCCTTTCGCTTGTTGCATCACCCTCATTGCTATTTTTGCACCATTCGGTCACCATGCAATCCCTGATGATGAAATAAAACTGAATTTTATTGTGAGTTCTAACTATGGAGAGGGTTTTGCTTTGAGCTGTTTCACTTTAAGGAGCCAGAAACTGCTTCAGACACAGGAAGCTCGCACAGAAGACTGGAACCAAGACAGAGTCACGTGTTAGTAGAGGGGATGGAGCTGACGCTTGTTCAGCAGCTGCAGTTAATGTGTGGCCATGTGTTCTCTTCTCAACCCTGGGTCTGGCATAATCCACCCCTAGGAGTGGTTGTGAGAATGATGTAAACTCAACTCAGAGAACAGCCTGGCATCAAAAGGGAAAAGTAAATTCGGGCTCAGGGCAGACTGGCATCTGTATGGGAGAGGGCCAATCGGGAACTTCTAGCATAGGTGTCCTGACAGCAAATGGTAGGAGATGTAGGGTCAGCAGCCCATGTGTGTCCCTGGTCTATCCATCCATTGATGGGAGCTTTCCAACTGTGGCAGGGCATGTAGACTGCAGACCCTCTGGTAGTGTTTGTGTATGGGAGAATGGTAGTATCAGTGGAGGGGAGAGAAAGAATATCTTTCTCTCATGCAAGGCAAGGTTTACAGCTGACACCCCTGTACCAAAACACAGATTAAAAGAGAAAACAAATTTTTGAACCAAAGTTTTACGTGACACAGGAGCCTTGATAAATGAAAACTGAAAGACCCAGGGAAAAATGCATATTTTTATGCTTAGGTTCGGTGAAGAATGAACACTTGTGTAAAAGCATTATTGGACCAAAAGGGACATTGAAGTATGAGAATTAACGGGGAATTTAGCAAGGCCTGTTTGTTCAGATTCTTGTTGGCACTTGTGTGTCTTCATTTCTTTCCTCTGTGTGTAGGGCAAGACACCTGTCACATGAGGGTCTTATGACTAACTTTCAGGGGAGGTAGGTCAGAGAATGACCTTCTTGCTCCTGCTGTTCTCTCAGGTTCTCAGGTGCCATGTATTAGGGTAGCATTCCTGAATCCCAACATTAGCAAGAGTTAGGCAGAGTTCCCAGGGAAGTGGCCTATTATCAGCCTTATTAGGAGTTGACCAGGAGGGAAACTGAGGAAGGAGTCTCATCGAGGCCTTTGACACATCCAGGATGTGAGAAGGGGAAAAGGAAAAGAGAAGTGTCTGAAATCAGCTCTTAGGTGCATATTCTGCTGCAAACCAGTTCAGGGGCCTGAATGTGGACTCTACCCAACCAGCTGTTGGCTTGCGGTTATAGAGACACCCCAGCCTGGTCAGAAGCAGCCTCGGGCACTGAGTGAGGGTGAGAGTGAGGCAGCAGGTGGAAGACGGGAGGACAGTCTCTGCTTTTCCTTTACCACCAATATAAGGTTTCCCATCGTGTTTCCCAAGTTCCACAGGGACTCTAGGTTGCTGAGCAAAATTTTCCAGTGTAATTAGGATTTTTTTCGTGAGATTACCACTCCTTTTACTATTATGGAGGGTATTGTTTTTGAACAAGGCTCTTCCTCATTTTCTGTGTCCTCATTACCTCCCATTCCCAACCTTTTCTAATAGACTTTACTCCACGTGTTACCTGGAGCTGCTACAGTCACTACCCATGGTTAGGAGAAACCCCACATTTGTTTTAATATAATTTAAATAGGAAAAACCAGTGAGACAAAGGTGGTAATATTATGCTCATCACCAATTAACCACTCAGATAAGTTCTTGTAAATATTATCAACATCAGCATTCCTCAAATGTCTTGGTTTCTGAAGCTATTAAAACTCTTAAGAATTATTGCAACCCCAAAGACGTTGTGCTTGTGTATCTGTATTTATTGACATTTTCCATACTGGAAATTAAAACTGAGAAAGTTTTAAATATTTATTTTTTCATTTAAAAATGCAAAATAAACACAAATATATGAAACATAATAAAAAGTTAGCCCATTCAAAATTAGAAAATATAATAAAACATAATTTTACCAACAATAATGAAGCATAAAATACATTGAAATAATACCTCAGAAAGAATGCACAAGATATATAATCCAGCCAACAGTAAAACTTTATTAAGAGACATTTTTAGAATAGCCCAATAAAATGACAAGATTCACAATTTATCTTTATGAATGCTTAAAATATTCTATTATTCAATAAATAAAAGTAAATATCTTAATTTGTGAAATGCTTAATAAATACTCATTAATAGATAATAAATATATGTTCAATAAGTGAATGTGTATTTCTCAGGTGGAAGACACAACTGCCTTATCCTAGCCTTGTCAACCTCCTGTTGCAGTTTGATTTCCCTCCTTAATGATGCTTACCACCCACCACATGCTTAAGTAGCCCTTGTTCCCTTAGGAGAATAAGGAGTGGGAGAATTTACTTAATCCTCATTGGTAGCAAAGGTTAAGAAAACTAGTCTCAATTTAAGGGGAAAAGAGTATGTAATATTTTTCATTGGTTTCTGGTCATCTTATATGTACTAAAAAATCAATTATAGCCAGTCCTGTATGTAAGGAGCTTGAAAATGGGTACTCTGTCCTAACAACAAGTAAAATGCTAAACAGACTGAAAATCAACAACTCTTTGACTCCATGAGAGGTGAGGACACAGGGCAAACCACTGCCCCCAAGATTTCAGAGAGATAAACAAATCTGGGGAGTGGTGGCTTACAAGAGCAAACTTACCAGCAATACTACTGTGGGAACCAGTGCTGGGTAGGGAAACCTGAGCTGTAATTGAAGAATAGCTGAGGCTCAGTGTGGAAAACTGAGAATTAGAAACTCCAGAGGACACAGTCACAGGAAGGCACCCACACTCCTTGAATTTTACCTTTAGGACATCTACCTGGTTCTTATGGTAAATGTTGAGGGGGGAAATCCCCTAGTGTGTCAAGCAACGGCAAGGGAAAAGAAACCATTTGGAAGCACTCCATTCTTCTTAACCAGGTCTACCCTCGGGAGAAATTACTTAACCAGAGCCTAACTACATGGGGTTTTATTAGAGCCTGACTGACGTGGGGCAAGGAAAATACCCATCTCCAGCCCATTCAATCCATTCTGTCCCACCTAAGGGAATTTGTAAAGGAGAAATACCCGTAAAATTCACAGTCCATAGGCACAGGGTCACTAAAAGACTGAGACATAATCACCGTAGGACTATAGAACATTTCTCCTCCCCAATACGTTACTAACACATTTTAAAGGCCTATTTACAGCAGTAAAATTATAGAGCATACTAAAAAATAAAAAATGCAATTTGAAGAGACAGACCAAGCATCAGAACCAGACAGGGTAGGGATGTTGGAATATTCGGATCGAGAATTTTAAACAATGGTTCATATCAAAGATAAGTACATACAACTTCTTAGGAACCATGCATATTTTAAGCTCTGAGGGAAAAACCCACCACCCTAGAATTCTGTACCTTGAGAGATTATCCTTTAAATGTAAAGGAGAAATGGAGACTTTCTCAGACAAACAAAAATTGAGGTAATGTGTTATAGTAGGCAGCCTCGCAAGAAATGTTAAGGAAGTTTTGAGACAGAAGGAAAATGATATAGATGAAAAGCACAAATCGAGATAAAAAAAAGGAAGAGCATCAGAGAAGGAATAATTGAAGGTGAAATAAAAACTTATTTTTCTTCTTAATTGATCTAGCACAACACTTTCTTCAAAATAATAGCAACAATGTATTCAATTATGCATGTTTTGTATACACTATATATACATATATATACTTAAATGTAAATGAAATGAATGACAGCAATGATAAAAGGGATGAGAGAGAGAAATTAGGAATATTTTGTTATTATAATACACTCACACTACCCTTGAAGCGGTATAGTGTTATTTCAAAGTGGATTTGGATTAGTAGAGTATGTGCATTATTAACTCTAGGGCAGTAACTTAAAAAAGTAAAAAATAAAAATAAAAATATAGTATAACCGAAATACTAAGAAAGAAAAGAAAATTAAATCATATAAAATGCTCGGTTAAAATCACATAGGCCAGAAAAAGAGTAGGAAACAAAATTGGAAACAAAGAAAAAGAGCAAAAATAATAAACAGTAACAAATATGAGAGATATTAATTTAACTATATCAGTAATCACTCTGAATGTCAATGGTTTAAATGCACCAATTAAAAGACAGTGATAGTCAGAATAGATCAAAAACAAGACAAAACTGTATGCTATCTATAAGAAACCAGATTTATTTTTTAAATTTTTGCAAGAAGGATAAATTTTTAATAAGAAGTGAGTACTAGACCAATGTAAATTTTGCATGAAGCCAAAAACTTGATTTAGATAATTTCCCCACACAAAACTTCTTTTATTGAAGGCTATTACTTATTACATCTGCTGAGACATAAGCAAAAAGTTCTCATTTGAACTGGAGTCACTAATTCTCTCAGATTCTTTGATTCATTACAAAAAGGGATAGCTGAATTTCTGTCCATATAAATCCACCCTTCACCTCTGCTATACATATTTTTTTATATTTTAGTCTTCTTTCTACCTTGGGTAGAATGGTCAAACATTTCAATTTGCCCAGAGCAGTCTTGTTTGAAGTCTGTCATTCTGGTATAATTGTTTTCCAGCGTTATTGAGGTAGGATTCACAAAAATTGTATAGAAAGTGTGCAATACGATGTTTTGATATACATATACATTGTGAAATGATTACCACTGTCAAGCTAGTTAACATATCCGTCACCTCATATAATTATCTTTTGTGTTGTTTTGTGGTTAGAACACTTGAGATCTACACTCTTAGCAAATTCTAAGTATACATTGTTATTAACTATAATCACCATGCTGTAGGTCTTCAGAGCTAATGTATATCAGGTTCATCTTGTAACTGAAAATTTGCACCCTTTGACCAATATCTCCCCTTTTCCCCCAACCTTCAGCCACTGATTACCACCATCTTAGTCTCTGTTACTAGAGTTTGACCATTTTTTTTTATTATGACATATTAAGTGAGATCATGCAGTATTTGTCTTTCTGTTCCTGGCTTATTTCACTTAGGTTCATCCATGTTGTCACAAATGGAATGACCTTCTTTTTTAAGGCTAAATAGTATTCCATTGTGCATATGTGTATGTGTGTATATATACACACCCGCTATATCCTTGTACATATAATACACACGTATACAACATACACATTATTTATATATACACCACATTGTACCTACCACATTTTCTTTACCCTTTCATCTACTGACAAACACTTAGCTTGTTTCCATATCCTGGCTATTGTGAAAAAATGCTGCAATGAACATGGGAGTGCAAGCATCTCTTTGAGATAGGGAATTTATTTCCTTTAGATATATACTCAGAAAAGGAATTGCTAGATCATTTGTTGTTTAATTTTAAATTTTTTGATGAACCTCCATATTGTTTTCCATAATGGCTGTATCAATTACATTCCAACTAAGAATGTACAAGGATTCCCTTTTCTCCCTATCCTTTCCAATACTTGTTATCTTTTTACTTTTGATAATGGCCATCCTGATAGGTGTGAGGCACTAACTCATAATTTTTACTTGCTATTAAAAATCAATTCAGGTCTTTTGCCCATTTTTTAATCAGGTAAATTTTTTTGCTATGGAGTTGTGTGAGCTCCTTATACATTTTGAATATTAGCACCTTATAGGATACATGATTTGCAGATATTTTGTCCAATTCTGTAACATGAATTTTCACTGTGTTGACTGTTTCCTTTCCTATGCAGAAACTTTAGTTTCATGTAGTCTCAATTGTTTGTTTTTGCTATTGTTGTCTGTACTATTGGTGTTAAATCCAAAAAATCACTGCCAAGACCACCTACAAGGAGCTTTTCCACTGTTTTCTTTGAGGTCGTTTATACATTCAGGTCTTACATTTCTCTGTCATACATTTTGAGTTCATTTTTGTGTATGGTATGAAATCGAGATCTTGTTTCATTCTTTTGCATGTGGATATCCAGTTTTCACAGCACAGTTTATTTTAGATTAATCTTTCCCCATGGAGTATTCTTGGTACCTTTCTAAAAACTCAGTAGACCTTATGTGTGTAGATTTATCTTAGGGCTCTCTATTCTGTTCCATTGATCTATGTGTCTGTTTTTATGCCACTACCATACTGTTTTGGTTATAATAGCTTTGTAATATAATTTGAATTTTGGAAGCATGATGTCTCCATCGTTCTTGTTCAAGATTGCCTTCACTATTCTGTTTATTTCTTTTCTTTTTTCCTTTTTCTTTCTTTCTTGTTTTTTTTTTTTTTTTTTTTTTGGTTTCATAAAAACCTCAGGATTTTTTTTTCTTTTTCTATGAAAAAATGCTATTTCAGTCTTTGATAGAGATTGCATTCAATATGTAGGTAGCTTTTTTTATTGAATCATAATTGATTATACATATTTTAGGGGTTCAATGTTGACATATGTTGATCAAATCAATATTACTAGTATGTATATTGTTACAAATTGTACTTATTCTTTATGCCTCTTGCCCAATCTCTCCCTATCCCTTTCTCTCTCCCCTTCCCACTGCTGATAACTCTAGATTTCTTCTCTCCCTCTGAAAGAGTAATGGTTATTCTGTTGATTTGTTGTTTGGATGATCTGTCCAATGCTGAAAGGTGTGTTCAGGTTCCCCGATAATATCATAGAGCAGATGCTTCTTCTGTCACTCTGGAATGGGCTTTGTGGAGAGAGACATCCTCTTCTTTACTTTGGTCTCTGCTGGTGACTCTCCTTCTGTCAATGCATTCCAGTGGCTGGTGGACCATCTGCATGGTGGTTGTGACCTCTAGCCACTTTTGTGGCAGCCATGGTTACTGTGGTGGCTGTGGTGGGCCACACACCTGGAGGTCATGTTTTTGGCATGCTCCTTGGCACTGGTGGTATGTCTGGCTGAGTGGGAGTCTAGTCCCTGTCTCTATGCCTCAGGACTCTGGGGAGGCCCCAAGGCACTGGCAGTGTGTCTGGTTGTGGGTGGGTAGGTCCAGTCCCCAGAACCATGCCCCAGGCCCATGGTCAGGGCCCTAAGGTGCTGGCAGTGTGCCTGGTTACGGGAAGGCGATCCGGTCCTCAGATCCATGCCCTGGTCCCCGGGTGGGGCCCTGATGCTCTGGCAGAGGGCCAGGTTGTGGGTGTGGTCCAGTCCCCAGTTCCATGCCTCAAGTTCCCTGGCAGGCCCCGAGGCACTGGCAGTGTACCTGGATGTGGGAGTGGAGGACCAGTCCTCAGCTCCATACCTCAGGTCCCCTGGCAGGCCATGAGTGCTGGTGGTTTACCTGGGCCAGAACTAATTTTTTGTCCTTTGCTTACTTCTAAAACAGGGAAACATCCTGTGGGAACCAGTGTTTGAGCTGTGTGGTTGAGCTAAATTGCTGCTTTGCTACTGTTTCTCCAGGGAAGGCTTTTTCTGCAGCTCAGGGTTTAATGGTTAACCTTACAAGTACTTCTGGCTCACCCTGGGTTGTGTAGAAACTCTGATCTGGGTCTGAGTCTTTTCATCAAGCTGCACCCCATGCAAATCTATATTCCTAACCAGTCTCCTCTGAGTGGTCCTGCACTGATTGGGGGGTGGATCAGCTGTCCTTGCTGTGTTCTACCAGTGGGCCCATCCCCCTCCACCACAGATGTTCCAAACATTTCCCATGGGATGGGCCCTGTGCTGGTCCCTTGTTATGACTCAATAGCCTCTGAATTGTTCCCCTTTTTCAGCTGTTCTGGCTCCTCACTCCTGAGTAGGTCCATGGGAACCCTATTAGTCGTTTTGTTGTCCTGAGGGCCACCAAGGCCCTCTTATCCCCTGTGGCCTCCAATAAACTCCGTCTGAAGGGTACAGTTGTAGCTTCTATTGGCTCCTGCTCCATGCACTCAGCAGCTCCAGCCTTAAAGCAGCCATGCCCCAAAATGCTCCAAACAGTTTTTTCTTTCTCTCATCATGACTTCTCCTGCCTTCATGAACTCCGTAGGTCTCTCCTCCTCTTCCCCTGAGCTCCAGCAGCCCCAGCTTGGCTGTTGTTGCATTTTTATATTTGTAAATTAGTGGATTTGTGGGAGAAAGTGATGCTGGAGACCATCTATTCCACCACCTTGACCAGAATTCTCTGAATATGTAGGTAGCTTTGGGTAATATAAACATTTTAACATTATTAATTCTTCCAATCCATGAACATGGTATATCTTTCCACTTATTTGTCTCTTCTTCAGTTTCTTTCATCAGTGCTTTATAACTTGCAATGTACAGATTTTCACATCTTTGGTTAAATTTCTTCCAAAGTACTTTATTTGGTAGCTATTGTAAATGTGATTGTTCTCTTAATTCATTTTTCTGAAGATTCACTGTTAGTATATGGAAATGCTACTGATTTTTCTGTGTTGATTTTGTTTCCTGCAACTTTATTTTATTTGTTTATATGTTCTAAAATTTTGGTGGAATCTTTAGGTTTTTGTCTATATAAGACCATGTCTTCTGCCAACAGAGACCACTTTACTTTTACCTTTTTCTGATTCAGATGCCTTTTTATATCCTTCTCTTTTCTAATTGCTCTGGCATAATATCGAATAGAACTGATGAGAGTAGACATTCTTATCTTGCTCCTGATCTTGAAAAGCTTCCAGCTTTTCACCATTGAGAATGATGTTAGTTGTGGCCTTGTCATATGTAGTCTATATTATGTAGATGTACATCTCTTCCTGACCTAAGTAATTTGGTGAGAATTTGTGTCATGAATAAATGTTAAATTTTGTCCAGTGCTTTTTCTGCAACTATTGGGATGATCATATGATTCTGAGCTTTCATTTTGTTAATGTGGTATTTTATATTTATTAACTTGTATAAGTTGCATCATGCTTGCATCCCAAGGATAAACACTACTTGATCGTGATGCCTGAACTTTTAATGTGCTTTTGAATTTGGTTTGCCTATATTTTGTTGAGGAATTTTCATCTGTGTTCCTCAGGGATATTTGCTATTCTTATAGTGTTCTTGTATGGCTTGGGTATCAGGGTAATGTTGGCCTCATAAAATGAATTGAAAATGTTCCCTCCCATTCAATTTTTTGAAAAAGTTTGAGAGGAATTGGTATCGATTCTTTAAGTGTTTGGTAGAATTTCCCAGTGAGGCCCTGCAGGCCTGGACTTTTCTTTGTTGGGTGGTTTTATTTATTGCTGATTCATTTTCCTTCCTCTTTATTTATCTGTTTAAAATTTCTATTTCCTCATTATTCAGTCTTTGTAAGTTGTATATTAATAGGAATTTACCCATTTCTTTTTTGGTTATCTAATATCTCAGATAATTGCTCATAGTAGTGTATGATTTTTCATAGCAGTCTCTTATGATCCTTTGCATTTCTGTGGTATCAGTGGTAATGTCTCCTCTTTTATATCTGGTTTATTTGGATCTTCTTTCTTTTTTTCGTAGTTAATCTAGCTAAAGGTTTGTCGATTTTGTTTATCTTTTTGAAACACCTATTCTTAGTTTTGTTAATCTTTTCTGTTGTTTTTCTGGCATCTATTTCATTTATTTCTGCTCTGATCTTTATTATTTCCTTCCTTCTCCTGACTTTGGCCTCAGTTTGATCTTCACTTACTACTTTCTTTTGGTCTTAAGTTAGGTTGTTCATTTGAGAGCTTTCTATTTTTTCTTATGTATGCATTTATTGCTCCGTACTTCCCTCTTAGAACTGGTTTTGCTGCTTTCCATAGGTTTTGGTATGTGTGTTTCCAGTTTTGTTTGTCTATTTTGATTTCCCTTTTGATTTTTTTTTTTTTTTGACCCACTGGTTGTTCAGGAGGATGTTGTTTAATTTCCACCTATTTGTGAACTTTCCAGATTTCCTCCTTTTATTGATTTCTAGTTTCATGCCATTGAGGTTAGGAATGATACTTGATATGATTTCAATCTTCTCGAATTTATTAAGCCTTGTTTTGTGATCTAACATATAATCTATTCTTGAGGATATTATGTGATAGTTGGAGACGAATTTGTTTTCTTTTTCTGTTGCATGGGATGTTCTGTAAATATCTAAGTCCATATGGTATAAAGTGTAGCTCGAGTATAATATTGCTTTATTTTACATACGGATGATATATCCATTGTTGAAAGTGAGTTATTGAACTCACTATTATTATATCACAGTATACTATTATTATATTACAGTCTATATCCCACTTTAGGTCTATTTGCTTTATATATTTTTGTGCTCTGATGTCGGCTTCATGTATATTTACAATTGTTACATACTCTTAATAAAATTACTCCTGTAACATTATATAAAGACTTGCTTGTTTCCTCTTACATTTTTGACTTAAAGCCTATTTTATCTGATGTATGTTCAGCTACCACTGCTCTCTTTTGATTAACATTTGCATGAAGTATCTTTTTCATACTTTCACTTTCAGTTCATGTGTTTCCTTAAATCTGAAGTGAGTCTCTTATATAGTTGGATCACAGGTTTTGGGGTTTTTTTAAATCTATTTAGCCAGCCTACATTTTTTTGATTGAGGAACTTAGTTCATCTTTATTTAAAGTAATTATTGATAAAGAAGGACTTACTATTAACATTTTGTTAGTTGCTTACTGATTCTTTGTAGTCCCTTCATTTCTTTATTCCTCTACTGTTGTCTTCTTTAGTGATTTGATGATTTTTCTGTAATGATATGCTTTTATCTTTTGTGTATGAAATATAGGTTTTTATTTGTAGTTACCACAAGACTTACATAAAATATAGCTACAACTGTCTATTGTAAGCTGATAACAACTTATATCATTTGTATAAAAAGATTTACACTTTATTCTCCCCCACTGTGTTTTATGTTTTTGATGTCACCATTTACATCTTTTTATATTGTGTATACAGCAACAAT
The DNA here is from genome assembly GCF_027409185.1 of Cynocephalus volans. Lineage (NCBI taxonomy): Eukaryota > Metazoa > Chordata > Mammalia > Dermoptera > Cynocephalidae > Cynocephalus > Cynocephalus volans. The sequence goes on along the minus strand of NC_084475.1, from coordinate 62,464,814 downwards.
GTTTTGTAGCCATGGTTATCTATAATATTTTTTTAACCTTTATGCTAGAGGTATGAGTAATATACACACCACTACTACAGTTTTACTATATTCTGAGTTTTACTATATACTTTAACTTTACAGTTAGTTTAATCCTTTTATATATTTTTGTGTTAATAATTACCATCCTTTCATTTCAGCTTGAACAATTCCCTTTAGAATTTCTTGGAAGTCAGGGTCTAGTGGTGTTGAACTCCCTCAGCATTTGTTTCCCTGGGAAAGTCTTTATTTCTCCCTCATTTCTGAAGGGCAGGTTTGCTGGTTATAGTATTCTTGATTGGCCAATTTTTTCTTTTAGCACTTTGACTATGCCATCCCACTTTCTTCTGGCCTGCAAGAATTCTGCTGAGAAATCCAATGATAGCCTCATGGATGTGTCTTCATATGTAGTGAGGCTATTTTCCAATACTGCTTTCAAAATTCTCTTTTGACTTTGATTTTTGACAGTTTGATTATAATGTGTCTCAAAAAATCTATATTGGATTGAACCTATTAGGGTCCTTTGAAGTTCATGTACCTGGATAGTCATATCTCCTCTGAGATTTGGAGAATTTTTAGTCATAATTTTTTTTAAATAAGCTTTCTGACTCTCTCTTGCTCTCTGCACCCTCCTTGTTAAACTTCTACAATGCTAAAGTTAGCTCTCTTGATGCTGTGCCATTAATCTTGTAGACTTCATTTATTCCTTTTCATTCTTTTTTTTTTTTTCTTTTTTCTCATTGGAGTGGATTATTTCAAAAGACCTGTTTTTAAGTTCACTGATTCTTTCTTCCGTTTGATTGAGTCTGCTGTTGAAATTCTCTAATACATTTTCTAGTCCAATCATTGTATTATTCAGCTACATAATTTTTGTTTGTTTCTTTTTTATATTTTCTTCCTCTGGAACTGCTCATTTTATTCTTGCAACTTCCTGACCTGATTAAATTGTCTGTGTTCTCCTTAAGCTTACTGAAATTTCTTAGAGCAGTTTTGTTTTTTGTTTTTTGTTTTTGTTTTTTGTATTCTTTGTCAGGCAATTTATGGATCTTCATTTTAGGTGCATCAGTTACTGGAAGCTTGTTGTGCTCCATGGTAGTGTCATATTTTTCTGATTCTTCATGATACTTGTAACTTTGTGCATAGGTGTATGCAGATTTGAAGAAGGGGTTACCTCTTCCAGTCTTTATGGGCTGGCTTCACTATGAAAAGACCTTCACCTGTGGGGTAAGAGGTGGCAGGATAGGGAGATCACCCTGGGTGGGGCACTGGATCTAGTAGCACTAGACACCAAATTCAGGGCTGTGCAGGTCACCTCAGGTCTCAGGGGGCACAGTGTCTTGTAGGCTTGGGCAGCTAATGTTCATGACATTAGCAACTACATAATATTTAGCTGTGAGAACTGTGGGGGTTCTTTGGTGTCTGATAAGATTGTTGGGTTCCTCAGTGGTGCTTCCATGTCCATCAGCAAGGGAACAAGGCATACGGCACTGGTGACTGGGACCTGTGATGTGCTAACACTCAGGTGTAGGGACCAATTGCAGGTGTGTGTGTGGTGGCAGAAGCCATCTTCAGATTCACTAGTAGTAGCAAGGGCCAGGGCCAGCAGAAGGGGCAGGGCCAGCTGTGTCATGCACATGCCAATGGGGTCCAGAGACAGGAGTAAGAGCCAGCTATGTGTGCACACACAGACACAGAGCCATGAGCTTGAACACACCAGTGATAGGTCTTTCATTAAAGTGCATAGATACTGGTAGACCTTTGGAAGTGTTACTGTAACCTGCACAATATTGTACTTGTATTTAATCAGGAATTGTGCATGTGTCTGTGCATTGCTCAGACAGCAATGAGGGATATCAGTTTGTGAAGGTGTTTTAAATCTTTGCCTTAGACAACCCAGCCAATGCTTTAGTTTGCTTCTATGTAAATTGTGGGTGGGGAAGGTCTTAGAAATACTTTAATAGACATGTGTCCTTTTTTCTCTACTACTGGTTGTAGATGAACCAAGTCAGAAGCAGGTGAAAGGCTTGGCAATTCTTGAATCCCTTTGTGTCTCTGCCTTTTATTGCCTAATACTTTTCAAATATCATGAATCATAATATTCATGGTGTGTTATACAAGAAGTGTCTATATAAATACACACACACACACACACCCAAACACAGACAAGGGTACCTCAAAAAGTTTGTGAAAAAATAAAATTGAAAGATAACATAAATATTTCCATGAAATTTTTGGAGAACTTTGTACATATTATATATATTATATAATCTTCTATAGAGAAAGAAAGTATTACATTGTATTGCCTGTAATATATACTATGTGTATATTCTATACACATATATCTTCTATTACACCCTATGAATATAAAGGATCACAATATTTGAAAGGTGTCATATAATTTGAAAGGGGTGTATATTAGAATTCTTTTGTTTGTGACACTGCAGACATTTTCTGCCATTCTATGGCCTGCCTTTTCTTCATAGAAGTTTTAATTTCTAAAAAATAGGTTTTAATATTAATGCAGTTTAACTAAAAATCTTTCCTTTGTAGTTAGTATTTTGTGTCTTAAGAAATCTTTCTCTATGCTGAAGTCATGATAGCATATTCCTATATTATTTTCTAAAAAGTTTAAAGTTTCGCTTTTCCCATTTAGATTTATAATCCACCTGAAAATATTTTGTGTGTATGGTGTGACATACAAGTCCTTACATATGATTTTTTGATTCTTTGATTCTTTCTACAATTACCTCTTTTTTTAAAAAAAGACCATCAATCTGTCTGCTCTACAATGCCACCTTTTTTCCCCCACAGATCATGTACATCTATCCATGCGTGCATTTCTGAGCTGTCTACTCTATTCTGTCCTTCCCTGTCTACCCCTTCATACCACATGCCTTACTTACTACAGCTTTGTTATAAGCCTTGATATTTAGTGGCACGATTTTTTCCATCGTGTTCTTCAAGACCATCTTCAATATTCTTAGTCTTTTCCACATCTATATAAATTTTATAATAAGATTGGCAAGTTAAAAAAAACAGCATTTTTTGTGAATTTGTTGAATATGTAAATTCATATGGAGATAAATTATACCTTTATGATATTGAGTCTGCCAGTTTATGAACATGGTATGCCTCTCCTCTTCATTATTTATGTGGATCATCATTAATTTTTCTCAATTATGATTTGTAGTTTTATGTGTAGCAGTCTTGCACTTCTTTCCATAGATATAATCCTATTTATTTTTATTTTTTATGTTATTATCAATGTATCACTTTTAAAATGTAATGTTAAAATTTTTCCTGCCAGTATAAAGAGAAGTGATTGATTTTTAATATTGATCTTGTCTTCAATGGTCTTGCTAAATTTGGACTATTTAAATTCTAATACTTTGAGGGTTTTTTTGTATTTTGTATCTACACAATTACATCATCTAAAGATAATGAAAAAATCTGACACAGACAGCCAGAGATTTGAAGATGCCATTCACAAAGAAATTATCCAATTGGCCATTAAACATATAAAAATATGGTAAAACTTTTTAATAATCAGAGAGATGAAAATTAAAACTATAATGAGATGTCACTATAAAACACTATAATGGCTGAAATTTTAAAAATCTCAGTGCCCTGAGTTGGCAAGAGTGTCGTGCAACTGTTACGCTCATACACTGAGAGTGAAAGAAATCTGCCCTGCAGTATCGCCCCGTCACCCAGCAGCCCGACAGAGTCCAAGCTGACCAGAGAGGTGGCTCTCCAGAGAGGACCAAGACCCAAGGAAACCACACATGCAAGGGACTAGTGGCCAACTAAGTAGTCACTGAGGTAGCCATACCAAATTGGCAACCACAGCAACATCTTAGTCAGTCAAAAGTGTCAAACCTGAGGACTGTGAAACCCCCTGCCACAATGAATAAACATCAAAGAAAAGATACCAGAAATACGAAAAATCAAGAAAGTACACCACCCAAAGATAATAAACCTCAAGCTCTAGATCCTATAGAACAAGAAGCCCTTGAAATGACTGACAAGGAATTTCGAGTGGTAATTCTAAGGAAACTGAATGAGATACAAGAAAACTCAGCTAGACATCATGATGAAATGAGGAAAAGAATACAGGACCTGAAAGAGGAAATGTACAGGGAAATAAAGGCCCTCAAAAAAAATGTAGCAGAACTTGCCAACCTGAAGAAGTTATTCAGCGAAATAAAAAACACAACAGAGAGTTTGACCAGCAGGCTTGTCGAAGTTGAAGGGAGAACCTCTGAACTTGCAGATGGGCTGTTTGAAATAACACAAGCAGACAAAAAAAAGAAAAAAGAATCAAAGGCATTGAAGAAAACCTGAGAGAGATATCAGAAAACCTTAAGCGCTCAAATATCCAAGTCATGTGTATTCCAGAAGGGGGGGGGGAAGGAGATTGCACTGAAAACATATTCAACAAAAGAGTGGCAGAAAACTTCCCAGGTGTAGGAAAAATCACAGATCTTCAGATCCAGTAAACTCAATGATCTCCAAACGTATTCAACCCAAAAAGGTCTTCTCCAAGACATGTTATAGTCAAATTGGCAAAACACAAAGACAAAGAGAGAATCTTAAAAGCTGCAAGAGAGAAGCATCAAATCACCTATAAGGGAGCCCCAATCAGGCTAACATTAAACTTTTCATCGCAAACACTAAAAACCAGAAAGCACTGGGATGATATATTCAAAATACTGAAAGACAGAGATTGTCAGCCAAGAATACTCTACCCTGGAAGGCTATCCTTCCGAAATGAAGGGAAAATAGTATATTTCTCAGACAAACAAAAAATGTGGGAGTTCACTCCCACACAACGACCCTTACAAGAAATCCTCAAGGGAGTACGGGGTTTGGTTCCTGAAAAATAACTACCACTGCCATAAAAACCCAAGAAAAATCTAAACCAACTAGTATAATAAAAATGGCATTCATGAAGAGAAAACAAACAAATAAAAAGGCTATATACAACCTAAGGAACCAACAAACACAGAAACCAAACAGTAAATCAGAAAGCAAGGAACAAAAGACACCTAAGACAACCAAACAACAACCAATAAAATGCTAGGAATAAATCAACACTTTTCAATAATCACTCTTAATGTAAAAGGCTTAAATTCCCCAATCAAAAGACACAGACTGGCTGACTGGATTAAAAAGGAGGACCCAATGATATGCTGCCTTCAAGAGACCCACCTCACCCACAAATACTCACATAGACTAAGAGTGAAAGGATGGAAAAAGATTTACCATGCAAACAGAAAAGAAAAACAAGCTGGAGGAGCTAATCTTATATCTGACAAAGTAGACTTCAAACTAAAAACCATAAAAAGAGACAATGAGGGACACTACATAATGATAAGGGGACTGATCCATCAAGAAGACGTAACAATCATAAATATGAACACACCCAATGTTGGAGCAGCCAGATTTATAAAACAAACTCTATTAGACCTAAAGAAGGAAATAGACACTAATACCATAATAGCAGGTGACCTGAACACCCCACTGTCAATATTGGACAGATCATCTAGGGAAAGAATCAGCAGAGATACACAAGATCTAAACAATACTCTAGATCAATTGGACCTGGCAGATATCTACAGCATATTCCATCCAACAACCTCAGAATATTCATTCTTCTCATCAGCACATGGATCATTCTCCAGGATAGATCACATATTAGGTCACAAATCAAGTCTCAACAAATTCAAACAAATTGGAATTATCCCATGTATCTTTTAAGATCACAACAGATTAAAATTAGAAATCAATAACAAATGAAATTCTGGAAACTATACAAACACATGGAAATTAAACAGCATTCTACTTAATGACATATGGGTCCAAGAAGAAATCAAGCAGGAAATCAAAAAATTTATTGAAACTAATGAAAATAATGATACATCATACCAAAGCCTATGGGATACTGCAAAAGCAGTATTAAGGGGGAAATTTATTGCATTAAATGCGCACCTCAGAAAAATGGAAAGATGGCAAGTGAACAACCTAAAACTTCACCTTAAATATCTACAAAAACAAGAACAATCCAAACCAAAAGTTAGCAGATGGAAAGAAATCATTAAGATCAGAGCAGAATTTAATGAAATTGAAAGCTAAAAAACAATTCAAAAGATCAAGGAATCAAAAAGTTGGTTTTTTGAAAAGATAAATAAAATTAACAAACCATTACCATGGCGAACAAAAAAAGAAGAGAGAAGATTCAAATAACAAAAATTAGAAATGAAAAAGGTGACATTACAACTGATTCATCTGAAATACAAGGAATCATTCGAGACTACTATAAACAACTATACGCCAACAGGTTTGAAAATCTGGAGGAAATGGATAAATTTCTGGACGCACACAAGCTCCCAAAACTGAGCCATGAAGATGTAGAAAATCTGAACAGACCAATAACAATAAAGGAGATTGAAGCTGTTATCAGAAAGCTCCCAACAGATTGGAAAAGGTGAAGTCAAACGGTCCCTGTTTGCAGATGACATGATCCTATATATTGAACAGCCTAAAGCCTCTACAATAAAACTCTTGGAGGTGATAAATAATTTCAGCAGAGTAGCAGGATACAAAGACAACACACAAAAATCAGTAGCATTTCTATTCTCCAATAGTGAACAAGCAGAAGGAGAAATCAAGAAAGCCTGCCCATTTACAATAGCCACCAAAAAAATAAAATACTTAGGAACAGAGTTAACCAAGGATGTGAAAAATCTCTATATAGTGAGCTACAAAGCACTACTGAGAGAAATTAGAGAGGATACAAGAAGATGGAAAGATATCCCATGCTCTTGGATTGGACGAATCAATATAGTGAAAATGTCCAAACTACCCAAAGTGATATACAAATTCAATACAATTCCCATCAAAATTCCAAAGACATTTTTCTCAGAAATGGAAAGAACTATCCAGACATTGATATGGAATAACAAAAGACCACGCATAGCCAAAGCAATGCTGAGCAAAAAAAATAAAGCTGGAGGCACAACACTACCTGCCTTTAAACTATACTACAAAGCTATAATAACCAAAACTATATGGTACTGGCATAAAAACAGACACACTGATCAATGGAATAGAATAGAGAATACAGAAATCAACCCACACACCTACAGCCATCTGGTCTTTCACAAAGGCACCAAGCCTATACAATGGGGAAGAGACTGCCTCTTTAGCAAATGGTGCTGGGAGAACTGGATATCAATATGCAGAAGAATGAAACTAGACCCATACTTTTCACCATACACTAAACTGAACTCAAAATGGATTAAAGAATTAAATATACACCCTGAAACAATAAAACTTCTTAAAGAAAACCTAGGAGAGACACTTCAGGAAATAGGACTGGACACAGACTTCATGAATATGACCCCAAAAGCACAGGCAACCAAAGGAAAAATAAACAAATGGGATTATTTCAAACTAAAGAGCTTCTGCACAGCAAAAGAAATAATTAACAGAGTTAAAAGACAACCAACAGATTGAGAGAAAATATTTGCAAAATATTCATCTGACAAAGGATTAATATCCAGAAATACAAGGAACTCAAACAACTTTACAAGAAAAAAACAAGCAACCCAATTAAAAAATGGGCAAAAGAGATAAGTAGGCATTTCTCTAAGGAAGATATACAAAATGGCCAACAGACATATGAAAAAATGCTCAACATCACTCAGCATCCAGGAAATGCAAATCAAAACTACACTGAGATACCATCTCAACCCAATTAGGATGGCTAAAATCCAAAAGACTCTGAATGATAAATGCTGGTGAGGTTGCAGAGGAAAAGGAACTCTCATACATTGTTGGTGGGACTGCAAAATGGTGCAGCCTCTATGGAAAATGGTATGGAGGTTCCTCAAACAATTGCAGATAGATCTGCCATATGACCCAGCTATCCCACTGCTGGGAATATACCCGGAGAAATGGAAATCATCAAGTCGAAGGTATACCTGTTCCCCAATGTTCATTGCAGCACTCTATACAATAGCCAAGAGTTGGAACCAGCCCAAATGCCCATCATCGAATGAGTGGATACGGAAAATGTGGTATATCTACACAATGGAATACTACTCAGCTATAAAAACGAATGAAATACTGCCATTTGCAACAACATGGATGGACCTTGAGAGAATTATATTAAGTGAAACAAGTCAGGCACAGAAAGAGAAATACCACATGTTCTCACTTATTGGTGGGAGCTAAAAATAAATAAATAAATTCACACACACACAAAACCGGGGCGGGGGTGAAGAAGACATAACAACTACAATTCCTTGAAGTTGATACGACAACCAAACAGAAAGAACATTGTTGGGTGGGAGGGGGGAGAGGGAGGAGGGATGGGGGTTTTGGTAAAGGGCCACAATAATCAACTACATTGTATATCTACAAAATATAAAAAATAAAAATAAAATAAGATTAAAAAATGGGTGATATAAGGACAAATAAATTTTTTGCAGATCTGGTAAAAAAAAAAAAAAAAGCATTATTCAACCAGCTCCCTACTGATGACGTTTTGTTTTTTTGTTGTGACAGTGCTGCAATGAACACTCATGTGTGCTGTGGATGTGTGTATAATATACACTCACGCACACACTTCTGCAGAGATAGCCAGAGGTAAATTCCTAGCCATGGTATTGCAAATTAAAGGGACGATTCCATTGCTTGAAATTTTAAATTGTGAAATACACTGCCAGTTTCCACACGGTCTCGCCTGCTGTTCTGGGCTGTGCTTTCTCAGAGCATAGCAGGTGCAGAACAGTCAGATCCTTACATGGTGGCTGAAGATTTCAAGAGCAAGGATTCCAGCTAACAAGTTTCATCATCTTTCTTGACCCAGCCTCAAAATTTATGCAGCACTGCTTCTACACAGATTCAAGAGGAGGGGACATAGACCCCAAGTCTTCATAGGTAGAGTCAAACTCACACTGTAGATTATCGCGTGGAATGGGAGATGTTATCCTGGATATTTTTTAAAAATCAATCTTTACTTCTTTCTAAAGAGTTTGCATAAATTATACTTTCATTGAGAGTGTATTAGAATACCCATTTACCCAAGCCTCTTGCAAATCTGGTTAAAAATGGTTACCTCATTATTAGTTTGATTTACCTTTCATAATCAGTAACGCTGAACAGATTTTCATATCTTTATTGGTCCCTTATATTTCCTTTCCTTTTATCTGGCTATTTATAAACTTTTCTATTGGATTGTTACTCATTTTAGGAGCTTTTTTAAGTGAAGACAATTATCCCTTTCTCATTGGGCATTGTAAATACATTTTTGATATTGCTCTACGTTTTTGACTTAATTTTTCATACTGAAACTTTTAATTTGTTTGTAGCCATATTTATCAATATTTTCTATTATAGTTTCTTGGTTTTATATCCTGAGGAGAAAGGTCTTCCTTTCTCCAATATTATCTTTAGTACACCCAAATTTGTTTCGAGATTTTGGTCATTTGACCTTATAATCTAGTCCATGTAATGTTCGACATAGTGTTAAACAATCTCCACTTTCCTGGAAATAACTCCTTTTGGTCCATACATACTATACGTTATGTACAGTTATATTTCAGTTGAAAATATTTTTTTCTCAGACTGAAGCTTTTCTCCAGTGTTAGATTTCCCCCAAAATTCTTACTTCTTGTGGACATATCTTATTCAGCAAAATTTAACAGTTTTTAAAATTTTTAAAATTATTTCATACCTAGTTTAGTTCACTTCTGAGTTTTTCTAATTCTGACTTAATTGTTTCATTTAATTTCTCAATTTTCTTACACTCTTCTGGTAACAGTATGTTGCCATTTTGATCTGTTTTGTGTGTGCATCCTGGAATATTCTCATTATTTGCAGAAATATTATTCTGCTCCTTATTCTCTTCTTTCTAATATGACTACGCACGAAAGATTATCTCAATACTTCTCTGTTGTTCCATTTTATAGGAGCTTACACTTCCTGAGCTTCTAGAAGTGCTTCACAGGGGGTTCTTGGTCCTCACAGAGCTCCCTCTTCTGTTGCTTTTCTGAAGTGTTCAAAAACATGGCAGCTTGCTTTCTGCCTTGTCCACCCCGCACTGGTCTGGCTTCTCTTTCCTTGTCTCTGTTGTTTCTGTCCTGCTCAAATTTGACTCCACTTGTAGCAGTTTCTCCTCAGTGTAGAGCCCTAGCCCAGAAGGGAGCTGTCACTGGTTGGTATCAAAATGTCTCATACCCTAGACTATTCCAGCACCTTTCAGACCTTACCAAGGCCCTTTCACACTCACCTATCAGTGCACTGGGCAAAACCCTTGCCAGTTTCAGCTCATATTCTCCGATTGGTTTTTCAGTAAATACCTCTTGGCAACTGGGGTTCTTGGGTTCTCAGGTTCTTTGCTTTCCTTTGCTTTCTCCCAAGTTCTTTTTCATTTTCCTTTTGCTTTAGCAATTCCCTGAGACTTTACAGAACATTAGAAATCCTCCCAATTTGTATATCTTTTCCCCCTAATATATATATAATAGAAAATAGGATATTAAAGAAAAAGACTTGAAAAACAACTAACAATTTAAATGACATAGGAAAACTGAAAGGGAGAACTGAAAGTGGGAAATTCCTCTGCAGTAGAGAGGACCCTACTGTATAAATAGCTCCTACTCATGGAAGAAGGGCATTTGCACTGCCAGCTCCTGAAGCCTTTGGTGCACAAGCAGCAGGCAGCGCTGTTCGTGTTTCATCATGAACCACTGGTGCATCCTCCAAATCGCCCTCCTGTTGGGCTTCTCCACCACAGCTCTTCCTGCGAGCTACAGCTCGCTTCGACCTCAACAAAGCAGCAGCAGTTTGGAGTGTCTGAAGCTCCTTCGGAGATTGAATGGGTGTCCTGAATGTTGCCTCAAGGACAGGATGAACTTTGAGATCCCTGAGGAGATTAAGAAACCACAGCAGTTCCAGAAGGAGCATGCCACATTGGTCATCTCTGAGATGCTCTGGAACATCTTTTGTATTTTCAGAAGCAATTTCTCCAGCACTGGCTGGAATGAGACCATTGTTGAGCACCTCCTTGATAACCTTGATTGGCAGATGGACCGTCTGAAGCCATTCCTGAAGGAAAAAGTGAAGGAGAAAAACTTCACCTTGGGAAACGAGAGCATCCTGTCCCTGAAGAACTATTACTCAAGGATCAAGCAGTACTTGAAGACCAAGGATTACAGCCGCTGTGCCTGGACAGTAGTCCAAGGGGAAATCCTCACAAACTTTGTCATCATTAACAGACTTACAAATTACCTCCAAAGCTGAGGATCTCCCAGCTTGTGCCTCTGACAACAGACAATAATTTCAAGCATTCTTCGACAAGAAGATGCTCTTTAAGTGACTGATAGCTAATGCCCTGCATTTGAAAGGACACTACAAGACTTTTAAATGTTTTATTAATTTATAAATTAACTTATTTTTTCATTCTTTATTTAAACTTTTACCTTGGAAAATAAATTATTGTTGCCACAAAAATCAACATGGCAGTTTCATTTCAACTTGATTTATATAACCACCATATTTAAAATTGTTGAGCACCTATTAGACGTTCTTTGTAAAATGTGCCTGAAAAGTGGTATGGTTTCTGGACCTTGCCTTCAAAGAATTTAAAATCCAAGGAAGCCACATGGAATGTACAAGGTAAGAGATGATAAGGAGACCTGAACCCGAGAGGGGAATTAATGTGGCATAAAACACTACAGAATTGGAAGGGAAGAGGCAGGAAGATGTCTCTGGATCTAGAACCTGGGGTGCTCACTGCTTCTACTCTCTGCTCCAGGTTCTCTGGCCATAAAGGTCGAATTTGGCTGGCCGTCAGGGTAGCCAGAGGAACATGGGAGCTCTTGTGTTTACCCTAAGCCCACCCCTGGTATCTGGGGAATGCTCTGCTCCCAGCAGGATTTTTAAATATGTGTGTGTCCCCCAAGCTTACGAGTGAGAAGTCCTAGGCAATTCCTTGACACTATTAAGTGTAGTCCTTTTATTGTGCTCTTCAAGGGATAGCCAAGACATGTGGGTCTCTTACGGCTGCTGAGGATCTCTGCCTGCTGCCAGCGCACAGGCACCAGAGGGAGAAGAACCCTGTACCTTGGCCATCTGGCTACTTTTCACCCCATTTGTTCAAAATCTATGTCAGCTCTTGATCCCCCTGCCTTGTTCATACAGAATTCCAGGAATTATCCTATCTGGTTTTCCTGCTGCTTTGCATCCCTCAATCCACATGCTCCCAAAAGCCAAATCCAAGATAGATGCAGTAGGTTAAGTCCAGTTACAAGCCAAGCAAAAAGCCAGGAAGCATGGGAGAAAGGGAAATGCAAGTGCAAAGGAGAGCACTAATTTTTTTCAGGGCTTACACGTGAAAAATCAGGCTTTCCTAGGAGCTCTTTGGGGAATCTAGACAGCATGTGTCAACTGGCTAGCATTTTGTCCTTGTGCTGACCCCTCAGGAATCTGGGTTATTATCGCTATAACAGCAGGGTTTGATACCTGTACTGGTCAACTGCCAAAAAAAAAAAAAGGTACAAAGGGAAGAATCATGAAAGTCTTTATGAAAGTCTTCACTTGTGTCTAGGCATTTTCTCCTAGAGCAGTACTCAAATCTGAGTTCATTTTAAAGGAGTCAGCCTTCAGGAGAAGAAATCTTTCAATCAAGAATTCCAGTCACTACTGTTTGCAGACAATGGACTCGGGGCTCCCCCTTTTGGAAGAAGGCAGGTAGCACACCAGCTGTGCAACTCAGAAGTGCCATCATGGTGGGCCTGCTGCCATCGACCCAAACAAGTCAAGTTCCCCATAAAATAATCAATCTTTCCTCTTCCCAAACTTCCCACCCCAGCTCTGCTATAAGCCTTTCTGCAGCCAGGCTCCCTTTTGCCTTTTGGGAGTCGAGGACAAGGTCAGCATGTAGCAACACAGAGCCTAGGCAGTGTCTAGAGCAGCCAAGAAGATGTTAAAGAAGTTTCTCTGGGCAGAACAGCTAAACTGGCCCAGAAACAGGCTGGTTGCTGCAAAGGCCTGCTCTGCCTGTGTGCCGAGGTAAGAGGGACTGGAGAGAGACATCTTCTGCCAAATTATAAATGCTGTGTCACAGCTGAGCATGTTGGCCAACTCAGAATACCAAAAGTATATGCATCACCTATAGAGGACAAATAACAAAATTAATTCCAACATGAATGACGGAGACTAGCCCAAAGGTGTAAATGTGCACATGCTAAACAGATAACTATGTATGAGGGATGAAGTAAAATAATAATATTATTTTAGCTAGCACCAGAATACCTCACAAAGAGAACACTGTATGCTTGAAAAATATCTAATGAGCCTTGACACAGAAGAAGAGACCTTGAGGTTATGGATGTGGCAACGTGAAAGACAGTGTTTTTATGTGCCACCTTGTTTCTGAGGAGAAAAGAGACAGAAAGAGCCCTCCACTCTCTGCCCATGGTGGTCTGGACTGTGGTGTTCCCTAGAATAAGGTAGACAGTGAAAACTTCCTAGTGGGGATGAACAAAGGACTTTTCAGAACAGAGTGTCTGACAAGCCTCTTGAAATTGTGTACCCTAATCTGATGAAATTCTCTGCCATCTCCCCCAAACCTTCAGTAAAGACGGCTATCACACAAAGTCCCTATGTGTGTAGAATTCCTGTGTATATATCACAGAAACTGTCCAGGTCCTGGTTTGAATTAGTATGGGGAAACAAGTACTGGGGGTAACCAGATCTTTATAAAGGAACCAAATTAGTGGAGACAGAGAGCTATGACAACAGATTCACCTTCCCCTTTCCCACCTCACACCTTAGAATTCCAAAGAAATCACATAATGGACATTGTGCTTCCCCAGACCTGGATTAAAGAGTGAAGCTGTTTTATCCACCTCTAAGCAGTAGGAAGAACTGGTGAACATCTTGGCCTCATATAAATATGCAGATGGTACCTAAACCTGTGGTCATGCAGATGCAGGGCAATATCAGCGCACATTTGCATGGTCTTTTGGGCAGCTGATTTTTAGGCACTTTACATGGCATTAAATGCTTCCAGATACTCAGATTACATCTGATCATGGACTTGTTCATAAAATAATTTCAGGAAAATGAAAAGAACATGCCACGAACTGAGAGAATATATTTGGAAATCATATATCTCATAAAGGACTTGTATCCAGAATATATTTCTTAAAAAAATACTCTGAAAATTCAGTAAGAAGAAAACAGACAACCCAATACAAATGGGTGATATCTTGGAACAGACACTTCACTAAGAAGAATAGCAAATAAGGACAGTAGTCTACCCTATCCATGGGGAGTATGTTCCAAGATCTCCAGGGGATGCCTGAAACACTGGATAGTAGCGAACCCTATTATATGATATTTTTCCTAAATATACATCTCTATGAGAAAGCACAATCTACAAATTAGGCATAATAAAAGATTAACAACAATAACTAATAATAACATAGAACAATAGAACAACATAATAAAATGTATGTAAATATAGTGTCTCTATCAAAATACTCATTGTGCTGTACACATCCTTCTTGTCATCTGTAGGTCTGATAACCTAGACTAAGCTACTCATTGACTAATGATAGCCTACACAGCGTGGACACGCTGGACAAACAGACGGCTCACCTCCCAGACAGGATGCAGCTGGATGGCATGAGATTTCATCCTACACAGAACAGCACAGTTTAAAATTTATGAATTGCTTATTTCTCGAATTTTCCCTCTAATATTTTCGAACCACAGTTGACTGTGGGTAACTGAAACCATGGAAAGAGAAACTACAGAAAAGAGAGGATGCTCTATGTGGAGATGGTAAAGGCTTCCTCAGGGATTTTTTTGGTGGTTTAGGTCAAATAATGAATGTGAAATGATTTTTAACAACAGAAAAGCCTGTCCCACGATGAGGTCTTGCCATAGTCACTGCCTTTTCTAAGGAAAGTCCACTAGTCATCTTGGCCGAGCTCTGCATGTGATGCGTGTGAGGTCTGCCCGGAAGAGAAGACAGGGCCCAAATGCATACGGACGTCTGTCCTGGTGGATCTGGCTGTGATACATAGAGAGAGAGCAGCTGGCAGTAGGGTCAGAAGGTGGGTGAATGGCACCCAGAACAAGACCTTGCTGATAGTATTTTCTTGAAATCTGTTACACCAATGCTTGTTGAACCTAAAAAATTACCTGTTTTATGAATCCTTTTGTTCTCAATGTTAATTGTTGCTTTTAAACATTAGTTTAATTGTCTAAAATCTCCTACAATAGTTAGTTTAAAACAACCTCCAAGATTAGACTACAAGTGCCAATATAGAACTATACTCTCCTAATTTAGAAGATTCACGTCAATCACTTAACTCGTCAATTGACCTGATGGAGAGTACTCCAGAAACTTGTTCAAATCAACAGTTATCACCAAATCAGCAAATTCTCCTTCAGTTGACATTCTGTTTTGGAATTCCTGCTTTCCTCTTTAATTCCCAGTGTAGGGTGTTCTTAGAAAACCCAAAATGCATTATTTAAATTATATCTCCCAACAATAAGTCCAAGAATTTAGAAAATGGAGCCTACTTCAAAAGACCCTCCTAAGAAAAGAAAAACACATGTCACAGACTGAGAGAATATTTTTGCAAGTCACATATCTGATAAAGGATTTGTATCAACACATGAAGAACCCTCAAAACTCATGACAAGAAAGCAAATAACTCAATTAAAGTTAGGCAACAGATTTGAACACATACTTCACCAAAGAAGGTATCCAGGTGGCAAATAGGACAGGGAAAGACGATAGATATCATTAGGCATTAGGGTAGTACAAAGCTCCTGCAGTGAGACACCGTGACAAACTCATCAGAAAGGCTAAAGCTAAAAACACTCACCATGTCAAGCATTGGCAAGGATGTGAAGGAACTGGAACTCTCATATACAGCTGGTGGAAATAAAAACTGGTACGACTTCTTTGGAAAACCATTTTGCAGTTTTCTTAAAGTGACAAACACATACCTACCATATGACCCAACCAGTCTACCCCTAGGTATTTACTGAAGTGAACAAAAAAAGACATGTATCTATACACGGATTTGGATATAAATCTTTGTAGCTTTATTTATAATAGTCTAAAACTGCAAGCAATGCAATTGCCCATCACAACTGACTGATTAATGAAGGCGCAGTAAGTACATTCATACGATGGAATACTATTCGGCAATAAGAAGGGATGAATCACTGATACACACAATGACATGGGTGAATCCTCAAGTAATTAGGGTGAATAGAAGAATACAGACCAAAAACAAGTAAATGCTGTACTCTCCCACTTATACAAAACTCTAGAAGGGAAAATGAATCTATAGTGAAAAAAGCTGATCAGCAGTAACTTGGGGAAGGGGCAACTATATTGAGGAACGAGATGGAGGGAGAGATTTCAAAGGGACACAGAGAAACTTTAGGGTGAATATGGACATGTTTACTATCCTGATTGAGTTGATTATTTTTTCTTCCAAATTTTAATTTTATTTTATCAATATGCAATGTGGTTGATTATAATCACCAATTACCAAAACCGCCTTCGCCCCTTCCTCTTCCCCCTCCCTCCCAACAACCTGCTGTCTGTTCTCTTGTTGTATCAACTTCAAGTAATTGTAATTGTTCTGTCTTCTTCCTCAACCCCGCTCCGGGGAGAGAAGAGCCACAAAGGAAACAGATGGAATGTCCATACGTTATAAAGACTCTCACACTGGAGACAACAACGATAAATGTCTTTTCTAAAAAATAAATGTGCTGAGAAGAGGAATCAGTGGATTCCACAGAAGGTGTGAACTGAAACTGCCCCCTACATTGGAAAACAGACCATCGTGGCAACCTTAGTGACATTTCCTTTGTAGAACGAATAAGCAGAAACCATACTGGAGTCAGTAGAAGTGAAATGAGAGAGAGAAATTAGTGACCCTGAGGGAAAGACAGAAATTCGAAGAAATCTGGAAAAGAATGCGGGGTTTTTTGTGTGTATACTTTTTCCCATTTAGCAATACATATTTTTTTCATGGTTAGAAGACATTTTATATATATACGTATATATATATATACACACACTCACACAGAGAATATTGGTTATGAATATTCATGAGATAGAAAGCTGATTGTCAGCCCTTGTGCCTATGATGTGAGGACCAGATTCCTACTGGCAGCACGCCCATTACCACAAATTGCATTTGTACCCTGTGTCCCCCACCCGATAATGCCCGAACTCCCTCTCCCTCCCCCAGCCCCTCACTCCACTTTGTAGCCCATGGAATGCTCTGTCCCTCTGCAAGTCCAACGCACTGTTATGGACTTTCTTTCCTTCCTTCTTTCTCTCACAGCTCCTTACATAAGTGAGCACATGTGATATTTATACCTCTGTGCTTTGCTTATTTCACTCAAATAAATTTCTCCAGGCTCATCCATGTTGTTGCAAATGGGAGTATGTCATTCTTTTTGTGGCAGAGTAGTATTCCATGCTCGGTGTGTGTGGGGGGGTGTATTTAAATGTATATGTCACAGTTTCCTTATTCATTCATCCATTAAAGGATATTGTTATATTTACTGTAAAAGAAAATTGTTCTAGTTAAGTCTGTACTGTCACTTTGCCCAAAAACTCTCTGGAGCCACATCATGTTTGCTATCCGGGATTTAACGACTTTATGCATAGTTGAGAGAATTGCAGAACCAAGACTGAGCTGGCCATCACACAGCTGGGGGTGACAGCTAATGAACTTCAGCACCCAGCTGCTCACCTACCTCTCCAGGTCCCACCCAGGCTCTGGATTGTAGATTTTGGCTGCATAAGATGAGAGAGGGAAAGACAAGAGCCAGGTCATGACTACAGTGGTGATGAAGGTTTTTGGGTAATAGTGATACAGTGTCACCTGGAAGCGGCTCAGTTTGAAGGCAGCCACACCTCCATCTTCGCGACTGCTAGTGCCCTGTGCTGTAGTGGGCAAGGCCCCATGCTGTAGAGCACAAGGTCCCAGAGATGACAAGCCAGGCGTAGAAGCACAGCGAATACCAGGAGATGCAGTGCCAAGTCTGCACACGTGTCTACACCACAGGGGCCGGTGAAGAAAACCAGGAGCTCACTGTGCATGGGGTTCACCATTTGGGAGTTCTGATTCCACTGGAAGGAGACTGCACCCATCAGATGATGCTCATTTGCTCAATAAACAAAACTGAGCATCAAGACCTGTGAAGAAGTTCTAAGAACCAACAGTAGCTCGAAAACTCAGATTGTAAGAAATGGGACAAAATCTGGTGTACTGGGTTCCTGCTTACACAGATAGAAATTGCAAAATTTCTTGCATTTAGGTTACAACTTTGCTTGTCATACAATTGCTTTTTTCAATTAAGTTCACACAAGAAACCGACACTGTGTAAAATTCAGTGCCCGAACACCGACTGAATGTCATGATGCCATCCGCCAAGGTTCAACTCCCTCGTTATGTCAGGAACATTACAAGCAGAATTCCTCTTGGGGGATCTCTTTTCTTCATCCAGGTCTGGACAGATTTTAAAAGCCCACATTAGGCAGTCTGGGGTGCGTCAGTGGGAGACCCACTCGTTGAGGTTACTGAATATAAAACACTTTAATGTAAGCAAGACCCACTGCTGACCTCCTCCTCAGTTGACACCTTTCCTTCTTCATCTACTCGTGATTCAGGGACCGACTCTGTAGCCATGCCTACAACGGTCCTTGGAGAAAACCCTCAAGCACGTCAGGGAGAAGAGGCAACCGCACAAGACTCAGTACCTGACCTGGAAACCTCTTTCACCCCATTCTCTCCTGTGGGTAACAGAAAGCCAGATGGGGCCCATCCAATAGGGTGCACGGGTGTGCAGAGGTCCCTCTGAAGCAGAGGATGACAGTCAGGACAAACATCAACAACAGCCAAACAGAAGGCCTTGGAAGACACTAAGCAGGAGAAGATGAAATAGATGATGCAGGAATGGAGACCATCCATCCATGGGAGAAGAGTCTCTTTATCAGGACGGGTGATTAGTAGAGAAGCCTGGGCACAAGGAAGCCCAGTTCCTGCCTTAGATCCCACCAGAGAATACATCAAAAACAGAATGAGGCATTTCTTTCCATGCTTTCATGTATATAAAAGCGGGAGGGAACCAAAATATCCCAATTTCATGCTCCAGAAGGAGCCTAGGCTCCCAGCCAGGACGGGACAGTCTAGACCAAGGATGGCAGGTCCATCCCACCATCCTCACGCCTGCCCCGGACACTGGGTCTGGGGTTCTGTTTCCTCTGGTCCGTGGACGGTTTTCCTTCACTGTCTACTCTTGAGAAAACTTCTTTCAAAGAAATGTTTTCAGAAAATTCGAAATATTTCATGGTTTTTCATATTACGCATTGTCTGAAAAGGAGGTGTAATGTGAACAGCAAAATTGATTCTTCACGAATATGTTTGTTTCTCCTAAAGAAAGAGTGTTTTCTTTTTTCTCTGCTACATTTGGTGGAAGGTTCGCAAATCCCAGGCACTGGGGCTTAGATAAAAGAGGAGATCGGCTCCCGCACTCACTGGGCGCTCACTTGGAGTTTCCAAAGCTGAGCGAGGTCAAGGAGGGAGTGTGATGGGGACAAGGCACACCCATCACCCTCTCAGGTTCCTTCATTCATCATTCTGAAAATGGTATCTTAAGGACAAATGCAAAAACCTAACAGCTTGACAAACATTTGGGCTTAAATACATGAACAAATCCATTAAAGAACACGCCTCGGGACCTAGACTGATCAGTCCTTCCCTCTGCTCCGTTCTGATACTGAACTACAGACAGCCATGGGTTGGGATACCTGGGGTTACACAGGCATCCCGGGACCAGGAATGTCCCACTCAGCCTCCAGGAACAGCATGAGACAGGACACATGACATATCCCAAACGGGGACCTGGAAAAAAATGCTGACGGACCGGAGAAGAGATGGACAGCCCTAGAACAGAGTCAGGGATATAGCTGCTCATCGGAGAAAGACAAAATAGGTAAAACAACTAGGAGGGTACTTCAAAAACTTCATGGAAAGATTCATATGATCCTTCAGTTCTCTTCTTCCACAGGCTCTTTGAAGTAACCTCATATTAATCCATAGACAAGCAACAGAGCACTTCTTTTCTGGGCAATTGTGAAAAGAGTGATACTCAAAACAAATATTGAAAACCCTGAAATAATAGGACAGGTTTCCATAACAATGTCCTATTACAGTGTTTCCTCATGTTTTCATGCTTGCCTCGTACGTAGAGGGGAAAACTAACTCGTGTAGAATATTTCCCAAAGACTCTACAGTACATGAAATCAAATTCTAAAATCATGTCATCTATCTGTGATTTTTTTGTAAACATATTTTTTGTGTTATTGGGTTTCAATGACAATAAATTTAATACTTAATAAGAACTTGTCAGACAGGACAAATTAAGTATTGTATAACGATTTAAAAAACCACAAAGGAAAGACGAGTACCAGGGGACTTGGGGAATATGGGTGAAGAGTGGGTGTGCAGGCTGTGGGTGCAGAAGTGCCACGCAGGTGGCCACGTGTTGCCGGTGCTCAGGAGAAGCAGAGTAAGTCACAGTAAGACCCTTTGGTGCACACGCAGGTGCTGAAGGGAAACCTTAGAACTCCTCCCTACTTTTATTTTTGTCTGAGGTGTTAGACAGTTCATAAGAACTTGCACTATGTAAACACGGACTGGCCCTGGGGCGCTCGCCGCCACCCGTCATGTTCACGGTCCGGGCAGGAGTCCGGTGAGCGCTCTTCCTCCCCACGCGCAGGGTCTGGCAGTGCACCTCGCTCACTCACATGCTGTCAGCACCCCGCGCTCTCCCGCAGTGTGTGCACCCAGTGAAGCGGACACGCAATGTGTCCAAGTGGCGTCTAGTGTTAACTAAACCGACAGTTACTACATGAGCAAGTGAGGAAAAGATTCCTGTCTAGAAAGAATGACCAAAGTGCACTCTCATTATGCAACCACCCCGTGAAGGAGAATCTGGCCAAGGTGATGCTGGCTCTGTTGGGAGGAACTCTTCTTCGAGGCACGTGTACTGGCTCTGGAACAATTAACCAATCAGACCTGATATTTACAAAGGAGTAAAAAGCAAACATGAAAATGATCGAGAAAGGCTATTTAAAATTGGAATGTATGTTTTCCTCCTCCTGCCCAGGGTCTCTTCCATCTCCTGCACCACACAGGGCTCCAGAGACTCTAGTGAGTCATCGAGTCCAGTGAGGAATTTCAGCCCTCGTGCGGGGGAAGTTGGAGATCTGCTGGATAATCTCATGGGGAACAGAGGTGGCTTGAGCCTTTTGGAATTTGCCACCATCCAGCTGCTCCAGGGGAACTGAATACATTCTCGTCCTTTGGATGGGAAAAAAGGAAGATTCTCCCACCTGGGTGCAGAACTGTGGAGGTCAGTCTCCTGCCTTGGCAGGTCATGGATCTGGGCCAGGTCACAGTGAACGGTGCAGAGAGAGCTGGAGCACATCATCTTCAGTGTCACCAGGTGATAGAATTTGGATGTGTTGTCCCCACCAAAACTCATGTGGAAATCTGGTCCTCAATGTGGCAGTGCTGGAAGCTGAGTCATGGGGGGCGGATCCCTCATGAATGGATTCATGTTCTCCCTGGGGGAAGTGGGGCCCTAGTGAAATCTTGCTCTATTAGTTCCCTGGAGAGCTGATTGTATAAAAGACCCTGGCATCTGCTCTCTGCCTCTCTTGCTTCCTCTCACCATGTGATCTGCTTGTACCCGCCAGTGCCTGCCATTTTCCACCATGAGTAGAGGCAGCCTGAGGCCCACACCAGAATCAGCTGTCCCAGAATCATAAGACAAACAAACCTCTGTTCTTTCCAAATTACCTAGTCTCAGACATTCTCTTAGAGCAACACAAAACGGGCTAATGCACCAGGGAGGAGGTAGCGCGGCCACTGGGGGGATGGAGGTGTCTGGCATTGACCCAGCTGCTCTAGCACCTTCTTGCATGTGAGAGTCTGAGACAGCGAGCCCAGGGTTTGCAGCTTTTGGACTTGTCCCAATTTTGTTTCCACTTTCTTTCACTTTGTCTTCCATTTACAAGCCTCAGATAATGTCATGACTTCAACACTGCGCTTGTGTTATTACACTGGAAGTTCAACACATTCACTGAAAATGAAAGAAATCTCAATCCAGTAGGAAATATTCATACAAATGAGACCCAATATTGTAGTAAATACCTGATACTATACTGGAGTTAGTGAAATAAGGGAAGTTTGTGACTCTGATGTAAAGAATGAAATAGTAAGAAATCTGGAAAAGAATGTGCATTATTTTTCTTGTGCATAGTTTTTCCTTTTCTGCAATATAATTTTTCTGGAGAGATTTCATTTAATTGATATACTGGCAAGTGATATCAATATGTTTAACATATTTATTTTAAATCGTACCATGGCTATTAACTTACTATTATAGTTTATCATAGTTTTCAATACTAGTTCTTTGTTCAGTAATCTACTCAATTTTTGTTAAGTTGCTAGGAATGAATAGACAACTAATTCAATCCTTAATGAAAGGACTTACTAATTACTACTGATAATATAATGATTACTGAAACTATTGGCTTTATGAACTAAGCTATTTAACTTACGTCATTGTCACACTGACTTACAACAGTTTTACTCCAGGTTTCTAACTCATTTCACTTTCTGGTACAACTAGATAGGACAGGAATTCTTTTATACAACTTCTTTGTAATTTATCCTGATTTTATGAACATCATGATTCATATGTATCCACAGATAAAGTAGTATGATATAAAAGCTGGCAAACTTACTTCATAAAATAAAAATGGGATACTGGATCAGAGAATTTCTTTCTGAATATTTATCATAAAGAAAAAAGTTGGTCAAACAAACTGAAAATAAAATATGGATCACGGAAATCCAGAGAGTAATAAATAGTTGTGTATAATTCACTAGTAAAAGGAGAATTAAAAATTATTACAGAAATCCGGAATACAAAACTTACAAAATCACCCATAATTCACAATAAAGGATCCTACACTGGAATTCCTTTCTATTTGGTGTTTGTGTGATATTAAACCACCCCCTTAATCTCTTTGAGCTTCAGTTTTCTCATCAATAAAATGGATTCCAAATATTTATATAGTTGTTATGAATATTAAATGTACTTAGCATAGTATCTTCTATAGAGTAAGGATTGAAAATATAGTAGGTGTTTTCCTAATTTTTTTCAGACAAGTACAGCTGTATATGAGAATATTATTTGTCTTTCTATAAAATCCTTAGGCACTGTGTCCTACCTTTCAGTAAGCGACCTCCACAGGAGGCAGACTAAAACCCCAGAATTCTGTTATGAATTCTAGACAGGCTGAAAAATTGTCACTCCTCATTTCAAAGAAGTGTCCTATATATACTCAGTCAGGCAATGGCGGCTTGTATAATACCTGAGAGAGGGAAAGAACTTTCTAGAGAGAAGTGAACAGGTGTGATGTTTATCTCCTGACCCTGGCACTAGGCGCATCCCCTCCCTCGCTCTCGGCATTCCAGGATATATTCCCACATCTCTGTCTTCACTTCTTTTCCAAAGTAGAAATCCCCATGGGCCCCTTGACCCTCAGTAACTTCGCCTTACTGCTGCTTCACACGGAGCCGCTTTCTCTTCTGTTGTGGTTTCAGCTTAGTGGTTTACCTAAAGAGCAAAACGGCACAAGTAGAATGTGGAAGTGAAATAAAATGTCTAGGTTTTGCAGAAACATCCGCAAGAGAGGCTTTCCTTAATTTCCGTCGACGATGATGTAACAAATGATGCAGCTGCAGCTAAAAGGAAAGAGAAAGCAGGATCGAGCTTGTGTGCAGGCCACTGACAACCCGCTCAGGGGAAGGCCGCCCCCCGTGACCTCGTCTGGCAAAGGCCGCAACCACGACTGGAGGGCAGGTTTCTGGTCTATGGAGAAATCCTACCACTTCCTGATTTCTCTTTTTGGTGCAAAAAGGCTATTTCTTGGCAAGAGTAAATTCCAATTCTGTCATGAGCTTGTTTCCTTACCTTTTGTCTACTACAAAAAGAACAAGTCTCTGGCTTCAGGCAGGGCATGGACTCCTTGGGATTGAGCAGTTATAGGGACAGAGATGTATGTCCTGCATATAGCCTAGTCCATACCAGGGACTCCCTAGTAGCACCCGCTCCACGTACCATGGGAATCCAGGGGGCAAGTAGAGCTGCCAATCTGGGCATGGAACTCAATGTTAATCAGAAAAAGCTCATGTTTAATAGTGCATTACGGTTTCATTCCTAATACAAGACTTCAAATATTAGCAAATGAAAGAATATTCTCACAGTCACTGTGAATAACAATCTTGACACGTCTTCTTAGATAGCAAGAGAGACAATTCCCATAAAAGTTATGGAATGTGAAATAACAATATTATTGTTACCTGGGAGCTAGTGAGGTTTATTTATTCAGATCTCTCAATTTTGGTTAATAATTTGAAGGGCATTTCTGTAATTGGCACCATTTTTTCATCAAGGCATTTCACCAGGACTGTATGTGAACTGCTGAGGTGGGGGCAGGTCTCCTGCATCTTTTCCTCGGTCTACACTCTCAACACTTGCACTTGCTGCTCTCACACTTGGTGTTGGGGACCAGGGCATCAGTGAAACTTGAGTGTAGCTCATTCTCTGCAGTCTTCACCTCTCCTCCAGAGGGGAGGATGAACCAATTTAGGAGATGGGCAAGGCTTGGCTTCCCAGCCTGTATCTGTTGCAACTATCAAGGGGGACAGAACAAGCAGGACATGTGTGTATAGGGAGAGAGAGATGGGGGTAGGGGAGATTGCGGGGATTCATCCTAATGAATTGGCTCACTTAATTGTAGAATCTTGGCAAATCCAAAATAGGGAAAAGTGCAGTTCAGGTCCAAAGGTGATCTGCTGGCAGAATTACCTCTTCTTCTAGGGAGGTCAATCTTTTCCTTTAAGGCCTTCAACTGATTGGTGAATCACACATGTTATGGAGAGTACAGTTTTTTCTCAATGTCTACTGATTCAATGTTAATCTTATAGAAAATATACCTTACAAAACCATGTAATGTTTGATCAAATATCTGGGTACCATAGCCTAGCGAACTTGACGCATAAATTAACCATGATAATGCCCCTCTCTAATTGATGTCCTAAACACTTTTTAGTTATTATTTCTCTTCCATTCTTTGATGTCTATATATGATTTATATATTTTATGTAATTTTCCTACATTTTTTGTTTCTGGCACCCTAAAATCAGACTTTATTCCACCACCTTGCCAGGAAAGTCTCTATAGCCATGCTCTGTTTCATGTGAAGATGTTAGAATTTGTGTGTATTAAACAACAACCACCATTACTTTTGTAGTTTGGCTCTTTCTCATGAGCGTACAATGTTACTTCAGGATTCGTCTTCCTTTGTAAAAATCTAATCCTCCCATCAATTCTCCATTCCATCAAGATTTTATTATCTGTGGTGTGAGGTGAGATTTTTGCATTGATTTGTGTCTTTATTATGAGCTAATCATCCTAGAACAATTCATTGAAAACATTTTTCTACCATATTAACATCAAATATATCTTTTATCCAAAATCTAGTTATGAGAGATAATGTAATTTCAAGAACTATATGCTTTAAAAATCTGTTTACCTGATTTCTCACTGTCACACTGTTTTTAGTATTATTATCATAATCTCAGTTCATTTTCTAGTGGAGATAGACATGCCAAGAATTCTTCTGTTCTTTTACATTATTATGGAAAAATTCTTATTTAAATTTATATTTCATCTGGAATGTAGAGCATCCACTTCATGATAATCATAGGCTCTTGGCTACGCACAAATAACCAAACTCCAATTAATATAATAGTCTGAGACAATTCTTCCATAAGAGGGAAGAGGAAAACTTAATCCATAAATTTCTTTCCCAAATATCTAAAATAAAGAACAGGTGAAAACCAGCAAAAACACTGATAAATGGAAGTCCAGGGAGCAAAATGTCTCTTCAACTTTGGAATAGAAGCACGTTTTAAAACAGCAGAGTTCTAAAATGTGAAACTTTTTTAATTGCCTGTAATATGCAATATAGGACTTTGCACTGGATCTTCCTTCTGCCAGCAACTATACATGATCCTGGGAAGTTCACTTAACTTCTTTGAGCCTTATATTTTCTTAAATGAAAATAGGGTGCAAATATTTCCAGAGTTGTTTTGAGTGTTAAATAAACCAAAGCATTTTAAAATACTTAATGAGTACTCAAATTTCCCACACCATGAATGCTTAAAATATGGTTATTTTCTTATTTTGTATATATATATATATATATACACACACGTGTGTGTATATTAGGATAGTGAATTCTCTCACCCCTCTCTCAGTAACTACTTGAAAAAATGTGACAGTCTAAAATACAGAATTCTGTGAGTCCTTTGGGGGAAGACTTAAAAACAGTCACCCTCTACATGACTGACATTATACTCAGTTAGGAAATGACAATATGCTAAAATATCTTCAAGACAAGTTATTCTCTTAAACTGAAGTGAAATATCTACATCTGCATATTCATATATAGTATTAATTTGCTGGTTCTGATACCTGGCACATGTCCCCACTTCCCTCCTGTTTTTCAGTATCCCATTCTTCAGTCCCACACGCAATAGTTTCCTTCTTCTTTCTCTAGAAATTTCCAGTGTGCTCACCTTGTTCACTCCTCCTCAAGCTGCACCGTCTATTCATACAGCTGTTTTATTTACCCTTCTGGGTTTTGGGCATCGGTTTCCCCTTAAGATTACAAACCTACAAATTAAAAGCAACAGTTGAGTGAAAGTTATAGGTTTTTTAGAAACTCTTTTATAAAAGCCTTTTCTTCTTTTCCTATGATGAATATTTTAGATGTGGAAATGCCCCTGTAGTAGAATCAATTATATCCCCCCAAAACTCCCTGAAGCTTGAATTGTGTCCCCCAAGTTTTATGTATTAGAAACTTAGTCCCCACTGTGACTGTTAACAGAGTGGGAAATCCTATTGTGATAACTGAAAGGTGGAGCCTTGAAGAGGTGATTGGATTGTAAGACCATGCAATAGTAAATGGATTAAAAATGGTGGTCAAGGCTTGGTTCTGGGGGCTTTAAAAGAAGAGGAGTCTGTCTCTCTCTGGTCTGTTCTCTCTCTGGTCTGTTCGCTCTCTGCTCTCTCTGCTTTCACTCTCTTGCAATGTGAGATCCCTGGGTCAGTGTCACCACCACCAGATGGACTTTGAACTTCTCAGCCTCAGAAACTGTAAGCAATAAATTTCACTTTCTTGATAAATTGCCCAGTTCCAGGTACTTCTTTATAAGCAACATAAACAGACTAACACAGCCCCTGTTACAATGATGTAACTGACGGTAGCTATACAAAAAGGAAAGAGAAAGCAAGACCCATTTTACTCTAGGTGCTAGTAAAGTATTTACAGAGGAATATAGTCTACTACTGGCCAAGATGGACCAAGGCAGACACCAAGTCTGTGGAGAGCAGCCTTCTTTCTGTTTGTGCAGAAGTCTGTCTCCTCCCACCAGCTTTTTCTTCAGAGCTGAAAAGAGATTCTTTCCTGGAGAAAACTGACCCCAGTACTTGAATAAACCTGTATCTGTAGATTTTGTATTTTAGAGGGAAATAAGACTCCCCACTTCAGGCAGGGCATGTCCTCTTTGGGCAGTAGGCACCTATGCGGAGAGAGAAAGGGTCAGAATGTGTCCCTTGCCATGCAGAGCCTCCTGACTGGTCACCCCCTCTACTTACTGTAGGACACATGGAGGAGAGACAGCCTGCCTACCTGGGTGTGGACTGCAAGGAAAATCAGGAAAAATCTCCTGTTTAATGGCACATCAACCCTTTCTTAAGAGTATGCTGTCAGTTTTACAAATTCACTCATACTATCAGATCATGTTCCTTAACTTTATAATCAGGAGGAAATTCTCACTATCACTTTGAATAATGAAGGAGCTGGCATCAGTTCCACCTTGACTTAGTAGCAGGGAGAGCAAAGACAGAAGAAAAGGAATTTCAGAGAATACAATCATGACTACCAGCTGACACCTGTGGACTGTCTGTCAGGGTAGAATTGAGAGTAATTAACATAATGTGAGCAACATTGTAACTGAAGAAGTTAATTAGGAAGTGTGTGAATTGCTCAGGTAGCAGGGAGAGGTTTCAGCTGGGATCTCTCAAATCTCTGCCTCAGGTTAGAGACCTACCCTTTAGATGTCTCCTCTGCTAATGATGGGATCCAGGGGTCTTATATGTTAAACAATTTTCATCCCTTCCTTTCCTTTCCTTCTCCAACACTTGTCGGGGAACCAGTTTAGGAGCAGAGCTACCCGGACATTTTAAAAAAATAAATTTGGCTGTCTTTGTGACTCCTTAATATCTCTCAAATATGATCCCTTCCATTCTTTGGTTGCTGCTTTTTTTTTCTTTCTTTCTTTCTTTCTTTCTTTCTTTTTACAATGTATCTTTTTATCTTATTTTCGGGATGCAAAACTTCTATGCAAACGCTCCATACTGTCACTTTGCCCTGGAAATCTCTGTAGCCATACCTTGTTTCATATCCCGTAGTTACTGATTTGTTTGACACAAAAGTACTGAAGAACTGAGGGGCAGGGCTGGAGGGACCAGGACAGGGGGTGGGAAGCGAGGCATGAGCGCTGAGCGGCCCGCCCCACCCATGTCCCTAGGCGGAGCCAGACTCTACTCCCCACCCCGCCCCCAAGGCGCATCAAGTGCCCTTGAGAAGGGGTCGCAGATGCAGATACGCAGGGAGCAGCAGTGCCCCAGTGCTGATGGAGAGTTGTTGAGGAATCACCGCGCAGGGCCAGCTGAAGATAGCCAAGATATTTAAGCTTCAGGAGCAGGATTGTAAATGCGGCTACGTCTGGACCCCTCCTGCCTGCTGATTGCTGATACCCACCCATGTCCAGCCTGGCACAGAAACATAGTAAACAGAGGGAGCCCTGCCCACATCTCTACATCTAATGAGTTGGCAAAGAATCCAGGAGCTCATCTATGCCTCTGTTTAGGCACTTCCATGTTCTGATTCCACAGGAGAAGACTGCACCAGACATGACTCTCATTTCCTCAAAAAAAACAAAGCACAGATCATGACACATGAAGAAGTTGAAAGAGCCAGTAGCATCTGCAGATGTGGAAGCAGAACAATGCCTCAACTGGAACAGTGGCGAGTCCTCAGGAGATGGAACAACAGGACAGGACAGCACTGAGTCAACTATTCGTATAACTCTGATCAGAGGGAGAGAGAATTGAAGTGGAAGCTGACGGTGCAGAGTTCTCCCACCAGGACCAGGCCGACCACAGTGTTCCCAGCATGGATATAGGAAGGGTTCAGGGTTATTCCGGTACATGCTGCATCTTGTGTTTTCTCCCTAGGAACCAACAAGTCATCACAGGGCAGGGAAAATTATTCATGGGGCCAGTGCAACCCAGGAATCTCTAAAATTCTTCTTATGTTGTAGCCTCCTTTAATAACAAGTATGAAAACAAGACTTGAACAAAAGTGTCCCAGGCAGGTATTAAATACATTCAGCAAAAGTGAGGCAGACCTTCCTGGCAGTACAGATACTAGTAATGTGCATACTGGAAGATCACAATTTCTAATGGCAGCTAACACTTTCACGACAATGCATTTATTTAATTTTGTTAATTGAAAAGAAGACACTGGTAAATCAGTTATTTTTCTTTTCTTTCCAATTGGTTTATTCTGCACTGAGTAGGCATATTTAGAATTAGAAACACTCCCTAAGGATTATGGGCCAAAAACCCAACATCAGATGTATATACATGACAAATTTGAATTATGTTATAATGGGGGTACCTAAATGGCTGTCACATAGCAGCCCATGATAATTAATCAAGAAGCTGGTAATGATGGAAGCTTTAAAAAAAATCCAAGGGACATACGAACAAAGAAACTCATTTCTTGTCTGGTAAAAAGAAACTCCAGCGATGGGGTTATCACGAGCTCCAATTGCTGTGGTCCCACGGGATGCAAGCTAACATCCTGCACTGATGGCTCTAGAGCACCCTCTCAACTCCCCAACAGCCATGGAGGCTGCTGGACAGCAAGTAGCGCAGGAGCATAAGGGCCTTTGCCACACTTGGACAGTTAGTGGGCAACCTAGGGCCAGAGGAAAAGGTTCCGTATTACTCCCTGTCTGTGTGGGCCGCAAGTGTTTGTGCACACAGGTAAGCAATCCAATATCTCAACAACGACAGGGTTTTTATTTCAGACTTTGGTAAATGTTTGCAACAACAAAATGACATCGTCTAAAGTTAAAAAACATAGACAATATAGAGGGGAAGATGTAGGAAATCTCATCTGTTTTGATGCCAACCATAGATAGTCAAAGACAATCACACTAAGCAATGTGGCTGCTTTTAGAATCAAAGTCAGACTCTCTTCAGTAATTATCTCTTTAAAAGCATTCACTATTTCCTTACAGAAAGTGTATACTATTCTTCCATCCTGGCCATGTGAAAGATCTTTTTGGCACTGATAACTCAACCATCAGATGGAAAGATAAAGAGAAAAGAATCTTCACTGGATTCTGTCACCAGACAACACAAAGTCCAGTCTGGGCTGGAGGTGAGAACTGATTTGTCATTCTTGGGAATTATGAGAACAGCAGGGGCCTGAAGAGAGTCTGCCTTGGAATAAATGAGGACCCGAAGGAGGTAAGTTGGGACCCACACAGCTGGGTTGTCTTCAGTATGGAAATTATTAGAAGTTTTTGTTTACTCAAAAACTGAAGTCAATAGTAAATATTTTTCCATGGGTCTGCAGTTGATGGGTGAATAGTGTTGTTTTAATACATTTCGTTGAAGAAATCACTCATTCAATTTTTGACATGTTTTTCAATTAGCAGGAAAATCTACTCCCTTTTAGCTATTTAAAGGGCATTTTGTCTACTTTTACTTAGAACTAAAATCTCAGTTCAGTACACTCATACCTCACCCCCTGTTGCTGTACAAAACAATAGACAACAACACTTTGGCATCTGAAATGGAACTCAGAATCCTTTGTCTTCTCACCTCCCTGCTCTACTGACTTCCTGACTTTCCTTGGTTCATAAATCCCATGTCCATGTCTATCCTTCACTTCTCTTATGCAACCTTCCAGATAAGCCATTAACTCAACTCTCCATCGGGCTTTGACCCTGGGTCTTTGCTCTATCCTTCCACATTTGTAGTTTTCTCCAGACTATTGTATAAATGAGTATAATGCAAATAAGGTTATTGAGAGGAAAGAGTTAATATCTCCAAAGATCTTAAAGACAGTGATTGGCCTATTGTTTAACATGCAATAAATTCTGATGTAATCATTTTTAATATCATCATCATTATTATTAACCAGATTAAGAGCAGATTTCTTTATAATCATCTAATTCCCTTTATTTTCATTCTAGGGTTCTCAAAACAGTCTTTTCCTTTCCTGAGTAGATTTACTAATTAGGTAGTGTGCTCAGACTAGCCTAATATCCCTCATCGTGCAGGAGAGGGTAGTATTCTAGCAGCAGGATTCTGGTTCCCAGAATTGAATTGGTTGCTGTGGCTCCTCACTTCTCTCTTCAGAGCTGATGACATCTTGATTAAATGAAAGAAAAGTCAGGTGGCAGGTCCTGCAAAGCTGAGGGAGTCCATGGGCCCAAGACCTGCTCTTCTTTGAGGTTCTGGCAGAAGCAGCCATTTTCGTGCCTCTGTGAACGTCACCATTGACCTTCAGTCTCCCTCTGCCATGGCTCCTAGTCCCCACTGTTGTTTCATTGAAGTTTGCTAACTTACACTTTGCCATTTTGTCAGCAGAAAGTCACTTTTCTCCTTTCACTTTCATGACATCAGACTTAGTTTTGTTTTCTTTTTGCCCACAAGCAACTGTCGAGTTTTGCTTTCTAGGAAAGTTGAAATAAGAAACAAAATATCTGAAGTCATGGAAATTATTGAGAAGAAGAGTGCAGTCCCCTTGCCTTTCTTTTACTTCTCTTTATTTGTCTTATTTCATCATGAATTACAATATAATGTAAGAACAGTAAGACAAACCTTGCCCTACAAACCGCTCCATGAAAAGAAGTTTTGAAAATTTTAAATGAAAAATTAGAAGCAATTAAAGAAGGCTATTTTTCCATACTATGATAGCCCAGGACTTATTGACCTGCCTTGTCGGACTGAGACACAGTCAGAGGAACAAAGAGCCTGAATGGAGTCACACTGACTGAAAGACCAAGTGAAGGACACCAGTTTCTGTAATATAAGGTCCTAATAAAAGACTGTGTTATCACTGAATTTCCTGTGCCCACATCAAAACTTTGAGGGTAACAAGTGTTTAATAGCTTAAGTAAAAGAGTAGATCAATGGCAAATGTACCTGGCAAAATAAATATTATTTTACTAGGTAAAAATTCTTGTAATCAGATAAACCCTCCACCTACATAAACAAAACAACCTTTTCCTATCAGCATCTGAGGGCTGTTGGCACTATTGACTCCTGGGTACATGGGTCAGGAGAGGAGGAAGCCACCGCTGAGATCTTGGGTCATTGACACAAACACTCTAGGGGTGAGGGCAAGGATCCTGGAGGATTTATTACCTTGACAGCAAAGAAACAAACCCCTCCTCAGTAAAGGAGATCTAAAGTCATCAAATGTGTTGAGCCTGCCCTCAGGGAGTGAGTCTGGAAGAGTTTGGGTTGAAGACACTTTGCCACTCTAGAGGAGAAGGCATCCCTAGATGGGCGAACTCCTTTGTGAGTGAGGTTGTGTTGGGGAAATGACATAATCTTGAAATTAGAATTCCCACACCCATAATCACCAAAAAAGAGCCAGGATTCCAGCTAGGGGTATTGGCACAGCCTAAGGAGCAATCTGGACCTCCCATAAAAAAAAAAGTGGAAGGCAACCGTGCTGCCTATGCTAATCCTGATGCATAACCACATGGACCCGCCAATATGTATTTTGATAAGAATAGCAGCAAATAGAGAAACTCATTCACTAATAATCATCAGACTCTTCCATGAATAAAACAGCTAACAAAACCCTGTTCTTTGTTTTTAAACGATTATTTGCCACACATGGTCTGGAAATTTCTAAACAAATACAGAAACTTATAGGGCTGAGAGGGTGTGAATCCCGTGTAAAGTATGGAAGGTACATAAGTCATCCATGATCAGCACTAAAAATTTGTTCCCCTAACAGAGAAGAGTGATATTTATAAATGAAAACAAAAAATATGTATGTGTATGTATGTGTGTATGTGATAATTTACCTACATAAACCATGGTATTTAGGACAACGATGTTTCTCAATTAATCGATAAGTAACTATTTGAATTGGCACGTCAGAAAGTTGACTGACAACATTCTACTGCTAAAAGAGTTTGGGTTAATGACATGTTCTTAGGTGATAGAGAGAATACACAAGTGAAAACAAAAAAGGGAAGTAAAAGTGGAGAGAAATGTTCAGAAAATGAAAACTCTTGTGTTCCCTATTTAAAAGCCATGCATAGAGAGAATGTCTTCAGAGGACTTACAGTCCACGGTCCCCCCAGCCCCAGCTCAGCCAGGCCAGCAGCATCCTCAGCCTCCCATGGCCCTCCTGCTCCCTCTACTGACGACCCTGCTGGTGGGCAGCTATGGCCCTGCTGGATCTCTGGGCTGTGACCTGCCTCAGAATTCTGTCCTGCTTAGCAGGAAGACCTTTGTGCTTCTGGCCCAAATGAGGAGAATCTCCCCTTTCTTGTGTCTGAAGGACAGAAGTGACTTCAGATTCCCTGAGGAGGTGGTAGAAGGCAGCCAGTTCCAGAAGGCCCAGGCCATGTCTGTGCTCCACGAGATGCTGCAGCAGATCTTCAGCCTCTTCCACACAGAGCGCTCCTCTGCTGCCTGGAACCCGACCCTCCTGGACGAGCTCCGTGCTGGACTTCATGGGCAGCTGGAAGACCTGGAGACCTGCCCAGTGCAAGCGATGGGAGAAGAAGAATCTGCTCGTGTAACTGAGGGTCCAATACTGGCCTTGAAGAGGTACTTCCAGAGAATCCGTGTCTACCTAGAAGAGAAGAAATACAGTGACTGTGCCTGGGAGGTTGTCAGAGTGGAAATCACGAGATCCTTCTCTTCATCAACAAACTTGCAAGAAAGGTTAAGAAGAAACGCTGGAGACCTGCAGTCATCTTGAGAGGATTCTCACTGTCTGATCTGCCATTATCACACTTGCACGTGTGTTTTTGCTCATTTCAAAAGGCTATATCCTCTTTAGTGACTAAATTATTGAATTAATTCAGAAAATATCTTGTTAATAGTATTAGACAAGTGTATGTTAAAAATATTCATCTCTAGGCTTCATTTCCTAAAAAATTACTGTCCTGATGTTATTTATTTATCTATTTATTTATTTATCTTTATTCTTTTATATCTTTGGTATTTATAATATTTGACATTTTACATATAGTAACATGTTCAGCTCTATATTGTATTAAAATTTATGACATGTTCACTTTCCATGTTATTAAATTTGCTGATCGCTTTATTAAATTTTTATCAGAGAAACTTCTTGAATTTGTTTATTCTGAAGACATAATCCACACCCTCATTTTGTAAAGGGAATTGAAGAAAGGTTAAAAAATGTATTTACTCTTTCATTCTGTTCACATTGTATGTGTAAATTGAGTACGTGGCAGATTGTGGAATTTCCTCCAAGAAATACCATTGAATAAAGCAGAGAGTTCCTGCTGTGTTGAAACTCTCAGTCTCAGATGGAAGGAGACATAAAAACAATACTAATTCCTATTTTATTTCAATTATATTTAATGCTACAAAGAGAAGTAATGGAAAATGATGTTGTCACTCCAGAAGCTTTAGGAAAACAGATATTACTTGTCCTTCCTACGTTGTCCTTCCTCTGTTGCCTGGGAGACAGGTAATTCCAGAAGTCTTATTGGCAGTTTGGAATTTGGGTCTAGAATAAAAAACAAATGTCATGGGTAAAGGTGTTAATTTGGGACTCTTTACTGTATGTTTGATAATGAGGGCATGGGAATAGATGTGGTCACTGATAAATAGATGGGACAATGAGACTAAGACCTAAACTTCCTGCAGATCCTCAAAGGTAGGTCATAGGAGAATCTTCCAAGGGCACTGAGGTGGAGCAGCCAGTGCAGTTAGAAGGAGAAATAGGGAAAAAATGGGGGTGAGCCAAAGAGGGGAAGACAGTGGTGCTTTCAGGGAAGATGAGGACTGAACTGTCCCAGTGGACCTGACCACAGGCACCATTGGTGACCGAGGGGGATCTGGTTTAGTAAAATTAATGGGACAGAAACCAAATGTGAGTAGGTTAAAGAAGAAACCCAATAAGGGAAATTGGGTGCACCCTGCGACTATAAAATCATTTTGGTTAGCTTCTATGTGAGGTGTTGTTGGAAAATAAGGTGATACCTAGAGTAGAACTTCGGTTATCATCTCCATGCATATTTTTTAAATGCTTTCTGAAAATCATTTCAAGAAATGAGTGAATTGGAACAAAACTTTTGAACATATTTTTATTGATATGTAGTAAACAAGTAAAAAATATATGTAGTTAAGGTCTGGAACATGGTCTTTTGGTATAAGTATATCCTGTGTAATGATTCCCACAATTAGGCTGATTAACATAGTCATGACCTGACATGGCTATCTTTTCGTGTATGTGTTTGGGGGGAGTGGAACATTTAAGATCTGCCCCTTAGCAAATTTCAGGTGTACAATGCATTATTATTAACTATATTTACCATGCTATACTGAAAACTTTTAATATTTGATTCATATGATTTAAACTATTACTTATTTACATATTTGATTCAAAACATTGCTTATTTATTTAGCTAAGTAGAAATTTATTATTGTTCTAATTAATATTACTTTGTAGTAAATTTAAATAGTAACACATTTGCTTGCTAGTTTCAGTTCATTTTTCAATCTAATTTTACAATCAAGTTTTATTTTATTTTATCTGTTATTTCTCTTTTTTTTAATATTTTATTTTATTTTATTTTGTCAATATACAATGTTGTTGATTATTGTGGCCGATTACCAAAACCTCCCTCCCACCTCCCTCTCCCCACTCCGTCCCAACAATGTCCTTTGTGTTCGCTTGTCTATCGATTTCA
Source organism: Cynocephalus volans (assembly GCF_027409185.1). Classification (NCBI taxonomy): domain Eukaryota; kingdom Metazoa; phylum Chordata; class Mammalia; order Dermoptera; family Cynocephalidae; genus Cynocephalus; species Cynocephalus volans. Next base: position 62,428,530 of record NC_084475.1, on the reverse strand, counting down.
AGGAATTGTAATTTTTGTGTCTTCTTCCCCCCCTTCCCAGTTTCTTTGTTTATTTATTTATTTATTTTTCACTCCCACAAATAAGTAAGGACATGTGGTATTTCTCTTTCTGTGCCTGACTTGTTTCACTTAATATAATTCTCTCTAGGTCCACCCATGTTGTTGCAAATGGCAGTATTTCATTCTTTTTTATAGCTGAGTAGTATTCCACTGTGTAGATATACCACATTTTCCGTATCCACTCATCTGATGATGGACATTTGGGCTGGTTCCAACTCTCAGCTATTGTAAAGAGTACTGCAAAGAACATTGGGAAACAGATATACCTTCAACTTGATGATGGCCATTCCTCTGGGTATATTCCCAGCAGTGGAATAGCTGAGTCATATGGTAGATCTACCAGCAATTATTTGAGGAACCTCCATACCATTTTCCATAGAGGCTGCACCATTTTGCAGTCCCACCAACAATGTATGAGAATTCCTTTTCCTCCGCAACCTTGCCAGAATTTATCGTTCAGAGTCTTTTGGATATTAGCCATCCTAACTGTGGTGAGATCGTATCTCAGTGTGGTTTTGATTTACATTTCCCAAATGCTGAGTGATGTTGAGCATTTTTTCATATGTCTGTTGGCCATTCGTATATCTTCCTTAGAGAAATGCCTATTTAGCTCTTTTGCCCATTTGTTAATTGGGTTGCTTGTTTTTTCTTGTAATGCTGTTTTAGTTCCTTGTATATTCTGGATATTAATCCTTTGTCTGATGGATATTTTGCAAATATTTTCTTCCACTCTATTGGTTGTCTTTTAACTCTGTTAATTATTTCTTTTGCTGTGCAGAAGCTTTTTAGTTTGATATAATCCCATTCGTTTATTTTTCCTTTGGTTGCCCATGCTTTGGGGTCATATTCATGAAATCTGTGTCCAGTCCTACTTCCCGAAGTGTTTCTCCTATGTTTTCTTTGAGTAGTTTTATTTTTTCACGGTGTATATTTAATTCTTTAATCCATTTTCAGTTGATTTTAGTATGTGGTGAGAGGTATGGGTCTAGTTTCATTCTTCTGCATATTGATATCCAGTTCTCCCAGCACCATTTGCTGAAGAGGCAGTCTCTTCCCCAGTGTATAGGCTTGGTGCCTTTGTCAAAGATCAGATGGCTGTAGGTGTGTGGGTTGATTTCTGGATTCTCTATTCTATTCCATTGATCAGTGTGTCTGTTTTTATGCCAGTACCATACTGTTTTGGTTACTATAGCTTTGTAGTATAGTTTAAAATCAGGTAGTGATATGCCTCCAGCTTTATTTTTTTTGCTCAGAATTGCTTTCCCTATGTGTGGTCTTTTGTTATTCCATAGAAATGTCTGGATAGTTTTTTTCCATTTCTGAGAAAAATATTATTGTAATTTTGATGGGGATAGCATTGAATTTGTAGATCACTTTTGGTAGTATGGACATTTTCACAATGTTGATTCTTTCAATCCAAGAGGAAGAGATATCTTTCCACCTTCTTGTATCCACTATAATTTCTCTCAGCAGTGGTTTGTAGTTCTCATAACAGAGATTTTTCACATCCTTGGTTAACTCTATTCTTAACTTTTTTTTTTTTTTTTGGTGGCTATTGTAAATGGGCAAGCTTTCTTGATTTCTCTTTCTGCCTGTTCATTATTGGAGAATAGGAATGCTACGGATTTTTGTGTGTTGATTTTGTATCCTGCTCCTTTGCTGAAATCATTTATCCACTCCAAGAGTTTTTTTGTAGAGGGTTTAGGCTGTTCGATATATTCCATTGTGTAGATGTACCACATTTTCCGTATCCACTCATCTGATGATGGACATTTGGGCTGGTTCCAACTCTTGGCTATTGTAAAGAGTGCTGCGATGAACATTGGGGAACAGGTATACCTTCGACTTGATGATTTCCATTCCTCTGGGTATATTCCCAACAGTGGGATAGCTGGGTCATATGGTAGATCTATCTGCAATTGTTTGAGGAACCTCCATACCATTTTCCATAGAGGCTGCACCATTTTGCAGTCCCACCAACAATGGATGAGAGTTCCTTTTTCTCCACAACCTCGCCAGCATTTATCGTTCAGGGTCTTTTGGATTTTAGCCATCCTAACTGCGGTGATATGGTATCTCAATGTGGTTTTGATTTGCATTTCCCAGATGCTGAGTGATGTTGAGCATTTTTTCATATGTCTGTTGGCCATTTGTATATCTTCTTAGAGAGATGCCTACTTAGCTCTTTTGCCCATTTTTTAATTGTGTTGCTTGTTTTCTTCTTGTAAAGTTGTTTGAGTTCCTTGTATATTCTGGATATTAATACTTTGTCAGATGTATATTTTGCAAATATTTTCTCCCACTCTGTTGGTTGTCTTTTAACTCTGTTAATTGTTTCTTTTGCTGTGCAGAAGCTTTTTGGTTTGATATAATCCCATTTGTTTATTTTTCCTTTGGTTGCCCGTGCTTTTGGGGTCGTATTCATGAAGTCTGTGCCCAGTCCTATTTCCTGAAGTGTTTCTCCTATGTTTTCTTTAAGAAGTTTTATTGTTTCAGGGTGTATATTTAAATCCTTAATCCATTTTGAGTTGATTTTAGTATACGGTGAGAGGTATGGATCTAGTTTCATTCTCCTGCATATGGATATCCAGTTCTCCCAGCACCATTTGCTGAAGAGGCAGTCTCCTCCCCAGTGAATAGGCTTGGTGCCTTTGTCAAAGATCAGATGGAAGTAAGTGTGTGGGTTGATTTCTGGATTCTCTATTCTATTCCATTGGTCAGTGTGTCTGTTTTTATGCCAGTACCATACTGTTTTGGTTATTATAGCTTTGTAGTATAGCTTAAAGTCAGGTAGTGTTATGCCCCCAGCTTTATTTTTTTGCTCAGCATTGCTTTGGCTATGCGTGGTCTTTTATTGTTCCATAGAAATGTCTGGATAGTTTTTTCCATTTCTGAGAAAAATGTCATTGGAATTTTGAAGGGGATTGCATTGAATTTGTATATCACTTTGGGTAGTATGGACATTGTCACTATGTTGATTCTTCCAATCCAAGAGCATGGAATATCTTTCCATCTTCTTGTATCCTCTCTAATTTCTCTCAGCAGTGCTTGTAGTTCTGATTATAGAGATTTTTCACCTCCTTGGTTAACTCAATTCCTAAGTATTTTATTTTTTTGGTGGCTATTGTAAATGGGCAGGCTTTCTTGATTTCTCCTTCTGCATGTTCACTATTGGAGAAAAGAAATGCTACTGATTTTTGTGTGTTGATTTTGTATCCTGCTACTGTGCTGAAATCATTGATCAATTCCAACAGTTTTTTTGTAGAGGTTTTAGGCTGTTCGATATATAGGATCATGTCATCTGCAAACAGAGACCGTTTGACTTCATCTTTTCCAATCTGGATGCCCTTTATTTCCTTCTCTTCTCTGATTGCTCTGGCTAGTACTTCCAACACTATGTTGAATAGGAGTGGTGAGAGTGGGCATCCTTATCTACTTCCTGTTTTTAAAGGAAAAGCTTTCAGCTTTTCCCCATTCAGGATGATAGTGGCAGTGGGTTTGGCATATATGGCTTTAATTATGTTGAGATACTTTCCCTCTATACCTAACTTACAGAGGGTCTTTGTCATGAATGATTGCTGAACTTTATCAAATGCTTTTTCAGCATCTATACAGATGATCATATGGTCCTTGTGTTTGAGTTTATTAATATGGTGTATCACATTTATAGATTTGCGTATGTTGAACCAACCTTGCATCCCTTGGATGAATCCCACTTGATCGTGATGAATAATTTTACGTATGTGTTGCTGTATTCTGTTTGCTAGTATTTTAGTGAGGATTTCTGCATCTATATTTATCAAGGATATCGGCCTGTAGTTTTCTTTTTTGGTTATATCTTTACCTGGTTTGGGTATCAGGATGATGTTTGCTTCATAGAATGAGTTTGGAAAATTTGCGTCTGTTTCAATCTTTTGGTATAGTTTGTAAAGAATCAGTGTCAATTCCTCTCTGAATGTTTGGTAAAATTCTGCTGTGAATCCATCTGGTCCTGGTCTTCCCTTTTTTGGGAGCCTTCTGATAACAGCTTCAATCTCCTTTATTGTTATTGGTCTGTTCAGATTTTCTACATCTTCATGGCTCAGTTTTGGGAGCCTGTGTGTGTCCAGAAATTTATCCATTTCCTCCAGATTTTCAAATTTGTTGGCATATAATTTTTTATAGTAGTCTCGAATGATTCCTTGTATTTCAAATATATCAGTTCTAATATCAATTTTTCATTTCTAATTTTTGTTATTTGGATTGTCTCTCTTCTTTTTTTGTTAGCCATGCTAATGGTTTATCAGTTTTATTTATCTTTTCAAAAAAAACCAACTTTTTGATTCATTGATCTTTTGTATCATTTTGCGGGTTTCAATTTCATTAAGTTCTGCTCGGATCTTCATTATTTCTTTCCATTCTTCTGAAGTAAGCATTTAATGCAATAAATTTCCCCCTTAGTTCTGCTTCTGCAGTATCCCACAGGTTTTGGTATGATGTATCATTGTCTTCAATAATTTCAATACATATTTTCATTTCCTGTTTGATTTCTTCTTGGATCCATATGTCATTAAGTAGAATGCTGTTTAATTTCCATGTGTTTGTATAGTTTCCAGAATTTCATTTGTTATTGATTTCTAATTTTAATCTGTTGTGATCTGAAAAGATACATGGAATAATTCCAGCTTTTTTGAATTTCTTGAGACTTGATTTGTGAGCTAACATGTGATCTATCCTGGAGAATGATCCATGTGCTGATGGGAAGAATGAATATTCTGAGGTTGTTGGATGGAATGTTCTTTAGATATCACCCAAGTCCAATTGTTCTAGTATGTGGTTTAGATCTTGTGTTTCTCTGCTGATTCTTTCCCTAGATGATCTGTCCAATATTGATAGTGGGGTATTCAGGTCCCCTGCTATTATGGTATTAGTGTCTATTTCCTTCTTTAGGTCTCATAGAGTTTGTTTTATAAATCTGGGTGCTCCTACATTGGATATGTATATATTTCTGATTGTTATGTCTTCTTGATGGATCAATCCTTTTATCATTATGTAGTGTCCCTCATTATCTCTTTTTATGGTTTTTAGTTTTAAGTCTATTTTATCAGGTATAAGAATAGCTACTCCAGCTCGTTTTTCATTTCTGTTTGCATGGTAAATCTTTTTCCATCCTTCCACTCTAAGTCTATGTGAGTCTTTAAGGTTGAGGTGGGTCTCTTGAAGGCAGCATATAGTTGGGTTCTCCTTTTTAATCCAGTTAGCCAGTCTGTGCCTTTTGATTTGGGGAATTTAATCCTTTTACATGAATAGTTGTTATTGAAAAGTGTTGATTTACTCCTAGCATTTTCTTGATTTTTGTTTGGATATCTTAGGTTTCTTTTGTTCCTTTCTTTCTGATTTACTGTTTATTTTTTTTAATTGGTTGGTTCCTTGCCTTGTAGATAGCCTTTTTGTTTGTTTGTTTATGCTTCCTGGATGCCATTTTTATTATACTAGTGGGTTTAGATTTTTCTGGGTTTTTATGGCAGTGGTAATTGTTTTTCAGGTATAAAACCCAGTACTCCCTTGAGAATTTCTTGTAAGGGTGGTTGTGTGGTAGTGAACTCCCAAAGTTTTGTTTGCCTGAGAAATATACTATTTGCCCTTTATTTCGGAAGGATAGCCTTGCGGGGTAGAGTATTCTTGGCTGGCAATCTCTGTCTTTTAGTATTTTGAATATATCATCCCATTCCTTTCTGCCTTTTAGGGTTTGTGATCAAAAGTCTGATGTTAGCCTGATTGGGGCTCCCTTATAGGTGATTTGATGCTTCTCTCTTGCAGCTTTTAAGATTCTCTCTTTGTCTTTGAGTTTTGCTAATTTGACTATAACATGTCTTGGAGAAGAGCTTTTTGGGTTGAATATATTTGGGGATCTTTGAGCTTTCCAAATCTGAAGATCTGTGTCTTTTCCAATAACTGGGAAGTTTTCTGCCACTATTTTGTTGAATACATTTTCAATGCAATCTCCTTTTTCCTCCCCTTCTGGAATACCATGACTCAGATATTTGAGCATTTAAGTTCATCCAATATCTCTCTTAGAGTTTCTTCAATGCTTTTAAACCTTTTTTCTTTTCTTTTCTTTTTTTTTTTTTTTTTTGTCTGCCTGTATTATTTCAAACAGCCCATCTTCAAGGTCAGAAGTTCTCTCTTCTGCTTCTGCAAGCCTGCTAGTTAATCTCTCTGTTGTGTCTTTTATTTTATTGAATGAATTCTTGTGCTCAGCAAGCTCTGCTGCATTCTTTTTCAGGGCATTGATTTCCTTGTACATTTCTTCTTTCAGATCCTGTATACCTTTTCTCATTTCATCATGTTGTCTAGCTGAGTTTTCTTGTATCTCATTCAGTTTCTTTAGAATTATCACTTGAAATTCCTTGTCAGACATTTCAAGGGCTTCTTGTTCTATAGGATCTAGAGCTTGAGAGTTATTACCCTTTGGTGGTGTACTTTCTTGATTTTTCATATTTCTGGTATCTTTCCTTTGTTGTTTAGTCATTGTGGCAAGGGATTTCACAGTCCACTCATTTGACACTATTGTATGGCTAGGATCCTTCTGGGAGTGCAAATTTGGCCTGGCTGCCTCAGTGCCTGGGGGCAGAAGGTTCAGCCCTCTCTGGGCAGTGGGGATTGGATTGGGCTGGGAGTCCAACAGTGGTGCCTACCTGTTTCCATGAAGGTACCTTTGGACACATGGTTGCTGCGGGTCTCAGATCTCTCAGAGGTGCCTCTCTGGTCAGCAGGCACTGCACACACATCTTTTTAATATTGTGCATGATAGTCTTCAATATTCTGCATGACTGCATTTGTAGTGGACACTGAAGTAAGATGATTGTGATGGAAGAAATACATTCATGCAATTGTTTGGATTGTGAGCTAAACTAACCACTCTCACAGAATAATATTTTTACTTGAAAAAGACAAACAATGATTATTTAGATTTGGGCATTGGTAATAGTTGAGCTTTCAAAAGATAATTAGAATTTTGGAAAGATTTGTATATGCCACTGTAAGATTAAAATCTTCTCAATGCTTAAAGACTTTTGTGATGACAACATTGGTCATATTAATTGTGAATCCAATGAATTGATTGGCTGATGATATAGATTTAATTATATGCACACTTTTGTAATATCTTTATATCTCAGTGAACCAATATTTTCCAAATGACCAATGCATATAGTCCAAAATTATGCATTGGTAAAAGGGACACATTCAAAGTAGAAGGCATATTAATAGGTTTTTATGTGACAAAACCCCAAAACTCATTCTTTTGGTTTTAAATTCCACATGACAACTAATTCTCATGGAACTACCACTTATCGAGCTATGATATGTTAAATTATGCATTATGTCAACATATTCTCTATTACCAAATGTCCTTCTGTTTCTAAGATACTTTCCTTAATCATGATGAGTTAGTTTATTAATGTGATTTTTAAATTCTGTTGCAGTGCAAAGTATATAGAATTGTAAAAAGATAGGTTTGATTCATAGTTCTGCAACTTAATAACTTGTATGGTCTGTTGCTCTTGTGGAAACTAGGTAGGTGCCCAATAAATGAAAGTTATTATTATTTACTGCAAGGCTGTAAAGAGAAAGTATTGCCTAAGAGCTTGATAGGATCATTGAGAAGATAAAGAATATTTCCTGTAAACCCCCTAGCACAGTCCCTGTTTCAGAGTGAACACTCAATATGTTAGCTTTTATTATTTATATGAATATTATTTAGAATTCATTGACATTAAGAAGTAAGACTAGTCTATTTTCAATTCATCTATCTGATAAAGCTAAGAGTTTACTTCACCATGCAACTTTGACTACTTCTGTGAACTTTAGGAACAGTGGTAACTTTCATTACTAATTAACTTCTCTTTTTATTTTTTTCTCCCTGACTTGACTGTAATTTTTCAGTATAAATTTAAATATCTAAGAGTTTAGTTTAAAAATTATTTTTAAATTATTTTCAGACATTGTGATCGGAGCATGTGACTTATAGTATATAGGCTCTGAAGGAATATTGATATTTTCTTTGTAGTCTAATATATGATGAGTTTTGTGAATGATTTGTAAATATTTGGAAAAAGTCTATTTTTTTTAAATCGGTTGTAGAGGATTCTTCAGGCAAATATATTTCACAGGGCTTGGTTTTCCAAAGCCTTGCAGTTTTAAATATTGACCTTGTGGAGGACTGGAAATTTTCCTCTGGCTATAAAGTCTCTGGTGTAAGATAAAGATTTGTGGCACAGCAAGGTTGCTGGCTCAAGGACAGACTAGTTACTGATTGATATGTATAGATACTGGGAAGCTGTGGAGAGAGAAGTAATGTTTGCTAAGATCAAGATTTTGTTGGTGGATCAACTTAATTGTCTAATGGAATGTCATTTGACTTGTTTCACTGAAAGTTACCAGCCTATATTGTTAAACTATAATCCCATTTATGTTCTCTTCCTGTAACCTCCTGGTCTGGAAAATAAATGCTGGAAGAGAACCCCAATTCAAGGTTAATATCCCAAGGAAGAGACGCCTCTTGCTTGAGGGTTCTGGGGAAATTAACCACTTCAGGGCTTCTCACTGCAGAGAAGAGATGGGCTTTGAGTAACCCTTTGCAGCTCCATCACCCAGGGGAAGTGGGGTGACAAATCCGTGGGGGGGGCAAAGTAACAATCAGTTATAACTCAGTGTTCCACAATCTTAGCAACTAGTTTCTCCTTTTAATTATATTTTTCAATTTTTAAAAATTATTTTACTCTATTATTTTTACAGACTAATAGCATTGCTCTAAAATTTCAATACTACGAGCTTGTGTGTGTTCACATTTAAATATATTGCTAACATTTATGCTTAATGTTTTATATTATCTAAGTTTTAGTTCTAAGCCTTTTGAAATTTATTTATGGATTCTATCTGTTTTCTGTGTATATTCATCACATTTACAAATTTAATGCATCATTAAATTCTCCTGGATATCAATATTGATATTAATCACTATCAATATCTCACTGAGAGTAATTGCCATCTCTACTTACTTTCCTTTATTGTATTATCTTCCTCTGTCTTTGTCCATCTTTTTCTTATCCTACTTTAGCATTATTTGATTTTAGGCTTTTCCCCTCTGCAGAGTTATAATGAGGTTTGTATTTTAAGCCAATCATGACTTTTTCTTTCAATAAGAAAGTTTAAGCAGTTTATATTTATTATCTTAACCATAACCTTTGGTTCTCAACTTTGATTTATGCTTTACTCTTTACATTACTTTGATATGTTTTGACACACTCACTTCAATTTTCCAATTATTAGTAAAGGCAATATATAATTCTTAAAGGAATTTAAATTTTCTCTTAATTTTTGAATTAAAATTTTCATAATACCTTAAAAATAAATTTTCAAAAGTATTTCTGTAATTTTAACTGATTTTACTTTCACTGCCAGTTCTTACTGGGACTGCTCCTTTTAGTAAGCATAGTAAGTGTGATATGGGTAGCTCTGCATGTGAGCTATGGATGTTATGTTCATATATAATAGATGAGAAGGTCCAAGAAGTTAATGAAGAGGAATTGATTCCTGATTTTAGGAAACAAAAATGCATTAATTTGAGTGATCTTATAATAAATGTAATTTGGATGCATTGTGTTATATTAATGATGCTCATTCCAAATATATTTATTGGAAATTTTCAGGAGTCATTTGGTAAATAGGATAGTGATCAAATTGAATTAAACAATTATCATTTTTAAATGAAGCATATAACTCCTTATGAGTTATTTGTGTTCTCATTTTCTAATTCTCATGATTTAGTCTGGTAGGTTGTATGGTTCTAGGAATTACTCCCTTTCTACTAAGTTATCCAATTTGTTGTTATGTAATTGTTCCTAATAATCTCTTATGGTCTTCAGTATTTTTGTGGTATCAATTATTATGTCTCTTCGTTTATTTATGATTTTATTTGAGTTCTCTCTCTCTCTCCATTTTTTAAAAATTTTATTATTTATTTATTTTTATTTATTTATTTATTTTTATTTTGGCTAGCCTAGCTAAAGTTTTGCCAATTTTGTTTATCTTTGAAAAAATCAAAAAAGGGGGTGCTATAGTATGAAATATCTGTGTTACAAAATAATATTTGTAATGTAAATAAACTGTAGAAATTTTTTTTAAATTCAACTTTAATTTTGTTGATCTTTTCAGTTGTCTTTTCAGTTACTCTTTTATTTATATCTCTTCTAATCTTTATTATTTTGTTCCTTCTGATAACTCTGGGTTTAATTTTTTTTTCTACTTCCTCAAGGTGTAAAGTTAGGTTGTTTATTTGAGATCTTTCTTTTTTCTTACGTAGGCATTTATCACTATAAACTTCCCTCTTAGGACCACTATTGCTGGATCTGAAGTTTTGATATGTTGTGTTTCCATTTTTGTAATCTCAAGATACTTTTTGACTTCTCTTTTGATTTCTTTATTAACTTATTGGTTTTTCAGGAGTTTGTTATTTAATTTCTACACATTCATAAATATTTTCATTTTCCTCCTGTTATTGCTTTCTAGTTATCTTTATAGTCAGAAAAGGTACTTGATATGCTTTCAATCTTAAATGTTTCCATATTGATTTTCTGTCTCAATAATCCTACCATTGTTGAAGTATTCAAGTCTTGAAGTCTCCTTCTATTATTAAATTGCTATCTATTTATTTATTGCTGAAGTCTCCTTCTGTTGTTATATTGCTGTCTATCTCTTCAGATCTGTTATTATTCTCTTTAAATATTTTGGTGTTCCAGCATTGACTTCATATGTATAATTGCTATATCCTCTTGATGAATTTATCCTTTAACATTTTATAATAAACTTCTTGACTCTTTTTACAGTTTTGTCTTAGAGTTTATTTTGTCTGATATAAGTATAGCTGCCCCAACTCTCTTTTGGCTATCATTGGTATGGAACACTTTTTTCCTTCCTTTCACTTTCAGTCTGTGTTGTTCCATTGTCACTCTTTTGATGAGGGAATTTAATCCACTCCCATTTAAGGTAATTATTGATAATAAGGACTTCATGTTGTTATTATACATATTATCTTACTGTTTCATAGTTCTTTTGTTACTTTCTTTTTCTCTTGCTGTCTTCTTTTGTGATTTGTTTATTTTTTTGCAGTGGTATGTGTTTATTTATTTCCTGTACTTTTTGTGTAACTACTGAATGTTTTTTCTTTGGAATTAACATGAGGCTTATATAAAATATTTTAGAGTTATAACAGTCTATTTTAAGCAGATTATCACTTAAATTCAATTGCATACAAGATCTCTTCACTTTCCCTCCCTGACACACATTATGTGCTATTGGTGCACACTTTTAAACTTCTTATATTGTGTATCCAGTAACAAATTAGTGTACCTATAGTTATTTTTAATACTTTGCCTTTTAACATTTATACTAGAGTTAAAAGTGATTTATGTATCACTATCGCAGTATTAGAGTATTCTGAATTTGATTATATATTTATCTTTACCTATGAGTTTTATACTATCATAGGTTTTCATGTTGTTAGTTAGCATCCTTTTATTTTAACTTGAAGAAGTTAGCATTTTTTGTAAGGAAGGTCTAGTGGTGGTAAACTCTCTCAGCTTTTGTCAGAAATGTTTTTATGTCTCTTTAATTTCTGAGAAACAGCTATTCCAGATATAATATTCTTGGTTGGAGTTGCTTTATTTTTCTTTCAGCACTTTGAATATATCATCCCACTCTCCCCTGCTTAGCAAGGTTGCCATTGAGAAGTCCAGTAGCCTTATGAGGCTTCCTTTATATGTGAGGAGTCTCTTGTCTCTTGATGTTTTCAAAATTCTCTCTTTATTTTTGATTTTGAATAATTTCACTATAACATATCTTTGATTAATCTTCTTGGGGCTGACCTTGCTTGGGAATTTTTGATTCTCATAAATCTCCAGGTTCAAATCCCTTACAGGATTTGAGATGTTTTCAGCTGTATTCTTTAGATAAACTTTCTGCCTTATTATCTCTCTATTATACTTCAGAGACCCCTATTTGCATATATTCATTCACTTTATGGGACCCTATATGTTCTCTTCACTGTTATCCATCTTTGTTACTGTTGTTGTTGTTCTACTTGGATAATTCCAAATGACCTGTCTTTGGATTTATTGATTCTTTTCCATGACTGAGTCTACTGTTGAATCATTCTATTGAATTTTTCACTTCTATTATTGCATTCTTATGCTTCAGGATTTCTTTTTGGTTCTCTTTATTCAACTTTGGTATCTATTTATTAAACTTCTCATTTTGTTCATAAATTGTTTTCTTGATTGTAGTTAGTCGTTTGTGTTCTCTTGCACCTCACTAAATTTCCTTAAGATTATTTTGAATTTTTTGTCAGGATAATCATAGATTTTCATTTCTTTGGAGCTAGTTATTGGGGCTTTATTTTATTCCTTTGCTGGTGACATATTTGCCTAATTATTCTTCTTAACCCATGAACTTTACACAGGTGTCTGTGCATTTGAAGGAGAAAACACCTCTTCTATTCCTTAAAGACTGGTTTTAGCAAGTTGAGCCCCCAGGATGATGTTATTGCCTTCAGGATTACAGTCAAGCAGGGTTGAGGCTAGATCATGTGGCTGCTACTGGGTTATAGTGGGTTCTGCAATTTATGGGCCTGTTACCAGGGACTAGGTTGGGCATGGATTCTGCCTGGTACCTAGGTAAATGGGATCAAGGTCCTAGGATCTTGGTCAGTAGGACTGGCACTGAGACAAGAGTTCACTTAAGGTTCTGGCAACAAGTGCACAGATGGGTTGGCTCCCACTGGGTCTCTGATGGGGCTCCCACCAGTCACTGAGCAGGTCTCTGAATAGACAGGACTGGCCCCAGACCACAGCTGAGCAGGACTGGAACTAGGTCACAGGGGGTGGAGCTAAATTTTGAGGATGCTCTAGGATCCACAGTCAGACTAAGGTTGGTGGGCCTGCCTACAAGAGCAAGAATGGGCATATCTGTCACTGGGTCCTTGGGTAGGCAAGAGCTTTCCTGTACCATAGCCAAGAGGGACTGCAACTGGGTCATTGCCTACTTCAGGGTTCACAGCAGGCACTGAGTGTATCCAGCCTGTTTCCCAAGGCACAGGTAGTCATGTCTCCTCCTGGGTCCCTTGGCAGATGGTTCTGGTAGCAGACCAAGGCCAAATGGGGCTGTAGGAAAGTCCACAGGGAGATGGGGCTGTTTCTGGGTCTGTAGGGGGCACTATGGTCAATAAGCCTGCCACCTGGGTGCAGGCCTGCTTTCTCAAAACAGCCTTCCTTGGTCTTGAACTTCGTCTGTGTTTTGCAACCTCATACCTGGATCCTAACACTTCCACTAAGGCACTATTGTTCATGGATGGCTGCCAAATATTGTTCCTGGGCAGTGATTTGAACAGGGGACTTCCTTTTCTACCATCTTCCTGACATCACCTCATAAATTTCGGATCCAATTCTGTCCACTCTTAAAAATAATATAAAATAAATATTTTGAAAAATATTTAATTTAGATACAAAAACAACCAGTAGAAGCAAGTAAGTTCATAACCTACTGAGTTTTCTATTGGTTATTCTGCTGCTAGAACAAATGGGCTTTGGGGATTTTGCCAAGGCAACTTTCTAATATATTCAAAATATTTAGTAGAGCTCAGATTTATGTTCATCCCTCTGCAGTTAGGAGACATTTAATAATTCTATATCAGTCGACTTTTTTTCCAATGTCTTCCTTCCATAAGGTGCATCCCAGCAGAACTTCCTTCATATTAATTTCAGCGAAGTGTGTCTCTTCTTATTGGAAGAGAGATATATGGAAAGATTTCTGCTGTAACCTAACTATGGTTACTAAAGGCAAGTTGGGAGCAGGACATTAAAACAAAGGAGTCTTCTGGTGCAAACTTTTTCCTTAAAGAGAAAATAATCCAATACCAGGAAGGGCAGAAACATATCTCCAAGACTTAGAAGAATCTGGAGAAAAAAAATCAGGATGTGTTTTCTTTTCATTGCTAAACTACTAAGAAAACTCATGTATTAAAGAAGATATTAATTTCCAGGTATCAGAACATCTCTTATTTATGAAGTTACCTCAAAGTTTTTATTTATTAAATAAGAAATGTTAATTAACTTTCTCTTATTTCTGTATTGGTCAAAATTCTGACTTTCACCTAAAATTTTAAGTATGAATGTTGTCTGCTCTACCTTTACCTTATACAAGGCATCTTCAAAAGGTTCGTGGGGTTTTCCACCACCACCCCCAAACAAGACGGCTGACTAGAGATGGCCAGCTCTCACCTCTAATACAAAAAAAGTCCAAAGCAACAAATAATCATATGAAGAGTAGAATGTCTAAAAGAAAACATGGAATCTAGATAAACAGTGAGGAAGACCCCCAAGATCTGAGAACTCAAGACAGCAACCCACACAGATGGGAAGCACCCAACCAGGACATGTATGGAGAATGGAGAAACCTGCACTTCTGGGAAAAAGAAGGTAGGGTGCTGGTGACCACTGCTCCCTCCATAGACACCTGCAAATCAGGCTGAAAAGTAACCACACAGCCCTTGCAGAGAGTAAGGCCAGCATGTGGAGCAGCTAACGGCCCATATGACTATATTTTTTCAGAAAGGAAATATAAATGGAGTCAAACCCACACCTCTTGGTCCTGGGCTGCCTCTAGACATCACCATTTTGGGATAGGAGCCAGGGGAACTCAGAGTCCTACCTACCTAATTGCCCCCACACACTCCAGCAGAGAGTGTAGGGGTAGCACACCTGCTATGGATACGCACCATCCTTCACCCCAGGAGCTCAGAGGCCCACCCGACTCAACATCCCCACCATCCCAACAGACAGCAAGCAAGGACTGCACCACTCCCTTCACTGGTTGCCTGGATTTATGACCTCCTTCCCCAGGAGCTCAAAGAGCTGTCTGATGCATTGAGCCTGCTAGCATAAGAAGAGAGCACGCAGGGGTTATGCAAGACACCTAGATCCATGACCACCTTCCCAGGGAGCCTGGAGTCCTTCCTGATGCAGTAGCAGGACTCTGGCACCACCAAGTAAAGTGCAGGGAGCAAGCTGTCACTTACTACAGCACTCACCCAGAACAAAATGCATGATGCCCAACCTGACTATTAATATAGAACACTTCTATAGGGAAGAGTCTCTTCCCTCAAAAACCATTCCAAAAATCAAGAGAGGTGACTACATCACCAGATGCCCAAACGTCAATGTAGAGTTACAAGAAGCATGAAAAAATATTGCTCCCCCCAAAGAAGACTACAAATCTACAATACAAGACCAAAAACAACAGGAAAATGGTGAAACATCTGAAGAGGAATTTCAAATGGCAATATTAAGGAAATTCAACATGATGCAAGAAAATATAGAGAGAAATCACAATGAAGTCAAAAATACAATCCAAGACATGTATGAGAAATTCAGCAAAGAAACAGGAACAATAAAAAAGAACCAAGAAGAAATCCTGGAACTGAAGAATTTATTCAATGAAGTAAAAAATACAACCAAGAGCATAAGAAGCACTCAAGCAGAAGCAGAAGAATTTCTGAACTGAAAAACAGGTTTTTAGAATCAAAACAATTAGATCAAAAAAAAAAATAGACAGAGAGAGAAAAATTATTTTACAAAACGAAGAAAGCCTAAGAGATCTATCTGACAACCTTAAGCATACAAACATCCATATTATGGTGATACCAGAAGGGGAAGAGAAAGGACAAAGCATTAAAAGCCTATTTAAAGAAATAATAAGCATAAAACGTCCCACATATTAGGAAGGATACAGTCTCCCACATCCAAAAAGCTCAAAGATCCTCAAACTAATTCAACCTAAAAAAGACCTCCCCAAGACACATTTTAGTCAAATTGTCAAAGGTCAGTGACAAAGAAGAAATTGTAAAAAAACAGCAAGAGAAAAGTGTCAAATCACCTTTAAGGGAATACCCATCAGGCTAACAGCAAGACTTCTCAATAGAAACCCTACAGGCCAGGAGAGAGTGGGATGATATATTCAAAATGCTAAGAGGCAATTAAAAAAAAACAAAAGCAACCAAGAATACTATACCCAGAAAAGCTCTCCTTCAGAAAAGAAGTAGAAATGGTATCTTTCCCAGACAGACAAAAACTGTGGAAATTCACCACCACAAGACCATCCCTCCAACAAATCCACAAGGGAGTCCTACATTCAGACTCAAAAGATCAATATATATCACCATAAATATGCATGAAAGAATAAAAACTGATGGTAGAACAGATACATAAACAAGAAAAAGAAAATGTATGTTATCACTACCAAAAAAACCCAAAACACACAAAACAGCAAAGACAAACAATAAAAGGGATAGAAAAGAACAAAAGAAATGTTAAACAACCATAAAAAATTTTAATAAAATGGCAGGAACAAGGTGATACCTTTGTTCCCCGCTTAAAAAGTATAGACTGGCTGAGTGGATTTTAAAATAGACCCAACTACATGCTGCCTGCAAGAAATTCACTTCACCAATAAAGAAACACACAGATTAATAGTGAAGAGATGGAAAAAGACGTTCCATGCAAATGGAGACAAAGAAGAAGCAGGAGTTGACATACTTATAAGAGACTAAATAGACTTCAAACTAAGAACTATAAAAAGAGACAAAGAAGGACATGATATAATGATAAAAGGATCAATACAGCAACAAGATATAACAACCATGAATATGTATGCACCCACCACCAGAGCACCCAGATGCATAAAGCAATTGTTATTGGATCAAAGGGAGAGCTAGATACCAATACAATAATAGCTGGGGACTTTAACATTCCTCCCTCAGCACTGGAAAGATCATCTAGACCAAAAATTAGCAGAGAAATACTGGATTTAAAAACACTTTAGAACAAAGGGACTTAGACATTTACAGAACATTTCATTCAACAACTATAGAACATACATTCTTCTCATAAACACATGGATCATTCTCCAGGATAGACTACATGTTAGGCCACAAATCAAGTATCAACAAATTGAAAAAGATTTTAATCATATCAAGTATATTTTCAGAACACAATGGAATAAAATTAGAAATTAACAAAAAAAGCGAGGTTGCAGAGAAAAAGGAACTCTCATCCATTGTTGGTGGGACTGCAAAATGGTGCAGCCTCTACGGAAAATGGTATGGAGATTCCTCAAACAATTGCAGATAGATCTACCATACGACCCAGCTATCCCACTGTTGGGAATATACCCAGAGGAATGGAAATCATCAAGTCGAAGGTATACCTGTTCCCCAATGTTCATCGCAGCACTCTTTACAATAGCCAAGAGTTGGAACCAGCCCAAATGTCCATCATCAGATGAGTGGATACGGAAAATGTGGTACATCTACACAATGGAATACTACTCAGCTATAAAAACGAATGAAATACTGCCATTTGCAACAACATGGATGGACCTTGAGAGAATTATATTAAGTGAAACAAGTCAGGCACAGAAAGAGAAATACCACATGTTCTCACTTATTGGTGGGAGCTAAAAATTAATATATAAATTCACACACACACACACACACACACACACACAAAAACCGGGAGGGGGGGCGGGGAAGAAGATATAACAACCACAATTACTTGAAGTTGATACGACAAGTAAACAGAAAGGACATTATTGGGGGGGAGGGGGGCAGGGAGAAGGGAGGGAGGTTTTGGTGATGGGGAGCAATAATCAGCCACAATGTATATCGAGAAAATAAAATTTAAAAAAAAAAAAAAAGACTCTGAACGATAAATGCTGGCGAGGTTGCGGAGAAAAAGGAACTCTCATACATTGTTGGTCTTTGAAGATATTTAAGAGAGCTGATATAAGCTTTTGTCTAGTAAATTTAATAGTTAGGCTTCTTCAGGAACAGTTTCTCTTCATTGTTGTTGTTTTTCTGTGTATGGAGAATACTTCTTATTTCTTTGCTTTTCTCATATTTTTTTGTTGAAAACTGAACATTTTAATAATATAATATGACAACTTTGGAAATCAGTCCCCCTCCACCCTGCAAGAGTTTGTTGTGGGTCATTGTTGTTTGTTTATTTAGTGAATTTTCTGAGCTAATTCTGTAAGGTCTGCATTCTTTGACCTGTGTGCCCACTGAAGTCTCTAATCAGTTAGTGTAGCGATAAATTAATGATTGAACAGATATTTCCTCAAGTATCTGGAACCAACAAATCTCACAGTGTGTGCCAAGGAGTTCTGCATACATATCAATCACCTCAGCTAGCCACTATGTTAAAACATTAGCCTGCATATGTCTTTGACAAACACCCTACAGGAAGAGGCTTTTAGCATTGGGTGAGCTCCATACAGGTCAGATAAAGATAAGCCTTTCCACTGAGGTTATTTCGGGATCAAATAATGACAGTTCAAATAATGACAATCTTCAGAAATAAGGCTTTGAAGTTGCTCCGGCTCCGTTCTTCTCCCTCTGGTAGCAGGAATGCAGCCTGTTATTTTTTAAGGCTACCAGTGAGTTTGAAAATGGGTGACGGGACAAGTGAAAGTTAAAACACACAGATTTTTCTGTGGTTGTTGAGGTTCAGCTTTATTTCTCAAATAAATACTCCTGGGTTGCTTTAGGCTGTGGGTTAGTTTCCAGTATTCTGAAAAGGTTTTTCTCTGACTAATTTTGCTAGTTTCTTCTTTACTTCTATGGAGGGGCAAATTTTCAGGTACTTTTCCTCTGCCATTGTTGCTAATGGCACCCTTCTCTACCCACTTTTACTACAAATGTCTGAGAGAACTGACTCTCAGAGACAAAATTGGGCCTTCCTGGACCATTATTTTGACCATAACGTCAGGTTTTGACAACTGAGATCAGTTTTTGGTTTTATAAAAACTATAACTCAAACAAATACATTCATGTTGTTCTGATTAGTTTTCTATATGACTGTGTTTTCTTTTTTTTTTTTTTTTTTTTGAATTGTTCAACAAAAATAAGTAAGAACAAAATTGTCTTTAGAGTAAAAGATGAATACAGGGATCTAAAAACATGAATTTCACATTTCTAAGATCACTATTATGAGTCAGATTTTTTGTGCTTCATTTATGCAGTTCTTTGTTTTTAAGTGAGCAGAACATCAAAATGTTTTATGTTATAGTTAGAATTTCCTGCATTCTTCCCAGCTGGAGGTCATGGAAGGGAGATCAGTGTGCCTGGTCTCTAAGCCAGGATTTACCTATGTCCAATAGGTGGCAGCATACCACCAGGCTTCCATATCTTTGGATGAAGGATTCAACAGTCAAAGCAAGACTCCAAAGCTGAGACCTGGAGGACAGAGAAGGAATGTTGCCTAAAATCTTTTTCTCCTATTGTTTTACCTTGATTTAGTACAACATGGGATCTGCATCACAAAGAAAGGTCTTAAAAGCCGTACAGAAATAGATGGAGAGTGTGGCATAAGGTAACCCCCCGTGACTATACCCTACACTCAGACCTAACAGGATTCATCTGCCTTCTTGGCTTAAGATTGGGATGAAGATATCAGAAATGAATAGTCTACATAGTGCTTGAATAAAATTTTCAGATATTTCCTTAACTGTAAATGTACTGAGCTACAATTTCAAATTAAGTCTTGAAAAACAGGTCAGAAGCTACATGACTATTAAAGGCAAGATTATTACCACCATTGAAAAGGTTTTGAATTCCAAAATGAGAACTATCTTCAGAACCAGTTTACAAGCTAGACAAGAATATCACACTCATTTTTATACAGCCATATGCTTCATCTTGAAATGAGAATTGTTTAATTCAAGTTGAACATCGCCATCTTGACCACATGAATCCTGAAAATTTCCAGTGAATATATTTGGAATAAGTGGCACCAATCTAGCACACTCATCCAAATGGCATTCATTCTAAGAGCATTCAAGTCAATATAATTTTGATCCTAAAACCAGGAATCAATTTCTCTTTCTAATTCCTTGGACCTAATCTCTTCATCTATTTGCATATGAACATGAATTTGCATGCATAGTTACCCATATCATGTCTCCTATACACACTTGCTATGCTGGCTAAAACCAACAGTCCCAGGAAAAACTGCAGTGAAGAGTAAAAACAGATAAAACTAATGAAATATTATTGAAAATTTATTTCTAAAGATATATGAAAATTTTAATTTAAAAATTTATAAAAATTGTAAATTTATTTTTAAAATATATTGTCTTTAATAATAATTGGAGAATTGAAGGGACTATGGGTATCAAAAACATATAAAATAATGGAAAGAGTAAAGCTTAAAGCTGAGAACCAAACATAATAGTTACAATAATAAACTAATAAATATAAACTGCTTATACTTCCCTATTAAAAGAAAAAGTCTTGACTGGCTTAGAACACATGCCTCATTATTACTTGGCAGAGAGGAAAAGCCTAAAATCAAATAATACCAAAACACGAAAAGAAAAAGATGGACAAAGACAGAGGAAGATAATACAATAAAGGAAAGTAAGTAGAGGTGGCAATATGAATATCAATGTGATATATTGATAATGATTAATATCAATATTGATAACCAAGAGAATTTAATGATGTGCTGATTTTGACAAAGAAGATCAATACACACAGAAAACAAATGGAATCCATAATTAAATTTCAATAAGGCTTGGAACCAAAACTTAAATAGTATAAAACATTAAGCAAAATGTTAGCAATATATTGACATGTGAACACAGACACGATGGTAGTATTGAAATTTTAGCACAATGCTATTAGTCTATGAAAATCATAGAGCAAAATAATAAGGACAAGAAGAACTGGAAATCAAGGATAAAAAGGGGAAGTTAGTAGCTAGGACTCTGGCACACTAAATTACAGCTTAGAATATAAAATAACACTTTGAAAAAATATTTATGTTACTCACGAAAATCATTACATATTTGAATACAGAAAAAAAAAATCATTCTTCCAGAGAAGAAATACTATGTGACATGATCAGATCACGTCTGAAATTAATTTTCTAAAAAATTTTAAACCAACCACTTAGATATTTAAAATTATAATAATAAATGACAGTCAAGTCAGAAAGAAAAAAATAAGGAATGAAGTCAGTAATGACAAGTAAAGCACTATTTTACCATTTCCTTTCCCTTTCTCTTTGTTTTTTCTTTGTGTGTGTGAAGTCAATAAAAATGTACAGTTATTGGCCTAAGTGCCTGGATGAAGGACTGCAAACAGAAAGTACCAATACTATATCTACCCCAATCCTGCAACATATTTTCCACACCTACTGGCATGTTCCTGGAGAGAAAAGCCTAGACCAAGTCAGAGAAACAGGAAACACTCATGCAATATATCGTAACTTTTTCAAATCAGTGAGAAATATAAAAGAATGTATAAGAGAGAAGAAAATAATTTTTCCTATTTTTTTCTTATTTACACTTTCCCTTCTTCTTTAAAAAATATACATTGTGTATCTAGTTTCAAAACATCACATACACTGAGGACTTGTTGGAAAATGTTATTCTCCTGAAAACAAAGATAGTAAGAATAGTTTTAAATGGATTCTTTAACCTCCTGGACAATGTCTGAAATTATTTCAGATGGCAATGGAGAGTTTCAGAGATCTAGCTGAGTTCAGCAAAACACATCATTTGAGAGGAAGAACTAGAATTAGGAAGTGAAAACGTAGCTGTATCCTACGTAGTGTCCGGAAGGAAGAAACGGTGCTTTTCGGTAACTAAGGAAAATAGGAATGCAGTGTAAGGTCTCA
The DNA here is from genome assembly GCF_027409185.1 of Cynocephalus volans. Taxonomy (NCBI): domain Eukaryota; kingdom Metazoa; phylum Chordata; class Mammalia; order Dermoptera; family Cynocephalidae; genus Cynocephalus; species Cynocephalus volans. The sequence continues at coordinate 62,406,697 of NC_084475.1, read as the reverse complement.
GTCAGAAGCGCAGTCTAGTGGCAATGACAGGGGACTCTGTGGCTGCACCACCAGAGTTCATGACACATCCCCAGCCTGCACTGGCTTGGTGAACTTGGACACTTTAATATCCTCCTCTGCCATGTGGAAATGATGATCACACATACTTCAATGGGTTGTCGTGAAGATCAGATGATGCTACGTTCTCATTACCTTACCTGGACAAAATAACCACTTGACACATTAGTTATTCCTGCAATGGAGAAAACTAACCCACCCAGCTTTGCAAACTGAATGGAAGTTTAACTTAGATTATCTGCTTCTTTTCCTTTACTTTTCAGCTCACCAATGTTCATTTTTATTTCTAATTTCATCACTTATGTGAACATGATAAGTACAGAGGAAGTACCTTGTCCAAATGCTAGCATCTAATAGCTTAGGGGATAGCTGACCACTCCCACATTAATAAAACGGCCATCCAGTCAATAATCCAGTTTCTTTTGATTGTGTGTTAGTGTGACTAAATCCTCAGAATCTGACAATCTCCGTGGAAAATGAAAAAAAGTAAACAGACAAATAAATGAATGAATTAATTAATTCTTTGATCTTGCAAGATGAAAATTAGCCCTTTAGGCAACAACCTGCCTTAAAAAGCCAGCTACCCTCTTGCTGGACCTGTCTGTACCTACAAGTACATTCTCTCCCTTTGGCTGGGTTGAAACCTGTCACTCTGCAGAGCTCTTAATCCCTGGCTGATGTAGTCACTCAGGGGACATTTTGGCATTCAGATAGAGAAGATGTCACTTCCTCTTTTCTCCCTTTCCGGGTTACTTTCCATTCGCTTTTGTGCATTACGTTTTCATAATCTCTTACTTTTACTTTCTAGGAAAGTTAAAACAGAGAGGGAAATTCTCATGTCCTGAAAATCGCAAGAAGGTACATTATCTCATCTTTTATTTACATTTTCTTTTCTTTTGTTAACACAAACCTCAAGGTGGAAAATACAAAAGATTGGAGAAGCATGAGAATAATTTTTTTTTATCATTACCCATAAACCTTTATTCTTAAGATTTAAAAGAGATGCAAATAATTTATTTTGACTTTTAATAACAAAAGATCAGAAGTAGATAAAATAGAAATATTCATAGAAAGATCCAGATCTCAACTATAGTTCTGCTACAGAACAGAGCATTACAAATACTCCCACACTGTTCAAATTGCCTGACCCTCAGCTTGCCTTTCCATTGTTTAACAATTGCTGAGTATCTGGGCATGTCCAAACTTGCTTTTTCAGTGTAGACTTACCCTCAAATTGATTTTATTTTATTTATTTTATTTTTTTATTTATCTACTTGTTGTCAATATACAATGTGGTTGATTATTGTGGCCCATTACTGAAACCTCCCTCCCTCCACCCTCCCCCCCTCCCTCCCAACAATATCCTTTCTGTTCACTTGTCATATCAACTTCAAGGAATTGTAATTGTTGTGTCTTCTTCCCTCCCCACCCCCCCCCCACCCACCCCCACCCCCCGGTTTTTTGTGCTTTGGTGGTATGCTTTCTTGGTTTTTCATATTTCTGGTATCTTTCCTTTGATGTTTAGTCATTGTGGCAGGGGGTTTCACAGTCCACAGGTTTGACACTATTGTCTGGCGAGGATGTTACTCGTGTTGCCAATTTGGTATGGCTGCCTCAGTGTCTGCTCAGTTGGCCACTAGTGCCTTGTGTGTGTGGTGGCCTCGGGTCTTGGGCCTCTGCAGGGAGCTGCCTCTCTGGTCAGCATGCACTCAGCCGGGCTGGGGATGGAGTCAGGTGGCAGCGGTGAGGCCTACCTGCTGGGTCGCACGCCGGCACCACAGGGAATGTGGTCTCTGTGGAGCTTCCGCCTCCCCTGCTGGATGTCTCCCTGCTCCATGCACACTCGGGTCAAATTGATTTTAAATTACTCATGTATCAGTCACTAAGCACAGTATATTGTTGAGGAGTTTGTGAGAAAGTCATAGTGCCTGCCTTCAAGTAGCTGCCAATGTGGCTATGAAGAAAAGTCCGACAATAGGCCGTCTATAAACTGGATGCCAGTAGCATGGCTCAGTCCAAGTCCAAAGGCCTGAAAACCAGGGAAGCTGATGGTGTCCTTGGTGTAAGTTCTGGAACCCAAAAGCTGAAGAGTCTCGAACTCTGATGTCCATGGACAGGAGAGAAGAGTGTATCCCAGGCCCCGTGGATCAGGAGACATGAGAATAATTTTTATAAAGTGAAAGATAGCTACAAAAGAAAAGGCATCAGATTTCCAATTATGTAAATATAGCTAAGAACAAAATGGCCTGCATAACCATGCATTCAACAGAGTGAGGACAATGGCCAGGGCTATGACAACAAGGTTGCCATGGGGCAGGAAAGACACAGTTGAACGGCTTCAACACCTGGACAGTAGTAGTCATCACACTTCACAATTATTGAGTGCAAGACTGGACATTCAATCATTTTGATATAGCCTAATCTCAGGGTAATGACTGTCATGTAACAATTGTTCAGTAATATTCTCAGTTACACAGAATAAATAAAACCAAATTTGACAAACTAAATGCTGTTAAGCTATTTCAGGTGTATGGATTTGACAGTGATGGAGAATTCTTCCCCTTATGAGGGAGGCAGCTAGCATTCTTACAGTACACTAGAAAAAAGAGAAGTCACTACTGACTGTCCTGAGTCATTGATACACATATTCTGATGGTTAGGGGGATGCTTGAAAATATTAAAGAATTTAGGCTTGCAAGAACAAAAATATTGTCCCCAATTCTCTAATTATACAGCAAAAGCAGGATTTCCTAAAGAGTTCTGGTGAAGGTGAGCTGATACATCACTGATTCTCAGGAAGTGGTTCAGAAAGGTTTAGGATTGTGGAAATGTGGATGTCCAATATCACTAGGCTAGACACTCCCAGTCCCTGAGAGGGGAGTACACAATATATGTGGAAATACTGAGGAGGTGAGAGGATGCTTTGGGAGAGGTAGACAGTAAAGGCAGACTTTAGTATATCACTATGGAATTAGAAGCCCGAAGACATCATCATGACAACTCATACAACTGTCCCCTTCAACCATCACATACTTCTGTACACACACACACACACACACACACACACCCCTAGCACCCTTTTGAATGGTTTTTTGATCAGAATCAGGTGGAGGTAACAAATCCTCAGCTATAAAAGGGTGGTAAGGGTGAACAACTTCTCTTCTTGTACTGAGCTATATGACCCTTGATGAGCCAATAGAAACTTAGTCATGAGAAAGCTGCCATGAGTGGAAGGACCTCCATGGAGCCCATTCATATGGAAAACACAAATTTATTAAGGAGACTACCAAGTGCCTGGTATTTGAGGATACAGCAGAGAATAAGGTAAGATCCCTTCATATAAAGAATGTATCTTACACACCTAGTCTAGAATATCAACATTCCCAAGAGGAAAATCTAGAGGGGTAGAAAAAAGATTTATAAAGAAGCCTAGTAAAGCTTCCTTAAAAGTTGTTCTGAATATCATGAAGAAAGATCAGATAGCTCTGTAAGTTCAAAGTCATTTTTGGTTAATGATAAGATTCCATTGATTTGAAACCTCTAATTTTTTAAAGGATGATTTTAATTCAATGATAAGACTGTGGAAAGAACTGCCTCACTGAAGAGAAGGGAAAGCCCAAAAGGGAAATAGAAAGATCTGAGTGTATTTGAAAAATGAAATTTTGTGCTCAATATTCAAGAGGCACATGGGCAGAAGGTCCTCAGAGAAGCAGGAGCAAAGCTCACAATCTCCCATCTCAACTGGAAGAGCTCCTTGCAACTCACCAATGGCTCTTTTGGTGGCCTCACTGATGGCATTGGTGATAACCTTCTGCAGCCCCTTCTGTTCCCTTAGCTGTGACCTGCCTCAGAGCCTTGACCTGGGAAAGCAGAAGACCTTCATAGCACTGTACCAAATGGGGAAAAACCTCCCTTGCTTCCTTGTCAGAAGGACAGGACTGACTTCAGATTCCCCCAGGAGATGGTAGATGGTAGACAGCTCCAGTAGACCCAGGCCATGTCTGTGCTCCATGAGATGCTGCAGCAGATCTTCAACCTCTTCCACACATAGTGCTCTTCTGCTGCCTGGAACCCAACCCTCCCAGACAAGATCCTCTCTGGACTTCATTGGCAGCTGGAAGACCTGGAGAAATGCTTGGTCCAGGTGGTGAGAGAGGAAGAATCTGCCAGGGGAACTGAGGGCCCAATACTGGCCTTGAAGAGGTACTACCAGGGAAACCATGTCTACCTGGAAACAAAGGAATACAGTGACCATGCCTGGGAGGCTGGCAGAGTGGAAATCATGAAATCCTTCTCTTCATCAACAAGCTCATAAGAAAACTCAGAAGTAAGAAGAAACCTGATTTTCAGTGACTAATGTCCTCAGATTCTCATGTTCATCATTTCCAAAACAGTTATTTTTTGCTTCACAGATGAAATAATGCAAATCCTATCTGACACATTTTTATTGGTAGTCTTAAGCATATCTTTTTCTATTTTCAGAATCAAAAGAAATGCAATTGGTGGCTGAAACTCGGGTTGTAAAATATTTGTTTGTTTGTTTACTTATATTAATTCATTTATTTGTGATGGTGTTTGTATTTATATGTTTTATTAGTATTAATATGTTTTGTCATTTATATCATCATATGTTCACATTTTACTCATTAATAAAATTTCTACTTTTGTTCTATTGTCAGCTTTAAGACCTTTCTATTTAAAAACAAACAAAAAAACCCCAGCCTTTCCCCAAATACTAATTCTGTGCACCAAATATAAAATTATGTGATGTGGTTCATTTATTCATTCATTCACTGGCCTTGGGGAGAGAGCTTGAGTATGAGATGTGTAGTGCCTACCCTTATGGAACTTACATTACAGAGAAGGACATAGCTATTGAAGAAGTGGTTATAATGAGTTAGACAGTTCCACTTGGCAAAATTCTGCTGTCAAATTCTGCTCCAATGAGAGAAGATGTTAAGAAGCAAACTATCATTCACCAGACTTTGTGAATGGATCCTCAAAAATCTATAGTAACCAAAACAGCATGGTACTAGCATAAAAACAGATACACAGAACAATGGAACAGAATAGAGAACCCAGAAATTAATCCTCTTACAGCCAACTGATCTTCGACAAAGGCACCAAGAACATACATTGGGGAAAGGACAGCCTCTTCAATAAATGGCGCATGTGTAGAAGAATGAAACTAGACGTGTACCTCTCACCATACACCAAAATCAACTCAAAATGGATTAAAGACTTAAATATAAGACCTGAAACAATAAAACTCCTAGAAGAAAACATAAAGGAAACACTTCAGGATGTAGGACTGGGCAGAGACTTTATGAATAAGACTTCAAAAGCACAGGCAACAAACAAAAAAATAAACAAATGGGATTATTTCAAACTACAAAGCTTCTGCACAGCAAAGAAAACAGTCAACAGAATGAGAAGACAACCTACTGAATGGGAAAAAATATGTGCAAACTATCCATCTGACAAGGGATTAATATCCAGAATATACAAAGAATTTAAACAATTTAACAGTAAAAATAATAATAATCCAATTTAGAAATGGGCAAAGGATCTGAATAAACATTTCTCAGAGGAAGACATACAAATGCCCAACAGGTACATGAAAAAATGCTCGACATCACTAATGATCAGGGAAATTCAAATCAAAACCACATTGAGTCTATCACCTTACCCCCGTTAGACTGGCTATTATCAAAAAGACAGAGAATAACAAATGCTGACGAGGATGCAGAGAAAGGGGAACACTTCTACACTGCTGGTGGGACTATAAATAAGTACATCCATTATGGAAAACAGAAAGGAGGTTTCTCAAACAAGTACAGATACAACTACCAAAAAATCCAGCAATCCCACTTCTGGGTATGTACCCAAAGGAATGGAAATCAATATGCAGAAAGGCATGCACTCCCATGTTCATTGCAGTTCTATTTACAATAGCCAAGATATAGAACCAACCAAAATGTCCATTAATGGATAACTTGATACAGAAAACGGGGTGTACAGACACAATGGAACACTACTCAGCCAAACAAAAGAATGAATTTTTTTTTATTTTTATTTTTTTGTCTTTTTCGTGACCGGCACTCACTGGCCATTCCTATATAGGATCCGAACCTGCAGCGGGAGCGTCGCTGCACTCCCAGCACCGCACTCTCCTGAGTGCACCACGGGCTCAGCCCCAAAAGAATGAAATTTTGCCATTCGCAACAGCATGGATGAGCTTGGAGAAAATTATAAGCGAAATAAACCAGGTACAAAAGAGAATGACTGCATGTCCTTACTCATAAGTGGGAGCTATGAAACAAAGAAAGACCATAATAAAACGTTGAACTTTCAGGAGAGAGCAAACCTATAGTTACTAGAGGTCGGAAAGGGGGAGAGGAGATAGGGATTAATTGGGTAAGGGACACAAAAGGTAACTACTCTTTGTAATGGTAAGCATGCTAATAATATTGATTTGATCATCACATACTGCACATAAATATTGATAGTCAACTCCATACCCCATAAATATGTATTAAAAAAATAATTTAAAAAATTTTAAAAAGGGATGACTGGATAAATAAAATGTGGTATATATACACAATGGATTACTACTCAGCCACAGAAAAGAACGAAATTCTGCCATTCCCAGTGGCATGGATGAGCTCGGAGAAAATTATATTAAGTGAAATAAGCCAAACACAGAAGGAGAAATACTGCACGTCCTCACTCATAAGTGGAGCTAAAAATAAATAAATAAAAAGGAAAGAAAGCAAGCAAGGAAGGAAACAATCACGATAATACATTGAACTTGAAGAAGAGGAAAATAAAACTATGGTTACTAGTGGTGAAAAAGGGGGAGTGGGGGGGAGGTTAGCAAGAAACTAGTTAATGAACACAAAGAATGAATACATTTGGTAATGATGAATATGCTATTTATCATGATTTGATCATCACGTATTGTACACAGATATTGATATTCAACTCTGTACCCCACAAATATGTGCAATCAATTATGTTTCAATTTTTAAAAAATACTCTTACAACTCAATAACAACAAACCAAACAAACCAATTTTATAAATGGGCAAGGGAGTTCAGCAGGCATTTTTCAAAAGAAGATATGCAAATGTCTAACAAGAACATAAAAATTTTTTCAACATCATTAGTCACTTTGGAAATGAGAATCATAATCACGATGAGATACCACTTCACACGCACCGAGAAGACATCAAATAAATGGAAATAACAACTGAGGATAAAGATGTGGAGAAACTGGAAGCCTCATTAACTGCTAGTGGGCACGGAAAATAATTCAGCTGTTATGGAAAAGAGTTTGGTGGTTCCTAAAAAGTTAAATATAAAATTGCCCTGTGACCCAGCAATTAGTCTCCAGGAATGTGATGGTTAATTTTATTTTTCAATTTGACTGGGCTTAAGGATACCCAGATTGGTGGTTAAAAAAAAAAAAAAAAAATTATTTCTGGGTTGTCTGCGAGAGTGTTTACACAAGAGATTACCAACTGAATCACTGTACCAGTAAAGAAGATTGCCCTCACCAGTACAGGTGGACCTAATTTGATCCACTGAGAGACCAAATAGAACAAAACAGCAGAGAAAAGGCAAATCTGCTCTCCCTGTTTGAGCTGGGACATGCTTCTTCTGTTGCCATTGGATATTGATGCTGCTGGTTCTGAGGCTTTGGGACTCAGGCTGAATTACAGCACTGGCTTTCCTGGGTCTCCAGCTTACACTCTCTACATGGCAGGACTTCTCAGACTCCATAATTGCTTGAGCCAATTCCTATAAAATATTTCTGATCAATGGAGAACCCTGACTAATACATGAGTATATACCCAAAAGAATTGAAAATCGGTATACAAAGACTCATATATGAATGTTCTTAACAACAGAATTCTCAATAGCCAAAAAGTGGAAACAGCCCAAATATCCATCCATAGATAAACAGGTAAATGAACTGAGGTATACAATGAAATATTAAGCCATAAAAAGAATGAAGTACGTAAATGCCACAATGCGATCCAACATCGAAAACATTATAAGGAATAGAAACCAGACACAAGATGTCAATATGGTATGATTCCATTCATATCAAATATCTAGAATAGGTAAATATACAGTAACAGAAAGCGGATTGTGGTTGCAAGGGTCTGAGGTAAGGAGGGGATAGGGAATAATAGCTGCTTAATATGTATGAAGGTTCAGGGTGATGAAAAAGTTCTGGAACTAGACGGTGGTGATGGTTGTGCAACATTGTGAATGTATTAAATGCCACAGAATTGTACACTTGAAAATGATGACTGCTATTTTACATAAATCCTACCTCGATTTTTTTTTAGGTGAAGGACAAAATATAATCTGCCTTCTTCGTGTTGTCCCCCGTTCTTGCTAATCTGCTTCCCACTTCTACAAATTTGTCTATGCTTTCTCCCCATCCCTCCTGTTCTGTGTCATTTCAAACCCTGCCTGTCCCTTTTGGCTTAATACAAATGCTTTTCTCTTCTTTCCCTAAATTTCTATGAAAAATATGTTATTCTACTTGAAATATTGATCTAGAATTCCTTATTATTCTATTCATCTGACCATGACTATATCATTGTGGGTAAGGGCATGGGAGTTATTCAGGCTCTGGAACAATGATTAAATTCTGGCTCTCTATGGATTAGTTGTGTGACATTGGGAAATATATTTAACCTTGTTAAGCAGCTTCAATTTCCCTCTCTATAAAATGGGAATAATAATACCATCCTTGCAGGATTGTTGGATTGATTAAATGAGATGATGTGTGCAATACAGAATATTTGGTCTCTAAAATTGATTGTTTTATTGTTATTAAAACTGAGAAAATTCTACTGAATTTGTCAGTTGAGTCCTCAGTGATCATGAAGAGGGTAATGTCAGTGATGAGTTAGCAATATGCTGGTCCTAGTAAATAGTGAGCCCATGAAGACAGTGTTAAGGAAGTCATCATTTTATCACAGTTAAATACAGGAAAAATATCTAACGGAGACCCTCATGAAAACCTCTCAGTTCTCAGCATCTCTTCTTATTTTAGTTTATTATAACTTCTTCCATATGACACTTATAATGCATTGCTTTCTACTGTTACTAAATATTTTATTTTCAAAATGTATACGTCACACAGAAAAATTTTCAATTATAAGTATTTTGGGCCCCCATTTTACCCTCTGTAAAGGGGACAAACCATGTCACTCAGTTATCTCTTTTGTGGGGTTCATTGGGGAAAAGGATGGAGATGCATAAATGCAGCTACTCAGATGGGGGATAAAGTCTTCCTGGACTTTCCAGAGTACAGCAAGAGGAGCAAGGCAGGCTGGGGCTGGCAGAGAGACAGAGCAGCAGATGCAAAGATGTGTAGCTGCCATGATGAGTGTGATTTTAAAGACTTAAAGAGGATTTCATGAGTTTGTTTATATTTATAAAATACGCATGAATATATTGCCATGGTCAAAAATTCTAACAGTTCATACAAGAGAAAAGCCTACCCTTGACGTCTTGGAGGACCCACCCCAGTACCACATGCCTAATACTTTAAATGGGTGGTGTCTTTTCAGTCATTTTCCCATGTATTTTATAAACCCTTACATATAGAAATATTTGATAATAGCATAAATGTTATGATTCTATATATATACTCTGTTTTTTCACTTAACAATAGATCTTAGAGATTTTTCTCTATTACTATGTGAAAATCTTGGGCATTCTTTTAAATTTCTGCCTCGCATATTAATATATAAGCTCAATGCATTTCCAAACAGCATCTCAACAAGATTTTCACAAGGAAGTTGACAAACTGACTGCAAAATGTATCAAGAAAAAATAATATACAAGAAAATCTAAGAATATCTGAGAAAAAAAATATATAGAATGGACTTTGCCAAATACCAAATGACCCTTCATGCTACAGAAATTGAAACCAAGCCGTATTATTTTAAGTACAGAGAAATCAGTCAAGAAAAGTGAATAAAGGTTGAGAAAAAGACAACTGAATTAATTAAACCTTTGCATAGAATAAAAGTTACATTTCAAATAAGCAATAACTGATGTGGGGACAATAAGTTAGTCATTTGGGGGAAAAGTCTAATTCTTCATCATATTATTGCAGGTTCTCATCGCTGCTTTAGGCCTAGGTCTGTAATAAAAAGTAGAAGGCACTGCACACTTATCAGAATTGCCAAAATCCAGAACACTGACAATTCCAAATGCTCTGGAGAATATGGCGCAACAGGAACTCTCAATCACTGCTGTTGGGAATATCATGCTACAGATTTCTGTTTATTAGAATGAACAAATGTCTTCAATATTTCAGCCTCCAATAGCAGAGTTGTCTGTTACTCACAGCAGAAAACATTCTTAAGAGATGCAATAGCATTTATCAAGTAAGCTACTTCTTCAAGCCCCAGTAGGCCTAGGTATTGTTTTTTAATTAATGTGGGAGTTTTTTAGACTCTATTGATATTAGTGTACACTTTTCTCCTTGTCACATACTAATGTAAATTACATGAAAAGATTTTCTTATCTTCAATTTTGAGGTCTTGGGTAATTTCTAGTTGTTTATAAATAATACATCATTGGGTTTGATATGCTAATATTTAACATGGTATTTTTATCCTTATGTTCATTAGCATATATTATGGTCTTCTTTTCTGATTTTGTTATCTGGATTGTACCATTTTATTCTCATAAAATGAATTGGCTAGTTTTCCATTTTTTCTATACCCTGATAAAACAGGAACTATGTTTTATTAAATAGTTTAATGATATAATTTCCCACTTTGCTATCTCTTCAAGAGATGTCAGTGAGAGCCTATCTCTCACTTTAAAGACTTTTGATGAAGAATTTATATATTTTGGGATGTCATGTCATGGCAAAAAGAGTCTAAGAAAGGGCACAAAGGCCCACATGTATTGGGGCTACACTGGTCTAAAACAGTATTTTTTCTTTTTAGTATAATTTGTGTTCTTTTTTAATTTTAATTTTTGCTTTCGTTACATTGCCTATCAATGTGCTCATAGTGATAGTAGGTGCTCAACTTTTTGTCCACAGAATTGATTAAATAAACACTCAGCAAACAGTGCCAAGACCACTCCTTTGATATTGGAAAGTCAGAAGCTCAACAAAGCACACATTCTTAGCATTGTACGTATTTGATAAACAATACCTAAGTTCCCACCATGTGTTACTGTGCTAATGACTGGGGATACAAAGTTCAGGCTTAAAAAGCCTAATCTGGAAGAGACGGGGAAAAAACAAGCCGTCAACTACAGAACACAATGAAAAGTATTCTAATGCGAGTGCTGTGTTGCAAAGAGCTATAGGCTCAGAACAGGGGGTAAAATGGAGGTTCGTCTACAAGTAAACAGCATTTTGGAACTGATGGAAGAATGCAAAAAACGTTGAAAGACCTGGACAATGGGAGAAGGGAATGAGGTGTGCAGGGCATTTGGAAGCAACAGCTAAATCGATGAGTTGGCAAAATTGGACATTTTATGAAATTAAAAACTGAGTGAAAAATAAGAGCTGGGAATGAGATCAAGTTTTTTTCCCTAAGAAATGGGATAAAATGAGAGGTGGGAACGTACACCAGGTCTTGAATGTTCCTACCCGAATTCAGGGGCCAGAGTGCTATTTCTGAATTTCTTAACATGGGAAAGGGAAATAAACGTCTCTGTGCCCAGTTTCCTTATCTGTAAAATGAACATGATCATATACTACCTCATAAAACTGTGGTGAGGATTAATTGCTTTAATTTATATAACGTGCTCAGGATGGTACCTGGCATTACTAAGGCTCCTTACATGTTAGCTCTTCTGTTTGAGTCAGGTTTGGAGATTATTCCCTAATGTTCTAAGTTTGTGCACAAGAATGTGAGGCAATTCTGAGACAACTGCCAGGAATCTTTGGCGCCAGCTCAACTACTCACAAGGGAGAGGCAGAAATAGCCATTCACTGGCTGGCTGAGCCGAGGGTGACCTAACGAGTATCCCGGCGCTGCAGACAGAGTCACTGCTACTTCACACACACCAGCTGTCTACAAGGCACAGTTTACTTCCCTATTTCTTGGTTCTCTCTACCATTCAAGGAGCTAAAGTTTTCACCAGAATAACAGAAGCATGTTCCAGACAGCCAGAAGAACTGCCTGCTCCGTGAAGAAAGTGACACTGTCCTCAGCCACGTGGAATCCCCGCCCCTTTCTTCCGATCCCACTTGAGGACAAGCTTTCAGTTTCCCTTTCGCTTGTTGCATCACCCTCATTATTATTTTTGCACCACTCGGTCACCATGCAGTCCCTGATGATGAAATAAAACTGAATTTCATTGTGAGCTCTGACTGTGGAGAGGGTTTTGCTTTGAGCTGTTTCACTTTAAGGAGCCAGAAACTGCTTCAGACACAGGAAGCTCGCACAGAAGACGGGTACCAAGACGGAGTCACGTGTTAGTACAGGGGATGGAGCTGACGCTTGTTCAGCAGCTGCAGTTAATGTGTGGCCATGTGTTCTCTTCTCAACCCTGGGTGTGACATATCCACCCCTAGGAGTGGTTGTGAGAGTTATGTAAATTCAGCTCTGAGAACCGCCTGGTGTCCAAAGTGAAAAGTAAATTCAGGCTCGGGGCAGTCTGGCATCTGTATGGGAGAGGGTCAATCGGGAACTTCTAGCATAAGTGTCCTGACAGCAAATGGTAGGAGATGCAGGGTCGGCAGCCCTTGTGTGTCACTGGCCTATCCATCCATTGATGGGAGCTTTCCAACTGTGGCAGGGCATGTAGACTGCAGACCCTCTGGTAGTGTTTGTGTATGGGAGAATGGGAGTATCAGTGGAGGAGAGAGAAAGAATATCTTTCTCTCATGCATTGCAAGGTTTACAGCTGACACCCCTGTACCAAAACACAGATTAAAAGAGAAAACAAATTTATTTAACCAAAGTTTATGTGACCTAGGAGTCTTGAGGAATGAAAACCCAAAGACCCAGGGAAAAATGTGTACTTTTATGCTTAGGTTCGGTGACGAATGAACAGTTGTGTAAAAGCATTATTGGACCAAAAGAGGGATTGAAGTATGAGAATTAACAGGGAATTTAGCAAGGCCTGTTTGTTCAGATTCTTCTTGGCATCTGTGAGTCTTCATTTCTTTCCTCTGGGTATAGGGCAAGACACCTGTCACATGAGGGTCTTATGACCTACTTTCAGGGGAGGTAGGTCAGAGAATGACCTTCTTGCTTCTGCTGTTCTCTCAGGTTCTCAGGTGACATGTATTGGGGTAGCATTCCTGAATCCCAACATTAGCAAGAGTTAGGCAGAGTTCCCAGAGAAGTGGCCTATTATCAGCTTTATTGTGAGGTGATCAGGTGGGAAACTGAGGAATGAGTCTCATCAAGGCTTGTGACAAGACATCCAGGGTGTGGGAAACGGAAAAGGAACAGAGAAGTGTCAGGAACCAGGTCTTAGCTGCATATTCTGCTGGACACCAGGTCAGGGGCCTAAATGTGGACTCTCCACCCCAACACCTGTTGGCTTGTGGTTATAGAGACACCCCAGCGTGGGCAGAAGCAGCCTCAGGCACTGAGTGAGGGTGAGAGTGAGGCAGCAGGTGGAAGACGGGAGGACAGTCTCTGCTTTTCCCTTACCCCCAACATAGCCATTTCCATTGTGTTTCCCAAGTTCCACAGGATATCTAGGTTGCTGAGCAAAATTTTCCAGCATAATTAGGATTTTTTGGTGAGATTACCACTCATTTTACTATTGTGGAGGGTATTGTTTATGAGGCTCTTCCTCCTTTTCTGTGTCCTCATTAATTTCTATTCCCATCCTTTTCCAACAGACTTTACTCGAAGAGTAACCTGGAGCTGCTACAGTCGCTACCCATGGTTAGGAGAAACCCCACATTTGTTTTTTTGTGATTTGAATAGGAAAACCAATAAAGACAAAGAGTAATATTATTATGCTCATCCCCAATTAATCACTCAAATAAGTTCTTGTAAATATTATCAACATCAGCAGTCCTCAAACGTTTTGGTTTCAGGAGCCATTGACACTCTTAAGAATTATGGAGATCCCAAAGACGTTGTGCTTGTGTATCTCTATTTAGTGGTAATTGCCATACTAGCAATTAAAACTGAGAAAGTTTTAAATATTTATTTATTCATTTAAAAATACAAAATACACACATATGTATGAAATGTAATAAAAAGTTAGTCCCATTCAAAATTAGATAATATAATAAAAATAATTTTAACAACAATAATGAAGCATAGAATACACTGAAATCATACCTCAGAACGAATGCACAAGCCACCAGTGAAACTTTATTAAAAGATATTTTTATAATAGCCCTGAATAATGACAATATTCATGATTTATCTTTACGGAATGCTTAAAATAAATTTTTTAAAATCTTAATTTGTGAAATGCTTAATAAATTCTCCTTAATAAATTAATAGATAATAAATATATATTCAGTAAATGGATGTGTATTTCTCTGGTGGAAGAATTACTGACTTATCCTGGCCTTGTCAACCTCTTACTGCAGTCTGATTTCCCTCCTTAATGATGCATACCACCCACCGCTTGCTTAAGTAGCCCTTGCTCACTTAGAACAATAACGAGTGGGAGAATTTGCTTGTTCCTCATTGATAGTAAAGGTTAAAAAATCAGTCTCAATTTAAGGGGAAAAAACTATGTACTATTTTTCATTGGTTTCTGATTATCTTATTTGAACTAAAAATTCAATTGTAGCCAGTCCTGCATGTAAGAAGTTTGGAAATGAGTCCTAACAAGTAAAATGATAAACCGAATGAAAGTCCAACAACTCTTTGACTCCATGAGAGGTGAGGACACAGGGCAAACCACTGCCCCGAGAATGTAGAGAAAGACAAGCCACTACGAGGAGTCATAGCCTACAAGAGCAGATGTACCAGCAGAAACCACTGTGGGAACCAGTGCTGGGTAGAGAAACCTGAACTGTAATTGAAGAATAGCTGAGGTTCAGTGTGGACAACTGAGAATTAGAAACTCCAGAGGACACAGTCATAGGAAGGCGCCCACACGCTTGGAGTTTTACCTCTAGGACATCTACCTGGTTCTCACGGTAGATGTTGAGGGGAAAATCCCCTAGCGCTTCCAGCAGGGGGAAGGGAAAAGAACCCATTTGGAAGCACTCCATTCTTCTTAACTAGGTCTACCCTCAGGAGAAATTACTGAACCACAGCCTGACTGTGTGGGGTTTTATTAGAGCCTAACTAACTCAAGGGAAGGAAAATACCCATCTCCAGCCCATTCGATCCATCCTGTCCCACCTAAGAGAACTTGTAAAGGAGAAACACTTGTAAAATTCACAGTCCAGAGGCACAGGGTCACTAAAAGACTGAGACCTCATCATCAAAGGACTATAGAACACTTCTTCTCCCCAACACCTTACTAATATATTTTTAAAGGCCTATTTACAGCAGTAAAATTATAAGGCATAATAAAAAACAAAAAAAAAATGCAATTTGAAGAGACAGAGCAAGCATCAGATATAGCAGGGATGTTGGAATATTCAGATCAAGAATTTTAAACAATGGTTCATATTCTAAGGGCTTTAATAGATAAAGTAGCATGCAGGAAAAAATGGACAAAGTAACCTGAGAGATGGAAAACATAAGAAAGAACCAGACAGAAATGCTAAAGATCAAAAAACACTGTAACAAAAGTGAAGAATGCCTTTGAGGGGCTTATTCAAAGACTGGACAAGACTGAGGAAAGAATCTCGGAGCTTCAGGATATACTAACAGAAGCCTCCCAAAGTGAAATGCAAGCAAGAAAAGACTAGGGAGAAAAGAAACAGAACAAAATAACTAAGCACTGGACAAGAACTACAAAAGGAGTAACATACATATAATGGGAATATCAGAAGGAGAAAAAGAGAAAGGAATAGAAGAAATATTTTTTAAAATAATGATGAACAATTTTCTCAAATTAATGTCAGACACAAAACCACAGATGCAGGAATCTCAGAGAACACCAAGAAGGTGAAAGCCACAAATACTACATCTAGCATACCATTTACAAACTACAGAAAATCAAATATTAAAAAAAAAATCTTGAAAGAAGCCAGAGGAAAACATAAGATCAAAGATAAGTACATACAACTTCTTAGGAACCATGCATATTTTAAGCTCTGAGGGAAAAACCCACCACCCTAGAATTCTGTACCTTGAGAGATTATCCTTTAAATGTAAAGGAGAAATGGAGACTTTCTCAGACAAACAAAAATTGAGGAAATGTGTTACAGTAGGCAGCCTTGCAAGAAATGTTAAAGAAGTTTTGAGACAGAAGGAAAATGATATAGATCAGAAACTCAAATCTAGATAAAGGAAGAGCATCAGAGAAGGAATAATTGAAGGTGAAATAAAAACTTTTATTTTTCTTAATTGATCTAGCACAACACTTTCTTCAAAGTAATAGCAACAATACCTTCAATTATGCATGTTTTATATATACTATATATACATATATATACGATTATATATATAAATGAAATGAATGACAGCAATGATACAAGGGATGAGAGAAATTAGGAATATTTTGTTATAATGTACACACACTACACTTTAAGCAGTATAGTGTTATTTCAAAGTGGACTTGGATTAGTAGAAAATGTATTAACTCTAGGGCAGTTACTACAAAAAGTAAAAAGTAAAAATAAAGTATAACGGATATACTAAGAAAGAAGAGAAAATGAAATCATATAAAAGGCTCAGTTAAAATCTCAAAAGCCAGAAAAAGATTGGAAGACAAAATTGGAAACAATGAAAAAATGCAAAAATAGTAAAGAGTAACAAATATGAGAGAGATTAATTTAACTATATCAATAATCATATTTGAATGTCAATGGTTTAAATGCACCAATTAAAAGACAGTGATTCTCAGAATAGGTCAAAAACAAAAACTATGTGTTGTCTATAAGGAAGCAGATTTTTTTTTTAATTTTTGCAACAAGGATAAATTTTTAATAAGAAGTGAGTACTAGACCAATGTAAATTTTGCATCATGCTAAAACACTTGATTTAGATAATTTCCCCACACAAAAGATATTTTATTAATGGCTATGGCTTATTACATCTGCTGAGATATAAGCAAAAAGCTCTCATTTGAATTGGAGTCACTAATTCTCTCAGATTCTGTGATTCATTATAAAAAGGAATAACTGAATCTCTGTCCATATAAAGCCACCCTTAACTTCTGCAATACATATATTTTTCCATTTTAATCTTCTTTCTGCCTTGGGTAGCATGGTCAAACATTTCAATTTGCCCAGGACAATCTTGTTTCAACACTGTCATTCCGGTGTAATTATTTTCCAGCTTTATTGAGATAGGATTGACAAATAAAAAATGTATATAAAGTATACAATACAATGTTCTGATATAATATACATTGTGAAATGATTACCACCATCAAGCTAGTTAACATATCCACCATGTCACATAAATACCTTTTGTATTGTTTTTGTGGTTAGAACACTTGAGATCTGCACTCTTGGCAAATTCTAAGTATACATTGCTATTAACTATAGTCACCGTGCTGTAGGACTTCAGAGCTAATGTATATCAGGTTCATCTTGTAATTGAAAATTTGTACCCTTTGACCAATATCTCCTCTTTTCCCCCAACCTTCAGCCACTGATTACCACCTTCTTAGTCTGTTACTAGAGTTTGACATTTTTTTTTAATTATGACATATTAAGTGAGATCATGCAGTATTTGTCTTTCTGTGCCTGGCTTGTTTCACTTAGCATAATGTCCTTCAGGTTCATCCATGTTGCCACAAATGGCACAACTTTCTTCTTTTTTAAGGCTGAATAATATTCCATTGTGTATGTGTGTATACACACACACTATGTACTTGCATATATAATACACACATATACTATATACACATTATATTTATATACACCACATTATACCTACACCACATTTTCTTTACCCATTCATCTACTGACAGACACTTAGCTTCTTTCCGTATCCTAGCTATTGTGAATAATGCTGCAATGAACATGGAAGTGCAAATATCTCTTTGACATAGTGATCTTATCTCCTTTGGATATATACCCAGAATTGGGATTGCTAGATCATGAGTTAGTTTAATTTGAAATTTTTTGATGAACCTCCATACTGTTTTCCATAATGGCTGTATCAATTTACATTCCAACTAAGAGTGTACAAGGATTCCCTTTTCTCCACATCCTTTCCAATACTTGTTATCTTTTTACTTTCTGTTAACAGCCATCCTCATAGATGTGATGCAATAACTCATTATAGTTATTACTTGCATTTACTGTATGACTAGTGACATTGAGCATCTATTCACATATCTGTTGCCCATTTTTATGTCTTCTTTTAAAAAATGTCTATTCAGGTCCTTTGCCAATTTTTTAATCAGGTAATATCTTTTGCTATTGAGTTGTACAAGTTCTTTATATATCTTGAATATTAACCCCTTATCAGATATATCACTTGCAAATATTTTCTTCATTTCTGTAACTTTCTTCATTTCCTGTGCAGAAACTTTAGGTTGATGTGATCCCACTTGTTTATTTTTGCTATTGTCTGTGCTATCAGTGTCAAATCTAAAAACATCTGTGCCAAGGAGCTTTCCCCCTGTTTTCTTTCAGAATATTTACATATTCAGGTCTTACATTTGTCTGTAATACATTTTGAGTTGATTTTTGTGTATGGTGTGAAATCAGAGTCTAGTTTTATTCTTTTGCATGTGGATATCCAGTTTTCAGAGCACCATTTATTTAAGACTATTCTTTCCTCATTGAATATTCTCAGTACTTTTCTCAAAAATTAGTTGACCATATGTGTGTGGATTTATTTTAGGGCTCTCTATTCTGTTCAATTGATCTATGTGTCTGTTTCTATTCCTCTACCATACTTTTTTGATTACAATAGCTTTGAAATATAACTTGAAATATGGATTTGTTATGCCTCCATCTTTGTTCTTCTTGCTCAAGATTGACTTGGCTATTATAGTTTTTTCCTTACTTTTCTTTTCTTTTTTTTTTTCTTAAGAATTTCAGTAATTTTTTCTGTTTCTGTGAAAAAATGCCATTTGATCTTTCATAGAGAGTGCATTGAATCTGTAGGTAATGTTAGATAATATGAACATTTTAACATTATTAATTCTTCCAATCCATGAACATGGGATATTTTTCCATTTATTTGTCTCTTCTTCAATTTGTATTATCAATACTTTATAATTTTAAATGTACACATTTTTCACCTTATTGGTTAAATTTATTTCTAAGTTTGCTTGTTTTTTTGTTTGTTTGTTTGTTTTTGCATTTAGCTATTGTAAATGTGATTGTTCTCTTAATTCATTTTTCAGATCGTTCATTGTTAGTATATGGAAATGCAACTGAGTCTTCTGTGTTGGTTTTGGTTCCTGCAACTTTAATGTATTTGTTTATTTGTTCTAAGTATTTTGGTGGAATCTTTATGGTTTTCTATATATAAGATAATCTCTTCTGCAAACAGACCATTTTACTTTTACCTTCTTCAGATTTGGATGCCTTTTATTTCCTTCTCTTGCCTAATTGCTCAGCTAGGACTTCCAGTATAACATCGAAGAGAACTGAAGAGTAGACATCCTTATCTTGCCCCTAATCTTGAAAAGCTTCCAGCTTTTCACCGTTGAGTATGATGTTAGTTGTGGCCTTCCCATATGTAGTCTATATTATGTAGATGTACATCTCTTCCTGACCTAATTAATTTGGTGAGAATCTGTGTCATGAATAAGGTTAAATTTGTCAAATGCTTTTTCTGCAACTATTGGGATGATCATATGATTTTGAGGCTTTCATTTTGTTAATACGGTGTTTTACATTTATTAACTTGTGTGAGTTGCATCATCCTTGCATCCCAAGGATAAATACCACTTGATCGTGATGCCTGAACTTTTAATGTGCTTTTGAATTTGGTTTGCCTGTAGTTTGTTGAAGATTTTTGCATCTGTGTTTAGCAGGGATATTTTCTATTTTTATACTGTTCTTGTATGGCTTGGGTATCAGCATAATGATGGCCTCATAAAATGAATTTAAATATTCATTCCCATTCAACTTTTTGAAAAAGTTTGACAGGAATTGGTATTAACTCTTTAAGTGTTTGGTAGAATTTCCTAATGAGACCCTGCAGGCCTGGACTTTTCCTTGTTGGGTGGTTTTTTATTACTGATTCATTTTCCTTCCTCTTTATTTGTCTGTTTAAAATTTCTATTTTCTCATTTTTCAATCTTTGTAAGTTGTATATTAATTGGAATTTACCCATTTCTTTTTGGTTATCTAATAATATCTCAGATAATTGCTCATAGTCGTGTATAATTGTTTATAATAGCTTCTTATGATCCTTTGCATTTCTGTGGTATCAGTGGTAATATCTCCTGTTTTATATATGGTTTTATTTATTTGAATCTTCTTCCTTTTTTTCTTTTCTGTTGTTTTTCTGATCTCTATTTCATTTATTTCCACTCTGATCTTTATTATTTCCTTCCTTCTACTGACTTTGGCCTTAGTTTGATCTTCACTTACTACTTTCTTTTGGTGTTAAGTTAGGTTGCTCATTTGAGAACTTTCTTTTTTCCTATGTAAGCATTTATTGCTGTGTACTTCCCTTTTAGAACTGGTTTTGCTGCATTCCATAAGTTTTGGTATGTATGTTTCCATTTTTGTTTGACTATTTTTTGATTTCCCTTTTGATTTTTTTTTTTTTTTGACACACTGCTTGTTCAGGAAGGTATTATTTAATTTCCACATACTCGTGAACTTTCCAGTTTTCCTCTTTTTACTGATTTCTAGTTTCATATCATTGGGGTTGGAAATGATACTTGATATGATTTCAGTCTTCTGAAATTTGTTAAGACTTGTTCTGTGGCCTGACGTGTACTTTATCCTGCAGAATGTTATGTGATAGCTTGAGAAAACTGTGTTTTCTTTTGCTGTTGGATGGAATGCTCTGTAAATGCCTGTTAAGCCCATTTTGTATAAAGTGTATCTCAAGTCCATTATTGCCTTATTTTAAGTCTGCATGAGACATCCATTGCTGAAAGTGAGTTATTGAAATCACCATTATTCTATCACGGTACACTATTATTGTAGTACAGTCTATATCTCCCTTTACATCTATCAATGTTTCTTTTGTATAGTTGGGGGCTCTGGTGTTGGCTGCATATATATTTACAATTGTTACATACTCTTGATAAATTTCCCCCTTAACATTATATAATGACCTGTCTTGTGTCTTCTCATATTTTGGCTTAAAGCCTCCTTTAACTGATGTATGTACAGCTACCTCTGCTCCCTTTTGATTACCGTTTTCATGAAGTATCTTTTTTCATCCCTTCACTTTCTTTTTTTTTTTTTTTTTTTTTTTGTCTTTTGTGACCGGTAAGGGGATTGCCACCCTTGGCTCGGTGTCATCCGCACCACGCTCAGCCAGTGAGCGCACCGGCCATCCCTATATAGGATCCGAACCTGCAGCCGGAGCGCTGCTGCACTCCCAGTGCCGCACTCACCCAAGTGAGCCACAGGGTCGGCCCTCATCCCTTCACTTTCAGTCTATGTGTTTTTGTAAACCAGAAGTGAGTCTCTTGTAGACAGCACATAGTTGGCATGGGTTTTTGTTTTTGTTTTTGTTTTTAATTGATTTCACCACTCTATATTTGTTGATTTTTACTCAGAGTAATTGTTGATATGAAAGGACTTACTATTACCATTTTGTTAATTGGAATGCTTGTAGTTCCTTCACTCCTTTCTTCCTCTACTGTTGTCTTCCTTAGTGATTTCATGATTTTTCTGCAATGATATACTTTTACCTTTTGTGTATGAAATATAGGTTTTTCTTTGCAGTTACCATAAGACTTACATTAGATATCTTATAGTTACAACAGTCTATTGTAAGCTGAAAACAACTTATTTCATTTGCATAAAAAGATTTACACTTTACTCTCCCCAATGTGTTTTATGTTTTTGATGTCATAATTTACATCTTTTTGTATTGTGTATATAGTAACAAAGTTTTGTAGTTATAGTTATTTTTAATAATTTTTCATTTAACCTTTATGCTAGAGCTATAAGTAATTTACATACCACTACTACAGTTTCAGAGTATCCTGAATTTCACCATATAGTTTACCTTTACAGTGAGTTCTATCTTTTCATATATTTTTATGTTACTAATTACTATCCTTTCATTTCAGCTTGAAGAATTCCTTTTAGAATTTCTTGGAAGGAAGGGTCTAGTGGTGGTGACCTCTCCCAGCTTTTGTTTGTCTGAGAAAGTCTTTCTTTCTCCCTCATTTCTGAAGGACAGCTTTGCTGGTTATAGTATTCTTTATTGGTTATGTTTTCTTTTTGCACTTTGACTAAGACATCTCACTCTCTTCTGGCCTACAGCAATTCTGCTAAGAAATCCACTGATAGCCTTATGGATGTGCCCTCATATGTAATGAGCCTCTTTTCAAATGCTGCTTTCAAAATTCCCTTTTGACATTGGTTTTTGACAGTTTGATTACAATGTGTCACTAAAAAGTCTATATGGGAATGAACCTGTTAGGGTCCCCTCAGCTACATGTACCTGGATGTCCATACCTCTCTACAGATTGGGGGAATTTTTTGTCATAATTTCTTTAAATAAGCTTTCTAACTCTCTCTCTCTCTCTGTCTCTCACTCGCTCTCTCCCCCCTCCTTGTTAAACATCCATAATGCTAAAGTTAGCTCTCTTGATACTGTGCCATAAATCTTGTAGGGTTTATTTATTCCTTTTAATTATTTTTTCCTTTTTCTTCTTGCAGTGGATTATTTCAAAAGACCTGTTTTTAAGGTCACTAATTCTTTCTTCTGCTTGATTGAGTCTGCTGTTGAAACTCTCTAATGCATTTTTTAGTTCAATCAGCTACAAAATTTTTGTTTGGTCCTTTTTTATATTTTCTTCCTCTGTTGTACTTCTCTTTTTGTTCTTGTGTCTTGCTGACTTTATTGAATTGATTATCTGTATTCTCTTTCAGCTTGGTGAAGTTTCTTAGAGCAATTTTTTGAATTGTTTGTCAGGAAATTTATGGATCTTCATTTTGGATGGACCAATTACTTTAAGTTTATTATGCTCCATGGTGGTGTCATATTTTCCTGATTCTTTGTGATGCTTGTAAGCTTGCATAAGTGTATGCTTATTTGATGAAGGGGTCACCTCTTCCAGTCTTTATGGACTGGCTTTAGCATGGAAAAACCTTCACCTGTGGGATAAGGAGTGGTAAGAGAGGTAAAGCAAGCTGGGGCACTGGATCTGGTGATAAGGGCACCAAAGGCAGGACTATGCAGGTCACTCCAGGTCTCTGGTGGAGTGTCTTCTAGACTAAGGCAGCTAAAGCTCATGACATTACCAACTACATAATATTTAGCAGTGAGTGTTGTGGGGTGTCCGCAGTGGCTGTTAGGAATGTTGGGTTCCTTGGTGGTGCTTCCATGTCCAGCAGCAAGGGACCAAAGCAGATGGCATTGGGAAGTGGGGCTAGTGGTGTGCTAACACTCAGCTATGGAGACCAACTGAACTTGTGTGTGTGGTGGTAGGAGCCATCTTCAGACTTGCTAGCAGTAGCAAGGGCCAGGGCCAGCAGTAGGGGCCGGGGCCAACTATGTCATGCACATACCATTGGGGTCCAGACACAAGATTCAGAGACAGGTACGTGTGTATATGCAGCCACAGAACCATAACTGCCAGGGATAGGCCTTTCCTTGATTTGTGTAGATATTGGTAGACTTTGAGAAGTGTTACTGTAACCTGCACAATATTGTACTTGTAGTTAATTAGGAATTGTGTATGTGTGTGTGCATTGCTCAGGCAGCAGTGAGGGATATCATTTTGGGAGTGGTTTTTGAATCACTGCCTTAGACAACCTAGCCAATGCTTTAGTTTGCTTCTCTATAAATTACAGGTGGGGAGAGTTTTATGTATATACACACACTTACGTTTATATGTACATATATACATATATACAAGTACATATACAGACACTTGACAAATGCAGTCAAGAAGATAAGACCGGTTTGTAACAGGTGTAAAGAAACTGATGACCAATTTAACTGCACTGTGAAATATCTGTCACAAGGGAATGGTACCAGTTATGACTGGAACAATTGGGATTTGGGGGAAAAGCACTTACCATTATTTTTCTGAGACTCTCCTAGAGAAAGGATGCTCAGAATCTCAGAACCTCTTTTGTTCTGGGGACAGTGATATTCCCAGAATGTGATAAAGGGTCCAGACAGAGACGTCAAAAGGCCTGGATTCCAACACGAGACTATGACTTGGGAAAGTTGCTTACTCTCTGTGGCTCTGTCTTCTGCTAACGTGAGGATAATGAAAGGACACACATCTCGTTCGTGAACTGATGTGTATGTATCTAAGCAACTAGAATGAGGACTTTCACATATAAGAGCTCCAGAAATACATCTTGTATTAATTCATGTATATTCAAAGGAGTGGTCAGAGGATTGAATTGCGAGTATTAATATACTTAGAATAGTAAGTATATTACTCCAAGGCTTGATTTCACATGTGTTTTTAACTATAGGTTCTCACTCTCATGTCAACTCCTGGCTGCACTGGGGCCCTGTAATTCCACAGGCAACCTGTGGAAGGAAGAAGAATATCTGAAATAACAGAGGAGATTAAACACATTTTCTGAAGAGAAAGCAGGTCTAGTGCCAAGTTAGTGCTTTAGCAGTGAGCTCTCCAAACAGATAAAAAAGAAGCCCATTTATATCAGATGAAGCAGGGTCCTGTAGCAAACTGAATAGAATGTTGCATTGAGAATAAACTCTTTCAGGATTAGACCTTGAATGCCCAGGAATTTGGCTGTTAATGATGTGTCAGTGTGGGTTCATCTATTTTAACAAAAGAACCACTCTGGTAGGGGATATTGATAATGGGGAAGCCTGTGCATGTGTTGGGGTAGAGGGTATTTGGAAAATCTCTGTGCCTTCCTCTGAATTTTCATGTGACTCTAAAACTGCCCTAAAAAAAAAAAAAAGTATATATATATATATATATATAAACAAAACAAAAACTATGGAGGAGAGTCAGTGTATGCAATCTCAGACAGATCAGCCATGGACGACAAGGACACAGCACAGATGTGCCTGCTGCACTTCCCATTTCTAGCAATATTCTAGACTACATAAAAAAAGATTTAATTGTAGACTTGTACTTAAGATCCAACAAAAAAATGAAGACTACCTTGTCCTGTCAGGGCTACTTTTTCTGTTGTTTTTAAATCCACGCTTCATTCCGATTTCATTAGTTTTAGCTCCAGTTCTCTTTCTGTTCGGAGATCTCATTGGGAATGCCACATTACACTTAATTCTCAGATCTTCTCAGGCACCTCTTGGCTGTGACAGTTTCTCGGACTTTCCTTATTTTTGATAACCTTGTCAGTTTTGAGGAGCACTGGTAATATAAATTGTAAGAATTTTTAAAATATTTTTGTTACAATTCTATAAGAGTATTTTATACGAGGTGTGGATATGAGGAGGAAGACCACAGTGCTGGGGCAAAGTGCTGTCATCACATGCTATCGAGGGTACATATTATCAACACTCCTATTGATGTTAACCACTCTTTTAAATATTTTTTTCCAATTTAGTGGGTATTCAGTGGTATTTCCCTGACTTCTGAGACAAAGTTTCTCATTTTAGATGACTATTTGGAGTTTCATACTTTTGAAGTGTCATTTCAAATTTTTGTCTATTTCTCTTTTCTATTGATTTGTAAGAGTTCTTTTTATAATCTGTATATAAGAATTCTTTTGTTTTTGGATGTTGCAAACATTTTCTGTCATCCTATGACCTGCCTTTCCTTCATGGTGCTTTTACTTTAAAAAAATTAGTTTTAGTATTAATGCAGTTTAATTAACAATCTTTCCTTTGTATTTAATACCTTGTGTATTGTTTAAGAAATCTTTCTCTACACTAAAGTCATGATGGCATACCCCTATATTACTTTCAAAAACTTTAAATTTTTTCTTTTTCCATTTAGATTTATAATCCACCTGAAATTATTTTGTGTGCACGATGTGACATACAAGTCCAATTTCATTTTTTACATATGGTTATACAGTTACCTCCTTTTTTTAAAAAAGACCATCAATTCATGTGTTCTACAATGCCACCTTTGTTCCCCCACAAATCATGTACATCTATCCTTGGGTGTGTTCCTGGGCTCTCTACTCTATTCTGTCAGTTCCCTGTCTCTTCCTGCACATAGCATGCCTTACTTAATACAGCTTTGTTACGGATCTTGATATTTAGTGGAGCAATTTTACCCAACTTGTTCTTCAAGACTGTCTTCATTATTCTTAGTCATTTGCTCTTCTATATAAATTTTAGAATAAGATTTTCAAGTTAACAAACAGCATTTTTGTGTGTGAACTCATTGAATCTATAAATTCATATGGAGAGAAATTATATTTACTATAATTAATTTACTATATTGAGTCTTCCAGTTTATGAACATGGTATGTCTCTCTACTTCTTTATTTATGTAGATCTTTATTAATTTCTTTCAGTTATGATTTGTAGTTTTCTGTGTAGCAGTCTTGCACTTCTTTCCCTAGATTTATTCCTAAGTAGTTTATTTTTTATGTTATTATCGATGTATTATTTTTAAAATGTAATTTTTAAATTTTAGTTGCTGGCATAAAGACAGGTGATTGATTTTTAATATTGTTCATGTGTTCAAAGATATTGCTAAATTTAGAGTTTTTACATTCTAGTAGTTTATCTATATTTCTTCTGTATTTTGTATGTACACAATTACATCATTTGAAGACAGTGAAAAAAAATCTGACACAGTCAGCAAGAGATTTGAAAAGACCGTTCACAAAGAAAATATCCATATGGCCAATAAACCTATAAAAAGATGCTGAAACATCAATAAACAGAGAGATGCAAATTAAGACTATGAGAATATAAAACATTGTGGCATATTTTAAAATGGAATATGGGACATTAATGCAAATTAATAAACTATAACTGCACACAGCAACATAGACGAATTTCACAGACACATCAAGTAAAAGAAGTTATTCACACAAAGTTTAAAAAACAGGCAGGATATAGGGTGTTAAAAGGCAGTGTAGTAGTGATGTTGGGGGAGGAAAGTAGTGATGGGGTAGAAGAGAGGGAGTAATGTTTGGGAGGTGTTATGGTTGGAATGTTTATGTTCCCCCAAAATGTATATGTTCAAACCAAATCCCAAATGCAATAGTATTACCAAGTGGGGGCTTCAGGAGGTGAGTAGATAATAAGAGCAGAGCCCTAATGAATGGGATCAGTGCCTTTTTAAAAGAGTCCTGAGGGAGGTTGTTTGTCCCTTCTACCATGTGAGGATACAGCAAGAAGGCGCCATCTGAGAAGCACAGAGGGAGCCCTCACTAGATACTAAATCTGCTGGCGCCTTGATCTTGGACTTCTCAGCCTCCAGAACTGTGAGAAATCAATGCTTGTTGTTCATAAGCCTCTCAGCCTGTGGTGTTCTGCTACAGAGCCCGAAGGGACTAAGACAAGAGGGGACAAGAGGGAGGTTTCTCTTGTATTGGTAATGCTTACCTCTTTACCTAGTTATTGGTTAAAAAGGTGTGCAGAAGTTTTTATTTTACAATCAGTTGTCGTACACTTAAGAAGAGGACATGACTTTCTGGGTATATTATTGATTAATAAATTTTTTTAAAAGGAGGAATGTGAAATTCTCCCCTTTATTTATGAAAATACTCTCTTACTAAAGACTTTGCTGGCCTTCCAAGATATTTCTGAGGGATTATTTTTGTCTTAATTTATGTTCTGTCACTGTTTATGGACTTGTCAATAACTCTTCATCTTGTCTTATTTATCATTTTTTGATAGGAACCCTTTTCCTTTGAAAAATATGTGAAGAGATGAAGAGCAGAAAAAGACACCTGGAATTTTTCTCTCTAGATACATAATTGTCCTACATAGATAACTGTATTTAAAAAGAGGAGGAATAGCTTCCTGTCTCTGAGACTGTAGCAAAGCTGTCACAAATTCAAATGATGATTTCAAATGACTAGAACGTTATTTAAGTTTTACTTTCTTTTTTATTTATTTTTATTGTACAGACGTGTGGGGTACAACATTGATTTTCAATAATTGTGTACAATGTGTGATGGGAAGATCAGTATAGTTAGCTTATTCACTGCTGCAACACACAACCATTCTTTGTGTCCGTCACTCTGTCTCTCTGAAAAACCTCACTAACCAAAAGAAACTGGTACAGCGACTGGAAACAGTTCTTGGTACCACAGAGAGTTTGTAGATGATGCAGACAAAAGTAATATCCACAGAAGGTGAAATGGGAAATGGTTTCAAATAACTAATGAAAAGATCACAGGAAAGTGCTGGGGCATTAATCTCTGCAGTGCACATGCACATGAGGCTGCTCAAAGAAATAGGTTCCCCTACTAGAGAGGTTAAATAAATTTTCCTGGTTATTATGAAACTCTAATAAAAATAAGGGAAATGAAGCTAAAATTTAAAATGATGTCTTACAAAAGAAGGACTTTAACCATTCATAGGTGGATTTCTGCCATGATTATTACTAAATTCTCAGGAGAAGGGCTGGAAGAAGAATTTCAAAAAGACAACTGGAAGTGAAATATTAGGAAGAACCTCAGAAACAAAATAGCAAGAAGTCAGGCAGGGACAAAGGGAAGAAACCTGAAAAAAAAGAATCCGCTTTTTAAAAAATTTTGTATCCTGCCCATTTCTTCCATTCCCATAGCTTCAGCCTTCATTTTCACCCTCCACAGCCATGAGAGCCTCTGGGCAGGACTTCTCCCTGCCTTTCCCTGCTTTAGTCACCTCAACATTTCTGCCTATTGCTCTGCCCGGGGACTCCAGTCCCTAATCTGCCCCTCTTGAATGAAGTGCACACTCTACAGTTTTGCATTCAAGACTCTCCACAGTACAGCTCAAGCTGATGTTTCCACCCTCAATCCCTTTGATTCCTAACACATAGTCTGTCCACAATTTGAAGCTCCTTGTATTTGGTCCTTGCAAACTTGACCATTCCTGTGGTTCCGTTTGTGCTGGTCCCTCCGTCTAGAGCTGCACTGTTCATTATGGTAGCCACGAACCACATGGGGCTGCTGAACAATTGATATGTGACTGGTCCAAATTGATTTGTACCATGAATGTAAAACTAGGCATCATTTTTTGAAGATTTAGTATTTAAAAAGTAATTATCTCAATAATTTTATATTGGTTACATGTTGAAAATGTAATATTTTAGATATATTATGCTAAATAAAATATACTATTAAAACTAACTTCTGTTTCTTTTTACTCTTTTAATGTGGCTACCAGAACATTTAATATTGCATGTGCAGCTCGCATCATATTTCTATTGGACGGTGCTGACTTGAACGCCCACCACCATGTCAGCCACCTCTACCTATGGACATCGCACCACTTCCTTAGGCACACTCTCTGCATTAAGGGCAACGAATGCCTCTTTATCCTCCTTACCAGCTGTCATCCCTTTTTCCTTTGAAAGCCACCATCACCACCATGGTCAGCACCACCTCCCTATAGGAAGGTACCGGCCGTGGTCTCCTTGGTGTTCTAACTGTGGTATACAGGAAAAAGCACAGGTTTGAATGCAGTCCACCCACCTTGTTGGCTGTGTGTATCTCAGGCACATTACTTAGCCTCTCTGAGTCTTCTGTCAAGTGGGGATGATGATACCCATCTCAAGTGTTTACTATGACGATCACTCAGAGAATGGCACATAGTCCTCAGCAAAAGATAACTAAGGTAACTAATACTACTGCCACCACTGATTATTTTGTTTACTCTTAGATTATGGACCTTCCTGGTGCCATTTCAGCATGGAGGATCAGAGGCCACAGGATGTGGGCAGAACGAAGAGACTCTGTCCCACCTGGAGAAGTCAACTCTACACAAGTGTGCAAGACATCCTGGAGCAGTAGGCTCTAGTGACCAGACTCCTTGGACTGTCCCCTGCCCCCAGAGTGGGATGAGCCTTCTCTAGGTAGATTGACATCTAAAGCTCCTTGCATTGGTTTTTGTGCTGTGAGCCATGGATGATTCCAGGGTAAACTGAGGATGCTTTTCAAAAAAAGAAACTACGAGGATTAATCAATCACTGACATAACTAGACATTTAAGAGTGGAACAGTTGAGAGGTGATTTTGATTTTTCTAAACCTCGTTGTTTTAGAAATGCATTGTTTCTAAAACCCATGAGATGACTAAGGTTCTGCTAAGAGCTGGTATACAAAGGCCAAAAGGCCAGAGAGCATGAAACCCACAGAAGAGGCAGAATAACCAGAAAGGCTGGCGCTTGTTGGTATTTTGGGGGGCTTTTTTTAGTGTAAATTAATATATTATGAAAGAATACTTGTTCACTGGTGGGAAATTGGAAAACACAAAGAAAAACAAGGAGGAAAAGTCACCATTTAGTTTCACAAGCCAAACAAAAACCACTTTTAAAATGTGGATATACCTCCTTTTATTTTTTTCCTCTACATATTTTTACATAGCTGTGCTGTATATACAATTTTAGGTCCTGCTTTTCAATATAACTGGGTAGGTTTTTTATTTTCTATCCACTCAAGTAATACATGTCCATTAAAGAAAATTTTTAAATGTGAGTAAAGCAAAGGCAAGATTGAAATTTAGTAACATTAAATTCTCTCTAAGTACACTCACTTACAAAGATAGTCACCTAATGGCCTAATACCTCTATCTCCCAGATATCTTCCTATCATTAGGAAAAACCCATATTCAAACAGTTGTAAGGGTACAAGATGAAAAGGGAAAGCTTTTCTTCCTCACTGCATCTGCACCCCATCAGCATTAGCCCCTGGGTAACTGCTATTAATAGGTGAGAGAATGTGCTCAGAGAAAAAATCATATGCATGTATCAGCACACATATGTGTGCCTTTCTATTAATTTACAAAACAAATGATAACACCGTATGTATATGTATTTCTGTTTTCATTAAATATAACTGTGATAGAGGTTCATATCAGCTGATCTTCCTTTGAATGCCTGAATAGTATTCCATTTGTTCCTACTATAGCATTATTCAACCAGCTCCCTACTGATGACTTTTTGTCTTTTTTGTTGTGACAGTGCTGCCATGAACACTCATGTGTGCTGTGGATGTGTGTATAATATACACTCACACACTCGCTTCTGCAGAGATAGCCAGAGGTAAATTCCTAGCCATGGTATTGCAAATTAAAGGAACGATTCCATTGCTTGAAATTTTAAATTTTGAAATACACTGCCAGTTTCCACACAGTCTCGCCTGGTGTTCTGGGCTGTGCTTTCTCAGAGCATGGCAGGTGTGGAACAGTCAGATCTTTACATAGTGGCTGAAGATTTCAAGAGCAAGGATTCCAGCTAACAAGTTACATCATCTTTCTTGACCCAGCCTCAAAATTTACGCAGCGCTGCTTCTACCCAGATTCAAGAGGAGGAGAGATAGACCCCAAGTCTTCATAGGTAGAGTCAAACTCACACTGTAGATTATTGCGTGGAATGGGAGATGTTATTCTGGATATATCTGAAAAATCAATCTTTACTGCTTTCTAAAAAGTTTGCATAAATTTATACTTTCATTGAGAGTATATTAGAATATCCATTTACCCAAGCCTCTTGCAAATCTGGTGAAAAATGGTTATCTCATTACGAGTTCGATTTACCTTTCATAATCAGTAACAATGAGCAGATTTTTGTATCTTTATTGGTCCCTTATATTGCTTTACTGATATTTGGCTGTTTATAAATTCTTCTATTAGATTGTTACTTATTTTAGGAGCTTTTTGTAAGTGAAGAAAATTATCCCTTTCTCCTGGTGCATTTTAACTATGTTTTTGATATTCCTCTTCCTTTTTAACTTCTTTTTATTCTTTTGTCATCCTGAAACTTATAATTTCTTTGTAGCCATATTTATCAATATTTTCTATTATACTTTCTTGGTTTTAGATCCTGATGAGAAAGGTCTTCCTTGCTCCAATATTTTTTAGTACACCCAATTTCTTTTCTAGATTTTGGTCATTTGACCTTATAGTCTGTTCCATGTAATGTTATACCTACCAAATAGTATTAAACCATCTTCAGTTTCCGAGAAATAATTCCTTTTGGTCCATATGCATACTATATTTTATGTACAGTTATATTCCAGGTGCAAATCTTTTTTCTCAGACTGAAGCTTTTCTCCAGTGTTAGATTTCCCCAAAACCTCTCACTTCTTGTGATCATATCTTATTCAGCAAAATGTAGCATTATTTTAATTTTTAACTACTTCCTACTTAATTTACTGAGTTTTTCTGATTCTGAATTATGTTGTTTTGTTTAATTTCTCAATTTTCATACACTCTTCTGGTAACAGTATATTACCATTTTGATCTGTTTTGTGCGTGCATCCTGGAATAGTCTCATTATTTGCAGAAATATTATTCTGCTCCTTATTCTCTTCTTTCTAATATAACTACACATGAAACACTATCTCAATACTTCTCTGCTGTTCCATTTTATAGGAGCTTACACTTCCTGAGCTTCTAGAAGTGCTTCACAGGGGGTTCTTGGTCCTCACAGAGCTCCCTCTTCTGTTGCTTTTCTGAAGTGTTCAAAAACATGGCAGCTTGCTTTCTGCCTTGTCCACCCCGCACTGGTCTGGCCTTCTCTTTCCTTGTCTCTGTTGTTTCTGTCCTGCTCAAATTTGACTCCACTTGTAGCAGTTTCTCCTCAGTGTAGAGCCCTAGCCCAGAAGGGAGCTGTCACTGGTTGGTATCAAAATGTCTCATACCCTAGACTATTCCAGCACCTTTCAGAGCTTACCAAGGTCCTCTCACACTCACCTATCAGTGCACTGGGCAAAACCCTTGCCAATTTCAGCCAATATTCTCTGATTAGTTTTTCAGTAAATACCTCTTGGCTACTTTGGGGTTCTTGGGTTCTCAGGTTCTTTGCTTTCCTTTGCTTTCTCCCAAGTTCTTTTTCATTTTCCTTTTGCTTTAGCAATTCCCTGAGACTTTACAGAACATTAGAAATCCTCCCAATTTGTATATCTTTTCCCCCTAATATATATATAATAGAAAATAGGAGCTTAAAGAAAAAGACTTGAAAAACAACTAATAATTTAAATGACATAGGAAAACTGAAAGGGAGAACTGAAAGTGGGAAATTCCTCTGCAGTAGAGAGGACCCTACTGTATAAATAGCTCCTACTCATGGAAGAAGGGCATTTGCACTGCCAGCTCCTGAAGCCTTTGCTCTGGTGCACAAGCAGCAGGCAGCGCTGTTCGTGTTTCATCATGAACCACTGGTGCATCCTCCAAATCGCCCTCCTGTTGGGCTTCTCCACCACAGCTCTTCCTGCGAGCTACAGCTCGCTTCGACCTCAACAAAGCAGCAGCAGTTTGGAGTGTCTGAAGCTCCTTCGGAGATTGAATGGGTGTCCTGAATGTTGCCTCAAGGACAGGATGAACTTTGAGATCCCTGAGGAGATTAAGAAACCACAGCAGTTCCAGAAGGAGCATGCCACATTGGTCATCTCTGAGATGCTCTGGAACATCTTTTGTATTTTCAGAAGCAATTTCTCCAGCACTGGCTGGAATGAGACCATTGTTGAGCACCTCCTTGCTAACCTTGATTGGCAGATGGACCATCTGGAGCCATTCCTGAAGGAAAAAGTGAAGGAGAAAAACTTCACCTTGGGAAACGAGAGCATCCTGTCCCTGAAGAACTATTACTCAAGGATCAAGCAGTACTTGAAGACCAAGGATTACAGCCGCTGTGCCTGGACAGTAGTCCGAGTGGAAATCCTCAGCAACTTTGTCATCATTAACAGACTTACAAATTACCTCCAAAACTGAGGATCTCCCAGCTTGTGCCTCTGACAACAGACAATAATTTCAAGCATTCTTCGACAAGAAGATGCTCTTTAAGTGACTGATAGCTAATGCCCTGCACTTGAAAGGACACTACAAGACTTGTAAATGTTTTATTAATTTATGATTAACTTATTTTTTTATTCTTTATTTAAACTTTTACCTTGGAAAATAAATTATTGTTGCCACAAAAATCAACATGGCAGTTTTCATTTCAACTTGATTTATATAACCACCATATTTAAAATTGTTGAGCACCTATTAGACATACTTTGTAAAAGGTGCCTGAAAAGTAGTACGGTTTCTGGACCCTGCCTCCAGAGAACTTAAAATCCAAGGAAGCCACATGGAATATACAAGGTAAGAGATGATAAGGAGACCTGAACCCGAGAGGGGAATTAATGTGGCATAAAGCACTACAGAATTGGAAGGGAAGAGGCAGGCAGATGTCTCTGGATCTAGAACCTGGGGTGCTCACTGCTTCTACTCTCTGCTCCAGGCTCTCTGGCCATAAAGGTCAAATTTGGCTGGCCGTCAGGGTAGCCAGAGGAATATGGGATCTCTTGTGTTTACCCTAAGCACACCCCTGGTATCTGGGGAATGCTCTGCTCCCAGCAGGATTTTTAAATATGTGTGTGTCCCCCAAGCTTACGGGTCAGAAGTCCTAGGCAATTCCTTGACACTATTAAGTGCAGTCCTTTTATTGTGCTCTTCATGGGATAGCCAAGACATGTGGGTCTCTTACAGCTGCTGAGGATCTCTGCCTGCTGCCAGTGCACAGGCACCAGAGGGAGAAGAACCCTGTTCCTTAGCCATCTGGCTACTTTTCTCCCCATTTATTCAAAATCTAAGTCAGCTTTTGATCCCCCTGCCTTGTTCATACAGAATTCCAGGAATGTCCTATCTGGTTTTCCTGCTGCTTTGCATCCCTCAAGCCACATGCTCCCAAAAGCCAAATCCAAGATAGATACAGTAGGTTAATTCCAGTTACAAGCCAAGCAAAAAGCCAGGAAGCATGGGAGAAAGGGAAATGCAGGTGCGATGGAGAGCACTAATTCTTCTCAGGGCTTACACTTGAAAAATCAGGCTTTCCTAGGAGCTCTTTGGGGAATCTAGCCAGCATGTGTCAACTGGCTAGCATTTTGTCCTTGTGCTGACCCCTCAGGAATCTGGGTTATTATCGCTATAACAACAGGGTTTGATACCTGTACTGGTCAACTGCCAAAAAAAAAAAAAAGTACAAAGGGAAGAATCATGAAAGTCTTTATGAAAGTCTTCACTTGTGTCTAGGCATTTTATCCTAGAGTAGTACACAAATCTGAGTTCATTTTAAAGGAGTCCGCCTTCGGGAGAAGAAATCTTTCAATCAAGAATTCCAGTCACTACTGTTTGCAGACAATGGACTCGGAGCTCCCCCTTTTGGAAGAAGGCAGGTAGCACACCAGCTATGCAACTCAGAAGTGCCATCATGGTGGGCCTGCTGCCATCAACCCAAACAAGTCAAGTTCCCCATAAAATAAATTTCCCACCCCAGCTCTGCTATAAGCCTTTCTGCAGCCGGGCTCCCTTTTGCCTTTTGGGAGTCGAGGACAAGGTCAGCATGTAGCAACACAGAGTCTAGGCAGTGTCTAGTGTAGCCAAGAAGATGTTAAAGAAGTTTCTCTGGGCAGAACAGCTAACCTGGCCCAGAAACAGGCCAGTTGCTGGAAAGGCCTGCTCTGCCTTTGTGCCGACATCAGAGGGACTGGAGAGAGACATCTTCTGCCAAATTATAAATACTGTGTCACAGTGAGCATGTCGGCCAACTCAGAATACCAAAAGTATGTGCATCACCTATACAGGACAAATGACAAAATTAATTCCAACATGAATGAAGGAGACTAGCCCAAAGGCATAAATGTGCACATGCTAAAGAGATAACTATGTATGAGGGTGAAGTAAAATAATAATATTATTTTAGCTGGTAACAGAATACCTCACAAGGAGAACACTGTATGCTTGAAAAATATCTAATGAGCCTTGACACAGAAGAAGAGACCTTGAGGTTATGGATGTGGCAACATGAAAGACAGTGTTTTTCTGTGCCACCTTGTTTCTGAGGAGAAGAGACAGAAAGAGCCCTCCACTCCCTGCCCATGGTGGTCTAGACTGTGGTGCTCCCTAGAATAAGGTAGAGAGTGAAAACTTCCTAGTGGGGATGAACAAAGGACTTTTCAGAACAGAGTGTCGGGCATGCATCTTGAAATTGTGTGCCCTAATGTGATGAAACTCTCTGCCATCTCCCCCAAACCTTCAGTAAAGACGGCTATCACACAAAGTCCCTATGTGTGTAGAATTCCTGTGTATATATCACAGAAACTGTCCAGGTCCAGGTTTGAATTACTATGGGGAAACAAGTACTGGGGGTAACCGGACCTTTGTAAAGGAACCAAATTAGTGCAGACAGAAGACAGAGCCATCACAACAGATTCACCTTCCCCTTTACCACCTCATACCTTAGAAATACAAAGAAATCACAGAAGGGACATAGTGCTTCCCCAGACCTGGATTAAGAGGTGAAGCTGTCTTATCCACCTCGAAGCAGTAGGAAGAACTGGTGAACATCTTGGCCTCATATAAATATGCAGATGGTACCTAAACCTGTGGTCATGCAGATGCAGGGCAATATCAGCGCACATTTGCATGGTCTTTTGGGCAGCTGATTTTTAGGCACTTTACATGGCATTAAATGCTTCCAGATACTCAGATTACATCTGATCATGGACTTGTTCATAAAATAATTTCAGGAAAATTAAAAGAACATGCCACGAACTGAGAGAATATATTTGGAAATCATATATCTCATAAAGGACTTGTATCCAGAATATATTTCTTAAAAAAATACTCTGAAAATTCAGTAAGAAGAAAACAAACAATCCAATAAAAATGGGTGATAACTTGGAACAGACACTTCACTAAGAAGAATAGCAAATAAGGACAGTGGTCTACCCTATCCATGGG
Organism: Cynocephalus volans; assembly: GCF_027409185.1. Classification (NCBI taxonomy): domain Eukaryota; kingdom Metazoa; phylum Chordata; class Mammalia; order Dermoptera; family Cynocephalidae; genus Cynocephalus; species Cynocephalus volans. The sequence continues at coordinate 62,369,627 of NC_084475.1, read as the reverse complement.
GCGTATGTTCCAAGATCTCCAGGGGATGCCTGAAACACTGGATAGTAGCGAACCCTATTATATGATATTTTTCCTAAATATACATCTCTATGAGAAAGTACAATTTACAAATTAGGCATAATAAAAGATTAACAACAATAACTAATAATAACATAGAACATTAGAACAACATAATAAAATGTATGTAAATATAGTGTCTCTATCAAAGTACTCATTGTGCTGTACACATCCTTCTTGTCATCTGTAGGTCTGATAACCTAGACTAAGCTACTCATTGACTAATGATAGCATACACAGCATGGACACGCTGGACAAACAGACGGTTCACCTCCCAGACAGGATGCAGCTGGACGGCACGAGATTTCATCCTACACAGAACAGCACAGTTTAAAATTTATGAATTGCTTATTTCTCGAATTTTCCCTCTAATATTTTCGAACCACAGTTGACTGTGGGTAACTGAAACCATGGAAAGAGAAACTGCAGAGAAGAGAGGATACTCTTTGTGGAGATGGTAAAGCCTTCCTCAGGGATTTTTTTGGTGGTTTAGGTCAAATAATGAATGCGAAATGATTTTTAACAACAGAAAAGCCTGTTCCACGATGAGGTCTTGCCATAGTCACTGCCTTTTCTAAGGAAAGTCCACTAGTCATCTTGGCTGAGCTCTGCATGTGATGCGTGTGAGGTCTGCCCAGAAGAGAAGACAGGGCCCAAATGCATACGGACGTCTGTCCTGGTGGATCTGGCTGTGATACATAGAGAGAGAGCAGCTGGCAGTAGGGTCAGAAGGTGAATGGCACCCAGAACACGACCTTGCTGATAGTATTTTCTTGAAATCTGTTACACCACTGCTTGTTGAACCTAAAAAATTACCTGTTTTATGAATCCTTTTGTTCTCAACGTTAATTGTTGCTTTTTAAACATTAGTTTAATTGTCTAAAATCTCCTACAATAGTTAGTTTAAAGCAACTTCCAAGATTAGACTAGAAGTGCCAATATAGAACTATACTCTCCTAATTTAGAAGATTCGAGTCAATCGCTTAACTCGTCAATTGACCTGATGGAGAGTACTCCGGAAACTTGTTCACATCAACAGTTATCACCAAATCAGCAAATTTTCCTTCAACTGACATTCTGTCTTGAAATTCCTGCTTTCCTTTATAATTCCCAGTGTTGGGTGTTCTTAGAAAACCCAAAATGAATTATTTATATTATATCTCTCAATAATTAGTCCAAGAATTTAGAAAATGGAGCCTACTTCAAAAGACCCTCTTAAGAAAAGAAAAACACATGTCACAGACTGAGAGAATATTTTTGCAAGTCACTTATCTGATAAAGGATTTGTATCAACACATGAAGAACCCTCAAAACTCATGACAAGAAAGCAAATAACTCAATTAAATTTAGGCAACAGATTTGAACACATACTTCACCAAAGAAGGTATCCAGGTGGCAAATAGGACAGGGAAAAACAACTGACATCCTTAGGCTTTAGGGCAGTGCAAAGCACCTGCAATGAGACACCGTGACAAACTCATCAGAAAGGCTAAAGCTAAAAACACTCACCAAGTCAAGCATTGGCAAGGATGTGAAGCAACTGGAACTCTCATATACAGCTGGTGGAAATAAAAACTGGTACGACTTCTTTGGAAAACCATTTTGCAGTTTTCTTAAAGTGACAAACACATACCTACCATATGACCCAACCAGTCTACCCCTAGGTATTTACTCAAGAGAACAAAAAAAGGCATGTATCTATACACAGATTTGGATATAAATCTTTGTAGCTTTATTTGTAAATAGTCCAAAACTGGAAGCAATGCAATTGCCCATCACAACTGACTGATTAATGAAGGTGCAGTAAGAACATTCATACGATGGAATACTATTCGGCAATAAGAAGGGATGAATCACTGATACACACAATGACATGGGTGAATCCTCAAGTAATTAGGGTGAATAAAAGAAAACAGACCAAAAACAAGTAAATGCTGTACTCTCCCACTTATACAAAATTCTAGAAGGGAAAACGAATCTATAGTGACAAAAAACTGATCAGCAGTAACCTGGGGAAGGGGCAATTGTATTGAGGAACGAGATGGAGGGAGAGATTTCAAAGGGACACAGAGAAACTTTAGAGGGAACGTGGACATGTTTACTATCCTGATCGAGGTGATGTTTTGAGGAGCATCTACATAAGTCAAACTTATCAAAGTGTTCACTTTGAATACGTACGGGTTATTGTTTGCCATTATACTTCATTAAAGCTCTTAAAAAATAAAAATGTGCATATTTATTGAAAAGTAAATAAATGAACAAAATGGAGCCAAAGCATCTTGTGTCCCTTTGTCAAACTCAGCACACATTGTTTCATGTCCTAAAATCTCTTAATAAGACTCCAAGATACAATTAAATCAACAGGCCCTTAGAAAGGAAAAAGTACGTTACAGTCCAAGTTCACTATTATCACTTAGAGGTTCGATTGTTCAAGGTTTTTATTTATGTCACACGTGCTATATTCCTTCATATTTTAAAGGGTTGCCCAAGAAACTGAGCAGTATCCCTACATGGCAAAACCGTGAAGGAAGCCCAGGGCACTTCATACATTGCATACCTGCTCCAAGAGCATTTCAAGTTGTAGATTACAAAGTCCAGGGCTTAAGGTATATTTTCCTGTTTTTATTGTGGTGAAATATATATAACAGAAAATGTACCATTTGAACCCTTTTAAAGTGTACGGTTCTGTGGCATTAAGTATATTCAAACTGTTGTGCAATAGTCACAACTATTCATGTCCAGAACTTTTTCATCTTCTCCAACTGAACCTCTGTACCCACTAAACACTACCACCCATTTCCCCTCCCGCAGCCCCCCGTCTTTATGAATTTGACTCCTCCAGGCACCTCATGTAAGTGGAATCATACGGTCTTTGTCCTTTTGTGACTGGCTTTTCCACTTAGTATAATGTCTTCAAGTTTTATCCATGTTGCAGTGTGTGTCAGAATTCCCTTCCCTTTTAAGTCTTTTTGTTTATCAATTCATCCGTTGGATACTTAGGTTGCTTCCATGTTTTGGCTATTGTGAATAATGCTGTGATAACAATGCTGCTATAAGGGGGGTGTGCACCTGTATTCCCAGCTACTCCGGAGGCTGAAGCTGGAGATCACTTAAGCCCAGGAATTCTGGGCTGTAGTGCGCTGTGCCAAGCAGGTGTCCACACTAAGTTTGACATCACTATGGTGATCTCCTGAGAGCGAGTGGGGAACCAACAAGTTGCCTAAGGAGGGGTGAACCAGCCTAGGTCAGAAACGAAGCAGGTCAAAACTCTCTTGCTGATCGCACGTGTAAATAACAATTGCACTCCAGCCTAGGCAACATAGTGAGACCCCTTCCCTTAAAAACAAAACAAAACAAAACAAGACAAAGAAAACCCACAAGTGTACAAATATTTGTTCAAGTCCCAGCTTTCATCTCTTGAAGTACATACCCAGAAGTGAAATTGCTAGATCATATGGTAATTCTATGCTTAACATTTTGAGCAATAATCAAGACAAGTATTTTTTTTTTATCAAATAAGAAAAAGTCAACTCTTCTCATTTATTTATTTATTTATTTATTTATTTTTTAATTTACAAAAAACAAATTTATTGCTCATAGTTCTGGAGGCTGGGAAGTCCAAGACGAAGGTGCCATCAGATTTGGTGTCTGGTGAGTGTTCACTCTGTGCTTCATAGATGGCATTCAAGACAAGTATTTTTAAGTTGTGTCTCACAGTGCAATTATTTGTAATGATAGCATAATGCAAACAAAACAATAACGGCTACATTTCTTATGGACTTAACTTTCTCCAAGGGATTTTGCTGAAGCTGATTTATATATACATAATTTATAAAAATATAATTATATGTATTACTTAACCCTATAAATATAATTATATTATTAATCCTATAAATATAAATATTTATGTATATAAATATATATAACAATATATTATATTATATATAGATATTATTTATTCCTGAGAACCTTATGAGAAAAGTATTATCATCTCCGTTTTGCACAAAAGAAAACTGAAGTTCATTAAAGTTATGTAACTTGGCCATGTTCACAGTTGGTAAAGAACAAAGATGTTTGGAACCAGAGACTACACTCTTAACTGCCTGTAATCATCTACTACCACTTAAAATACTATTTTTATCTGACTACACAACACTGATATTGTGACTGAGAGAAGGAACAAGAAGTTGTATCGCCCAGGGGCTCACACAGCAGCGCGATAGCTCCTGGTTTTGCTCCAAGTGCTGCACCAACAATGACCTGAGGCACCTCTTGCAGAAGGGCCTCCTCTAACCCCACTCAGAAGGGAACTCTCTCTTCCTTTCTCTAGAAAGAATAGCAGGAAATTCCCATCTTCTCCCTCGCCAGACTCTACAGAGAATGTTTTCTCTGAAGGTTTTTGGAGGCAACTGGCCAGATCGTGAGTCATCGTTTTCCCTGGCAAGGCTGCATTTCCTTCTCCCAACCACTACATTTTTATTCCTGCACTAGCAAGAAAGCCCTGTGTGCAGTTTCCCTTTCAAGTCTGACACAAGATGATTTCGTTATCTCATCGGCATGTTTAAGAACTAAAATAGCTTACATCGTTTAATGGAAATACACAGTGAATTTCTCTTCCCTCCACTTTTTAATTTCTTGGCTCATTTTTCTTTTTAATGGAAACCCAGAGGTAAAACAAATAATTTTTAAAGCAGAAAATGACTTACTAACTCAAATACGCATGAATTGGAAATTGGTGAATTTAAAAGTTCAAATATTAAAAAAAAAAAGTTTGCTATATCTAGTAGAAAAAGCACAGAACATGGAATAATACAAGCCTGAGAGCTAATGTGGATTCTGCCCCTTTCTATCTGTATTGCCTTGGCCAAGTTACATAAATTGGAAATAATCATACTCTAAACTCTTCAGGATTGTTGTGAGAAATAAATACAACACCAGGATGTATGACATGGTCCAGCAAAGGGCCTTGCCTATTGAATTTATCCAATGTTCAACTTAATTAAAAATAAATAAAAAACATAGAAATTTTTTACACGAAATTGGGTAGGCTTCTGGAGCACCCTTCCCAAAATCCCATGCAAAAAGCAAGTCTTTAGTAACTAGATCGTTGATATAATGGTACTGCTCCTATAATGGGATCTAAATGAATGTCATTTTTAACAAAGTTATATATGTAGATATTGGGCAGGTATATTCACCATCTATGATTACAATATATAAATGAGACATTTCTAAAGTTCCAATTTCAACATTCCTAAGTGAGCCCTTGAAAGTTATTTAAGAAGCAAGACCAATTGTTTCACAAACCTTTGAATTATCAAGAAAAAAGCGGGGAAAAACACACAGGCCCAGGGTATTGGGACAGATGATGAGGAAGGAGAACCAGTCTTTGCTGATCTCCTATGATGTGCTTGAACTGTGCTCAGCTCTTTACATATGACACTGGACATCTGTTGCTTCCTGCCTGGCATCTAAGGCCAACACCTACAGCCATGGAATCAGGCAATGCCCAGCTCTGGGAATGGGCATCTGACCAGCCTTGGCTGCTGAGAACACTGGCCACAGTGACTGGTCAGGAGTACACACATGACCCCAAAAGAGGCCACGAGAGTGACAGGCAGAACTATTGCTGAATGCAGTGGCATGCAGCTGGTCCAGTGTGTGCCTGGAGCCAGGACTGCCACCTCCAGCTGTACAGCTCATACTCACACACCTCTAGGTGGTGCCCTTCTGTGGTGAGCCTGACATACCTGGAAGAAACGCTTAAAGAATAAAGCCAGCTCAAAGGATAGCAGAAGGGAAAGACAGACAAAGACACGTTCCTGAAAATATTGTTTTAGCTATGCCTGAAGCCAGGTGAACCCCTAAGATGTTTAAGTTATCTGAGCCTTAAAACAGGGTTAAAGGGGATGGAAAATAAACTAGAAACCCACCCACCTATTCGCCAATATCTCCCACCTTTTGAAGTAATCCATCTGTATGTTCCTTCAGCCTAAATTTTGCAAAGCATGCTCCAGATAGGTCTGCCCTTCCTTAGGAGTGTAGAGAGGGACTCGAAGCCCATGCCTGACTGGCCCCTTCCTTGCCCTTCCAGTGTGAGATGGTGATTATGAACTACTCAGGGTCAGCAATGTCTGAAGCTGCCAATAACCTCACCACTGAATGCTTTAAATCAGGGGTCAGTAAAGAAAGCAAGCTAGGGCTTCAAAGTTAAAATGTCCTCTCATTTCAACTTAAAAGGTATGCCTGAGAAACACATGGTTTTGTGCTTCAATGCAATTCAACCAACATTCCCTAAGTGTGCTCCGAATACCAGAGGCTGTGCTAAGCACTGGGCTCACATAGACAAACAAGATATGGACACTCTCAAGAAGCTCATTTCCAAGGGTAATAAACAGATAAGAATACGATTAAGAATGACAGCACGATGATAAATGTCATTCTAACACAATAAACAATTTCCCACAGACGCCCTGATGATGGTATGATTTGCTCTCTCTGACAGGTTTCACCAAGGAGGTAATATCTGAACTCGAACTTGAAGCGATAGCATTTTAAAATGAAAAGAATGGGAGGGAGGACATTTCCAAAGGGAGGCAAATATGAACAGAGTCATGGAAACACATGGCCTGTCCAGGGAATGTCACCAAGTACAATGCATAAGATTGAAAAGGAAGCGAGGCTGAAATTAAAGTTGGGATAGATGCTGAGGGCCAAGAGTTGGGTTCTTAAGCCAAGAAGTGGCATGGTCCGATGTCACCCTCAGCACCCTTCCAGCCAAAGGTGACAGAAACTCAACTCCAACCACATTAAGTAAAAATGAGATTTATTGCAAGGATGGAATTGCTCAAAGCATCAAAGCAATTGTTGCAGGAAGGACAGCTCAGGGATCTCAGGAACAGGAACTAGAGGTTCAGGACCACCAGAAATTTCTCTCCTTCTCTCATTACACTTCTCCTTGAATGGAGACAAGTGGGGGTTGTGGGTGGGGGTTGCTGGGAAACTTGGGATTCACGCCCTTATTGCTCCATGATTAGAGAAGAAAGGGATATATTATTGATAACCTTTGACTTGCTATAAGATAACATTTTCGTTGTTTTCAAGAAGGGGAAACCAAGTAGTAGAAAATTAAGTAATTTGCTTTAAGTGGTTGGTAAAGAACAGGGGAAAAATTCAAGGCCAGGTTGTTCATTCTGATTCCAAAACAACTTCAGTACACCACGTTGACTATCAACATTTATTAAATGAGTGAATACCTGAATACATGCCTCATAGACCTGAGTGAAAGGTAAATCCTTTCCAAATCCCCCCTTGGTTCCATTCTAGGCATTCTTCATCTAATCTACTGACTGCCAATAATTTTATTTTACTAGACAAGATTCCCCGGAACTGAGACAGCTTTAGCCAGAACGAAAAAAAATCCAAAAACTCTGGTTGTTCTGGTTTGAGTGCTGCCAGAAAGATCAAACAAATTTCCTCAGTAGGAAACACCAGGAGAGATGGAGTAGTCTGGAGTGGCCCACAAAGGTGGGCAAAATATCTTCTGGACACTTTGTGTGGCCGATACTATATCTCTCTTGACCCAATCAACCTTGCTTTAAGGATCTGCTTTGAAAATAATGAATAAATGTAAAAATACACTTAAAAACTCCATCATTGGGAGTCCAGGTCTACAGTGGCACAGGGCCATGATAGCTAACAAAGATAGCTGTGGTGGGGGGACATCTTCTTATCCTCCCTGTCCAATTCCTGAGAAACTTTGGCTGGTCTTACAGTGACTACTGGCCTAGGCACCACAGCAAGAATAGCAGGACAACTGATTTTGGCAGGCTTTCGGTCTGCAATAGTAAAAGGAGGAACAAAAAATGGGCCCAAGAGAGATGGATCAGATCCTCTAATTATACAAATCTATGTTTGTATGCCTTGGAAGGCCTTGGAAGGAAAACTGGCTTTGGGAGCATCTGAATTACATGACAGAAAGGGAGTATCCCAGGGGAAAGGGGAGAACATGAAAAGAATCATGGAAGAATGACAAAAGTTAGAATATATGATGCTCTTCGGTTTGATGAGAACTAGGTAGGGCTTTTGATTGGTGGTCAGTCTATGTTGGAAAGAGCAAAATATTTGACTATCCACATTTTGTACACTGCCAAGATCCTAGTGTCTCAAAAACACTTCTTCATCTACTACCTTATGCTTGAATTCTGCTGTCAAAATTCCATTGTTTTGTCTCAAACAATGTTTGTGGATCAGTTTAAATGCTCACAGTGAGCAAATACTTTAAGCGTGTATATCTCAATGTGCATACATTTGCCCTCGATACCTGAGAGCAGGTTTTGATAAGCCTTAAGGAGAGTGACAGTGAAGGCACCTAACGGATGACTTACGGGATCACAACCAAAGTGAAGAAAGAATAGACACAGAAAAGAAGGTTCAAAAACAAACTTCATCTATTTCATGGTTTTGCCAGCACCAAAGAAGAAAGTCAGGAAATGTCCATTTCTCCTGAGACAGGAAAGTCAGTTCCTTTAATATTCTTTCTTCTCAGTTTTTCCATCTATAAAACAAGAATAAGAATACCCACCAAAGTTTATTTTACAGGGATTTCTTTTTTAAGAAAGATGTGGGAAACTATCTGTGCTGTGAATGTCAAACACCGTCATTAACCTTGAAAAGCAACCAATAGTCACCAACTCTATGCTTTTAAAGCAACAAATACCCAGCATTAGTATAAGAAACAAACAAGTATTGCATACAAAATAATGTGACTTTTAGTTTATATTATTCAATATATTTAAATATGTAGCTATTGGTATGACAGTGGAAGTCAGCACAAAATAACCGCCAACCCTTACAACTGTTTATGCCCCCTAATTCAACAATTCTGTTTCTAGAATTTTATCCTAAGGAAATAATTAGACAAATTTTGAAGAGGTGTTATACAAAGATGTCAATTGGTGCAGACTTGGTAATATGCAAAATTTGGGAATGAAATATAAATTTCTAACAATAGAAGATTAATTAAATAAATTATGGTACAATTTCAAAATGGAATACTATGTAGCTATTAAAAACGATTATGCTAGATCTCTATGTATTGACTTAGAAAGTACTTCATAGTTAACATACTGCTTAGTGACAAAGATACATTTTAAAACAATATGCATATTATAACTCCATCATTTGTCAGAAAATATATACTGATATGCATAGAATAAACCCTACAATTGTTACACTAAAATTGTGTAAAAAAGTGTCTCTGAATGATAGACTTATTTTCTTTGTACTTTTTCTGAATGTTTAACACATTCAGTAGCAAGTAATGACTTTTATAATCACTTAATAATAATAAAGCAATCTCAATTTTGAAGGCTAAAATACATTGTTTTCAATCTTCTCACAATCCTAATGAGTCATTTGCCCTAGTTGTATCCTGACATTCCGTTTAACACAGTTCCCTGACAACGACATAACTGAGAACATGAAAATAAGCTCTCCTTGACAGAGTTATAAGCCCAATTTAATTTCTGAGAATCACATAATGATACTATTGTATACTTCAATGTAATTTTAAAACATAATTACCCACTCATAAACCTTTATCATTAGTAGAAAATGCTCTAGATAGGTATTTAAGAGGCTCCAGCACTTTTCCCTTCTCAGCCACTAGCTGATTAAAGCAAATCCCTCCACAGTACTTCTTAGGGCCCCACTGGGGATTTCAGAGGCTTGAGCCTACATGGATTTTACTTCTATCACTCAAAGATTTAATAGTTTATCTGGTTTCCATCTCCTTTTTATATTACAAGTTAATGAAAAGGACTTTTCCTGCTGGTTTTTATATATCTAAAACAGAAGGTCTGGATTTTTAAAAAACCTATAGGCCGGCCGGTTAGTTCAGCTAGTTAGAGCACAGCCTTTTAATACCCAGGTCACAGGTTCAGATCCCTGTACTGGCCAGCTGCCAAAAAAAAATCTATATTTGAACCCTTACTCCAATATATAAATTGTGTGACCCTGGACAAATTTCTCAACCTTTCTGAAATTCTGCTTTATCAAGTTAAAAATGAGCTAATAAAATGATCTACCTCTTAAAGTTTAAGGAAGGAGATATTACATCTGAATCCCTTGGCACGATTCCTAATATAAAGGAAGAGCTGGACAGATGCCAGCTGTCGTTATCACTGGCTAACCTGTACTCAAACAAAGATTAAGCCCTAGAAATAAGAGAATTTATAAGATTGAGAAGAGGAAAACTGAAGTTTTGTTAAGTACAAACAGACTTTCATGTTGATGATAAGCAGGAATTTATTGAATTGATGGAAAAAAGAAGAGATGATTCTACACTCAGAATTTCCTGGGTATAATAAAAGGAATTCATAATACACGAGAACCTGAGAGTCATCTTTTCTTATGAAGAGCAAAAATGATTTGTTTTAAAATGTTTAACAGCAGGGCTGGCCGGTTAGCTCAGTTGCTTAGAACATGGTGCTGCTAACACCACTAAGGTCCAGGGTCCAATCCCTGTAATGGCCAGCAGCAAAAAAAAAAAGAAAGAAAAAAAATTGGTAAAATGTTGAACAGCAACTACAAATTTAGAATGCTCTATGAAATCAGCTCTTTGTTTCATAATAATAGTTAAACAATGATGTAATTAGAATGTTTATTTCAGTATTTTCTTTATCTATTTCCATTTAACAGTCATCCTAAATAAATTGCATTTAGGCAGTTTTAACACCTAGGCCCATTTAAAGACTGTCTGTGATTTTAGATAAACTTTTATTTTTAAGCAGCACTTGAAAGTGCTCTTGTAATTTAACCCTCAAATTCTGAATTTCAAATGGAGATAGGGGATTTACCAAGTACATGATGAAGAATCATGTTTTCATGTTCTTTCATTTTGACAGGACCTCTTGTTTCAATTGAAAACATTCCCTTACCATTACAGAAACCCAGAGAGCAATCATGAGTTAAGACCTGGAAAATAAAACTGAGAAAAGGCTGGAACAACATGTGGTTGTCATTTTCAGGGCCACAGAGAGGGGAAGTGGTTTTCCACTGCCAGCTGAGCAAAGGCAAGCTCACATACCACATTAACATGAAGGTCAGGCAGTAAAAATTTGACTTTTTCATTCATGGCGAAGCAGGTGTTGCCTGGCCCTGCAGTTAGGACTGCTCAGTTTAGGATCGTGATGCCATTTCATATTTGAGGTAATGATTTTCTGTTTATATTTGTGACCTCCCACAACCACTCTGAAAAGATGTGGCCATCTTATTTGCACAGACTCCTCTGTCATAAAGATGAACTTAGTAGGTTGTAGGACTTCTCCAATACCACAGTTAAATGTTCCGTTGGAAATCACTGTGCCTGAATTTTCTGTCCTAGAAATTATTGTGTATTCATGCCTTAAAAAAAAAAAAAGTCAGGGGGAGGGGAATGTTTTGGTTTTATAATACCAAGTTGTAAAAAGAGTATTAATCTATAGAAATCACTACATTACTGTTCCAGTCTCCTTTATAGCTTATGGTTACCTTTCCTGTCTTTACTGTGAAATCTCCCCTCATCTACTCCAGACTTAAATCCTGCTTTATCCTTGCTCAAGTGAACAAGATACATACATAAGATATCTTAATCTTTCCATGGGGATGGCAAATCACCTTCCTCCCATCCCATGGCAGGCATTGCTTGCTGGTTATCAGCACTCTTTCCACCCAGCCCACATGAAGCCTCAGAATCCTTCTCATGCCAGAAGATTTATACCAGTTGATTTGGGATGGAGCCTCTTTGTCATCTCCAATTTAGACAGTTCCTTTAACCCTGTGACTCCCTCCCCCAGCGACATTGCCTCTGCGAGCTGTGTGGTCCTGAGGGCATTTGTTAGCCTTTCTGAGATTCACTTTCCTCGCCTGTAAGATGAGGATCAAGTAATTACTCCACATTGAGCTTGTAATAAGACAATGTATATAAAAACACCATGCAATCTTATAGAATGATTGCTATTATCTTTATTTTTTTCCTCTTTTTTTAAATGTTTATTTAATCAAAATTGATTATACATATTTTGGGGGTTCAACATTGAGATGTGTTGATCAAATCAATATTACTAGCATATATATTGTTACAAATCGTAATTATTCTTTATGCCCTTTGTGTAATCTCTCCCCATCCCCCTCTCTCTCTCCCTCCCCCCTCTAATTACCCTAGATTTCTTCTCTCCCTCTGAAAGAGTAATGGCTACTCTGTTGATCTGTTGCCTAAATGATCTGTCCAATGCTGAGGGTGTGATCACGTCCCCCAATACTATCATAGAGCAGATGCTTCTTCTGTCACTCTGAAATGGGCTTTGTGGAGAGAGACATCCTCTTCTTTTCTTTATCTCTGCTGGTGACTGTCCTTGTGTGGCTGGAGGACCATCTGCGTGGTGGTTGTGGCGTCTAGCCACTTTCGCAGTGGCTATGGTTATTGTGGTGGCTGCGGTGGGCCACCCACTTGGAGGTGTAGAAATCCGAAGTTCTTTTCATTGAGCAGCTATCAAGAAGACTCCAGAACCAAGAAATAGCTCACTTGCATAAATAACTAATTTGGAGTTGGTTACCAGTATTGTTTAAGATGTCTCCTCAAATCACTTTGATATTTCTAAGCAACTTTATTTGGCAGTCTCCATTCTCAATGAGTCCTAAATTTGAGCTGGGGAAACAGGAACAAGTTCTTTGCTCTGGCCACCATCTCAGTCCTGAGCATGCCCATCTGATTCTGGATGTTTTACGTGTTATCCTAAGAGAACGTGAAGAAAGGAAGGCCTGGGGGTAAAGATGATGGTGGATAAGGAGAACTGAGGGAAAAGGAGTGTCTTAGTGCATTCAAGCTGCTGTAACATAATACTATAAACTGGTGGCTTACTGTTCGGCTGGTCACAGACCCCACTGCCCTGTCCTGTGCAGGTCGCATGAGTCAGGTTAGTTGAAAAAGATTCTGGCGGCTGATAACAGGATAGATATGCTTTATTCTGATGCAAGCTCTGCCAGCCAGCAGTTCAGAGATGCTGCCCTTTATACCAAAGTACACAATAGTGGCAACAAGCCAAGGGGTGCATGGGCATGCAAGCGCGGTTACATTACTCTTATATTACTTGTTTACAATGGATGTGCTGAATCCTACCCAGCAGGATATGAGGAGAGAGGGCCTGATTAAACTAACTCCATTTTCCTCACACCCCACACCTTCAGGGTCTCTAGCCATACTCTACACGTTCAGAATCTTCCACAATGTTCCCTCTGGGAGGATAGCTGACCTTTGCATTCACATAACCTCCATACTTATTGTACATTCAATATACCTTGAGGCTTTTCCCCATAGCTCTATCCTTTCAATTATTAGCCACGAAAACCCCACCCATACACGTGTTCGATTAGTAGTCATCATTGGGGTGATTTTCCACAGGAATCCTGCAGCCACACTGGTAGGAAACTCAGTGCATGTTCAGCAAGCTGACCCATTGACCACACAAGCGTATGTATGTGTCCAGTCCACTCTGGTGCCTGCAGCCACAGAACTATGGGTGAAAAGACAAAAAGGTTATTGGCACCAATAGAGGGAGTTCTCATCCCTCTGGCAGAATACATGCCAGCTTACCATCCTGGAAAGAATGGTTGCAGGAACAGTTGCTGCAACCCTATGCAACAGAGCCTCCACTGGAGAGGGCCCACCCTTACAGGATCTCTCATTTAAGATCCTGACTGTCAGCCATAACCACTGTGTCCACCCCTTCAGGGACAGGGGTTGGGCAGATAGCCTTAGTCCCTTTTTTAAAAGACCACTGTACCATTCAATCATTCCCGCTGCCTGGGGGTGATATGGCACATGTAACATCCACTGAATGGACAACTGAGAAGCCCACTTCTGTACTTCATGTCCAGTAAGCAGGTCCCATTATCACTCTCTATGACCAAGGGCTGACCATACATGGCCATAAGGCTATTCAACACCTTACTAGTGCTTACCTGCAGGGCCATACAAACAGACCTGTAGCCGTATCAACAGCTCTAAAAATGTACCTGAAATTCTCTGATGTGGGAAGTGATCCCACAAAATCCACTTGCCATCGGGTCAGGGACATCCTTCCTCGAGTTATCTGCCTATCAGTATGCAGCACCTGTTGGGGGTGTGGACTCTCTAGAGTACATATTGGACAAATGTGACACGCGTTTACTACATCTTCCCATTCTATAGGTAGGGCCCACCTCTGTGCACCATCTACATGGTTTTGCTGCCAGCATGCTGCTTCTGTCATTGTAACCATTGGGCTACTTCAGCTGCTGGAGCTCTCTCCAGCCATCTCGCCTTAGCCAGTGCATCAGCTTCATCATTGCCCAGACTGAGGAGAAGTGTCCTGTGACATGGAAAAGACTTACTTTCTTTTTCTGCCCTAATTCCTGCCACACAGCTTCTCCCCACAAGGGCTGGTGACCTACCAACCACCACTGATACTTCTAAGTAGAGATCAAAGGGTAAGACCTGCACATATGACCCACTCATGTTGTTCCAAATGACCTAGCAGCTTTGAAGCTGCCTGGGTTAAATCTGCAAGAGAATCAGAGGTTAGTAAGACATCATCATTTTAACCATGCTGGGCTTAGTCCACCTGGCTATGTCCCCAGCCACTAAACCATGACAGATGGTTGGGCTCTGCAGATAGCTTTGGGGCAACACTTGAAAAGTCCAGTGCCTTCCTTCCCAGGTGAAGGCAAATTGATCTTGGCTATCAGCCAAGATTGTGATAGAGAAAAAATCATTTGCAAGGTCCAGTACATAATGATAAGTTCCCAGCTGAGTCATCAGCTGATCAATCAAGTCATGAACCAAAGGCACAGCTGCATGCAAAGGAGGCACTGCTTTGTTCTGTTCCCAACAGCCCATAGTCATCCTCCAGGTATCATCTGGCTTTTTCACTGGCCATACAGGGCCATTAAAGGGACTATGTGTGGGATGAATGATGCCAACTTTTTCTAACCCCAAGACAGTGGCACCTATCTCCGCATGTCCTCCCAGCAGGCAATGCTGTTTCACATTGACTGCACATCTTAGCTTGGGTAATACCTGTGGATCATGTTTAGCATGTCCCTGTAACACAGGCTTCACTGTCCATATGTGTAGCTGGAATTCTCCATTGTTTGCAGGTGTAGCCCATAAAGTGCATCTATACCCAAGATGTATTCAGCTACTGGGGTTACATACACAGTATATACCTGAGGGGCAATCATCCAATGCTCAGTGGCAAAGACACAGCTTTGACTGTAGTAGAATGTCCTCCATAGCCATCAACATTCATTGTGGTCCCCAGAAACTTATCTGGGTTGCCATGTATTCTGCGCCAGTATCCACCAATGCTAACATTCACTGTACATTTATCTCAGACCAATGTATTGCCAGTTCAACATGAGGCCTCTCTGGTCCTCATCTGCCCCTAAAAGACAAGCATTTTGGCCTGGTCCCTAGCCAAAAGAGAACAGTCCATCCACCTCCACAGAAGTAGCCATAAAATCCTTCAAATACACTGGGTGGACGTTGTTATGTGCCTCTTGGGGAAGTATGGTATAACACTGTTCGGGGTACAATTGTTACCACAAGGCAAACAAGTCCACATTTGGTTGCCAGTCACTTTTTTCCCTATCAGCTCCTACCATAAGCAAGTCAAAGCACATCTGCACAGGATGGTCTTGCTCAGTCCCATCAGGGTAAAATCCCAAGCATTTCTTGGGGGTTTAGTCTTAACCACCTTTGCTTGTCTCCTCCCCTCTGCCTCACCCAGATTGTCCATCATGGTAGTTACTTCATGTATAGGATGACTAATGTATGGAGCCAGTATGGCCATAAGTGACCCAAAGGATGTCAATGGAGCATTTTTCAGCACTATGTCTCTCATGCTGCCAGCAAAATATTCATCGTCTGGGCCATGGGTGTTCACATTAAACATGGTCTGCCACATCCCCAGCTCCCAAATTATTTGAACCAGCTTGGCACACATTTGCCACCTACTCACAGTTTCAGGCAGTTCTCCAGCGTTCATCCACACGGTCTGGACAGCTGCATTCACCCATTCCATCAAGGAGTGGTTACCCTGTCCCTGTGCATATCTGTGGCTGCTCTGTAACCACTGCCACAGGGACGTGTGCACGGTGATGGAAGCCAACTTTTCCATCTCCTCACGAGAGCACATTATGCCATCCACTCTAGATCCCACAGCTGCAAAAGCCAAGCAGCTAGGTGTTCGCTTTGTTTCTGGCAAAACTGTTTCCCCAAGTCCACCAAGTCAGCTTGAGCATAAGGGACATAAGTTGTGAATTGGGTCTCTTGTGGGTTGCCTACTGGCTGTCCACCTTGTCCTATGGCTGTTCATGCTTTAGTTTCTGATGGACTACAGGTCGTGCCAGGGCATGCACAGTCTCCCCCAACTCACCATCGGGTTTGCCATCATGCCCAGTGTCGAAAAGCAGGAGTGACCTGTTGCTGTACTTCAGCCTCCAGAACAAGTACCCACGCTTCCAACAAGTCTGCTTTCTGCTGCAAATCTTGAAGCTGCACCTCTTCATAGAGTGCCCAGTCCATGTTGACTCATAGTATAGTGAGCAACAGCCAGACCCTGGGCAACAGGAAAGCGGCTGCCAGGTGCCACACTCGAGAGTAGCCACATTTTCTTCCCCCGCCCAAAGGGCTAGTGGCTCCCTTACCTGCTTAGAATCCTGCCTACCACACTAACTGTTGGGCTTGGTCACAGACCCCTCTGCCCCATCCTGTGCAGGTCGCATGGGTCAGGTAGTTGAAAAAGATTCTGGTGGCTGATAACAAGATGGACATGCTTTATTCTGAGGTGAGCTCTGCTGCCAGCGGTTCAGAGGGGCTGCCTTTTTATTTTATTTTTTAAAGAAAATGTAATTTTATTAGTATTATAATATTATTTTTTACATTCTAGGATGTTGTTGTGGAGCAGTTGGGAGGGAGGGGGAGAGGGGAAAGAGGAAGAAACTGGGATAAAATAAGGAGGAGGGGAGAGATTGAGGCCTGTGGCACCCCCTCATTCCCACAGGGGAAACCAGGGGGATTTCAGTGGTGGCTTAGTCATTGCCGGGCTGGGTACAGATGTCAGGGTGGTGTGGCAAGAGCCCTCACTCCCCACCATCCCAGCTTGGGAACCCAGGGTCCTTCTTGCTATGGCTTGGTGGTCATCACTAGGCTGGTTGCACATGTCGGGGGCATGGCCAAGGCCCAAGGCCCCCCACCACCCAGGCTGGGAGAGCCTGAGGCACTTCCTGTGGCAGCTTGGTGGTCGCTTCTGGACTGGCTGTGCTTGTCAGGGGGTCATGGCTGAAACCCTCGTCCCCCACCCTTGGGATTGGTTGCGGGTGTTGGGGGGGCATTGCTGAGGCCCATGGCTCTCCCCTCTTTCTGGCTAGGTAGCCCAGGGAACTTCCAGTCCTTCTAGCCATTGTAGATGTTCTTTGGTGAAATGCAACCTTTACTAGTTAATATGAAACTTTGTCTCTGGTCACAGGTACTTTGTTTTTTCTTTCATTTCTGTGTTGTATTATTTGCTGTTCCCACCATTTAAACTCTGCACTGGAACTAATTTGTTGTCCTTCATTTACTTCTAAAATGGGGGAACTTCCCGTGGCGACCAGCACTTGAGCTCTGTGGTTGAGCTAAATTGTTGCTTTGCTGCTGATTCCCTGGGAAGGCTTTTTGTGCAGCTCAGGGTTTAATGGTTGACCTTATAGGTACTTCTGGCTTTCATGTGATCCAGTGCACCTGGGTTGTGTAGAATCTCTGATCTGGGCCTGAGTCTTCATCAAACTGCTCCCCATGCAATTCTGCATTCCTGACCAGTCTCCTCTGAGTGGTCCTGTGCTGATTGGGGGGCAGGTCAGCTGTCCTTGCTGTGTCCCAGTGTTCCCCTGATGGGCCCGTGCTCCAAACACTTCCCATGCGACGGGCCCTGCTTCAGTCCCTTGTGATGACTCACCGGCCTCTGAATGGCTCCTTTTTTTGAGTTGTTCTGGCTCCTCGCTCCTGCGTGGGTCCATAGGATCCCTATTAGTGGTCTTGCTGGCCTGGGGGCCACCAAGGCCCTTTTCTCCCCTGCCACCTCCTGGCAACTTCATCCAAAGGGCACAGCCTCAGCTTTTGTTGTCTCCTGCTCTGTGCACTCAGCAGCTCCAGCCCTGGACACGGCTGGGGCTCAAAATGGTCAGAGCAATTCTTTCTTTCTCTCATCATGGCTTCTTCCACATTCATGCACTCCATAGGTCACTCTTCCTCTTTCCCTGAGCTCCAGCAGCCCCAGCTTGGCTGATGTTACATTTTTATAGTTGTAAATTGGTTGATTTGTGGGAGAGAGTGATGCTGGGGACCATCTATTCCACTATCTTGACCAGAAGCCCAGAGCTGCTGCCTTTTATACAAAAGTACACAATAGTGGCAACGAGCCAAGGGGTATACGGTTGCACATGAGCACTAACACTAACTCTTACGTAACTTGTTTACAACGGATGTGCTGAATCATACCCAGCTGGATATGAGGCGAGAGGGCCCGACTAAACTAAGTCCATTTTCCTCACACTTATAAACAACAGAAATTTATTTCTCACAGTCTGGAAGGCCAGGACACCCAAGATCAAGGCAATGTCATATTCAGGGTTTGGTGAGGGCCTGCTGTTTACTTCACAGACAGCAGCTTTTCACTGTGTCGTCACATGGTGGATAGGGTAAACAAGCTCCCGGGTGCCTTTTTATAAGGTTACTAACCTCTTTCATCACCTTCCAAAGGCCCCACTCCTATTACCATCATCTTGGAGGTTAGGATTTTAACATGTGAATTCGGGGGATGCAAACATACGAGGGAGCTTCAAAACATTTGTGGAAAATAAATTAAAAGACAATACGAGTCCTTCCATGACCTTTTTGAAGACCCTTTGTACAGATCATAGCAGGGAGAAAGGCGAGGCAGGAACTCTGAGATGTGCATGCTGACATGTAGGGAAGGTCCTGGAAGATGGTCACTCCTGCTTCTTAGACTTCCTGTCACCCCACCCCAGCTACATCCCCCACCTAAGTCCACCAATGACTAATCGTAAATCACCAATGTGTGCTCATCTGGTGTTGTCCTCAAGCCTATGTGAAGCTTGGGACCACATTCTCAATCTCACAGTTGATTCAGTGTTGGTTGTTGTTTATTTTTCCCCCCGTGTTTCTAGGTGTAATTGACTAATTTGAACTTTAAAAATAAACTGAAAAGATTCCCTTCACTGGTGAGAGTGAGTTAATGAGGAATAAAATGACTGCTTAGCCAACAAGGACACCTTTCTTTACATCAGCAACCAATTATTTACATCACATATGTAAATTTTTCTGGGTGAAGTTTCAATTTAAATGTACTAACATCATTACTTAAAGAACTCTACGATAACTCCTTTTAGAAACTGAAGAAATATTTCTCAAATGTTGCTACTTACCTTTTAAACTATAGTTTATAAGATATTAGTCTCACATACTTTCTTAAAGAGGGAACTTCTGTAATCAGCACTTGCATCAGCTCAGCAGAAGCTATTGGCCCGTGTTGTGCAAGAGCAGCTGGTGCAATGGGACTGTCTGCCTTAGGGAAATGTTCTCTTCACTGTCCAATAGAGTAGACAGTAGCCACGTGGCTACTGAACATTTGAAATGTGGCTAGTGTAACTGAGGAATTTAACTCGAAATTTCACTTAATTTTAATTAATTTAAATTTAAATAGCATATGCTGCTTGTGGCTGTCACTTTGGACAGCCTGATTCTAGATTCGCAAAGATTCTTAGGTGAGAGGGAGGACATGGGAGAAGGCGACTTCCTAAAGCTATCTTGGTGCACTCTTGATGTAAAAAACAATGTTCATAAAAACAATGTTTACCAAATTACTTAGCCTAGAGAGGAGGCTTTTCAGTCAGGCATTCCCTGATCACCCAATATAATTGTGACTCTCTATACCCCAACACTATCCTGCTTGCCTGCTTTATCACCATCTGACAGATGATGAATTGTAGTTATTTGTTTATTACCTGTCTTCCCTCAATAAGCTCCATGAAGACAGGCATTTTTTCTACTTTTTTTTAGTTATGTATATGTATGCGCACACATATGCACACACACACACATAACAAATGAATGACTGTGCCCACAGAGTACAGCTCACATTCCTGTGCATGACAGGTACCTGGATAACTACTGACCTAACTGCCTCAGTTAAGGATAGTCTGTGGCCTCAGAAAATTGTACCGGATCAATTGTTGAGTGGATCTACCATGTTTTGAATGTCTCTGGGACCCAAGAAAGGATTATTTTTTAAATTTGGACTTTTGGAAATAGAGAATTAGTTGAAAGACAAAAACACTGTAGTTGTACTCTTATTGAACAGCTGCTATAGATGCATTACATAGAAACTTATAGGCTACAATAGAGCAAATTATATTCTGCATCAAACAGCTATGACCTTATTTATTCAACTCAGTTCTTTCTCCCTAAGGCAAAGGGATCCAAATGTGCATTAGGACCCACCGTGAAGCTTCCTAAAAATGTGCTTTTTGGCTCTACATCCAAGATCTCCATAATTTCAGGGGTCGGGCCCAGACATGCAGAGTTCTATGAAGCCAGAAGTGAAAAAATCTGCCCTAAATGGAAAAACTCTTCTTCTCAAATGACAGCTGAGGGTCCCGGACTTGGTCTTCTTTTTTGCAAACTTGAATTCTTTTCCCATCTCCCAAGATATTCTATGGCCCCCATTGCCTCATACCATAATATCATGAC
Source organism: Cynocephalus volans (assembly GCF_027409185.1). NCBI lineage: Eukaryota > Metazoa > Chordata > Mammalia > Dermoptera > Cynocephalidae > Cynocephalus > Cynocephalus volans. Next base: position 62,348,740 of record NC_084475.1, on the reverse strand, counting down.
ACGAATTTTCTGGGTTTGAGCACTGGCGTCCCACCCACCTGTGCCAGATTGGCCTTTCCTCACACTTCTCTATTTGTGACACCTTCCATATCTACCATTGGGCAGCTCTTTCTCTTCACCAGTCTGTCCATGATAGTTCTGGGATCCTTTCTCTAAGTCAGTGGTTCTCAAAATTTAAGTGCACAAGAATCACCTGGGGAGCTTATTGAGCCAGTTTCCTGGGTTCCACCCCCAGGGATTCTGAATCAGCAGAATGAGATGGAACCCATGACTTTGCATTTCTAACAAACTCAATGGTCAAGCCAGTGCTCTGAGGCCCATGCTTTGAGAACCACTGTTCTGAAGCAGTGCTTCTCTCTCACTTTGGGTGCACCAGATCACCTGAGGATCCTCTTAAAGTGTAGTTCTGACTCAGTACATCTGGAGTGGGACCTGAAATTCTGCATATCTAATTAGGGCTCAGGTAACGTCTGATGCTGCTTGTCTGGAGACCACCCTCTGAATATCCAGGATTTAAGATCTTCACCACGGTCACCTGGCAGCATGGTGAATGGAACTCGTTACATCTTTCTGCTCTGTCACTATTGCTGGTTGCATTATGTCCCCTCAAGAGATATGCTAAAATCCTAACCCCCAGTACCTGTGAATGTGACCTTATTTAGAAATAGGGTCTTTATAGATGTAACCAAGTTAAATGAGGTTATACTCAATTAGGGTGGGCCCTAATCCAATGATGAGGGTTCTTATAAAAATAGGGAAATTTGGACACAGACACACAGAGGAGAACATCATGTGAAGACAGAGGCAGAGATGGAGTGATGCATGTACAAGTCAAGGAATGCCAAGGGTTGCCAGAAGTCCCCAGAAGCTAGGGAGAGGCCAGGAAGGGTCATCCCCTAGAGTCTTCAGAGACAATATGGCCCTGTTGACACTTTGATTTTGGACTTCTGGCCTACAGAACTGGGAGAGAATGAGTTCTATTGTTTTAAGCCTTCCAGTTCTGTGATAATTTGTTACAGCATCCCTAGGAAACTAATAGTCAGTCACCTTGGTTCATGTGATTCAGACTACCTACTGACCTGACCAACCTTGTGGCCAGTGGTAGCCTCAAATTGATCATGACACTTTCCCACAATCAGTTTTCTGTTTGCTGATCTTTCTCTCCACAATTGAGAAGACACATCTTCCTGATGTTGCTTTGAGTGGAAAGAAAAACTTAGTTCCTGAGAAAAGCCCGTGACTCACAGATAGTACCCCTGGTAGTAATCAGCTGTGGTTCTATAATCTCTTAGTGCTTCCACCCACCTCTCAAATGTTTTCTTTGCTAAATCAAGATTTAAAACCACAATGGAAAGACCCATAAAGGAAGGCACTCCCAGAACCAGTCTCATCTCATTCCCACATCATGCCTCCCTGACTACACCTTAGCTAGGAAACCTCAGTCAAGTTGCTGAACCTCTGCCTCCATTTCCTCGACTGTAAAATGGAGATATAATAACAGTATATTTCAGTGGTTCGCTAACATTTTTTTCTGAAGGAAGGAAGGGCCAGATAGTAAATATTTTAGACTTTTTATCAGGTCAAAATCCAGGAAAAATTTTTTTAAAAAAGTTAAAACCTCTTTTGGTACACATCAAAAGCTGTATGTGTGTGAAGGTTAATACTAGGTGTCAACTTGATTAGATGAAGGAATGCTGAGAAACCTGGTAAAGCTATCTTTTTAGGTGTGTACGTGAGGGTGTTTCCAGCAGAGAGCCCGAGTGGACTGAGTGGGAAAGACCCGCCCTCAGTGTAGGTGGGAACCATCCAGTCTGCTGAGGGTCTGGAGAGAACAAAAGACAGAGAAAAGAGGTGAAGCTCTCTCTCGATCTGCTGGAGCTGGGATACACTCTTCTCTCCTGTCCGTGGACATCGGAGCTCGAGACTCTTCAGCTTTTGGGTTCCAGGACTTACACAAAGGACACCATCAGCTTCCCTGGTTTTGAGGCCTTTGGACTTGGACTGAACCACGCTACCAGCATCCAGTTTGCAGACGGCCTATCGTGGGATTCTCTTCACAATCGTGTGAGTTAATTCCCCTCATAAATCCCTCTCATTGTATAACATATCCTATTGATTCTGTCTCTCTGGAGAATGCTGATTAATAAAATGTGACTTCAGAAATATCTCACAGACTTTTAAAAATCTCTGAAAGCTTTTGTTTATTTGTCAGTGAATTGAATAGGGAATATCTATATATGTCATATGTGATTTATATGATATAAGAATTAGACTATGATAAAATACAGTAGTAAAATAAAAATAACCATAATTTAATCATTTAAAAAATAGCATTTCAGAAGATAGTTTTTAATTCTTCCTACAGTGACTTAGGACACGTCTTAGACATTAATTTTCACTGAAATATAAATACATCCATAGCAACAGTTAGAAATCCATCCTTGGATATTGGATAACAAAGAATGTACAGTATTTAAGAAGTTCTGTTTTCTTGTAACCAAGACAGATAATGAAAATCCAGGGGCACAGGCTGAAGACAATTAAGTTTCCAAGTCTTGAACTCAGTGACTGAGTACAACAAGGAGAAACAGAGCGTGAAGGAATGAGTAGATGACTTGAGTCAGACAAATCTGGCTCACAGTAAGCACCGGGTCTCGAAAGCCATATGCCATGTGACCGAACAGTCAATCCCTCTGAGGCTCAATTTACTTAAATCTAACGCTAGACAAATAATATCTACCCTTTATTCTCCCTGGGAAGATTAAATTAGATTCAGTATATAAAAATGCTGGGTAAAATGTTAAATACAATGTGAACCTTAAATCTCCTACCAAAAAATATATTTAAAGTCAATTCAAGAAACTATTATTGCACTATTTGCCACTTAAATTTTTAAAACCATAACGAAACCTAATCGACTACAACATATTTACATATTTAAGAAGTGAGTTACTGGTTTATTTTAAGAGAGACAATCTTCATTCTACTATAAATACAAGTACTATCAGGATGAGTTCCCACCTGTTACACAAAGAAAAAGTTAGCATGTCAATTTCTATTGATTACCAGCAAAATATTTTAGCACCAAAGTGGGTGTACCATACTTGTAAATTATATAGTCTAATAAATAACTTATTGAATTTTAGTTATAATAGTGTGCCAGGCACTATGTTAAGTGTGTGTATTTTTATGCACACACACACACACACCAATGGTTGATATAGGGTGTCAACTTGACTGAACTAAGGAATAGACAGATAGCTGTAAAGCACCAGATCCAACTTCAGTCATTGCCTTAATTATTCTCAGTGCTTCAGTAGGTACTAAGCCTGTCCCTCTTCTGCTAAAAGAGAAACCCCGGTGGTCTGGCATTTGATTAGAATGATTGGACTGTCCCAGGTGTGTCTTTGAGGGTGCTGGCATGTGAGATTGGCCCGGTGGACTGACTAGGGAAGATCCCCCCTCAATGTGGGTGGGCACCATACAATCAGCTGGGCACCCAGAGGGAACACAAAGATGGAGGAAGGGTGAATTCTTGCTCTCTTTTCTGGAGCCGGAAAGCTCTTCTTCTGGCCCTGTACGTCAGAACTCCAGGTTCTCCAGATTTTGGACTCTGGGATTCAAACCAGTTGCGTGTGGCCTCAGAATGATAGTTACACCATTGACTTCCTTGGTTCTGAGGCTTCCAGACTTGGATTGAGCTAAGCAACCAGCTTCCCTGGCTCTCCAGCTTGCAGATGGCCTATCGTGAGGCTTCTCAGCACCCATAATCGAGTGAGCCAATTCTCATAATAAATCCCTTCTCATGTATCTCTCTATATACGAGTCTACTTCAAAAAGTTTGTGGAAAAATACAATTCAAAAGTAATACGAATATTTTCATGAACTTTTTGAAGACACCTCATATATCTGATTTGTTCTGTTTCTCTGGAGAACCCTGACTTAAACACACTCTGAAAAAATATAATTTATTCCCCACCACAATGCTGTGAAGTTGGATCTATTACTTTACAGAAAAGGAAACTAGGTTTTAAAGGGATGAGTACGTTACCCAAGGTCTCTTAGGTAGTAACTCCAACTCCAGTATGTATTCATATTATTTTTGAAAAACTATTTAACATACCTTTGACCATACATCATTATGGCTTAGTTATTATTTTAAAGATTTTTCCCTTCAGTTAATCACCCATCTATGTTATCTTCTTTTAAAATATCCTCTGATATTTGTGAGGGTTTTATCCTCAAGACTTTCTGCAATACCCAAACACCAATATCATGTATATTTTCCCATAGACACATAAAGGGCAGGTCCTTCCACACTGCAAGCCTGTTTAGAGGCCGGTACCCATTAGGGAGCTAAACTTCCACAGCCCTGCACTCCAGCCTCCCAGCATGTGTGTACAACTCAAATTTGTGCCTTGGTGAAATCACACACATGTTAAAGGCAGCTCTCAAATCATCAAAGCCAGAAAGGTTAAATACCTAATCACTTCAACACTGCATGTTTTTAGGAGAGCTAACAATTTTCCCATCAGAATATGTAAAGCTAGGGCCATTCATATCTAAAGCCAAAATGTTTCATTATTTTAGTTATACTAAGTTTTCATTGGTATTGTCAGGTCTAGGGCTCAGACCCTTCAAACCCATTGTACAGCCTGGGTCATCAGACCCCTCACGTGCCAGGCTGGGTCATAGACCCCTCACACATGGGTTCATGCTCTACATAATTGGAAAAGATCCTGGGAGCCATTGGCAGATGACATGAGCTCAGTCCTCAGTAGCAGCAGAAGCAGCAGCAGCAGTGGCCTCTCAGGACATCCCGGGGGCACTGCCAGCTACAGCCTCCAGCAGCAGTAATGGCCTCCCCATGGCACCCCCACCCACCTACCCCCGGGCATCCCAGGGGTGGGGAGTGCTGTGGATCAGAGCCACTTATCCTTTAGGTTAAGTCCATAACCCAGGACACCTGGATGCTCACACACATCTACATCAGACAATAGCCAAGGAACACCTGGGTGCACGTGTATATTTATGTCAAATGCTTGGCAAGATTCTGAACATCTGAGGGGCCCTGACCATTTTCCTATATTCTCCCAACAGAATATTTCTTATATTCAATGGAATTTTTTAACACTTTTACTCTCTGAAAGGGAAGGAACCTCGGTTCAGGAAGAGAAGAGCTGAGAAGGAGAATACACATCCCTCTTTTGTGCATTCCCTAGCATCCTTCACACAATCCAGCTCAAGATAGTATCCTGTCTCCATTTCTTAAATAAGTTTAATCATTTATTCTCTACAGCATTCTTCCCATGGGTCTTCAAACATGCACAGCCTCCTAAGTGTGTGAGAAAAAAACTTCTCTTGATAGCAGTAGCCACAATTTCCCTGGAATAGGATTTTTTTTACCATTCCCAAGCAGTCATTATGGGGTTACCTGCCAACATTCTCAATGGTAGCTGTTTCAAATAACATTAAACACCATTTCATGAGTAGCTGCTCCTTATCTGGCATTGCACCAAGTGGGGGTGGGCATGGGAATGTAAAGATTTCTGTGTTCAGAAAGTTTGAAATGTGATGAAGAGGCAGAAATATAATCACTATAGGTTACGGTAAATGTACAGCCTGAAATGAGAAGAAGATACAAGAAGGAGGCAGAGGACAGCAGTGGGACACAGAGGGTTTAAGGAAGCAGAAAGTGGTTAACAATTGGCAGAAATGCCAGGAAGATGAGGTCTGAAAAGCATGCCATGCTTGGCTGTGAACGGAAGGACAGAGATAAGGCAACAGCTGGAGAAAAGGCACAGTCAAGGGAGAGGGCCTGTTAGCTGCATCTCAGCATGCCTTGAGGGCAATAAATTCAATTGCTTTAATAGGAAGATTATCCCCCATGGGTGACAGCTGCCATGGAAAATGTAATGGTGATGGATGGGTATCTGCACAGTTACAGATGTAATTAAATTAAGTTGGAGGAGAAAACATCCTCTAGAACACAGGCTGGAATTTTAGATTAATGTAAAGACTAGCCAATGTTGTTTGTTTAATGATTACCAACTTCCAGAATTCTAAAGCAATTTTTAAATTCAGCATTTGAAAAACAATTATGTATGTAATAGTACTGTTCAATCACTTGAGTAGGCAGAAATTCAAATCCTAACTTGACTACTTGCTAGAAGGGTAACATTTGAATTATCTGTGTTTCAGTTTCGTCATCTGTAAAATGGAGATATAACAAGTAATACTCCCATCACAGTTTTTCAGGAGGAAAAAATGAGTTAATTTACGTAAGGTGTTTAGAATAGTGACTAGCAATAGTAAACCCTCCATACAGTTAACTATGATCATAATCATCGGCATTATTATAGTTATTAGTACTATTTGGTCTTGCCTTGATCACAGTTCTCATAAACGTAAGGTAATATATTTACTTCATTTACAGATAAGGCAAATTGGCTACAAGTAAGTGATTTGCTTTGAGCCCTACCCTGAACCAGAACAAATCTCCCAAATCTTCACTCATACACAGTCTAGTCTCTGTTAAATATAAGCAAGCCTTTATACAAGGGCACTACAATTGTAAAACAGTCTAGAATTATGTTTAAATAAGAGCTGAAGTGATTAAAAATATATGTTTAGGGTCAAGTTCTTCTGTTTATGATACCCGCACTGGGTCACAAGGTCTACAAAAGTTAAAGCAAATCTATTTCTGGAGAAAAAAATAATAACAGTAAAAGAAATTAAAAGCAAGAAATGATGATATGTAGTTGTAGGGAAAATATAGGGAAATAGTCAGGGTCCCTTAGGGGTTCAAAGTCTTGCCGAGCATTTGATGTAAATATGCACGTGCACCCAGGTGTTCCTTGGTTATCGTCTGATGTAATTGTGCATGTGCACCCAGGTGTTCCTGGGTTGTCTGACTCACATCCATGTGTCCTGCGTTATCGGACTTGAGTATAAAGGATGAATGGCTCTAATCCACAGTGACCCCACCCTTGGGATGCCCCAGGAGGCCACTAGGGTGGCTGCAGCTAGCTACCTGAGCTTGCATCTGAGTAAAGCCTATTAATTTTTACCCATGGCTCCCGGGATCTTTTTACTACTACTTCGCTCGTGGACCTGCAGGTAAGGGGTTGTGACCCAGTCTGTACAATGGGTTTGAAGGGTCTGTGGGCCCTAGCCCTAGCAATGTAGTAGTAAAATGTCCAAATTGATGTCATTCATAAGCAGCCCTAAGCCTATGAGCCCTTGAGAGAGCCATGGTATGAGTACAAACAGAACTGCAAATCAGTACTAAGGCTTTATGGAGGAACCACATCAAGGAAGCCACGTTCATGATTTTCCACTTTGCAGAAGAGTCACAACACTCCTATCCATTCCTGAAATGCTGGCACTTGGTAGCTTGCATGGCACAAAATTAGCCTGTGACACATGCCCTTTTGTTGAACTGAGTGGAAAAGTAAGTAAAAAAGCTGAAAATAATCTGAACCCCCCCTTTGAAAACTGACAGGAGTATAACATACATTACAATATAGAAAATGAAGTGGAAACATTAAAAGATTCATAATCTACGACAATGGAGAAGATGATTCTAAAAAGATAAAATTGAAATCAGTTATATTAAGAGTTGGGATACAACAAATAATTGCCATTTGGAAAGTAGATTTATTTTTTATGCCGTGCATAAACTAAAATAAGACAGGAATAGTTAAGTTTTCCAAAGGTCAAATGGGAAAAAATATAGGGAGGGGGAATGAAAAGGGACAGGGAACAACACTCACAAGGAGGGGGGTCCTAAGCAAACTACAGTCACAGTTAATTCATTCGTAAATGTCAAATTCTCCTCATTTCAAGAGCTTTTAAGGTCATCAGTGTAGATAGCATAATATAACAAGTTTTATTTATAATTATGACTTAGTTCTTGATAAATGGTTAAATTGTATTTAATGTTTAATTTTAAAAGTCAGGAAAATAGATACTATATTTTATAACAATATTTTTAAAATCTTTATTTATTTTTTTTTTTGTTTATATTCCTATGATGGAAGTTTGTCAGTTGTATAGAAAATGCACCTGTATAGCACGGGGTCCTGAGGCATGGGGTGGGGACCGGAGCTTCCCCCTACAAACAGGCACACCACCAGCACCAAGGCACATGCCAAAAACGTCACCTCCATGTGGGTGGCCCACCACAGCCACCACAACAACCACAGCCACCGCGAAAGCAGCTAGATGCCACAATCACCACGCAGATGGTCCACCAGCCACTGAAGTGCATTGATACAAGGAGAGTCACCAGCAGAGATAAAGAAAAGAAGAGGATGTCTCTCTCCACAAAGCCCATTCCAGAGTGACAGAAGAAGCATCTGCTCTATGATAATATTGGGGGACCTGATCACATCTCTCAGCATTGGACAGATCATCTAGGCAACAGATCAACAGAGTAACCATTACTCTTTCAGAAGGAGAGAAGAAATCTAGAGTAATTAGAGGGGGAGGGGGAAGCAAGAAGGGGATGGGGAGAGATTGGACAAGGGACATAAAGAATAAGTACAATTTTTAACAATATTTATGCTAGTAATATTGATTTGATCAACATATGTCAACGTAGAAGCCCCAAAATATGTATAATCAATTACGATTCAATAAAAATTTTTTAAGAAGAACACTCACCTGTATAACTGATTCTTATTCTGAACATAATGGGATAATTGGTATCCCACCATAACAATTATAAAACTTAACAAAATGTATGAATTAACTGTTTGGGGGCACCGGACAAGAGGCAGTGCATGTCTGTGGTCCCCGGGAAAAGGAGAACATGTCAGGTGAGCTAGGGGCACTTTTCAAACTGTGACACAGGGAAGTAAATCCCAAACAGAGAGTAGCAGTCTTGCTGGGTAGAAGAAACAGAGATCAGAGTCCAAGGCTGCTGAAGTGGCTGAAATTAGAAGAGAGCCATGGATCTCCAAATGTCTGCCTAGGTGTCTCTCACGTTTTTTGCAAAATACTAAACTGTACAATCCCAGGGCAAAAAAATTGGACACGGAAAAAGAAAAGATTAGTAAACTTGAAGATAGGTCAATAGAAACTCTCCAAACTAAGGCACAGAGAGAAAAAAAGACAGAAATGTAGATCCTTAGTGACTTGTGGACCAATTTATTATAATCCTAGAAAGAAAGGAGAGAGAGAGAGAGTTTGGTTCATCACGTTAACAAATATAATCTCAATAGATTCAGAAAAGTCTTCTGACAAAATTCTACACCCACTCATGATTAAAAACAAAAAACTCTCAGGAAACTAACAGAAGAAAATCTCTCGAATCTGACAGAGTATTTACAAAACACCTACTGCTAACCTCCTACTTTTTTTTTTTTTTTTAATTTTATTTTGTCGATATACATTGTAGCTGATTAATGCTCCCCATCACCAAAACCTCCCTCCCTTCTCCCTCCCCCCCTCCCCCCAACCATGTCCTTTCTGTTTGTTTGTTGTATCAACTTCAAATAATTGTGGTTGTTATATCTTCTTCCCCCCCCCCCCGGTTTGTGTGTGTATGTGTGTATGTGTGTGTGTGAATTTATATATTAATTTTTAGCTCCCACCAATAAGTGAGAACATGTGGTATTTCTCTTTCTGTGCCTGACTTGTTTCACTTAATATAATTCTCTCGAGGTCCATCCATGTTGTTGCAAATGGCAGTATTTCATTCGTTTTTATAGCTGAGTAGTATTCCATTGTGTAGATGTACCACATTTTCCGTATCCACTCATCTGATGATGGGCATTTGGGCTGGTTCCAACTCTTGGCTATTGTAAAGAGTGCTGCGATGAACATTGGGGAACAGGTATACCTTCGACTTGATGATTTCCATTCCTCTGGGTATATTCCCAACAGTGGGATGGCTGGATCGTATGGTAGATCTATTTGCAATTGTTTAAGGAACCTCCATACCATTTTCCATAGAGGCTGCACCATTTTGCAGTCCCACCAACAATGTATGAGAGTTCCTTTTTCTCCGCAGCCTCGCCAGCATTTATCGTTCATAGTCTTTTGGATTTTAGCCATCCTAACTGGGGTTAGATGGTATCTCAATGTGGTTTTGATTTGCATTTCCCAGATGCTGAGTGATGTTGAGCATTTTTTCATATGTCTGTTGGCCATTTGTATATCTTCCTTAGAGAAATGCCTATTTAGCTCTTTTGCCCATTTTTTAATTGGGTTGCTTGTTTTCTCCTTGTACAGTTGTTCGAGTTCCTTATATATTCTGGATATTAATCCTTTGTCAGATATATATTTTGCAAATATTTTCTCCCACTCTGTTGGTTGTCTTTTAACTCTGTTAATTGTTTCTTTTGCTGTGCAGAAGCTTTTTAGTTTGATATAATCCCATTTGTTTATTTTTCCTTTGGTTGCCCGTGCTTTTGGGGTCGTATTCATGAAGTCTGTGCCCAGTCCTATTTCCTGAAGTGTTTCTCCTATGTTTTCTTTAAGAAGTTTTATTGTTTCAGGGTGTATATTTAAATCCTTAATCCATTTTGAGTTGATTTTAGTATACGGCGAGAGGTATGGATCTAGTTTCATTCTCCTGCATATGGATATCCAGTTATCCCAGCACCATTTGCTGAAGAGGCAGTCCCTTCGCCACTGAATAGGCTTGGTGCCTTTGTCAAAGATCAGCTGACAGTAAGTGTGTGGGTTGATTTCTGGATTCTCTATTCTATTCCATTTGTCAGTGTGTCTGTTTTTATGCCAGTACCATACTGTTTTGGTTATTATAGCTTTGTAGTATAGCTTAAAGTCAGGTAGTGTTATGCCTCCAGCTTTAATTTTTTTGCTCAGCATTGCTTTGGCTATGCGTGGTCTTTTATTGTTCCATATAAATGTCTGGATAGTTTTTTCCATTTCTGAGAAAAATGTCATTGGAATTTTGATGGGGATTGCATTGAATTTGTATATCACTTTGGGAAGTATGGACATTTTCACTATGTTGATTCTTCCAATCCAAGAGCATGGGATATCTTTCCATCTTCTTGTATCCTCTCTAATTTCTCTCAGCAGTGGTTTGTAGTTCTCATTATAGAGATTTTTCACCTCCTTGGTTAACTCAATTCCTAAGTATTTTATTTTTTTGGTGGCTATTGTAAATGGGCAGGCTTTCTTGATTTCTCGTTCTGCATGTTCACTATTGGAGAAAAGAAATGCTACTGATTTTTGTGTGTTGATTTTGTATCCTGCTGCTGTGCTGAAATCATTGATCAATTCCAAGAGTTTTTTTGTAGAGGTTTTAGGCTGTTCGATATATAGGATCATGTCATCTGCAAACAGGGACAGTTTGACTTCATCTTTTCCAATCTGAATGCCCTTTATTTCCTTCTCTTCTCTGATTGCTCTGGCTAGTACTTCCAACACTATGTTGAATAGGAGTGGTGAGAGTGGGCATCCTTGTCTAGTGCCTGTTCTTAAAGGAAAAGCTTTCAGCTTTTCCCCATTCAGGATGATATTGGCTGTGGGTTCGGCATATATGGCTTTAATTATGTTGAGATACTTTCCCTCTATACCTAACTTATAGAGGGTCTTTGTCATGAATGAGTGCTGAACTTTATCAAATGCTTTTTCAGCATCTATAGAGATGATCATATGGTCCTTGTGTTTGAGTTTATTAATATGGTGTATCACATTTATTGATTTGCGTATGTTGAACCAACCTTGCATCCCTGGGATGAATCCCACTTGATCGTGATGAATAATTTTACGTATGTGTTGCTGTATTCTGTTTGCTAGTAATTTAGTGAGGATTTTTGCATCTATATTCATCAAGGATATTGGCTTGTAGTTTTCTTTTTTGGTTATATCTTTACCTGGTTTTGGTATCAGGATAATGTTTGCTTCATAGAATGAGTTTGGGAGATTTGCGTCCGTTTCAATCTTTTGAAATAGTTTGTAAAGAATCGGTGTCAATTCCTGTTTGAATGTTTGGTAAAATTCTGCTGAGAAAATTTGAACAGACCAATAACAATAAAGGAGATTGAAGCTGTTATCAGAAGGCTCCCAACAAAGAAAAGCCCAGGACCAGATGGATTCACAATTCTATTTTCTTTTTAAGTGGTTTTGACTTTTATAGAGAAAGGATTTACAAAAAGAAAAAGAAATTAATTAAGGCTCTTTATGGAGCCTTTTAGAAATGTGAGAAGAGATCACCCAGCCATATAAAGGCAAGTCTGAACCAATAAGATCATCAGTTAGGATTAATCAGGACTAGTCCCATTTTCTTCTAAATCTCTGTAGGATGGTGGGCTTCCTTACCTGGCTGCTCTCTGATCTGGGCACCTATTTTGCAGTTCTCTTCTGTTCTTCTTTGACTGAACTCTATTTGTCCTCTACTCAGTGCCACCCTCATCCCCTCATGCTATTCTGAGAGGACGTGTGCTGCTTCTCAGGGGCTCAGGCCGGCACACCCCTGGATTTGCCCTATCCCTCAGGCAGTACGATAGATACCACTAAAGCAGTCACCAGCTATATGGAATAAGACTTTTATACCAGCAATATAAAACAAATAACCATCTCCACAATGGCACTTAAAGTTATCTATGCAGTAAAGATTATTCCTAATGAGCAGATAAGAAACTATTACAAACTTGAAGCATGGACATTTAAATGTGATTATATTGAGCTAATAAACCTTAAAAATTAACAGACTAAATTTCAGTGTAGGGTTAGCTTGCATTGAGAGAGCTAAGTTTTAAGTATTTTGCTCTAGTGGTAAGTAGGAGTTTTCTTCTCTTCTTTTCAACCTGGTATCTAATGTGTACAGATGCAATTTAGCCATCTTGTTTTTATTACCACAGAGACCCAATCTTCACCTGCCCCCAATACCCTCAGCCAGAGACAGGGAAATCAGACTTTTCTGTCTGCACAATAGGCAACCACAAGCACTTGCCTGTGCCATCTCTGTCTCTGCTTCCTGCATTCATCTAGCAAAGTCTTATCTAGAAAACCAACCCAGATGCTCTTATCTGGATTTAGCCTTGAATTTTTGATCCATTACAGAGCTCTCCACTTCTGAATATACCTCTGTTCCCCACCTCATCCTCTTGCCCCTAATCCGCTCAGAATATCCTCTTCTATGACTCCTTCTCGACACAGAAAATGTATTAGACATTTTCCAGCTAGAGGTCTATGCTCTTTAACTTCATTTAAGATAATTCCTTTGTCTACCATGGCTCGACTCCTCTCCAACCTTGCCATGACCCCCAGTTCTGTCTTCTTGAGGCTTCTACACAATTTGACCGGCAACATACAGGGATCTACCTTCACACTGCTGGAGCAGGGGGTTTGCAGGACCTTGGTCACATTGTCATTTGAACCTTGATATTTACTTCATTTGATTCTCACATGGGAGGTAGGATGGAGAATAGTATGACTTTCACTTTAAAAATAAAGGAGCTGAGGCTCAGAGAAGATTTAGTACTTGTCCAACATCACACAGAAGTGAAATCAAGACTTGAACCCAGCTCTGCAGACTAAAAATTCCCTGCTTCCTGTAACTGTTTCTTTGTCCTGAGCATAATTAAAATTAAAATGTCTGGCTTTTTATGAAATTGTGAACTCCTTGAGGATGGAGACCATGTCTTTTCATCTTTAAATTCATTCCCTCCAAATATCCAATAAGGGCGCAACTACAACAAGGTCTTGCACAATATTTTCGATAAACAAACCATAATTCTGTGATAAGTATACACAAGCAACAGAGGGAAAACTAAAACCAAAGCATGAACAAAGAAGTACAAACGTTAACAACACTCACAGCTGATGACTTTCCTAGGAACAGCTTTTATAGTAAGTGTATATTTGAGATATGGAATGAATCGTGGCATTACAGAATATTAGAGACAGATCATAAAAATCTTTATGATCTTTTTATTCAATCCCCCTCAATTCAGAGAATAGAATTGTCTTAGAAGACAATATGGAATAAAAGAATGAGGTATAAGCCCTTTTTCTCAATCCCAGAAACTCATCATTCCAAGGACTCTTTCTGGTCATATTTCTTTTGAGACCAGCATTTCCTAACATTATTAAGCTATATAAATGTACAGTATGAGCTATGTTAATCTATTTAAACATCCAGTAAAAGTCAATAACTTTAAGATAAATTAACATTTAAGTGCTTAGATCATGTCTTTTAACTTTATATCTCTTTATTTTTCAACTTTCCTTATTCAAAAAGTGATTACAAAAGATGTTGCAGTTTTGCTTCTTAACTCTGTGGCTATTACACAACTGCAACGTCTTAAGTTCTTAAAGCCTAATTCATTTCTAAAAACCTCTTACCTTAGAACACCAAAAAGCAACACTGCTTTTCAAAGTAATCAGAATATAACACAAATAATTTTATCTAATGAGATCAATATAAAAGTGATCTTCTTTAGAAACGATTCATATTTGCAACCTAAACAATGTTCCCATCACTAAAAATCTGAACTTTATCTAAAAAATTACCATAGTAAATTGTTTTTTTATGGGCGACTCCTCTAAGCAGTTTAGAAAGTGAATTAAACTAAGAAAAGCAGTTTTCAGTAATCATAGACAATGACATGGAACAAGAATATGTAGAAATGAAAACTCTACGTGAATTTAAGTAAAATCATAACTGTATATAACAGTGATAACAGTTTTGAAATATATTGATGTGATTTTATCTTTGTATTTCTCATTATGGGACCTTCTTCCTAGCCTGCTAGAGCCATCCTTTTGCCTTAGGAGATTTGGGCTGTTGTAGTAAGAATGTGAAGAGATGGAATGAGTTCAAGCTCAGCATTCCCCCATCAAAGTAGGCCTTTTCAGTCCCTAGTTTTAAGAGTCAATTTTTGTCAGGAGTAGAAGGAATTTCTAAGTTCCCCACAGACTCCTTATTTAATAGCAAAACATGGAGAGGTAGGGATTGAGTTTTACAACAAGCCACAGGGAAAGAAAAGTTAGGATATGACAATAAGGGAAAACACCCCTGCGTGGGGAATCAATGGCGAGGTTTCTAGGATAGGAGGAAAGAGATATTCTGAAAAAGGAAGCATGGAAAAGTGGAATGGGGGAGAAAAAGCATATAGAATGGAAAGATCTACAGTAAAAGCCCCTGTTCTCTCTCCCCCGATTCCCTGCTGCAGGCATAAACCAAACCCCCAACAGGGCTGGGGCTTGGTGAGGATAGAAGATGCCTGGGTTGCAAAATGTATGTAGATACCCTATCAGTGTTGCAAGCCTAAAAGGGACGGTCTCCTTAAATCTTGTGACCTAGGCACCTCGCTGGCTTCATCATTTTCAGCCCTGCTACTAAGATGGAGTATTGTGATAGAAACATCCTAAGTGATGTGGAAGAATCGCAAGCCCCTAAGAAAGTAGTGTCCTACTTTCTTAGGCAGATACAGGAAGCCCTGCAAGCGCTTAGAATAGCACCACATTCAGGACAGCACCACATCCAACATGATGTGCAAAAGACAGGGAGGTGCCTGCAGAGATGATCTGAAATAATGTGCCTGATTCCCCACAGCTTGCTCCAGAAATTTCAGCATCACCTCCCAGGAGGGTGAGAAGATGCAGAAAGGATGAGAGACCAGCCGGGCCCAGGGATAGAAAAGAAGAATGTGAAGTCCAGGACAGAAGACAGGAGGCGATGGGACCTATAATCAGTAGCAGGTGGGACCAGTTTACCATCAGCAGGTTCAGTGAGGACAATCTCGTGTACAGACATCTGAGCAACAAAGCTCCTCACCAAGGGGCTACCAAGGAAGTAAATGACAACTCAGGGGGTGTACAGGTGTGAGATCCAGTTTTCACCACCTACAGATTGTGTGAACTTCCACATACACCAAACGGCCTTGAGGAGAAGGGCTGTAACTCAAAGGGACTGAACTGGAGGATATAGCTTTCCTTTTCATTGGCAGATTTTTGTCTTGGTTTTTTTTTTTCCCCTTGATAAACAATCGGATATGGTTTCATGAACAAGAATACATCAGCTATTCAAAATAAGTGAACAACCAAAAAACTACATTTCTATTTATGAATATTAGTGTGCTAAATTTTAACAGCTTTATTGAAGTGTAGCTAACATATTATGAACTGCATACATTTAAATTTTGTAAGTTTCAAGATAGACACCTGTAAGATCAGCACCACGGTCAAGACAATTAACATTTCTATCTCTCATACACTTTTGCAATCCCTCCCTTCACTCCTCCCCCCAGTCCATTGTCAGGCAGCTTCCTTTCTACCTTCTATCATTGTAGATTAGTTTCCCTTTTCTAGAATTTTGAATAAGTGGACTCATACAGTATACACTCTTTTTATCTGGCTTCTTACACTCAGCATAGTTATTTTGAATTTTATTCACATTATTGCCTGTATCATTAGTTCATTCCTTTTCATTGCTGAGTAATATTCCATCATATGGCTATGCCATGATTTGTTTCTCCATTCATCTGTTGATAAAAATTGGGGCTGTTTCTGGTTTCGGGCTATTACAAATAAAGTTGCATGTGAGAGTTCCAATTGCAGCACATTTTCACCAACACTTCAAGTAGTGATTCTTCTTAATTTTAGCTATCCTCAGAGGAGTGTAGTGGTATTTCATTGTGGTTTTAACATTTCCCTAATGACTAATAATTTTGAGCATCTTTTTATGTTCTTTCAGCTGTGTATCTTCTTTGGTGAAGTGTGTGTTCAAACCTTTTTGCCTATTTTTTTTATTGTGTTGTTTGTCTTTATATTAGTCCATTTTTGTGTTGCTATAACAGAATACCTGAAACTGGGTAATTTGTAAACAAAAGAGGTTTATTTGGTTCATGATTCTGGGACAGCTGCATCTGGCACAGGCCTCAGGGTGCTTCTACTCATGGCAGAAAGCAGCAGGCAGCCACATTGGGGATCAGATTTCGACATGAGCTTTAGGGGGGACACTACACCCAAACTCTATCAGTCTTCTTATTAGTGAGTTTTCAGAGTTCATATATTTGCAGGAGTCCTGTCTGGCTAGGCTACGGCCTGGAATCCTGCTCACAGCGCCAATTGTCTAGCTCTTAATCCTGTTCATGACGCCAATTGTAAGGCTAAGTGACCACACCAGTTGTCAGGCTCTTTTACCTGCTGGTAATCCTGCACTGACTGGGCTCATTGTCAAGCTAAGGCTGGGTCTGGAGCCCACAGACCCCTCAAGCCCATTCACAGACTGGGTCGCAAATCCTTCACATGCCAGGCTGGGTCCCCAGATCCCTTACATACAGGTTTATGAGCTAGGTAACTGGCCAAAAGGTCCTTGGAGCCATAGGTTGGAAAGCATGGCCATGCTGGGCAGACACCCAAGGCAGTCACCCACCACCTGCTTCACTAAAACTCCTCTCTCTCTCTCTCTCTTTCTCGAACTCAAGATAGCAATAAAACTAAAAGGATACATTGGCGTGCATGAGCACTAACTCCACACACACACACACACACACACACACACACACACACACATTTGCTTACAATGGATGTGTTAAAACCACACCCAACTGGACTCAAGTGAGGGCCCTGACCAAACTATTCTGTTTTCCCAACAAATCCTTTATTAGTTATATACTTTATAAATATTTTCTTCTAGACTACAGTTTGTCTTTTCATTCACTTAAAAGTATCTTTTTGAAGATCCAAAGTAGCTGAGAAATACTTTCTCAGATGTATAGGAAGGTATGTAAGAAGTATCTATAAAATATCTAATAAATCTCTGCCTAACCCAAGGTCACAGAGATTTTTCTCTTGTCTTTTCTTCTGGAATTTTTATAGTTTTAGGTTTTACATAGAGAATTAAAATTTGACTCTATTATATGTAAAAGAAAGTCAGTACTTGCAAACAAATACTGAACAATCACATGAAACAAGTTAACATAGCCTAATGGTTGAGAATTTAATATCTAGAGACAGACTAAGGTTCTAATCTCAGTTCAACATTTACTAGCCATGTGATCTTGGTCAAGACATTTAACGACTCTGATCCTATTTCCTCCTCTATAAAATTAGGATAAAAACAGTTCTCACCTCATAGGGTTGCTCTGAGGGGAAAGATAGCTCATAGAAAGCACCGTCAACTACATATAGCTAATAATCAATAGTATAATCATGTGAACTGGATGAAGAGAGTATCCAAGTCTCAGAAAGATTAAAAGATGCCTCTTGCATAGTCGAATGAACCAATTATACATTTGGACACATTTGCATTGGAATAGGACAGGGGTAGATTGAGGAATGATCATGTAAAAGGCAAGTGTCTGAGCCCAGGGTTTGGCTTTCTGAATGGAGCAGTGAAAGGAGAAGCCATTTAAGGAATGATGGTCAAAGTTTTAGCAGAGAAGTAGAAGCAAGGCAGTGGGCAGCTGGGAAAGAGTATGACAGAGGCTGAGAGGATGCCTAGGTGAGGAGTACAGTAGAGTACTACTGACTAATGCCTGAGTAAGCTGAGAGGACGAGGCAAATATGGGTGAAATTTTGCACAGTGCTCTGGAAGGAGACCCCAGCCTAGCTTTCAATAGCTTTTTGGTGCCTGTAAGATAAGAAGATTGGGTCACATAATCTCTAAGATCCTTTTCTGATCTAGCAGCCTGTAAAATTTCCATTCTGTGCTGTGGGGTTCGGAGAGAGAAGGGTGATCCCTAAAAATTCCAGATGATGAAAATAAAAAAGAAATCCGGATTAGTCAGTTTTTAGACAGGAATCAGAGCATAACTGTTTCCTTGGAAAGCAATCTGTGGCTGATGGAAGAGAAAAGGAGTAATGGAGTATTTTCCCAGAGACTGTACTGTCAGTGATTATCCCATGAGGTATTAGCATTCAAAAAGTGAGATCACCAAGGAAGTGAGAGGGAAAAAATACAGAAAAAAGATAAATGGATGGATGGACAGACGGACAGGAAAGTGTCTGAAGTCTGGGTTTTTGCCCATTGGACTTAATTTCTCTGAAGATCATTCTGAAAATAGTATGCTTCACCATTTTTCATGTGTGGTTGTTTTTTGATTTTTTTGTTTTTAATATTGAGCCAATCTGTAACTGCCATGAAATATATTTCAAGGCTTTAGCCTCCCAATTGCTGTTTTGGGGTATGAAAACAAACTTAAGCATTTATCCAAGGAAAACAAAACTGACATGTTCAAGTAATTTTAAAATTTCTTCCAAAGACAAGAGTATATTAACTCAGAGTTACTTGAACTATCTTGGCCTCTGACTTCTTCTACAGAAGTAGATAATTGACAGTCCACTATATATACATATTTCAGCAATGCAACCATCACTGATCGTTTATATTATTTTGGTTAAAATTTTGAGAGAGGAAAACTCATGCTGGGTTTCAGCCATTCATTCCACACATTTATGGGCACCTACCATGCCAAGTGCTATACTAGACATTTTATACATTCTCAGCTATACATTTTATTTAATCTTCCCAATAACTGTACACTTTTGGCAAAAGAAACTTTGTTTAAAAAGGGTAAAACTTGTCAAATTCTCACTGTTAGTAAGAGGAAGATCCATCTGGGAATCTGTAATCTACTTGAGTAAGCACGTACTTCAGTAATAATACCCTAAGGTAAGCGACATCACAGGCATACATTAGCCCAGGGTGGCTCATTTAAAGAATGAATAGAACTTTGACAGGTAAATACCGGTCTGTGAGAAGAGGAGGAGGTAGAAGAGAAATTCAGAGTAGAGGGGAAAAGTTTCACAGAGGCACAATGGCCAGAGAATGAAAGTTGTTGTAATTTCAGTGGGGGACAGGGCAGTCAGAGATGTCAGCAGGTGTCTTCCCTCCCTTCCCTCCTGTCCCACCCCAGGCCATCCAGAGCTTTCTTTCTCCCTCGCTGCTCTGCCTGAACACAGACTGCATGATAATGGGTTAGCCACCAGGGTTTGCTTGCCTATCAGTTTGCCCTTTCGACCAAATGCTCCCTGAAAGCAGGGACTGCTAACAGTGGTACAGGATGGAGACTCAGGAGGAAGCTTAACACAGCCCCTGAGAGCAGTTTCAAGAGGGTGTTGGGAATTCAAACTGTGAGGGGTTATGGAACCGAAGGATGGTAAGGAATGAAAGAAGCACCAGATCACGAGAGAGGGTGAGCAAGGAGTTATGAGGACATTACATTGAGAGAGAAGCAGCAAGAATAAAATGTTTAATTCTACACAAGAGAGATTTGAATATGTTCCTAAACTGTGCTGAAAGCCAGAGGAAAGGAGAGAAGGGAGATGCCAGCAGAGGCGGTGGTCACAGCTGATAGGGCCCTTTGAGAAGGGCCTGGGAATGCAGGGGAGGGGTGAGTCCCCAGCGGAGGGCGGGGAGCGGAGGGGGTGCAGAGAAACGTGGCGGTGAGAGGTGGGGCAGTGAACGGACTGTGAAGAAGGAAGCTATGGCCTAGTGGGGAAACAAACCCGACCTGGAAGTGCCAATACTTCATTTATCAGTTGTGTGACCCGTACGGCAGGTCACTTTTATTTTTAAAGCCTCCACTTCCCTTTCAGCAAAATAGGGACACTACTTTCCAACCCCAATAGCTGCGTGTTATTGTCCCACCTACTTGCAAGTGCCTTCATGGCTGTTTTTTGTTGGTTTTATTTTGACAAGTTTCCCTTGCAGGGTAGAGCAGCAGGACGATGCTCTGTACCTTTCCAGCAAAACAGAAGGTGGGCCATCTGCGTCTGGAGACAGTGATGCCATAGGCCTGGTTGATCAGAAACGGGTTTTGGGAGTGCTGGGCACAGGCGAGGGAGATTAGCACAAGGGAATAAAAGGATTTGCAAGCATCAGTGAGGACCCAGGGCAGATTAGAGCGCTGGGATGCCTGACCCTGGAGGAGTCGGGCTCCTTGCTGAAAAGGTGTTGGGTCGGTGTGACCACAAGCTTGGTTTCTGGACCTCTCACCGGACAGACGCCAACCCTGGGGCCACCGCGTCCGGGAGCCTTTAGGATGGGCTGCAGTAAGTTCCAAGGCCCCTAGTCTCCCAGATGCGTTCATTTTCACCGGGCTCGCAACTGGGGCTGGGGGTGGGGGTGCCTCAACCCAACATTTGGGAACCTGTAACCAGAGCTTGCTGAACCCGCCAGGAACGCGGGCGTGTGCTGTGCGCGCCCCGGCGAGCCATTCGCAGCAGGGACCTGAGGAGCTGGGCTCTCATCTCCCGCCCACCGCGCGCCCTCGGGCTTTTTCTTTCTGTAAACTGCTGAGTGTGCCGAGGCCCCGCCCTTCCGCGCCCGCCCGCGGGGCCGTCCCTCCCGCCTCCGCGGCCGCGCTCCTTTCCGGACGGCGCTGGAGGCCCTGGCGGCGGCGGCCCATGGGGCCCACGGCGCTGCCCGCCTGGCTGCAGCCCAGGTAGGGCGCTCGGTCGAGGCCGTGGGGGGCAGGGGGCGCCGGGGGAGGGGCCGCCGGGGCCCGGGCTGTCCCCAGCCAGCGGGGCGCAGCGCCACCCAGCTCCGCGTCCAGCACTCCCGGGAGCACTTGACAGCCATTAGATAATTCAGTGCTCTCGACAACCCTAGGGAAAAGGCCTGTTATTTCCCCCCATTTTACAGATGAGGAAATGGGCAGGACAGCCGGTGGTCACCCCTTCCCTCCGTGCACCCTCTGCCAGTCCCTCTTCCCTTCCCTCCTCCCCCACCTGGAGCCCTTCCCTTGACTTTCTCAGACGCAGTACTGCAGGGGGATTTTTAGATCTGCCTGCTGCAGAAACACCCATCACACGCATAGATTCCAGGGCCCAACTGCAAGGAACTGATTCAGTGGTACAGCGGCAGGGCCTGGGCATGTGTATGTTTAACCGACAAGCCAGGTGACTGATGCGGACTATAGCATTTCTTGTGCCCAACCCTTTTGCACTTCGTGTCAACTATGGGGGGCCCAAATAAAATCATCCAGCTACACGGTCTCTGCTTCCCAGCTCACTTGCCTCGTTTCTCAGAGGTTTCACATCTCCAACTAGGAGAAAACCTTGTCTACACTGACAGGGCCACTCCCACCACCCTTCTGAAACCCCAGGGAACACTTCAAACAATGCTTTTTCTAACTCTCTCAAACAGTGTATCTGTCAATCTTCTCTTAGTCATCTCCCCAGCAACCCACAACACAATTTTAAACCCAGCTTGACTTCCCTTTTCTGGCATGAGCAACTAAGCTGCTTTCTATATGTGCCTGATGAAGGAAACTTTCTGCCCTTGCAAGACAGTGGCAAGATACTGACCCCAATCACATAATGCATTCAAAAGTCATGTGTGTCCAATTACTGAATTATCCACCATTTGGGACTCCTGCCATCACTACTACTCCCTCATAACTGTAAACCAGTTCTCCCTCAAGTTCTGCACTTAGCGGACTGAGCTACTGGAACATATATTGACCACCACATCAACCCTCTGCACCCATTTTTCAAAAATATTCAATGCCATCTTTGCAGATTGTTTTTATCCCTTGATGAGCAGTAAGATTAGAACTTTACCAAGATGAAAGTGGACTTTGAAAAAGAACTGCATTTGGTTTTCAGCGAACCCAGTAATAGTACATACTTAGTAGATACTGTGTGCTATGCGTCCCTTCAAAATCTGATGTGTTTGGGGGCCACCAAATAAAATACTCTGATATGGAACAGTTTTCTTTTGCTTGCTCAGGTTGACCAGTGCATTAAAGGACATGTATACAGTGATGCAAGGATGATTACAAAAGAAGTGTTTTAACAGTATTTTCCTCTATTTATAGGTATAGGAAGAATGCCTATCTTTTCATCTATTACTTAATCCAGTTCTGTGGCCACTCATGGATATTTACAAATATGATAGTCAGATTCTTTTCATTTGGAAAAGGTAAAACTCCAAAATAGTTTTTGATTTTTAACTTTTAATCCTTGTTCTCACCTAGTCCTGCTTATATATTCACTCTAAACTTCTTCAAACCTCACCTAATATTCTTCACTTCTCTAAAATGTATATTTCTCAGTAAACATACTTCTTGCTTATTGCAAAAAACAAAACCTTTTTGGAGAAGGGGGAAGGTGGGATAAGGGAAAGGGATTTAGCTTCCCTCCAAATAAAGAATTTGTCCCCAAAACATAGACGTGACATTAGGATGGTGTCATTTCACTGTTCCTTTTTGGTTCTGCACCAAAACTTAGCAAATTTGGGGTTTTTGAGAAAATCTGTAAATTCCAGTATATATTTTGTTCAGTGAAATCAGGAATTAATCAAATTCTTCCAGTGTTTTTATTCCCCAGGTTTAGGGTAACTGGAGACTACATAAGTGAAAGACAAACTTTATATTCTTCAGGCTTCTGTTCGGTTCCCTTAAAAAGTAATGTGTAAATGACACACTTCGTAGATGACTAATCACATATATAGGAGTTGGCATTAATAGTTTGTCACAAGCTTCCTCCTGTTTCATAAAAAGTAAAGATACCACTTTTAAATAACATTTCAAATTTTAAAAAATGAATCACTAAATAACTGTCAACATAACATTTTCTTCATGTTCCATCCCTACATGGGTATGTGTAATCACAGTTTACAACTATTTAGTGACTTGACAATTTGAGCAACTGCTGGCTTCAGCTAAGTACAAACATGTAGAGTGTATCTGGGAAAAGTCATGCTGTGCTCATCAATTCAAACTTCTGAATCATAAGGAAATTAATCTACTTCCAAGGTACCGTAGACTATTATATGTTGCTTTTTCTTATTGAAAATCTACAGATAAATTCTTGCCTTTGTTAAGGACCTCCAAAGATATAAACCTAAGGCCTGAATTTCAACCATGAGCTTTCAAAGTCCTCAAGCAGGGGAAAACAGAGGCAATGGGAAAACTTTCCTTATATTTTTAGAAAGAAGCCATCACTTCTAGGCCTTGGAAGTTAGCTGAAGCTGTGTGGGCATGTGACGGGTCACTCACACATGGGCTGCAAGCCATGAACTTGCTTCTCCTGCTTCGCCTTTCCAGTGGGAAAAGTTGCCTTAGTCAGCAGTGTATTTATTTCTTAATTATTATTCTGCCATTACAATTATAGAAGCTACTTTATTAAGAAACACAACTGATTCATGGGGAAGGCTGACTAAAAACAGCTAGATGGGGGTTCAGTATAATTCCTGAATTAATCTATAGATTAAGTAGCAGCTCAACAGCAATGTAAAAGGCTGAACTTGTAACATCTGCTACCTTCTTCCTTCACAGAGCTCTGTAGCTGATAATGCTGTGTTATAGCAAGTGTAGGGCAGCGGATAAGAGCATGACTGTCTACTTCTGGAATCATCTCTGAAATGGGAATGATAATGTCCACCGTAGCTGCTAAGAGAAACCCTTACTTAGTCAGTGCTCTATAAATTATTATCAGGTGAATGATTGCTAAGCAGTAAGGACAGCAAAATCTTCCCTAGAAGTTTCTAAACACAGCAGGATTTGATTTTAAAGCAACAAATTTTATCCTATTTTGAGGAACGTTTGTTTCCCTTTCATTTGAGCTTTCTCTAAGTGCAGTATTTCATCTAGACCTGCTGCAATGCAAACTTCAAAAGTTCTGATCAGAGGCCTAAGTCCCAGTGTTTAAAATGAACAAAAATCCAGAAAGCACTAACCAAGTATGTATAGGAACCAAATGCTAGATACACATGTTATTTGATATCACAGCATCATTAATATCATTTCCAGAAAGCTTATCTGAGATTATATTTTTTCTCATCTTTGTCATTTTCTCATCCATGGAAAAGCTGTGAGCACAGCAGCTTTTTAGCACGCTCACCTCCAACCTATTTACACTTGAGGTGATCTAGATTCTAGGTTACTTTTATGTGGGAATTGCTTTATAATCTTATATATGGGGAATATAGTGCAGCTTTGGCTATGAAGCCTTCTTTCTCAAATTTTTACTTCTGTTGGGAAGAGAAGCAGTTCAAGTGTACTACAGCGTGAAGTGCTCTCTGGTTGCATTGTATTCTTAATAATTTAGCAGGCTATTTAGAGAATTTTTCACATGTATAATGAAAATGGAAGTAAATCTCAATTTCATTTCAAAGTATTGTATAGATTTGGGTTGTGATCTGGCTTTTACTTACTATAACTGTATTTTTAATCCACTGGACACAGATTCAATGGTTGACACTTTTTATGCCATTGGACTTGTGATGCGACTTTGCCAGTCGATTTCTCTCCTGGAGTTGCTGCACATATATGTTGGCATTGAATCAAACCATCTTCTCCCAAGGTTTTTGCAGGTAGGTTTTAATCACATTATTATTGTTATAGAATCTGTTTTTTATTTAACTTTGTTCTATTTACAGCCTCTCTTGACTTGATGGTAGTTAAAAAGCCTTAAAACACGAATAAGAAGAATTAATTCCATGGAAGGATTATCTTATTCTATACTGCCCAGGGTAGTATAAGACAATAGAAAGGCACTGGAGACATTCAGACCTGGATTTGATGCCTGGCTCCTCTACTTATCACTGTGACATCATTCCACCCATAACCATTGGGCTGTTGCAGAGAAACATGCAACACCTGGTAAAAAAAATAGGATTAAAAAACAAAAAGTTCTCTTTGTCCCTATCCATAGAATAGAATATTCCCCAGCCATTTTTTATTCATTCCACTACTTTCACTGAATACAGATGGAAAGGGGAGATCATTTATGTTTATCTAGTTTAGCATCTAAGCATAGACTTTAGGATCACATAGACCTGGGCTCAAATCCCAGTTCTACCTCTTGTATGAATTTAAACAAGTGATTTAATCATTCCAAACCTGATTTTCTCGTGTGTTGTGAAAATAACGAGTATCTGTGGAGTAACTGAGAAAATGAATGGGACAAGTTCCTGGCACTTAGCTAAGAATACAATACTTGGTAGCTGTTGCTGTTATCTTAGCTATTATTTGTTCCCTGTGCCATGCTTCTAGTTCCAGATGACCATGTTCTTTTTAAAGACAGGGTGAAAGAAGATGGGGAATTTATTGGTAGAGACTCAATGTAGAGAATCAGCGCTGGATTAAGGCAAGAAAAATCAAAAGTACTATTTTCCATAAGGAAGGGGAGATAAATGTTACGTGATTACATGAACGTGTGCTTAAAATCTACAGTAATAGGTATCTACATGAGTATAATCTTAAGTATTTCAACAAATAAATTCAAAAAATGGATAACTAAATCTGATAAGTTCACACTGTAAAAATAATTAAAATATGTCAGAATCTTATTATATTGCCAGCACCTAGCAAAGTGCTTAGAATGTAAACATGCACCTTAATTTTCTGTTGAATGAAGGAGTAGCATAGATCCCTGTATTAAAATTTGCTTAAAATACCATGAAAGTTTAAAAGATGTAAATAGCAATATAATCCCAAGGAGCCTATTAAGAACTTAGCATTACAAGTTTATGGGATATTTTCAATTTTATTTATCAAATAAAAGTTGAGAAATAGTGTCCATTAGGATGAAGACATTTTAAGAGCTGAAATATCATATGTAAAATAAAAATCAGGGCAATAGTGTATGAAATAATAATATAGTAGTCAGTTAACTAGCTAAGACCTAGATGGAATTCCCTTAAGCATATTTTCCTACAAAATAAAAAGGAGTACAGATTTGTCCCAGAAGCAGCAATTATTTGGGAACAAGATTTATTGGTGTTTATTACTTATTAACAGGTTTGAAACAACCAAAATGTACATAGTACCAGCATCCCATAATGCTAATCTTGGAGAACAGAATTAACAACCCGGGTTAAATAAAAGTTGGATTCTATCACATGGAATCATTTTGCTTAGAGTGTGATTCAATTAATCTAAAATCTAGGTTGTGTTTTCTTTTGGTATACTTTTTAAAAAGGACTTTTAAAATTATTTTAGGCTAAATTGGCTAGTACTGGTTTCATGGTAAAACAGCATTTTCAAAATTAAGAAAAGTGTTATTTTAGTTATTGTCAATGTAGGGAATGCTCCAGTGAGAATGGATAACTTTGTAAGAAAGAACACTGACTGAGCACCTGAAATGTGGCTAGAAATGTGCACATTATTTTATGCTTTACAAAATTATCTAGGCTTGCTTAATGATAGAAATAATTATATAACTTAGAAATCTGATTTCCTAAAGTTCCATAAATTCCAGAATATTTAAGTGCAGTTTTTATCACCGTTAATTAAAAATCTGATGGCTTATAGAAATATGATCACTTTAATCAAAGAACCAAATCCTGATTTGGTAATTTAAAAATATTGGCAAATATACATTGACACTATTTATTCAAAGGTGAGTTCTTAAAGCCTACTATTAATGGAGTTCAAATGATTTTTAACTCTTTAGATGTTGGAGATAACAAGTCAGGATCACCACGTTAGGGGAGACAATTACCATTCTCATATTGGGCTGATTATCATTAATTTTCGTTGTAGCTGTTTTTCTTCCTTTTTCTCTTTTGAGATTTTATCTGCCCTCTATTTCTTTTGTTCTCTTGCCATCTTTTCCTTAGTTCTCAGAATGGAATTGGTATTTGAGAAAACTTCAAAAACAAGCTATTGTGAAGTTTCATTTTCTCCCCGTTTCCTTTATTAGAGTTCTGCAGACGCTTAGAATTCCCTCATTATGAGATGACTCGGAGGCCCCTGCTTTAAAATAATGAAACAAAACTCTCAGGTTGTGTAATCAGTCTTGGTTTTTCTGTTTCCTCATTTTTTAAATGAAGAAACTGTAGTTAAGAGAGTGGCTGAATTACTTAACATGGTAATTATTGCTGACAATGATTATATACAGTATCTTGAAAAATGCATGTGTCCAGCTGCTTTTAAGTAGGCCAAAAAGCACGTGTGCACAATTGTGATGTTATTTTGATATTACCCTCAAGAGATTGCTAAACCACAAACTGAATTCTGTTTGTGTGAGCAGGTCTTCCCAAATACCCAGACAAACAATTCCATCCAGCAGTGACTGATTAGCTAGCTGGGCAATCAATATCACATGTATCAAGGTAGTGTTGGTGTGTGTACAGGGAGCAGATATGTTTTCTGTGCTTTGTTCTGTGCATGTCGAAATGTTTGACATGCACATCTTTATTTTGACACCTAGGAAAAAGCCATATGAATTTTTTAAATTACACCCAATTGCTAAAGGAAAAGAAAAAAACCCACTGACTATAATCATTTGACAGACATATTTTTTATATACTAGGGGAAAAGGGAAAGACCATAACAAATAGCTATTTATAGACTTCCATTTTTGGAAATAATTACATGCCAATTAAAATTACATAAGAAGTAAACTTTTGATATTTTTAATTTTTTAAATGGGAACGAAAAAATGTCCAAAAGAAGCATATAAGAAATGATAGTATAAATGGAAACCAAGCATCTCCTCTCTCCAACCCCTTCCTCCCAAATGAGCTTGCATATTTAATTAACTCAGTAAAAAAATATTGAATGGGGAAATTAGTTGATTTCAGTAGATGTATCAAAACAACAGGGCTTTCATAGAACGGATATACTATCAATCCTGAAGTATTGATTTTGAAGGGCCTTATTCAGTCTTTGCTTGTGTGGAAGCCTGAGAAAGAAGTGATATGTGGATATAGTTTTAGGATGTTTTAACTCAAGGAGAAGGGAAAATAACCACAAAACAAACCTTTGTATCACAACATTAGACTGATATCCCTTGTAGGAAACCCTCAGAGTTATACAGTTTATTCCCTCACCTTCTGAGAAATGCTTTAAATGCAAAAGACTTCATTTATAACTAAATCAAAATGGTTCAATTCCACATCTTTCCCTCTACATCATAATAAACACTGCTAGACATGTGCTAATTTTACACATTTTTACACTGTTTTTTAAATCTATAAATCAAAACTCTAGGAATTGTAACCCCCAAATTATGGTACCTACAGAAATTTCATTCATGAACCCAAATTGTATGAACCATTTCTATATTTGCCCATATCACTTCCTATTTCTAATAAGGGCAAGCAGGAATCTGCTTGCCAAGAATTGCTCCAAAGATTTCACAGTCACAGACTCTTAAGAGGACAAATATGAACTATTCCCAAAGGAGAGTGTCTTACATCCTTTTAGGAAAACAACAGGTTTCACCCTAATTTATTTTTAGCTGTGAAGCAGGTACCTATTTGCATTGCTAGATTAAATAATCTTCTGACTTTCCATAAAATCACGTAGATTTTTCTCTCCAATTTTGATTTGGGAATAAGCTTATATTGTTAGAGATAAAACTACTGAAGATAATGTTGAGCTGTAAGAGTCAAATTTTGAAGCCTCCAGGGAATGAATTACATACAATTCACTCTGTAGGTAAGATTTTAGATTTTTCTTCTGTTTTTTGCATTTGATCTATGGAGTTCTTCAGTGTGATTAGCACCAAGCTGTATTCATAGTATAATTTTAAAGATGCTGAGATTGAGTTTTTTATTCACTGACAGTCTTTATTATCCCTGTACAAAAATGTTTCCTGTAAATATACTAATCACTACATTAATTTGTATTTATATATTTATGTTCTTAATAAAAATTACTTACATTTATTTAGGGCTTTCTATGTGCAAAACACTTTTCTAAGTTCTTTATGTACATTAACTTATTTAATCTTTACAAAATCTTATCCTGCACATAATTACTATATAATAATAGATACTAATTATTATCTCCAGTATAATTACTTAACATGAAGTTTAAGTAAATTACCTAGTCTTACAGGTTGCGAATGTTATAGCAAAAATTTAGGCTATTTGGCTACTGAGCTCTCAACTATTATGCTACATTTGTTTACTATTTCACCAAGTAGAATGTAATTACCATGAGAGCAGGAACTTGGTGTTGGTCACAGCTATATCCCCTGGGACCCAGAACAGTGCACTCAATAAGTATCTATTGAATGACAAATAAATAAATAAACAGAATTATTTAAATGCTCTTGTCTTACAGAATAAAGTAATTGGTAGTTCTGAATATATAAAGATACCCTATATCACTTCCTATTTCTGATAAGGGAATTTTCTCAAAAAGTTCACAAGATTAAAATATTTTTAGTTATCACTTTGGCAAAATAATAGACTTTGAGGATAAAACTAATTTATTTTTAAGATTCTAGAAATTCTTCCTATAGTTGAAGTATCATTTTACCCCTTCAATAGTTTATAATTAAAGTTCTATCTGCCATGTATAAAGTAACAACTTAATTATAGTCATTGCTTAACCAGGACTTTAGGATTCCCAAATAAAACATAAAAATGCAAAGTATTTTTATTTTATAGTTACCGTATTTTGAGTAAACCACATTATCGCCATGTTTAATTTGGCCAAAGTTATAGGATTTTTTTTACTGTACCTTTTATTTTACCTTTTTGAGTTACACTGAACATTATAAGACCATTCATTAGTAAATAGTCCTATTTTCATAGGATTTGTTAAAAATGACCGAGTGCTAAGTTCTCCCAAGCGTAAAGCTCTAAATAACTGGTCAAATTATCATAATGAAGAAATTAATAAATTTTAAAAGTCTCTTCAAAAGTGTTTTGGTGTTGATTTAGAAAATCAAGAAGGGGCCGACCCGTGGCTCACACGGGAGAGTCTGGTGCTGAGAGAGAGAAAATCAAGAAGGCTCTTGTTTTAAGGTTTAATTTTTGAAGAGAACATATTTTAAAGAATAGACTATAACCTGGATGTTAGGTGCTGGAGTAGCCCATAAAGTAACAAAGGTGCAAAAGTCTTAGTTTTTCAGAACAAAGGAGTTAGAATTACATTTTTTAGATTTTGATTCCAGACCTATAGGCAAGTCACTTTCATTTAGTAAAATCCATGTCTTTTGGAAAAGGCAGGTAATAATAATAACTACTCCTTAGGGTTGTTAGGGAGATTAAATGAGATGGTGTATGCTTGGAACCTGGCACAAAGTAACCAATGAATATTGGCTTTTATCAGCTTAAAAACATCTTCATCTAAATTCCCCCATTGTATTGCCATTGAATGGTCAAGTCAAAGTTAAATAACCATCAGATAATTTGTTAACTAATTAGATTGACATTAACATTGTATATGGGGGCAGTCTTCACATATCCACATGTAGGTATGTGTGTTGTAGTTTCGTTTATTATGGCATGTTGTTTGCTGATTTCTATGCAACTGGAATTCTATCACTAGCATGCCACAGATGAAGTGATGATTTTCAACAGGGTGAATTTCATCATGCAGCTCCAGTCTCTCTCTCTTTTAGATTTTTCCCTTTGTCCTCATCAATTAAGGGGCAGCTTACAACTCTGGAAACCTGGAAATTTAGGATATATATATTTACAGGTCTGCCATTAGTTTGGGCAAGTCACTTAATTTCTCTGGTTCCCAAATTCCTTATTTGTAAAAAGGTAAGGTTGGGCTAGTATCAGAAGGTTATACCTGGAGAGGACCCTAGAGATCAGTTTATCAAGAAGTGTCTAAGTTTTTTTAATAGTCAGCCACATATTTAGAAATCTGTGTTATATGTATGTTTTCAAGTGCCTGTATCTCCTGAGATTTTTAGCAAAAACTAGGTTTTCCTAATTACCAGGCACTGATCAAATACAAGATTAGGTAGTGCCTAAGTTCCTGTTTGCTGCCGAGATCTTGTATCTGAAGGCTGCCAGGGATCATGACAGCAAAGTTGGATCATTCAGTAATTATAACTGCAGTTCAGTAGAATTCATTATAAAATTAAATCAAGAATTTAGGACATTACAGTATAAAGACTGACCAAAGAAAAACAGCTACGTAGATAGCTCCCATAGATTGACTAAGGTTTGAATCATACCTAATTCCCCTTAGCCAAACAAGGACCCTTTTGACTCACCACTCACCCCTGTAGTCATAAACATGCTGATATAGCTTATACATGTGGATTTCTGATCATGTGGTCCACTGTTGGCAAATCTTGGACTTCTCTGCACTAGGTGATTTTCCAGGACTAACAGCCTATGATTCTAAGTCATAGGTTATCCCAGTCTTTTCTCCCTGATCCGCTTTAAAAATAAATAAGGCTATTGAAAACTATAAAGCAATCCTCCCTTTCCTTTACTCCTAATACACTCCTTCAAGTATATTTCCCTTTGACCATTGAGAGTAAAGTGTTCTATTAAAAAAACACACAAAAATGCAGAATGTACAGGATATAGTAATATAAGAAGGCACTTTATATTTAGGTTGGGAAAGAGGAATGTATTTTTCTGAGGCTAGTAATTGGAGCTAAGCCAAAAATGTGTGAATTCTCAATGATTTGTAAGTGCTTACTGACATGGAGTGTATATATACATGTCATATATTCCAAGAATATGTTAAATTCTTTTCATTTTCCACTAGCTTATGAGGGTTAGGATTATATTACTCTCCCCTCAACCCCCCAAAAAGCTACAATGGCTTCTCTATCAGACAAAATCGAACTTTCTCAGCCTGTCATTCAAAACCCTTCAAAACCCAGCCCCAAACACATTTTCAGTTTCATATATTATTCTCTTCTATGTAGCCTCCACTATAGCCCCTCAGTGGGCCTCATTACTACCCAAGGCACCTCACATTTTCACACCTCTGCCTCTTTGCTCAGGCTGCTCCCTTTGCCTAAGATGCTCTTTCTCATATCCAGTCTCCTTGACAAACTCCTATCCATTTTTCAAGATCTAGCTGAAATGTCACCTATCTTCATGAATCTCTCTGCATTCTTTCCCCAGGCAGAAGGTATCTCCCTCACCTGTACTCCCATATATAGCATACACAGGGCTGTCATTGCTGCACACTCTCCCACCACTACTACCCTCTCTGGAGCAAAGACCATGTTTTCATTATAGCATCTAAGAAGGGAAATATCCTGATTTAGATAAAATATGTTATCTTTTCATTCATTATATATAATTTGGAAAGTACAGAAAAACAAAAAGGAGGAAGTGAAATTCACCCATAACCCTTCTCCCTCAGAGACAGTCATTGTTAACAGTTTAGTATATCTATTTCCAGCTGAAGTGTACTTTTAGAAGGAGCTCTGGTTTTTAAAATTAGAAAATTACTTACATGACCTAATAGATGATCCTAATTCTTGAATTTGCTGTTTCCTTGTTAGCTCACAGAGAGAATAATCATCCTTTTTGTGGTGATCACCAGTCAAGAGGAAGTCCAAGAGAAATATGTGGTGTGTGTTTTATTCATCTTTTGGAATCTATTGGATCTGGTTAGGTAAGAAGGCAAAATAATCTCTTAAAACAAGGCCAAATTGCTTTCTACAGGGAAACCAGTAATAACTGCTTACATTTGGTTACTGTGAATGAGACAGAAAAACATAACCCCTTTTCATGTTATTTTATCTTGATATGGAAATGTATTTTTAGTGTTTTCCATAATGGGCATATCGAAGGTAATGAAAACCTACCGTAGTATTACAAGAGCAAATCAGTGCATTCAGGTTTTCAGCAGAAGTCTTGGCATAATACTAACTTGGAATAAACTTCATAGCTGTTTGCTAATGAAAGGCATTCCTTACGTTTGCTCTAGTACATGTCATTTTAATAATCAAAATAGGACTTTATTGTTGGCAGAATTTACAAAGTTGGTTTCTGTGAATTCAAGAATTTTTTTTATTTTTCATTACACAATGTAATTGATTTTTTTTTTTTTTTTAAACTTGAGGTGGAGCAATGTAATTGATTTTCATGGCCCTTTACCAATTCCTGTCTTTCCAACTTCCATCTCCCCCTTTCAATTTAAGAATATTTTAAAGATAGAGCCTCATCTCTCTGGGGAAAAAAAGCACTTCCACATACATTTTTGTGTTCGGAAAAAAAGCACTTCCACATACATTTTTGTGTTCAATTCCAGTAGGTTCAAATGACTAACTTAGGTCCTTTAAGGAACCACTGGGAACCTTTGCTCTAGTCTTCCGTTTCTTTCTAATTAAAAAACTTTGCAACGAGATGTCCCTAGTCTTATCTCTGGCAGTAGTGGTATAAAACAGTCCCCTTTGCTCAGTGAGCCCTTATTCCTCACTTTGGGGAAGTATCCTGACTGCTACTTCAGCTTCCACAAATAACTGTCCCTCCCATTTGAAAGATGTGGAATAGGTAACAAAAGAGCCCTTGTTTTCTAGCTGAGGTTATGTAAATTCTGTATTTATTATATTGTCAATAACTTAGCTAGATTAAAATATGTATAAATAATGAGTTGAGCCCTGGAGTGAATTAGAAAGAAATAATTGTGGAATTAAAATGACTATAATTCTTCATGTATATAACCTAGTAAGTTATTTCTCATTTTTTAACTGATAGTTTTGTAGACATGCAGCAAGCTTCATGGACTTTTGTAGCCCATGACTTCCTAGTCATGACACATTGGAGCCTCATTTGGAACTGTAGCTTCCAGTATACTGTTCTTGGGTCTGCCTGACTCTTTCAGTATTCAGTCTCAGATAAGCTCAAGAGACCCATTAGAGAACAAAAACAACTTGTGCATTGAAAGTGGTAGCTTGCTGTCATGGGAAGACTTTTCTGCAAAAAAGTAGAAAATCTCTGGATGAAACCCACCTCCACTACTTACTTGCTAAATGATCATGGGCAAATTAACTTTTTTTTTT
This sequence comes from Cynocephalus volans, assembly GCF_027409185.1. Taxonomy (NCBI): domain Eukaryota; kingdom Metazoa; phylum Chordata; class Mammalia; order Dermoptera; family Cynocephalidae; genus Cynocephalus; species Cynocephalus volans. The sequence goes on along the minus strand of NC_084475.1, from coordinate 62,314,129 downwards.
AATAACAGATTTATTGAGATATAATTTACATACCATAAAATTCACCCTTTTAAAATATAAAATTCATGGTTTTTAGCGTATTCAAAGAGATGTGCAATCATCAGCACTATCTAGTCTAAGAACATTCTTATCACCCCCAGAAGAAACCTCATACCCATTAGCAGTCACTCCTCTCACCCTCCTTCCCCCAGCCCCTGAAAACCACTCATATGCTTTCTCTATGGATTTGTTTATTCTGGAAATTTCATATAAATGGAATCATCCAATATGTGGCCTTTTGTGACTGGCTTTCTTGTACTTAGCATGTATCAGTACTTCGTTGCTTTTTATGAGTGAATAATATTCTATTGTGTTGATGTGCCAATTTCTGTTTATCTATTCATCAGCTGATGAACATTTGGGTTGTTTCTACTTTCTTGGCCATGAGTAATGCTGCTATGAATATCTTTGCACAAGCTTTTGTGTACACACGTTTTCATTTCTCTTATACCTAGAAGTGAAATTCCTGGGCACCTAACATTTTTGAAACTCATTTTTTTCCCTCTGTAAAATGGGGGTAGAATTATCTTTCCAACCTACCTTAGAATGACTTTTTAAAAGTAAGGACCAGGGAACTTCCTTAACCTGATAAAGGAATCTATGAAAAATCCATAGCTAACATGATAGTTAATGATGAAAGATTGATGCTTTCTTCCTAAGATCAGGAACAAGACAAGAATGCCCACTCTTGCCATTTCTTTCAATATTGTACTGGAAGTTCTAGACATGACAATTAGGGGGGGAAAAAAAAAAGAATATAAAAGGCATCCAGATTGGAAAGAAAGAAGTGAAACTATGTCTACTGGCAGGTAACATGATCTCGTACCTGAAAAATCATAGGGAACTGACTAAAACAAGAATGGAACTAAAGTTTAACAAGGTTGCAGAATATAAGATGAATATACAAAAATCAATTGTATTTCTATACATCTGCAATGAACTATCCTAAAATGAAATTAAGAAAACAATTCTGTTTACAAATGCATCAAAAATAATAAAGTACTTAGGAATAAGTTTAATAAAAGATGTGCAGAACTTATACACCAAAAATTACAAAACGTTGTTGAAAAAAATTAAAGACCTAAATAAATGGAAAGACATCCTACATGGGTTGAAGATTTATTATTGTTAAGATGGTATACTCTCCAAATCGATCTGCATATTCACTGCAACCTCTATTAGAATCCCAGCCGGTTTCTTTGCAGAAATCAAGAAGAAGATCCTAAAACTCACATGGAAACTCAAAGAACCCAGAGTAGCCAAAACAATCTTGAAAAAGAACATATTTGGAGGACTAGCACTTCCCAATTTCAAAACTTACTACAAAGTAACAATAATCAAGTGTGTGGTACTGGCATAAGGATCAATCATGGAATAGCATTGACAGTCCAGAGATAAACTGTATATTTTTGGTCAATTAAGTTTTGACAAGGATACCAAGATCATTTGGTGGGGAAAGAATAGTCTTTTCACCAAATTGTGCTGGGACAACTGGATATCCACATGAAAAAGAATGAAGTTGGACCCTTACCTCACATGCAAGAGCTAAAACTATACAACTCTTAGAATATAAGGGTAAATATTTATGACTTTGGATTTGGCAATAAATCCTTAGATATGACACCAAAACACAAGCAACAAATTAAAAAATATATAAATTGGACTTCATCAAGAGTGGCTTTTAAACATATGAGAAGATGCTTACCAAGCCTTCTAATAAGAGAAAGAAAAGATAGTGAAATATTTTTCACTTAGATTAGTAAGGATTAAAAAGTTTGATAACATGCCATGTTAGCGAGAGCTTGTACTGTTTGTATATATTATATATACTAAATATACACATAGATATGTATATGCCAAAACATTTCTGGAAGAATACACAAAAAATCTGATTGGTCATTGTCTCTGAGGAGTGGAATTCTGGTCCTGGAATGAGAGAAAAATTTGCTTTTCTCCATTTATGTTTCCAAGGGTTTTTTTGTGTGTTCTTTGTTTTGCCATATGTATGTATTGCCTATACCAGTGGCTCTCCATGCATGTTCCCTAGACCAGCAGCATCAACCTCACCTGGAACTTGTTAGTAATACAAATTCTCTGGCTCTACCTCAGACCCACCAAATCAGAAACTCTGGGGGTAGGGCCCAGCAATTTGTGCTTTAACAATCCATCTAGGTGATTCTGATGCATGCTGTAGCCTAAGGACCACTGGCCTAGCCAGAGAAATAAAAAATGTCTACTACTTCATCTATTACACCACGATGGGAGGTTTAAAGTTACCTGCTATACCCAAAACCAGCTCCCAAGACCAGTTCTTTAATTGATCACAAGATGGCATGACTACAGAAGCAAAAGGATGCCAAATAAGAATTTGGAAGTCACATTTTTATTTTTAAATTAATTCCCGAGATATTTACAAGTACACCTATCTTAAAAACCCTAGTATGTAAGTATGCTGTGTAAAATGGGCTTGGCTTTTTAATGAAATTGAAATTACTAATTAAGAAAACTTGTAACTGTAATTTCTTGAGGGGTAAGAGTTACATTCTTGCTCTCTTCAACTCCACAACTATCCATGATCCACTCCATGAGACACTCCAGAATGACATGGTCCCTTTGCCCCCAATTTTTTTTTAAAAAAACTCTTCTCTTGCTTAAATTATAGGTAATAAAATATGTAATTTGCACACTTTAGTTTTATCCCTGTATTTAATTATTTGGTAAGATATTTTCTTTATCTGTTTCTCAGACATCAGCAGCAAATGATGTTGATTAGCTCCTTGTCTCCTTTCAGGTACACTTATAGCATGTTATTAGTCACAGGAATATCCTATGCTGTCTTGACATGGCTCAGTCAAACACTATGGATGCTGATTTATCCTCTCTGTGTTCTAGCTGAAGGTAAGAAAAGAATGACTTGCTGTATTGCTTACTGACAAAAGCCATCTAGTTATAATGGTTCGCTAATTTTTTTGATTATTACAATACTATTTTTGCTAGTGCTTAGCTCACTCAATGTATCTTTCTTGGTATATTTCTCTGGATGCAAAGAAGCAAAATTGGAGGGAGAAGCACTGCTGCAGAGTAAACAAAATACTGGACAAGAAACAAGGACATCTGGGTCCAGGTCCTTAACTTCATCAACTCACTGTATGAGTTTTGGGTAGCTCCTTTAGCCTCTCTGAATCTGTTTACTCACCAAAAAAGGGGTTTAACACTTAGAGATTCTACGATTTTTTACTTTTAATGCATAGAAACTCCATGAGGGTATGGGGGTGTCTGTGTCTGTTTCTTTGATTCCTTTCTTTCTCTTATGCACCAGGATACATACATGCTCAAAAATCACTGAGTAAATTAAGAAATACAATATGAAGTAGGCTAATTACACAGCCTAAATAAAAACCTAAAACTTTAAATAATAATTAAAACCATTTTTATTTTTTTTTAATTTAAGATTTGCAAAAAGCTTGGGAATATTTGGGGAATATATGCTTCCTCCTATAATGGACTTGGCAGATGGGTAGTGAGCTTTCTGAAAGATATGAATAAAGTTTTTGAAAGCTGAAGGCATAAAATAATTATAAAAAAATAAATTATAAAATTATAAAATAAAACTGACGGCATAAAGAAAGCACATAAAGGTAACTGAGAGACATAAACAGATTTAACATAAAATGATGGTGATGTTGGCAATAATCATAAAGTATATAAAGTCCAGTATGTAAAATAAAACCACATGTTTTCTATCTACTGATGACCAGAGTAGGAGCTGAAGTTATAATAAATCATACTAGATAGAATTTTAAAATTTGTTTTCAAAAGGAAGAATATTAATATTTATTAATAATAAATATTAATTTTATTATTCTCTAAGAGAATCTAGAGAATAATCTTCTTGAAAATAGTAAAAAAAAAGAAAAAAAAAACTGATTGCTCATTCTTTAAGAATGAAATCCCTCACTCATTAAAACATTTATTAAGTACATTCCTTTGTTATATCATATGAAAATACTATACAGACTATATAAAGGAAATGAGGAGATCTTGGTCAAAGGATACAAAGTATAAGTTAGGATGAATAAGATTTTGAGATCTAATGCACAACAGGGTGACTGTAGTTAATAATAATGTGTATTACAAAACAGCTAAGAGTAAATTTCAAATGTCTTACCAATACCAAAAAAATGAGTATAGTGAGGTGATGGATATATTAGCTTGAATTAATCACTCAACATTGTATAAATATATCAAAACATTACATTTTACCCCATAAGTGTATATAATTATGATTTTTCAATTAAAAATTATATTAATAAAATAAAATTAAAAATTAAAATATTTTAAAGAACATATAAAGGAATAAGGTAGAAATACGACTAATCCCTTTCTAAAAATAAGGGATGAATAAATGTACAGGAAACTTTTCATTCTTCACAATTCTAAGCCTCTCCCTTTCTAGGAGAAGCCATGTTCTTATATGGTTGCCATACAGCCCGTATTATTTTATTAGATTCATAAACTTATTCTTGTGATTACAAAGTAAGGTATATGCGGAAAAAGTCTAGAAGCACATATAACAAAAATGTCAATAATGATTAATTCTGGGTAGTAGAATATGGATGACTGTAATTTTATCTTTATATGTTTCTAAATATTTCAAATGTCCCAGAGTATTAAAATATGCAGTTAAGAAAACCTACTTAACTTTTGATAATTCTAATTTTAACTTTTAATAGTTAATAACTTTATTTACTTTTAATAACTATAATTTTCCATCTGATAAATAAGACAAAAACGAAGTTTATTTAAATAACCAAATCAACTAGTTATACTGATAAAGTGCTAGAGACTTAGATGCAGCCCATGTTATTCTTAGTTGGCAAGTTCATGTCAATTGCAGATCCTGCCCTTATGCTACTGTACTCCTACTGTCTGACTCTCACAGCTGTGGGCTCCTGACTTTTCTACCATCTCTCTCTTTATAAAAACTTTTTATTTTGAAATAATTTTAGACTCACAAGAAATTGCAAAAATAGTGTATTGTTCCCTTGTACCCTTGTACGCTTCAACCAGCTTACCCTAAGGATGACTCATACATAAACATAGTATATTATTATTTCATTCCATAAATGTTATCAGAAATCTGTACATGGGATACAATTTCATAGAACCTCCATCTCCCTCAAAATAATTTAGGCAAGCATTTCTCACAGAGTTCCTCAGAATTTTTATTAAGTACTACTGGGGTTGGGGAGAAATTAAAAAATATTCTAAGAACAGTTAGGTTGAGGAAATGTTGGGTGAAACCAGTTTCTTTATTGCAGAACTTCTCAGAATCTCTACTATGCTAATGTGTGTTGTGAAACTCCGAAGGAAAAATATATGCAGCATTTTCCTAATTCATTTGTCTCTCACCCCTATTTGTGGCTAAGAGGACAGATATATTTTCAAATACCATTTTGAGAGACACTATAAACTCTTTCTCCATAGGCACAATAAAGTATACAATGGACAAAATTCAACAGGTCCTACTGCCAACTTAATCATTCAGAAGGTTTCTATATCAAACTGTAGCTTCCGCAAAAGGATTCAGCCATCTTCACAAAACTGTCATTATAAAATTCAAGGTATCCTTCAGCTATGGGAGCATATATACACATCCCTGTAACAAGTTAAGGAGGAAAGCCTTTATGATGCCTTTTTTTTTCTTTTTAAACAGCATTTGCCATCTATCAGTCGCTGCCCTATTTTGAATCATTTGGCACTTACTCCACCAAGCTACCCTTTGACTTATCCATCTATTTCCCATATGTGCTGAAAATATATCTCATGATGCTCTTTATAGGTAAGTGGCTTTTCTGTTTTGTTTTTGCATTCTTCCTGTGCTGCCATCTACCTTAATAAACAGGTTGGTAAACATGGGAGAAACTAAAGAGGAAGCATGACATGATAAACTAGATCTTATTAGTAAAGCACCTGGAAGTTACGTTTTTTGCAGGGTGCCATGAGATCAAATGTATCTGTATTTCATGGTATGAATAAGAACAGTTTTACTAGTAGAAAATATAACTGCATTATGTATGAAACATAGAAGTTTTGACCATGGGCACAGGTATCTACAAACAAAACCTAGATGTCAAACTAAGCAAGATTGGCTATTTCTAATTTTTTCCATTTATACCTGTTTTGTTTCCTGTTTTTTTGGCCTTACATGCTAGAATTTCCTACCAAGCAAATGGGAGTGGATGGTAAAGACTCAACAAATTCAAGCCCATCCAGGGATGCCAACAAAACAAAAGAAAACAAAATAAAATGACTCAACAAATACTTATGTAATAAAAACTTAGAGCTGAAAAAATTTGATCAATTAACTTAATTGTTTTCCAGGAAATTGGGAAAAAGACTTCCATTATTAAATTTCAGCTTCACCAGCTCTAATATTCACAAATCTCCAAGATAATGATTATCTCTAGAAGGTAATAGTATCAAAATAAGAACAATGCATGTAGAGAAAAGACAAATGTGAAATTTTAGAGGGGGTGGAAAGAGCTACCCTAAAGAAACAGAAAAAAAATTCCTTGCATTAAAAAAATAGGACGGAAGAGTTTGATTTATTTCCCTTTCTGCATAAAAATCTGAACACTTTCTTTAAGCATTTCTTCTTTGAGTGTCCCTTGCAAGTGCATTGTCCCCAGAATTCAGGCAGCACTCTAAGTGTATTTTTAAATTATCATTCTTCCCTGAGAGATGGTTAATCAACCTTACTTACTTTTGCCACTTCCTTCTCCATGTTAGGTATGTATTTTACGTACAGTCATCTTTACTCAGAAAGAAGAGATGTCCTCAGAGTCTTTCCCATTAAAAAGAAGAAAATGTAAAGCACAGCATTCTGATGTGGCATGCAAAAAGGCGGGTGGATTCAGCTGCAATAAATACAAAACAGGAAGTATGCTGGTGGAAAAATACCTAATATTTGACAAAAATCCACGACACGAAATAATTGCACAGGTCCCCAAACTCTAGACATATCATCGCAGTTTATGTTCCTCACACACTGTGTTTTCAGAACATATACTTTGCATACACTGTTTCATCAAAGCTATGGATTTTAAACGTTACATTTATATTGTGTAATGGCTGATTATTTTCCTATAAGGTTAATGAGAAATAGGAGAGTAACTGGAGTAGATTTAATTAAATTGAGAAATCAAACTTGATAATCTAAATTACATGTATTCTTTTTCATTTCTGAGTTCTCAAATAGCATTAGATACGTAGGAGGGGACCAATGTAAAATATGCTCTGCAGTTGTCTAGAATAACGTATTTTACAGATAGATGTCATTTTCTGTCCCCAGAGCTAATAATTCAATACCCACCTTAAACATTAGATGCATTTAAAAAATTAAACATCTTTCCAAGCCATATGTCTGAGCGTGGACTGCTATAACAAAACACCATAAACTGGGTGGCTTCAACAACAAACTTATTTCTCATAGTTCTGGAGGCTGGGAAGTCCAAGATCAAGGTGTCAGTTGATTCAGTTCCTGGAGAGGGCCCTCTTCCTGGTTTGCAGATGGATGCCTTCTTGCTGTATCCTCAGATGACAGAGAGATCAATTCATTCATGTCTCTTCTTACAAGAGTACTAATCCCATTCATGAGGGCTCCCCCCTCATGACCTAATTACTTCCCAGAGGCCCCACCTCCAAATATAGTCACATTGGAGAAACATAAAGATTCCCTCTGTAGCATTCTGCACCTAGCCCCTCAAAATTCATGTCCTTGTCACATGTAAAATACATTCATTCCATCCCAACAGCCTCAAAAGTCTTAACTCATTCCCACATCAACTCTGAAGTCTAAAGTCTTATCTAAATATCATCTAAATCAGATGTGGGTAAGGTACAATTCATGCTGAGGCAAAATTCCCTTCCAGCTATGAACTTGTGAAACCAAACAACTTATCAGCATCATAAATACAGTGGTAGAATAGGCACAGGAGAGACATTCCCATTCCAAAAGGGAGAAATGACAGAGAAGGAAGGGGTAATGGATCCCGAGCAAGTCCAAAACCTAGTGAGGCAAACTCCCATGAGATCTTAAGGCTCAGGAATAATCCTCTTTGGTTTGAATCTCTGCCTTCAGGACCCACTGAGGCAGAGGTCTTTCCCCCAGGACTCTGCTGGGGAAGGACAATCACCCCAACTTCAGACTGTCCTGCCCCCATGGCTCTATGTAGAGTCTGTCTGGCCTTGTTGAAAGCAAGGCAATGGCTGCCCCTTTTAAAACTGAGGAGTTAGCCCTGAACTACGAATCATCTTCAGAGTCATTCTTCCCTTGTCTTGAAGAATTATGTACACTCACAGCTGAATAGCTCTGTGGCCCTGTCCTGTAAAATCCAAGAAGTCTAAAAGCCTTCCTTCAGTCTGACCCTTCTCCATCCCTTCAGTTCAACCTAGCAGTGTTCCTGCTGGGATGGCTGATGAGGTCTGTGGTTCACACACACACACTAATCACACACGAATCTCCTTGTTGAATGGTCAGTCCACCCCCAAACTTAATGTGAACACATTTTCTCATTTTTTATAATGTGGACAGGCTGAGAATTTTCCAAACTTTTAAGTTCTGTTTCCTTTTTGGTTAACAATTCTGTCTTTGATTTATTCTTTTTTCTCACATTTTACTCTAAGCAGTCATGAGGAACCAAGTTACTCCTTCAATACTTTGCTTAGAAATCTCCTCAGCTAAATATCCAATTTCATTGCTCACAAGTTTCACCTTCCACAAAACACTAAAACATGAACACAATTCAGCCAAGATCATTGCCACTTTATAACAAAATCACCTTTCCTTCAGTTTCCAATAAAATTTCCTCATTTCCATCGGAGATCTCATCAGAATGGTCTTTACCATCCATTCTCTTCATGATTGTTTATGCTAAGAAGATGGAGGCTTTCTTTCCAGCTTCTCTTCTTCTGCCTTCATCAATCCCTTCATGACAATATTGTTGTTTTTCTAGCATGAACCTCAAAACTCTTCTAGCTTCTAACCATTACTTAATTTCAAAGCTGCTCCCACGTTTTTATGTATTGGTTACAGAAGCACTTCACTTCTTGGTCCCGACCGCTATCTTAGCTTGGACAAAATACCGTAAACTTGGTGGCTTAGAAAACAGAAATATATTTCTCACAGTTCTGGAGGCTGAGAAGTCCAAGACCGAAGTACCAGCCAATTCAGCTCCTGGTGAGGTTCCAAGGTGCTGGCTGATTCTTCTTTGTGGTTTGTAGATAGATGCCTTCTTGCTGTATCCTTACATGGTGAAGAGAAATGTAATCTCTTCTATGTCTGTTCTTGTAAGGGCATTAATCCCATTTGTGAGGTCTCCACTTTCATGACTTAATTACTTTCCAAAGGCCCCACCTCCAAATGCTATCATACTGGGGATTAGGTCTTCAACATATTAATTTGGGGGGAGCGGGGTACAAACATTCAGTGCATAGCAATATCACATAACGTTATTTGGGCTTTGATGCCCAAAAGGGGACCCTAATGAAAACAAAATACACAAATAATGCCCCATACTCTACTACTTTTTTCTTTTTAAATTTAAAAATCAGGACACATACATACCTTATAGGGAGACAAAAGGTACAAAAATACAATAAATACTTTAAAGGGAGGCAAAACAATTAAGAACTAGTGGTATTTTGGATTATTTATTACTGAATTATTACTAGCTACTACAATGAAAGTCACATATGTCATCACATATAGTTTTGAAAAATGTTTTCCTTGAAGATCTAAAGAATGTGTGAAGAATTGCCTAAGAATAATTTGTTCACCATCAATGTATCCTTCAATTTGGGGGGAAAGAATTGTAGAGATCTTATCCAGTAACTATATAAAAAGGGTATTGAATATATTGTGATATAAGTACCAGGTAATAAAAATGTAATTTAAAAAAGTGGGTATCTCATTTCCACTAAATAAAACATTTGAAAAGAAACAATTGAGTATTAATAAAGATACTTTGTATCTTTATAAATATATTTGAAATTTAAAAATAAGAATTAAAATTATCCTTTTAAAAAGCTATATTTTATTTTGCTTTTGAAGTTGCTTATCTTCTAAATTTAAGAAAAATTACTGAGTTCTTTCCACAAGAGTGATCAAGGATGTGAATTGTTCCAGCCACACTGTGTCCTCTGGTTCCATTTGAAGTGGTTCCTATGAATAGGCTGGTTGAAGTCAGAGATACAAACTGACCAAACAGGGACCTAACTGCCAGCTCTAATGACTTTAATGAAGGCTCCATCCTCTACCAAATGATCTGATTTCTCTTCTAAAAGAGCAGTTTACCAAAACCCTAAAACTGCTGCTTATTTTCAAAGTGACTAACTTACTTCAAGATAGTAATTGAATCCCTAAGTCTAACTTCTTATATAATTATAATACCATTATTTTTGGTTAAAATCATTTTAGAGAAGTTAACTTCTGGCAATTAACTTCAAAGAAAGTTATTAACAGCCTTTTGGTTACCATGGAGCCAATACATTACAAATAAAACACAAAGATTTTAGGCACTTGCATAGATTCCAACATCTGTTCCAAATGTATACTTTTCAAATCAAGAGTTAGAGTGTTTGGATACTTCGGCGAGACATAACAGGGCTTTAACCCCACACATTAATTTGTTAGTATATCCCAGCATGCTATTTGTCTTGGCAACTTGTGTTTTCAAAAACTAACAGAAGATGACTTGTAAAGAAACTTTTCCTTTTGTATATAGTTAGGAACATCTGGTCTAAAAAAGCAGACTTCTGATATCTGCACAACTGAAATATCCTAAGGGAATAACTTAATTCTTACCTGAGGTCATACAGGTAACCAAGAAAAAGGGTCTTCTTATTCCACTGACCTATATTTTAGAATGTTTAGATTCGAGTATCCTTAGAGTTTTGAATTTAGAATCTTTAGAAGTTCCCATGAATAGGAGTCTTATTCTACATGTCTTATACTCAAGACTGCTCAAAATAAAAAGAGGGAACTAGAGAAGAAAGAATAAAGATATATCTGATTTCCTCCCTTTTGTACTCTTCTGTACTCTTGTCAAGGATAGGAGCGGGGACAAGCTTTGAGTGAGAAGAAACTGGGTTGAATTGAAAAGGGCAGTCTGGGGGTTAAAAAGACTGGCTGATACTTCATCCCTTTACTTGGGCATTAGCAATGTCTGGCTGCCGATTCAAAAGAAAAAAATGCAGAGTAGTTCTTCAGTGCCCACTTCTTCACTACTCTTTATTGCCATCAGCGTTTGCAAGTTGGTCCTTCAACCCATGAAGACATACTCATTTACACTACAACTCCTAAACTTTCCAATTCCAGAGGCCTCTTAATGAGTCAGGGTTGTTTCTTTTATCCAATTTCAGCAATGAGTATTAAGCATGAATGAGGTTTAACCCTTGGTGGGAGTTTTTATCTTAAAGTGGGAGCTGATGAGCCTAATGTAATAGAAAGAGCACTGGATGTGAGATTCTAGGACCTTGGTTCTAGGCAAAGCTCTGCCACTTACTAGATGTGTTTACTCAATGTAAAATAGAATATAATGCCTCCTCACAGTATTGTTGCAAGAGTTAAATAAGATAATAAAAGCTCTAGCGTACTTACAGTCTGACACCTAATAGTAAATGTTAGATGAATTTCAACCACTAATTGGTAGGAAGTATAAGAAAGTGTAGGAAGGAGAGAGAAGCTGGCTTCTAGTATAAATTTCTTGCTTCTTTCAAATTCACTTACCTCTAGTCCAATCTCTAAGAAAGTCATATATTTGGAAAACAAAACTAGTAGGCTATTTTTAACTTAAGTGGCAGGTACACTTGGTGACAACATAAAGGTACAAGCCACACGGGAATACTAGAAGTACCATGGTACTTGTGAAGCACCAGGCACTGTGCTATGGCATGACAGACACAAAGGTACATTATTCAGTGGCATAGTTTTTCTTCCCAATGATCCCATAGTATATATCAGAACATTTATATGATTGGCTAAAGACAGAGCCCTGATTAATGGCTGGGCAAAGAAAGAATAATTAGCAAGCAGATTAAAATTAAAATGCTGGCTGAGTCTCAAGCCTTTGAGTAAAATGTAACCCTAGAGAATATTGTCACAACTTTCATTTACTTTAGGCCACTAGTCACCCTGATTAAGAAAGAGATTTGTACTTATAGAAAAGATTGAGCATTAGAGGAGATATTTTTCATTTTTTGACTGCCCAGCATCCCAACATCTTTCTTCTCTGGGGAACCCAGTTCAGATGGTTAGGGTAGGACTGCCTCTGCCCCTGTGTCCAGGCACTTAGGAGTGGGCATAGGACCCAAGACTGATCAGTTAGAGTACCCCATTTCCCAGGGCGCAGCTAACTGTTCAGAAATTCACATGTAACCCAAACTGAACCAGAGACCTCCCCATGTTGCTTCTGCCCTACCTGTGGGCAAAAACACCTCTCCTTCCCTTTGAGGTTACTGGCAGCCATCCTGCCAACCACGTGGAGTGATCCCAAGAGGCACAAAGTCTGATGGTATCATTTGATTCACTAGATGCAGCTGTGCCTGATCAGATCTACTCTTAAACTTCTTGGTCTGTGAACTAATATCCTCCTTTTTGGGCTGAAGCTATTTTGAATTGGGTAACTTTCACTTGCATTCAAGAGAACAAAGCAGACGGAAATTATAGCCACCGCTTATGAATCTGAGTTAGTTATTCAGTGTCATGCTTATTACTTAAATGTATATAGCAGCTCCAAGAGGGTTTTGTCAATAAGAATATTTGTCTAACTCATTGAGTTAATGAATATCCTCTTAGAGACTTCATGGAAAATACATCATAATCACCACTATGATTTGGTTTTACTGGAAAAACCTTCCCTCATACCTTAAAACAAATAAAAGTCCCCAATACCTTAAAACAAAAGTCACATGCCCAAAATTCACAAGATTATTTTACTAGAATTTAGGGGAGAGGAGATGATATAGTCAAGTTTCACAAAGAAAATCTTCATGTCAAACTCTAGCGAAATGAAGAAAATTCAAGTTCCTGTTTCAGTCTCAACTGACTTGAGTACCGCAGCAATGTACCTCTTTCATGGCATGCATGTGTCAACCTGTCAGTGATGTGGCCACATTTTCATGACCTTAACGCTCTGTATCATATCTCAGCAATTCCAGACATGAGTTCTGAGAAACTTCTTTCATTTCTATGGTTTTCTTCATCCAGTTGAGGATGGTTCTGGCTACTGCAAAAGTGTTCACCAACCATATGCTCTGGTCCATACGGCTTTCTTCTTAAACTCCGGGAGAACTCTCAAGGACAGAAGGGTGGCTGAGGGGACAAAAAATAAAGTGCACTGTTGCATTTGGTGGAGCTGCATTTGAAAAGGTCATTTTGATCAAAAAGGTGTCAGAACAGAATTTATTTTTTTTGTCACTTGGCTAATCTTCAAGACTAAGAATTCCCATTAAGCCTTTGGTAGAATTTTTATGGCAGAAAACCACTTATAAAGGTTGGGGGGAAAGTTTCTTGAAAAAGTTAACCTTCAATGAGTTAATAGGAAAGTTTGCAGAATTAAAATGAAAACTGACTTCTGGGATGCTGGTGATGTTCTTTTTCTTGATATGGGTGCTGATTATGCGAGTATGTTCCCTTTGTAAAAATCTACTTAAGATTTGTAGTCTTTTCCACATAAATACGATATTTCCATTAAATGTTTAATTGAAGCTAAACAACAAAAACGAAAACCCTGACCCTACAATAAAATTAGGTTCATGTGCTCAGTGGAGCAAGTATGACTATACTAAACTATATTTCAACATGTAACCACAAGTCTACACTTTTTCTAATCTGTCATGGGTCCCTCAGGGATCCATTTAAAGTAAGGAAATTCTGTGTAATCTCTTTTGGTAACTTATTATATATCTTATTTTAGAATATTAATATAAACATATTGAGATGTTATTTAAAGTATAATAATGTGGAGTAATATAGGTAAGCCAGAATTATACAATTATTGTGTGTGATTCTAATAAACCCATGACTATATAATCAAGTGAACACATGCTTCATTGACCCAAATGACTGTTTTCCTCATCAGTACTAGCTGTTATCTTCATAACCTAAGACAGTATATATTTTAAGTAACCAATGGTATTATGGACCCATGGCCATTAAAAATTAGTCCAAACTCCCTAAGGAAAATGAACAGAGGAAATCCTAGCAGCAAGTTTCTAGGGACTGATTAAGTTAAAATATGCCCTGATTCTCAATGAAGTTCTGTGGTTTATCAGAATCATGTGGAGGGGACTATTGTAACATACACATGCCTCCCACTCACTTTGTGGGTAGGGAAAAGGCCCAGAACCAATGAATTCTTTCTTGTTTGGCAACCAATAAAGTAAAATATGGGTCATACTTGACTCCAGCCTGACCAGATAAATTATCACAGAATAGGCCAACAGGCATCTTTCTGAAGCTGAGACTTTCAGTGAAGTATTTTACAGCATGATGGCCACAGCCACTGGAGGGCTCCAGACCCCCAAGTCCTAAGACATGGATGACAAATACAAGCTGTCTCAGAGCACAGGGCCAACGCCCAAATGACTTCTCAGATTTGAGTAAAAAAAGCTACATAATTTTCACAGAAAGCTCTTCCATGCTTGTGGATCCTACATTCACAGTTTAACAAAGTCAGTAGAGAAGTATAAAAGACACGAAAACCATCTTAATGCCTGAAAGAATGGGAAATGCCTAGTTGCCTTGGCAAAAAACTGTGCAGCCATTAAAAATAATAATTATGAAGTCAGTATAAGAACAGGTTTAAATGCTTTAAAAATAACTTTGAAATTAAAAAGGTAGTATTAAATTGTCTATGTGTATTTTTTCTTAAACATATATAATTATAAATATATTAAAACAATATTCATACAGACAGGGTCAAAAACTTAACAAAAATATCAAAATTGTTATTGGGCAATGGGACACTGGATTTCTCTTTGCTGCTTTTTACTTTTTTTTTTTTTTCCTGAATTTTCCAAATTTTAATTAAAATCATATTTTACTATTATGATAAAACATGTTTAAACTATTCAAATAAAAGTTAAATGTAAAGCTACTATAACTCTTTTTTAATCCACTTGCTGGTTCAAAATGCCACATTGCTGATCGATCCAGATTACTTCTCTAAGCTAAACCAAGATGAGCCCTTTCAGAAACCAATAAACACTAGAATACAATTCTGCATCACAGGCAACAATGGATGATTTTTACCTACGTTGAGCATAAAGCATGGAAGTAATACCTTTTAAAAGGTCCCTGGATTTTGCTGAGAGGGCTTCTTTGGGGCTTTCCATGATGCTGAATAGCCAGTCAATGAACTAGGGTAAAAATGAAGAACAGTGTCAGTGAAGAGAATCTCACTCTCAGCAAGAGATCAGTCAGTCCCTTAGGCCTGATACATAAGTATTAGTATAACAGTCTTTAGGCAATACCTGTCTGGGCTGGGGAGTAGACAAGAGACAGGGACCAAGCACAAGATATGGTAAGGTTGGACATAGCTCCCATTTATTCTAATGACTAGCAAAAGTCAAACCTCTTTCCCCTGCTGAGACCTGGTACAGATTTTAGAAGTGAGATAGACATGGACCCAGAGACCTCCTGTAAGCCATGAACATTAGCTCTCACCATTCTGAGACCCAGAGAGGTTCAGAACTTTTTCCAAGTCCACTCCTAATGAATAGCAAAGTCAAGATCTGAACCCAGACCTGGCTTCAAAGACCCATGCTCTTTCTTTGCATCAAGCAGCCTCCCAGTTGGTTCCATGTACACCCTGACCTAGTCTCCTAGGCTGGGAAGTAAATAGGGAACACATCTGGTGTAAGCCCCGTTTTCGAAACAAAATATGTTTCTGTAGATGAAAACAGTTTGTGCACAAATGAATATGAAACAGGAAGTTGAAATGCAAGAGAAAGGGCATAAAATAATTTACTAGATAAAGCCAAGCATGTTAATTGTGAATAAATCTTGCAAATGAGGTAGAATAGAAACTCATAGTACTCATGAGTTTGACTGACCTCCCAGGATGCAGCCAAAATTGTTTTTAAATTAGATACAGGATAAATATCATCAATGACTGGATGTCGCCAATCTTGGTTCATTAAAAAACACATACATGAGTGATAGGTACTAGGCATTTTAACTTCAGACATAGTAACTGGGTTGAAGAAAGAATAAAATAAGGAGAAAAAATATTCCTAATTCCCTGCCTTAATTAAAAACTTTCTTTTGTTTATTTCCTTTTTCTCAATTTCATTTTATAATATCCTACTGGTAAGTAAATAAATCAAGCACCACTAACACATAATCGATACAAGATGTCTACACTGTAGTCCAAAGTGAACATGGTGTCTCAGTCCAGAAATAACATGAGGCGAGGTCACATTTAAATTTATTTTGATTTAAAATGGAACATAAAACACAAAATTTGGGGAGGCAATATTAATGATTATCAGGTTAAAGGAAAAAGTCATTTTAATTGAAACACTCAGTGGATCCACAGTTCAGAAATGCTTTTAAAGATTAATGTTTCAGATTTCAAGAATAAGCAACAAAAAGTTAGCTGTAAGTTTTCAACCTCATAAAAATCCAATTTTGACTAAATGGGATTCAAAAAACAGTCTTCCAATCAACTATATTAAAGATAGGTCAGAGCCATATAATGAGAAGTTCAGGAAGCAAAGTGTTTTCACTAGCTCTGCACAACAGCGAGTAGCCTGGGGAACCTCAATATTAAAAACCAAAGGTATTTCCTACAGTTTGGACTTTCCTAAGGGCAAGGGTGATGGTGTCGGACCTTTACTAAACTCCATTTGGTATCTAGCAGAGGCCAGAGGCATGATGGGTACTGGAGCATGTCTGTGGGATGGAATGAGCTGTGGGGAACCCTAAATATGCTATAAGAAGATGGATGTTCCAGACATACATTTCCCCTGGAAAGAGTTCTCTGATCCACCCCAGGAATTGTTGATCATCTCCCCACCTTTCTCATCACCACTGTAACCTACTCATCATACCACCTTGCAATCTTGAATTTGTCTTCTTGTCTGTCCTCACTTGAGATTCTGAGCTCTCTGAGACTCAGTCATCCTTTCTTCCCCAAGGTCAAGAACACAAGTGCCTTCGACAAATGAATGAAAACATGACCTTTTCTCTCCAACCCATCCCATCTGTAAGAGAGCTATTCCTGTTGTCATTGTTTTTAATCAGCAGGTGCACTGAGCCTGGGCTAGCCTCAATCTGTTGGATTCTGCATCTGGCTGAGATTCGGCCCTGAGTATGAAAGCCTGTGGTGTAATTCAAGTTTCACTTAACTCCCATTTCAATATTCCAGCAGAAACTGCTGAAAAGAAAATGGCTGCCTGCCTTGCTAAGCAGGTGGCTGCCAACCTCACCTTCTGGGTCTGTTCTTTCCATGGCTCTTTCTGCAGCAGAAGAAGCATGCTACTGGGAAGAAGAGTGAGAGCCTCCTGCAGAGTGACCCTGTGCATTGGACTCATGCCAAGGAAGCTTGATACTGGCCCAGCTGGGCCATTCTCCTGATGCCATGGCAACCAACTGGCACTGAGGCCAAGGAGGAGAGGGGCAGCATGGTCTGCCCATGCAACCACTATGGCTGCAAATATCAGCAACAAGAAGTCCAAAGCCTATGACGGAAATAGAAAAGACATTAGGTCATATGTTTTAATAGTTCAAAGTAACATACACAGCCCCATGATGCAATGTCATCTTCCCCTTTACCCAACCCCCCTGTTACAACCCTTCCCTAGAAGGGGTACTGAACAGCAAACTCAATTTCCATGCTTAATGAAGAGACATTTTAGAGCTTTGGAAGGTTTCTGAGGTCCCTTTACGTGAACAAAAGAGATTCAACAGTTTCATTATTATTACTCTAACATTTCAGGAGAAACATAATTTACTCAATTCCTAATCACACCAAAATCCAAACACTTTTCTGTTTTGACTTTTTCAGAGAGATTAAGAAATTGAGAGATATGGAGAAATGGTTATTGTGGTGGCCAAAACTAATTTTTAAAATTACATATAGTCTGATTCTATTTTTTAGCAAATCTCTCTTCATGCATTTTAAAAATCTGTCTAGAAACCATTGAGTTAGATTTTAGACTAGACACTTGCAGAAATGGTGGTAATGGGGGCCACCTCTGAGTTGTTGGACTACTGTGATTTAAATTATACTTCTTTCTGCTTATCTGTATATCTAAATGTTTTAAGATTTTTGTGAGAAAACAGAGAAAGTTAATAAAAACTTAGGAAATCACAAGAAAAAGAGGAGAGATTATGCTAATTAAAATAAAAGTTCAAAAAGTATGTCTCAGTCTCTTAAAATTCCTAATCTCACAATTAAAAATTTCAAAAAGACATAACTCTTAAATAAAAACTGGGCGGAATTTCAAAGAACATCCCAGCTTATGCAAACTTTACTCACACAATAAACAGGATACTCATGAAGCATGCCCATAGAAAAAGTTCTACTGCTAAAAAGTGCACAGCAGCCAGCTGAGTCAAGAAAATGAGACTAGGAAAGAGCTGTCTTCATTTTATTAATATTTATTAATTTATTTTATTAATCTTTAATAATTTATTATTAATTTATTAATCTTTTTCTTTTTAAACTCACTATTAGTGGTTTTTATTTTGGGGGGGTCATAAGTCATTTTGCATGTGTGATGAAAACTCCCCTTTGGTATGTGTACACATGCACATAAGCACTGGCACATACAGATTATTCACATACACTTCAGAAACCTCTTCAAACCAGGCATTTTTTTTTTAGCCATATGCTTAACTTGTGCAGAGGCCAGAGCCCTGTACTGCCACATTCTTTATGGATCAAACCCAAGTCCACAGAACCTTGAGTTCCCTCTCCAGCTAGTGTCCTTTGTGTTCTGCCTGTCAAGGAACATATTTTGTTGAAAATATTTCTCAAAGGGCAGCCCCAGGTGTCTCCAAGAGCATGGTAAGAATACCCCTTTCCTTGTGCCATCAGAGAATCGTTAACAGTGTTTCTCAAAAATAAAATGAAGGAGGGAAAGAAAATCTGCAAGCAGCAACACACTCCTCTTTTGGGAGAATGAATCTATGCTCTTTATTTCAAAGAAGCTGCAAACTACTCTTCTAGATCATACCTCATCGAGAGCCACATTCTGAACAGATGTTGACTGGTGAGCAACATTTCTGATATAACCCATCAGTTCCAAGAGCCACTCCATTCTCTTCAACACGCCTGAAACAAAAAGGACATTTTCTTACTAGGACATGATTTTCCTTTGAAATGTAAATCAGCAATAACCATCATAAGTAGAACACCTGGTAAGGATTCCATCAAACAGTTTCAAGTTCTCTTGCAATACCTGAGACTTGTGATTGCCCGTGAAAGATACTATTCACAACTGTATTTTGTCCTTCATTTTTAAAAGCTAATCTATTCTGCAGACCTCCCTGCACACTAGCGATGAAATGCATTTACTGGAGTTTTTCTCTCAGCATTAAATATATCAAGAGAAATCTGGCAGGCCAACTAACCAGTAATGTTGAATCTTGGATAATTAGTTGTTTTTACAGTCCTCCTTTGTTTAATTGTTCCCAATTTGTGCCAAAAATCACAGAGAAAACCTACCAAAGATATAAAAAGATAGAAAACCAAAGATATGAAAAGAAAAATTAAAACTGGCCATTATAGGGTAACTAGCGAACAAACATCAGCATATATATTAAATTTTTTCCTTTTTATTTTTTAAAAGTGAGGATTCCCAGCACAGTGAAGACTATAAAGGAAATTTTTAAAAATTTTGTTAAGAGGGAAATGGGAACTACATTTTAGAGCTGGCTAGTTAGAACCAAAGGCAACATCAAACTTGTTTCGGTCTATTGCATGTATCTTCATGCTTAATTGGAAACGCCTATTAGATTTCTTCCTGACAAACACACTTTTGGTTTAGAGTAAAAAAATCCACTTTCTCATCACAGATTCATTTTTCAGTGGGCAGGCACTAATGCCAATATGAGAGAACTGTCTCAATTGCCAAAGAGGACAATGAATCAAAATTTCCTATACAGCCTTGTAGAGTATTACAATCATGTTTGTTAGTTTTTATTTAAAATTTAAAAGATACAAGAGATCAATGGGGAGATAGGGCACATAAACACAAGTAACTAAGGGCTTTCCAGCCACATTTGACCTGCTTAAGCCAGGTGCCATTCAGAACCTGAAGGTAGTCTAGAGAAATTATGAACATATGACCAAACAGATGGAAGGAGCAATGAGGGAGCTCCCTTTTCCAGTGATTATTTCAGTATAAAGTCTAAAATGGCCTAAAAGTTCCCCCACGTGATTAATTAGCAGAGCTTCAGGCTTGAGAATGTAGATAGGGTGGTCAGATTTTAGAATCCTCACCCCTGAGAAGTTCTTCTATAGAAAAATTATTTAATTTTTTGTTAGTTAAATTTGTTGTTTTTAATTAACTGTTTTTAAAATGACCATCCCAAAGCCATTTTCATGAAATCATCAGGCAGAATCAATTGAAATTGTGTGCATTTAGAAAACTGAAGTTAAACAGGCAGAAGCTACCTGGCACACTTGTTTGTATTCTTAAGGATTTAGAGGGCCAAAAACAACATAAAAACCCTCAAAAGAATCCATTCTCATCTCCAAAAAGTGGATGTTGTGAGCTCCAACAACTCATTTCCATCCAAGGCACTCCTCATTTGTAGTAAGAATCCTAACCCATGTTAAGAAAGCATTAAAATAGTTTTTAAGTTGAGAAAACAAAGGGATGGCAGGCAGATTTCTTGTTCCTGATGTTCCCCCCAAACTGGCCTCACCTGTGTTGGCATGGCTTACAATCCGTGCCTGGTATAAGCTGTGCAGAATTGTCCAGGCAAGAGTCTCTTTTTCATGGTGCTGCACAGCAAAACTGAGCATATCAATCAAGCTCATCAAGGAGAATCGTCCTTGAGAGACTAAGTACAGTTTGACAAAGGTGGCCTTTTCTATGTTGCTCTGCAAAAAAGCAAATTGTTCAGTTACTGTTAAATTAACTGAAGTAGCTATAGAACCTTAGGGCAAGGGCAAAACAGAAAGGATGAGTTTGATGTTATTATTTCAAATGCTAAAACTTCATTTTCTGCAGCATGTGATCTATCTGCCTATGTGCTCTATTAAAATGTACATACAATAGAGGGTTGCAATGTCACCTCCTGTTTCTTCTTTAAAACCATAAATGTGTTTAGAGGTTAGTTGGTAATGATGTTTAGTAAGAATACACAAATAATAATAATAAAATGATAACTAATAAATACAGTACTCATGTGCCAGGCACCATTCCAAGCACTTAACACGTATTAATTCAGCAGTTTTCAAAGTGTGGTACACAGACCTCTGGGGGTTCCCAAGACCCTTATAGACATTCTGTGAGGTCAAACTATTTTTATAATAGTACTGAATTGTACCAGTATGCACTGTATTTTTCATTGCCACTTGTAATTTTTCAAAAAGCCATTTTCACTTAAAATATCCTTGTAAACAATAAAAATGATTAGCTTCCTTAAACCTTGGCCCTGAGTACACAACTTTTTAATATTCTGTGTGACAAACTGGTAATATACATAAAGGACTCTTCTCCTGTATACCCATATATGATGGTTGTCTCAAGGAAAAATACTTGTAAGATTGAGTTGTGAGCTGAAATAGCCACTGTTTTCATGGAATACCATTTACTTGAGAAAATGATTGACGGACAAACTATGGTTATTCGAACTGGTTGTTTGACATATTATTTTCTTAAAATTGAAAGAAGTAAGATTGTTACTTCAAATAAAGTACCTGACAGTATTTGTTGCCAATGATAAAATCTGATCTTTCAAGAGAAAATTATATTTGTAGAAAATTTGTATCTGCTACTATGAGCTTGGCAGCCTCCCAATATGTAAAAGGCTTCTAATGAGACTGTTGGTGATATTAACAATATAATGTCTTGATATTGTATAAAGAAATGTATCAACATTTGGAAGATCCTCAAAAATTCAGTGAACCACTATTTTCCAAATGACCAATACATGGTATTACAAAGTCATGCATGGGTAAAAGACCCAAAGTGCAAGACAGACCAATGGATTGTAACATAACAAAATATGTAAATTTCAATGACATGGCTTTGGACTCCACATTGCAATTAACCTTTAAGAAACTACCAGCTGTTGGGTTTTGGTGCAATATAAAAGAAGGATATCAGTAATTATCTGAGAAGACTATTAACACACTTTTCCCCTTTCCACCTATGTATCTGTATGAGGCTGGAATTTCTTCCATACTTCATCAAAACAACATCACAATAGTTTGAATAAAGCAGCAGCCATGAGAATCCAGCTGTCTTCTATAAGCCAGACATTAATGAGATTTGCAAAAATGTAAAACAATGCCACTTTTCTCACCAATTTTTTGTGCTTTGGAAATTTTTTTTTTTATTCTTTTTAAGAAGTAGTGGGTTTTTTATTATTATTACTTTTAAGTGAATATTTAAAAATTTTCTTCATTTTAATTTCTAATAAGGTAAATGTCAACAGATATGACCCATATAAATAAAAACTCCTGGGGTCCTCAATAATTTTTAAGAAACTAAACTGTTCTTGAGACAAAAATATTTGAGAACCGCTTTATTGACTATTTAATCCTCTCGCATAAACCTCTGCAGTAGGTTACTATTACTATCCCTCGTTTACAGATGAGGAAACAGACACAGAAGCTAAGTAACTTGTTTAATGTCACACAGTTAGAGCAGCAGAATAAGAATTGGAACCCCAGGAGTCTGTGCTCTTCACCACTATCTTATTCTTAACTCTAGCTCACTTGGTTAGAGCATAGTGCTCTAACCAAGGTCCAGGGTTTGATCCCTGTACCGGCCAGCCACCCAGGGTGGGGAGAGTGGGAAAGAATACAACACAACCTGATCTAGTGGAGCAAACTAACTCATTTGGAAACATCAGAACATTACTTAGTATGTTCCAGTGACAATGTTCTGAATGGTACTTTAGGAACCCGAGTGAGTAACAAGCAAACTTTAGCTCTAGGAACCATGAAGTAAATTGCATGCTTTATTTCCAACTATACTATATGAATGTAAGAAGATATAATTAGTTATATGAATGTAATAATTATGATAATTAGTCACTGAGTCCTCACCTTGGGCCAGACACTGTTCCAAGCACTCAACATAGATTAAGTCATTTAACTCTCAAAATAACCCTAAGAGGTAGGTGCTACTCTCTCCCTCTTATAGATAATGAAACTGAGGCAGAAAGAGGCTATGAAACTTAAACAAGTTTCATTTATTGCTAGTAAATTGCAGAGCTGGATTTCAAACAGGAGCATTGAGGTTCCAGGGTCCATCCTCTTTAATAATTTCTTTATATTGCTTCTCTTTACTTAAAATGAGCTAATTTCCAAAATATGGATACTCCAAATACATCCATAATAGTGGTTCTCAAACCTTAGACACACCAAAATCACCTGGAGAGACTGTTAAAATACAGACTCCTGACCTCCACCTCCAGAGTTTCTGATGCAGTATGCTTGGAATGGGACATGAGAATTCAAAATTCTAATTACTTCTCAGGCAATGCTGCTGCCACTGGTCCAGGAACCACACTTTGAGAACCATATATACATTTTCTGATGCAGAAATTCAAGGATACAATTGTATAGGCAAACCTGCCCTAAAGTGAAATAAATGACAAGATATTTGAGATGCCCGCCAGCTACTGGGGGGGGGGGGTGGGCAGGGAGATCTCACGGTTCTCTAAATCTATGGTATTAGTTGGTATGCAAGGTTGCCATCAAATAAGTATGTCATTTGAGATGTACATACACTACAAAATTATTGTTTATCTGCAACTCAAATTTAACAAAACATCTTGTATTCTATTTGCTATATCTGGCAACTTTATTGACATGCTACTTTTTGCTCATTCATCACTTGACTGAGCATGGATGTTGGGGGCACTTGTAAATTATCCTGTGACAGGGCTAATCATGCTTGTTATTCAATCAACCACCCTTCTTCACTCCAAAAGGATAATATCAGAAGAAAGGAAATAAAAGTGAGAACAGAACTATTTATTTATGCCTTCCATTCACCAGAAAGTTCTTTGGTCAGAATATTCCCACTCTCATGGAAATTGTACTGAAGAGGTTGCCCTATATTTATTTTCTTGCCCATAGACGACACAAAAATGTTCTTGAAAAAGTGTTCTCTTAAAAAGTTATTCACCCATCCATACCACATTTATAAAGCACCAACCATACTAGTAAGCTCAACACTAGACCCCACAGTGAAACAGAAAGATAGCTTCCTGAAATTAACCAGTAACTAATACAAAGTAAAACCAGCTTTGGCCAAAAGGACTCTATAATCAACTCTTCAATTGTAATTTCCATTTCAATAATGACAAAAATATAGATAGATATGTTATTACCTTAGTAATCTGAGTGACCCGATTGATGTCATCATCTGTCATTTCTGATAAGCATTTTGCTACACTAATATACAGCTCTAGATCATTTCTCTGGTAAAGAAAAAACCCAAGCATGTTAAAATACAACACAAAACAAGTCTATTCTTAATGTTCTGACAAATTATTAGATTTGCTTATCCCCAGGAACCGCAGCTGATGAAATTTTAATTTTTACCAAACCAAAACATACGGCCAATTTTTGTCCTTTTAAAAACATCTTTCCTATTACATTGTGTATTTGGCTGTACTTTTTTCTTCTTATCAGAATTCTGTCATTCCAAATGAATTTTTAGCCTCTTTGTAAAACTACATTTCAGAGGTTTGTTGGGGGAGGGGAAGGGCTAGTATTAAGGCATATGGTATAAATATTGGACACTATGCCCAAGGATTCTCCACGTATAAGGTGTAAAGATTTCTGAGCTTGCTCACCTTCTGCGGGCATTTGGTAAAAAGACCTAACAGCAAATTTCCTGGTGTAGCACTGGTTAACATGCTTCTGAGCTTGCTGAAAACTTCAGTTCTAAATATTCAACCTCAATTTAGATCTTGGAAGCAAACACACTCCTAGTGAAGAATGTGGTTATTTCTTGCTAGCCTTCCCACCCACATTCTTAAAACATACACCTCCCCACTTTGCCAAAAGGCTTTAAAAAATCCCAAACATAAATTGTCAGGAATGTAAATATTTTTGTTCCTCACCCGAATCTTATTTGGCAGAAGGTCAAAAATTTTCCCAGTAGCTTCACAGAGCAGACTCCAGAGGTGATAGGCAGGGCTGGGCAGTTTCATGGCCTGGCTCAGACCCTGTAAGGCACTTGGGCATAACTCAGGATTGCAAAGTGGGGAAGCTGCTTTAAAAACTGCCACCATTAAGTTTTCAACAAAACCCAGGATCTGTTCATCAGAGACATATTTTATCCATAGAGGCACAGATACCAGGAGATATTTCTTGATATTTAGCTGGAAGTAAAACAGAAGAAGTCAAATATAAATAGGCAAGGATGGGTTTGCGATGTTCAAAACCTCTAGGTCATCACTCTGTTTCAGGATAGACTGATGAAAGTTTCAGGTTATTCCCTCCATCCTCATTTTCCCACAGCTTCATGGTCCAATGGGCCACTAATGCATGTAATTTTGGCTGCTGCGGTTACTTCTGATCCAGAGTGACTCATGTATACATGGTATCTGCCAGTCCATCTGTGAACTACTAGCTTAAACCTTGGATCTTTTCAGTGAAGGGAATAAAATGCTACTTCTGAAAGTACATGACAGTGGCTATTCAGTTTTAAGAGGTTGCAATCTCTGGCATGAAAGCTCCTTAAGATGAAAGGATCGTACACTGGAAATCAACTGAACAGAGCATGTGATATTATTAGCTTCTTTTTCTGATGGAAAATAAGTAATAAGGGAAACTGGCATATTGAAATCATTTCTGAGCAAAGAACCACCACCAGCTGAGCATGTGGAACTGACCAAGGCATCTTCGAGTTCACAAGAGCCAAGAAGGGGCATGGTTAGAAATAGCTCTGTTACGTGAAACAGACTTTAAGACAGTGGGCTTCAAAAATTCTTAGAAACATAAGTATGATGCTAAAGAGGCAGCAAGCCTAAAAAATAAAATCTGACAATAAAACCAGTAAATTTCTAAAAAGATCAGGTAGTTGCATGAGTTCTCTGAAGAGTTTATTGTAAAGAATATGCCACCTCAGATCATATAAGAAAATGAATTCACAAACTTCATTTGTTAATTAACAAAGATAAAAAGAAAGACCCATAATCAAAGACAAGCAAAAAGTAGCACAGATCTAAAAGAGAAATGGAAAGATAACTAAAGTCTAGAAAAATTTCTGAGATCAACAAAATAGGCTGTTAGAGATATGCCTAATTCAAAAGGAAGAAAGAGTTAATAGAAGAGGGCTTGGAGTCAACTAGGTATAGCTCTCCCATCTATTAACTAGGCAAACTTTGATTGACTTCCATTTGCCTCAGTTTACCAACCCATAAAACAGAATAATAAAATGTATCTCTTGGAAGTGAAATAAGTCAGACACAAAACACTTCATACTGTGTGACTTCACTCTAAGGAATTTCTAAAATTTATATACAATTTAAGTTGATATAAAAGTTCTTTAGAAAAGGCAAAATTATAGAGACAGGAAGCAAACCAGTGGCAGGCTGGTTCTGAGGTTGGGAGTAATGATTGACTACAAATAAGCACAATGGAACTTTGTTGAGTTATAGAAGTACTTTTGATGATGTTGAAAATCTATAAATGTACTAAAACTCATCAAATTTTACACTTACATGGCCACATTTTAGGGCATATAGATTCTAATTCCAAAAAGCCATCTAAAAATTGACTGTCAAAGTTGAAGAGAGATTAAATCTGATGCCTGTAAGTACCAGGAACATAGCAAGTGCTCCATAAGTGGTAGCTGGATGGAAGCCACTTGAAACAGGCAAAGTAATATTGATAGTTAACAGAAAGGATGTAGACACCTTCAGAAACATCCACCTTCAATTAAAGAGAATTAGGAGGAGTAGGAAAGGTTAAAAAAAAAACAGTGCAGATAGGGACTAAAGCCAAGAGACTGAGGAGATAAGAAGAGGGCTTTGCACTATTCTCACAGAACTAAAGCCTCCTAGAACAGAAGAATAATAGGCCAGGTTATAGAGACAATTCAAAGATTAATCATTTAATTATAATCAACTGGCAAATCTCTAAGGAATCATGAAATGAATTTTTCTGTCCTAGCTTGAAATGTACTCAAAATTACACATCTTTACTAACTTCACATCTCTAAACACTCTTGCCCCATTTGTCTTATCTCCCCTTGGCCTATACTGGAAGGTGCTAGCATCCTCTCTCTATCACATATACCAGGCTGTGTCACTTCTTCCTCAACACTGTGCTCAAGCTTACACTTTCCTGACTGCACCACAGGTGAACACCCTAGCAGAGACGTTCCACTCTCTCCATCTACGTCCTCCCACCTACAACACCTGACACCTCTGACCTGATGCCTAACCAAATCCCACCAAGTCTTCAATGCTCACCTTAATTGCTGCCTCCTCTGGGAAAGGGCGGGATAATGTATTGAGGAGTCCAGTGCATGCAGATTTGCCTTTTTCTTAATATGTACTGAAATGATTGCATATACCATATAATCAAAGAAACCTAGGTTCAAATAACTCTATAAAATTCTAGATGTATAAACTTGAGAAAGAAACTGTAATACCTCTGATCATCATTTCCTCCTTTTGGAAATAAGTGGTAGCTAAAGCATGAATGGTAATAGCTATGGCAGGGTTCTGAATTATATAATTTTCCAATCGGCTGGCCAACTACCATCAAGCCCTCAATTTTTGTAAAATCCCATTTGTCCACTCTTGACTTTGAGAACACACACCCAAACAAATGTTAATCTCCCCCAAAAGGGCCATATCAAAAGTGTTGCCCCACACTTAATTACTACGTACACTCAGACCATGGATCAGTGGTGGCGTCACCCATAAACCCAATAATGCAGATGCATTCTGGGATGACTGTGCCTGGGTCACCATAATTTCAAGGCACAGTTGCTGTACGTCTTCCCCTGAAAGAGAAGAAGGGAAGAGAATACCAGTAATATAGCTGTTTCTCTGACTCATTTTCAGGCTTTAATATTTCCAGTCAAAGTATCTGCTTTGTGACTTTTGCAGATCATAGAACTTCAGTAAACCAAAAGGTATTTCAAGAGACCTATTATTTTTGAGGCAAAAGAATGTGTTCAATGGTATCATAGTCCCAAGTCTTAGAACAGGCAAGGGCCTTGAATTATCTAAGAAAATTTCTCTTATGATAGCCAGAGAAACCTAAACACCTAAACACTATCAAAAATATGACAAAATTCTAGCTAAAAATCTAGCTAAAAATCTCTTGGTCTCTGTTTTCTCCTTCTCTCCGCTTCACATTCAGCACGTACAGGAATTCCTCTAGGTCTAGAATGGCTTAAAGATGTAGCCACATTCTCAACTAATCAATTCTTTTTAGTATTCTGATTCCCATTAGAAGACTTATTTTCCCAATCAGACCTTTTCTTCTTTTTTCTAAGGATTTAACTAAAACACAAAAACATTTTTAATACAGCACACAAAAGCAGATGAGGGACAGAGAAGTATATTTTCCAAATGAAATTTCTGGAACCCAGCATGGTGACATCATACCTTATGCAGGGATTAGGTTCAAATGAAAGCATTTAAGTGAAAAGTTGTGTACAGTCAAAATTATCTTTAATTATCTCTTAAACTGCACATAAATCACAGTATACATTCTGTACATTGTAAGTACTCTACTGTAAGTGATAGAGCACTCATGGCAAATACACACACACAATTTTACAACACTGTTTATTCTCCCTTCCTCCCTCCCCACCCCCCCTTTTTTTGGAGTTTTTGGCAAGTACATGAAGTTATATTTGCATGTAATAACTCCATTCTGTATGAAAGAGGTTGCTGTGGATGAAGTGGAGGTGCTGAGGTACCCATTCCCTTTGCCTCTCACCACAAGTATCTGTACTAGACAGAATAAAGGCCTCCAATGAGGTCCACATCCTAATCCCTGGAACCTGTGAATATATTACTTTACATGGCAAAGGAACTTTGCAGATGTGATTAAGGTTAAGGACCTTGAGATGAGGAAATTATCCTGGATTATTTAAGTGGTTCCATTAATCACTTGAGTCCTCAAACATGGAAAACCTTTCCTGACTGCAGAGAACCAAAAAGATCAAGGCCTCAGTCGTCCATTGCTTGCTTTGATGATGGATAAAGGGAGCCACAAGTCAAAGAATGTGGGCAGCCTCTAGAAGCTGGAAAAGGGAAGGAAATGAATTCTCTCCTGCAGCCTCTAGAAAGGAATTCTGCTCTGCGGATACCTTGATCTTAATCTGGTGAGAACCATGTTGAACTTCTGCCTATAGAACTGTATGATAATACGTTTGTGTCATTTCAAGCCACTGAGTCTGTGGTAATTAGTCACAGCAGCAATAGAAAACTAATACAGCTACCCATATGTTACTTCCTTGAGACCAAGGGCTCAAAACTCAGTAAAAGTAACCAGCCAGCCATCCCATCCAAAATGACAGGCCTCAAGATCCAAAAAGCCTATCCAGTCACTACCAATTGTGGATTGTGACACAGAATCTGTTTTTCTACTCAGGTCAAATCCTAAAAGCAAAGCCTGAAGACCTAAAAGCACCTGATATTTACCAAAGTTTAGCCTCATAAGTGAAGAGAGGAGTGCAGCCCAGTTCACAGGAGGATATTGGTAGCTTTCTCCAACAGCTGCTATGGGTTTCATCACTACTTTAAGAAGGGAAGGAGGCACTGATTCAGGACCTGAAACAACAAAGAAAAAAATAATAACAAAACACCTTCACAGCATCATAAAAGTGAAAAATGCCAACTTTGCCTTCTTTCTTCTAGTTTCAATTGTGGTCAACTCTTCAGTTCTATGCTCTTAATCTCAATTCCATTTGCTACAAAACTTGCTCCCTCTGTTTGTTCTCTTATTTGTCTCTAGTCTTTCCCTCTTCTCTGTACAGAAATATCCACATTGCTACTTAGCTATCTTCCATACTGTTTTTGTTGAGTTTGTAAAAAAGAATAACTTACTCCACATTATTGCCTCATCCTTCACTCACTCCTCCATCCACTTCCAGCAGAGAGGACAAGTATGGCTTACTCAAGTACAGTCCCTTCTAAGGACTATGGATTACCTGGTCCCTATGACCGTAAATGGTTACATCCTGTACCATGTAATTTTCTGCTTCTTCTGCTCCTCAGCCTATGCCATGCTGACCACTCCAGAAATTAGCACCTAAGTGAGTAACAGCTAATCCATAGGTTAACCAGCTACCTATGACATAGTACCATTATTTTAATATCATATTCTTTTGACAGGGGGAGGGTGGTGAGGTAATTGGAAAAATTGAAAAATTGAGACATCAGAGCAATTATGAGTGGAAACCTAAGCTGTCATTAGGGCCATTAAGGATCATGTAAAAGTGAAGTTACAGGAGATCAGAAATAGTGCATGAAAATGTAGAAGACTAAGAAGGAGAATAGCAGCAGGATCAATATCAGTAGCAGAAGGGAAATCAGCATCAGCATAAAGAGAAGCAGAATCAGCAGGAAAAGGAAAAGCACAGTCAGGATCAAAAAATAAAGCAGCACAATCAGAAGATGCTGAAAAAGGAAAAGTAGAAGTGGAGGCAGAGTCAGCAGAAGAAAAAACAGTTACTGAAGGTAGAAGCATGGGGAAAAGGAGAAGCACAGACCAAATCAGCAGATACCAAAAGAAGGGAAGCAGAAGCAGGTCAGAGTCAGCTGAAGGAAAAATTGCTGCAGAAAGGAGAAGCTTCGGAAAAAGGAGAAGCTGAGAGTAAATCAGTAGACACTGAAAAAAGAGGAAGCAGAAGCAGGGTAAAGTCAGCAGAATTAAAAACAGCTGCAGAAAGCAGAAACTTCGGAAAAAGGAGAAGCTGAGGCTAAATCAGTAGATACCTAAAGAGGGGAAGCAGAAGCAGGGCAGAATCAGCAGAAGGAAAAATTGCTGCAAAAAGGAGAAGCTTAGGAGAAAGGAGAAGCTGAGAGTAAATCAGTAGACACTGAAAAAAGAGGAAGCAGAAGCAGGGTAAAGTCAGCAGAATTAAAAACAGCTGCAGAAAGCAGAAGCTTTGGAAAAAGGAGAAGCTGAGACTAAATCAGTAGATACGTAAAGAGGGGAAGCAGAAGCAGGGTAAAGTCAGCAGAATTAAAAACAGCTGCAGAAAGGAGAAGCTTAGGGAAAAGGAGAAGCTGAGGCTAAATCAGTAGATACCTAAAGAGGGGAAGCAGAAGCAGGGCAGAATCAGCAGAAGGAAAAATTGCTGCAAAAAGGAGAAGCTTAGGAGAAAGGAGAAGCTGAGAGTAAATCAGTAGACACTGAAAAAAGAGGAAGCAGAAGCAGGGTAAAGTCAGCAGAATTAAAAACAGCTGCAGAAAGCAGAAGCTTCGGAAAAAGGAGAAGCTGAGAGTAAATCAGTAGACACTGAAAAAAGAGGAAGCAGAAGCAGGGTAAAGTCAGCAGAATTAAAAACAGCTGCAGAAAGGAGAAGCTTAGGGAAAAGGAGAAGCTGAGACTAAATCAGTAGACACTGATAAAAGAGGGAGCAGAAGCAGGGCAGAGTCAGCTGAAAGGAGAATAGGAAAAAGAAGCAGCATTGTGTAATCAGCAGAGAAAAGCAGCAGAATCTGCAGAAGCTGAAAAGGAGAAGCAGAAGTGGGGAGAAGTCTGCAAAAGGAAAAACAGCAGCAGAAAGGAGAAGCATAGGAAATGGGAGAAGCATATGACAAATTAGCAAGAAAAGCACAATTAGAAGCTGAAAAAAGAGGAAGCAGAAGCAGAGGTAGAATCAACAAAAGGAACAGCAGCTGAAAAAGGAGTAGCACAGGAAAAAGGAGAAGCATATAAAAATGGGCAAAGGATTGAACAGACATTTCTCCAAAGATGATATACAAATATCCAACAAGCATATAAAAAGATGTCCAAATCACTAATCATCAGAAAAATGCAAATCAAACCAAAATGAGATATCACTTCACACATATTAAGTTGGCTACTGCATAAAAACAAACAACAAAATAGAAAATAACAAGTGTTGTTGGCAAAGATATAGAGAAATTGGAAGCCTGTGCATTGTTGGTGGGATTGTAAAATGGGGCTATGGATATGGAAAACAGTTCCACCCAAAATGAGAAATTTTTTATATAAATATAAAATTATAAATAGAACTACCATATGATCCAGCAATCCCACTTTTGGATATATATCCAAAAGAACTGAAAGCAGGGTCTTGGAGACATATTTGCACACCAATGTTCATAGCGGGACTATTCACAAAAGCCAAGAGGTAAGAGCAACCCAACTGTTCATCAACAGATGAATGAATAAACAAATTCTGGTATATACATACTACAGAATATTATTCAGCCTTAGAAAGGGAGGAAATATCACAGGCTACAACATAGATGAAACTTGAGGACATTATGCTAAATGAAGTAAATCAGTTACAAAAGAACAAATGCTATATGATTCCACTTATGAGAGTATTTAAAGTAGTCAAATTCATGGGGGGGGAGTAAAATGGTGGTTACCAGGGACGGGGGGAGGAGGGAGAGTTATTGTTTAATGGGTATGGAGTTTCAGTTGTGTAATATGAAAAAGTTCTGGAGATCTTTTTCACAAAAATGTGAAGTATATTAACACTACTGAACTGTACACTTAAAAATAGTGAAGAGGGTAAATTTTATGTTATGTGTTTGTTACCACAATTTTTATAAAAAGATGATATATATTCAGAACAAGCAAAAAAAAAAAAAACAGAATTAGTAGAAACTGAAAAAAGTAAAAGTGGAAATGGAGACAGTCTCTTTTTTTCCTCTTTTTTTTAATATTATTTTTTATTTTTGACTTATGGCATTGAAGGAAATATCCATGAAACACTAGCTCACAAGCTAAAGAAACAGAGCCTTCAGAGACCATACATGACAAAAAACACAGGCTTAACAAATATAGTTTTAAAAAGTCACTAAACATGGGAACAACTACAGTCTACACCAAGAAACAAAAACAAACACTGAGGAGAAAAAAGAATCTGATACTGAGTTACCATGTTGTAATATTCAAACTATTCAGTTTTCAAAATTCTGGAGATGAATGGTGGTGATAGTTGCACAACAATGTGAATATAATGTCACAAAATTGTATACTTAAAAATGGTTAAAATGATAAATTTTATGTTATGTATATTTTACCACCATATATATTTTTTTAACTCTTGGAATAAAACTAAAATTTGCCAGACATTAAAAAAAAAATGTTCAATTTCCAACAAAAATTATGGAACATAAAAAGAACAAGAAATTTTGGCCATTTTGTACAAGAAATTAACAGAAACTGTCCCTGAGCAAGGACAGACATTGGGCTTACTACACAAAGACTTAAAATCAACTGTCTAAAATATACTCAACTAAATGAAACTATGGACAGAGAAATAAGGAAACCAGGAAAATGACATATAAACAAATAAGAACATCAATAAAGAAAATTTTTTAAAAGGAATCAAACAGAAATTCTGGAGCTAAAAAGTACAGCAATGGTAATGAAAAACTCACTAGAGGGTATCAGTAGCAGATCTGAAGAGGCAGAAGAACAAATTGGCCTACATGACGACAGGTCAATTGAAAATATTCAGTTTGAGCAGAAAAAAAAGTAGGAAAAAAATTAACAGAGCCCAAGAAAATCATGAAGCATACCAACATATGCATAATGATAATCCCAGGAAAACAGTAGAGAGAGAAAGGAATGTAAAAAATATTTGAAGAAATAATGGCCAAAAACTTCCCAAATTTGACAAAAGATTCAAATCTACACACTCAACTCAACAAACTTGAAGAAAGATAAATGCAAAGAGATCCACACCAAAACTCATTGTAATCAAATTTTCAAAGAACAAAGACAAAGAGAGAATCTTGAAAGCAGCAAAGAAGTCACTTATCAAATACAAGGGATCATCAATAAGATTAACAGATTTCTCATTAGAAACCATGGAGTTGGGTAACATTTCTAAACTGTTGAAAGAAAAAAATTGTCATCCAAAAATTCTATTACCAAAAAAACTATCATTCAAAAATTAAGGAGAAATGAAGACATTTCCAGAAAAACAAAGCTGAAGGAGTTCATCACTTACAGACATGCCCTAAAGAAATGCTAATGGAAGTCCTTCTGGCTAAAATAAAAGGACACTAGACAATAATCTAGTCAGTAATTTGAAGCCATGCAAAGAAATAAAGAACTCTGGTAAAAGTAATTACACAGATAAATATAAAAGCCAGTATTATTATATTTTTTGTTTTGCAACTCCCCTTTTCACTTACTATATGATTTAAAAGGCAAATAAATAAAACAATATATTAGTGGGCACAGAATGTATAACATGTGATTTGCAACAAAAACAATGTAAGGGCGAGGGATGGGGCTTTATAGGAGCAGAGCTTTTGTATGTTTGTGGAGCTAAATTGGCATCAATTCAAACTAGATTAATAAAGTAGTTTAACAACTATAAAAACACATGTGCATCAACAGAGCCATGAAATACATGAAGTAAACATTGAAAGAATTGAAAAGAGAAACTGACAGCTCTACAACAACAGTTGGAGACTTCATATCCTAATTTCATTAATGGATGGAATATCTACACAGAAGATTAATAATGACACAGAGGACCTGAACAACACTATATACCAAAGAGACCTAGCAGGCATAGATAGAACACTCTACTCAACACCATTTCAAGTGCACATGGAACATTCTTCTGGACTGACCACAAAACAAGTCTCAATAAGTATAAAAAGTGTGAAATCATATAAAATATTCTCACTAACCACAATAAAATGAACCTAAAATAACAGATTTCCAGGAAAATTGGAAAATTCACAAATACGTGGAAAACAAAAAACACACTTTTAAATGACCAATGGATGAAAAAAGAAATCACAAGGAAATTAGAAAACTCTTTCAGATGAGTGAAATGAAAACACAAAATACCAAAACTTATGTGATGCAGCAAAAGCAGTGCTGAGGGAGATTTATAGCAATAAATGCCTATATTAAAAAAAATAGAAAGAACTCAGATCAATATCCTAAATATATATCTCAAGGAACTAGAAAAAGAAGAGACAATATACCCAAATTTAGCAGACAGAAGAAAATAATAAAAGTTTAGAGTGGAGATAACAAAAATATAGAATAAGGAAAAACAGAACAAAACCAAAAGTTGGATGTTAGAAAACAACAAAATTGACAAACCTTTAGCTAGAATATGGGGGGAAAAAAAAGGAGAAGGTGCAAATGAAATCAGAAATGAAAGTGGAGGTATTTCCACTAACCTTACAGAAATAAAAAGGATTATAAGAGAATGCTATGAAAAACTGTATGCCAACAAATCTGATAATATAGATTAAATGGGCAAATTACTAGAAACACACAAATTACCAAAATTTACTTGGGAAAATAGAAGATATAAACAGACCTATAAAGAAGTAAAGAGATTGAATGAGTAATCAAAAGTTTCCCAGTAAAGTCCAGAAGGCTTCATTGGTAGGTGAATTCTATAAACACTTAAAGAATTAATACCAATCCTTCTCAATTTTTTCCAGAAGATAGAAGAAAAGGGAACACTTCCTAACTCATTCTACAAGACCAGCATTATCCTAATACCAAAAACAGACACCATAAAAAAAAAAAAACTAGAGACATATATATATATATAAATATATATATATATATATAGTTTTGTTTTTTGTTTTTGTTTTTTTTTTGACCGTTAAGGGAATTGCAACCTTTGGCACAGTGTCGTCCACACCACACCCAGCCAGTGAGCACACCAGCCATCCGTATATAGGATCCGAACCCACGGCCTCGGCACTACCAGCTCCGCACTCGCCTGAGTAAGCCACGGGGCTGGCCCAAGACAAATATTTTTTATGAATATAAACATAAAAATTCTCAACAAAACACTAGCAAACAGAATCCAACAGCATATTGAAAGGATTATATACCATGATCAAACAGGATTTATTCCAGGAAGGCAAGAGTTGTTCAAAATAAGAAAATCAATCAGTGTAATATACAACATCATAGAATGAAGGAAAAATACCTACATGACCATCTCAATTGATACAGAAAAAGCTTTTGACAAAATTCAACACCCTTTCCTGATTAAAATAAACAAACAAAAAACTCAGCAAACTAAAAATAGAATGGAATTGCCCTAACTTGGTAAAGGGCATTTGTGAAAAACCCACAGTTAACATCATCTTCAATGGTGAAGAGTGAAAGCTTTTCCTCTAAAATCAGGAAGAAGACAGGATGTCCACTTTCACCACTTTGCACTGGATGTTCCAGCCAGAGCAATTAGGTAAGAAAAAGAAATAAAAGGCATTCAAATTGGAAAGGAAGGAATAAAACTATACTAATAAATGACATGATCCTGTATATTGAAAGACCCAAAAGACCTTTTAAAAAACAAATAGAGCTAATAAAAGAATTAAATAAAGTTGCAGGGTAAAAGATTAAGACAGAAAAGTAGTTGTGTTTCTGTATTTCAGCAGTAAATAGTCAGAAAAGGAAATTAAGAAACAATTCCACTTGCAATAGCACTCACAAGAATAAAATACCTGGGAACAAATTTAACCAAGGTGAAAGTCTTATACACTGGAAAGTACAAAAACATTGCTGAAAGAGATTACGACCTAAATAAGTGAAAAGACATCTCATGGTCATGGATTACAATATTTAATATTGTTAAAAATGACAATACTACCCAAAGTAATCTACAGATTCAATGCAATCCCTATCAAAATTTCAAGAGCTTTTTTCACAGAAATGAAAAGGCTGATCTTTAAATTCATATGGGATTACAAGGGGCCCCAAATAGGCAAAACAATCTTGAAAAAGAAAAATTTGGAGGACCCACACATAATAATTTCAAAACTTACTATAGAGTTACAGTAACCAAAACAGTGTGGTACTGGTACATATAAGGACCAACATATAAACCAATGGAATAGAATGAAGAGTCCAGAAATAAACCCATACATTTATAGCTAATTGATTTTTGACAAGGTGCCAAGGCCATTCAATGGGGGAAAGAATGGTATCTCCAACAAATGGTGCTGAAACAACTAGATGTCCACATGCAAAAGAATGAAGTTGGGCCTCTACCTAACACCTTATACAAAAATAAACTCAAAATGCATCAACAACCTAAATATAGATGCTAAGTCAATCAAACTCTTAGAATAGATGAGATTGGATTTGGCAATGGATTCTTATATAAGACACCAAAAACATAACCAAAAAGAGGATTAAAAAAATAGATAAACTGGACTATTTCCAATCAGAGCTGTCTCAAAAATCAGCACATTTTCTTAGGCTTCCCCACGCACTAACCACCTCCTTACCCTTGGCCTCTCCCACCTAAAACTTACGAAGGTAAAACTAGTAATGTGCCTTCCAGTGATGTTTCTCTCCCCTCCAACAAACACTTTTACTTTTTAAATGTTAAAGCTCAACAAACCTGCCACTCTTCTGTGATGGGCTACCAGTAACTGATGCTTTATTCCATCTTGAAGTGTAATACTGAAGTTCAGGAAATATTATTAGGGAGTTAATTGTACTACTAGAAGGAAAAGAATTTCTGACAAAAAAAAGTAAATACATTAATAAAAACATTCATTCACTCAACCATTTATTGAGTATCTTGTTAGGTATCAGGTACTGTTCCCATTAGTGGAGATAGTTGAACAAGACAGAATAGATCTCTATGCTTATGGAGCTTATATTCTAAAAAGAGGACAAGCAAAAAACAAGGCAAAATCAGGTGTGGCAAATTCTGTGATAAAAACAAAATGCTGTGAAAGGAGTTAACTGATTGGCTACTCACATAACTCTATACTGATTACACACACGTGGCAAGTGTGCCTATAGAATGTTGGTTGCAA
This sequence comes from Cynocephalus volans, assembly GCF_027409185.1. Taxonomy (NCBI): domain Eukaryota; kingdom Metazoa; phylum Chordata; class Mammalia; order Dermoptera; family Cynocephalidae; genus Cynocephalus; species Cynocephalus volans. The sequence continues at coordinate 62,275,872 of NC_084475.1, read as the reverse complement.
ATTAGACTCTTAGATTTCACACAAAAAACACAAAAATTAAGTTGCTTTTTTGGGGTCCTTTCAGTGCATGATTAGTATAAATGGCCTGATGAACTAGCAAACATAATAAATAAATATCTGTGCATGGAATTTTATTTCTCTCCTGTAACAATGTGTGTCCAATTCTGTATTAGAAATCATTAATTCATAAGCAGATTTCTAGGTAAAAAACTTTTTTGGATAAAATCTTCCATATTTAAAAGGGCAGAGAATCAGTACTTAGAAGCATAACTAGAATCACAAAAAAAATTTCCACTATATTTGCAAGGAACTGATTTTGACACTAACTGGAATGAAAGAAACTATAGTAACTATTAGGATTGCTTAAAATACTTGGCAGTTCCCTGCACTTTGGGGGAGGTATGGAAGGAGAGGGAGTCTCACAGCCTAGGGAAAACAGAATCTCTAGTTCCTTCCCCACAGATCTCTAGCATTAGATAAAAGATCTAGTCTAAGAACAGGAAGATCAGTTCCTTTATTACAGCTCTGTTTTTCAAACAAATGTCTCAGATAAGAAAAATTACTGGAATGCTTTATGGACAATGGATTTGGAACTGAGAAGGTCTAATGGTACTTGTTTAAAAGATCCAGATGTTTTAAAATCTGGATACAAAGTTGCTTTAAATCTCTCATCCAGTTGACAGCCTCAAAGAACCCTGATATAAGTGGCATACCCAAACATAATGCATTACACAACAGAACCTATTATCATACATACTTTGGCTACATGGAGGATCAGATCTCAATGCCACAATGCACATGTGTAACCCCTACAGGGAAATTCTGGCAACAAGTAAGCTAACTACCAGGGTGTGTAGTCTCCATCACCAGCACATTGCTTGTGTGGTATGGACGTGTCTTTAATTTCTCCATTTTCAGTGTTGCTTAGAGGCAACTTAGCTTGGAATTATCCCGCCAACGTATATATGCTTAAAGGTATAAATAAACAAATATTTTAAAACTATTACATGCCAGGTAGTCTGTTCTAAGTATTTAGGATAAAACACAGATGTTCTTCCTTCCCATTGAGGAAATTGCAGTCTAAAGAAAAGACAAGTCTAAGGGAAAAGAAAAAGAAAAGTCTAAGGGAAAGACAGACTTTAAACAAAGAACTATAAATAATTACGTAAATAATGACATGTATCTAAAGTACCATGACAAACATAGGAAAGTATCACTTAAAAAATCTAACCTAATCTGGGAAAATCAGGGAAGCCCCATCTTCCCCACCAAAGAAGGGATATTTAAATCAAGATGGAAAGGATGAGTAGGATTTTTCTAGACAAAATCTATAGAAAATACAAGCAGAGAAAATTACAGCATGGCATATTTGTGGGAACTAAGAGATACTTAGCTCCTGCCAGAAGCTACTCTACAATCAAGACAGCTGTTGCAAACAATTGATGATTCTGATATATCAGTCAGATACTAAAAGTCGGTAGTGTGTTCTGTCTTAAGACCAAATACTTCAATGACATTCAGAATTATTAGAAACAAAAACATCTTTGGGCCCCTTAGCACCAGGAAGGCTGCCACACAGGGTGGCAGCCAGTGAAGATCAGGACCTGAGTGAAAAAGGCAAATTAGCAGGTCTGTGGCCCACTGGGGCAGGAGACTGGTAACATACAGGAGGATTGAGTATGTGAGCAAATATATTGAGAATAATGGGAGCCGTATTTCTTACTGTCAGAGAAGAGAGTTACAAGCAAGAAAAGAAAGGTAGAATGAACCCTGTGGTGTTGAATTAGAATTGTAGATATTGGTGTAAACTCACAGTTTTCGTTTTATATATAGCCAAATATAGAAGTAAATATAGACATAAAAGAAAGAGAGAGAGAGAGAGAGAGAGAACATATATTTCCTAGTTCTGTCCACTGAAAGGGCCTGGGAGCAGCCATTACCCCAGCAGCAATGAGACACTTTGCACACAGGTCTTAGCTTCTAAATACCATTCTCCACTGTGCTACCTGGGATGAGGATAGTACAAGATAAGCCTAGAACAACTTCTTGTGCCAGGTGAGAAAGTACTCAAACAATGATGGGGTCATGTCAAAGGACACTAGAGCCAACTTGAAGAGGTTCTTATTGGCCAAATCTGGGACAATATGAAGATCAAAATAATAAATAATTAAATAATAAATAATAAAAATAGGAATTTAGCAGTCCACACTAATAGAAAAATTAAAGAAAAGGGGAAGGAGAGGGAAAGAAAGGTGAAGGGGAGGGGAGGAGAAAACAACAGGGAAAGGGAAGGAAAAAGAAAGAAAGGGAGAAAAGAGGAGAGGAGCTCTTCCCTACAGCAGAATGCTTACTAAAAAATTGTAGATCAGACAATGAAATTATAAAAGTCACCTTTTGGCAACCATAGAGTAATAATTAGTTCAGGCAAGAAACATTAATGGATGCTAAAACTAATGAGTGAAAATAAGAAGAAAAGTAGGATATTCGTAAAGCCTCAAAATATCTCCACATAAAATATTTATTGATGATAAACGAAAAATAGTAGAGAAACCTGGAAGACATTACCTTATCCAGGTGATCAAAGTTAATCTCACCAGTGGAGGTAGACAGACATCACATGCCACCTGATGGGAGGCAGTGAGAGGAAAATAGTTCCTCTTCTGTGATATTCCTGCCAAAAATGATTGACCTGACTCTAATATGAGGAACATCAGGCAAACCCAAAGTGAAGAATATTCTATAAAATAACTGGCTTCTAACCTTAAATCATGTTAAAGTCGAGAAAGTCACAGAAGGACTGAGGAACTGTTCCACATTAAAGGAGACTAAAGAGACATGACAAATAATTGCAATATGACATTCCAGATTAGATTATTTTTCTATTAAAGACATCATTGGGATTGCTAAAGAAACTATTGAATAGGGTTTCCGGGTAAAGGGAATATGAGAGTTCTCTGGCTGTTTTGCAACTCTTCTGTAATTGAAAAACTAAAGATAAACTGTTTAAAAAAAAAGGTATAAATTTTTAAAAAGAAACTCTAAAATTTAACTAAAAGAACCAACCTCTTAAATAGTAAATACATGCAAAAATGTTAATTCCTTCTGGCAATGAAATGCAAATTAAAGCAGTCTTAAGGTAATTTTATACCTGTTTGTTATTCCTGTCATTTACTTATATTTTAGTTTGCTTTGTAATAGGATATTATAACTAGAAAGGGTTTTATCTTTATTTTGCTTTCTAAGTACCGTTACATAAAATGACTCATAATCCTTACAAAAACTCTATAAACAAAATTCAATTACTTTCTCCATTTTACAGAAGCAATTGAGGCTTAGAAACTTGCATAGCTTGCCTGACGTTACATAGCCAGCAAGTAGTGGAAGTGGGATGTGAACCCAGGCAGTCTGGCTCCCATGCTTTAATCTCAATGATATACTTACTGCTTTGCTATTCATTCATACAGGGCTGAGGTACTAAAAATTGGTACAATCCTTTTGAAGAACACTGAGGCCATGCCATCCCTATAGTCACCAAATACTCACACTTTTGCCCACTGATAAAACTGCTGAGAATTTATCCTAAGGAAAGCTATAGCAGAAGAGAGAGTTACGTGTATGAAGATGGTCACTATAATAAAAATTTAAAAGACCAATAGTGAAGTGACTAAGTTAATTATGATTCATCAACTTGATGAAATATTCTACAGTCTTTTAAAAATGATAATTATGGAGATATATGAAAAATAAGGAAATGTTTATAATATTAAGTTAAAAAAATACAAAGTATGTATATATTTGGATATGTGTAAAAATTGTGTGCGTATAACACATGAAAAAATTTGTATAGCAACAAAGGAAAAAATAACATCCAAAAATAACAGCTGCAGAAATTATCATGGGATAATCAGTGACTTTTTTTCCTTCCAAATATTTTCATGATGTTTATAATAAAAAATAAAAACCAAACCCACCAAAAACATATCCTACTGATAAATGTCCAGAAAGTAATGCAATAGAGCTCTTTTCATACTTCCTCTAAGCTTCCTTTTAGAGTAGATGGGTGCTAGTTATGTCCTTTTACATGGAAAGTTGTTAAATTTTTTTTTAAAAATCAGACAATAAAATAATATAAATTTTATAATCCAATATAATAGAACACATACACACACACCTAGGAGGACATATACTGGAGTATCTATAGTGGCTATCGCGAGGTGTTGATATTACAGGGAATTCTTTACAGCATTTATGAAACTAGTGTTATATACAGGTATTGATTTCCAATAGTATTTTTTAAAGAGTTGTATAGGTAAACTATTACTAATTTAAAATATTCAAAAATGATGAATAATCTTGGCAACTAACCCCATAATTTCACAGAAAATAGGACAACTTTCTCATATCATTTATTCCACAGAGTTCACTAATTCTGTTCCTTTGGCTAGACTCCTCAATAATTATATCTCACACTAACAGTTTGAAAATGACTGATCGAGCATATACCTACCTATACTTTGTGCACAAGCTCAATACTTATACACACAGATCCCTGACACGTGAATTCATGTCAAGAAGGAAATGCCATTCATAATGACTGTATTACTTGGATTTAAATATACTCTCCTCAGATAATACTCCTTACTGTAAACTTTAAAGCCTAACAGAAAAACACAAGCTTAGAAAGTCTTAGTCACACTCCCCAGCAACAGAATGAAAACAAAAATAATCCTATTATGTAGAAAATCTAATGTTAACATCAAAAAAAATTATTAATTTTATTAAGTACTTTAAATATGTTTTAGATGTTTTATAAAAGAAGTGCATAAAATTTTGATGAACTCTGAACATGATATGAACTTGAGAAAACACAAAGAGCAGAAACCAGGGAAAAAAATAAATAAGTAGAAAAGAAGCAAGAGTAGTAAGAGTCAAAAATTAGAGGACTTTTAGGGGAAAAAGTAATTCCATGATAGAAGGAATTAAATTATGAGTAAAGATTTTAAGCCTAGCATAGTCAAAAAATACCCATAGGAATAGATAATGATGATGACAAAAGGTTAAAGAATAATGCATCTGAGAGAAGGCAGCCAGGGTTAGCAGGCAAGATAACAGAATGTCACAAAAAACTGTTATATTCAAAATCATAAACTGAATTACTTAAAAACTGAAGGAATTTCATCTATTTGGTATGTAGGCCTGTATGAAAAAACGGATGCTATGAACATCTCGCATGTCCTATCACATGAGTATTAAAATGAGTATTCAAAGTCAGAAAAGCCCAAAGCATTAGAATGAAGATTAATGTATTCACTATCTCAAATTTGTTTGGTTAAAACTGAGATCACAATGCCCAATCTCATCCAGGCATAAGTCTGGATCAGGAATAAATAACCCATCACATTTTCTTCCTCTTGTGAGTTATTAAAGATAAAAATAGCACACAGAGGCAATGAAATCATGCCATCCCTAAAGTTTTCTGTCTTCTGCTTATGCCAAGCATGATTTTTATTTTCTAAAACAATTTCTTCCTCAAAAGAGTTCCCCAAAGTTGTCATCCTTCCTATCAGTAGCTCCACTGGGCTCTAGTGAGTGACATCCAGGGACATTTAAACTCAAAAGCTGCTTCAGAAGGGAGTTATTAAAATTCAAATGAGCTGGGCATATTGAAGAAGAAAACACTTGTTTGCATGCACACCTCTGCATTTGGACATCCCATTTAGCCCCACAGAGCAGGGTCTGGTTTTGTTTTTGTAAATGGGCTTCGGAGGCGGAGGTCAGCCTCCCACGGCCCCCACTCCTCTGGGGTCATCATTAGTAATGTGTAAGGCTGAATAGATTTTCCTCTGAATCTAGTCAGCAAACCTGACAAGAAGGCTGTCCTCTCCCACAACCTGAAAATGCCGAAAATCTGATTGGTAATATGGCACTTTTTAAAAACTTCATTTATCTGTTTTAAAACAGCTTTCAGCAAGATTGCAAGTAACAACTCCGATTCCAGTTTCACCTGATTTTTCAGTCTTAGAGCAGAATATTTCCTGTTGTGCTATGACTGCATAATCATAAAACTGTCACATTCAACCAAGAATTCCCCATAAGCTTTAGAGAAAATTCATTTCTGCCAAGAAATATGGATATGGGGAGCCAAAATGACATTTCATTCACTACAGAAGAAAACAGTGTATCTTTCATCTGACATTAAGAGTTTTTATCTTATTTCACAGGGAAATACCTCACATTATCATCATTTTAAAATTCTATTGGCTATCAATGAGCAACCTAACCAAAATTATAGCAAAAACATATATTCCTAGCATTGTTCCAGCCATGGAAGGTTTAGATGCTCATTTAGTAAAAATTCACTTTCTTTACTAATAAAAACATCTCTACTACGATATCTATTTTAAGTAGACTTAATTTATGGCAATATAAACAATGAACTAACTTCACATTATATGTAATATATGATATGTTTATATATCCATATGTCAATTTTCACTGAGGATATGAAAAAGAAAATAATGCTAACTCATGACTGCAGGACAACAGCACAAATTCTAGAACTCCAGAAACTAAAGGAATTTGTCTCCAGGCTATGATAAAGAAGTGGAGCACTGAGGATTTTTAGGGCAGTGAAACTATTCTGTATGATACTGTAATGGTGAATACATGACATTATGCATTTGGCAAAACCCATAGAACTATACAATACAAACAGGGGATCCTAATGTAAAATTGAGTTAATAATAATATATTAATATTGGTTCATAATTGTAAGAAATGTATCACATTAATGTAACATGTTAACAACAGAAAAAAAACTCATGTGTGTGAGTTTGGGGGGTGATGCGGAGGTAGGGCAACTATCTGAACTTTCTGCTTAATTTCTCTGTAAACCTAAAATTGCTATCAGGATATTTCAAAAAGTTTGTGAAAAAAATAGAATTAAAATATAATAAAAATCCTCCCATGAACTTTTTGAAGACCCCTCATATAAAAATAAAGTTTTTGGGTTTTTTTTAAAGTTCATAATCTGGAAGCTTCAGCGATTACTGTAACCAGTAGGATATCAGACATGACCTTTCACTCCCCTTCCAATGGTCTTCCATGACCTTCATTAATCAAACTGCTTCCTCCAGATTTCTTCTAGTTTTTCAATTTAATTTGTTTAAAAACCTTTTTTTTCCTTTCCAAAACTGGGATGGCCTTGCTGTAATACAGACACTGGTTTTGCACAGAATGACCTAACCAGCCAAGGAAGAATAAAATTAGCAAACGTTAGTGAAAGAATAGTACATTAATGAAGCTGGTCCCTGAGCCATGACATGTTCAATTCTAATCTATTTTTTCCTCACAGCTCTGAAAAGTATATGTGTATTGTTAAAGAGCACTCAATAACTTACATAGCATTATTCTGGCTCCAATTAAAAACAAAAGGCACTCAATCTTTGTCTTCAAGTTGCTTGTGCTCTAATGTGGATGGCAGCAACATAGAATCACAAGGGGACAAATGTGTGCAGAGAAAAAGAACACAAATTAAAAATAGGAACTTGAGCCAGTGATTCCAACAACGCAAAGTGATCATACAGGTGCAGGGAGAAGACCTACTTCCAAGACAGATGCTGGGATACAAACTGCACCCTGGTGTATTTCCTCTTTTTAGATCACACTCACTTGAAATTGAGAGGAAAAGTAACATGCGTTTATACTTCTGAAATGGCTAAATGGAAGATTAAGGTTTTCATAGAGCCATCCAAGGTCAGAGACAGTGAGTACAAGAGACTACACACTGTGTTTTATGTACCAATTGTTGTAGTTGGCCTCCTGGTCATCTCTATTGTACAGACAGTTTAGGAAAAAAAAATATTCATCCCTTCAGATTTGTATTGTTTCATTCTACAGAGGCATGCTTAGGGCACACAAACTTACATAACATGTAAAAGGAAAGATTCAAGAAATGTGCTCAACTTGCCTTTTTTTCCTCCCGAACTGAGGAAGCCAATGGCTGCTCTAATAAAACTGCTTTCAGGCAAATAGCTATAGTCAGTAGGAACTGTGGAGACAGAAAATGATCAAATTAACCAGTGAAGTTGGCAGGACTAATGAAGGAAAGATAATGATCTCATGCTGCCATATCAACATAGAGATAAAGTGGAGATGTTTATGCCATTAATCTCAGCACAATACTCTGTGGATGCAACTAATTCTATTAGAGTAAGTGACTGGCCTTGAAGTAATCACTTAAGCTATAAAAGCAAATCTAAAACGGTGGCAAACTTAGCAGAGGCTGAAAAAAACCAAAGAGGATAAATACTTTGCTGAAGCAGTTAAAAAAGTCCTTTCCACACTGTCACATCAATGACCCCCAATGCAATGACCCTCAGGGTCAGCAAGGAGTCTGCTGAGCTTCTAGGCTGACACCACTGTTCCAGGGGCCACTTCAGGGCATGCTGAATCAGATATATGGACAATGGAAATTCAACAACCAGTACTAATTGCACCAGTCTCTTACCTAAGATAAAGACCTCTAAGTGACCAACATGTATAAATAACCAGATGTAGTTGCTGACCTGGAATGGTGAAGCAGTAACATACATGATAGTTGAGTCATGAGAGTCTCCTAAATCCTTTTCCTCACAGTCTCTCATAATTGTTTCATGAGATGGTTTTTATTGCAATAAATGGTTCAATTAGAAAATTCCATCAGGACCAAGTAGCTGTACTTTTCCAGACATATAATCATTTTGCTCAGTACAAGCTGGATATAAGATTATTCATTACTACCTGATTTGAGTATATGTGGACAAGACCAAGTACTACATAATATAACATAAGCCTATGTATAAAAGCAAAATCTTGACATAAATATGCTAGTCGAGAGCCTGCCCTTAAAAACTAACATTGCCAAGGGTTTCCAAAAGTTTTTTTTTTCTTTTTCTCATTTTAATGTGACAACTTCCAGCTGCCTAAAGTTCATTATGGTGGGAAGGCTGTGTGGATGAATATCCTATTTCTATAGCTACAGAGTGATTGAAAGCAAGAAGAACAGTAATTACAGTGGCCCACATTCACGGTAATGCTGTCAGTAGACTACCTGTCAGTGGGTACGTAATACTAGGTTTTAATCAGAGATCTTTAGTACCTAAACTTCTCTGGCCTGGGTCTAAGATAGCCAGTGGGTCACAATTCTATAAAGAGCAATGAGCAGATGTATTAACAGTGATGCCTTCCCCAGAAAATCTCCAAGTACGAACATAAATTAAGCATGTGGGATTGCAAATGTATTTTATTGCTTTTATAAAAAAATCAAGACATAGAAAGGGCCTTGTTATATTAAGACCTATGATTTCAACTCCAAGGCTGAGGAGGTACACATCTTTAAATGTACTTACCCCATTATTTTTTCATAATTAGGGGCCAGAAAATCTCCGGCCACACATGAAGAGAATTTTCATGAAACACAAATACTGTGTGAACTACCATTACATCTAGTAAAATAAAAATAAGTCTGTTCCAAGCTTCAAGGACCTGGCTCCTAGTTTCTGGATTTCTCACTAAACTAACTCTGTATGTAAGTCACATAATCTTTTTAAGCCTTGGGTTCTTCATTTGCAAAATATGGGAATTAGACTGAATGTCTAAACTGTTCTCCAAGGGGAGCAGAGAGGAAGAGTGAAAAGAGCATGGGCTTTGGAGGCTGGCAAATCTGAGTTCAAACTACATGTCCACCACTTACTGCCACATTTCTTTGGGTAAGTCAGGAAGCCTCTCCACACCCTATTTCCTTCTGATGTAAAATAGAGATGGTAATACTCACCACTTAGGGTTATTGTAAAGATTAACACTCTTAACAAAGTACAGAGCCCTAAATCAGCAATCCCTCCTTCCAGCTCCAGTGTTTTGAACTTTAATCTTACCAGAAGTTCTACTTTGATTTGAGGACAGAGTAGACAGATGAAGATGTCCTAGAAGCCAGACTGTATTAGACTGAAGACCAATCACCCCAGAGACACTGATGACCTATAGATGAAAATGTCACAGTTCAATGATGGGGCAAGATCTAAGCTCCACTCAATGAAAGGCCACTCATAGAAAATAACTAATGTTTTATAAGGCAGTGGCTTAGCTGGTAATGAGTAGTTCTATCACAAGATGTAAATTCATGTGTCTAGTATATGATACCTGGGTCATATAGGTGCTCAACAAGTGTTTGCTGAATTAATGAATGAATCAGTCAATCTATTAATTAACCATGGCTGAAAGTACTAATGGTTTTCTCAGGTTTCACTGGGTCAGACTGGTCTCAAAGGAATTTTCAAAAATGGTAAAGAAAACTCCAAAATAACTCTAAAAATGGAAGGAGATATTATCTTGTTCTCTTCTTTCAATGTTGTTCTGTTACTATTTATCATTCATAATAAGCATTTTTTAAATAATAGTTTTCATATATAGACTTTCCTCCCAAGTTATAGCAACTTAAGTTTCAACAGAATTCTTTTTTTTGAGCATATGAATGTTCATACACGCAAAAAAGAGTTTCTTCTGTTCAGAGATTTATGTTTGCTTTTAAAACTATGAATTACTAAAACTCCTTGATGTGGTAGGTATTATAATCAACTATGTTTTGTAAGAATGAAAATGAGTATGCTAACGAAGAAGAATAAGATATAAAGTTCTACTACAGTAAGAATAGCAACTATGCAAACAAAATAAGAATGCTTGAAAAGAAATATGCCTAAATATTAGTAACAGTTGCTTCATGTTTGGCAGACTATCAGTAATATTTTTTCAGGTTCTTTCATTCTATACTTTCAAACTTTATACAATGAACATAATGATTTTTTAAAAATAAAAATATTAAAAGATAAAAACATTTCTTAGCAGATAAATATTGTTAACTCTTTAGCCAAGAATAACAATGACAATAATTTACCCAAATACTTTCATCAGTGACATCTGAACAAGTGCCTCTTGACCATTTTGTCTAGATACCTGCCCTGCCCTTTGATCACCTTCCATTTTTCCTTGTGCTGAGGGCCTGACATTCCTTGCAGGGTAAGGTTTTAATTTGTAAGGAAAACCGATGTCAAGTTAGTTGAAAAATTCCAGCTTTCTTTTCTTCCACAGGCAGTGCACGTTTGTCAGTGAACACAGGACTATACACCACTCCCCCTTGAACTCAGCATGAATAACTAGAGACTTCCCCATTTTCCAGGTTAAATATTTTGCATCATGTAATAGAAAAAAAGACAACAAAAGAGAATATTTGTTTTCCCATGCAAGGATTTTAAAATCTTCTGCTCACCTGAGTTAAGGTTCTAATGACTTCATTAAGTCTGCCTTGAAAATGAGAGGTCTGGATAGCTTCTGACTTCAGCTGAAAGAATAGGAGAAATACCCATCCCAGCACCCGCCCCCCAAAAGTAAATAATTATATTCACAGTACATGACCTACCAACTTTTAAGCTATAGAATAATTTATCTCATGTCCTTATATTTCAAATACATAAAGTGAGAGCTCCTCAAGGGCAGGGCCCATGTTTTATTTATCATTGATTTCCTAGCATCTACAGTATCGCATGTAACAGTTATTCAACACAATTTTACTGTATAAACAAAGCAGCTCCTTTAGAATTACTCATAAATTTACACATACATACTGTAAAAACATTTTGAAGTAAAAGAAGAATTACATAGGTATAAACTCAAACATTACTGATATAAAATGGAGTTTCTTGTGAATGACTTTTCAAATTTCATATCATTCAATCACTTTTCTCAGGCAGGGAAATTTATAGAAAGAACCTAAGTTGATCAGGTTTAATCCCTGCAAAGCAAATAAAACCAGGAACAAATCTTTATAGAAAGAATTCTTAGCCAAGAGCTGCATTTCATACAGCAAGGCATTGAAAAACCCAGTATAACTATTAATAGGAGCATATATTCTTCTGTCCTTAGCATACTAAGATACTGGAATATTCTCTTTCTGGTATGGCTATATGCACATTTAGATTTCATTCCCTCAACAGCTTATTTCTTTACCTGTATTACATCCCCTTCAGAGCCTACCAAGGCCACCATGCCATGAAGGGCTGCCAGACAAAGCATTGTGGGAGTACCCTGAAAACAAAGCATCAGAATATGTCAAGAAGGAAACAGTCTTTGGGTATGTATTTTAGAAAATTTATTATAGCATAGAGAAATAAATGGTCAAAATGGCACTCAATTTGTAGGGTCAACATAACCAGTAGAATTGGACAAAAAATGGCAACAGACTAAAATAAAGTAAAAGAGTAAGGTTTTTAGATCATATGTGGCTACTTGTTATTATTTTTCAAAAGACACAATTTTGTTTTAAAATTAAAACACTGATAAAAGAGCCAATTTTAAAAAAAAACTATAATGGTTGACAGGATGCATTATTTTATAAGGGATTAAAAGTACATGTGTCTCTTTCATTTGAAATAGCCTGTTCTTTTATTGTTAAGCTATATATCTTAGCAGCTCCTATAAATGGTCCAATAAAGTAGTTCTTTTTCCTGTATAAAAATATAAAATAGCATACAGGAGATGACCTCTACCTGTGCTAGCACAATTTTGATCCAGGCAGGAAGCAGTCTGCTGCCCAAGTCTTCAGCTTTTCCATGTCCACACACAGACAAACCATGAACTATGTTTCCTAATGCCAGGGCAAAACCTGAAGTCTGGTATAAATAAATAAAAACAAGGTGTGAGAAAAAGACAAAAAGAAGACACGGGTTAGAAATGTTTATATACAGCAACATAAACACTTCTAGGGGTTCCCTTTCCTACTGATGAATTCTATTTGCCATCTAAAAATCAGAGATTTACAGATTTTTTTTTTAATCTAGACTTTGGTTTGCAATAGAAACTGCAGAGTCTAACTGCAAGGAATTAAGTTTTAGTGAGTAGTTTATTTTAGGAAAATAATGCTGTACTGTTGAGCAACTTAGCTCAAACAATCCAAATTCTCATAAGGTGTTAGGGTGAAAATACCAAAGTAGACCACACAAGGTAAATCAACTCCTAAGCAACAAGAAAAACATCCCATAGTAAGCACAGCATATAAAAACGTCTACATTTTGGTTTTGCAAAACATTTTCTGAATGCAACTGGGCAGACATAACCATAAAATAGTAACATGCTATTATAAGCTTAAAACCAGTGAATCTTTCAACAATGCACTATGGCCAATATTAAGACTTCGGAGAAATGTAACAATAACAACAAAAAATCCAAATTGGGAAATTCTATAACGTATAATCAGAGGGAATATTTTTGCTTTCAATTTTTTTTTTTTTTTACTGTGGCAAAATACACATAAAATTTTTCCGTCCTAACTGTGAATACCAACCAGTTCAGTGACAGTAAACATGAAGACACATACTCGTATTGTTGTTCAACCCTCACTACCATTCATCTCCAGAACTCTTTTCATCCTAAAATACTACAACTCTATATACATTAAACAATTACTCTCCATTCCTTTCTCCCCCCAGCCCTTGGAAACCACTTTCTGTCTCTATGCATTTGACTACGCTAAGTATATAAGTGGATTCATACAATATTTACACTTTTGTGATTGACCTATTTCACTTAGCATAATGTCCTTAAGGTTCATCCATGTTGTAGCACATGTCAGAAGTTCCTTTCTAAGACTGAATAATATTTCAGAGGGAACATTTTAATGGTATTTAATTTAATTTATAGTATTTAAATTTCCCTATACATATTCAGGCACGAGCAGGGATTTTCTGCCTTGATTTTCTGAAGCTTCACTTCATCAGTGTCCTTTATGTATTCATATCTTTACAAATTTTTGTCTCAAGCCTTACATAACTCTTAATTCCCTAGCCACATTCTTTAAGATTTTATAAGTATTAAGCAATAGTTGGAGAAAGAGAAAAGCCTATCAATTCTCTCCCAAACAAAGAAAAAAATGTCTACAGAAGAAGATATGGGATAAAAAGAAAAAAAGACATCTGTGACTATTGGTATAGTGGTGAGAGAAAAAAATAGAGGTTTCTCAGTTCTAATCATGAAAAATATCCCACTATAGTATAATTCAGAAGCAGGACTGCTAAGTCAAAAGCAGGACTTAGCAGTAGCATGAAACCAACAGAGAGAAATAATCAGGGCACACATTCCAACCTGCTGGTTGTTCTCTACTAACAGTCGAAGCTTGTTCATAATATCTTCAGCCTCCGCAGCCTCAATAATGCCAGCACTGAACGCTGATGTACATACACAGCTAAGGGTGTAAGCAAGCACCTGAAAAGAAAATACAGCAGGAAAATATTTCTTCATGAGGCAAGATAAAAGAACATGGCTTAGTTGACACAAATATTCTGCCAAACTTCTCCTTTGAAGAAGAATTGGATTCAAATACATTCACTACAGACTGGGCACTGTTTTGCTGCCTAACTTATTATATTTCATAACAATGTCATGATGGGTATCATTATTTCTACTTTATAGACAAGGACTTTCAGGCTCAATTACACACAGCTAACAGGTGACAGAGGCAGAATTCAAATCCAGGTCCTTAGATACTAAATCAAAAGGTTTCTTCACCCCATCATGCCAGAACACAACACCTATCAACAGCAGAAAGAAACAGATTTTCATCACCAGTGGATGTTGCTAATTGCAATGCACTCCCAACCAAGGCCAAACAGGACAAGAAAGTCAAGGAATTGAAACACTGCTATTAAGATTCCCTAGGAGAAGTAGTGGAGGATAACTGGAACAGGAATTTGGGTTTTGAAGTCAGATAATTATGTAAAATGGGGATAATACTACCCACTTCATAGCACTAGTGAGAGAACTTAATAAATAACTGAATAAATAAATAAACAAATGAATAAGCAAAATATAAATAAAAAAGAATGTTCGGAGTGGAGACAATACTTGGATGTATGTCCCAAATTGATCATTTACTGTCTAAGTAACTTCGGACAAGTTACTCAATGTGAGTCTAAATTTTTGCAAATCAAGGTTAATCATCCCTTCCCTCCTACCTCACATTTTCATGATATAAGGATACTGTTAAGACAAAGTGGAAAATTCAAGTCCTAGTGCTGGTTGATGCAGCATGAAAAATGTAAGCAGTTTCTAAGGCAGAAATTGAATAATTAAACATCACAGAAGAGAGGGGAAAAAAACTGCTTGCTTAAGGCCTTATAAATCAAAATATCAAGGCAGAAAGATGCATCAGTTATAAAAACCTTGCTTTCATTTATTCATCAAATTGCTCCTCGGAAAAATCACAAGATTTTCTCCTTTGGCTTAAAATAAAATCATGCTCTTTTTTTCATGTACTTTTAAATCATGCTCTACACCACTTTAAAAATGGAAATGTAGTGCATTTCTTAGAACAAAACTTCAACCTTTTGTGCCCCTGAGAAATTCACCAATTCAACAAGTCCTATTGCTGAAAGCAGAGGAGCTGAGCAGGGAAACACAGCAGCCATTATGTACTCATCAATAGCTTGTGGGCAGGCTCGGATAAAATAGAATCTGCTCTAACGAGAGGAAGAATCTGGCCAGGCCACAAGGTCATCCCCTGCTCCTCCCAAAGAAGAACACAGGCGATTAAGCTTCACCTGGGCACAACAGAGACAGCCATGCACATGCCAAAAACGTTCCAGTTAAACATGGTTAACACCTATGGAATGTGTCACATGAACCCTAATTCTGCATATTTTTGCACCATAACAGAAAAATCTTTTCATTAAGTGTGGTAAAGGGAATTTCCTCAATAATTTTTCATGCTCGCTGACATTTGAAAAAATCAAATGGCTTTCGATTTGTAGTTTCTTAAGTTTATTCCTGGCCATTTTTTAAAGTTATATTTAGCTTTAGCACAATTCTAAAAATCTCCATTTTACCTTCTTCCAGAAGTTGCAGCTCTCCTTAGAAAGTGCCTTCTAGTGATGCTGACTTAGGTTTTTGTATTCACTAAAGGCTCTTATCTTATATGCCACATTTAAGTCTAAGTTGATTTAAACAGCTGCACAATTTGAAAACCTTAGGATCTAATATAGGTTGTTTGCCAGTCAGATTTTCTCCTTCTCTCACTTAAAATTGAGGAAGAATTTAATTTACAGGGTTTCCAAAATATCAGTAGTAGCAAATAAGCAGCAACAAGAAAACAAAAGACAGCAAAGGGAAGAAAAGTGTATTCTCCATCTCCTACCTCCTGAAATGTTCTGCTTTGGCTCCCACTGTCATCTAGGTATACAGACAGCTTCCGGAGTGATGCTGCCACATGAACCCGGGACTCCATTTGGCTGCTGTGGCTCATGAGGGACAGAACAAGTCCAACTCCCAATATACAGCCCGTGCTTGGATGCCAAAAAAGATGAGGGGTTAGAATCACAAGAAATCCACATAACTGCTCTTCACTTACCATAGGCATTTACAGTGCTCTGAAACCTGAGGTGAGATGGCTGGATTCTAATTCTGCCACCTAGTATATGACTGTGCCCCCTGACCCATAACAGGTATACCCATCTCTCCCCACAAAAGAAAACTTTATATCAAAATACGTATCCATTGCCCATGCTAGTTGCTGTGCAGCCACTGGACAAAAGCAAAAACATGAAATAGTATGACTAAAACTCTATGATGAGGAGGGGGGAAGGCATACACCAGCTCCACTTCTGCCCATACAGAAATGCTGCAGTCCTCTCTCCACCCCACCCTTGTTGAGTACACTATGATTAACTGCATAAACACAGAAAAGACTAAATTTCAGTATATGAGCTGAAGGTATCTGACTTATAACAGGGGAGATAATTGCAAGGTGTGATTATGAGGTACTGCTTCATGTTTCCTGGTCAACTTCAACAAGTGGAATTTCTTTCTTAAAAAAACTGTGTATTCATCTGTGCACAATGACATTAATTCTTCTCTCCCCTCTGATCTCTCAGACTACCACTGGGTCAGAAGAGAAAATGGACAAATGACAGGCTTGTCAAAAGTTACCCCATGTGACAATTCAATTGAAATCTGGGGCTCTGTGCTCCAATTCTCCAGAAAGAACACATATCAACTTAAAGAAAAGAATTGTTCTCTCAGAAAACTTCAAGTTAATATGATAAGATAATGCGCCTTGTGGTAATTTTTTACCATTCAAAAAATGTTTTTGTCATCATTGTTTTTAAATGGAAGAAATACCAAATTTAAAAAAAAATCATCCTCACTCTAGTTTGGCTTGCCTCTCATCATGACATGCTTAAGATGACATTCCAGGGCATTTCTTCAATAACATATCTCAATGCCTGTATTTTATGTCATTTCACTCTTAAATGGCATCTATTCCCTTGGCCAGCATTAAGAACCATCACATCGTTTTATGAACATGCTAGCTACTTCCCCAACACCTCTGTGCAAACAGAGCATCCAAATCTGAGACACCCAAAAGGATGAACAGGCTACAAGATTTCCTCAAGGTCACGCAGAGAGCTTCCAGCAGAGCATGACCAGAACACAGGAATTTTTGATTCCCAGACTTCTATTCCATCTGCCAACCTCAAGGTCCCTCTCAGTGCCCTGCATGATGCCATGATAGACTGCTATAAGAAGGCAACTTAAGTGTGTTTTTCTAGTTACTATTTCATAACTATCTAGTATCAGACAATCCTTTGTAAAGAAGCTACTGCAGTAATAATCCATCACTAGTCAGACAGAACTGTTGTTATAGCATGAACTTAACAAGCTCAACTAGCATAATGCATTTTCAACCAGTTAAATCAACATCTAACATCTGAATATTGCATGGCTTTTGATACAAATCACATTTCTGAAAGAGGAAAGACTATTCTTGATTAATATGAACTAAAAGTCTTTGTTTTAATTTAGAATCCACAGGGAAGTTTTTTTTTTTTGGCTATCTTTCTATATTGATGCATAAAAAAATTTGACAGAATTAGACCAAAGATATAATTAAACAAAATTTGATTAATACTTTGACAAATTTGACTGTTGCTGCCTCTTTGACTGTTTAACTGCTACTTATGCTTATGATTTCAAATGTTACTTCCTCAGGGACACCTTCTCTGGCCCAACAGGGAACCTCTTTAATACTTTCCCACAGCACCCTGTACTAATTTACTTCATACAAGTTTAATTATAAACTCTGATGAGGATTGTTTGGGGGATTGTTTGGTTACTCTCTCTTCCCTAGCCTGCAAGCTCCATGAGGATGGGTACATTTCCTGTTTTATTCTCTGTACCTGTGGCACACAGTATACTGCTTGACATGTATAGGCAATATTTATTAAATGCTGAAGAACTGATAAAATAAAGAATTTTAAGAGAATGCAAATTAAACATTTCCAGAAAGGGAAAAGAAAAACAAAAACAGGACTTGATTCAGAGGCAAACTTTATAAGTGGTAAAATTCACTGAACATACCATCTAAGACTCAACCAAAAAAACCTTGATTTCTATTTCTTGCCAGACTAATTTAAGAAAAATGGATGTCAGGTTCATGTGGAAAAAGAATTCCTCTCAAAGTTCACTCATTTAAGTATCAGGGTTCATCTTTCTCAATAAACAGGCAAGTATCTAAGTTTTGCTTTTCAGGCTATCCTGGCCACACAAAAGTCTCTATTCCCTGAACTAAAGCTCCCCTTTTATCATCCCAAGGTACATAGGTACAAAAGCTTAGAAAAAGACATGTCAGTTTCTAGTTCACATTTACCTAAAAATGATCACAGCAATTATTATTCTTAGGCAAGGTTATGATTCACTAGCACTTCTATTCATTGCCAAAATGGTAGTAAATTGACTGTAGAAATATATGAGTATACAGTATAACCTAACTATGTATATGAATGTACCAATATAGATATGTCAGAGTGTATGCATCTACTGACCTTCTAAATAGTTTCCTTCCACTTTGTCTCAGTTTTTCCAGTATACACCAAGAAGGTAGTCTTAAAAGCTTTATTCTTGATGTTTCCTTCTGATTTCCAAATCTTCTACATATTAATGTGTTCATTTTTGTCCTAAGTCTTAAAGATTCCCCCAGGTGCTTAGTTCAGTATTTTCACACATCTATCTCATTCTAGTTTGTCTTTGATATGTCTACCAGCTCTAAGCCAGGAACAACTTGGGCACAGGTAGCTTTCACATCTTTCTATTTTGAAAACAAAAAGGAGTTAAGTGTTTGTGTCTCAGACAGATGAAATAAAAACAAATTATATATAATATTAGATATAAAATTGAGCTTTTTGAATTGCTAACATAAATGTTCTATAAGAGTGTTAACAAATGATAGAGAGAACTTGAATTTTAAAGTTCTATATCCTATTATGTCATCACGTACCAGAGTATATTAAAATATCCAGCAAAAACACTTATCAGAGTATATTAAAATATCCAGCAAAAACAAATCCCGAAAATTAAAAGCTATGCAATATGGATATTTGTGTTGCTGTATCAACTGAGATTTTTTTCTAAAATTAACTAGAGATGAATCTTGAATTCCCTAGTTTATATTAGGTAATCCTGCAGATTAAGTATTAGGCCATCTAATAATTAGTTCTAATAACAGTTAACATTTGTATAGCACTTTGCCCTTTACAAAGTGCTATACAAATGTTATCGTATTTGTAAAAGCTCAATAGTAATTAACCAAAGCTCAGGTCATTTGATGGATAACCTGAGTACAGTTAGGACTGTGAGAATTGCAATGGCACATTGAGCTACCACTAGATGGCAGCAAAGTGTTAGTGATAGAACCACAAACACCAGCCAGCCGAGATGCTGGGTTCTCTCAGCAGGGACAAGTCCATTAAATCAGGGAAGCGTGGTGAATTTGCTCTGGGTGAATTCTATCACTTGAGGTAGCATGCTCCCAGATCTATTAACCACCTCTTAGTAATGCTTCCACTATTTCACTTGACGAGGACTGCACTAGACTCCTGCAATCTCATTAGACAGGGGAACACTTTATGACATGAGCCAGACAATCAGGCCTAGGCCTAGTTAGAAAAGCAGTAAAAAGATTTTTTTTTTCCCCAGTGGTGGCCAATACTTGCATATCAGAAAATAAAAATAACAAACACCATACCGTCAAGCATCAAACCGCTTTCTTTCTCCTGAAATGTGTTCTCAATGCTATGCTATGCAAGAGAAAGAAAAATGGCTTTGAAGTCAGATGACCCAGGTTCCTCTCCTATCTCTGTCATTTTTTAAGTGTGTGAACTTGAGTAAGTCTCCTATCTGAGACTCACGTTGTTTATCTGTAAACCAAACCAAAGTGATGATAATCCCTGCTTTAGTATCATATTTAGGTTGTGATAGGGACTTTATAACATGAGAAACAGATAGGGAAATGCCCAGCTCAGTATGCGGCTGTTCAGTAAGTATTAGTTGAACCCGAAACCAGAGGGAGAACTACATAAAAACTGACACCCACAAGGCATTAGGAATGACAAAAAACTAAACTTCATTGACCACAGGAAAAATAGGAGTTTAGAGAGGATAGAGGAAGGGCTTCTTGAAGGACCTGAGTTTTTGAGCTGATAGACAAGCAAGTTGTCCCTAAATGAACAGGAACAGTCAGTTTCTGATGGACCTATTCTACTTTCCTCTGCAGAACTAGTTCTCTATCTAGAGGCATCCATCCCTCTTCCAAATATAGTTGTTCATTAAGAAGGAAAGAATCAAGAAAGAAGAATCAAGAAATAAAAATCTCATTAATAACAAAAATAAATTTCAAAGTTAAATATGCTTAGTTAGACACATGAAGTTTTTAAGTGCATAAATAACTGTACTGTGGATAATTGTTATCCCCATGGTCGTCCTTACATTCAAACAACCTTCCTGCAAACTAATGAAGACAATATATGAAAGTTATTGTTACAACTGGTTGAAAGTTTGCAGCATCTTCATCACAATTTTTTTCCCCACTCTAGAATACCCTGAGCTACAGTTATGAATATCTTGGTGGTGGGGGAAGGGAGCAGGTAAAAGGCAACAATACCAATGCATGGATTAAGCTCAAAATCTCAACATTTTATTGGATTCGAATAACAGCTAAATGACCCTATCCCTCCCATTAATCATTTTCTATATTCAAGAGACTTCAACTATGCCACAAAATGCTTTCTATTCTCATATTCAAACCACACTCTTAATATATCACTTGATCTCTGAAGTGTTTCTTGATAAACTGGGTGAGTATCAATGGTTCCTTCCTGAAAGAAGATTCCATAACTATCACCAACTAAGTGGACGATTGACTTTATTTACTCATGATGAAATCCTTTATAGAAGCAACATCGTTAGAGTGCAGCCTTGTGGCACCAAGGTCACAGGTTCAGATACCAGTACCGGCCAGCCACCCCTCCCCAAAAATTTATACATATATACATGCAACTACCTCTGCCATTTCATTTACTATTTCATTAGTGTGGACCTAACAGGCTTGGTGGTATGAATGTAGCTTTAGATCATAAGTCCCTAAAGGCCAGAAATATAAACACTGACATAATTCATATTTGAATAATGCCCATAACAGCAAAAGTAAATGAGTTAATAAGTTGGAAGTTAGTGCTTATAATCTGTTGAGTTTTCTAGTAAAAATGAACCACAGAGGATTCAAAACTGAGGTTCCAAAACACATGGAAGTCCAAAAACATACACTATAGATCTTAAATGGTGTCAATATTTCAGAAGGCCTACGAAAACCATATATTCACCAATACAAGTCACATAGATTTATTGAAACATTAAATGTTGCACTAAATGATTATGTTTAACACTGTTTTTTGAAGTACTTTCCTTTTCATTTTTGATATCTTTCATTACTGGAATGAGAAAATAAATTAAAATTTAAAATATTTAGTTTAATAGAAAAAATCTTTAAAAAGCATGAGGTCTGTTGGGGGTAAAAAGGATCTATTAATGTTAAGCAAGCTGGGAATCCATGGTACAACCTATTTGCTCTATTTTGATTCCTCAGCCATTGGATTTCACAAGGAAACATAATCATCAAACACTCTCTAAGCCCGAACAAATTCAAATAGTTTCAACAGATCTCTAAAAGGGGTAAGTCATGCATCCAGGTGTAAGGATATATGCCTCATATGATAAGTACCAGATAAAACTAAGATCTTAGTAATATAAAGACTAAGCTGCAAAATGACGTTTGCTGGTTTGTATTTAAGCACATTGTCTGTTCCTAAAACATGGTTTTCAGAACAAGTAAGCTTTAATTACAAGGTTTTTACTATCATTATTATTATTACTGAAAACTCTTTGCAAAGGAATTCAAGATCAGGTACTAAAATATTTCACCATATCATGCAAGGTTTATGGCAGAATATGTCCCAATTTCTAAGTATCCTCTCTAACGAGAGGAAATGGAAGCAACATACTTGTATTCAAGACTATTGTCAAAGCAGCAATTTTCCAGGGCATCCAAAGACTTCATCAGAAGAAGGTTCATCTGTTGGCCAGATATATCACTGGGTAAAAATCAAAGGGGAAAAAGTAATTATTTCAAATCACTCGACTTAAGTCCAAAATACTTAAAATGCCAGCATTTGTTTTTTAAAATAACAACATAGGTGGTTCACATATTCTTATTTCATAGTTAGAGAAACTAAGTTTGAGAAAGTATTCAATAATTGGATTTCTGTTTTAACAGTATAACCACTTGCAAACCAACAAACCGTAAAACTTCTGCTTTTGATTTTTCTCAGACTGTTCAAATTTTAAACCACTGAAAAATAAAAACCAAAGTCAGAATTCCAAATACATATTTCTAAGAATGCTAAAGAGATTTTCTTCAGAATATTTAATAACCTGTTACGGTGATATTATCAACAATTATTCCAAATCTCTTTCTTGAAGAGGCTGTCAGTTCTGATTTCATGTCTCAGTAGAGGAGGTTAGAAGTTCCCTATTCCTTTACTTACATTTTTTTAAAGGGGGGCAGGAAACACCCTAAACATATATTTTTCTGCCTTTATACAGTAATTGATGTGGTTTTTGCAACTGTCTTGGTGAGAACTAAGACTCACATAGTAAAATAAAAGTTTAAAGGTAGTTCTATGACTATTTTTTTCAGTCAGAGTTGTGGGCTCCATCACTGACACTTTATTATCAAGGGGTTCCTCATCTCAACTTTCATGCTGCTGCCTCAGATCAGGCTAAGTGGAATGCAGCCCCAGGAATGCCAACCAGCCATAGAGCATTCTGAACAATGTCTTCCCAAAACCAAGACTATAGTGATTTTGTCCAAGGCAAAGGATTACATTTTGCAATGAGAGAAACACACACAACACTCACATCACACATTCACACCCCCCCACACCTCACATCACACACACAGATTTAACAGCTTTAACTAAAAAAGTCCTATTAAAGTTGTTCTCTGGGGGGAAACATACTTAAATATCCTAAACAAATGCTAAAGAGATCTCAGGGGTTATGACAGAAGCAAGAAGCTTTGCAATAATATAATTTTCTGAATAAATTCTAGATTGGAATTTAATTCAGGAAACTTTTTCATATTCCTTAGCAACAAATGGATTGATTGTCATAATTATCTCCTACAAGATGATTTTTCACTCACTGAGAACCAACATATTTTCCTAATCCTGTTCCCATTAAGGGGTCAGTTTGGGCCACTTAATTGATGTCATCCACTATTCAGAATCAACAGTTCTCAAAACACACCTTTATTTTAGAAAAAAAATGGAAACTTTCTCCAAATATATCATTATCTGGTAACATTATATCATTACCTAGTAAAACATTTATTAGTACCAAAATGTAAATATTTCAGATTCCTCTGTGCCAACCAATTGGAAAGGTGGGAGCTATGAACAATTACACTAGTTACTGCAGTGCTAATATACAAGCCTTAAGAAGAAGGAGGACACTATCAAACACAGAAACATTAAGGCAAAGTTAAAGTTTGTATTATTCTGGGGGTGCTGAGCCAAGGAGGAAGCTTCCTGGTGTCCTTGCCCAAGGTTTCCTGTAGTTATGAATTCAAGTAAGATAGTGGGTGAAAGGCAATCTAGGAAACCAGAGACAAGTGTTTCGAGGGGAATCACCACAGGTTTCTCCAGGCAGCATGATTAAATTAACCACAAATGCAAGCTTATCAGCCCTAGAATCCTGAGTACCTAAGTTAACAAGGAAGGGAGCCAGAGCCGGGATAGGATGAAATGAGTTGCCTAGAATTAAACTGCCACAGCTCATTTTTAGTTGTAAAACATGTTACTTGAAACGATACTGAAGAAAGAGCATGAGCACAGATGGTGAAGAGACTGTCATTTGTAGCACAGGAGCAAAGTAAAAATCACTTTCAAGTTTTAAATCTTTAAAAACACTTTGTATTCTGTCACACACACAAAATATGTAACAGTCAAATCACATGCAAAAGAAGTTTTTGTTCATGTCCAGAACCAGGTCTGTATGTATTAATGATGGCGAACAGAACAAAACAAATATGCTGTATATATATTTTACTCATGATCACAAAGACTACGCCAATCATCCTAATAATCTGATAGATATTTCCAAGATCTGAAAACGATCATCTGAAATACAATATTTCCTTGAATCAATAGCAATTCTCATAAAATTTTTACATACCGTTTGTGCAAAACTACGTAAATTACAAATGCAAACTTAACCACTGGTTTCAAACTGAAATCTAAACATAGCATAATGTCATCCAGCCTATCCACACCAACGCCACATCTTGCCTATGGATGGATAGCTAATTTCTTCCGGCTAGGGAAGTTTAAGGACATCTAACCTCACAACAGGATGCTTCTTCCTACAATCCTATTACCAATGCAGAAAAACAGGGCTAAATTCCAAGTCATTGGCATCATATTCATGATAACCAAATATTCATGTCAATATCAATATTCATGATAACCAAATATTCATGTCAATATCAATATTCATGATAACCAAATATTCATGTTGTATGACACTCCAATCAATCTGGAACATAAAATTCTAAGAATTGCTATAAAATAAAGAATAAGCAGAATGAACAACAAAACTAAAGTAGATTCATGCACAAGAAAACTTTCCCATTTGGTGGAATTTTCCACCTGGGTCTTTGATATTCCATTAGCTCCATTCAAGGGTAAATCTAGCAATCCAAAAATGAGCAATCAAACTGTATAAAGGACAGAGTATAATATGCACAGATTAAAACTCTTTAAGGACTATAAAAATGTAGCCAGGGCACAGGATAAAAGTAATATTTAAAGCTGGGTACATGCAGTGCTCAGGTGATTCCCAACACCCCTCAGGCACCAGGGATACCCCAATCCTTTTCTGCCACTTTAGAGTGATATCAGTAAAGGATCAGCAATTATTTTCATCTCATATAAACCAGAAAAAAAGAAGCTTTTCTTTACTTATATTACCTTAAGATTAGACTTTTGCTCATGCCTATTACACAGATGTAACCGGGGCTTTTACCTAAGTATGAAATTATTTTCAGGTAACTACTTTAGTTAATCACTTTAATACCAGAAATCTTTAAATACATTAGTATGGGGAAAAAATACATTAGTATGTACATGATGGTATTTTAGAAAAACAAATTTACAAGTAAAGGAGAAGAACCAACTTGCCCATCTCAAAAAGTTTAGCAACCACATACTGCTCAGATGCAACAAAACATTTATGCATGTGTGTGTACAGACACAAAATCCTCCACCTAAGTCACAGAGGAAAAGCAATATGTTAATGAACTGTACCTGAGTTTCTCCTCATACAAGCGAGAGAGAAACATCCCCAAAGCAAGGCCCATGTGGATTTGCACGGCTTGAGACTCATCAGCACTTGGTTTCCCAGGTAACCTGGCAGTCAGCATGTTCAGGATTTCCTCAACCTTCTCTTTGCAAGAGATAATGAAAACTGGCACAAGCAGAGACAAAGCCGTGGCAGCAGCAGAACGGGCGATGGCACTAGCTGTGTTTTCACCAGAATAGGATTTCTAGGACATGCCAAAAGAAGAAAACAGGAAGTTAGTCTTTGGTTTAAAACATGAAGGAAGTATACCTTTCACAAAAATGCTATACAACAATACAAGCTTCACTTAGACCCACCCCTGCCAACCCAAAAATAAGAATTTTTTTTAAAATCTAAATGGGTTTGTTTATAGGTTGTTTTCACTCTTAAAGAAAGAATTTAGTCTAAGCAATCAGTTAATAATGTCCTTTTAAATCTGAACAAATTATGTGTCCTCCTTTTAAAGGTTGTTAATTCCCTCACTATAAAGCTTGAAACAATTTCAGTGTTTTTAAAAGCCTACATGTATATACAGTGAAAAACCCAGAGTGAAGCTATCCTAGCTTGCACAAACCACCAGGCCACATTATAAATGCCCAGAAAGCTAGGAATTTCCAAGAAAGAAAGAAAAAGGGGGAAAAAAGAGTTTAAGTTTAGTATGGAGAAACAAGTATAACGTTAGTGCAGGGATCTACTGGCAAATCTCCCAAAATTTTTGGTGGGAACCCTTCCCAGTAGATGGATTATTTCCTACAGGGGGTTAATTCCTTTTAATTAAAAAGGAAGTTGAAATCCTAAAAGCCTCTGGTTACAAAGCAATAACCAGCTATTCAAAATGAAATGGAGAGTTCTATATGCTCCTTCCTATATGTAATTATGGGAAAAGAAATGAATAACAACCCAGATAAAGTGACAGAGCATTGAATATGAACAGCTTCTACAAGAATCCCATGTTAGAGAGCTCTACCAGACATTACATGCATTTATAAACACGTCTCAAGTGAAGAAGAAAGCCCGTTTATCACTCCTCACTATTATTCACTTTAAATTTCAGACACACCATAAAGGCGATGTTTTCCCTTGCAGTCAAACCACATTACAAAGTGTTTTCAATTCAATGCCCATTTGCTCTCTACTTTAGAATTGTAAGGATAAAATCCAAACATATACTAAGTTACACTTTAAGTTAATATAGCACCATTTTAATGACCATGCTACTCAAAATGACCCAGCTGCTAGCATATGGAAAATAAGGTGACTTCAAACAGGGCTTTGAAAAGTATAATAATGCAAAAATCACAAAGGTAAGAGGCAACCCTGAGCTGTTTAGTAAAGAAACTATTTTTATTAATTTGCAAAAACTAAGCATCATATTAGAATTTCATACAATGTCCTATCCTGGTAAATATCTGAGCCAGATAGTTATTGCAAAGACCTCCATATAAGCTTCTAAACAAGTTTTTCATCCATCATTAAAGAAATAAAAACACATCTGACAGAAAGCAAATGATCTTACTGAAATTACTTCTTTGAGCAAAATCTACCTTCCAATTTAGTTCTACATTATCTGGTAAGTCATTTTTTGCCTCAAGTATGGTTAAAAATCTAGCTCCAGACCCTAAACCCCAGATGAATACATACCAGGTCCTACCAAGGGCAGAAGGACAGAGGCATACAAAATGTACAGAGACCTTAGGCAATGGGGTTTCAGGCTAAATGCGTGATCTTAGCAACAGTTAGGATCTGTGCTAAATTTTTATTCAAATCAACTATAATCCTCTGCCACTCAGCTGACTGTCTCATGATCACCATAATTCTCTAAGCAATGGATAGTTGTAGGATAGAACCAGAATAATTCTATGCCCAAACAGAAATAAAGGACACACTACAACCAATAAAGGGAAAATGAAACCTAAACAAAAAAAGAAGACAGAGAATGACTGGGTAACAGGTGTCTTTTTATGATCAACAACAATAACTTTGTATTTACAGAGTATTTCACAGTTTTTAAAACAATTTTTACATAGATTATATAATTTGATCCTCACAACCTTTTAGAAAGTTGTCAAAACATTAATTTTTTCTTTCATTCTATAGTTAAGGAAAATAAGAATGACAAGAGTTAAAAGTTTCAAGTCAAAAGCTACAAAAATTAATAATGGGAAGGGCTAGGTATATAATCACTATGAATCATATTGTTCCATCCCCTCATTTTTATAAACAAGGACAAAGAGAACCAAAGAGATTAAGGGAACTGCCAATGGTCACCTATCCTAAAATGAAAAAACTATACATAGAATCTCAGGGTCCTTCCACATTTCAGCCAATGTTTATTTTACTATAATTGCAGCTCTTGACCCTGACTACATATTAAAATAATCTGGGGAGCTTTCAAAATGCTGACATACAGGGCCCATCCCCAGCAACTAAATCAGAGGTGGGGTTTATACATCACTATTTCTTTTATAAGTTGCCGGGAAAATAGAATAGTTTGGTCAGAGCCCTCACCTCGGGTCCAGTAGGGTGTGGTTCAGCATCCTTTGTAAGTAAATTGTGTGTGTGTGTGTGTGTGTGTGTGTGTGTGTGTGTGTGTGTGTGTGTGTGTGTGTGTGTGTGTGTGTGTGTGTGTGGTTACTGCACATGCACACCAATATATCTTTTTAGTTTTTTTGCTATTCTGGTGTTCTTCAGAGAGAGAGAGAGAGGAGTTTTAGTGAAGCAAGTGGGCGGGTGTCTGCCTCAGGCATCCGCCCAGTGCAGCCATGCTTTCCAACCTATGGCTCCAAGGATCTTTTGGCCGGTTACCTAGCTCAAAGACCTGCGTGAAGGGGTCTGGTGACCCAACCTGGTGTGTGAAGGATTTGAAACCCAGTCTGTGAATGGGCTTGAGGGGTCTGTGGGCTCCAGACCCAGCCTTAGCTCGACAACCAGCCCAGTCGGCAGGTAAAAGAGCCCAACAACTAGCATAGTCATGTAGCTAAACATACATACATACATACATATACACATACACACACACACACACACATACACACACACACACACACACACACACACATATTTTTTTTTTTTTTTTAAAGTTCCCCAGGTGATTTAACATACAGCCAGGGCTAAGAATCATTATATTACAGCACAGATTTCACATGAACAGTTGATGGCAGAAGAGTTAACCCTTGAGTTTTCTTATTTTTTATTTTTCTCACTTACATAATAAAACCATGAAAAAAGTTGTCCTTTGGGTTGGTAATGGCTATCCACAATGACCAAAAGAGTTTCAAGCACCATAGAAACCCACTCTTTCATTGAAAGAAAATTCATTTGAATCTGCAGATGAAGAAAAACATAAAACAATAATGGAAAATAGAAAACAAATCTAAACATTATTTCTAGATCTAGGGTACAACCCGCTTTTGTATTAAATAATGAAGTGCTATTATCAAAAAGTAAGATTCATTGGCCTGGACTACATGAGGCGAATGGGTATTTGACAAATAGACATCCTCACCTGTGCCCCAACAGGAATAAGATTTAGCTTTTTTGTAAGGCTTTGCAGAAGTGAGAGGATGGAGGCTGCAAAACAGAACATATCTGAGAGCCCTTCAGAGCTCTCCTGTGTTCAGTGAATTATAGAAGATAAGGTGGAAGTAAAAGGGAGAGATGTGCAAAAAAAGCAAATCAAAATTTCTCATTTCTATGACTTGTTATTTTACAAAGGAGGCAATAAACGGCCTACAAAATTTTGATCAACATCTTTAGCATTTCTGCTTACTATTACTATGGAGTAGTCCCTTGAGAATCACATCATCATTCACCCAATTAATTGAAAAATTCAGCAGAAAAACATAAATGATCTTCAGTTTGGAAAAGAAGAGGAAAAAGAATGCAAAAACAACACAACAATAAAACCCCACTCATTAAACAGAGAACTTGATTAAAAAAATCATTCATGACCATGGTTGTCAAAGCATTTGTTAACACACATGGTAACACTCAGGTGGTACAAACTATAAAGGTCATTCCAGTTGAGTATCTTCTTCTAATTAATTCCTTGAATCAAATAAGGCCTTAATCTCAAGATTTTCAGTTGTTGATCATATGCAGATTTGAATGAAGTTCAACAATTTCAGCTTTAATCAAATAATGAGGTTTTGAGTTTGTATTGAGCAATATCCAAGAATAAAAATAAAGCCCCATCTTTGGGCTGTGTAGCTCCGGGGGGAGGGGGGGCCGCTGAGGGAGTATAAAGAAGAACAAGAGAGCTTGGAACTCAAACTCTGAGCTAGACCCCCAGTTGTTATTGGGGCAAATTAACTGTACAACTGGTAGTTCAGCATAAATTACACCAAAGCGAAGGGATTACAAAAAGAGGCATTAACTTTTTAGGTTGTAGATCTACTTAGCATGCTGCCTCTGCTAAAGCATACTATAGCTCTTTCAAGGATATAAAACATTTCCTCTCTAAAAATGTTTCATCTTTCTCACTACTGAAATAAAATTGTGGGTTTAAAGTTAAATTTTCATATGGTAACTAACTGTATTTTTATCATTCACATAATAATCCTTAGCCTCCTTCCCTTCCCTACACGTAATATACATTTGCAGCTTTTGACACCCAGCACTTGTTCTCATTTATTAGCAACAGCACCCTTTGGGGAATTCCTACTTCTCCATTATTTCAAGTCCAGTTAAATGTTCAATCAAACTACCTGTCCTACTCTACGCAAGAGGTGGACATAGGACCCATGGAACTCCGAATTTTAAGTAAGTGATGCACAAAGACAATAAATGAATGGAGTTGACCTAGCCTATTGGGGGTGGTCTGCTGAGATGTTTCATTAGTACTCATTGCCTCAATTCTCCACATTGCCTTGGTTCCTGTTCTTCCCAAACCTGGTTTTTAAGCTTTGCCTTCAACTCCATGGGCTTCCATATCCCGTATCTTTCCAGTTCCTTTTTTATTTAAATGAGGCAAAGATAGTTCCCTCATTTGCAAACAAAAAACCCCACCATGAAAAAATAGTACAGGTGGCCCATAAGATACTCCTTGAGGATAGACACAGGCTGAATAATGTTGAATGAAGTCTCAGTTTTTACACAGCAAGAAATGATGAAGTAGATGCTGATGTTGACAATAATGATTCCTACTACTGAGAGCTTAGTATCATCTACCAGGCGTTGTGCTTTACATATATTAATTCATTTAATCCTTACAATAATACTATCTGATAAGCATTGTTATCCCCATTTTATAGATGGGGAAACAGATACTGAAAGGGGGAATTACTAGAAATAGGCCATAAAGTTAATAAGTGGAAGTAACAGTTGACTGAAATATAGGACTCTCCTATTCCAAAGCCTATGTTTTTTAACCACTTAGCTATATTGTCTCTAGATAATAATAGCTACCAGATAATGGGGCTTAAAGCAAGAATAAATCCATGCCTTTTTATTTTGACAGATATGAATTATCTGAGAAAATACGTTGGAAATTAACATTGGCCAGCTCGCCACATGTTTAATTAAGAAATAAATGCCTTGCAAAAATGAATAGGCACTTTGTCACTGACATCTACAATTAAAATGCAAAGTACAATTTTTTTCAGTCAATAAACACTGCTTATTTATCATTTTTTTGACAGCACTGTTCACTTTCAGTAAGCCTAGTTAACCTCCTAAGATTGCTTACCACTGATGTAATCACAAGAAGACAATCCCTGTTGCATAAAATTGGCACCTTCAAATGGAAATGACCACTTAACTGTGATAGAGAATGCAAAACATAAAAGCAGCAAAGAAAAGTCAGGAAGACACTAAGGCTCACAGTGTCAAGGCCCATCAAGTAGTGTAACTTGGTGCTGCAATCACAGAATCTAACCTTGAAAATCCAGGGCCACGCCACCTAAAGCCAGGCTTAAAGAGACCCAACCAAAGCCCAACTGGTTTATTTATTTATTTATTTATTGCCTTTTTTGTGACCGGCACTCAGCCAGTGAGTGCACCGGCCATTCCTATATAGGATCCGAACCCGCGGCGGGAGCATCGCCGCGCTCCCAGTGCCGCACTCTCCCGAGTGCGCCACAGGCTCGGCCCAGCCCAACTGGTTTAAATCACACTAACTCACCTCCTGGACCCCATCCGAGTCTGAGGAGAGACTGGCTTCGTGTTTGGATACGACGACAGCAAGGCCACTTAAGGCTAATAGGGCATTGCCTTTGACCACTGGACTCTCCCTATTTAAAAAGAAAAATATGCTAAGAGAGCACTTTGGGGAATTAACTAGAGAAGAGGAAGAGTTATAGGAGGGCAGATGAGGTCAAAAGGCATTTCCATTCCTTCACAGAGTCTTGCACACACAAGTCTGTGTGCTACCTGATACCAACAGTTTTTTTCCTTTTTCTGATACTAGTGCCGATTTTTAACTCTTCTTATCAATGTATGGTCTTTAAGCCTTTTTGTAACTTAGAAATCCAAGCTCTTATATCTAAGTTCTTTTTTCCCAAAGTTTTTATTTCATCATGTGACGTCATATTTCCTAAGCTACTTTTTGTGTCATCTTTGGCCAATTCAAATTTATCAATTTGTTCTGAAAACGCAACCAAGGGCAGTTAACGTGAATAAGCCCGGCAGAACAGAACAGACACTGGCTTTTCTGAAGCACTGGTGTATGGAACTGGCTTCTAGAGAACCACTTTAGACAGCATACTTTCCTCACACCCTAACATATGGCAGCTTTTCTCAGTCATTATTATCCTCTCCTTCTTTCTCTTTTTTTTTGGCTGGCTGCTGGCTGGGAGAGGGATCGAACCCTGGACCTTGGTATTGTGAGCAACATGCTCTAACCAACTGAGCTACCCAGGCAGCCGTCCTTCTTTCTTTTAATATGCCAAGCCATCAACCTTAAAGTCAGTTTGTAATATAATTTAGAGACCCCAGATAAGATGAAATAAAAACAACAACAAACTGTTTTCAGACTATTTGGAGTGAGAGCTGCCTTTTTACATTATCCAAATGGTAGTTTTCTAATATCAGCAATAAAATCTTATGTTTGATTTCTGAATTAAGCATCAAGATAACTGAACTTTTTTTTGTCCTTTTCGTGACCGGCACTCAGCCAGTGAGTGCACCGGCCAGTCCTATATAGGATCCGAACCTGCGGCGAGAGCGTCGCAGCGCTCCCAGCGCCGCACTCTACCAAGTGCGCCACGGGCTCAGCCTTGATAACTGAACTTTTTTAATACACTCACCACTTGAAAATGTATGATTAGTATTATTCCATAATTCCAAGCTGATCCTATAGAATAAAGCCCCCAGTTGGACACTGATGAGATACTCTGGGCTTGCCAATTCTGTAAAAACAGAACTCGGGCAACTGAGCACCCATACAGTAAGACAGTTCGTTTCTTAGTCCTATGATTATGGGTTCCCATAAATACAGAGAATGTTCCCCAAAACCTGGACTTGAGACCTGAACCTGAATTCAGCATATGACCCAAGAACCACTCCCTGCTTACCCCAGTGCAGCACTAGATGAGATATGAGGGATGGAGGAAGACTTTTAACCCTGCTCCCCAAGCAAGTCTGAACAGGTGAGTCAGTGGGTATTAAAAGGTTGGTGTACACACGTGTTCTTGCATCTTTGCTTCCATTCGTTAAGAATGGGACTCGGGACTTGCCATAATCAAGTTCTTCCATCTATCTATTCAACAATCCCTCCTTTCCTCTCTGCTTCCCATCTTGGGCGGGACCTCAGCAAAGGCCTGCTCTGCATGCTTGATCATTTTGTTCATCCCTCAATTCATTTCTCTAGGCCTGCCATAACTTATTAAGACACCAACTTTTGTATTGGGGGAGGTGGGGAGGAGGACAAAATAGGAAGGGAGCCTTAAGGTCTAAGGAGATGCTCTAAGCTAATTTTTGCTAGAGTTCCGCAGTGAGGATTATTGAGCACTCATATAGCTGATAATAATACACAAGAAAGCAAGGCAGGATTTGGGCATTCCTACATACCCTTGCTATAAAATCATTTAACAAAAATAAAAGTAAATCTTTTGTTTCTAACATTATTTTCCTTAACAGATGATCT
Source organism: Cynocephalus volans (assembly GCF_027409185.1). Classification (NCBI taxonomy): domain Eukaryota; kingdom Metazoa; phylum Chordata; class Mammalia; order Dermoptera; family Cynocephalidae; genus Cynocephalus; species Cynocephalus volans. Next base: position 62,241,980 of record NC_084475.1, on the reverse strand, counting down.
TGAGGCCTGTCTAGCTACAAAATGGTCATGAATTCCTAAGGTTGAATTTAAAAAGTTTTAAATTCTCAGTGATCTGAGAATTACATCCACAGTTTTACTCACCCTACAGAAAACACATGGTGACCATAAATCTGGTATTAAATCAGGTACAAATCCTTGTATAAAACAAGATTATACCAAATGACATAACAAGTATTTTCTTAAATGATGAAACAGAATTTAGCCTGTTTTAAAACAGTACCCAAAATGATTTTATTCCAAAAGCTTCTCTGGTCTTGACATACCTGAGCATATTTGTCCTTGAAAAATGGAGAAAATTTTATTTAAAGCCACTGGTAATTAGATCTTTGGTTGCAGACTGAATGCATATTTGGACATTAATCTTTGAATAGAAAAAACTAGTCCCAATCTACACAATGCATTCCTAGGCCAATCTACACATTTCCCAAAGGTGCCAGGACTAGCTTTTGATTATCTTTGCGCTCAGTATATACGCAGCAAAATAAATTCAAGGAGGAGGTGGCCAGGTGAAAATCTACAACTGGTTCAGCAAAAACTCATCACCTTGTATCCCAAATAACTATCACCTACCAGTCAAACAGCAGAGACTAATTTGCATAATAACATGTGAGCATTGGTACAGTATTTACCTAGACAACACCACTGACATTTTAATTAAATTGTCCTTTGAAACAAACTGATGTCATTAACCTAATTAAAAAGCACAAGAAAGGATGAGCTACAGTGATGCTTTCTCAAGGATAAAGCATTACATTATACATTAGTAAAGTGACTCAATCCTTTGGAGATTTTTATCTTCAGGTTAAAATCTATTTAATTAATAACAACAAAAATAAATTTGTATCAATCATCAGGTTTTATCTGTGTTCTGAGTGTCCCTTAGCCCTATATCTAATGCTTTAAAAATGCTTTCAAATGCATTAAGCAGTATAATACTGTGATTGGTGTTAAACTTCTTGCATTTACCTATGGCTCTGAACAAAACAAGCTCTACCCAAACCCAAATCAGCCCATGGCAGCCATGTTCTAAGGAACAAAAAGCTAAGCTGGCAGAGGGTGGTGGTGAGGCCCTCACCTGGTTGGAGGAGGCCTAGTGGGAAAGAGAAAAGAGAAGGCAGCAGTGATTTTTCCCCCCTTCTCTGTCACTAATCTCTGAGCCTCTGGACCTTACATATCTCCTATTCACTTGCTGTCATGCCTAGCATTGTCAAGATTACTTTAATAAAATAAGGTCTATAAAATACTTTGAAATTTTTGATGAAAAGGTAATGCAATGAGAAGATGAATTATTTTTACTCTGTACCACTGAGAATGTGAACATACTCTCTTTAGGTATTAGTCACAAAGTGATGTTTTGCAAATCTGAAGATTATAGTCACTTTGAAATAAAATTTTAGAATGGAAAATTGCAAAAGCTACTAGACAGGCAAAATTACAGTTTGTTTTAAAAGAACGCTTCTAGTTTCTTCAGCATTCAGGCTTTTGCTGCAAATGTCAAAGGACTATTTTTAACAGGAAATAAGTAGACTACATAACAGAACAAACTATGAAAGGTAAAGGTCAAAGGCAGCCCCTACCCCCAATGCAGCACCCTCCCCTCCAATATGCAGCCGAACACTCTCCCACTGTGTCTTCAATTCACCAAACTGGAAATCAGACACAGCATAGATAGGGAAAAGCAGGTTCCTATTGAAGCTTCTCTGTACCATAGTTTTCATTTTGTCAACAGATATATCAAAAGATATTTCCCAGTGCCTTCCACAGAACTGAGTCCAGGGGAGGATTACCATTTCTACTTCCCTTTATTCAGAAGACAAGGGGCTGAGTAGTGATCACGTGCTGAGATCCAACTTCATAGTTAAGTACCTGTGTAAGAAATTACTAGTAGAAAGCTAATTCTAAGGTAGACCACATTTTTGTTTTGTTTTGTTTTTAAGGCAAAACCTATTTAGATACAGGAGGTTACAGGACATAATAAGGATAAACTATACTGCAATTAAATATTTCTAGACTTTCAATACACATGAAATCTAGACCAAAGGTGTATTTATGTTATTTGGAGGCTAAGAAGAAAGGAACTCAAACAGAAATGGCAGTGGCTAAAAGTTCATGCAGGAACAGAGAAGTGAACATAACTAACATGTAACTTACTATGAGAACAATTAGCTTGTTAACGAAGAAACCTGAACAGATTATTCAAGCAAGTTCAGCAGGGTATAATTTTCTTAGTGAAATTTGGCTTAAGGTAAATAAAAAACCTCAAGACAGTAACACTCAAGTAACTTTTGTTAAAATAACCATAACAATCTGATTGAAATTGCCTTTTTACTAGGTCTTTGCAGTAGTTTTTAGTATTTAAAAATTCAATTTTTTGATACACTAGATGCAATAACACAAAGGGAATGAAAGAAATACTACTCTGAATTATTTGCTGCTTCATGGTTGAGATTTTATAATCTATTTGTCAAACCCACATAACTCTCATTAGCAAGGATTCCCCGCTCCAACCCCCCCACCCCCACCCCCACCCCAACCCTAAACTAAATTACGATTCTTTAAATCTAAGCCAAAGCACATGGCATTTTGTTAGGTGTACAGCAAGGGCTCGACCTCAGTGACTCCTGATGTAAAAGTTATGTATTTATACTAGTCCCTTTGTATTTTCACAAAAAAAACATGTAGTATGAATTGACTCAATATAAGAAAGGGTGACAACTGATTTTTTTTTTTTTTAAATTGAAAAATACTTTAAAACCCTTGAAGTTATGAAATGCCATGAGAAATTGTATATACTTTGCCAGGGGGGAAAAAAAGGCCCCTGAACGATTTGGGGTAAGAGAATGAATAGGTCTTACTTTGCAGCTGCCTTGGTGATCTCATCAGACAACATGTCTCTTACCCTGCAATAAAGATGGAAAGTAGATATGAGTTTATGTTAAAGCAAGAACTCAATCTTATCAATTAATAAGAACCTCTGGCAATGACTCAGATCTTAAAACTAAATATGTAGAATCTTAGTGTAAAATGAAAGAACCTGTAAAATGAAAGAACCGTTAATAAGGGCTGTTCTTCAATGAGAGCTTCATTTTCCTATTCCTTTTGTCACTTAGTGGAGACAGGGAAGGAGGTAAATGTAACTGAGGAGAGATGTACAGGCAACATTGTAATGGTGGTTTCTCAAACTGAGTGGTGGGTGTAGAAGTGTCCTTTACACAGGGTAAACATCTCTAATCTAAAAATCTGAAATCTGAAATGCTCCAAAACCCAAAAATCTTTTGTGAGCATCAACATGATGCCCAAAGGAAATGCTCACTGGAACATTTCAGATTACAGATTTTCGGAAGAGAAGTGCTCAACTCGTTAAGTATCTGCAAATATTCCAAAACCTGAAAAAATCCAAAATCTGAAACACTTTCCGATAAGAAATACTCAACCTATATTATGGTCTTCTATGGACTAAATATTTGTGTCCCCTCAAAATACATATGTTGAAATTCTAACTCCCATGGTATTAGCAAGTAGGGCCTTTGGGAGGTAATTAGGTCATGAGGGTGGAGGCTGTATGGATGGAATTACTGCCCTTAGGAGAAGAGACACAAGAGAGCTTGTTTCCTCCTCGCTGTCTGCCATTTGAAGATACAATGAGAAGACAGCCATCTTCAAACAAGGAAGTGGTCCCTCACCAGACACCAGATGTGCTGGCAACTTAATCTTGGATTTCCAGACTCCAGAACTGTGAGAAATAAATTTTTGTTGTTTAAGCCACCCAGTCTACTGTATCTGTTACAGCAGCCCAAACTAAGACATTCTCTACCTCTTTTTTGTACGAGAGCTCAGCAAAACATCAATTTACTATTTCCACATTGTACATATGGAATAGTCAGTGTGTATATATAAAATACAATTTCAAACATTAGTTATATAATCTCACCAAAGCCAAAAGAAAATAAATATACTTCTAGGTTGAAAGGAAGGTATGGTCAATTCAAATATTCACAAATATAATTTTTTTCCAATATGGGAACCTGGAGATTAAGTGAAAAACAACCACTGTCTGCCAAATTTACATTTTTAAAAGGATCATTTTCAATATATACTTTGAATTTTATAAATTCCAAGTTTTTATAAATATTAAAAAATTTTTGTATTCAAATATAAATACTTGCACTTGACATATAATAAAATCTTGGCTATTTAGCACTTTCGGAGAATGAGTCATTCTTATGAGCCAAGTTTTTCCAGTAATTGCAAACTGCTCCTATATATCTCAAACTTGTATTTTTTAAAAGTACATTTCTCTAAAATATACTGTCCAATTTCTGTCTTCCTAAACAGAGTATAGTGCACTCAGTGTAAACTTTTATTGGTCAGTGTGGAATATTTACAAATGAGGACCTGTGCAATCTTCTGTCGAGGGCCAATCCTTCCACTTGTGCATGGGAGATCCTTCTCTACTTACTACTCCCGTCTCTTTGTGGCATCACCAATTTTTCCTTCTCTACTTGTATTACTCCCCTTAGCATGTGAAAATACTGTGGTATCTACCCTCTTAGAAGAAAAAGCCCTCCAGCTACTGCTCCATTTTTCTGCCTCTTATACATCAAAACTCCTTTAAAAGAATATTCTCTATACTTGATGACTCTAGTTCATCTCCTTCTACTTTTTCTAGACCCTTCTATAATCTGGCTTTTGTCCCCACAACTCCACCAAAACAGCTCCTGTCCTGGTTACCAGTGACTTTCAAGAGGGAAAATCTAATGTTTGATTCTCTGCCCCCATCTTTTGCAGCTTCACAGGAGCATTTGACACAATTGACCACTGCTTTCTCAGAACACTTTCATCCCTTGGCTTTAAGATTCTACTCTCTCTTGTTCTCTTCCTACATCACCGATCACTAATTTTCCATCTGAATTATTGGTTCTCTCTTCATCTTACCCACGCTAAATGTTGAAGTGCCCCAAGGCTCAGTTCTCTGAAATTTTCCCTTTCTGTAGTCACTCCCTAGGTGACCTCATCCAGCATCATACTTTTCAATGCCTTTGATATGCAGATGATTCCCATATTTATATCTCCAGCCCTGGCCTCTCCCCAAAACTCTAGACTCACATACAACATACAGTCAACAACCTACTTGATATCTCCAGTTGGTAGTCTAATTAGGCATCTCAGACCTAAGTCCAACACCTGATTCCTACCCTAAAAAGACTTGCTTTTCTGTAGTATTCTCCCATTTTAGTAAATGGGAACTCCATACTTTGTTATTCAAAGTCAAAAATGTGGAGTTATCCTTGAGTTCTTTCTCTCACATCCTTCACTTAAATTATTGGCATTTATTTATTTATTTTTGCTGTAAGAATTTTATAAAATTTTAATAGAATTATTCAGATATGGAATGGGCTAGTCATAAATTTCCTGTCACTGTAGATTTAATTATTAGCATTTAAAACCTATAGAATCTGCCTTCAAAACAGATTCAAAATCTATTTATTTCTTAGTACTTCCACTGCTAACATCTTGGTCCAAAACACTACTATCTGTTGCCTGAATTATTGCGATGGATTCCTAACCACTTCCCCCAGGGTATATTTTCAACATAGCAGCTAGAGCGATCTTTTTAAATTATGACTCAAATCTTCTGTTTAAAATCCTCCAATGTTTCTGCATCTCAGTCACAGCCCTTTTCGTACCTACAAAAACCCTCCATAATCTCCTGAACTTCTCTGTTCTCATGTCTTATTACTTTCCTCGTTGCTCCTCCATGCCACACTGGCCTTCTTACCAGGTACACACTCAGGGACTTTGAATTTGGTATTTCCTCTTATTCTTCCCAAGATAGCAGCTTGGCTTACTCCATCACTTCCTTCAGGTCAAATTCAAATGTCATATTATTAAAGAGGCCTTCTCTGAACACTCCACAGAAAATAGTAACACCCAATCCCCCTCAACTTCACCCCCAGCTTCAATCACTCTCTACTCTCTTTACCCTACTTTATTTTTCTTCCAAAATCAAAATCTACCATGTTCCATTTATTTATTTGCTTATTACCTATTTCCATTCAGTTGGATATAAGCTTTGGGAGGACAAAGGCAAAGCTTTGTTTACTGCTGTTCCTCCATGCTTAGATCAGTGCCTGTGACATAACAAACATTCAAATAATCTTTGAAGTAATAAATAAGTGATGTCTTCATTTAGATTTGGGACTGTGTTCCAATTAAGTGAGAAAGCTGAAGATCTCACTTCAAGATAGCTTATCAGTTACTGTGAGTTTAACTGTGAATTTTCTAGTTGTATATTATTCTTAAGAAATTTCTAGGGACCTATCTCCCTTATACTCACATATACATACAACTCATGAATTTTAGCAAAGACATATATCCATAGATGTCTTTATATATTTGGAAAGTGTAGCAAATATACCACTCCCATCAAGTTATCATTCTCAGAAGATGAAATTAAAACTAGGTGCAAAAGGTGATAGCATATAGAAAGCAAAACCCAAATTCTTAATCTCTAATTTTAAATCCAATATTAAAACATAACTTAATGTAACTTAGAATGGAATTAATTAAGCACACAGAAACACACACACACACACACAAACACAGCTGCTGCATTTTTACATGTGCCATTTGTCAGTAATCAAACACCTAAAATCAAGTAATTTTCAGACATATTTTTAAATTAAAGCAACCTGGCTATAGACAAAGCTATTTAGATTTTGGGCACTTAGCTTACATTTAGATTGCTGCAACATTAATCTGACAAGGTATTCTTCCCAACTCATGTTGGAGTTTAAGTTGCTTTTAATGTGCCTGCATTTATAGGGAGTCTCTGCCAAATAAATTAAAGCTCTGACATGGTGAAGTTGCTCCTAATAATGAAGATGTCTTGGGGGAAAGGGGAAGCAGTGGAGGGGAAAAATAACCTTTGACTAAATGTGAGGTAAGAAGGCAATGGATTCAATGGGAAAAACAGAATGCTTTAGGAAAAGAAAAAAAATATATATATATACACACACACACACACACACACACACATGCACACATATATGTATAATGCATGTATAAAGCTCTTCCTATTATATCTAGTGAGTGGATGGAAAATATACCTATCAGATATTCTGTGATTTCCCCTTTCAGACTCATACAGAAGTTAAAAGTGTCAATATTAAAGCCTTTAAAGTGGTCACCTTTCTGCTAAAAGCTTACTTCCCATGACAAATCATGAGCAGAAGAACACCACCCTCTTACCAGAGCCAGGCTGTGCTTTTTTTGTATTGCACCTCCTCAGGTCCTTCTTTTCCATGTTTTAACTGCAACTCCAGCTCTCCTATTCTTCCCTGCAAAAAACACAGCATAAATCAGCATGCAGACTTGATGACCAAAGTAATCTTCCAATTTCTTTGGGAAACAAAGACATATCCTTTTCCCAGTTGAACTTCAGTGTTCCTGATAGGATATTAGATTATGAAAGAGGATGTGTGAGGAGGAATAATCAGATCACTGTTCAGGTATTTCTACATTCACCAAAGAGGTATATCCTGGAGAAGTTGTACATTTGGCAAATTTAGTGAAGAGAACTTCATTTGGGGATATATATTAAAGCAAATTTGGTCTCATTAAAAAAAATCCCCTATATGGTAGTGATGTGCCTTTTCAGCAACTGATAATTTTAGCATAACAAAACACTGTAACAAGATTGGGCTCTAGGTATGAGTATTATAACAGAATGGTAGAAAATAAGTTGGATAAGTATATAATACTTAAAATTCAGGTAATATACAACAAAAGTTATTCTCCAACAGCTCCCACATTACATTTCTGTTTCATTTCTGTTTCTTGAGTGAACTTAGAAAAATAGATATTGTAATTCTCAACATCTACCATATAATAAAAATATAGCTAATATTATCCATTTAAGACGAAGGCCTTCAAATATTTATTATCTTTTCCATGTTTATTATACTCAGGATTATTTTGACCAGATGCTTTCCCCTTTACTCTATCACCAATTACATTATTTAAATGTAAGTAAAATACTGGTTTATTGATGGACACTAAATTGGACAAGAACTCAGACTGTGTATTATATTATGTACTGTGTAATACCCAGCCATTTTCAGAAGTGGTTGTGACAGCTTACATTCTCACGATCAGTAAATAAGAATATTGGTTACTTCACACCCTCAGCAACATTTGGAATTGTCAGACTTTTAATTTTTAACCATTCTGGTGGCTATGAAATGGCTCTCACTATGGTTTTAATTTTATTTCACTGTTTACTAATGAGATTGAGCATCTTTTCACGTTTCTTAACCATTCGAATTTCTTATTCTGTCAGTTTTTCTGTTGGTTGTCTTTTTCTTATTGATTTTAGAGTTCTAAGGTGCATTCTATAGAAGAAAAGCATGTATCTCTCTATACTCTAGAGAAAAAAGAACTGTAGCATGAAGGGTTAAGGATGCAAGCTCTGGACTCAGACGACCACGGTCCAATGACACTTCCACTTATTGGTTGTGTAAATTGGGGTAACTTACTCTACCTCTCTAAGCTTCAGTTTTCTCATTTGTAAAATGTAGCTAACAACTATCTCATGATATTAGAGCATCACATCAAATAACGTTGAAAATTGTCTATGTAGCATAGTGCCTGATAACAAATAATAGCTATTACTACTAGATTTCTTGTCAATAACCAAAAATTCCTATCTCCTTTTATTATCTTCTTATTCAACCATCTTTCATGAATATATCTAAATCCCTCCTGAAATAATTCATATTTTTAATCTGCATAACCTCAGGGAGTAAAAGTTTCCCAAAAATGTAATATGCAGACTATAAAGTTACACGTCCTTGTATTTCTTTCATATACTTTCAGTTGCCAGACATTGAAGGGAAGGACTTTTTTATCAGTCCAGAGTCCTTGTATTTAGCACAATTTCTGGTTCACTGTGCCCCAGGGCTCACCATTTCAGGAACTCTGGGGTTAAATTTGATGGACGCTCTATTCACATACATCCTTCATGATTTCTTTACTTCAATCATATCCATCCTCATTCTCCATATTTTCTTTCTTTCTTTCTTTCTTTTTTTTGGCTGGCCAGCCAGTACAAAGACCAAATCCTGGACCTTGGTGTTATCAGCACCATGCTCTAACCAACTGAGCCAGCCCCCCACCCCCATCTCCATATTTTCAGATAGAATCCTGACCTTCTATTCTCCCCTCTGTCTCATAGAACAAGGTATCAGGGACAATCAAACTAGCAAGATATTACTATTAATATTTAATATTGATATTGTCCTCCCAGAAGGGCAGGAAAGCAAAATAGAAAATTTTTATTCCCTCTCTTACAGCCTAATTTAAGAAGCTAGTCATGCTTCTTAAATTATGCCTCCTTACTCTTAAAACATTTATTTCCTATGATGCTTTTCCAAAAAAGATGAAGAGGAAATTAAAAGGTTAAAATCTGTTTAGAAATAAAACACAAGAAAGCTAGAATACATGCAGCTTCTTGAAAAGGCCTACTTTTCTAATCTCCCCTGTAGTCACAAACCAGTACAACCATTCTATCATAACTAAGAAAATTTCATATTTTTTCTTTCTCAGAGTCTCTGTTTCTTTCCATCTCCTCTTCTGGAACATCTCCTAACCCCTCCCACCCAGTCCACATCAGGCTATTTATTCAGATCCACCTTGCCTTCAAATTCTTGGCTACTGGTAACAGATCCAGTAGCATTCAACTCAGTCATCTCTACTTCTGTTAAATAGCTGTGGTTAAGGAAGGAAAACACTTATTGGGAGAGAAAATCCTGAAATGATCACCTGAATTGAGATTTTTGGATTGTCTGTAGATTCCAATATTAATCTTTCCATCCTCATAATTTATCTCTAGTCTATCCAACCAGGACCTTGCTGATAATAGTGAACAATTTCACCTAGTTCACTATAGGAGAGTACTTCAAAAAGTTCATGGAAAAATAGAATTAACAAATAACACAATCTTTTCATGAACTTAAAGTATCCTTGTACATTAAAAACAAAGAAAGAAATAAAAAACACACACAAAAAAAGGAAAAACCTTACAAATGGTCAGAGTATTTTATTAGGGATCACAATTCCTGGCCCTGGCTTTGATTTCAGATTATTTTGCAACTAGCTGACCAACTCAGGAAACATGTATCTGTAATCACCCTGCTTTCATACTTCTCTACTACTGAGGTTATATTCACAATCCCAAATAGCCCTTTTCACAGAGGCTGGAGATCTGAACCTCCTTAGCATCCCAGAAGGGCAACAAGGTAAAAAAGACTGTAAATGGCTCCTAACCAAAATCGTCTCTATGCTGTCAGTCAGCTCTGCATTTTTCACCTTAATGGGAAGAAATCCAAATACTTCCCCATGTCAACCACTTTGATATGCTTATAATTCACAACTCCAAGTTCTTGTGGAAGAATTAGATGAGGCTGAAATCATATACCTAAGCAGAAGCCACTAGTAGTGTTCAGATCTCAAACTAATTCACATCCTAATCAGCCTCCAGGAAGGAATGTAGAACGCACCTTTTAGCATGTCTCCTAGCCTTAATTGAATAAAATATGGTTCCTCTAAATGATCCTCTAGTTTAACGCTACAAAATATGTCTAGATGGAAGTAACTATAACTCCTGTATACAAGAAGTGTCCTGCAGGACAGAAATTCTTGACATAGGCAAGAAGTCTGGCAGTTGCTCCAATTCTTCTAAGATGCCATAAATCGTATTTAAGTGTGTAGACTCATTTTAAACACTTGTTTAACAGCTAAAACACATCAGTGTATTTTCAAGTAATAGAGATAGCATAAAACACATTGCTGTACTTTCAAATAATACTGAAGTTCCACTTCTTCTGTCACCAATTCTCAACAGAACTGGACTTAGAAACCCAAAATAAAGAGAACTTAAATGATAAATAAATAAAGATATACACCATCACCTGAAACAGTAGAAAAGCAAAATAACAACCTGCATTACTAAACATAGTCAGCAGGCTTTTTACAAATAGATCTGTCCTCTAAAATATTAAGCAAATTTGCATTATTTATTACTACAAGTAATGATGATGTTAGTGAAAACACATGGTACAGTGGAAAAGGCAGAGGCTCCCAGAGTCAGAAGAGTCCAGATTGAGTTCCAGTTCTTTCATTTACTGACTGTTGGGTTTTGAGCCATTTGCTTTGCTTTCCTAGCTAACCCTGCTTCCCCATCGATAATCCCATTTTACACAGGGTTGATAACACCAACTTCAGAGGCTTTCTGTAAAGATTAATTAAAATAATATATGTTACGTGTTAGACAAACACTAGTTATTCAATAAATGGTAGCTCTTCTAAAAAAATGGTAGAGTTTTTCTTTCTTTCAATCAAATGCAAATCATCTGTAAGAATTATACCATAATACTATTCAATTTAGCCTTTCTTACACTAAGAGATAAATAAAATTCTCAGTTCATTCACAGGAGGAGGAGCTATTCTTCCCTTCTCCAGGTGCCTATAGTATTTGGTACATCCTTTATTAAAGCATCAGAGATACTGTACTGGAATTGCTAGTGAACATGTTAGTTTCCCACACTGGACAGGAAGCTCATTGGGAGGAAGGAGTGCTTTATTCCCTTTTATATCCCACACACTCAGCATGGGGCTTGGCCAGTAAAAAATGTTCCATAAATGTTTGGTGAAGAAAAACATTGCAAAATTACTTGGGGAGAAATGAATGTGAGAAAAATTTCATACTCTGAATTAAATCTCACTCTTCTTGAATAAAAACTATAATCGGCCAGGATGTATATAATGAAGTTAAAGAAACATATAGAGACATGAGTAATTCATTCATTTACTCATGTATCTACTCAAAACGTATTGGGTATTCTGATGGGGCTGAAGATTAAAAAAAAATAGTAAGGAAATAATGAGCAAAAGGAAACAATTATTCCAAAGAAAAAATCTTTAAAATGCAGATTACAGTGCCTTGGGGGAACCATCACAAGCAGTGTTGCTCAAAGTTTGGCTGGGTAGAGTAAATGGATTAAAATCACCTGCAGCTTGTTAAACATGGAGATTCCTAGTCTGCCATTCAGTTCTAATGAATCAGAATCTCTGAAGACATAACAGTATTTTATAAATTTAGGATCAATAAGATATGTTACAGCAAGGTTTTAATTTGAGATGAGAGATGAATGCTCCGACGCTCAGTCATTCCTCCATTCTACTCCTACCATCCCTCCTTTCATAGGTCAGCTCACCTCATTTTATAGGACAGCTGTTATCTTTAACCATAACACCACACTCCTGAGGCTCCATGAGAATCTTATTCTGGGACAGAAATTACTTAGGTAGGATCAGATTTTTTCTATCACTCTTAACAATAAATTTCAAGCTAGGAAAAAGAACAGTTGTTTTCTTATATTAACTGTTTATATATTCCCCAACTAATCAAAAGTTATTTCTAATTTTAAAAATTCACAAACTATAACATAATATTATTGGATTGAATTGAGTATATCTTATATATATATTTATTTAGTGAGCACTCTTTATGTTTTAGACACTTACGTCAGATGCCAGAGACAACAAGAGAAAGAAACACAGCTCCTGCCCTTAAGAAGCAGAGAGACAACTGGAAGCCCCAGACAAATAACCAACATGATAATGGCTTCAAAAAGGGAAACACAGGTACTAAGGAAATACATAGAGGAGTGTATAATCCAGTGGGGAGAAGAGTAAGGCACTCAAGTGCCTGCCCAGATATACTGATCTAAAAAACGAGAAGAAATTAGGTAAACAAAGAGGGAATGGCAGGTTCTTAGATAGAAAAAACCGTGTGTGGAAAAGCCAAGAGGTTAGCGAAGACACATTAAGTTTAGGAAAATAAATTTAGCAAGACGGAAACATAAAAATTTAGAGGAAGGGTTCAGAGATAAAACTGGAGATGTAGCAAGTCAGGCTTGAGGAATTACAAGTACAAGGGGAGGCGACGAGCTCAGTTTGGGATGCGCTCAAGTCAAGGTGCTATGGGAAAGCCAAGTGGGGACATTCAGAAGGCAGTGGGACAGGGGAGAGTGGCACTCAGAAGGGAGCTCAGTAGGGAGCTCTGAATGGGAGACACAGATTTGGGGGGGGGGCATCAACATTTAAACTTTAGGTGCATTGATATATATATATATATGTCTCATATTCTTTTGTGAGTAAAAATAACTATCACATGCTTGATAGTGCTATATTACCAAATACTTTTGTATTAAATACACATTTGCAGTAAAATTTGAGGTAGGAAGGTGACACTCCCCCAAAGAAAACCATCCTATGATTTTATTACCTGTAAAATGGCATGATAAGCTCGATTCATATATGCAAGCCAGGCTTGTGGAAGAAAAATTGCACGGTGCCACTCTGAAAGCTGGATGTGAACCTGTGGGAAAAACATACCACAACATGTTAGAATACACAGAATAAAACTAAAGCTATATCATCAATTCTTTCCTTCCCTTTCTTTAAGTGACTTAGGTTCTAAAACAAACTCAGTCCAGGATTGGAACCACAAATAATACCTTTTGGATATTTCCAAAGGAGAAGAGTTTAGAGTCTTGCAAAGTCAAAATAAAGTAAGCCTGAAATTTTCTAAATTAAAGCAAATAAAATCCTACAATAATAACAAGTTAATATATATGTGTAATACAAATCTGTCCTTGAAAATTAGGGGGAAACTCTGTAAAGTCTCTTGCCAATCTCAGAAAACTAGGCATTGTCTAACAAATCCCCCTAGTAATTTTAAATAAAAATAAATATTGCTCATATCCTGGATTTCCAATATGATAATTCTTGAAGTAATAAACTGAAAATTGCCAACAGAAATATCATGTTATGTCAAAATCATGGTGGTGGTAAGAGCATGCAAATGAGAACTGCACACAGCAATTGTGCACACCACTAGATAAATGCCCTTTAATCAGTGTGGGTAAACAAGAGAAAAATGATCTATGGCAACACTGAAACCCTATTTCTGAACAGAGGCCCAGACAAAACATCTGGTTTTCATAGTCATTTCTGTTTCTACCTATTACTATATGGCTATCTTGCAACAAATCTTCCCAAGGTCTGCTTCTGTTAAAGCAAGATCACTCAAGAAAAACAGTCACAATGCATCACATTTCATGTTTCCTGTAACTCATCTCATCTAAACTAAAACAACTAAAACTTTAGTCTGTGTTCTATAGACAAAAAAAAGACAAATTTATATATAATTACACCAGAATCATGATAACTAGTGTTTAAGGGCATTTTACTGTATTATAAGAATTAATTTTCTCAAGTGCCTTAGGATAGAGAAGAGAACAGCCGCTCTGAATATAGTTGGTTCCCATGGCCTCTGGTATGTTTTTTAATCCCAGTTTTAGTGAGGGCCTACTATACACAAGGTACTGTGGAAGAATGAGAGGATTATCAATCCATCTGTGTCTGCAAAGAGCTTTCTAGATAGTGTCTGGAGAGCCAGAAACAGGCACAAATAGATTATAAAGCAAAATTATGAAGAATCTATGGGAATGAAGAGAACAAAGAGAATTCTGACTGCTTTCTATCACCTCTTATGGCATTGCTGCTTTCTTAAAAATTACATACTCAAACAGTATGAAACAGATACTCATACCATGAAATGAACTTTAAAAATATTATAAAGACAGGGCTCTTCTTTTTCTGATTAAGTACTCACTCCACCAAGTGGGGTGAGGGGAGCCTTGTCAATACGTCCTTGAAGGAATGAACCTTCCAATTCCTGCTTCTTCTCTTGTTATCCAGGAAGCAAACTATAACCCAGGCCATATTTCCAGCTGGGGAGGCATTAATCAGTTCTTGGCGCTCTCTGTTTCAAAATGTAGGCGATCTTTTTCAACTTTTTTTCTATCAACTCTGTTCCCTTTCCATAAAACATATTAACTATCTTTAGGCCCTACTTTGAAATCTGGATTTAATGGAAACAACACTCAAACACCACAACAAAAACTTTTATCTCTTACTTTAGAACCTCACAATGCTTTTAAATTTTCCTGCCAAATAATCCATGGATATCATTGCACTACTGAGAATATCCATAGCCTCAGGAAATTGGCAAAAAAGAGCAATTTGGGGGGAAGACAATGGTCTCAATTGCATCTTATATATGAGTTAAAAAGGGAAAGGATTACGGAAAAAATGTAAATAAAAATGAGCAAATCGAATATTGAGCTTCTAAACACAAAGACATTCATGCCAGGAAACCTATTTTAGGAGGTTATAAACTGAAGGTTAAAGCTAATCCTCCTGCTGCTTCAACCATAGGTGAAAGCGGGTGCAGGGACACAGTAGAATGCTTCAGTCTAGACGCCGCCTGAAGTCCCCATGTTTTATGGGATTTTGTACCCTTGTCTTAGTGTTCTATGGAGTTAGCTGTGAATAAATCTCTTTAAAAATGCACTCTGTTGCTCTTTCCCTTAATGAAGAGAGATTTAGGGAAACAGCTGAAGATAGTCATCCCTTTATGTTCTAGTTTTGTTTTGGGCAAAAGGGACTCCCCTGACCATTTCAAAACAAACCACACATTTTAGGATGCTATTTCTATTCAATATATAGCCACCTATATTGCCTATATTTTAGGTTAATATCGCTAGGTCAAAAAATAAATTCAGTTAGCATTTACAGAGTATAAAAATTATATGTAATTTGCTATAATTGTATGAAGGCTTTGAAGGAAATTAACAAAATAATTTCAAATCAGGAAGTTGCAACCTAGATATTGAGCAGATGATAAATCAGGGTTCTCAATCAGTGTGTCACCAACTTTTAATGAACATGTGAAGTTTATTTTTTCTATAACTAACTACACACACTCTTGCAATGACAGCTAGACTGTTGAGATGAGCAATCCTATGGCTTAGAGAAGAGTAAGGGTAGAGTCTTCATGTGTAAGAGATACTGAGTTATAAGTAAATTCTCAAGCTTGTCTTATACTTTACAGGACCTTTGTACTCACTGCTCCCTTTGCCTTGAATGTCCTGTCTTCTCATTTCTACTTATTGAAATAATTTCTCCCATCTCTATACTTCTAGTACACTATGTGGCTCTCCCGTAACTCTCCACAAATTCTGTCTTAGATTATGTGTGTATGGACCTTAATATACAGTCCTAAGGGGCAGAGATTATATCCTATCCATCCTGGAATCCCTCCTATGGTACCCATAACAGTGTCTTGTCTTCAATTAAGTACCCACTGAGTTTAACAGAATTAAATACAGAACATTCTCTTTAAGACAAATTCTTGTCATGTGAAAACCATACTATCATAAGTAAGTAAGCACAGAAAATTATGGTATTCAACTTTAAATCATTCTGTAAATAAAAAAATAAAGTTAAAATTTTTTTGTTAGTAGACACAGCTAAACAAACAGAAGTTTTTGAGAACACAGTTATTTGAAATTTAAGCGTCTCCAAAATGTTCTAGCCAGGAAATGTTTAATTCCAGTTAAAAACATAGTGAGGGACAAGGCAAGATTTTAAAGCAGGTATTATATTTTGAAATTCCCTAAACTTTTTTATTTGTATCATACAGGTTCGAATTAAGTATACCTTAAATACGAGCTCAACAAAAAATGTCCTGCTTATAAACACAGTTCACAAATGTGAGGGAATGTTGGGAGAGAAAATAAAGAAGCAATCATGTTTCCTCACTGATACTGAGGAGAATACATGGCCATCTAATTAGTTAATTTACTGTTCAGAATACACTGCTCAGAAATTTGGTAGTGTGTTTTGCCTCTTGAGTCATCTTAACAAAAATGATTATTCCATCTATAAGAAAATACCCATTTTTAAAATTATTTTTAATTAGTTAGTGTGTGTGTGTGTGTGTGTGTGTGTGTGTGTGTGTGTGTATTTTTTTTTTTTTTTTTTTTTTGGTGACTGGCCAGTACAGAGATCAAACCCTGAACCTTGCTGTTATCAGCACCAAGCTCTAACCAACTGAGTTAAGTGGCCAGCCCCTAGAAAATACCCATTTTAAAAGTCCTTCATCAAACATGCTAAATCAAGTAAGACAAACTTTCCATGAGGTTCTTTGACTGTCAAGCTAGAATGGGAAGGCCGAGATCAACATGTAAAAATTAATCGGTAAGCTAAGTATTTGCTACTAGTTTTAAAATCCCAATCTCATAAAGTCATTTTTCAAGCTTTCCAAATGTACATATTATTATCAAAAAAGTAAAAAGTACTTCATTTCAGTTGCTATACAGACACACAAACGAATACTGAACCACTACATTTGGCTTTGAGATATACACACATTCTTCCCATAGTCCCAGAAGAAAAACTGTTTGCAGTTAGTGTTAGAGACCCCAAAAGCTATTCAATGTCTCATTGTTTATACACAATAAATGGTGAGCTTTAATTTTCTGAAAATTATTTTGTGTTGGCACAAAATAATGTTTTGTTATTCCTGTCCCCTGACAAATAGTGAGAAGCTAAGAGAAAGAAGGACACCTTTTTAAAGTAAATGCCACTCTTCTGCTTGTAGGTGCTTTCTGGACATTAAATATTCTCTTTCTCTCTCCCTACCTCACCCTCTCTTTTCTTCCCCTTTCTCCTTTCCTCTCTCCCCTCTCTCCCTCTTTCACTCTCTCTCTCCTCCTCCTTCTATCCCACCCCTCCACCCCTATTTCCTGTCAGGATAACATTAGTTTGAAAGCTGACAATTCAATCACATCTCAAGCAACCATTTACTCTGTTATTTAATAGAACAGGGTTGGGGGGGGGACCCAGTTACCATAACAACTCACATCCACATGGTAATTATGGAGTATCTAAAATTCAGCAAACCATACTTTTTGCAGTATTTTCTAGGGGGAATGTATGATAAGCACAGATACCACTACTCCCCATTATTATTCACAATTTTCATCTAATTGTTTCATATTGCAGAAATGCTAACACTACTCCATGTACTTAATAACAAATACATTTTTAAAATAAAGAAGAAACTGAAAGAAAAGGGCAAATACACTTATATTTCAAGGGTTTGGTTATATCATACATACTTTTGGGCATCTAGGGAAAAAATTTAAAGGAGGCAGAAGAAAGACAAAATTAATTAAAAATTAAAGGAATCAAATGATGACCACTTTAAAAAAAGAAAGAAAGAATGTAGAACCAACAATTTCGTTCAAAGTAGAGCTGCCAGTAAGTCTAGATAAGGTTTCTCTGAAATAAAAATAAAAAAGAGCTCATTACCTAATGCTGAAGCATAAATATGGTTGGGTACTAGTGGCAGAATCAGGAAAATTTGCATATTCCCAACAGTGGAGAAAATAATGAAGCCAGACTGCAATTCTCACCCAGGAACAAATCAGTATCATCCAATTTAGGTGAGTGTCACATCAGAGTTAGAAATGCCAAAGGATGACAAGACTGGCAGCAAATTTCAGGGAAGAAAACTATCATTCACCTTCAACTTTCTCCTCAGCAGGAGCCAAGTTAACCTCAGAATGAGAAGTAGATATAAATCAGAGCAGAAGAGGATAGTCACTTGAGGTTGCAGAAGCCTTAGTAGATCTGAAATGACCACTGGTTGTCCGCTGTTCAAAGGAGCAAAGAGAGAGGGCACTTCAGTTTTAGAGAAAACTAAACAAGGCAAAAAATGCAGAAGTGTCCTGGTATGTCAGGCCAAAGACAAATCAGACTTAGACCTATGATTCTTCCAAAAGCAACATGGGAGAATTTCACTTTAAGAAAAGTCAAACAAAAAAATGCAATGTTTTCAAAAAATAAGGGGATGCAACACTTTCCAAAGGAATTTATCACAGATTACTTAAATAGCTAGCTCTCATGGCTTTGAAAATAACTTGATTAAGCTAACATACAGTTTTTGAGAAGTACTGACAATTACACAAAACAAAACATACTTCAAAACATGAACAGCAGTGGTTTCTGGTGTGGCATGTAAGGATTTTAAAGGTCAACACTCCATCCTAACAACAAGTAAAAGCTGAACAAACTGAAAAATCAATAACTCTTCTGAGATCACAGAGCAAAATGCTGCCCCCAAAATTGGAGAGACAAATAGGCAGATACAGAGAATCACAACTTACCAGAGCAGAAACCGATAGGCACAAACCTCCATGGTAACCAGTGCCAGGATAGGAAAACCCGAACTATATTTGATGAATGCCTGGAGGCTAAGTGCAAACAAGTCTGAAAATTAAAAACTCCAGGTGGACCCAATCATAAGGGGGTCCCTACACCTTTATGAGTTTTACCTCCAGGAGATCAACAAGGTTCTCACAGTGAACATCAGAGAAAAACCACCTCGTGATTCTGGCAGGGGGAAGGGAAAAGGAACCATTGTGAAACATTCCAGAGTATTCCGTTCTTCTTAACAAGGTCTACCATCAGAAGAAACTATTTAACAGAGCCTAACCTAATTAAGTTTTATCACAGCCTAACTACACTGGCAGAAGAGAATTGTCCAACTCCAACATTCTCTAGCCTTCCATGTGTGAGAAGGGAAATATACAACTACGCCCCACTCTAGCCATTCTGTCCCACCTAAGCAGGTAAAAACAAAACAAAACAAAACAAACATTCAAACAAAAAACACTGAAAAGCACTTGTGAAAGTCATAGGTTCACTAAAAGATTGTGATCTAATTATAAGACTATAGAATGTTTCTACTCTCCCACAGCTTACTGCAAGATTACTAAAGGTCTATTTACTTCATTCAGCTCCTTTCACCTCGGACATCATGTCCAGCTATTGAAAAAAACTACAAAGCATACTAAAAGACAAAAAAAAAAAAACACAGTTTGAAGAAACTGGGAATTTAAAACAACCATGACTAATATACTAAAGGCTATGATGGATAAAGTAGACAGCATGCAAGGATAGATGGACAATGTGAGCAGAGATATAAATTCTAAGAAAGAACTAAAAAGAAATGCTACAGATCAAAAACACTATAACAGAAATGAAGAATGCCTTTGATGGGCTTATTAGCAGAGTGGACATAATTGAGGAGAGAAACTCTGAGTTTAAGGATATCTAAATAGAAACTTCCAAAACAAAAAAAAGGGGGGGGTGGGGGAAAAAAATCCAAGACACGTGAGACAACTACAAAAAGTGTAACTACATGTAATGGGAAGACCAGAAGGAGACAAAAGAGAAAAAAGAAGAAATATCTGAAACAATAATGATTAAGAACTTCCCCAAATTAATGTCTGACACCAAACCACAGATACAGGAGGCTCAGACAACACCAAGCAGGATAAATGCTAGAATAGCTACAGGGAGGCATATCATATTCAGACTACAGATTATCAGAGATAAAGAAAAAATTCTGAAAAAAGCCAGAGGAAAAAATACTTTACCTACAGAGGAAGAAAGATAAGAATTAGATCCAACTTTTTTTCAGAAACCATAAAAGCAAGAAGAAAATAGAGTGAAATATATAGTTCAAAGAGAACAAAACTACCAACCTAGAGTTCTGTACCCTGTGAAATGTTCCTTCAAAAGTAAAGGAGAAATACAGACTTTTTCGGATAAACAAAAATTGAGGAAATTTGTTGCCAGTAGACCCCTTGCAGGAAATGTTAAAAGAAGACTTTTAGAGAGAAGGAAAATGATATAAATCAGCAACTCAAATCTAGATTTTTTTTTAAAAAAAGGGAAGAGGATTAAAGAAGTAATAAGTAAAGGTGGAATAAAAACTTTTCTTCTTCTTAGTTGATCTTCCTAACTCATTCTACGAGGCCAGCATTACCCTAAAACCAAAACCAGACAGACATTAACAAGAAAAAAAAGAAAAAGAAAAAACTACAGACTAATGTCTCTCATAAACATAGATGCAAAAGTTCTCAACAAAATATGAGCAAATTGAATCCAACAATTTTAAAAAGATTTATGCACCACGACCAAGTGGGATTTATTCCAGGTATGCAAGACTAGGATCAATATTCAAAAATCAATTAATGTAGAATCCAGCACATCAACAGGCTAAAGAAATCACATGATCATATCAATAAATGCAGAAAAAGCCTTTAACAAAATCCAACACCTAGTTATAATAAAAACTCTCAGTAAACTAGAAACAAAGAAACAAAGAGCAACTTCCTCAACTTGATAAAGAATGTCTGAAAAAAATACACGTCTAACATCATACTTAATAGTGAGAAACTACAAGCTTTCCCACTAAGATAAGGAACAAAGCAAGAATGTCCCCTCTCACTACTCCATTTCGACATCATACTGGAAATCCACACTAATGTGATAAAACAAAAAGAAAGTAAAATGCATAATGAAGGGAGACAAAATAAACAAACAGATTCTAAATTTTATATGAACAGGGAAAAGACCCAAAAGAGCCAACATAATATTTGAAAGGGGAGAACAAAGTTGGCAGACTTACACTATCAAACTTCAAGACTTATTATAAAGCTACAGTAATCACAACAGAGCAGTATTGGAGAATGACTACAGAAATAGAATACAGAACCCAGAAATAAACCCATATAGTCAACTGATCTTCGACAAAGGAGCAGAGGCAATACAATGGAGAAAATCTTTTCAACAAATGGTGCTGGAACAACTGAACACCTCACATACACACACACACACACAAAGAATCCAGACACAGACCTTACATCCTTCGCAAAAATTAACTTATAATGATTCACAAATCTAAACTAAAGTGCAATACTATAAAATTCCTAGAAGATAACATAGGAGAAAATATATGACATTAGGTTTGGTGATGGCTTTTTAGAATTAACACACAATCCGTGAAAGAAAGAATTGCTGGATTTGATTAAAATTAAAAGCTTCTGCTATGCAAGACACTGTCAAGAGAGTAAGAAGACAAGCCACAGACTGGGAGAAAATATTTATAAAAGACATACCTGTTAAAGGACTGTTATCCAAAATATACAAAGAATACTTTAAACTCAAAAAGAAGAATACAATAAAACCAATAAAAAAAATGGACCAAAGACCTAAACAGAAACCTCACCAAAGAATATATGCAGATGAAAAAAAAGCACATGAAAAGGTGTTCCACATCATATGTCGGCAAGGATATCCACATTAAAACGAGATATTGCTACACACCTATTAGAATGGTCAAAATCCAGAACACAACACCAAGTGCTGATAATGATGTGGAGCCAGAGGAGCTCTCATTCATTGTTGGTGGGAATGCAAAAAGGTACAGCCACTTTGGAAGACAGTTTGGCCATTTCCTATAAAACCAAACACACTCTTACCATAGAATCCAACAATTGTGCTCCTTGGTATTTATCCAAAGGAATTGAAAACTGTCAAACAAAAACTTGCACATGAATGTTTAAAGTAGCTTTACTCACATTTGCTAAAACTTGGAAGCAACCAAGATGTCCTTCAGTTGGTAAATGAATAAATAAACTGTGATACTTCCAGACAATGGAATATTATTCGGCACTAAAAAGAAATGAGCTATTAAGCCTTGAAAAGACATAATAGAAACTTAAATGTATATTACTAACTGAAATTAACCAATCTGAAAAGTCTACATACTGTATGCGATTCCAACTATTTGACATTCTGGAAAAGGCAAAACAGTACAATAAAAAGATCAGTAGTCGCCTGGAGTTAGAGGGGAGGGTAGGTGAGAGAGATGAACAGGGGATCACAGAGGATTTTTAGGACAGTAAGACTACTCTGTATAAGAATATAATGGTGTATACATGCCATTATGCATTTGTTCAAAACCCACAGAATGTTTAACACCGAGAATGAACCCTAGTGCAAACTACAGACTTTTGGTGACAATGATGTATCAATGTACGTTCATCTGCTGTAACACATGTACACTCCAATGGGGAATGGGGGATGGGGGGTAGAGTAGGTGAGGGTAGATGGGAACACTTCATACTTTCCACTCAATTTTGTTGTAAACCTAAAACTTCTCTAAAAAATAAAGTCTATTAAAAAATATGAAGAACAGAACGCTTCTACACTCAAAATAAAGTTCTTTCAGCCATTCATTCACTCTCTCTCCTGTAGTTGTTAACTATTAAGAAGGCTACAGAATATCCTATATGAATTGTACTCTTTGGGTAGGGGGGTTGGGGGGAAGGGTGGCTAAACCATATAAATGAAAAATAACAAAACAGTATATCGTAAAGCTTATTCAAATGACAGCAAGTTCACGTTTCTTAATAAGACCCCATCAATTATTAGATTTACCACCAATTTCACAATAACACTTCTGGTAAAAGACTATCCCAATAAATGCACATATGAGACATCCAAGTTTCAAAAGGATTAAAATCATTAACTCAACAAACATTTATTAAGTGCCTACTATGTGTCAGGAATACCAAGCACTAGAGCTACATGTGAGCAAGACAAACTCCTTGATTTCCTGGAGTTTATTCTTTATTAAAACAGACACTAACTGTCACGTATGCTGTGCAACCCAAATCCCTCTTCAGGATTAGTAGGTCCAGACAGAGAGACAGAGAGATAAGTAGTTACTAAGAAAGAATGGTCTTATATATATTTAATAAATGGAATTCATAGTTACAAATATTCCTAAAAGAAAGCTCCAGGCCCAGATGGTTTCACTAGAAAATTCTACCAAGCATTTAAGGAAAAACTAACAACAATTCCATATAAACTCTTCCAGGAAATGGAAAACAAGAAAACACTATACAACTCATTTTATTAGGGTAGCATTGCCCTGAAATACAACCAGACAAAGGTATTACAAGAAAACTATAGAACACCTCTCATCAGCATAGATGCAGAAATCCTTAACAAAGTATTAGCAAATCGAATGCAACAATATATAAATAGGATAGTATATTATGATCAAGTGGAGTTTATCCCAGAAACGCAGGGTTGGTTCACACTAGAAAATTAATCAAAATAATTCATCATATCACCAAATTAAAAAGCATGGAATCACCTCAACAGATGTAGAAAAAGGTTTGACAAAATTCAACATTTATTTGTGATAAAAACTCTCAGCAGTTTAGGATTAGAAGGAAAGTTCTCCAATTTGATGAAGGACATCTACAAAATCCCTACACTAACATCACATTAAGTGGTGAAACACTGAATGCTTTCCCCCATGAGTGAATAAGAAAAGAATGTCCACTCTCACCAGCCCCATGCAACAGGTGTAATAGAGGCCCTAGACAGTACAATCAGATAATAAAAAGAAATGAAAGGCATAAAGATCAGAAAGAAAAAAATTAAAACCATCTTTACTCAGACAACAATGTAATGAAAAAAAGAATCTACAAAAGGCTACAAGAACATGTAAGTGTGTTTAGTAAGGTCATAGAAACAAATCAATTGTATGTTTATATACTAGCAATGAACAGCTGGAAATTAAAACATACCAAAAAAAAAAAAAAAAGACCTAATTGCAATAGCATCAAAATACTTGAAGATATGTAATACTTATGAATTTAGAAAAATATGTCCAAGATTTGTAATATGAAAACAACAAAACATCAGCCTAAATAAATGGAAAGATACACCTTGTTCATGGGACTAGAAACTTAATATTACTAAGATGTAAATTCTCTCCTAAGTTGACCTATAAATTTAATGCATTTACAATCAAAATCACAGGAGACTTTTCTTGTGGTATCTCAAAGCTGATTTAAAATTTATAGAGCAAAGCAAAGGGCCTAGAATAGCCAAAAATTTTTTGAAAAAAAGAAGCAAAGTTGGAAAATACATACTATTTTACTTCAAAGTTTATTATAAAGTGACAGTAATTAAGCTATGTTGTTTTGGTGAAAGTATAGAAATATAGATCAAAGGAAGAGAACTGAGTAAAGAAATAGACCCACATATATATGGACAAATGATTTTTGACAAATGTGTATAGGTGATTCAGTGAAGAATGGATGGTATTTTCAACAAATATAACATACCTTATACAAAAATTAAATCAAACAGATCATAAGTTAAAATGTCAACCTTAAGGTGTAAAACTGCTACAAGAAAACACAGGAGATCCATTAACTGATTAATAGATAAACTAAACGTGGTTTTATCCATAGAGTGAGAGATTATTCTGTCATTAAAATGAATAAAGTACTGAAACATGCTACAATGTGGATAAACTTTGAAAACATTACATTAAGTGAAAGAAGCCAGAAACAGAAAAAATATACTGTATGATTCCATTTACACAAAATATCCAGAATAGGCAAATCCATAGAGACAGAAAGGAGAGTAGTGGTTGCTGGAGGCTAAAGAGAGAGGTAGATAGGGAGTGACTGCTAAGGGTTCAAAGTCTCTTTTTGGCAAGATGAAAATGTTCTCCAATTGATTGTGGTGATGCTTACACAGCTCTATGAATATACTGAAAACCACGGAACTGCACACTTTAAATGGGTGAATTTTATATATGAATTATAACTCAATTTTTCTAAAAAAAAAAAGAATAAAAGGAAAGCATAGAAAAAAGGAAACAAAATCTTTGTGGCCTTTGGTTAGTCAAAAATCAAGAACCACAAAAAAAAAAAAAAAAAGAAAAAAAAACTTGATAAATTGGAATTCCTCAAAATCAAAAATCTGTTCTTCAAAAGATACTGTTAAGGAAATGAAAAGACAAGTAACACACTGGGTGAAAACATCTGCAAAACCCATTTCTAATAAAAGATTTATATCCACAATATATAAAGTACTATCTTTTGAAAACAAAAACCACAGGAAAAAAATAAGCAAAAGATCAAAACAGATACTTCATGGAAGTGGCACAAATGGCAAATAAACACATGAAAAGATGCTCAACATCATTAGTCATTAAGGAAATACATATTAAAACCACAAAGGGAAATCACTACCCACCTACAAGAATGGCTAAATTTTTAAAAACTGACAATATCAAGCACTGGCAAGGAGGCAGAACAACTGGTTTCTCAGACATTGCAGGAGGACATACAAAATGAGACAGCCCCTAGGAAAACAGTTTGGTCATTTCTTATAAAGTTATATATGAACTTACCACATGACCTAGCAATCCCACCTGTAGCTGTTTATTTACACAAAAAAATAAAAATAGATGTTCACACTTAGACCTGTATGAGTATGTTTACAACAACTTTAGTTATATTCACCCAAAACTGGAAACAGCCCAAAGGTTCATCAGCTGGTGAATTAACAAACAAATTGAAGTTCTCAAGAAACTCATTAAAATAAAGACTGGACCTGAACACCCCACTGTCAATATTGGACATCCATCTAGGCAAAGAATCAGCAGAGAAAAACAAGATCTAAACAATACTCTAGACCAATTGGACATGGCAAATATCGACAGAACATTCCATCCAACAACCTCAGAATATTCATTCTTCTCATCAGCACATGGATCATTCTCAAGGATAGATCACATATTAGGTCACAAATCAAGTCTCAACAAATTCAAAAAAATTGGAATTATCCCAAGTTTTTTCTCAGACCATAATGGATTAAAACTGGAAATTAATAACAAATGAAACTCTGGAAACTATACAAACACATGGAAATTAAACAGCATTCTACTTAATGGCATATGGGTCTGAGAAGAAATCAAGCAGGAAATCAAAAAATTTATTGAAACTAATGAAAACAATGATACATCATACCAAAACCTGTGGGATACTGCAAAAGCAATATTGAGGGGGAAATTTATTGCATTAAATGCTCACTTCAGAAGAATGGAAAGACGGCAAGTGAACAACCTAACTTCACCTTAAAGAACTAGAAAAACAAGAACAATCCAAACCTAAAGTTAGTAGACGGAAAGAAATCATTAAGATCAGAGCAGAACTTAATGAATTTGAAACCCAAAAAACAATACAAAAGATCAATGAATCAAAAAGTTGGTTTTTTGGAAAGAAATAAAATTGACAAATCATTAGCATGGCTAACAAAAAAAAGAAGAGAGAAGATTCAAATAACAAAAATTAGAAATGAAAAAGGCAATATTACAACTGATGCATCTGCAATACAAGGAATCATTCGAAACTACTATAAATAACTATACGCCAACAAGTTTGAAAATCTGGAGGAAATGGATAAATTTCTGGACACACACAAGCTCCCAAAACTGAGCCATGAAGATGTAGAAAATCTGAACAGACCGATAACAATAAAGGAGATTGAAGCTGTTATCAGAAAGCTCCCAACAAAAAAAAGCCCAGGAACAGATGGATTCACAGCAGAATTTTACCAAACATTCAAAGAGGAATTGACACCAATTCTTTACAAACTATTCCAAAAGATTGAAACAGACACAAGTCTCCCGAACTCTTTCTATGAAGCAAACATCATCCTAATACCCAAACCAGGTAAAGATATAACTGAAAGAGAAAACTACAGGCCGATATCCTTGATGAATATAGATGCAAAAATCCTCAATAAAATACTAGCAAACAGAATACAGCAACACATACGTATAATTATTCACCACGATCAAGTGGGATTCATCCCAGGGATGCAAGGTTGTTTCAACATACGCAAATCAATAAATGTGATACACCACATTAATAAAATCAAACATAAGGACAATATGATCATCTCTATAGATGCTGAAAAAGCATTTGATAAAATTCAACATCCATTCATGACAAAGACCCTCTATAACTTAGGTACAGATGGAAAATATCTCAACATAATTAAAGCCATTTATGATAAACCCAACGCCAATATCATCCTGAATGGGGAAAAGCTGAAAGCTTTTCCTTTAACAACAGGAACTAGACAAGGATGCCCACTCTCACCACTCCTATTCAACATAGTGTTGGAAGTACTAGCCAGAGCAATCAGAGAAGAGAAGGAAATAAAGGGCATCCAGATTGGAAAAGATGAAGTCAAACCGTCCCTGTTTGCAGATGACATGATCCTATATATCGAACAGCCGAAAGCCTCTACCAAAAAACTCTTGGAATAGATAAATGATTTCAGCACAGTAGCAGGATACAAAATCAACACACAAAAATCAGTAGCATTTCTATTCTCCAATAGTGAACATGCAGAACGAGAAATCAAGAAAGCCTGCCCATTTACAATAGCCACCAAAAAAAATAAAATACTTAAGAATTGAGTTAACCAAGGAGGTGAAAAATTTCTATAATGAGAACTACAAACCACTGCTGAGAGATATTAGAGGATACAAGAAGATGGAAAGATATCCCATGCTCTTGGATTGGAAGAATCAACATAGTGAAAATGTCCATACTACCCAAAGTGATATACAAATTCAATGCAATCCCCATCAAAATTCCAAAGACATTTTTCTCAGAAATGGAAAGAACTATCCAGACATTTATATGGAATAACAAAAGACCACGCATAGCGAAAGCAATGCTGAGCAAAAAAAATATAGCTGGAGGCATAACACTACCTGACTTTAAACTATACTACAAAGCTATAATAACCAAAACAGTATGGTACTGGCATAAAGACAGACACGCTGATCAATGGAATAGGATAGAGAATCCAGAAATCAACCCACACACCTACAGCCATCTGATCTTTGACAAAGGCATCAAGCCTATACACTGGGGAAGAGACTGCCTCTTTAGCAAATGGTGCTGGGAGAACTGGATATCAATATGCAGTAGAATGAAACTAGACCCATACCTTTCACCATACACTAAAGTCAACTCAAAATGGATTAAAGAATTAAATATACATTCTGAAACAATAAAACTTCTTAAAGAAAACATAGGAGAGACACTTCAGGAAATAGGACTGGACACAGACTTCATGAATACAACCCCAAGAGCACGGGCAACCAAAGGAAAAATAAATAAATGGTATTATATCAAGCTAAAAAGCTTCTGCACAGCAAAAGAAACAATTAACAGAGTTAAAAGACAGCCAACAGAGTGGGAGAAAATATTTGCAAAATATACATCTGACAAAGGATTAATATCCAGAATATACAAGGAACTCAAACAACTTTACAAGAAAAAAACAAGCAACCCAATTAAAAAATGGGCAAAAGAGCTAAGTAGGCATTTCTCTAAGGAAGATATACAAATGGCCAACAGACATATGAAAAAATGCTCAACATCACTCAGCATCTGGGAAATGCAAATCAAAACCACACTGAGATACCACTAACCCCAGTTAGGATGGCTAAAATCCAAAAGATTCTGAACGATAAATGCTGGCGAGGTTGCGGAGAAAAAGGAACTCTCATACATTGTTGGTGGGACTGCAAAATGGTGCAGCCTCTATGGAAAATGGTATGGAGGTTCCTCAAACAATTGCACATAGATCTACCATATGACCCAGCTATCCCACTGTTGGGAATATACCCAGAGGAATGGAAATCATCAAGTCGAAGGTATACCTGTTCCCCAATGTTCATCGCAGCACTCTTTACAATAGCCAAGAGTTGGAACCAGCCCAAATGTCCATCATCAGATGAGTGGATACGGAAAATGTGGTACATCTACACAATGGAATACTACTCAGCTATAAAAACAAATGAAATACTGCCATTTGCAACAACATGGATTGACCTAGAGAGAATTATATTAAGTGAAACAAGTCAGGCACAGAAAGAGAAATACCACATGTTCTCACTTATTGGTGGGAGCTAATAATAAATAAATAAATTCACACACACACACACACAAAACAAACAAACAAAAAAAACGGGGGGGGGGAGACATAACAACTATAATTCCTTGAAGTTGATACGACAAGCAAACAGAAAGGACATTGTTGGGAGGGAGGGGGGCGAGGGAGGAGGGAGGGATGTTTCGGTAATGGGCCACAATAATCAACCACATTGTATATCGACAAAATAAAATTAAGAAAAAATAAATAAATAAAAATAAATAAAAAAATTTTTAAAAAAAAGACTCAGAATACAGGACTGGTGGGAACTAAAGCAGAGTTTGAAGAAACTTCATCTGGAAAAATAACAAATAGACTGCAAAAAAAGGAAGAGTAGAAGCACAGAGAAGAGTTGAGAGATATTAGAGCAATCTTGGAAAGATCCAAAGGTATTTTTAAGATGTTCTTTGATTAACTTGGGAGACAATAAGATAGTTCAAGAACCTATGAAACCTCACTGACTTGGCTCAATTTCTAAGCTCCTCCGCTTACTAGCTCAGTGACCTTGAGTACACTAACCATACCTATCTCATGGAGTTAATGCAGAGATTAAATGAATAAATATTTGTATAGCAATTTTTAAAGTGCCTAGGCTATTAATTATCAGTTATTACTGCAATTGTTATACCTATTAATCAGCTCTTAAAGCTCATATGATTTCTTTTCACTTAGTTTGAGAAACTATATGGTTCATTCCTTCTCTGCTCCCTCCTTTTTTTAAAAAAACAAATAAACCATAGTAAGCAGAAGATGGAATACAAACTAAAATCCTACCGTAGATTTGCAGAATTCTGCCCAATATGCCCTCTACTTGACTCCTAAAATAATGACATTATTTTCTCATCTATTTGAAATTTTCTAGGCCCTCTACAACACATGCAAAAAATATCTTAACACAAAGATATTTCATGTATCTTTGTCTGTTCATATCTAGAGCACACCTCATAACTACTGATACCACTGGCTGAATGTATCAGATGTCTTCTTCCATGTTAACACTTTTTCTTGATTCCATTTTAATGGTGACTTTAACAATCAGCTTTCCATTGAGACTTTATAATTTAGTTGTCCTTCAAATACCTAAGCGCACAGCTTAAAAACACAAAAAGTACCAAATATCTCCCTTCTCCATGCCAATTAATGACATGACAGGGAAAAACAAATGTAGAAATGACGTATGTCTTTCCCTCTTTCATGAAATTAAACCTCTCTTCTTCCCAGAGAAACACTACTCTTCCCTGATCCTTCTTCCCTCTTTAGTTGAACAGAGACACTGTATTAGACAAAAAAGATTCTGAACAAAATATTTATACAATTTCAACTCTAACTAAATGTAGTAAAGGAAAATGGGTGGCACAGGATGAAGATGTGTCTTTAATAACCCTTTGTACTGTTACACTGGTGGTAATTGGTGTGACACAGAATATGATTAAACCAAATTAGAGGTACCAGGATTTATAAATTACACATTAAAATAAGATTTTATACAGACATATTTTAGAAATGCTAATTATTTTTATATCAAATCCATTATTTTTATAATTTATATATTTTCAGTTATAAATAGTATATAACCTATTGTGTCTGAACTATATAAATCTCTTGCTGTGATATTTTATTTTTTTATTTATTTATACATTTTAATTTATATACACCTGAGTGTCACAAAATTTTAATAGACAACAACAAAAACACTCATTTCCCAAGTATCTTCCAGATTCTCTCTTCCCTCTGGTTTTACTGTAATCTGCAATGATCAGATTTCATGCAAATCATTTAATGGCATCATATAACTTATTTTAAAAGGGTAATTGAAAAGTAAATTAAAGCAAAGACTAAAACCAAGGGCTTTCCTGAAATAATTAAATAAATAAATAAATCACTTCTACTTACTGTTAATTCCAAACGCTTCCAAATTATAAACACTGGTGTGCAACATACTTGCAAAGGATTAGAATTAAGAAATAAGCAATATTATTTCTTTAAATAAGTTGATATTTATTCTGAACAAAGGAAGTTAAACATTAATAAAATAAACCAAATTCAAAGATGC
This sequence comes from Cynocephalus volans, assembly GCF_027409185.1. Taxonomy (NCBI): domain Eukaryota; kingdom Metazoa; phylum Chordata; class Mammalia; order Dermoptera; family Cynocephalidae; genus Cynocephalus; species Cynocephalus volans. Next base: position 62,210,245 of record NC_084475.1, on the reverse strand, counting down.
ATCTTCCTAATGATTAGGCTGGACATTAGGAAAAGCATGCCAGTTTCTTTGAGAAATACATCAAACGTTTTAGTACTTGGTTGGGTCAGCTATTTTGTTAGCCTTTAAAAGCAACTACATTAATTATGATAAAGAAAAAATATTTCTAAACAAATATCCAGCTTCATAAATATAAAGTGAAGGAGGGATACCCTAAAACATTTACCCAGAGGCAGCTGGGGAGTACAAGAAGGTACCTACCTCATGTACAAGAGCAAGTGACATCTGCTTGAAACTTCGCCCTCTACTGGCCATCAGTCGATTCAATGGTTTGCCATCTTTACTCTGATAGGTTGAAACATCATAGCAAAATAACATACCACCTTTAAAGGAAAAATTATAAAAACATTTCTTATGGCAACACTATAATTAGATTATCAGTAATTAGATTCTCAGTAATCCATAATAAATCTGGATAGAGAGATTTATAATGAAAAGATAATTTGCTAAGTAAATTATGATTTTTGACTATGAGTGTCTAAGGAAGGAAAAGATATAAAGTTAACATTTAAAATACCACTTATACTTACTTACTTATAAATAACCTGTAAATAAGTATTGATAAATAAATGAATGAATTTACAATTCCTGACTTATTTTAAATTTTTTGAACTGTTAGTCCTAAAGATTCTATTAAGCTTTTTTTAAAAACATAAATTGTAATTAAAGAGATATACTTGCACATATTAATCTTCATAATCTCTTGATAGCATGGGTCCCTTTAGTTTGTACCCACAAGCAGACGAGCTTTCCCTCATACCTACATTCACATATATTCACTCTCCCTCTTCTCCTTCCTGCCCTTCCTACTCTAATCAACTAAGTTCTCAACTGAACTTTCAGCTCCAGCCAGTCTTCTCCAGTGTCAATCAAAAGCAAAGGCAGACAGTTAAGTGCTGGAGGATGAGTTAGGGTAGTCTTGGAAACTATCCTGGTAACTTTAAGCCAAAATAGAGATCATAACATTTTTCAACATCTCTGATTGAAGTATGGTAAACAGAGAAAAGTGCACATATCATAAGCATACAGCTCAATGAATTTTCACACACTAAGCAACCATGTGTAACCAGCACCAAGATCAATAAAGAAAACATTATCAATACACCTCAGAAGTCCTTCCTCATGCCTCCTTCAAGTCACACCCATCCCCATCCAATGATAACATAACTTCTAGCAATCATTCTGCCTACTTTGGTACTTTATATAAATGGAATCAGACTGTGTAAACACTTTTATATCTGGCTTCTTTCACTCACATAATTTTTGCAAGAATCATTCATGTCATTACTGGCAGTTATAGTATATTCATGCTCATTGCTGTATAATATTTCATCACATGAATATACCACAATTTATCCATTTTACTGTCAACAGGGATTTAGATAGCTTTCACATTTAGGGCTAGTCAAATAATGCTGCTATGAACATTACAGTATATGTCTTTTGGTGGCAGCATTTGGGTTTATCCCTAAGAATTAAATAACTGGGTAAGAGTATAAATTTGTTCAGTACCAAACAGTTTCCCAAAGTGGTTGTACTAATTTACATTCTCAGTAGCAGTTCTGACTGCTCCACATATTTACCAATACTTTGCATATTCCATCTTTTTTTCATTTTAGCCATTCTGGTAGGTATGTAGTGGTATATTATTGTAGTTTTAACTTGCATTTCTCTGATACTAATGAAATTATTCATTTTCTGATATGTTCATTGGACACTTCAATACCCTCTTTTTCAAGGATCCAATTATTTTTCCTGTTTTTCTACTTAGCATCTCTTTCTTATTGATTTGCAAAAGTACTTTACATATTCTGAATATGAGTCCTTTATCAGACAGATATATTGCATATATCTTCTTACGCACTGTGACATTCCTATTTGCAATACATTAATGGCATATTTTGATTAACACGTGTTCTTATTTTTAATATAATTAATTTGCCATTCTTTTTCTACTTAGAGCTTCTAATTATAGGATCATTTGTTTAAAAGACCATTTCTTTTCTCTACAGCACTGCAGTGTCACTTTTGTCATAAATCTCGTGACCTTGTATATGTGTGTGTTTCTGAACACTCTATATACTTTCATTTGTCCATTTGTCTATCTTTATGCTAATACCACACTGTCAATTATTGTAGCTTTATAATTGGTCTTGATATCTTATTATGTATATCCTCCTATTTGGTCGTTTCTGTTCCTCAAATTTCCCTGGCTAATCTTAGCCTTTTGCAATTCCACACAAATTTTGGAATCAGATTGACAGTTTCCAAAAACCTACTGGGATATTGATTGGGATTGGGAGGAATCTATATATTAATTTCAGAAGAAATGACATTTTTACAATATTCAGTCAACTAGTCCATAAACATGGTTTATCATTTAATTTATTAGGACTTCTTTTAATTTCAATAATATTTTGAAGCTTTTGGTGTACACATTACACACACTTCTTGCTAAAATTATTCTTGGTACTTGATTTTTTTTAATGTGATTATAATAGAATAGTTTTCAAATTCATTTTCTGGAGGAAGAAAGCAGGATGGAAAACTAGAGGTGCCTGGGGCATGTTCTGCCAACAGAAAAAGAACAGAATGTGGAACAAACAGTTAAGTGCTAAAGAGAGAATCAGTGGGAGAGTGTGGAGGGTAGCAACAGTCTGATGAGGACCCCTGGAGCATGAAAAACCAAGAAGATGGCATAGAGAGGAGAAAAAGGCACACAGCTTCAGCTGCCATGTCTCCAACACCAAGATCAAAACAGGAGGAATTTTCCCTTTTGGTGAAAATAATCTGTTTGGCTGTGAGGAATTCCTAGCAGTAATCCTCCTCTTGATCATGTCCCACCCTGCTGCCAATACCAACACAGATATCAGTAACACTGTTCATCACCAGAGCTGCCACCCATCTCCCTAGCAGTTTCTTCCACTCCCTGCCACAGCCACCACTGCTCCCTCCATGTGGTTCCTACCACTGCTGCTCCCATACACCATTTCATTCTGTTACCCACCCCACACAAAGTAGATCATCGCACTCCCCACCATGGTTGTTGCCACTGCCAACACCCCTCAGCCAGATCCAGGTGTTCCTGTGTTTTACCAAACAAGAAGAAAGAAAAAAGAAGTGAACGAGTACAGCCCAGCATGTCCACTGGTGGAAACTACTCGTGGAGATAACATGACTGTTCTGACCTGGGGAGACTGCCACATGCAGCCTCTGGAATGAGGTGAGCAAGCGCAGCTCCTCAACCCAACAGCCCAACCCACACTCTCTTTGAGCATGCACCCAGGGGTGGGAACTACTTACAGAGACCACACAACTGCATTGACACAGGAAGAGTCATGAGCAGAGCCACTGGAAAGAGGTAAGTGAGGGCAACCCCATTACCCAGTGGCCCAACAACAGGGGAAATTACATTGCCCCCACAGTAATGCACCTGGGGGCGGGAACTACTTGTACAACCCACACGACTGCCTTGACCTGGGGAGGAACACAGATGAAACACAGATGGAACTGCCAGTGGATGGTTTCTGCCAATGCAGAAACTCAGGATAGCCAAATAAAGTATGGAAGAAAATACCCAGCCACCACCAACCGATCTCCCAACCAAGAGAAGCAAGAACCCAGGAGGAGACACTGCCTGTTGTAAGGAGGAAATAGAAACCCCACCCAGGTTTACTCATTCAAGCTGAGCATCAGTATACAAAAGTGCACCTATCAGGGTCATGGGGACACCAGCAGTAAGAGCCCAGGGTCACCCACCTCACCCAAGAAGCGAAAGGACACACAAGCACTTCTCCTAAGACCTTGACATTCTGCCCACATCCTCAACAACCCAACACAGTGTCACTCACTTCAGCAAGGAACCACTGAGTGCCCCAATGCCTAGGCCTCAGAGGTACTCACAGAGAAGTCTAATGTTGGATACAGCCAAAGTAACCACATGGAGATTATGCTACTGGATCTACCCAGAACCAAAACTAAAACACCATAGCCAATGGTCAATATAAAACACATCTACAGGAGGGAATCTTTCTCCTCAAAAGCTACTCCAGAGAAATAGAAGAAACAACTACTCCACCAGATGACCAGACATCAACATGGGAATACTAGAAATATGAAAAGAAAGAGAAAATATTTCACCACCAAAAGAATAAAGTATTTCTCAAGTACCAGGTTCCACACAGCAGGAAATCTTTGAAATGAACAAAAAGGGATTCAGAGCAACACCATAAGGAAACTCAATGAGATACAAGAAGATTCAGGCAATGAAACCAAGTGAGAAAAACAATCAAGGATGTGAATGAGAAAATTTACAAAGAGATAGATACCTTTAAAAAGAATATAGCTAAACTCCTGCACCTGAAGGACTCTTTCAATGACAAAAAATTTAAAACAAGTGCTTAAGCAGCTGGCTAGAGCAAGCAGAAGAAAGAATTTCTGACCTCAAAAACAGTCTTTTCAAAATAACACAGGTAGACAAAAAGAAAAAAAAAATGAAGAATATAACCAAGACTTGGAACCAACCTAAATGTCCATCATCAGACAACTAGATAAGGAAACATGGTATATATGCACCGTGGAATACTACTCTGCCATAAAAAAGAATGAAATACTGCCATTAGCAGCAACATGGGTGAACTTAGTCAAAATCATGTTAAGGGAAATAAGCCAGGCACAGAAAGAAGTACAACATGTTCTCACTCAAAAGTCAGAGCTAAAAAATAAATAATTTTAAAGAGAGAGAGAGAGAGAGATACAACAATCACAATACACTGAACTATCAAAAGGAGAGATCAGAACTAAGGTTACCAGAGGTGGGAAAGGGGAAGAAAGAGGGGGGTAGAATTGGTAAAGTGACACAAAAAGTGATTATATTGTATAATGTTGAATATACTGGTTATCATGATTTCAGCATCACATATTGCACACAGGTATTGATATTCAATTCTGTACCCCACAGATATGTACAATCAACTATGTTACAATAAAAAATAAATTTAAATTAAAAAAAAATTTAAAACACAGACAAGATCAAAAAAAGAAAATCTGTAACAGCTATCAGAAAACCTTAAGCACACAAACATACAAATCATGGGTGTTCCAGAAGGGGAGGAGAGAGGAAAAGGCATTGAAAACCTATACAATGAAGTAATAGCAGAAGACTTCCCAGGAACTGGGAGAGATACATACTTCCAAATTCAAGAGACTCAAAGATCCCCAAAGAGATTCAATCCACAAAGGTCCTCTCCAAGACACAATGCATTCAAACTGTCAAAAGTCAAGGACAAAGAAAGAACCCTAAAAACAGCAAGTGTCAAGTCCCTTACAAAAGAGTCCCCCATCAGACTAACAGCATATTTCTTGGCAGAAACCTTATATGCCAGAAGAGTATTGGATGATTCATTCAAGTACTTAAAAAAAACAAATATAGCCAAGAATACTACACCCAACAAAGCTATCCTTCAGAAATGAAGGAGAAATAGTGTATTTCCCAGACAAGCAAAAACTATGGGAGTTAACAACACATAACCAGCCCTACAAGAAATCCTCAAGGGAGTCCTGAAACTGGAGTCCAAAAAATGAATAAATGAGAAATAACAAAACCCTCTGGTATAGCAGGTATGCAAATGAGAAAGAGAAAGAAACTATATCTTACCGCCTCAAAACAACAACAAACACAGAAGACAAACAATAAAAAGGAAAGAAAGGAACAAACGATATTTTAAACTACTATAAGTAAATCAATAAAATACCAGGAGTAAGATAATACCTTTCAATAACTATGATAATTGAAATGGATTGAATCCCCTGCTCAAAAACATATAATGGCTGAATGGATTAAAAAACTAGACCCAACATATGCTTCCATCAAGAAACTCATCTCACCTATAAAGACACACAGACTAATAGTGAAGGGATGTGAGAAGATATACCACACAAAAGGAAACAAAAAGCGAGCAGGAGTAGCTATTCTTATATCAGATAAAATAGACTTTGCACCAAAAGCTATACAAAGAGACAATGAAGGTCATTATATAAAATGATAAAGGAACCTAGCCAGCAAGAAGACATCACGATCTTAAATATACACACACCCAACATCAAAACACACAGACATATAGAGCAAACATTAATAAACATAAAGAGATATACTTCAAAACAATAATAGTCGGGGATCTCAACACCCCTCTCTCAGCATTGGACATATCATCTAGGCAATAAATCAACACAGAAACACAGGATTTAAACTCCACTGTAGACCAATTGGATTTGGCAGACATCTACAGAACATTTCATCCTACAACTACAGAATGTACATTCTTCTCATTAGCACATGGAACATTCTACAGGATAGACCATGGGTTAAGTCACAAATATAGTCTCAACAAATTTTTTTAAACTGAAATAATTTCAAGTATCTTTAAAGACAAAAACAGATTAAAACTAGAAACCCATAACAAGCAAAACTTCAGAAACTATACAAATACATGGAAATTAAACAACATGCTCCCGAATGACCTATGGGTCACAGAAGAAATTAAACAGGAAATTTTAAAAAGTTATTGAAACGAATGAAAATAAAGACACATCATACCATATCCTTTGGGATACTGCAAAAGTAGTACTAAGAAGAAAGTTGATTGCAATTAATGCTGACATAGAAAGAATAGAAAGATTTCAAATAAGCAACCTAATGCTACACTTCAAAAAATTAGAAAAACAAGAACAACCCAATCCCAAAATTACTAGATGGAAAGAAATAATTAAGATCAGAACAAAACTAAATTAAATAGAGCTAAAAAAAACAATACAAAAGATCAGTTTTAAAAATAGGAAAACAATAGTTAATATAACTAAAAAAAAGAAGAGAGAAGACTAATTTAACAGAAATCAGAAATGAAAAAGGAGACATTACAACCAATACTCCAGAAATACAAAGACTCATTAGACACAATTATGAACAACTATACACCAACAAATTTGAAAATCTGGAGGAAATGGATAAATTTCGGGAAACATACAAACTACCAAGACTGTTCCAAGGAGAAACAGAAAACCTGAACAGACAAATAATGAGCAATGAGATGGAAGCAGTAGTCAGCAGTCACCCAACAAAGAAAAGCCCAGGACCAGATGGTTTCACTGCTAAGTCACACGAAACCATTAAAGACGAATTAATACCAATTCTCTTCAAAATATTTCAAAAATTGAAATACAAGTCATTCTCCTAAAATCATTCCATGAAGCCAGCATCACCCTGTTAGCAAAATCAGACAAAGACACAACAAAAAAAGTGACAGGCCAATATTATTATAGAAAACAGAAACAAAAATCCTCTACAAAATATAAGCAAACAGAATAGAGCAGCACATAAAAAACATTATATATCATGATCAAGTGGGATTCATCCCAGGGATGCAAGGATGGTTCAATATACACAAATCAATAAATATGATACACCACACCAACAAAATCAAGGACAAAAACCATATGATTATCTCAATAGACACTGGTGGGTTGAATTACATTCCCCCCGAAACTCATTGACCCCTGAATTGTGTCCCCCCAAGTTTCATATATTAGAAACTTAGCCCCCACTGTGACTGTTAAGAGGGTGGGAAATCCTATTATGATAATTGAAAAGTGGGGCCTTGGGGAGGTGATTAGATTGTAAGACCATGCCATAGTGAATGGATTAAAAATGGTGGTACAGGGCATGGTTCTGAGGGATTTAAAAGAAGAAAGAGGAGAATCTGTCTCTCTCTCTCTGCTCTCTCAGCTTCCATCATGTCACAATGTGAGAACCCCAGGTAACTGTCACATCCACCAGATGGACTCTGGACTTCCCAGCCTCAGAAACTGTAAGCAAAAAATTTCATTTTTTATAAATCACCCAGTTCCGTGTGTTTTGTTATAAGCAACAGAAACCAACTAAAACAGATGCAGAAAAAGCATTTGACAAAATTCAACATCCCTTCATGATAAAGACTCTCAGCAGCACATTAAATATAGAGGGAGGAAAAGAGATCGGCTTACTTGCTAGGAGGGTCTGGATAGTACAAGCAAGTCTGCAAGTCTGCAGCTGCATGCTGTCTGGAAAGCAACTTTACATTCATGTAAATAATGTCATCTTGCCCAATAACGAAGATATCAAATAACCAGGGGAAAAGAGGAAACTCAGAAAAATGCATGCCAAGAAAAAAACTGTGTCCTTTCATGGAGAGGGTTAGAAATCTTGATTCTCTTTTCATTTTTAGAATAGGGTTTTTAGCCCGCAGATCAGAGCTGAGTCCGGGAGAAGTTTGAAGAGGAGCCGCTGCCGCCGCCACCAGAGGAGCGGCCGTCTATTCTCTTTCTCCGCAGCGAAAATGCGGAGTTGCTCCGGCTTGGCCCATGGGGGAGCCCCGGGAGCCACAGGATTTCTCTGTGACATTCATTTTGTGCCCTGAAACCAGAGTCTTCCCTTTGCTCAACACTACAATGGAGGTCAAGATGGCGGAAGAGGAGAGCTGCCTGCCGCTTTTCCGCCAGAAGTAGAAGCAGTCTGAGGCCCGCGCGAGATGCAGCTGTAGCAGAATTGGCGCAAAGGATCGGCTTCGAAAGGGTTTCTTTACCCTGCCGAGAACTGGGAATCTTCCCCCAAACCACACACGTGACCTGCCGGTGCGCCACGGCCCGCATCGCAGCTGCAGCCACAGACGTGGAAACACGGAGGCCTGAGCCAGCGTGTGTCACCCTGGGCTGCAGCGGTGACCGCGGCTACTGACACCCTGCCCCCACCTGCCCGTCCCTGGATCTGGAAGGGAATCAACCTGCGGTCGAGACAGAAAGACGACCAGCGGGAGAGGGAGAAGCTCCACGGAGACCACAAGTCCAGCGGGGCTGCCACTGTGTGATCCAAAAGGTAGGCTTCACTGCCGCCAGCCGGCTTCATTCCCAGCCCAGCCCTGGGCACACAGAGCGGGAAGACATCTGGCAGGGGAGACAGGACCTCCACAGGGTCCACGCTGCTGCTGCACAATACAGCAGCCCGACCCAATGTGTATGGAGCACAGAGTCATCCAGCAAGAGAGATAGAAGCTCGATAGAGTCCAGACACCCTTTGGGGGGGCTGCCACTGCACGATCCAGCAGCAGGAAGGGTTCACTGCCACCTCCCGGCTCCATCCCAAGCCCAGCCTAGTGCTCACAGAGCAGAAAGACATCGTGGAGGAGAATGAGAAGCTCGGCAGAGACCACACACTCTGCGGTGCCTCGGCACATCCCAGCAGCATGGGCCAGAGTGCAAAGAACAGGGAGTCACGGAGGTAGACATACCAAATTGGCAATCACAGCAACATCTTAGTCACTCCATAGTGTCAAACCTGTGGACTGTGAAACCCCCTGCCACAATGAATAAACATCAAAGAAAAGATACCAGAAATATGAAAAATCAAGAAAGTACACCACCAAAAGTAAATAAATCTCAAACTTTAGATCCTATACAACAAGAAGCCATTGAAATGACTGACAAGGAATTTCGAGTGATAATTCTAATGAAACTGAATGAGATACAAGAAAACTCAGCTAGACATCATGACGAAATGAGGAAAAGTATACAGGACCTGAAAGAGGAAACGTACAAGGAAATCAATGCCCTCAAAAAAAATGTAGCAGAACTTGACAAACTGAAGAAGTTATTCAGCGAAATAAAAAACACAACGGAGAGTTTAAACAGCAGGCTTGTTGAAGTTGAAGAGAGAACCTCTGAACTTGAAGATGGGCTGTTTGAAATAACACAAGCAGACAAAAAGAAAGAAAAAAGAATCATAGACATTGAAGAAAATCTGAGAGAGATATCAGACAACCTTAAGCGCTCAAATATCCGAGTCATGGGTATTCCAGAAGGGGAGGAAAAAGGAGATTGCATTGAAAACATATTCAACAAAATAGTAGCAGAAAACTGCCTAGGTATAGGAAAAATCACAGATTTTCAGATCCAGGAAGCTCAACGATCTCCAAACATATTCAACACAAAAAGGTCTTCGATAAGACATGTTATAGTCAAATTGACAAAACTCAAAGACAAAGAGAGAATGTTAAGAGCTACAAGAGAGAACCGTCAAATCACCTATAAGGGAGCTCCAATCAGGCTAACATAAGACTTTTCATCACAAATCCTAAAAGCCAGAAATGAAAGGGATGATATATTCAAAATACTAAAAGACAGAGATTGTCAGCCAAGTATACTCTACCCTGCAAGGCTATCCTTCCGAAATAAAGGGCAAATAGTATATTTCTCAGACAAACAAAAAATGTGGGAGTTCACCACCACACGACCACCCTTACAACAAATTCTCAAGGGAGTACTGGGTTTGGTTCCTGAAAAATAACTACCACTGCCGTAAAAACCCAAGAAAAATCAATACCCACGTGTATAATAAAAATGGCATTCATGAAGAGAAAACAAGCAAACAAAAACGCTATCTACAACCTAAGGAACCAACAAACACAGAAACCAAACAGTAAATCAGAAAGCAAGGAACAAAAGACACCTAAGACAACCAAACAACCAATAAAATGCTAGGAATAAATCAACACCTTTCAATAACAACTCTTAATGTAAAAGGCTTAAATTCCCCAATCAAAAGACACAGACTGGCTGACTGGATCAAAAAGGAGGACCCAACTATATGCTGCCTACAAGAGACCCACCTCACCCATAAAGACTCACACAGACTAAGAGTGAAAGGATGGAAAAAGATTTACCATGCACACAGAAAAGAAAAATGAGCTGGAGTAGCTATTCTTATATCTGACAAAATAGACTTTAAACTAAAAACCATAAAAAGAGACAATGAGGGACACTACTTAATGATAAAAGGACTGATCCATCAAGAAGACATAACAATCATAAATATGGATGCACCCAATGGTGGAGCAGCCAGATCTATAAAACAAACACTATTAGACCTAAAGAAGGAAATAGACACTAATACCATAATAGCAGGGGACCTGAACACCCCACTGTCAATATTAGACAGATCATCTAGGCAAAGAATCAGTAGAGAAACACAAGATCTAAACAAGACTCGAGACCAAGTGGAATCGGCAGATATCTACAGAACATTCCACCCAACAACCTCAGAATATTCATTCTTCTCATCAGCACATGGATCATTCTCCAGGATAGATCACATATTAGGTTACAAATCAAGTCTCAATAAATTCAAAAAAATTGGAATTATCCCATGTACCTTCTCAGACCACAATGGATTAAAACTAGAAATCAATAACAAACGAAATTCTGGAAACTATAAAAACACATGGAAATTAAACAGCATTCTACTTAATGACACATGGGTCCAAGAAGAAATCAAGCAGGAAATTAAAAAATTTATTGAAACTAATGAAAACAATGATACATCATACCAAAACCAGTGGGATACTGCAAAAGCAGTATTGAGGGGGAAATTTATTGCATTAAATGCTCACTTCAGAAGAATGGAAAGATGGGAAGTGAACAACCTAACACTTCACCTTAAAGAACTAGAAAAACAAGAACAATCCAAACCTAAAGTTAGCAGACGGAAAGAAAGCATTAAGATCAGAGCAGAACTTAATGAAATTGAAAACCAAAAAACAATTCAAAAGATCAACGAATCAAAAAGTTGGTTCTTTGAAAAGATAAATAAAATTGACAAACCATTAGCATGGCTAACAAAAAAAAGAAGAGAGAAGACTCAAATAACAAAAATTAGAAATGAAAAAGGCGATATTACAACTGATTCATCTGAAATACAAGGACTCATTCGAGACTAGTATAAACAACTATATGCCAACAAATTTGAAAATCTGGAGGAAATGGATAAATTTCTGGACACACACAAGCTCCCAAAACTGAACCATGAAGACGTAGAAAATTTGAACAGGCCGATAACAATAAAGGAGATTGAAGCTGTTATCAGAAGGCTCCGAACAAAGAAATGCCCAGGACCAGATGGATTCACAGCAGAATTTTACCAAACATTCATAGAGGAATTGACACCGATTCTTTACAAACTATTCCAAAAGATTGAAACGGACGCAAATCTCCCAAACTCATCCTATGAAGCAAACATCATCCTGATACCAAAACCAGGTAAAGATATAACCAAAAAAGAAAACTACAGGCCGATATCCTTGATGAATATAGATGCAAAAATCCTCACTAAAATACTAGCAAACAGAATACAGCAACACATACGTAAAATTATTCATCACGATCAAGTGGGATTCATCCCAGGGATGCAAGGTTGGTTCAACATACGCAAATCAATAAATGTGATACACCATACTAATAAACTCAAACACAAAGACCATATGATCATCTCTATAGATGCTGAAAAAGCATTTGATAAAGTTCAGCACTCATTCATGACAAAGACCCTCTATAAGTTAGGTATAGAGGGAAAGTATCTCAACATTATTAAAGCCATATATGCCAAACCCACTGCCAATATCATCCTGAATGGGGAAAAGCTGAAAGCTTTTCCTTTAAGAACAGGAACTAGACAAGGATGCCCACTCTCACCACTCCTATTCAACATAGTGTTGGAAGTACTAGCCAGAGCAATCAGAGAAGAGAAGGAAATAAAGGGCATCCAGATTGGAAAAGAGGAAGTCAAACTGTCCCTGTTTGCAGATGACATGATCCTATACATCGAACAGCCTAAAACCTCTACAAAAAAAGTGTTGGAATTGATAAATCATTTCAGCACAGTAGCAGGATACAAAATCAACACAGAAAAATCAGTAGCATTTCTTTTCTCCAATAGTGAACATGCAGAACGAGAAATCAAGAAAGCCTGCCCATTTACAATAGCCACCAAAAAAATAAACTACTTAGGAATTGAGTTAACCAAGGAGGTGAAAAATCTCTATAATGAGAACTACAAACTACTGCTGAGAGAAGTTAGAGAGGATACAAGAAGATGGAAAGATATCCCATGCTCTTGGATTGGAAGAATCAACATAGTGAAAATGTCCATACTACCCAAAGTGATATACAAATTCAATGCAATCCCCATCAAAATTCCAATGACATTTTTCTCAGAAATGGAAAAAACTATCCAGACATTTATATGGAACAATAAAAGACCACGCATAGCCAAAGCAATGCTGAGCAAAAAAAATAAAGCTGGAGGCATAACACTACCTGACTTTAAGCTATACTACAAAGCTATAATAACCAAAACAGTATGGTCCTGGCATAAAAACAGGCACACTGACCAATGGAATAGAATTGAGAATCTAGAAATCAACCCACACCCTTACTTCCATCTGATCTTTGACAAAGGCACCAAGCCTACTCACTGGGGAAGGGACTGCCTCTTCAGCAAATGGTGCTGGGATAACTGGATATCGATATGCAGGAGAATGAAACTAGATCCATACCTCTCACCGTATACTAAAATCAACTCAAAATGGATTAAGGATTTAAATATACACCCTGAAACAATAAATTAACTTCTTAAAGAAAACATAGGAGAAACACTTCAGGAAATAGGACTGGGCACAGACTTCATGAATATAACCCCAAAAGCACGGGCGACCAAAGGAAAAATAAACAAATGGGATTATATCAAACTAAAAAGCTTCTGCACAGCAAAAGAAATAATTAACACAGTTAAAAGACAACCAACAGAGTGGCAGAAAATATTTGCAAAATATACATCTGACAAAGGATTAATATCCAGAATATATAAGGAACTCAAACAACTTTACAAGAAGAAAACAAGCAACCCAATTAAAAAATGGGCAAAAGAGCTAAGTAGGCATTTCTCTAAGGAAGATATACAAATGGCCAACAGACATATGAAAAAATGCTCAACATCACTCAGCATCCGGGAAATGCAAATCAAAACCACATTGAGATACCATCGAACCCCAGTTAGGATGGCTAAAATCCAAAAGACTATGAACGATAAATGCTGGCGAGGTTGCGGAGAAAAAGGAACTCTCATACACTGTTGGTGGTACAGCAAAATGGTGCAGCCTCTATGGAAAATGGTATGGAGGTTCCTCAAACATTTGCAGATAGATCTACCATATGACCCAGCTATCCCACTGTTGGGAATATACCCAGAGGAATGGAAATCATCAAGTCGAAGGTATACCTGTTCCCCAATGTTCATCGCAGCACTCTTTACAATAGCCAAGAGTTGGAACCAGCCCAAATGTCCATCATCAGATGAGTGGATATGGAAAATGTGGTACATCTACACAATGGAATACTACTCAGCTATAAAAACGAATGAAATACTGCCATTTGCAACAACAGGGATGGACCTTGAGAGAATTATATTAAGTGAAACAAGTCAGGCACAGGAAGAGAAATACCACATGTTCTCACTTATTGGTGGGTGCTAAAAATTAATATATAAATTCACACACACACACACACACACACACACACACACACACACATACACACACACACACACACACAAACACAAAAACCGGGGGTTGGGGGGAGAAGACATAACAACTACAATTCCTTGAAGTTGATACAAGAAGCAAACAGAAAGGACATTGGTGGGTCGGAGGGGAGAGAGGGAGGAGGGAGGGCGGTTTCAGTAATGGGCCACAACAATCAACCACATTGTATATCCACAAAATAAAACTAAGAGAAAGAAAGTGAAAAATAAAATAAAATAAAATAAAATAAATAAATATAGATGGAGAACATTCAACACAATAAAAGCTGTATACAAGAAGCTCTCCACCAATATCCTAAGTGGGGAAAACCTGAAAGCCTTTCCCTTAATAATAGGAACAAGACAAGGATGGTCACTCTCACCACTCCTATTTAACAGAGTATAGGAATTACTAGCCAGAGTAATCGAATAAGAGAAGAAAATAAAAGGCATCTAAATTGGAAAAGACAAGGCAAACTGTCCCTGTTTGCAGATGACATGATCATATATACATACCTAAAGATTGAACCAAAAATACATCTGAGCTGTAAATGATTTCAGTACAGTTGCAGAATACAAAATCAATATACAAAAATCAGCAGCATTTTATACTCCAACAACAAACTAGCAGAAAAAGAAATCAAGAAAGCAAGCCTATTTACAACAGTCATCAAAAAAATAAAATAACTAGGAATAAATTTAAACAAGGGCTAAAAGATCTCTACAATGAGAATTACAAATCACTACTGAAAAAATTAGAGGACATAAAAACATGGAAAGATATTCCATACTCTGGGTTTTGAAGAATCGACACTGTGAAAATATCCACACTACCCAAAGAAATCTACAGATTCAATGCGATGCACATCAAAATACCAATGACATTCTTCACAGAAATAGAAAAAACACTCCTAACATACATATGAAACAACAAAATACCCCAAAATAGCCAAGGAAATCCTGAGCAAATATAAATAAATAAATAAAGCAGAGGTATTACACTATCTGACCTCAAAACATACTACAAAGCTATAGGAACCAAAACAGGATGGTACTGGCATAAAAACAGACATTCAGACCAATGGAACAGAATCGCAAACCCAGAAGTCAACCCACATACTTACAGCCAACTTATCTTCAACAAAGGCACCAAGAACATACAATGGGGAAAAGTCTACCTATTCAAAAAACGGTGCTGGGGAAACTAGACATCTATAAATAGGAAATTAGAATATGAAACTAGACTGATACCTCTTGCCAAATACCAAAATCAACTCAAAATGGATTAAAGACTTAAATGTAAGACCTGAAACTATAAAAATCCTAGAAGAAAACATAGGGGAAACACTTCAGGATGTTAGACTAGACAAAGACTATGCATAAGATCCCAAAAGCACAGGGGACAAAAGGAAAAATAAACAAATGAGATTGTATCAAACAACAAAGCTTCTGCACAGCAAAGGAAATAATTAACAGAGTGAAAAGACAACCCACAGAATGGAAGAAAATATTTTCTAACTAAACATCTGACAAGGGATTAATATCCAGAATACACAAAGAACTCAAACAACCCTTTAAAAAAAAAAAAATACATAATCTGATTAAAATACGGGCAAAGGAACTGAATAGACATTTCTCCAGAGAAGAAATAGAAATGGCCAACAGGTATATGAAAAAATATTCAACAGCACTAATCATAAGGGAAATGCAAATCAAAATCACACTGAGATATCATCTCACCCCAGCTAGACTGGCTATTATCACAAAGATAGAGAATAACAAATGCTGATGAGAATGAAGAGAAAAGGGAACCCTTTCACAATACTAGTGAGACTGTAAATTAGTACAGACATTATTAAAAACAATATGGAGGCTTCTCAAACAACTGAAGATAGAAATGCCATACAATCCAGCAGTCCCACTACCGGGTATATACCCAAAGGAATGGAAATCATCATGTTGAAGGGATACTTGCATTCCCATGTTTATCAAAGCTCTATTTACAACAGCTAAGATATAGAGCCAACTTAAATGTCCATCAACAGATGACTGGATGAGGAAAATGTGGTATATATACACATGGAATACTACTTGGCTATAAAAAAGAATGAAATTCTGCCATTCACATCAACATGTATGATCTTGGAAAAAATTATGTTAAGTGAAATAAGCCAGGCATAGAAAGAGAAAGACCACTTGTCCTCAATCTTAAGTGGGATCTAAAAAATAAATAGATATTATGGAAGGAAAGAAGGAAGGGAGGGTGGGGGAGAGGAAGGAAGGAAAAAGAGAAGGAGGCAGGGAGGAAGAGAGTGAAAAAAAGGAAGGAAGAAAGGAAAAGAAAACGGCAATGACAATAATACATTGAAAGGAGAGAACAGAACTGTGGTTACTAGAGGTAGGAAAGGTGGTGGAGGGGGGGTGTGAGAAATTGGTTAAGGATCACAAAGAATGATCATGTTTTGTAATGAAGAATATACTATTTATCCTGATTTGATCATTACAATTGTACACAGGTACTGATATTCAACTCTGTACTCCACAAACATGTATAATCAATTATATTTCAATAAAAAATAAAATAGATTTCATTTTCTACTTTTTACGGTATATTAAAATATACAATTGATTTTTGTATGTTGACCTTTGCATGTATGTAATAACCATGCTAAATTCATTTACTAACCCTAGTAGTCTGTAGATTATTTTGGATTTTCTATGTATACAATCATATCACCTGCAAATAATGACTGTTTTATTTCTTCCTTTCTAATCCATATGACTTCTATTTCTTTTTCTTGGCTTATTGCACTTGCTATCGTCTCTAGTACAGTACTGAATAATAGTGGTGATAACACCCATCCATATCTCTTTCCCAATCTCAGGGAATAAGGTTTAAATATTTCAATATGAAGTACAAATATTATAAAGTAGATGTTCTTTATCAGAATAAAATAAGTTATCTTCTATTCATAATTTAATGAGAGGGTATTTTTGGTATCATGAATAGGTGCTAAAACATTTAAAGGATTTTTCTGCACTATTGAGACCATTTAAAGATTGCTCTGCCTTTTTCTCTTAATGCAATGAATTAAATCAATTATCAAACATTAAACTAAGCCCTCTTAATTCTTTGTATGTACTGCTTAATTTAATTTTCTAATATTCTGTTTCAGATTTTTGCACTTATGTTTTTGGAAAAGATAGCTCTGTACTATTCCCTTCTTGTAAAGCACTTGTTGGGTTTTGGTATTCTGATTATGCTGATCCCCTAAAAAGGGTGTTCGATTTTTTCTGTTCTCTGTTACAGTTGTGTAAGATCACTATTATTTCTCTCTCAACTTTTTGGAAAATTCATCAAGGAAGAGATCTGTACTTTGGGTTATTTTTTGTGATAAGGTCATTAGTTTACAGACTCAATTTCCATAATATGTATCAAATTATTCATATAGTTATTTTTCCTTCTGTCAGTTTGGTAAGTTCTGTATTTTGAGGAATTTCTACATCTCATCTAAATTGTAAAAATATTGTAAATTGTAAAAATGTCCTCATAATATTTCTTATCTTTTTGAATGTTGTAGGATTCCTTTGTTGTCCCTGATATATATAGCCTGTGATTTCTGTATTTTATTATCTAGACATGGATAATAAATGCCTAATAAGATTTATAAATATACTGGATTTATCAATTTTTTAAAATTTTTTCAAAGAATCAACTTTAGGCTTTGCTAATTTTCTTTATTTTATATCTTTTCTATTACACTGATTTTTGTTATTTTTATTATTTTTTCCCTTATCTTTTAAGTTTGATTTGCTCTTCTTTTTCAAGCTTGAGATGGAAATTCAAATCATGATTATTTTCTTCTTTTCTAATATACATACTGAGGTGTACATTGCCCTGTAAACACTATTTTAGCTATATTATACAAGTTGTTATACTCCTTATCTTTGTAATCATTCAGTTTAAACTATTTTATAATTCCCACTTCGATTTTTTTCTTTGATCCATGAGTTATTTAGAAATATCCTGTTCAATTTTCAGCTAACTGAAGGTATTTTAGTTGTCTTTTATTTATTTTTAGCTTTATCCCATTGTCATCAGAGGATAAACTTTAAGTGACTTCAATATTTTGAAATTTGTTGACATTTATTGTCCAGCATTATGGTAATTTTGGTAATTTTTCAATGTACAGTTAAAAATAATATGAATTCTATTATTGTGAGGCACAATGTTCTATACATCGATAAAGTTTGTTCATAGTGTTGTTCAGATATTTTGTAAACTTACTGATTTTGTTGTATGCTTGCTCTGCCAATCATTGAAAAAGATATTTTAAAGTTTCTATCATTACTATGGGTTTTTCTGGTTCTGCTCACTTTTATCATATATTTTGAAGCTATGTTATTTCATGTACACCAATTAGAATTGTGATATTTTCCTAATGGAGTGACTTCTTTATGTCCATGAATTGTCCCCGTCATTTCTAGCTTTTTTTTTTTTTCATGCCTAGTACTTTTCCATATGTCTAGTATACTGGACAGTACATGAAAGAACTACAGAAGTTCTAAACGATGTTATTGTTTATCAGACTGTAGTTTTCTTCTCCCTACTGTTAGGCAGATTAGGTGAAGCTAATCAGAGATTGATCTGGGTTAGGTTTGATTATAGTTTTGGTAAATTTCAGTCTACCTCTGGTGCACTCCTGTTCCTAGAGCATGTCTTTCCCCACCCCCCAAGATTTTCAACTGACAGACTAATGGGTCTTTTACTCCTCAATCTGGAAAGATTATGGGAGACTCAGATCTGTCCTCAGAAGATTTCAGCTTAGCTCCTTAGCTTCCCATAAAGCGTCAAAATGTGGCAAATATTTTACAGGAAAAGCAGGCTGTGTGTTTGAGGTCTCCCAAGTTCTGAGTTTTGTCACTCTGGTACCACATGAATGCCAAGATCTCTCTGTTGCTTTCTCCACATCCTGCACCAGCCTCCTGCTAAGGTTGAGCCTAAATGCTCAGCCTCCAGCTATGGCTGGAATTAGTAAATGCACCATACGAGTGCACCTGTAGATCTTCAGTATCAATTCAGCACTGTCTCTACAGCTTTCCCCTTCTACATGCTTTGTTTTCAGGCCCATTCTCCTAGCCAGTTTTTCTTTCCTAAGCACCACAAGACTAAAGGAGATTTCACTTTGCCTTTCAGAAGTTTTCAGCCTAGCTCTTTAGCTTTGGTACAAACTCAAAAATTAAGTAAATGTCCAATAAGGAGACTAATTCATCACTCTAGTCTCATGCAACCACTAAGAGCTCTACTGGTTTCTCTTTCCTTCAACAGGCCAGGCCTTCACCGGGGCCAACTTTCAATCCTAGCACACAATCAGAATCAGTGAATGTCCCCAAGGGGGGAAGAAAGAGTTCTAAAATGTCTGCCCACCCTAGAATTTTGGTCCATCTATTTGTCTTTGCTGCTACAGATTTCTGATGCCTTTTAAAATGTAACTATTTATTTTTGTAATTTATCCAGCTGTGTCTAGATGTTACCAGCTGCTGCAGCAATACCCTGCATGATCCAAGACATTCCATCTATGAAGTGGAAATTAAATCATGACATTAAAAACTTGTGCCTTGACACTATGCACTATCCTTACCTGCAAGGCCAGGTTTCAATCCTGGTTGCTTGTTTGTTTCATACATTTTCAAGATAAAATTGGGGATTCCTGCTACAGTCTTTCCTTGGTCTGAGCGGGTACATCCTTTTAATGCAGAGTGATATATTCCACGGGGCATATTTGCCATTTCTTGTTTCACAAGCGATGTAAAAAATTCTTCCAAAGCTGAAAGAGGATAAAAAGAGACCAAAAGTATGCTAGAAGAGAAACATTCATTCTTAACTCATACATAAAAAACTAAGCTATATTTCAAGCCAAAGATCACATGGTAAAAAAGAAAACTCTTAATCCCCATCCCTTTCTTAGTCTTCCCCAAATTAGAACATGGCACCCAGTAGCTGAAGTTTAAAAACTTGAAAGTCATCCTTAATTCCTCTCTTTCTCTCACTTTTTATATGTAATCCATTAGCAAAGCCTTCAGACTCCACCTTCAAAATATATACCAAATCCATGAATTTCTATTTTCATCGCTATGCTACTTGCCTAGTTATCATCTTCTCTTTTCCTCACATAGACTTAATGTAAAAACTAGTTTCTTGGTTTCTTTTCCTCATGACCACTCATATAAACTTATCTCTACCCAGAAGCCAGAATTTTGTCACTCCCTTTCCTAATACCCTCCAGTGGTTTTTCACTGTGCATAGAATATCACAACTTCTAACCACAATCAAGGCCTTTTATGATCTAGCCCCTGACTCCCTCTCTGACCTCACCTCTACCACTTTCGCTCCTTGCTATGTCAAAGCTACACTTCACGGCCTTTTTAGATTCCTGAAAAACACAAAGTTGGTATCTAAGTCAGGGCCACTGCACTTGGCTGTTCCTTCTACCTGGAACACAGTAGTCCCAGATTTTCATGTGACTGACTCCTTCTTGTCATTTAGGTGTTTTCAGAGAGGTCTTTCATGACTATCCATCATTCTGTAGCAATATTAGTACAATTATTAAAAAATGAAAAATTCATTTATTATTCTTTGCTTATGTTCCTTCAAATTAAGCCCAAGAACTTTATTGCTTGACATTTTACTTATTACAAAATAACACAGAAATGTGGGATCAGAAGACAATAGGATGCCCAAACAAAACAGACTTTGATAAAACTGAAGGTTTATAATCAAGTGTTATTTTCCTAAGAACCACTAGAGGTTGCCCAATACAGAAACAAAAACAAACAAAAAAAAAACATTAAAGCTAAACAAATCATATGGAATGGAAAACAAAAAAGCTGCATGTACCTCTTACAGGAACAAAAAGCAAGGGTCCACTTAAATACACTAGAATTTCATTCTGAATAGATCTATCTAAAAGTCTCTCATAGAGGACTGTGATTAAATTGAAGGTAGCGAGCACTCACTGGATCATCTATTATGTGCCCAGTTCTGTCCTTCCTACATAGAGCCCTCCTAGATGCAACTAAGCCTCTCCATTCAAAGCTCGTAAAACACCGATGTGAGATGTTTTCCATTAACCTCTCCAGATCTACCCTCTACGCTTTCTCAACCCTGCTCTGTGCACTGGAAGAATAATCTTTAAGAAATACATCAACAAACTCCCTCGTCCTGTGATTTCTGGTTGGCTTCAACCACTGAGAGAAACTGTCAGGTGATCAGAGAGTGAAAACAGAGTGAGGTCAAGGAATGTATTCCCCAGACACCTTCCTCCAGGATTGCTACATGTTGCCTGCATCTCTCTTCTGAAGGCCCTGGCTCCCTTTAGGCAGCCCTATTTATGATACAGATGCTCTCTCTTACCCTCCCTTCACCTCTACAGGCCAAGGGAAGGTAAGTTCTCTGGGATGATTTATCACCTCTTGTGGACTTCCCTTAACCTTTTTCTTTTTTTTGGCAGCTGACTGGCACAAGGATCCAAACCCTTGACCTTGGTATTATAGCACTTCTAACTAACTGATTCTCTCAACCTTGAAAACACAATTGTAAATAGACCCGTTATTAAACTCTCTTCAATTACTCCATCTGAATGTGTCTCCTTTTCTGTCACAACTTTGATCAACACATCATCGAAACAAAAAAAGATGAGTAATAACCAACTGTAGGCCATATACCCCTATTCCTGCATACTCATAATACAAGTATGACTGCTGCAAGCTGGGTATAAGTATAGACTTTTCAGAACTAGGAGGATACTTCAAAAAGTCCATGGAAAAATGAAATTAAAAGATAATGTAAATCTCTTATGAACTTTATGAAGTACTCTCATGTCTACAAATCATCTGTCTGTGAAGACAGAGACACTATAGTGAAAGAAGGAAATTTCAGGCGTTCTCAGAAGGGAATCTATACTGATACACGCCAAGGGACAAGTACACATCAGCACATGGACTAACTCATCAGTGGAAATTTGTCTACTTGTCAAGCTCTACAGCAAACTAGGTATTTTCAACTCCAACCCAGAGAATAATTTAAATGAGGATAAGATGCCAGTATGCTTAGTGTGTAGCCCCATCTTCCCCCAGCTACTAAGCTAGCAACTAGGATATTTTCCATTGTCTTTGAGCCTTTCCCTAGTCTCTTCCTCACAGACATCAGGTGAGAATGTGAAAATAATACAGGGTGTCCGATATAAATTTTTAAAACCACCCAATTGTCTTTCAGTGGCTGAGTGGATACATTCTTATGATGGAATACCACTCAGCAATAAAAAAGAACAAACAACTGATACAGGAAAATATTTGGAAGGATCTCAAAGACACTATGCTGAGTTACGAAAAAAAAAAAAAACTATTCCCAAAAGTTTACATACTGAAAAAGAAAAACTGATAAAAATCCAAATAGGTCTATAGTTTAGTTAATAATATTGTGCCAATGTCAATCTTCTTGTTTCAATAATCTCCTAAGGTTATGTGAGACGTCATCAATGGGAGCTCTGGGTAAAAGATACACAGGAACTCTCTAAGCTGTTTTTGCAACTTCTTATAAGTCTAAAATTACTTCTAAAAATTATTTTTTTTAAAAAAATTATATCAGTAACATTCTTATTTAATATAATGCAAATTACTGGATTTACTTTGCAACTGCTTTTATGTTCATTTACAAGGAATTAAGAAGGGAGAATGGTCAGGATTCACTTAACTTCAGTGCAATCCATTTTTCTGCCTTCAGTACTTAGAGACTAACATATATCAGCCACCCTGTATGTTTTAGTGTATATGTTCCTAAGGCTGGTGCCCTTTTCCTGGTTCTTTGTTTAGTTCTCTAGTAATCAGAGTGAAAGTGAGGCACAGAAAAATGAAGAACTTTGTCCACGGTGATATAGTCTGCTAGACATAGATAGCATGTAGTCCACCCACCTCACTCCAATTTTATTGAATTTTCTCAAACAAATGCAATTGTTGACCTCAATTCTTCTCCTTCTTTCTCTGGGAAAGGCACTGGTGAGCACCAAGTACAAACAGTGTAGAAAAGCCAATTAATGGCCGCCAGAGCACGGCACATACTGGGAGAACAAAAACAACAGTGTGTCTTGGCAACAAATATCTTTCCCCTTCTCTTTCTAATACCACAAGTCTGCAACGGGGAACACGTTTAAGAGGGAACAAATCATTCAAAAAGCCCAAAAGGATTTTTGACTCTAAGGTTACTTTAAGACACAGGAGGAACTTAGGATAACTGAAGGCTTTTCCCCCCCTTGGATTCAGACTCACTATTAACTTCAGGAGAGATCCTGACTCTGGAGAGCTATCAGGTAGGAAATGGGGAAGAACAGAAGAGAGGAGGAGTGAGCAAGGCTTCGAGGCTTGTTCCAGAAATAAGGAGAAAAGAAAAGGTGAATTCTTTGTCTAAGTTGTACCATTCAGTTTTCTGTAATGAAAGGAGGCAGGGGTTTGGGAAAGGAGCTTTGTCTAGAAATAAATTAGTACATATTCAGCTGAATTTCCCAGGAATCTCCATGTGGGATAAAACCAAGAAAAAAAACTTCCAACATTACAGGTTAGTGTGATAATGATTGAGAAGATAAGAAGACATTTTTTGATTTTACTGAACTTCATTTTCAGTAATTAAATTTTTACATCCAAGAATATTCAAGGTAGAATTGGAACAGAACACAACAAAATGCTGGCTAATACTGAAAAGCTACTTAATCACAGTGGATCACTTTCAGAATCTTAAAATTTTTTTAATAATCAGAAAACAAAATTTAAAATAAAATGATATAAATTTCCAGTCACAGTCCATAATCAAATTTTACAGATATGACTCACCTACCATTTCTTGGCTAGAGCATATAGTAATAGGAGCAGGTGAGTATTTCTAAACCTGGCGTACATATGGAATGATTACCACATGTATGCATAACAATAATTTTTTAAAAGTTAGAGGCCATATTAGCTCTATATCAAAACCTCATACAACTTGATACATTTTTTAAAAGCTTAATTTATAGCTCTCAAATATCAGAAATATTTTTGGAGTAATTCTATAGAAAGAATAAATTTATAATGATGAAACTATTCTGTAAATCTCTGAATAGTCTAATGATATTTTCACTTAGTTTATATAATAAAGAAACATTATTTAAAATAGTGACTTAGAGTCCCACTGCAAATTTGTCTTATAAATCTAGCTTTTGAAATGAATTTTAATTATCAGTGAAAATAGTTGTTTAAACTAGTTCTCCAGTTCAATTTACTCAAGTTTAACATTTTTTGGTGTGTTTTGAACACTGTACTGCCTTCAAGCAGTTCTTATAGAATAGATGGGTGCATTTAGCATTTCAGTTAGAAAATAAATACTAAGATTAAACTATAGCATGTACATATCACAAAAGAACACAATCAGACAAGTAAAAATCACTAAAATATGCTAGCTTCCCTGCTACCAAATAAGAGTCACCTGGTAAAACCAATGGAGCAGTGAGTGACAATAGTTGGAGATAGCAAGAGCCAGGCACTGAAAGATCCATATCCTCATCATCTTCATCTTCATCTAACTCATCAGGAATAGGGATTTCTGGTCTTATCTGTAATGATAAGTGATAAGATTACGGAGAAGATGATACTAAAAACACTGTGTAAAATATTTGCTTTGTCTTTTTTATGTCAAGATTTAAAAATTTTGTTAGACACCATCACTCTACAATTTCAAAAGACCATTAAAATTAACTTTTAAAAATCTATTTATTTTCCAGATTAACTAAATGGTAAACTCTAGTTGACTTATTAAATAAATCTCAGATCCATTTAAAGAACTAATAGTAATACAATAAGAAAATAAGCCAACATAAACAAGGACTATTATAGAAAACTAATAAAATTCTACACCATCTGACAATAAAATACAAACACTGACATATTCAATATATTGAACTTCTATAGTTTATAATTATTTGACTTATCTGAATACTTTTTTCTTAAATTTGTGATTCTATTCATCCTTCTCTATGACAAAGTTTAAAATCTTCCAAAAGAATATATAGTAGAGATCAGGGAATGACAGAATCCTTTAGTTGACTTTTTTTTTGGGGGGGAGACTTGGCAGTTTGTTGCTATGTGATATACAAACACTAAAATCTGTAATTGGTAGCTATACTTTATTGTGTTTAATTTGCATTTTAAAGATTTTGTGGTTGTCCTGTGATTACTTAGGTTTGTTTGAAACCTAAAAATAAAAAATTTTTTAAATGTAAAAGATTACCACTATTGTAGTTTCCACAAGATATAACTGTTAAGTAATTAATTAAATTTTTAATACTTTCAATGACACATCATCATAATGCCCACATGGAGATAATTAAGCATTAGGGGAGGAAATCAAAATACATAGAAGTAGTTTCTATAACCATAAAGTGCCAGAACCCAGTCATTACCATTAGCCTGTCTCCCAGAGTTATTTTTAGAAATAATTAACAATTCCTGCAGACTGCCTTCATCATAGGTCCCCAAAGCACTGTTCCACTTAGGAACTGCACTGAGTCAGGATTCTTTCAGGGGGATAAAAGGAAATAGAGAAGAAATGCTGCTCTTAAGTATAATAATCTGAACTCCAATGAAGCCTTTAACCATAACTAGTGTTCTCTCCACTAGTGAAGAGGAGTGAAAGCAACCTGACTACCTGACTTACCAAAGCCAGATTTAATTTGGATTCAATATTGAGTGTTGATTCAATCTTAGAGGGCTGAACTAGCCATACTTACAGCGATATCTACCAAGCATGCTCCAGATAGGGCATGACAGCATTTGTTGATATCACTGCCTACCAGAGAAACATATCCAGGCATGTTTGCAAACCTTTTGGTTTCTGATTAGCAGGGTTTTCCAAGTGTCTCTGGTCTGGGTACATACTTAGAATTCTCTAGGTTTGGTATCATCAGGAGCTGTATTATAGATTCTAACCAGACCTAGTAGCTTAAAAAGTCCTTAAAAAGGAATTGGTTCTGGATCCCTCTGCCTTGCTTACTTACTTTTAACACATCCTAGTACCTTAAACAGTAAAACAGAGTTACCATATGGCCCAGCAATTTCACTCCTAGGTATATAACCAAGAGAAATGAAAATATATAATTGCACAAAAATTTGCACATGAATTTTCATCACAGCATTACTCATAATAGACCAAAAAATGGAAGCAACCCAAATGTCCATAAACTGATAAATGTATGACAAAACATGGTATATTCATACAATAGAACATTATTCAGCCATAAAAAGGAATAAAGTATAGATACATGCTGTGTAATAAAAAACCTTGAAAACACTATGCTAAGTGAAGGAAGCCAGTCACAAAAGACCACATCCTATATGATTCCATTCATAGGAAAGGTCCAGAATAGACAAACTTATAGGCAGAAAGTTGATCAGTGGTTGCTTATTCTGGGGGAGAAGAAGGGATAATGGGGTTTGACTGCGAATAGAGTTTCTTAATGGTGGGGAAAATGTTCTAAAATTAGATTACAGTTGCTCTGTTATTGTACAATCCCTTAAATATACTAAAACCACTAAATTGTAAACTTTAAATGGGTGAATTGTATAGTATGTGAATCATATGCTAATAAAGCTGTTTAAAAAGGGAGGGAGGGCTTTTGGTGGGTGGCAGTCAGCTCTGAGGGAGTGTCATGAAGGCCTCGGGTACACTGTGAGAGTACAAGGTGCGGAGGCACTGCCTGCCCACTCCCAAATACCACATGCCACCCTACTACCGCATGCAAATCTTTGCGCCTAATCATGTGGTTGCTAAGTCCCACTTCTGGTATTTTGTATCTCAGCTGAAGAAGATGAAGATTTCTTTGAGGGAAATTGTCTACTGTGAACAGGTGATATAATCATTTTGCACACATTTTATCCTACCCGGTCCTTCTGCTCAATGTAAATTACTTAAAATAACTCACATCACCCAGTCCATCAATATTTCTAAGAGCCACTAAAAAAGAGGTACCAGGATGAGAATAAAGAAAATTGATCCATGCTCTGATCTTAGGTTGTCTAATTTCACATCCACTTAACGGGGTGCCTATATTAGTTTATCTGCTATGCAGTTAACAGCATTTTGTTTGCATCTCAAATATGCATAAAATTTAATAAAGAATTGCAGATGTACTATAATTTAAATATAGGTGATACACTCTAAGTATTTATAAAGGTATGATCACTTCTTCCATTTTTTCCTCAAATGTGAGCTGATTTTCTTAGACAAATTAGCACTTACTTTTAGAACTTGGCTCCATTACATTTCCCTCCTCCTCTGCTCATCTCTTAAAGAATTATTTGTTCTAGCTTCCCTATGCTAATAATACCAGCTTTTTCCCTTGGTTTGCGTGCATTCATTGTGAGTACAACTAGGGAGAATCAAGAGAAGCCATATGAAAGAATACCTGTTAAAGTTACAAAATGTAGGCAATCATATAATATTAGCTGCTAAAACACCCAGGAAAAAACTGCATATGTTTATTTATTTATTTATTTATTTTTAAAACTGCATATGTTTAAAACACGCACAACGCACCACCAATAACAAAGCCCTTCCAATTATAGCTAAGCTTTGTTGAAAAAACTTAAACGGAAAGGCAAACATAAAATGACAAATTTTAAAATCTTCTTTAAACTGAATACTGGAAAGCTTATTCTACAAAATGCCTCACTGTGGGTTCCAAACCAGATAACCTTTCAACCACCTTTCTGTGTGTGAAACCTATGAAAATTCAAGAGTTTGTGCATAAACAGAGGACTTTATTTGGAACACATCAAGTATCTGCATGAATTCAGCTAAAAGAAGAAACGGCTTCTGATGAATGCAGTGACATTCACTTAAATCAAAGCCAAATGGGTTACACCATATTTATACCAACCTTGGATGTATAATGAGTTCTTTCATATTACCTCTAAAATTAACTCCAGAAGTTAACAAACAGCCTGTCTTAAGATCTCCATAATAAAAAGTTTATTTTTTAAATAGCTGAATATTTTTTAATGAAACAGAGAGGTGAGTCAATATGTTCTATCTAAATATTTATCTTTCACCAGAAAAACACTCTCTGTAGTTTCTTTTGTTGTTGTTGTTGTTGTTGTTGTTGTTGTTGTTGTTGTTGTTGTTTTGGGGGGTAGGATGCTAAAGAAGGTAGGAGGAAGGCTAAGTAGCAAAAAAGAACAGGAAAAATACAAGCCTTGTCTATTTTTCAACACTAAAATCAACAGGTCTTCAAAGAATCCCCTCATCAATTTTTGAACCAACTTTATATTTGCATGCTTTAAGTGATTAACAAAGGTACTGTTATAAAACATATGAATTCATTCAACATCCACAGCTAATAAGACAGGGCTTAGCACTTAACATATATCCAATAAATAATTATTAAACCAATGCAAGTGTTAAGTGTCCATCACCACCAATCCTACAGAATTTCCTAACAACAAACCAGTGACAAGAAAGATGAGCCCATGAATTTAACATTAAATCCTAATTCACATGATATCTCACTCAGCTCTACTATCCACTGACATTTTCCATTTTAGCTTAGATATACTGTCTGATTCAACTCTAAATCTTCCTTCTGATGTCTGCTACTCCTCGTACTCCTTTTGTTTTACCAGCCTCCTAACTTTCAACAAGCTATCCAGTATAAATTGATATTCACCAATCAATAATAAATATTTCTTAAGTAAATTTTTTAAAAAGTAGTACTTACAAAAATATCTAAATTATAATTCACAAAAGTAGCCACATTTGTAAGAACACATTTTATCTATCTTAATTCTACTTGAAATTCATAGAAGGCACAAAATTTATTTCACAAATTTATATAAGTGAAAAGAGAGAATGTGGATGTCTTGTCACTGGAAAAGTGTATGTGTAACCTTAAGTTTTGTGAGTAAGCCAGCTGCCCTTGGTGCAGAAGGAGGAAGCAATCTCTGACAACAAAGAGGAATCTTAGTTTTTCCATTATAGAAGTCCCTACATGGCACTAACTTTTAAAACCTTTGAAAATATGCTTTACAGAAAATAATTTTATAAAATAGAAAACGAGCCTCAGTTTCACATCACTGCCATCATTTACAAAACAGAGGTGGAGCGCTAACCTTGTTGTATCCTTAGCCTCTGAGAACTTATTTGGAATATGAACACACTTTCTGGGCTTTTAGTCTTTTGGTATTCAAACAGTCAAACTGAAAAGTAGTAATCAATGAAAAGAAGAATGCATGGTGTGGTCTTGGAAGCAATGATTCTTTGTAAGGAGACAGGTCCTCCATATCAGAAGCTGGGGATCAGAATGGGGAAGACTCTTTCAAACCACTTACGCCCTCTCACCTCAGCCTCAAAAGAGAATGTCCACCCATAGTGAGCCATTATTACTTTTGGGAGTAGGTCATATCTCAGAAGGAGATTAAGACTGAAAAAGATTGAAAAGCATGCTACAAAAGGATAAGCCTTATAGGTTTCCTTTGCAGTTCTTCACATTCTGATGATTAAAATCTGAACATGTATAGAAACCCCAACTCTAGGTACATCTCTACCAATTATGTTGGGAGGTATCAAGAACTATTTATGGCTATTCAGGAATCAGAGGAATTAGAAGAATTAGATTAAGGAAGTAGCTAACATTTGACTAAATATAGCACTTAACAATCATAAACTGAATATGAGTCAGAAAAAATATAAACACATCAATATTTAAAGAGGTAGAAAATCAAGAGTACATGGGAGTTATTGGACTATTTCAGGAATAATAGCTAAAAATAAAGGTTATTTTATGCTATAATCTATATAGCAATTAATTATTAAAAGTAATAGTAAAAGGTATCTCTCCAGATGCTGTTGCTAATCTATTGGTGAGAGTTTGCACACCAAACTTATATATAGATTTTTTTTCCCTTTTCTTTTTTTAAGCAGTGATGGATATTTCTAGTCATCATAGTACGGTCCAAAGTCCCATCTTTTTTAATTGTATGAGTCATAAAACATCTTCACTTAAGCCTTCCCATTTGTAATCACTGCATGACAAGCCAGACAATCTGTCTTTATGAGCCCTCATTAATATAGGAAATCCTATATTTGCTTTTACAAGAGCCTATCTTCAGTCCTCTTTATATGGTGGCTCCAATTCAATTCAGTAAGCAGAAGTTTGCCAGGTTCCTACTGGCATCTAATCCCTGTACTAACTCAAACCAGAAGAAAAAGCCAAACCCATTTTAATGCCTGAGGATCTCAAGAAATTCACACCAAACCTTCTTGCCATTTGACCTCAAGGACAGATTCTGGGTAATATTACATATAATTTTATCTAACACGATGCCTGCCTTACATTCCAAAAGCATTCAATAAACATCTGTATGTATTTGAATTAGTAATGGCATTAAAAGTGAAATGAGATATTTAACTCCTTAAAATGATATACTAATTTAAAGCTAGTTATATTAGGTAGATATTAGAAAAGGTTGTATGTTTTCAATTGAGTATGAAAACTAAGATAATGTCACACTATGTGTTAACCCTTAAAAGATAGTGATACTTCCTTAATCCGATTCTCTGGGGATAACCTATACATCATTTTACACTATACTAATAAGGGGCAGATTTTTTTCATCTGTCATCTCATTCTTTATATTATTATTAAATCTTTTATAATAAAAACCTTTGGCTACACAGGTGGTATAAAATCTTAGCCTACACAGGCCATGTTTGGATTTGAAGACCAAAATGGTACACTGACTTGGCTAAGTGGTTGAAATAGGGGCACAGATCTTCTAGAGCAAACCATGTACACAGTCACCTTAAGAAGACTTCATTTGCACCACAGGTGTCTTCCATCTGCTTCAAAAAGATTTAAATTCATTATCTGTAAAGCCTAAGACTGCTATGGTGTTTTACAAATTAAACAAATAATGAATGTGAAGTCTTGTCTTGTAAAGACAATACACCTAGTGTTACATATACATTCATCAGCTAAAGATCTCCTAAGGGAGGATACAAATAAAGCCATAAAACCCAGCAAAGTAAAGAGATATTAATGAGAAAGTATAAATGCCTACCTTTTCAGGCAGATGGAGAATGGTGTGTTCTCCTGCACTAAAGTGGGACAGAGATTTATATGCAGCATTTGCTACAACTGGGTCCTACACAGGGTAAAAACAAAAGTAAGTAAACAAACAAATACAACATATATTAAACATCAAATCTGGACAAGGAAAGAAAACCTTACCTCATCAACACAAAAATTGTATAGCCAGTACTTTAGAAATGGTATTCAAGCCTTGCCTAGGCCAAAAGGACATTATCTAGCAATTTCAGAAAAACAATCAAGGAACTTTATCTTCATTTCAAATAAAAACATTGTGCAGATAAGAGGAAAAGGTTCCCAGGGGGATCCTGGGAGACAAGGGTCAAGGGCCTTAGCCCCACCCGCACCACCACAAATCCAGGCCAGCTATGGAGCCTGCCCAACACCCGGGATCATGAGATGATGGCTGGGCCATCCCTGTCCCTGCTCACAACCAGATCCTAGAATATACTTATCAACCATGGGTGTTTCTTTGGGGTGTGTGACTTATCTGTTCATGTTCTTCACCAAATTTCTGCTTAAGATTTTTCTAATTCATTTTTAAGAGTTCCTTTCTCAATAAGGATGTTAATCTTTGTGTGTTTAAAACAAAAAAAAAGTATGGAGTAGAATAATGGTTACCACAGGTGGGAGGGGTGGGGATGGGCAGGAAGAAGAGGGGTGAACTAATGGAGACAAAACTATGCTGCCTACCCTAAGTGAATCATGTGAATCGTTGTGCAAAATATTCATGTATTGAAACAACACACTGTACCCTACCAAAAAAAGGTGTAAAAGAGTCTGAAGAAGGAAGAAGGGACAATTGAAAAAAATTATCAGCATCAAACACTTTTCTGGAGAATCTCATCGGGCAACAGGATGAGAAAAACTTAATTTTTATCCTACCTTGGACATTAAACAAGAAGTAACTCATAATTGTGCAGGTCCCCATGAGTGGTATGATTTAGTGAAAGGAGTATGAAGGTTCTGAGTCTGCCAGACCTGAGTTTGAATTCTGATTCTCCATCTATTAGTAGGACAAGTTAGCCTTCTGAAATCTAAACTCATTCACTCGTAAGTCAGATATAAGATACCTCTTCTCTGTACTCCTTGATTGGAAACAATACTTAAAAAATGAACTGGACTTTGTTCCTTTGGTATGCTTGATGGTGGGGGAGGAGCAAAGCAGTGAAGGGGAAGGACCATATAAAAAATA
The DNA here is from genome assembly GCF_027409185.1 of Cynocephalus volans. NCBI lineage: Eukaryota > Metazoa > Chordata > Mammalia > Dermoptera > Cynocephalidae > Cynocephalus > Cynocephalus volans. The sequence continues at coordinate 62,177,406 of NC_084475.1, read as the reverse complement.
TGAGATAATGTCAACAGTCCCTCTTTACATCTGTCAGATTCAAGAAGTATTAAGTGTACTTTATGGTGAAAATGTATGAATTAGCATAAGTTGAGAATAATTTTTGAAACCTAAGCTTCTTATAATCATCCTTTTTTTTTAAATGAGGAAGCCATCATTTCAAGAGAGTATATTTTTCATTCTAAGGGTCTTGTTTCACGGTTTTTTTCCCCAGCTTTGTTCTGACTCACTGACACTCCTTGTGACGGTACTGCTGTGGACTGATTGAATTGTGTCCCTGAGGTTCATATATGAGAAGCTTAATTCCCACGTTTAATTGTCAAGGGTAGGAAATTCTATTATGGTAATTGAAAGGTGGGGCCTTGGAGAGGTGATTAGATTGTAGGACCATGCAGTAGTGAATGGATTAATAATGGTGGTCATGGGAGTGGTTCTGAGGGCTTTGAAAGAAGAGCACATGAGAAGTTAGTCTCTCTTTGCTCTGCCATTTTCTACCATGTGAGACCCCTGGGTTACTGTCACCACTACCAAGACCCTCACCAAATGTGTTCCCTGCACTTTGAACTTCCCAGCCTCCAAAACCATAAACAATAAATTTCTTTTTCTTATAAATCACCCAGTTCCAGATCTTTTCTTATAAGGAACAGAAATGGACTAATACAAGTACCTTGTTTTGAGTGTGAGTCCAGAGGAAGCTGAGGACTTGAACTTTAAAATTCTGAAAAATCAGCAAACAGAAGAATACATTTTTAAGACAAAGTTAAAACTGAGAGTAAATAATCTGAAGTAGCAAATAGTGGAAATTAAATCACTTTTTAAATTATACCATCAGTAATTGACTTAATCTGTATTTACCCGTCATTCATAAAATGAAAATACTAAGAAACAGACCCTATCATCTAAACACATGGCTATTTTAAACACACTGAGATTTTAAAATTATTAAATTTAGAAAACTGAGTATTTCTTATTGACCCCTCAAGTCCTAATACAAATGTGAGTTTTCTGTGCTACTGTTCCTGGTCCCCTACCCAGAAGAGAATTTTCCTTTCTGCAAGCAGCTATATGGCACAGTTTAGCATCTGCTGTGATGCTCCTTAGGGCATTATTCTTTTCATTTCAAAGACCTAGGCCACAGAGCCCAGAAAAGTTTCTTGAAAATGACAAATATTTAATAAATAATGAACTAAGTGGAAAAGCCATTTATCTTTCAATACTCAGTGTCCTCTTCAGTTTAACCTCATCTAACTTCTTGTCCTTCTAAATCATATAAGGTTCTCCTATATCTCCTTGCCTTTGCATTTTCTATTCCTCAAACTTCAAGGGGAAGCCACATTATATTAATTCTTCAACACCCTTTTCCAATAGCACCAACTAAATAAGGTTTCCTTAGATTCCTCCTAAGAATATTCATCACTTTCTCCACCACACTTTCGTCACCCTTTGATTAACCGTACTCCTCATATGTTGTTATAATTATCATTGTTCATGTGTATCTCCTTTACCAACTTTTGAGCTTCTGCAAGGCAAGGACTGACAACATGGTATAATGAAAAAATATAGGCTATGGAGCTAGGAAGTCCTGGTTGAGACACCAGCTTTCATTTAGCAACTACAATTTTGGTCAAGTTACTTGCCTGGCACATAGCAGATACTCAATAAATATTTGCATAATAAGTCTATAGACCTCTCAAAACCTCAGTATCCTTAGCAATAAAGTAAAAAATAACTTCCTATCACATGTTAAAATGAATTGATATAAAGTAACTAGACGGTTGCTGGGGATTTAATAGGTACCCCAAAACAATATCTATTATTATTTATTAGAATCTCTAAGGCCAAGTATAGTTTTAATAAATATATTCTCAATGAATAAATGTACTAAGCACTGTGGAAAGCAATTCAGAAAATACACTGAATTGAATAATGAACTTGATTTTTTCAACAAGCTTATAATTTAATCAGGAAAATAATATAAGCATACATGCATTTATGGTATAGAATAGAAATAAATGTTCTTAGAATGGTACAGATAAAGAACTTTTGGAGCAATAGACTCCTGCTTGCCAACAAATTCTCAAAGGATGGGATGAGTTAAAATAATTCTGTATTTCCTAAAATAGCTTTTAAAATTCAATATGAGAAAGAAAGTAAGTCTAGACAGAGGAAACAACATGAACAAAGGAAAAAAATAAAAAAGTTTGGAGGCAGATAAGAAAACAAGTGGTGTAGTTTTTCTGGAGTACAGAATGTAGAATGAGGCCTAGTAGAGTGAGGCCAGATTCTAGGAGGCCTTATTGGCTTGGTATAGAGAGGCTAGACTTCATTTTAGGCAAATGTAAGGTACCAAGGTGACAGGGGATAGAAGTGACCTAAGAAATGCTTTGAGAAAATTAAATTCTACTCTTGCTCACATCCAGATAAATTTCAAGCAGTTAAAAGAAAACAAATTATCTAAACATACATAGGGAGAGAAGGAAAGAAGGAGGGAGAGAGAGTCTACATGTCTTCACTTCCGCTTCCAAGGGGAATATGGTCACCGAATGACCCTCCTGACTGGGAGGGAAGAGATGGATAGAATGGCCCCAAAACAGTCTGCCTGAACAACAGAGGATACATACTTATATAATAGTACTATATAAGCATGAAGATAAACCAAAATAAGATACCAGTGGAAATGAATATAAAATCTGAAAGAATAAAAATAATCTAGTCCAAATGGCAATTCACAGCCATGGATAAGCAAACATAGGAAACCAGCACACAAACCACTTCATGAATTAACCTGTAATAAAATCTGAATAACTCAAAGTACAGGCAATACAAAGGGTATGTGAGTTCAGCCCTTGAAGACAGAAAATAAATATACACATTATATCCTTGCTTTTGTTTTCAGTCTTAGCTCCTTATCAGTAGCCCTGCACATTCAGACAATGTAAGGTCAAGTACCTGTGAATTGTAGCCATAAAAAAGACTGTTGGTGAACTATATACCCTAGGAGTCACAAATTGATTCATTTTTAATACCCTAAAACAAAAAGGCACATGTGAGAATAAACTCAAAATACCCTATATTGATTCAATCATTCATTCAACAACTACTTACTGAATATATATTATGTGCCAGGCACTGTGCTAAATATTGTATGCTCGATAAGTGTAAATTTAGTTTTATTCACTGTGCAGTATTTAGAATGGTTAGAGGTATCATCCTATAATCCTGTGTAATCACGTGATCTAAAACATGTAAGGAACTATTATTGAAATCTTATGGAATGGCAGTAAAGCACTAAATCAAATTAAAAGTTCACCAAGACTGCAAGTGAAAATCAATTGCTGCACTTTGAAGGAAAAGGAAAAAAGGTGAACAGGAAAAAAAGGCTAAATGTAATTTGCCAGCCTCAGACCCATTTCATTCAAAGAAGAAATAATGAAGAAAATGTTAAGCAGCAATATATGAATTTTAAAGCAAAGAATCTTCCACCAAGTGTTTCAACTCATTATAACGGTAAAAACCAAGAAACTCGTAAAATTGGAAAAGTCTGTCCTGTCTTTATTAGGGTCTTTGTAACTTATTCTTTAGAACATAAAACATTTTTAGAAAATAAAACAAAAAGATTTTAAACTGTTGGCTTTGTGATCTCTATTATGTTAAAAACACTTTTTTCTACATATTTATCTTTTAAAATCTTGACCATATTCTCATAATAAAAACTTGGTAAGCCACAGAATTGGTAAGAGTAGCTATCCTCCTATTCCTAAGGGTCCATAAAGATACCTAGATTTTCTCAGAACAAAAAATGCTAAAGGATTTTGTCAAACAAAAAATTAAATATTTATCCAAAAGTTACTATAACACATGGCTTTCCAATGTAGTAACAGGCAACTTGTTGAGCTCCAAATGCATACCTCATATTCAGCTGTATTGACTGTTAAGGAAGGAACCAGAGAAAACAGTTCACTCAGGGTCTTCAGAATGAGAGGTCTTGTGTCACAACTCAGCTTTGGAGACAGAGCATTCCAAGTGGAGCGAATGCAAACAACCTATGAAGCAAAAAAAAAAAAAAAAGTCAATATCTAACAGCACTCCAACTCACACAAAGCCATTAGTTAAGAGTACTATCTTTTATTATAAGAAAACTTCAGAGAAGAAAAGTTACATTCCTACAAGTTAAGATCTGATAAGTTACCACCCCTCAAAAGAAATCATTTAAACCAATATAAATGTTGAAGAAGATCCAGCCTGCCTCACACAATTGCTTTTTTACTACTTTGTTTTGGTTAACCAAGTAAATAACACACACACTCTCTCTCTCTTGCTCACTCTCTCTCTTTCACACACACACACACACACACACACACATCTGCATTCATGCGCAACTCCGGGTTAGCTATATACACCGTTAAAGAAGGACTTCCTGAAACAAAGAAGGGTAAGCTACTGCTAGCACATGTATAAAACCAGGTATCCAGAGTTCTTGTAGTTTTTCAGCCCTGCTGAAACTACATTGCCACTCAGAAAACTGTGGTGTTAACATATATATGTTAACCAAGCCTTCTCAAATCATCTTACAAGTTTTTAAAGGAGGTAGGAGAATAACTGTATTATTTAAAATAATTTAAGACATTTTAAAACTCACTTCAGACTTTTTAAGAGGCTGTTAAGTGATAAAATCTAAGGCCCAACAAAAACATGATGTCATTTTTAACTTGGCCCAATTTCCTTAAACCAAGTGTTCTTAGTTCATTTCGTTATCTGGTTTTATGGCCATTCAAATGTCCTACTAAGTTCAATTTCATCTAATAATGGATTATTTTTTTCACTGATTGATATTTTATTAAAATTTTAAAACAAGCAGGAAGAGTGCCAAAACAGATCAATTATATAGCATTTAATAAGGACTAATCTTTCTAAAATACTACAATCTCTTTTCTTAAGCTGTAATTAATACACATGATTTATCTCTATCTACAAACATAAATTATTTAGAAAAACTACAAGAGGTGGTAAGTGAAAAGATGTCAAAGATAAGTGAATAATGTATACTTAAGGATACAGATTAAGGAGCAGCCCAAAGGAAAAGACAGCAGAAAGAGTATCTCTCAGAACACATAGATTCAGTGCTTTTGCTCTTATTTTCTACTTTCCATGAAAGAGCAGAATAATAAATGATCTTTGATTTGGGATCCACTATGTGATTTGGATTCAACTAACCTTTATTAAGGGCAGGACTATAGGCCAGGCATGGCAGTAGGCACATTTACACAAAGAAGTAACGCTAATACTACAATTCTTCAGTATTTGAAATAAAAAATAAATCTATTCTTTAAAAGCTACCAATCAACACCAAGTATACACCCAGAGTGGTACACAGTACTAAGAAGAATACTAAAATATAAAACATAACCTAGCCTTTCAAAGAACTTACCACCTTATTGAAAAGGAAAAGAAACGTATGTCATTCTAAATTATTGGAAAACAAAAAGTACATTATTTGATTTTGAACCATTCTTAACAGAAAATAGTTTCAAGAAGAATCCAGGGAGGAAAGATATGTCAGTTAGTGGGATTCACCAGGGAGGATTAACAAAAGGTGACAAGTCTTGAAGAAGGGACTTGAAGAAGGAATGGACAAAAAACACACAGACACACGACGCGGAAATGGAAAGCATAATCAAATACAAAACAGCATGCTGTAAGCACAAAAAGCATGAGCACTGATGGCAAAAGCCTGGTGGATCACAGAGTACCTGGAATACCAAAGCAGCTTGGACCAGAATAAAAAAGAAAAGGCAGCCTCTAGAGATTTCTGAGTTGAACACAAAAACTCAAAAAGCTACTCTTGAAAGATTCATTTGGTAATCTCAGCCAAAGTCAGTCATCACCCTTCTCTGTCTCTAATTCCTATTTCTCACTAGTCCCTAACACATAAACAGTCTCCAAAGTTTTCCCAAAATGTTATGCTCAGTAAACTCACTAATTGCTCATGCTTTCTCCTCACTTTAAATACCTATCCAATTCCAATCTATATTGTTTCAAGACCTAGTTTAAATCTCACTTCCTCAGTTTTCTCTTAAAACTCAACCCCTCATTTTACCCTTTTCTTTCCTCTACCCTCTAACACTTAAAACTCTGTGCCACCCACTTTGGTATTTAATTATATACTGTCTGGTATTGCTCACTATTTTCATGTATGGAAATCATCTCCCCAACTAGATATTAAGTTCTTAAAAGACAATAACCATGTCTTACAATTCTTGTTCCCCTTTCACCTAGCATGGTAATAAGTGTATAACAGATTATAGGTACTTAAAGTACTGATGGCCCTGGAACATCGCGGGATGGGAAATCTGAGATGGAGAATAAAAGAATTAAAAGAACCTGGGGAATTTACTGTAAAGTGTGATGTTTGGGGCCTAGAGACCTAGGTGAATAGTAGCAACAAAAAAGAAAAGAAGACTGGAAGAAGGAGCACATTTGCAGAAGTTTGGGGATAGAGTGGATGAATAACAGAACTACTAGCTTTCTTACCTGTGTCATCTGTCAAACTATATTGGACTAATCTGGCCTTTACTGGCTTGTTCTGCCTTTCCTGATCATTACCATATGACTAGTCTGTTTTCAAAAAACAGATTGTCTTCTGGTTCCAGCAACATGATTGCCACACCTGCAATGATTGAGAAAATAGATATCTAGGGGCTCCTGGACCACTCTGGAAGTATACTCCTATAACACATACCCCAAATGACTCACAGAAAAACAAGTAGAAGGAAATACAAAAGTACTTAACATAATTAAAGACCTAAGACAAGGCATTTTATTACCAGTAAGAAAATATGACATGATATAAAAGAAAAGACAAATTTGAAAAAAAACAAATAGAATCTGTAGAAATAAAAAATATAGTTGTGGAAATTATTAACCCAATTAACAGGAAGTTACCCTAAATATAGCCCAAAGAGATAAGACTTACAAAATATAAGAAGTTCCAAGTCATGGATCATTAAATAAAGTGTTTTTTACTTATGGTTACTAAGAGTTCCAAAAAGAGTTTAGTTTTAGAATAGCCACTGTAGAAGTGGTTGATTCCAGGGTTGAGATAGGAAAAATATAAGTGTGGAAAAATCTTATTGTGCCAGAAAGTAAGGAAGTGTTCAAAAAAGAATGTGCCCTTGTTGAAAGAGCACAACAGCCAAACAGAAAGACTTCCCAATGGCCAAAACTTGAATAGTTTGAACAACAACAGAAAACAGTAATTAGATTATAATTCACAGCATAAAATAAATATCCATCAGCCCACAATAATATAAATAATTGAATAAATAAATAAATAAATGAGGGAGGAGTAGCTCTTCATTACAGAAGAATTCCAATTGATAAATGTAGAAGTAATGACTTCTGGTCAAGATGGCAGAATGTACGGTCCCCAGCGTCAGTCTCTCCCACAGATCAACTAATTTACAACTATAAAAAAGCAACTACAGATTCAAGGTTTCAGGCCGCCAAAAAAGAAGATTTCTGGGAGCACCCGAGCCGCCAAGGGACCGAGTGAGCAGCCTGAGTCGGTGACGGCCGAGGACGGGACGGCAACTGGGAGCTGCCGGCCCGGCCCAGCCCCGTGAGTGACCCCCAGCCCGGCCCTCCTCATGGGGCGGACACCCGCCCAGCTTCCGCCTGCCCCACCAGGCCAGTCACCGGCCCCGGGGCTGCCTCCATTTTATCGGGTGGTGGCGGCTCCAGTCCGGCCCGGCCAAGCCTGTCCTCCTCACCCGGCTCGGCTGCTCAGTGAGCCTTCCCACTTGCTTGTCCCGGCGCGGGGCATCCCGGGGCCTGCGGGCTGGCCTCCCCTTCCACTCCCTCAGCAGTTCTCTGGTGGAGCTGGTGGCGTGGGGCGTCCCCGGCCAGCGTCAGGACGGCAGGGAAGTGCGGCCGGGCTGACTGTCACTCCACTGCACCCTGAGCTCCGGCCCCGGTAAACTTCCTGTTACCAGTAGGCAGATACCATCTCTGCGGCCACCAGTTCGGAAAAACGCCTAACCGATTTCCAGTTAGGAATAGTGTGGTCGGAGCATTCCCGAGTTCGCTTGAACCTGCCGAAGAGCTGACTGTGGGCGGGCGCCGGAGTCAGTCCGCGCCGAGGGGATTCAAAGGTGAATCGTGTGCTACGAGCTCCTACCCCGAGGAACTCACGCTCTGGTGTGGGAGATAAGACAAGTACACAAACAACCGCGATACCAGGAGGAAGGTGATAAGTCCCAAGAAACATCTACACAGTGCTACAAAGGCACCCAGAGCGACCGGTCATCTGCGCCTAGCAGAAACCTGGAAGACTTCCTGGGCGAGGCGGTGCCGGGCAGGGTCTTGAAGGTCTGGCTGATAGATGAGGGTTGCAGAAGACACGTCCCAGCCCAGCCCAGTGCACACAGAGCGTAGAGACGTCTGGCTAGGGAGGCAGAGACTTGGCAGAAAACACACACCCTGCGGAGCCGACACTGCAAGATACAGCAGCCCTACCTAGTGCGCGCAGAGTCGGGAGTCATCTGGCTAGGGAGGCGGAGACTTGGCAGAAACCACATACCTTGTGGGGCCGCCACAGTGTGATCCTGCAGCCCGGGCCAGAGCGCACGGAACAGGGAGAAGTCCTTCATGGGCAGTGGAAGCTCAAAAGAGACCACACACCCTGTAGTAACACCCTGTGATCCAGCAGCCCAGCAAAGGCCAAGCTGACCAGAGAGATGGCTGCCCGGAGAGGTCCAAGACCCGAGGCAACCACAAACACAAGACAATAGAGGCCAACTGAGCAGTCACGGAGGTAGCCATACCAAATTGGCAAACACAGCAACACCTTAGTTAGTCAATAGGGTCAAACCTGTGGACTGTGAAACCCCCTGCCACAATGAATAAACATCAAAAAAAAGATACCAGAAATACGAAAAATCAAGAAAGTACACCACCAAAAGTTAATAAATCTCAAACTCTAGATCCTATAGAACAAGAAGCCCTTGAAATGACTGACAAGGAATTTCGAGTGATAATTCTAAGGAAACTGAATGAGATACAAGAAAACTCAGCTAGACATCATGATGAAACGAGGAAAAGTATACAGGACCTGAAAGAGGAAATGTACAAGGAAATCAATACCCTCAAAAAAAATGTAGCAGAACTTGACGAACTGAAGAAGTTATTCAGCGAAATAAAAAACACAACGGAGAGTTTAAACAGCAGGCTTGCGGAAGTTGAAGAGAGAACCTCTGAACTTGAAGATGGGCTGTTGGAAATAACACAAGCAGACAAGAAGAAAGAAAAAAGAATCAAAGACATTGAAGAAAATCTGAGAGAGATATCAGACAACCTTAAGCGCTCAAATATGCGAGTCATGGGTATTCCAGAAAGGGAGGAAAAAGGAGATTGCATTGAAAACATATTCAACAAAATAGTGGCAGAAAACTTCCCAGGTATAGGAAAAGTCACAGATCTTCAGATCCAGGAAGCTCAACGATCTCCAAACGTATTCAACCCAAAAAGGTCTACAAGACATTTTATAGTCAAATTGGCAAAACTCAAAGACAAAGAGAGAATCTTAAAAGCTGCAAGAGAGAAGTGTAAAATCACTTATAAGGGAGCCCATATCAGGCTAACATCAGACTTTCCATCACAAACCCTAAAAGCTAGAAAGGAATGGGATGATATTTTCAAAATACTAAAAGACAAAGATTGCCAGCCAAGAATACTCTACCCTGCAAGGCTATCCTTCTGAAATGAAGGGAAAATAGTATGTTTCTCAGACAAACAAAAACTGCAGGAGTACACCACTACACAGACCACCCATACGAGAAATTCTCAAGGGAGTACTGGGTTTGGTTCCTGAAAAATAACTACCACTGCCATAAAAAAACAAGAGAAATTAAAACCCACTAGTATAATAAAAATGGCATTCGTGAAGAGAAAACAAACAAACAAAAACGCTATCTACAACCTAAGGAACCAACAAACACAGAAACCAAACAACAAATCAGAAAGCAAGGAAAAAAAGACACCTAAGACAACCAAACAACCAATAAAATGCTAGGAATAAATCAACACCTTTCAATAACAACTCTTAATGTAAAAGGCTTAAATTCCCCAATCAAAAGACACAGACTGGCTGACTGGATTAAAAAAGAGGACCCAACTATACGCTGCCTACAAGAGACCCACCTCACCCATAAAGACTCACATAGACTAACAGTGAAAGGATGGATAAAGATCTACCATGCAAACAGAAAAGAAAAAAGAGCTGGAGTAGCAATTCTTATATCTGACAAAGTAGACTTTAAACTAAAAACAATAAAAAGAGACAATGAGGGACACTACACAATGATAAATGGACTGATGCATCAAGAAGACATAACAATCATAAATATGTATGCACCCAATGGTGGAGCAGCCAGATTTATAAAACAAACTCTATTAGACCTAAAGAAGGAAATAGACACTAATACCATAAGAGCAGGGGACCTGAACACCCCACTGTCAATATTAGACAGATAACCTAGGCAAAGAATCAGCAGAGAAACACAAGATCTAAACAATACTCTAGACCAATTGGACTTGGCAGATATCTACAGAACATTCCATCCAACAACCTCAGAATATTCATTCTTCTCATCAGCACATGGATAGATCACATAATAGGTGACAAATCAAGTCTCAACAAATTCAAAAAAATTGGAATTATCCAACGCATTTTTTCAGACCACAATGGATTAAAACTAGAAATCAATAACAAACGAAATTCTGGAAACTATACAAACACATGGAAATTAAACAGCATTCTACTTAATGGCATATGGGTCTGAGAAGAAATCAAGCAGGAAATCAAAAAATTTATTGAAACTATTGAAAATAATGATACATCATACCAAAACCTGTGGGATACTGCAAAAGCAGTATTAAGGGGGAAATTTATTGCATTAAATGCTCACCTCAGAAGAATGGAAAGATGGCAAGTGAACAACCTAACACTTCACCTTAAAGATCTAGAAAAACAAGAACAATCCAAACCTAAAGTTAGCAGACGGAAAGAAATCATTAAGATCAGAGCAGATCTTAATGAAATTGAAACCCAAGAAACAATACAAAAGATCAATGAATCAAAAAGTTGGTTTTTTGGAAAGATAAATAAAATTTACTAACCATTAGCATGGCTAACAAGAAAAAGAAGAGAGAAGATTCAAATAACAAAAATTAGAAATGAAAAAGGAAATATTACAACTGATGCATCTGAAATACAAGGAATCATTCAAGACTACTACAAACAACTATACGCCAACAAATTTGAAAATCTGGAGGAAATGGATAAATTTCTGGCCACACACAAGCTCCCAAAACTGAACCATGAAGAAGTAGAAAATTTGAACAGACCAATAACAATAAAGGAGACTGAAGCTGTTATCAGAAGGCTCCCAACAAAGAAAAGCCCAGGACCACATGGATTCACAGCAGAATTTTACCAAGCATTCAAAGAGGAATTGACACCGATTCTTTACAAACTATTCCAAAAGACTGAATCACACACAAATCTCCCAAACTCATTCTATGAAGCAAACATTATCCTGATACCAAAACCAGGTAAAGATATAACCAAAAAAGAAAACTACAGGCCGATATCCTTGATGAATATAGATGCAAAAATCCTCACTAAAACACTAGCAAACAGAATACAGCAACACACACATAAAATTATTCACCACGATCAAGTGGGATTCATCCCAGGGATGCAAGGTTGTTTCAACATACGCAAATTAATAAATGTGATACACCATATTAATAAACTCAAACACAAGGACCATATGATCATCTCTATAGATGCTGAAAAAGCATTTGATAAAATTCAACACTCATTCATGACAAAGACCCTCTATAAGTTAGGAATAGAGGGAAAGTATCTCAACATAATTAAAGCCATATATGACAAACCCACTGCCAATATCATCCTGAATGGGGAAAGCTGAAAGCTTTTCCTTTAAGAACAGGAACTAGACAAGGATGCCCACTCTCACGACTCCTATTCCACATAGTGTTGGAAGTACTAGCCAGAGCAATCAGAGAAGAGAAGGAAATAAAGGGCATCCAGATTGGAAAAGATGAAGTCAAACTGTCCCTGTTTGCAGATGACATGATCCTATATATCGAACAGCCAAAAACCTCTACAATAAAACTCTTGGAGTTGATAAATTATTTCAGCGCAGTAGGAGGATACAAAATCAACACACAAAAATCAGTAGCATTTCTATTCTCCAATAGTGAACATGCAGAAAGAGAAATCAAGAAAGCTTGTCCATTTACAATAGCCACCAAAACAATAAAATACTTAGGAATTGAGTTAACCAAGGAGGTGAAAAATCTCTATAATGAGAACTACAAACCACTGCTGAGAGAAATTAGAGAGGATACAAGAAGATGGAAAGATATCCCATGCTTTTGGATTGGAAAAATCAACATAGTGAAAATATCCATACTACCCAAAGTGATATACAAATTCAATGCAATCCCCATCAAAATTCCAATGACATTTTTCTCAGAAATGGAAAGAACTAATCAGACATTTATATGGAATAATAAAAGGCCACACATAGCCAAAGCGATGCCGAGCAAAAAACATAAAGCTGGAGGTATAACACTACCTGACTTTAAGCTATACTACAAAGCTATAATAACCAAAACAGTATGGTACTGGCATAAAAACAGACACACTGATCAATGGAATAGAATAGAGAATCCAGAAATCAACCCACACACTTACTGCCATCTGATCTTTGACAAAGGCATCAAGCCTATTCACTGGAGTAGGGACTGCCTCTTCAGCAAATGGTGCTGGGATAACTGGATATCCATATGCAGGAGAATGAAACTAGACCCATACTTCTCACCATATACTAAAATCAACTCAAAATGGATTAAGGATTTAAATATACACCCTAAAACAAAAAAACTTCTTAAAGAAAACATAGGAGAAACACTTCAGGAAATAGGACTGGGCACAGACTTCATGAATACGACCCCAAAAGCACGGGCAACCAAAGGAAAAATAAACAAATGGGATCATATCAAACTAAAAAGCTTCTGCACAGCAAAAGAAACAATTAACAGAGTTAAAAGACAACCAACAGAGTGGGAGAACATATTTGCAAAATATACATCTGACAAAGGATTAATATCCAGAATATATAAGGAACTCAAACAACTTTACAAGAAATAAACAAGCAACCCAATTAAAAAATGGGCAAAAGAGCTAGGTAGGCATTTCTCTAAGGAAGATATACAAATGGCCAACAGACATATGAAAAAATGCTCAACATCACTCAGCATCCGGGAAATGCAAACCAAAACCACACTGAGATACCACCTAACCCCAGTTAGGATGGCTAAAATCCAAAAGACTCTGAACGATAAATGCTGGCGAGGTTGCGGAGAAAAAGGAACTCTCATACATTGTTGGTGGGACTGCAAAATGATGCAGCCTCTATGGAAAATGGTATGGAGGTTCCTCAACCAATTGCACATAGATCTACCATATGACCCAGCTATCCCACTGCTGGGACTATACCCAGAGGAATGGAAATCATCAAGTCGAAGGTATACCTGTTCCCCAATGTTCATCGCAGCACTCTTTACAATAGCCAAGAGTTGGAACCAGCCCAAATGTCCATCATCGGATGAGTGGATACGGAAAATGTGGTATATCTACACAATGGAATACTACTCAGCTATAAAAACGAATGAAATACTGCCATTTGCAACAACATGGATGGACTTTGAGAGAATTATATTAAGTGAAACAAGTCAGACACAGAAAGAGAAATACCACATGTTCTCACTTATTGGTGGGAGCTAAAAATAAATAAATAAATTCACACACATACACACAAAAAAATACCGGGGCTGGGGGGGGAGAAGATATAACAACTACAATTCCTTGAAGTTGATACAACAAGCAAACAGAAAAGACATTGTTGGGTGGGAGGGAGGAGAGGGAGGAGGGAGGGAGGTTTCGGTAATGGGCCACAATAATCAACCACATTGTATATCAACAAAATAAAAATTTAAAGAATAATAAATAAATAAATAAATGTAGAAGTAATGAGAAAATTACCATTAAGCAAACATCACAGGAATAATTATTACAGGCAAGATGTGTTGATAGATGCTGTAGGGAAAGTAAATATAAACGGTCAGGGCTCCTCAGATGTTCATAATCTTGCCAAGCTTTTGATGTAAATACACATGTGCACCCACGTGCCCTGCGTTATGGACTTAAGTATAAAGGACGAGCAGCTATGATCCACAGGCCCCCCCCCCCCCCGCCCCAGGGATGCCCCCAGAGGAGCCACAGGGAGGCCACTACTGCTGCTGGAGCTGTTGCTGCTGCTAAGGACTGAGCTTGTGTCGTCTGCCAATGGCTCCGGGATCATTCCCAATTACCTAGCATGGACCTGCATGTGAGGGGTCTGGTGACCCAGCCTGGCATGTGAAGGGTTTGTGACCCAGTCTGTACAATGCGTTTGAAGGGTCTGAGCACAATGTGTTTGAAGGGTCTGAGCTCTAGCCCTGACAATACAAGTGGAAACTTAGTATAACTAAAATAATGAAACATTTTGGCTTTAGTTATGAATTGCTGTAATCCTACAATCGGCATAGTTGCCTAGCTTTACAGATGCCAAAATTAATGCACAAAAGGTGGAGAACATATAAGACAATTGCATACTCTCAAAGTATCTCCACTGAAGACATTTATAAAGTACAAAAGAAAAAATAGTAATTTTGCAGTGGATAAACCCAGCATACATCACCTTAACCAAGTGATCAACATCATGTATCCCCTGATATGATACATTGAGAAAGGCACATTACTTCTGTAATATTCTTTCCAAAAGTGCATAACCACAATCTAGTCATGAGAAAACGTCACACACACTCAAACTGAGGGCTATTTTACAAAATAACTGACCAGGACTCTTCAAAAGTATCAAGATCATGAAAGCTAAGGAGAAGAAGGAATCGACAAGATTGGAAGAGAGTTATGAAATATGACAACAAAATGTGAGATCCTAATTGGATCCTGAAACAGAAAACACATATTATTGAGAAAATTGGTGAAATCTGAATAAACTCCATAGTTTAGTTAACAGCTCTGCACCAATATTAATTTCTTAGTTTTGAAAACTGTACTACAGTTATGCAAGCAAGATGTTAGCATTAGAGGAAGAAGAGTGGAAAATATTCAAGAACTCTGTACTTTTTTCTTTTGTTTTAATAACAGCTTTTTTGATATAATTCATACACCATACAATTCCCCAAGTATACAATTCAATGGTTTTTAGTATACTCACAAAGTTGTACAACCATCACAATCAACTTAAGACATCTTCATCCCCCAACAAAAAAGCCCATAAACATTAGTCACTCCCCATTTCCCCCCATCCTCCCCAAACTTAAACCACCACAAATCTACTTTCCATCTTAATAAACTTGCCTTCTCTAAATCTTTCCTATAAATGGAATCATGCCATATGTGGTCTTTTGTATCTGGCTTCTTTCACTTAGCACACTGTTTTCAAGGTTCATCTATGTTATAGCATGTATCAGTACTTATTCCTTTTCATTGCTGAATAATATTCATATATATACATATATGCACACACACACCTTTCTGTATTATTTTTGAAACTTTCCTATAAGTTTAAAGTTATTTCAAAATAAAAGGTTAAAAAAAGGAATTGAAAAAAAGCACTAAAGAGATAATGGCTGAGAATTGCCAGAGTCAATAAAAGACATTAATTCTCTAATTTAAGCCTAAAATAAATAAAAAAGTAAGTTTACATCTAGATACATTATAATATGACTGCTAAACACTAAAGATAGAGAGCCAATCTCTAAAGTTATAAGGGAGAAAATACAGACTACCTGCAAAGAAATAATTTAGAATAATAAAAGGCTTTTCAAAATTAACAAGACCAAAAGACCATGCAATAAAATCTTAAAAGTGCTGAGGACACTGCCAGCCTACAATACTAAATCCGCCATCCAACAGTAGGGGCAAAACAAGCAGGCAGATAGATAGATAGATAGATAGATAGATAGATAGATAGACAGACAGACAGACAGACAGACAGACAGACAGACAGACAGACACATCGATCCTGAGGAATAATACCTAAAAATGATGCACATACAGCACATAAATATTTATGTACAAATAACTCAGAATGTCTTTCTTAGTTTGTTTATGAGACTTCGGAGAATTCATCCCCTTCTATGTGCTTATATTATGCATATCTTGTTGCTGGAGGAGAATAATATTTTTTCCATGTTATTCTTCCACAAGAATCTTAGCAACACTGAACAGAACAGATTAAGAACTTATCCAGTGAGATATACTGGGAAGAGCATATGATTGGAGTCAGAAACCCCACGCTCTCCCATTTGGTAGCTGTGTGACTATGGCAAAGTCATTAATCTCCCTCAATCTGTTTCCCCAGCTGCAAAATGGAAAAAATGCCAGTAACACTTGCTCTATGTATAGCACAAGGTTAACAGTAGAGGCCACATTGAGAGACGTGTATGCAAACAGGCTTTATACAGTGAAAAAGATGGTTATTGCTGTTATAACCACTGGAAAAAATAATAAATCCCAGAAAAATCAGAGCCTTTCCTTCTAATTCCTGTGCTGTAAATGACTTTGTTCCTTTGCAGAGGAACAGATAGCTATCTCCTAATTTTACTTTCAAAAGCTGTATCTAGAAATTCCTGAGAACAGCCTACTCTTCTACTCCAACAGAGGGAAAGTTTTATAAAAACCTTTAGGCTATGAAAACTGCCTTATTTGCCCTTTCATAAGGTGAAAGAAACTGCCTTTATAATTAAAGGACTCAAGTCATCATCATGCAGTGAAGTCCTCTTAAGCTAATTCAACACACACAATTCATAAAACGGATGGTTCTGGTACCAAAATACAATATAACAGGGAATAAGAGGAGGTTCAAAGAGACACAATCAATGGAGCAGAAACAATGGGAAAAATAACATTTTTTCTTATCCTAATAATAGGAGGTTAAGGGTTATAAGTATAATAAAATGACTAGCACAGGTTTATTTAAGCAATTTCACAGTCTTTAAATGTCTGAGGCTAGTTTATTATCAAGGAAGTGTTGTAGGGAAAAAATAGGGATAACTGTTGAATTGCCTTTTTTAAGCGCCTTATAATGTAAAGGATAGTAATTCTGATGATTTTCTATTATGGTTGCTCAACTTTTGTTCTGCTCATGACAAAGAGTTTAAAGCACATATCTAAATCCCAAACTACAGCTTAGTAAATCAAAAATATTTGTACTTGATGTGATAAAGCTACTGTCATATTAAGAGCACCCCCAATATCCCTATGCCATTTCCAAAAGAGGTACAACAGAGACTTTTAAAATTATTCTGTACTTTTGAAAAACTATTTGGCAGTTTGTTGTGTGTACTTTTAGTTCTAATATCTGAATAGAAGAGGCTTAGAATTGTATAAGTGACACAGTAAAAACAGAGAGTCACTTATCAAACAGATTGATCTAAATTGCAGAGCCACCTGAGGGACTCACTACTCAGTCGCCTGAGATGTTAGGCTTTTTTTTTATTCCCCAGAGTGAGAAGCTGCAGGTTTCCTGAGATACCTCCCTACAAGAAACAATATCTTCCAATGCAAACTCCATTGATTTCTCTGCAGGAACAGAAAGAATGACACAAAGAGCTCCCTACAGGGACATCACTTCTCAGTTTTGCTACATTCTGTCTGGATTAATTATTTATTTCTTGGTGGACATTCTTCTGGTATGAACTAGCAAATTCACAGTAAGAATGTGTGAAAAATATCCTTTGACAAGAAATGATTAGTGCTTTATTCCCCCCAAATAACAACAACAAAAAAGGCCAGCTCCTTCCCCTTTTCTGATGAATGGAGGTTAGACTCCAAGATAACAAAGGAAAACAATAGAAACTCAATCAACATAGCTTAAGACTCAAAAAGCCAAACTGCTGGAAAGTTGTTCAGCAGATACAAAATTAAAAGCAAAGCAAACTCGAGTATCTACTAGCAACAAGAATAAATATCATTCATCTAAATTTTAAAGAAGGCTAAAGAGACTAGTGTAAGTGTACTGTAGAAAGAGATTGAGAAATCATTTACTGCCATTTCATATTGAAAAATCAACATGCTATGTTATCAAAAACAATTGGTGAATTAAGCAGTCACTTCAGAGGCTCTAAGAACACATTAGAGAGCAATATTAAACTGCAAAGATGAACTACCTATTGAGTTTAGTCAACTTTACAATGATAAAATTCCATGAATACATTCCTAAGCAACCAATGTTGACAGTTACTGAAACTTAACCTGATAACATGTTTAATAAAATGATTCTTCTATCCCCTCCCCCTGCCCCAACTATGCTATGTATCCACAGATTTGGGGATAACAATAGTGAAGATCAGTTTTCCAAGTCTGAGTGGCTTATACAGATCTATCTACAACTCTCTAATAACAAGGAGGAAGCATGCCTATGGCCCTTTCCCATAGAAGTAAACAGGCTCCTTCTAAAGGAAATAAGAACTAAAGACAAAACATAATCTACAAGTTCAAGAGAAAAAAGAAAAACCCTTTTTAGCAGGCCTTCTTTAGGAATTACTTTGTTCTTCAGTGCTAGAAAGCCAGTGAATCACAATAAAAAATGATTACCGCCAAACAAGGTTTGTACAAGTATAAACAAGGTTTTTCCACCCACACAAATGCATCTAGCATAGTGCTTAGCATACAAAGGCACTTACCCAAAACAAAGTTATTGAATGAATGGTGCTAATTGGCCCACCTCCAACTAGTACAGGGCTGCGTACTTTGTCTGTCAAGGACCAAAGTTAATATTTTAGGCTTTGAGGGCCGCAGTCTCTGTCACAACTACTCAAGTCTACCACTATGCCACGAAAGCAGCCATAGATAATACATAAACGAATGATCATGGCTGTGTCCTGATAAAACTTTATTTAGAAAAATAGGTAGCAGGCTGGATTTGGTCAGCAGCCATAGTTTGCCAATTCCTGAACTAGACTATATGACTTGTTAACTAGATACAGCTTTGCACTTTGATTAAAATGCTTCTTTAACTTTAATATACATATGAAAGGATCTCATCATAATACAGGCTAATTCAGTAGGTCTAGAGCAGAGCCTGAGATTCTATATTCCTAACAAGCTCCCAGGTGACACAGAAGCTGCTAGTTAGAAACTATACTTTAAGGTTTAAGACATTAGACTTTATTAGTAAATTGATCTTAGAATTTCAAAACAGGTAGGAAAGTAGAAATGTGACAATAATAAGCCCTGGAATTTACTTGAATAGTTCCAATTATCAGGAATTCCGATGTGTTGCCCCCATAAGGCAGTCAAATTGACAATGAATTCCAAAGTTTAACCTTCCACTGAAAGAAGAATGAAAATAATGTGAGAGCATTTATCCTGATATTTGGTTTTAGAAACAGGAACATCATATTTTCTAAACCTCTTCTTTACACTTAAAGAAACTAGATAAAAACAAATTTTACTACACAAACACAAATAACACCAAAAACAAAGCCCCAAAAAACTCTTACATGGGTTTTTACATTATTTGAAGGTAGTAACTTCTGAAATTATTCATAAAGACCAAATATTTTTAATGAAAAGTTTTTCACTGGAGCCAGACAAGACAAAACCTGAGAAGTAAAACAACTTAAGGATATCTAATACTTTCATAGGATTAAGAATGATTATCTAGACTTCTGGTCAAGATGGCGGAATAGACGGTCCCTAGAGTCACTATCTCCCACAAATCAAGAAATTTACAACTATAAAACTGTAACATCAGCCAAGCTGGGGCCACTGGAGCTCAGGTGAAGAGGAGGAGAGACCTATGGAACTCATGAAGGCTGGATAAACCACGAAGAGAGAAAGAAAAAACTGCTCTCAGCGTTTTGGGCTGTGGCCGCTTTAATGCTGGAGCACATGGAGCAGGAGCCAGCAGAAGCCGCAGCTGTGCCCTTCAGATGGAATTACTTGGAGGCAGCAGGGGAGAAGAGGGCTTTGGTGGCCCCCTGGACAGCAAGACCACTAACAGGGTTCCCGTGGACCCACACAGGAGCAAGGAGCCAGAACAGCTGAAAAAGGGGAGCCACTCAGAGGCCGGTGAGTCATCACAAGGGACTGGTGCAATGCCTGTCCCATGGAAAGTGTTTGCAGCACAGGCGGTGGGGTAGACAGGCCCACCAGGGGAACACTAGGACACAGCAAGGACAGCTGATCAGCCCCCGAATCAGCACAGGACCACTCAGAGGAGAATGGTCAGGAATGCAGAATTGCATGGGGTGCAGTTTAATGAAAAAACTCAGGCCCAGATCAGAGATTCTACAGAACACAGATCCACCAGGTCTCTGGAGAGCTGGAAGTACCTATAAGGTGTGCCATTAAACCCTGAGCTGCACAAAAAAAACTTCCCTAGGGAAACAGCAACAAAGCAGCAATTTACCTCAACGACACAGCTCAAGTACTGGTTCCCACAGGAAGTTCCCCCATTTTACAAGCAAGCAAAGAACAAAACTTAGTTCCGGCCCAGGCACACCATGAATGCCTTGGGGTCTACCAGGGGACCTGGGGCATGGAGCCAGAGGCAGGACCCCTGCCCACAATCACTCACACCACCAGCACCTTGGGGCCCCACCCAGGAACCCAAAGATTGGAGCCAAGGACCAGACCCCACTCCCACATACAGGCATACCATGCCAGCACCTTGGAGCCTACCCAGGGACCCAAGGTATGGAGAAAGGGACCAGACCCCCCTCCCACAACCAGGCACACCATGCCAGCACCTCAGGGCCTGCCCAGGGACCTGGGGAATGGAGAAGGGGACCAGACCCTCCTCCTACAACCATGCTCACCATGCCAGCACCTCGGGGCCTGCCCAGGGACCCAGGATAAGGAGTTGGGACTGGACCCACCCTCCCACAACAAGGCATGCCAGGACAGCGCATCAGGGCCCACCCAGGGGCCCAAAGCATGGAGAAGGGAACCAAACTCCCCTCCCACAACCAGGCATCCCATGCCAGTGCCTCAGGGCCTTCCCTGGGACCCAGACCATGAAGAAGGGGATTGGACACCCCTCCCACAACAAGGCACACTGTGCCAGCTCCTCAGGGCCCACCCAAGGGCCCGAGGCATGGAGAAGGGGACCGAACCTTCCTCCCACAACCAGGCACACCATGCTACAGGGACCTGGGGCATGGAGAAGGGGACCAGACCCAACTCCCACAACCAGGCACCCCACGCCAGCTCCTCAGGGCCTGCCCGGGGACCCAGGGTGTGTTGCCGGGGACTGGACCCCCCCCCCCACAACCAGGCACACCATGCCAGCACCTGGGGGCCCATGCTGGGACCCAGGGTACGGAGAAGGGGAACGACCCCCCTCCCACAACCAGGCATACCTTTCCAGCACCTAAGGGCCTGCCCTGGGACCCGGGACATACAGAAGGGGACCAGATCCCCCTCCTACCACCAGGCACACTGCACTAGTGCCTTGGGGCCTGGCATGGAGAAGGGGACCAGACCCCCCTCCCACAACCAGGCACACCATGCCAGCTCAGCGGTGTGTGCCTAGGGACCCAGGGACGGAGCTGGGGACTGGACCCCCCTCCTACAACCAGGCACTCCATGCCAGCACCACGGAGCAGGCCCAAAACATCTCCTCCATGTGGGTGACCCACCACAGCCACCATGATAACCATGGCGGCTAGATGCTACAACCACCGTGCAGATGGTCCACCAGCTACTGGAGTGAGTTGACACAAGGAGAATCACCAGCAGAGATAAAGAAAGGAAGAGGATGGGTCTCCACAGAGCCCATTTCATAGTGACGGAAGAGACATCTGCTCTATGATAGTATTGGGAGACCTGATCACGCCTCTCAGCATTGGACAGATCATTTGGGCAGCAAATCAACAGAGTAACCATTATTCTTTCGGAGGGAGAGAAGAAATCTAGGGTGATTAGAGGGGGGAGGGGGAGGGGAAGGGGATGGGTGGGATTGGACAAGGGGCATAAAGAATAATTATAATTTGTAACAATATATATGCTAGTAATATTGATTTGATCAACATATCTCAATGTTGAACCCCAAAAATATGTATAATCAATTTTGATTCAATAAAAAATTCAAAATAAAATAAAATAGTTGTAGAAAGAAAACAAGGACATCCTGAAGGAAATGTCATCCATCTCCAAATGCCCTGTCCCCCAAATCTTTGGTGGTTTTTAAGTAAGCTCATGATCTACTTCTTAAACATAAAATAATTCTTGAGTTTGTTCAAAATGCTATTTTCATGTCACAAATAATTAAAATTTGGATAATGTTTTATAGCTTACAAAATTCTTTCATATAGAAACAAGTCATTTAACTATTTCATTTATGTGAGGAAGAAAAAACAAGATTATATTCCTGATTTACAGATTAGGAAACTGAGGATTCTATGGTTAAATGAATTGTCAAAAGTTACAAAGCTGGCCTGCAGCTATACAAAGACATAAGCCTACATTTTCTGCCTGTAAAAAACATACTGTTCTTTTTCACTATATCACTCTGTGTCCCTACATACAAAGATTCTTTCTCTGCATAACTTCCCTTTGAGCAATAGTAGTTAATACCAAACTATATTATTTGGCTCTCTGAACTGATGTGGGAAGGTCTTTTCTTTTTCTTCCCCCTCACATATCTACTATAATGTTCTAAACTATTGCTTCGGATTATTTCTAGAAGGAAGCAGAATATAAATTATAGTGAAACAAAAATACTGTAAGTTACATTCCAAATTGTTTTAGGTGGAACTTAAAGGGCATCTTTAATGCATTTTTCCCCCTGAAACTGGCCTTTTTCATGTTTTCCTAAAATCTAATTAAATTTCCCAAGGTGCTAATTAATACCTAACATCTACCTACTTAGTTTCCCTCTATAGATGGAACACTATATGGAAGCTTCTATGACTCAAATAATATCACACACACCAGTGATTCTTGGCAAGTGCTCTCAATTTGTAAATGGTATAACTAAAGAAGCCAATAAAAATCTCGTTATATTAAACAAAAAAATAAAAAATAAAAAAGAATGATTATCTATTTTTTCTACAGTTCAAGAGATGTAAACTGCTACATATCAGATACAAAGTTGGGCCCTTGAAGCGAAAAAAAAAGACGGTTAAAACACATCTTCTACCTTCAGGGAGTTCACCAGCAGATAGTACTGACTGATATATAAACATGCATTACAAAACCTTGTGTTAAGAGAAACTGCAGAAGTTACATGCAAGATATAGAGGGAAAAATCACCTGGTCAAAGAAAAGAAGAGGGATCAGAAGGGATTTCCTGGAGGAAATAATACTGAAGAGTAATTATGTACCAGACACCCTATTATACCTTTTTAATTTCCAATTATAACAATTTAAATTATACTAATTTAATCATATATGATAAAAGAAAGTAATGTTTGAAGCTATTTTAAGGCAGGAGTCTTTAAATATTTTTTGCTCATGCAATTCCTAAAAGAGTTTTGAAAAATATATATGTTAGCATGTAAAAAATCATAAGTTCAAAGGTGGCAAAAGACTTATTTTCTAACATATGGTAAATATTGCCATTTTAAAGTAAAATTGCTATAATGCAATTTTAATTTGTAATTAATTTTAATTTTTAAGTTTATACAGTTGGATAAATGCCATAGCAATTCTCTAACGTCATACACTGCATAAAGCATATATGAAAAATGTCTCCTTTAACAGTGAAAATTTTATATATTTTTTCCTCTTGAAGTTGTATGTCTATTCCAGTTCCTCCTTAGAATTTTATTCTAATATCTCATACTCTAGATCCTATAGAACAAGAAGCCCTTGAAATAACTGACAAGGAATTTCGAGTGATAATTCTAAGGAAACTGAATGAGATACAAGAAAACTCAGCTAGACATCATGATGAAATGAGGAAAAGTATACAGGATCTGAAAGAGGAAATATACAAGGAAATCAATGTCCTGAAAAAAAATGTAGCAGAACTTGCTGAATTGAAGAAATTATTCAGCGAAATAAAAAACACAACGGAGAGTTTAACCAGCAGGCTTGTCGAAGTTGAAGAGAGAACCTCTGAACTTGAAGATGGGCTGTTTGAAATAACACAAGCAGACAAAAAGAAAGAAAAAAGAATCAAGGACATGGAAGAAAATCTGAGAGAGATATCAGACAACCTCAAGCGCTCAAATATCCGAGTCATGGGTATTCCAGAAGGGGAGGAAAATGGAGATTCCATTGAAAACATATTCAACAAAATAGTGGCAGAAAACTTCCCAGGTATAGGAAAAATCACAAATCTTCAGATCCAGGAAGCTCAACGATCTCCAAACGTATTCAACCCAAAAAGGCCTTCTCCAAGACATGTCATAGTCAAATTGGCAAAACTCAGAGACAAAGAGAGAATCTTAAAAGCTGCAAGAGAGAAGCGTCAAATCACCTATAAGGGAGCCCCAATCAGGTTAACATCAGACTTCTCATCACAAACCCTAAAAGCTAGAAAGGAATGGGATGATATTTTCAAAATACTAAAAGACAAAGATTGCCAGCCAAGAATACTCTACCCTGCAAGGCTATCCTTCCGAAATGAGGGGCAAATAGTATATTTCTCAGACAAACAAAAACTGCGGGAGTTCACTACCACACGACCACCCTTACAAGAAATCCTCAAGGGAGTACTGGGTTTGGTTCCCGAAAAATAACTACCACTGCCATAAAAACCTAAGAAAAATCTAAACCCGCTAGTACAATAAAAATGGCATTCATGAAGAGAAAACAAGCTAACAAAAACACTATCTACAACCTAAGGAACCAACAAACAAAGAAACCAAACAGTAAATCAGAAAGCAAGGAACAAAAGACACCTAAGACAACCAAACAACCAATAAAATGCTAGGAATAAATCAACACCTTTCAATAACAACTCTTAATGTTAAAGGCTTAAATTCCCCAATTAAAAGACACAGACTGGCTGACTGGATCAAAAAGCAGGACCCAACTATATGCTGCCTACAGGAGACCCACCTCACCCATAAAGATTCACACAGACTAAGAGTGAAAGGATGGAAAAAGATTTACCTTGCAAACAGAAAAGAAAAACGAGCAGGAGTGGCTATTCTTATATCTGACAAAATAGACTTTAAACTAAAAACCATAAAAAGAGACAATGAGGGACACTACTTAATGATAAAAGGACTGATCCATCAAGAAGACATAACAATCATAAATATGTACGCACCCAATGTTGGAGCAGCCAGATTTATAAAACAAACTCTATTAGACCTAAAGAAGGAAATAGACACTAATACCATAATAGCAGGGGACCTGAACACTCCACTGTCAATATTAGACAGATGATCTAGGCAAAGAATCAGTAGAGAAACACAAGATCTAAACAAGACTCTAGACCAATTGGAATTGGCAGATATCTACAGAACATTCCACCCAACAACCTCAGAATATTCATTCTTCTCATCAGCACATGGATCATTCTCCAGGATAGATCACATATTAGGTCACAAATCAAGTCTCAATAAATTCAAAAAAATTGGAATTATCCCATGTATCTTCTCAGACCACAATGGATTAAAACTAGAAATTAATAACAAACAAAACTCTGGAAACTATGCAAACACATGGAAATTAAACAGCATTCTACTTAATGACATATGGGTCCAAGAAGAAATCAAGCAGGAAATCAAAAAGTTTATTGAAACTAATGAAAACAATGATACATCATACCAAAACCTGTGGGATACTGCAAAAGCAGTATTGAGGGGAAAATTTATTGCATTGAATGCTCACTTCAGAAGAATGGAAAGATGGCAAGTGAACAACCTAACACTTCACCTTAAAGAACTAGAAAAACAAGAACAATCCAATCCTAAAGTTAGCAGACGGAAAGAAATCATTAAGATCAGAGCAGAACTGAATGAAATTGAAAACCAAAAAACAATTCAAAAGATCAACGAATCAAAAAGTTGGTTTTTTGAAAAGATAAATAAAATTGACAAACCATTAGCATGGCTAACAAAAAAAAGAAGAGAGAAGACTCAAATAACAAAAATTAGAAATGAAAAAGGCAATATTACAACTGATTCATCTGAAATACAAGGAATCATTCGAGACTACTATAAACAACTATACGCCAACAAATTTGAAAATCTGGAGGAAATGGATAAATTTCTGGACACACACAAGCTCCCAAAACTGAACCGTGAAGACGTAGAAAATTTAAACAGACCAATAACAATAAAGGAGATTGAAGCTGTTATCAGAAGGCTCCCAACAAAGAAAAGCCCAGGACCAGATGGATTCACAGCAGAATTTTACCAAACATTCAAAGAGGAATTGACACCGATTCTTTACAAACTATTCCAAAAGATTGAAATGGACGCAAATCTCCCAAACTCATTCTATGAAGCAAACATCATCCTGATACCAAAACCAGGTAAAGATATAACCAAAAAAGAAAACTACAGGCCGATATCCTTGATGAATATAGATGCAAAAATCCTCACTAAAATACTAGCAAACAGAATACAGCAACACATACGAAAAATTATTCATCATGATCAAGTGGGATTCATCCCAGGGATGCAAGGTTGGTTCAACATACGCAAATCAATAAATGTGATACACCATATTAATAAACTCAAACACCAGGACCATATGATCATCTCTATAGATGCTGAAAAAGCATTTGATAAAGTTCAGCACTCATTCATGACAAAGACCCTCTATAAGTTAGGTATAGAGGGAAAGTATCTCAACATAATTAAAGCCATATATGACAAACCCACTGCCAATATCATCCTGAATGGGGAAAAGCTGAAAGCTTTTCCTTTAAGAACAGGCACTAGACAAGGATGCCCACTCTCACCACTCCTATTCAACATAGTGTTGGAAGTACTAGCCAGAGCAATCAGAGAAGAGAAGGAAATAAAGGGCATCCAGATTGGAAAAGATGAAGTCAAACTGTCCCTGTTTGCAGATGACATGATCCTATATATCGAACAGCCTAAAACCTCTACAAAAAAACTGTTGGAATTGATAAATGATTTCAGCACAGTAGCAGGATACAAAATCAACACACAAAAATCAGTAGCATTTCTTTTCTCCAATAGTGAACATGCAGAACGAGAAATCAAGAAAGCCTGCCCATTTACAATAGCCACCAAAAAAATAAAATACTTAGGAATTGAGTTAACCAAGGAGGTGAAAAATCTCTATAATGAGAACTACAAACCACTGCTGAGAGAAATTAGAGAGGATACAAGAAGATGGAAAGATATTCCATGCTCTTGGATTGGAAGAATCAACATAGTGAAAATGTCCATACTACCCAAAGTGATATACAAATTCAATGCAATCCCCATCAAAATTCCAAAGACATTTTTCTCAGAAATGGAAAAAACTATTCAGACATTTATATGGAACAATAAAAGACCACGAATAGCCAAAGCAATGCTCAGCAAAAAAAATAAAGCTGGAGGCATAACACTACCTGACTTTAAGCTATACTACAAAGCTATAATAACCAAAACAGTATGGTACTGGCATAAAAACAGACACACTGACCAATGGAATAGAATAGAGAATCCAGAAATCAACCCACACACTTACTGCCATCTGATCTTTGACAAAGGCACCAAGCCTATTCACTGGGGAAGGGACTGCCTCTTCAGCAAGTGGTGTTGGGATAACTGGATATCGATATGCAGGAGAATGAAACTAGATCCATACCTCTCACCGTATACTAAAATCAACTCAAAATGGATTAAGGATTTAAATATACACCCTGAGACAATAAAACTTCTTAAAGAAAACATAGGGGAAACACTTCAGGAAATAGGACTGGGCACAGACTTCATGAATACGACCCCAAAAGCACGGGCAACCAAAGGAAAAATAAACAAATGGGATTATATCAAACTAAAAAGCTTCTGCACAGCAAAAGAAACAATTAAAAGAGTTAAAAGACAACCAACAGAGTGGGAGAAAATATTTGCAAAATATACATCTGACAAAGGATTAATATCCAGAATATATAAGGAACTCAAACAACTTTACAAGAAGAAAACAAGCAACCCAATTAAAAAATGGGCAAAAGAGCTAAGTAGGCATTTCTCTAAGGAAGATATCCAAACGGCCAACAGACATATGAAAAAATGCTCAACATCACTCAGCATCCGGGAAATGCAAATCAAAACCACATTGAGATACCATCTAACCCCAGTTAGGATGGCTAAAATCCAAAAGACTATGAACGATAAATGCTGGCGAGGCTGCGGAGAAAAAGGAACTCTCATACATTGTTGGTGGGACTGCAAAATGGTGCAGCCTCTATGGAAAATGGTATGGAGGTTCCTTAAACAATTGCAAATAGATCTACCATACGACCCAGCCATCCCACTGTTGGGAATATACCCAGAGGAATGGAAATCATCAAGTCGAAGGTATACCTGTTCCCCAATGTTCATCGCAGCACTCTTTACAATAGCCAAGAGTTGGAACCAGCCCAAATGCCCATCATCAGATGAGTGGATACGGAAAATGTGGTACATCTACACAATGGAATACTACTCAGCTATAAAAACGAATGAAATACTGCCATTTGCAACAACATGGATGGACCTTGAGAGAATTATATTAAGTGAAACAAGTCAGGCACAGAAAGAGAAATACCACATGTTCTCACTTATTGGAGGGAGCTAAACATTAATATATAAATTCACACACACACATACACACACACACACAAATCGGGGGGGGGGAGGGAAGAAGATATAACAACCACAATTATTTGAAGTTGATACAACAAGCAAACAGAAAGGACATTGTTGGGGGGGAGGGGGGGAGGGAGAAGGGAGGGAGGTTTTGGTGATGGGGAGCATTAATCAGCTACAATGTATATCGACAAAATAAAATAAAAAAAAAATAAAAATAAAATAAAAAAATAAAAATAAAAAAATAAAAAAATAAAAAAGAATTTTATTCTAATATATTTTTATGTTTGAAAGTTTGCTATTGATCATCTATCATATGCCCCTACAAAAAAATATAAATTAAAATTACTTTTATGTCCTATGACCATAAGACTATGAGCTTTTTAAAATTTTGAACTGCATTATTGTTATGATTATTACTGATATACAATTAATCAAAATATAAGTATATTACAGATATTGGTAAGTAATCACTAAACATATAAGGTTAAAAAAGTCAGAAATAACATGTTTTGGGTGGAAAAAAGAGATGGTGACTTGATTAAAAAATGCTTCTCCAAAATCAGTATTGGTTTGATGTCCTGGAGGTTTTACACCTTAGAGCAATAAACTACGAAAGATTTACAACGGATAGAGAAACGCCTTCTTCTTATAGACTGGAAAGGGGGCAATTATGAAAGGAGAGTTGGGATAGGAAAAATAGTATGATCTCTGGCACATAAATGTTAGTGAAGAGTCCACAATGAAGTTGAAGACTTGGAAATACAGTTACTTAAAACTAACCAGGGCTGCCCATCCCTTAGAAAGTCTTCAAATTCCCTATGCACTCCAGTTCGAAGATCATGGCTTTAAAGAATGTTCACTGCAAATTATAGATACTAACTTCTTGAACACAATTCTCTTGCAATCACAGCAAATCGAAACTACTCCTAAGCAAATACTAAAGAGTTCAAAATAAATATTATATGTAGTAACTCCACAAGTCTGAGTGAGCTATTAATGTCATATTCTTCTCAGAAGTCTACATTGCAATTGACTATCATAATAGAATATCCCAGGAAAACACCTGTACCACAGCAATGGTAAAGGAATGTTTCAATAAAGTAGACTACAACTGGTGTGGGGAGGACAGGATAAACTGATAAGTTTCCAAAAGAGTCCACCTGCTGTTAAATGGAGGAGGAAACAAAGGTCACCAAGAGGCAATGTTGGCAAAGTATGAGAACCAAAAAAGTAGAGGGCCCTGTAGAAGGGCCCTATAGAAGAGAGAGACATTTATAAGGAAAGATTTTCATGGCTCTTTTTACTCAAGAGAAGTGAAGAAATACGGAAAAGGTCCATTGGCTTTGCCATTAATAAAATCCTTTTTTATTTTCACATCCAAATTAAAAATAACATATATAGAAATGACCCTTGACGGGTACAAAACTATGTTATCTACTCTAAGTGAATCACTGTTCAGTATATGCATATATTGAAACAACGTACAATACCCCACAAAAATAAATTCAAATAAAGTAGGGGGAAAAAAGCAAAAATAAAACAAACCACTTTCTGTTTAAACCACTTATGATTTAAAAACACCGAGAACAGAAAAGTAATGCTTCTTTTTCCCCAGTTCTTTCCAAAATGTAATTGTCCATTTGCATTAGAATAAAAATCTGCTGAAAAATAAAGGTCCTCCCAAAGATTAAGATACAGATATATTTATCACAGTGTGGTTTAGAAAAAAATAATGAAAATAACGGAAAGCCACTTAAGTATTCCACAACAGGAAATTCATTAAGTACATGACAGCCATGTGCTTATTCAATTAGAGGTCAGAAGTATGTCATCAGCATGACATGATGCCTCTGATAAACTGCTCGCTGAAAAAACAGGTTACCAAAAATATGTATACAGTATGATCCCTTTTATATTATATACAAAGAGTGGTTATCTCTGTGATTTATAGGTGATTTTTAATTTTCTTTTCTTCCTCATAATTTCTAACTTTTCCACCATCTACAAAGACTACTTGAGTCTTACTTTAAAGGAAATATACACTTATTTTATTAATTTGACCCTTAATCATTTTCTATAAATAAAATTAATTTTATTTGGTTTCCTACTTTCCTATACCTCACATAAAGCTTTATTTTCATACGACATCTAAAATTATTATATTTTTTAAATGACATTTGGTGAGGTGATCATTCTTTCATAAGTACTGACGTTTATGTTTTCTTCTACCCACTCAATTAAATTACGTTCTGTTTTACAAAGAAACTTGGAAGTTTACTATAGCTATTCTTATTTTACAAAACAAAGCCAAACCTCTTCTATCATACATGGAAAACCTAATATGATTCCAGGAATATTTTACATACTGTTATTACCAGGCACAATTATTGCCCTTTCTTCCCCAAAACATAAGCCAGGATTTAACAACTATTCCTATCACATTAACTAAATATATGGCTGGAGGTAACTACACAATCCATAAACATACACCAGGAAAATAATATTGTGCAACACTAAAAAATTCTGAGCAGGTGGACTAAAAGTTTTCCATAGGATCTCCAAGAAAACAGTGGCATCATAAGAATTTGGATTTTATGTGCTATAACATGGATAAATCTTGAAAACACTATGCTATGTAAAAGAAACCAGCCACAAAACACCACATATTGTATAATTCCATTTATATAAAACATCCAAAACAGGTAAAGCTATAGAGATGGAAAACAGATCATTGGTTGTGCAGGGCTAATAGGGGTGAGCATGGAGGGGGTTGATAGTGAAAGATTGCATTTTCTTTTAGGGACGATTAAAATGTTTCAAAGTTGATTGTGGTCATGGTTGTACAACTCTGTGAATATACTAAAAACCATTGAACTGTATACCTCAAGTGGGTAAATTGTATGTGAATTCTATCTCGATAAAGCTCTTTACACAAAAAAGTTTAGATTTAGCATGGTCCTACTTGACACCAGGGAAAAAGATATTTTGGAATAGAGAACTCTAGGTTCAAACCTTGCCTGTGCCGTGAAGTAGCTATGTGACTTTCCATTTCCTCTTCTGCAAATGAAGGGTAATATTAATGCCAACCTCACAAGGTTACTGTGAAGATGCTTGTAAAAAGATTTAGCATAGTACTTGGCAATGGGTAAACACTTAAATCTTTGTTCGCAGCATCAGTATTAACATTACATTCTGGTTTTAATTCTTTGAGTTATTTTCCAAAGATGAACCAGACACTGGATCACCATCCATTTTCAGCCCTAAGCTGGTTGCACTTCCTCAGAATTTAACCTCTGTTGCCATCACTCTACTTTCCACATTAATCAACACTGTTTCTAGTGTCTCATGAGCCTTGATACCTAGGGTATTCATTTGGTCTCTGATTCCTCCAACAGTGCCAGCTGTATTTACAATGACACTCCCATAATATCTTTAGAGAAAGCTCCCAGGCTAAGTGGAAGAAGTAAAAAGATTCTAAAAGCTCTCATTTCTCCTTAACTGTCTTTTAACATCACTTTTTTTGGCTGCCAAAAAGAACCTAACAAAGTCCAACGAAAGGGAAAGAGGAGCACCCAAAAGTTGGCTGCTTCCACCTAGGTTAGTTCAGGTTTTAAGCTTTAAGAAAGAAAAATAGAGGAGATTTGGAAGTTTCCCTTGACTTTATGCAACCAAACTCCAAGATAGGAGAAAGGCAAGCATGAGCAGAGACTTCACATAGGAATAATGAGTATGGATTTCCCTGCAGTGACTTCTGAGTTTCAACCTCAGAAACCTAAGTATAGCCACAAATGAATAGACACAGCACATGTGGCTGAGGGGAGAGCCCTCCAGCACTGTGACTGAACAGTTGCATTCTAGCCTAGAATCCCTGAGGGATGCCCAAAAGTGACTACTTCAATTTAGAAGCAATCTTAGAGAGCCTCACAACTCCTCACTCCCGTACTACAAGAAAGTCAATGTAACTTTATTTTGCAGAAATAATAATAAAAGTTTGAGATTTCCTTTTATTGTCTCATATATTTCAATAAATCACATAGTTTATCCTCATCATCACTAATGCCTACTTATGTTAGCATTTGCACAGGGCTCATATTTAGTATGTAACTAGGAGAATCAGGAATTTAGTTACAATGACCAACCATGTTTTCCAGAACAAATATTAAGACACAAATGAAAAATTTATATCCTATGTAGAAGAGACATAGTGAAAGCACTTCCATATAATGCAGGTAGGAGTTCAAATGTGAGAAATCTCTACAGGTGGTAATTATATATCTTTGGACCAGCAACTCCACTTTCAAAAATTTATCCTAAGGAAATAATTAGAGATATGCGCCAAAGTTTAGCTCTAAGGATGATCACTGAAACACTTCAGATCATAATATAAAATTGGAAACAATCAAATAAAATATCCAACAACGAAAGATTGTTAAAAGGATAATACATGCAACATATAATGATATACCATGTAGCCATTAAAAATATGTATATACATATTGCCAGGAAAACATATACATAATAAGAGGGAAAACTCAGCTTATAGTAAATATTGTATCTATAGATATACATACATTTTTTAAAGTATCTATAGATATACATACATGTACAGAAAAAGGTACAAAATTACATAAGGCAAATCACTATTAAGAGTTGTCTCTGGATAGTGACATTATAAGCAAATTTTTGGTCTCCAATTTTGCTAATCCATATTTTCTGCTTTTTGAACAACAAACATGCTAGAAATAAAAATATTTTTTAAATGAATATGCATATTCTAGAAAGTAGAAATTAACTGAGACAATGGGACAAAAAATGAAAAATCAGCACTTTCCTGGAAAATTAAAAATTTCTTAAAAACAAGCAAGCACTGAAATTTCATAATAAGCTAGGCCCTCTGTTAAGGGTTAGAACTAAAGATAAATAAAAAGAGACTATATCCCCAAAGTAGCTCATAGGAACACTAATGTGGAAACAAATATTACAGTAAGTTATGATGCCCAAATATAGAGATTCCATGGGCAAACAGGGAAGGACACAAAACTAAGGGGTAAAGAAATTTCAGTGGAGAAACAGAAATCACTCAATGAACTCTCCACATTAACAACCCTTCATTATTAACAACTAGGAAATGTCTCACTAATAATGAGAATTTTACAGGTTGAGTATCCCTTATCTGAAATGTTTGGGAACAGAAATGTTTCGATTTTGGATTTTTCCAAATTTTGGAATATTTGTAGAATATATATCAGTTGAGCATCCCTAGCCCAAAAACTCAAAATCCAAAAAGCTCCAATGAGCACTTCCTTTGAACATCGTGTCAGCGCTTAAAAAGTTTTGGATTTTGGATTCTCAGATAAGGGATGTTCACCTTGTACTGACATTCTAAGATTAGGTTAAGTCCCCTAAATTCCTAAAGCAACTGATATCCCTGCTTTGTAGGATTTAGGTAAGTGTACCATATATGGTTAAATAGACATTTTTTCAGGGCCCTCAGCTTACACTGGAAGCTTCCTGAGCACAAGAACTATGTCTGTCCTCTACATCATTGTGCCTCTAATATCTAACAGTGCCTTGTGCACAGTAGGTACACAACTTTTAGTTGAATGAATAAACATGAATACCTGAGTATAAATAAAACTGTCAGCCAGAAAGATGGACATCTGGGTTGTTTCTACTCTTTGGCTGTTATCAATAATAGTGATACGAGTATTTGTGTATACATTTTTGTGCAGACATATGTTTTCACTTCTCTTGTGAATACACCTAGGAATGGGCTTTTTAGTTAACTTTTCAGGGAACTGCTTAGAAAGCAGATTCTCTTGCCTGGCCCAAGGCTCTCTCCATTATAACTTGGAATCAATCTCTCTTTTTTTTTTTTTTTTGTCTTTTTCGTGACCCGCACTCAGCCAGTGAGTGCACCGGCCATTCCTATATAGGATCCGAACCCGTGGCGGGAGTGTCGCCGCGCTCCCAGCACCGCACTCTCCCGAGTGTGCCACGGGCTCGGCCCGGAATCAATCTCTCTTTAATACTGCTCTGCAACTTCTGACAATACACCCTAACCTACCCTAAGTGGTTCTCAAATTTTCAATGGATAAGTACTGTCTGTCTGTCTGTCTGTCTGTCTGTCTGTCTCTCTCTCTCTCTCTCTCTCTCTCTCTCGTGCTCTAAGCCATTATTCTTCAACCCCTTTTATTTATCAAGTGGCAGCCACTACTAGTATAAACATTTTCGCACACCAGCATACTTTTAATGTGCTGTATACATAAACTATGGGGAGGAAAATATTAGACAAATATTAGACAAAGTAAGTGATGGATTTTGGATGTGACCAGTGCCATTTTGCAAACAATAAGCACAAAATAGTCACTAGCCCCTCCCTTTGTAAGAAAACTCATGATTTCTGAGAAACAAATGCTTTTTGCTTCCACAAGGGTGCAATTATCCACCCTGGTCACATAGCTCCCACATTAGCATAATGCCCCTCCTTGATTGTATCAGTCAGCCCTTAGAGCTCTACAGTAAATATAAGCTCTCCCACCCACACACCAGGTGCTGTCCTCCATTTTGAGGGCAGCCCCAGCTGCCCTCCCTTTGAGCGCAGCCCAGCAGATTCTTTTCCTTTAATAAAGCTTGATTGGTACCCAGCGTTTCAACTCACTTTCTTTAATTTTGGTGCTGAAACCCAGGAAGGGTTCTGGCCAACGTTGTTGGACGATCACCACCTGGGCTGATTGGCCCTCGGCTGCCTTTCTGGGACCTGCCGAACTGAGGACATTCGGAACTCTCTCCTTTTGCCATTTCAGACCAATGCATCCAACATCGGTCTCAATTCAGGGTGAATCAGTGGGTCAGTCCTCTCTCGTCACAGGTACCCCAATTCACTCTCTCACACTCAAAGCCCAGTCACCTGGCTGAGGGAACCCCTCTCATGCCCCCCAGCTATGGGAGGATGCTCATCTAGCCAGTCAGTGGCTTTTCTCCCAAAAAGAAGGTGCACAGCAAAGAGGATGCTCTTTTTTGGCACCATCCTTCTACAAGGACTGCCCGTTTCCTTTCTCACCCTTCACATGGGATCCTCACAATCCAAACCTCCATGCTCTATGCCCTTGGGCTGTCTTCTAGCCAACTTACCCCTTGGCCTCCAGGGAGACATTAAAACTAAATGTCTCATTTTCTATTGTACTCTGAGCTCTATTGTATCTATAGATATACATACATTTTTTAAAGTATCTATAGATATACATACATGTACAGAAAAAGGTACAAAATTACATAAGGCAAATCACTATTAAGAGTTGTCTCTGGATAGTGACATTATAAGCAAATTTTTGGTCTCCAATTTTGCTAATCCATATTTTCTGCTTTTTGAACAACAAACATGCTAGAAATAAAAATATTTTTAAATGAATATGCATATTCTAGAAAGTAGAAATTTACTGAGACAATGGGACAAAAAATGAAAAATCAGCACTTTCCTGGAAAATTAAAAATTTCTTAAAAACAAGCAAGCACTGAAATTTCAGTGCTTGGTCTGTCTCCTGGCCAATTTACCCTTTGGCCTCCAGGGAGACATTAAAACCCGAATGTCTCATTTTACAAACTAGACAATGGATCCCAGTGGTCACAAGATGGCACTCTCAATTTAGATACTCTCAGAGGCCTATACAGCTTTTTGTCACCAAAATGGCAAAGTTGGAGAGATTCCTTATGTTCAAGCCTCCTATCTCTGATAGTGTCCTTCTCTCTCTGTCAAAACTGTCCTATGTCTCAAATTCTCATGCCTGACCTCCCCTTTCTGGACTCGGATCAATCTTTTGAATCGTCAGACTACTCTGCTCCCCGTACAGGCCACCATGACTACCTCCGTATGCTCTAGATCCTTCACCAGCCCCTCCACATTTTCCCTCTCTTTGCCCTCAGCAACCCAACCCCTCTTCTTCTCCCCCTTCATCAGGTGACAACCCTGCCTCAGCTTCAGCTCTTTTATATCCCCCTCTGTGAAGTGGCTGGGACAGAGAGAACTATCTGAGTTCATGTCCCTTTTTCTCTTTCGGACATTTCCCAAATCGAAAAATGACTGGGATCTTTCCAGTCCGACCCAGACACATATCCGTCCCCTGAAGACAGGGAGCAGGTCTGGATAACGGCCCAACAACAGGCAGGTGAGGTACATGCTATGACAAGCTTAGAGAAATCACACAGACATCCACGGCAAGTTCCTAACCCACCTGTCTGAGACTTTACATAAATACACATGTGTAGACCCAAACTTCCCTGCAGGCATGGCCCTCTCACACTCTCATTTCATTATCCAATCATCCCCTGATATTCGAAAAAACTATAAAAGAGATCAGGCCAAATAACAACTCCTGGCTAATGCATTCTGTGACTCACACACTCCAGAGACAGCTGCCTCTAGGGGCAAGCCACACAGGAACTGCTTCAAATGCAGTCAATTGGGCCAAAGGGCACAGGCCTGTTCTAACTCCAGGCTTCCTTCCGGGCCTGTCCTCACTGCAAACAGGTAAATCACTGGGGTGTTGACTGTTCCACTTGCCAGAGAGGGAGTGGCCCAGTCCCCAACCCACAGCCTTTGGCTTCACAGCCATCCCTACTGGAGCTGCTTAGCTTTGCCCAGGAGGAGGACGGACAATGCCCAGGGCCCAAGGCCCCCATGGAGATCACCACACATAAGCCCAGGGTAACTCACCTCATAGCACATAAGCAGATCTCTTTTGTCATCGATACAGGGGCCACTTACTCTACCTTTCCTGAATATACAGGACCAAGAACCCATCCTCTATCACAATAGTAGGGGTCATGGGATCAAAATACTGCTCACAGATCACTCAACCCCTTTCCTGCACCCAACATCACACCCAACTCACACACAAAATTTTTAATAATGCCTCAATGCCCAACCCCACTACTGGGACAGGACATTCTTTTCAAATTCAAAGCTACT
Source organism: Cynocephalus volans (assembly GCF_027409185.1). NCBI lineage: Eukaryota > Metazoa > Chordata > Mammalia > Dermoptera > Cynocephalidae > Cynocephalus > Cynocephalus volans. The sequence continues at coordinate 62,139,557 of NC_084475.1, read as the reverse complement.
CTTGCCCTAAACATTTTAACTCCAGCTACAATACTTCTGTTACAGGCCACTCCCAGACCTGGCCCTTGAGGCTTCCACCTTTCCCTCCCCCTCAGACAAGGTTAATCCCATAGTATGGAACACTTCTTCCCCTTCCATTGCTATGCATCACTGCCCTATCCTTGTTAAATTGTGGAACCCCTCTTTGTTCCCTAATGTCCCACAATACCCCATTGATAACAAACACCTAATAGGCTTAAAACCCACCATACACAAACTCCTTTCTTCTCATCTCTTACAGCCTACCCACTTACCTTTTAATACACCCATCCTTCCAGTTATAAAGCCTAACAGCTCATATCATTTAGTACAGGACTGACCCTGACACGTGCCGTTCCCAACAACTTACTTGGACAGTTTTGCCCCAGGGGTTTCAGGACAGCCCCCACTTTTTTGGCCAGGGCTTAGCTCAAGACTTATCTGAACTTCCCCCATCCTCTAGCACTTTAATACAATATGTGAATGACCTCCTCCTTTGTAGCCCCTCCTATGAGGATTCAAAGGCCCACACTGTTGCTCTCCTTAATTTCCTGGCCTCCAGGGGATAGCAAGTGCCCCCAGCAAGGCCCAAATTTCTTCCACCTCAGCCCCAACACCAGAGAAATAATGGGGGATCGCAAGAGTCTAATTTCTGAACTCCCTACTCCTACCACAAAGGGTGAAATCCTTTCTTTCTTAGGGTTTGCAGGGTATCTTTGCCTATGGATTCCTAACTGGTGTGCTAGCAAAACCACTTTATGAGGCAGCCAAAGGGGATCCTGCCATTCCCTTAGATCCCACAAAACCCATTCATTCTCCCTTCCAGTGATTAAAAACCACTCTGCTCACAGCCCCAGCTCTATCCCTCTCAAACCTATCTCATCCTTTTATCCTATATGTCATCAAAGCCCAAGGACTTTGTGGTCAGGGTTTTGGGACAAGAGGCAGGAGATATTTTCTCCCTGGTTACATACATCTCTAAACAATTGGACACCACAGCTCAAGGATGGGCCCCCTGTTTACAGGCATTGGCAGCAGCTGCCTTTTAGCACAAGAAAGCTCTAAACTAACTTTTGGACAACAAACAGTCATTTGTTCCCCCCATCATATCCAAGACCTTCTCAGCCATAAGGCCATGTCAATTCTCTCCCCTTCCCACCTACAACTTATCCACCTTACCTTCATTGAAAATTCCCAGTCCTCCTTTAAACCTTGCCCTCCTTTAAATCCACCACTCTCATCCCAAAACACTCACGACCCTTAGAACACAATTGCATGGAGGTTTTAGACCTCTTTAATGCATGCTCTCACCTCAGAAATCATCTCTCGTCTTGGCCTACCTACCAGTCACTCACTCGGCTATGAGCTGCCCCCCACAAGCCCACAGGCCTCAGCCCCCTTGAACTTATGTACAGTAGACTCTTCACTCTCACACCTCTCCCTTCCAGCTCATCACCTTTAGGCCACTATCTCCCTACTCTTTCGCTCATTAGGGATCTTCTTAGGGAACAGGCCAACCTTCTATTACCTCATCCTTTCCCTACCACCCCCTCAGACTTTAAACTGAGCCTGGGACAGCAAGTGTATGTTAAAACCTGAATCCCAAAGCCCCTCTCACGATGTTGGGAAGGGCCTTATACAGTACTTATATAGTACTTCTCACCACTCCTATGACAGTAAAAGTACCAGGAGATGTCCCCTGGTATCACTTATCCTTGGCAAAACTAGCACCTGAGACTTTACCCAAAGAGTCTGTTAACACCAAGCCAGAGGGGTCCCTCTGCTCATCCCCCAACCCAACATCTCCCTATACTTTGTCCATTTTAGGACCCACAAAACTGAAAATCTCCAGGATCTCCACTCTTCCCCCAATTCCAGAAGAAGGATGATCTTTCCCCCGGCGATTATCCTCTCACTCTTGCTGGCCCACTTCACATCCTTTGCACAAAAGCTACTCCAAGACTGGTCCCAACTTCCTATCATGGGTTTGCCATCATGGGGCATGATAAGTATATGCCACCCCGTGTCCATAACCTTCATTATACTATCTGTTCTAGTACTTGCTACAGAATTGGCCAGTGCTGCCCCAAAGGAGTGTAACATTATAGGAAGCTTTCTCCTGGCACTCCTTTACCTCCTATCAGTAGGATGCTTCTTAGCAATTTCATTGTACCAACGTACCTTTCAAATTCTTTTGGCTCCCTAACCCTTCACATCCTTCCCGTGTTTTTCCTCCTATCTCAATGCTCCCCCTTACCTGGAACATGGAGGTTCCAGGTCCGCAGGGACGATGCAGTCTTCAGCGAATCAACGAATCCCTGAATGACTCATCTGTCTCCCACTTCACGAGAAACTTTTTGTGGTCACCCCCCTCCCTGTTGATGCAGCCCACAATGTTTCCACAAACGTCTCTTCACTTTCCTCTAAACTCACCTCACTCGGGACTGTCAGCATTATGCGGGGCCTGCCCACTCTGCCTTACTAACACCAACAAATGCTACCACTCACTTACCCCCTCCTCATCTATGCACTAAAATGGGAATATATTTCCTTTGTAAAACTATGTTATCCTGTTGCCTGCCTCCAAATGCGATTTCTTGCATATTCATTTGGCTCATCCCCGACATCACCATCCAGACAGATGGAGGGATGGAAATGGGACTGGGACTAACTTCACCCCCCTCCGCCATTCAGGAAGTGCCCCCCCACTCTCATACGGCACTAATTGTACTCTTTAAATTGGGGCAGGGATCCTTCCTGCAACTGGGACTGGCATAGTGGAACTTGCTACTGCTTCTCAATTCTATCAAAAACTCTCAGAAGAACTAAGTATAGATAGCATCTTCTCCCTCCAGCAACAGGTCACCTCACTCAGGACCATCGCTTTACAGAACCATTGGGCCCTTGACCTTCTTACAGCTCAGAAGGGAGGCACTCTTCTTGGAGGAGGGATGCTGTTATTACGTAAATGAGTCTGGGGTGATCCAAAACAACTTAAACCACTTAAAGGCAAGCACTGATCACAGACACAAAAGGTTACAAAACACAAACACACCTTGGAGGTGGCCCCAGTCACTGAACCCTTGGATACCCTGGCTTATGCCACTACTAGGACCCCTAACTGTGCTGGGACTCATCCTACTTTTTGGTCCCTGTCTCTTTTGGTGTTTCTCTAATTTCCTGCAGGAAAGAATGAAGGCTTTCACCAACCAAACTTTGCCAAATTGTTCCTGTGAAGAGGATATCAGCCCCTCAGAATCAGCAACACTCCCCTGTAAGAATACAGCCTCCCCACATGATACCAGTACCCTGCGACCTAATTGTTTTACCCGCCAACATAAATCTTTTTTTTCTATATCTTCACCCATCTCCAGCAGGAAGAAGCTTCGGAACAATGAGACCTTTGCCCCTTTTTCCCTTCTCCTTATTTTTAAATGGCAGGAAAGATGGATTTTGGAAGTGACCAGCACCATTTTGCACACAATAAGCATAAAATAGTCACCAGCCCCTCCCTTTGTAAGAAACCTCACGATTTCTGAGAAACAGAAATGCTTTTTGCTTCTGCAAGGGCACAATTCTCCACTGTGTTCAAAATAGCTTCCACATTAGCATAATGCCCCTCCTTGATTGTATCAGCCAGCTCTTGGCACCCTACAGTAAATATAAGCTCTCCTACCCCCACACCAGGTGCTCTCCTCCATTTTGAGGGCAGCCCTGGCTGCCCTCCCTTTGAGCACAGCCCGGCAGATTCTTTTCCTTTAATAAAGCTTGATTGGTACCCAGCATTTTGGCTCACTTTCTTTCAGTAAGAAAATTTGGAACTGTCCTTAATAAAAGAAAAATGCATAGTATCTTTAAGTTCAATAACCTGTGAACCTCCATGTGGTACAAATATCTTTTAGGGACACTCCCAATCTCAGTACAAAATATTGTATATAACATAAACCCCTGAAAATATGCCCAAATCATAAGACATTAGGAAAATGCAAACCAAAATCATAATGAGATGCCACTTTACACCCAATAGGATATTTCTAATTAAAAAAGACAGAAAACAATAAGTGTTAGTGAGAATGTAGAGAAATGGGAACTCATACACTGCTTGCAAGAACGCAAAATGTTGCGACGGCTTTGAAAAACAGTTTGGCTGTTCCTCAAAAAGTTAAACATAGAGTTACTATATGACCCAGAAATCCCATTACTAGATATACAACCAAGAAAAATAAAAACATATGTCTACACAAAAACTATACACAAATATTAACAGCAGCATTACTGATAATAGCCAAAAAGTAAAAACAACCCAAATGTCCATCAACTGATAAATGAATAAACAAAATGTGCTATGGCTATGAAATGGAATATTGTTTAGCCATAAAAAGAAATGAAGTTATGGTACACCTTCAAAATATTACGCTAGGTGAAGATACTAGACATAAAAGACCATATTTTGTATAATTACATTTATATAAAATTTCCAGGGCAGGCAAATCCGTAGAGACAGAAAGTAGTTGCCAGGGACTGCAGGAAGAAGGGAATTAATTGAGAGTGACTACTAATGGGCATGGGGTTTCTTTTGGGGGTTGTATTAGTTTCCTATTGCTGCTGTAACAAAATACCACAAACTTAGTGGCTTGAAACAACAAAAATTTATACTCTCACTGTTCTAGAGTCCAGAAGTCTGAAATGAGTTTTACAAGCTAGAAGCTGCCTACATTTCTTGGCTCACGATGCCATCTTCTCATCCATCACCTTTTCTCCCTATTTCAGTTGTCACATCACCTTCTTCCTAGTCTGCATTTAAATCTTACTCCCTTTCTTCTAGAGACATTTTTTATTACATTTAAGTATCACCCAGATAATCCAGAGTAATCTCTCCATCTTGACATCCTTACTTTAATCACCTCTTCAAAGTCTCCTTTGCCATATAAGGTGATATTTACAGGTTCCTGAGATTAGGAACTGGTTATATTTGGAGGTCATTATTCAGTCTACCGACAGGAATGACAAAAGCATTCTACAGTTTGATAATTGTGATCAATGTACAACTTTGTGAATATACTAAAAAAGCACTGAATTTTTTTTTAATTGAAACATGATTGTACATATCTGTAGGGTAGCATGTTGAATGTCAATAACTGTGTGCAATATGTGATGCTCAAATCAGTATAGTTAGTATATTCAACATCATGTTAAGTCACAAATCAAGTCTCAACGAATTTTAAAAAACTGAAATCATTTCATGTATGTTCTCAGACCACAATGGATTAAAACTAGTATACCTGTGGGATACTGAGGTAAGTTTATTGCAATAAATGCTTACATCCAAAAAATAGAAAGATTTCAAATAAACAACTTAACATTACACCTCCGAGAATGGGAAAAACAAGAACAATCTAAACCCAAAATTAGTAGACAGAAGTAGATAATTAAGATTAGATCAGGACTAAATGAAATAGAGACCCAAAAAATGATACAAAAGATTAACGAAACATAAAGTTTGTTTTTTGAGAAGATAAATAAAATAGTCAAACCAGTAGCTAGGCTTACTAAAAAAAGAGTAAAAATCAGAAATGCTAGAGGAAACATTACAACTGACAACAGAAAAATACAAGAATCATCAGAGACTATTATAAACAACTATACACCTACAAATTTGAAAACCTGGAGGAAATAAATAAATTTCTAGACACATACAAACTACCAAAACTCAACCAAGGAAAAATAGAAAACCTGAACAGATCAAGAACAAATGACGAGATAAAGCAATAATCAGCAGTTTCCCAATAAAAAAAAGCCCAGGACAGGATGGCTCTATTGCTGAATTCTACCAAACCTTTAAAGAGGAATTAATACTAATTCTCTTCAAACTATTCCAAAAAACTGAAACAGAGGCCATTCTCCCAAACTCATTCTATGAGGCCAGCATCACCCTGATACCAAAACTAGAAAAAGATACAACGAACAAAGAAAACTACAGGCCAATATCTTTGATGAACATAGACGCAAAAATCCGCAACAAAATATTAGCAAAAAGAATACAGCAACACATCACTAAAATTATACAGCGTGAATTGTACACTTTAAAGGAGTGAACTTTATGATATGTGAATTATATCTCAATAAAGTTTTTTTTTTAAAAAGACACTGTTGTCAGGGGAAAAAAGTCGTTACATAGTTCAAAAAAAGGCAAGTAATCTGTGTGTAGTTGTGCTTAGGTATAACATGAAGAACTGAAAAAAATCCATAAAGTCAAGTTTAACAGTGCTTCAGATAAATCTTACAATAATCTCTACCTGATATCCACATGGTTAATAAAATGATGAGGATATGAGAATATATATATATATATATATAAAATAAACTAACTAGTATGCACAAACTGCAATGGATTGCCATATTCTAACCAAGGAGAGATGGCTACCACTAGTGTTTATTGTGAAATTCCAAACAATAAAAGGAGACTTGACTACTTCTTATGACACATGATCCTCTGATGCAAGTGCAAGTAAAGAAACCACCAATCCATATATTAAATATTAGTAAAGTTTAATTTATCCTTCTTTTTAAGATAAAAGGTAAGAAATATCCTAATATTTCCTTCCCATATCCCATGCATGGGCTTATGCACAAACCATGCTAGAGGCTGCTGCTCTTGACAATGGTCCCAAACTTCACTACACATTAAAGTCACTAGGGAGTTCACTAAGAAAATACAAAGTTTAGGATAGGCTTCATCTCTATAGATTCCAATTCAGCAGTTTAAACTATCAACACTCTATACACTAGAAATCATTGCCATTCATTTTTCTATGAAGTCCACAAAATGACAGAGTAGCTGAGCAGAACAAGAGAAAGAGAAGGAAATACACTCTGATTCAAGTTACAAGTGTAACCGAAATGAAAAAGGGTCAATGACATCCTTTTGTTTGACCTGAAATTCTACTATTTCAGATCAAAGTCATATGATCTTGTCAATTGTTTATGCAAGTAAATAGCTCAAATGACAATTTACATAAGTAGAGGCAGTATGCCATGGCTCTAAAGCCAAAAGAATGGGACCCTAGAAAACATCTTACTCACTACTGCTGAATTTAGAACCTAAGGCATAATACATTCCACCATGCTATTGTGAGAATTAAGCCCAGCTTTTAATACAGCCCAAAGGAGAAAAAAAAAAAAAAAAAAAACCAGAAAACAAGTCCTATACTTATATGGTATGAAGTCATCAAAATCACAAAAGATAACTCATGTATACTCAAAACATGTAAAAGGCTTTAGAAGGAGATCCAACTACTAATACAGTCCATAGATTCTAAGAAATCCTTTTCTGTCAACTATGAAAAGTCTCTCAAACTTAAAAATAAACAACTTTTTTTTGTGTGTGTGTGACGGTAAGGGATCGTGACCCTTGGCTTGGTGTCGCCCGCACCGCGCTCAGCCAGTGAGCACACCGGCCATCCCTATATAGGATCCGAACCCGCAGCCTTGGCGCTCCCAGCGACGCACTCTCTGAGTGAGCCACAGGGCAGCCCCAAAATAAACAACTTTTAAAAGAAAATGCATATGTTACCTTCTTTAAATACTATCTCTGGATTTATATACATACTTGTGAGGCATTCTGAGAAATTATCTACCAATGAAAAGACTTCCCAGTGCTGGCTTAATTCCAAATATCTCTTAAGCAAGTAAACTTGTCTTCACTAATGACTAAAATATAAGTGATTTTAGTCATGTAACTAAGGTTAAGTCTAACGTGGAATCACTAATGTTTGTAGAAATTAGTCACTTGGTGATATTTTATCCTAGGCATGGAGAAGGTGAGATACTCCTGTTCTCATGAACATATTTATATATCACAGAAATGAGTTTAAGCACCACAGATAACAATGCCATTTTTAATAAAAGTTTAATTATAGATCACTTGAAAGTATATGATATACAAAATGTTTTCAAAATAGACCTATTGATTTCTTGGAAGGTACCGAAATAATGCTTTTAATCAGATCTCAAAATCCAAAAGCCTTTCAAAACACTAATGTCATTCAATCTACTGCCCTCCTTCAATGATTCTCTCTTTACACACCATGTCCCCATTTACCCCCCAAAGAAAAATCTGCCCCTCATTTAAGCTTAAACCAATATATTTTATTCACTGGAATAGCAGAATGGTACACAATTAGCATCATTTTAGTCTTCTTGTTATTTCCGGCTCAGTGGCATTTATTCAGATGAGCACAATTTGCAACTACTGAGCCCAGCTCCTCTGATGTTAACTGGCATCATTAAAACCCTTCCAGTGTCCGACTCGTTTGATCTTTTAAAGAATGTGCTCGGTTTGTGACTGAGAGCCGGAAACTCACGGCTGGACACTCTGAACAGCGTACATGTTCAGTCACAGACTACTCACATCAGCTAATAATCCTCAGAGACCATGATTCCAAATCAAGTGAGAAAACTTTTCATATAAATATTCTCTAAACACAAATAAACAAAAAATGGATTAAAATAAAGTACAGGCATGGGGGAAATCCTAAAAATTATAACTTCAAAAACTGAGATTATAATATTTTCAGAGTAAAGAGTCTTAAAAGAGCATAACAAATCCGGGAATGGTAAAGGACAGATACCAGAGAAAGGAGGATAAAAGGATGGAGGCAAAAAAAGGAAGTAGTAAAATTTCAAGACCTCTATTTTAAATTTCCTTATTATCAGTTTTATTTTTCAGTCAACTTTCCATGATCCTCAAATGCTTTAAAAAAATAAAAACAATCAATTAAACAATAGTAGACAGCTAAGTTCTTTTCTATTTAAAAAAAATTATTTTTATTTCCCCACACATTTCACACATGGCTTGTGTGTGTACTGAATAGAATTCCATTATACAGAGTCAGTTAAAATTTTATTTCAAAAATGAAAAAACATATTTAAAAATCTACTTGCAAGGTGAAAAAGTAAATGTTATAATATCGACAAATGTTTAATAAAAGGCAAGTTCCAGCTGTCCTTTTAAAGTTAAAAATAAGAGCAAACTACAACTTTCAACTGCAAAGAGTCATTGTATAGTATATAAAAACTCAGCATGGAAATAGATTCAACAAATGTACAAAAAGAGTTTTCATGCCTAGGAAGAACTAAAGGCATCAAAAAACACACCCCTACTACAAATAATGTAGAACTCAGTTCAAAAAGACCAGCAAATTCACTCTCTAATGCATAGCAAATTAAACTTAATCAACTCCTCTGCAAGGTTAGAGAGGCAATCCACCTTTAAAAGTCCCCACAAACAAAACATAAAAACAACAAAAGAGGTTCCAGAGTGTAATAAATATTGAATCCACAGTAGGCGACAGAAGCCTTACTGTACACAGCTGAGAAAACCTGCCATCAGACAATGGATCACATTTCCATATTAAATTATATTTATCACGCTGAAAAATGCTTAAACAAAATGCCGGATTTCTATTGGCCATTTTTATACCATACTAGCTCCCTAAAACCTTCCAAACCTGCTGAGTTCCATTGAAAATCACTCTTACCCCATGGTGCTCCAAAGGAGCTCCTAGACAAAGGGTTAGGATGATGGGAGAGGGAAGGGAAAACTATCTTCCACCATGATTTCAGAAAATAAATAAATAAAAATAGATAGAATAGCCAAAACATAACCTTGGCACAGGGTATTTCCGGGGAAATCACTGCTGTGACAAATGGCCTGAAATGAACTCTTCCAGCGGTCAAGAATCCCCAGGAAAGGGCCCCCCTTCCTTATCTATTGCTCAATTGTACAATACTCTGCTTTGAAAATATAACACCCTCTTGGAGCTGGGTAAGATGAAAGAGCTTTTCTTCATGATCCTGCAACGCCTATTAATTTTTGCTACAACAGACTCACAGCTGATTAAGAAAACACAGGGCTAGCACTGCCTCACATTCCCAGCTCAAGACTTTAAGAGAAAAAAGGTTAAAAGTGAATGAGCCTTCTATTTCAGCACAATGTATTCATTTTCATTTCTGCACACACCATAAGCTGTTTTTCCTCCAACCCTAAGCAATTTGTTTAGACTGGAATTTCTTTTCCTCTTTGAAACATCAGTAGCAATGTTACTTGATTCCTATGCCATTATAGAATTATCTTTTAGAAATATTATTACTCCTTCACCAACACTCAGATCATAGGTTGAGAAATCAATGGCTGAAGGAGCAAAATTCAAACTGTTCCCAAAGTACACTCACATTTTTATCACAATTGGTAAAGCATATGATAGAGTGGGAAAAGCACAAGAATTATAGTCAAACGAAAGAGCATTCAATTCTCCATGTTTCCACATACTTCCATGTTAATTTGGATATGTTATTTAGACTTTCTAAACTCATAGGTAATATCACCTACATTATAAGGTTATTGTGAAGTTCAATATAGGACATAATATATAACAAATGCCAAACATAGTAACTGGCATGAAAAAAGTAGCTTTTATAGTTTTGTTTTACTGACATAGAATAACATGCTGCAAAAAGTACAGATCTTAATGTATAATTTGATAAATTCTAACAAATGTACACACACATGTAATCACTCCAATCAAGACAGAACTAAGAAAATACAATGTGAGACACATGTGCACTTTAAAATTTTCTAGTAACCACATCTAAAAAAAGTAGCAAAGGGTGAATTATTTTGAATATTTTTATTTAACCCAATATATACAAAATATTATCATTTCAATGTGTAATTAATTTTCAAAATATTATCAATGAGATATTTTTCTTTATTTGTACTAAGGCTATATATTTAACTTATAGCACATCACAATTCAGATTAACCATAGTTCAAGTGATCATAGCCACACGTGGCTAACAGCTACATATTGGATAGTGCAAATAGAAACCACAATCCAGAAAATTTCTTCATGTCCCTTTCCAGTTTATCCCCCTACCTCCACCCCAGGTCAAATACTACTCTGATTATAGATTGGTTTTGCCAATTCTTGAATTTAATAAAAAAGAAATCATACAGTATGGACTTTTGTGTCTGGCTTCTTTTACTGAGTTCTTTTACTTGAAAGTTTTCAAGATTCATCCATATTGTTGCAGGTAACAGTAGTCCTTTTCTTTTTATTGCAAAATAGTATTCTATTGTACATATATACCATGATCTGTTTTCCCACTGACCAGCTGATGGACATTTGGGTTGTTTTCAAATATCCTATCATTAATGAAGCCAAAGTGAACATTCCTGTACAAATTTGGGGGTTTTATATGTTTTCATTTACCTGGGAAATATCTAGAAGTAGAATTACTGTATAATGAGGTAGGTTTTTGTTCATCTTTAAAAGAAACTATCAAATATTTTTTCATAGTAGCTGTACCATTTTACATTCTTATCAACAAATTATGAGATATCCAATTAATTCATAACTTCTCAATTTGGTATTGTCAGCCTTACTTTTAGTGATTCCAATATGATCCACATTTCCCTGTGACCAATGATATTGACACTTTTTTCATGTGTTTACTTGCCAATCATATAACACCATTTCTGAAGAGTGATTTGGGAAAATGAAGGGAGAGTTGTTAGGACGAAAAATTGAGATCACATATTAAATTATTTGTAATACTAAAATGAAAGACATACTTCCAAGAACTACCTAGGTCAGGCAGATGATATAAATCTAGAAGCAAAGGGAACTGCAGCAAATTCTAGTACACACTCACCTAAAGAAAACTGCTAACTGCTACTTAGCACCAAGTTGTGACTGCCATGCAGGAAAGCAGACCAGGTACTACAAGATCTTCCTGTCTTATCAGGAGAGGATAGATATCTGTATTTTTATTTTTAGTTAACATTAGAATTAATTTTTTAAATATTAATCCTACAATAATCAAACAAAATAGGCCATAAGTTTTCAAACTTTGATTTATATAAATGTTAGTGGTTTTTTATATAAGGAAAAATATCCTTATTATGATAACTATTAAACCATTCAGGATTCTTATGGATTACTGGTCAAAGATGGCACCTATTGTTCAACATCACCAATCATCAGAAAAATACAAATTAAAACCACTATGGGATATCACCTCACACTCATTAGGATGGCTATTATCAAAAACATAAGAGATAACCAAAATGTTGGCAAGGATGTGGAGAAAATGGAACCCTAGTACACTGCTGGTGGAAATGTAGATTGGTAACACTATTGTGGAAAACAGTATGGAAGTTCCTAAAGAAACTAAAAATAGAACTACCATATGACCCAGCAATTTGCCACAACATGGATGGACCTGGAGGACACTATGCTAAGTGAAATAAGCCAGATACAGAAAGAAAAATATTGCATGAACTAACCTACATATAGAATCTAAAAAAAAAAAAAAAAGTCAAATATACAGATACAGAGAATAAAACAGTGGTTACCAGAGGCGAGGGGCTGGTGGCAGGACAGGGGGAGAGATGTAAGTCAAAGGACACACAGTAGCAGGTATGTAGGATAAACAAACCTAGAGATTTAATGTACAACATGAGGACTACAGCTTATAAAATTGTACTGTATTAGGGATTTTTATTAAACAAGGAGATTTTAGTTGCTCTTGTCACAAAAAAAGTAGTTATGTGATATGATGGATATGTTAATTTGCTTCACTATAGTAACTATTTTTATCTATATGTATCCCACAACACTATGTTGTAAAGCTCAAATATGCACAATAAATTGTATTTTAAAAAATAAGAGAAAAAAGATGGCATCTATTAAGACAAGGGCTGACAGGCTACCAAGGGTAGATGATGATGAAATGAGTGGCAAGGCAACAATACCCTAGAAAAAGTTAGAAAAAAACAATTGGCCAGGGAAGCTCTTCTTTTCACTTTCCTGGCAACCTTCCTGTATGACAGAATATGAACTATTGTATTCTTGTTCTTAATGACCATCTACATCATATCACTTTAGTTTTGAGTAAGAGTGAAGGTGAAAGCTAATAATGCTTCAGTGGTAATGCCTACCTAGGAATATACACATTATTTGGGGAGAAGAAGAAAAGAATATATTGGGAATGTAAAATAGTACAGATGCTTTAAAAAACCATCTGTCAGTTCCTCAAATGGTGAAACACAGAGTTATCATATGATCCAGCAATTACACTCTTAAATATATAAGAAAAGTTAAACATATGTCCACACAAAAGCTTCTATATGAATGTTCACACCACTATTATTCATGGTAGCCAAAACAAAAAAAAAGGAAACAACCCAAATCGACTGATAAATGGATGAATAAAATTTTATATATCTATACAACCCAATTATTACTCAGCCATAAAAAGGAATGAAATATTGATACATGTTACAATATGAATGAACCTTTAAAACATTATGCTAAGTGAAAATCCAGTCACAAAAGGCTACATTCTGAGACTCTATTTACATGAAATGTGCAGAACTGGCAAATCTATACAGATAGAAAGTAGATTAATGGTTCTTTAGGGCTGGGATGTATGGGGGGATTAGGATATGATGCTTAAAGGGTATGGGTTTGTTTATGAGGTGGTGAAAATGTTCTAAAATTGATTGTAGTGATATTTGCACAACTCTACTCAAAAAGCCATTGAATTGTGCCTTATACATGGGTGAATAGTATAGAATTTGAATTATATCTCAATACTGCAGTTTACATAAAGAGAGAAAGAAAAAAAAAGGCATGGGTGAGCCATTGAGCCTCTCTCTTCTAGTCCTAAATCTTCTTTCCCTCTGCCTGACATCTGAAGAAGTAATCCGTTGATTTTTCTTATCTTTCTCCTCTGCACTATTTCTGAATTTCAAATACATGTAGCATACTTAACACAATGTTCTCTCCTACTAGACTGTGAAATCCTAGAAGGCCAAACATGTCGCATAAATCTTTATATCCAGAGAGCCCTGCACAGGCTGGCTCAAGTTTTCAATATTTTTATTTTGAGGTTAACAATTTTGTGCTCTACCTAGAGAATCTTTACCTAATACTAGCTATTGTGCTGGACAGGGTTTGAAGGGGAGCTGTGCCACTCCTTTTCCCTTGATCTCCTCCCCACCTCTGCTCACCAGAAAATGAATAAATGACAACTGAGCAGAATACTTCTGAATGGCTACCAATCCTTCTATTTGAACATCTTCTGGAACAGCAATAACCCTTATGAGATTTTCATATAAACAGCATCCCTTTTACATTTACGTCCATAAACCCATATACCTCTTTAAAACACCCTTTAAAGGCAGTCATAATAACAACACACAAATGATTTAAAAACAAAACTAGAGAAGATGTCACCAGGATGGCAGAACTGACTGTCCCCAGCATCACTCTCCCCCACAACTGATGTGTTTACAACTATTAAAAAGCAAAGACTGCCAACCTGGGAAGAGGAGTTCAGGGGAAGAGGAGGAGAGACTAGTCGAGTTTGTGAAGGCAGGAGAAGCCACTGTGAGAAGAAGAAACCACTCTGACCATTTCAAGCCCCAGCTGCTTCAGGGCCAGCCCTGTGAGAGGTAGGAAAAAACAGCAGCACACTAGGAGCAGGAGCCAGCAAAAGTCACAGCTGAGCCCTTTGCGCAAAGGTGCCTGGAATCTGCAGGGGAAAAGGGGGCTTTGGAGCACACCATACCAGCCCCCAGTCCAGCAAGATCACTGACAGGATTCTTGTGGACCAAACAGAAGTAAGGGGTAAAAAAAAAAAAAAAAAAGGAAACAACCCAAATCGACTGATAAATGGATGAATAAAATTTTATATATCTATACAATACAATTATCACTCAGCCATAAAAAGCCAATGAAAGAAAGGAATCATTTAAGTGCCAGTGAGTCATCATGAAGGACTAATGCATGGTCAACCCCACAGGAAGAATTTGGAGTGAGGGAGGAAGGCAGGCCCACAGGGAGAAAATTAGGGTACAGATCAGGCAGCTGGTCTGCCTTCCATCAGCTCAGGCCCATTCAGTGGAAACTGGTCAAGGTGAAAGAACTACAGGAGGTGCAATTTTCTGGAAGGAGTCCCAGGACAGAAATTCCACACAGCCCAGGTATATCCAACCTCACAAGACCCAAAAGTAATTTAAAGGCCAACAATGAAAATCCTACTGCACGAAAAGCCCTCCCCAGAGAATCAGCAGCAAAGCAGAATTTAGTGCAACCACAGAGCTCAAGTGCAGGTCCCCACAGGAAGTTCCCCCAATTTTGGAATTAACCAAAATCAAAGACCAGAGATAAAGCTCTGACATATACCAGTAAAGGCCTAAAACCACCAAAGAACACCCATAAAACCTAGAAGAGGTAGAAGTCTCCTCAAATACCGAGGTATCAACAAAAAGACACAAAGATTGAGAAAGAACAGAGAAATATGATACCAACAAAGGAAACAAACAAAACACCAGCAATGGACCCAGAAGAACAGTGGATTTGTGAAAAGTCTGACAGAAAATTCAGAATAACTTTCTTAAGATATTCAGGAGTCACTAGAAAATTAAATGATATCTGGAAAACAATCCAGGAGCAGAATGAGAAACCTGACAAGGAATAGAATCAACTGGGGGAAAAAAAAAAAAAAGAAATTCTGAGAAATAAAGAATACATTATTGAAACTGAAAAACTCACTAGAAAGCTCCAATAGCAGACTTAATCAAACAGATGAAAGAATCAGTGAGCTCCAACATAGAACATATGAAATTTTCAAATCAGAGGAGCAAAAAGAAAAAAAAGAAGAAATGAAACAGAATACCACAAATATGGGACTCCCTCAAGCAAAATAACCTCTACTTAATTAGCATACCCAAAGGAAAAAGGAAGAGATCTAGAAAGCATATTCAAAAAAATAATGGCTGAAAATTTCCCAAGTATGGAGAAAAATGACAGCATCCAGGCACAGGAAGCTCAGAGGTTGCCAGCCAAATTCAATCCAGGGAGGAACGCACATCATAATCAAATTATCAAAAACCAAAAACAAAGCCAAAAACAAAGAAAGAAGCAAAAAAAACACTGAAAGAAGCAAAAGAAAAGTCACACATAACATTCAATGGAGCCCCAAAACACCTCTCAACAAATTTCCCAATAGAAACCCTACAGGTCAGAATAGAATGGGATGATATATTCAGGATGCTGAAAGAAAAAGACTGTCAGCCAAGAACTCTGTATCCAGCAAAACTAACCTTCAAATATGAAGGAGAAATAAAGTCTTTTCCAGACAAACAAAAGCTAAGGGACTTCATCAACACTAGAACTGCATTACAAGAAATGCTAAAGGAAGCTCTTCAATCTGCAAGATGACACTAAGGAGCAGTAAGAAAACATTTGAAGGTACACAATTCATTTATAAAGAAAGCTCACCGACAACCTCAGAATACTCTAGTGTCATAGGGGTGGTGAAAAAAACTGCCTACATCCTTAGTATGAAGACTAAAGAAAAAACTAAGACACTAACATATACAACAACCATGTAAGAGATAGGCCATATTAAAAGATGTAACTTGAAAAAACAAATTGTCACAAAGTGGAAGGGAATGGTGCCTAAGTGTAGAGTTGGCTTTGTTATTTTCTTATTTCTTAGATGTTAAAGTTATTAGTCTAAAATAATTTGTTATAATGATAACATGTTTTTTTGTAAGCCTCATGGTAACTATAACACAAAAACTTATAGAAATAAATAGCAAGAAATCAAAATTCACTGCTAGAGAAAACTACTAAGTCATAAGGGAAGACAGTAAGATAGGAAAAAAGAATCAACACAATAACCAAGGAAAAAAGAGAACAAAATGGCAGTAACAAGTCTCTATACGTCAATAATAACTCTAAATGTAAACAGATTACCCAATTAAAAGATGCAGAATGGTTCAATGGATTATAAAACAAGACCCACAATATGCTGCTTATAAGAAACTTACTTCATATATTAGGACACATACTGACTGAAAATGAAGGGATGGAAAAAGATAATTCATGCAAATGGAAACCAAAAAAGATTAGGTGTAGCTATACTTATATCTGATAAAATACACTTCAAGCCAAGGAAAGTAAAAAAAGATAAGGAAGGTCATTAAATAATGATAAAGGGATCAATTCAACAAGAGGATACAATAATTCTAAATGCATATGCACCCAAATCTGAAGCACCCAGTTATATAAAGCAATTACTATTAGACCTAACAGGAAAAATAAACTCCAACACAATAATAGCTGGGGACTTTAACATCCCACTTTCAGCAAAGGACAGATCATCCAGACCAAAAGTTAACCAGGAAACATCAGAATTAATCTCTACTCTAGGTCAATTGGACCTAATGGACATATACAGAACATTTCATCCAACAGCTTCAGAATACACATTCTTCTCAGAAGCACATGGAACACTCTCTAGAATAGGCCATATGTTAGATCACAAAACAAGTCTCAACAAATTTTTAAAAATTGAAATCATATCAACTACTTTGTCCAACCACAATGGAATAAAACCAGAAATCAACAACTGAAGGGACACTAGAAATCATACAAATACATGGAAATTAAACAACATGCTCCTAAACAACAAATGGGTCAAATAAGAAATCAAAAAGGAAATTTAAGAATTCCTAGAAACAAATGAAAATGAAAACACAACATATCAGAATCTATGGGATATAGTGAAAGCAGTTTATAAGAGGCAAGTTTATAGCAATAAATGCCTACATCAAAAAAAGACAGACTTCAAATAAATATTTAATATTACACCTCAAGGAGCTGGAAAAATAAGAACAAACCAAACCCAAAATCAGTAAAAGAAGAGAAATAATAAAGAGCAGAGCAGAAATAAATGAATTAGAGATTTTAAAAAATTACAAGAGTTTCCAGATAGCTGAACATGTAGAGGTTCCTCAAGGGTTGTACACACAGGGAGGGCATGGAAGCTTTGAGCCCCTTCCCCCATACCTCACCCCATACATCTCTTCATTTGTATCCTTTGTAATGTCCTTTATAATAAACCAGTAAATGTAAGTATATATTTCCTTGAGTTCTTTGAGCTGCTCAAGCAAATTAATTGAACCCAAGGAAGGGGTTGTTGGGATTTATAGCCAGTCGGTCAGAAGTTCCAGACGCCTAGACTTGCACCTGGCATCTGAAGTCTAGGATAACCTTGGAGACTGAGTCCTCAACCTGTGGGATCTTATGCTTTCTCCAGGTAGATAGTTTTGGAATTGAATAAGAGGACACCCAATTGGTGCCCACTGCAGAACTGGTTGTTTGCTTGCCAGTGGGGAGAAATCCCCACATAGAAGTCTGTCTTGTGTGTGTTGATGATTGTGCTTCTTGTTGCCGAGTGACAGCAGAGGAAAGACAGTGTATTTTTTACAACTCTGTTTTGTTTTTCCCAAAACACCAATACAGTTTGATGTCAGAAAAGTATGGTTTGCTAGTATGGCCCTGGCTCACGGAAACATGCCATTTGGGAAGAAAAAAGACAAACGGGTGGGAGGTGAGGAACTTTTGATTTTTAGGTGGTCATGTGGTCACCCATGGTATGAAGCAGCAGTTGTGTTACACTCAGTTACTAAAGGTAAAAGTTACCAATGAAATTTAGAGATGTATCCAACTCCCACAGGAAGTTGCTTCACTGGATGCATAAGGAAATTGAAATAAGAAAAACCAAAATATTCAATCCTTTGGTTATTGTTATCTATAATAGCTAAAATGAAAGGAAAAGAGAATACTAGGGCAGACCTTGATGTTAGACCAAACTAGATTTCAGTAGGTCTGAGCTTAGATGACTAGTCACCCAGGGAAAAATTATGCAGGGACACCAGAAAGTACCTCTAAGACCTGTGGTTATGAAGAAGGTAGTGAACGTTGGGAAAGGCAAAACCAAGTAGCCACTGAAAGCAGAGGGTATGGTGTGAAGTAATTGTTTCATTTTGTAGATCAGTATCACCAGCTCCCTGAGGAATCTTTACTAAAATAGATTCTTAAGAGTAACTAATTTGGGCACAATATCTTTGATTTTAAATGCTGCAGAGTAGAGAATTATGTTTGGGTTGATGAAAGACCCAAAACTTGCTTTGGAATAATCACAGATGGCTGTATATGATGCAGACACACAGGAGGTTATTCCTGTGGAAACAGCCAGCCTGGTGAACTGGATAAAAGCCACTGTAAGGTCTGCTTACCCAACTCTCCCTATAAATGCTAAATGGAACACTCCAGAATACGTTTCATAAGTAAGCCATGTGGGACTGGCTTTATGATGACCAACATATTCACCCACTGAATATGCCCATTACCCAGGTCATGGTAAATGCTGTGGTTGAGGGGGACACTTTTGCATGGGCACCTCATGTAATTCTACTGCTGCAAAATAGAGCTAAAATCAGGGAAAGCATTATCAAGTTGGCTGTTTCAGCTTCCCCTTATGGGTCTTACAGATGCTAATAAAAACATGAGGGTAATAAACAAGAGAATGAGGAAATACAGAAGGGAGAGTCAAAGGCTTCATCCCAAGAAGGTGGAAATTTTTAAATGGTTATTAAGAAATAAGGTAAATAAAGAAAACACTGATGGGGTGAAACTAAGGAAAGGAAAGAATCACGGTACTCATCCCAGCATGGTGGAAATCTTCAGATGGTTATTAAGAAAGTGGGATGAATAAAATGGAAATTGATGGGGTTAAAACAAAGGTCTTAATACAACATTATCAAAGATTGGGTGGACCAAAGGGAGGTCCAACAAAGGGATCCTGCAGGTCCCCCAACATTAAAGGGCTCAAAATAAGTTTGTTGTATTTCCACTAGTTTGGAGAAGGCAAAGATTGCAATGAGAAATCTGACTTAAAATGCCTGGGGCAGTAGTCAGGCAGGTTAATCAAGATAAAGACTGACAAAAAGTCAGAGGTCCCTTGGCTCAATCCCCCTGCTGCAGACCTTTTGCGCTAGAAAAGGTAAAATGGTCAGGAAGAGAATAAACTTTTCTGCAGCTCCTTGATACAGAAGCCCATTGCACTGTGATTTCAAAACTTCTTGGTAAATCCTAATGAAAGCTACAATTAGGAAAGTAAGGGATGACAGAATGAAGGAAAAAGTTCACAGGAGACCTAGTATATCCGGACAGGCTTCATGTGAAGTGGTTGCATCTCTTTTGCCTGACTGTATTATAACAATGGACATTGCATCTGACTAGCAGATGTTTCCCCTATCTAGTACTGTAAAACAGAAGGCATGTAAATCGCCCTTCTAACTGGACTTGCTAAATGGGAATCATAAGATGGCTTGAGCCCAAAGTGTAGAATAGATGCTGGAGTGCTGGTCTGGACAAATTCTCTGTGCAATAGCTCTTTGTGGAGCCTAGAGTGGGACTTGTGGCAAAAGCCTGGAAGCACCTCCCAGTGACCACTACTGTGATTTTGGACTAGAGAACTGAAATGATTTATACAAGATCACTCTACCTGAGAAATTCAAGAAAGAGATACTCACAAGCAGGAAGCCTCTTTTTACCTAGGACTGACTCTGGAACTAAAAGAGGAGCTGCTGGATTCTATCATCACTTGAACAGTGCCCTATAAATAACTTTCAACTGACCAACCATGAGCTGCTGGATTTGCAGATAGCAGTTCCAAGATGAACAGACCACATCCTGTTTGGAAGGATGCCACTCTAATCAAAGAAAGTAAAGCTCAGTGGGTTTAATTGTATGCTGTTTTCCTAACAGTGACAGAAAAACTGATCAACGGTAAAAGCCCTTGTGTTTGGGTTTTTACTGACTTGTGGGCAGGAGCCAACGGCCTGGCCACATGGTCAGGCAAAAGGGCAATGGAATCCTGGCCTATTAAAGGGATACCCATGTGGGGCACAACCCTATGGAAGTTTGAGAGTAGCATTAAAAGAGAACATGTCAATGCCAATCAGAAGAGCCCACTTCCAGGTTTGAAAGGTGATTGGAACCACCAAGTAGACATTTTGGTGTGCTCCCTTGAGGTGGGCACTTGGGCCCATGAAATGAGTGGACATGGGGGTACTGCAGCAGTGCAAAGATGGGCTGAATCTAGACATGTTTCTTTTGTACCCTCTCACACACTATGTAGTAGCAATAAGAACTGTTCTGTTTGTCAGCAAGAGAGACAGAAACTGCCGGAGGATATGGGCAGATTCCCTGGTGGGAAGGCCCTGAACCTAGCCCTGAACCAAGTAAGACTGATGCCTGGTAGTGTGACCTAGGGTCCAGGGTCTCCTGGATGCCCAGGTGCTCGCCGCCGCTAAAAGGTCCAAAACAGGAAGTGAACTGGTCATAACCATTTATTCTGAGTTTCTGTTCTTGCAGGACACAGCAGGAAGTCACGAACCATGAAACACTAGATTGTCCTCAAAATATATCAGCTGAAACTGAGATATTAGTCCCAGAGATGAACTATTGTGACTCTACGCCCAAGGAGGCACCAGGATCTCCACACTTAACTGCTCTTGTTTTATGTCATGGGTCAGCCACAACAGAAAGTCTCCATTTGCCATCTATGGACTGTAACCTGTACTAGCCAAGAACTCAAGGTTTAGCCTGTGCAACAACTTCCTGAGGTCTCACTGTTGCCCAAAGGCCACATTCCTTCCCAGGTCCAAATGCAACTTTGGATTCAGAACTGAGCAGTGAACTATGCCCCATAGTTAACTAATCCAAGTAGAACAAGCTTGTATCCTTCATGTACATGAGAGGACGTACATAAATGAGAACTTGGGCAGGAAGTTAGGAGAGAACTTTGGCTATATAAGACAACTCCTTTACTTTGCTCAGGGAGACACTGCTTTGGGAGCTATCCCCAGTGTTATCCTTACTTGTAAGTAATAAAGCCTTTTCCTCCTATCCTGGTCTTTGTTGAGCTCTCCAAAGGACAGACCCCTGCAGTCCAGTAGCAATAGCCCTAGGGGCTACAAATGAGTACTGACAGGAACAGACTCTGATTCTGGATTGAGCTTTGCTTACCCAGTGGAAGATGCAAACACTCAGAGTGCTACACAAAAACCAGAACAGGAGATATTGCACAGATTTGGACAGCCAATCACAGTTTCTTCAGACCAAGGAATGCACCATACAATGGGCAGAGAGATATCTACCTCAGCATAACAGTTTGATAGAGAAGTAGAACAGGCAATTAAAATATTGGTTGTCAAAATGAGGGGAGATTTAGGCGTGAAGGGCTGGCTTATGCACCTTCACAAGTTGTGCTCACACTCAACATTAGGGGCACTGAAGCAGTGTCCCCACTAGATATTCCTCTGTTTTCCTGGTGGATCTGGGGAAGAAGTGTAGGGGAGGATGCTGGTATAACTGCAATTCTTGCCAAGGGAGAAGTACACTGGTATAACTACTATAATTTTTTTCTTTCTTACCCATATAACCTCAATTTTTTTTTCCTTTCCTACCTGAGGCAGTGGTCCTTGGACCTGGTCTTACAACTATGAGTGCTAGAAGCAGAAATGATTTCTAAGCAAAACACTGTAACTATGTTTTCAAACCTATGTCAGAATTCCTAAGAGCCTCATGCAGGTGGGTTGTGCCTTCACCCCATCTGACAAAACTGGGTAAATGCAGCTACATTGACTGGTGGTAAATATAGCCTACTAGATCTACACCTATGTAACCTTACCCTATCTGAAGTGAACTGAGGGTGAGGCACTTGCTAGACTAGTATTGCTTCCTGCATTCTAGGTAAGCAGCACAGTGGCTGAACCTAATGTCCCTTCCAAAGGTAGAAAACTTTGTATATTAATGGAGAAAAGGCAGAATAGTAGCTGAGAGTAAGGAAAGAAATAAATTGGTTATAAAAGCAGGAACCTGAAAAGATCAAATGGAAACCTGCACACCTGAGTAGCCTCACCCTACGAGAAATATCCATAGGATATCATTATGCACTGTACTAATTATTAATGACTGAATAGAAGTCTAGTAATGTGCTAGTGTCTTTTGGGTTGTATATCCTTTTGACGTAAGGGATCTGTTTTTAATGACCAGAGGGTGGACTGTGATATTGCAAAACTATATATCTGGTTTTTATCCCCATCTCCTGACATAGAACTTCTAAAATCCTTAGAATCTCAAAAAGGATAAGAGTCTTTTTGTATGCTAATGATGGCTGGCAGCCCCTAGGTAGCTCCAGGATGGGGGCTGGTCACAGGAAAGACTAAGGTGGGACTAAAAGTTACCTCCACAACCTCCTGAGAAGGAAGATGAAGGTTAAATTGACCACTAGTGGCCAATGATTTAATCAATCATGCCTATGTAATGAGGACTCCATAAAAGCCCAAGAGGCCTGGTTTCAGACAGCTTCCAAACAGCTGAACATGTGGAGTTTCCTCGAGGGTGGCATATCCACAGAGGTCACAGAAGCTCTGCACCCCTTCCCCCATAACTCACCTAAGCATGTCTTCATCTGTATCCTTTGTAATATCCTTTACAATAAACCAGTAGATGTAAAAAAAATAAAAATACAAAAATACAAAAAAAGCAATGAAACAAAAAGTTGGTTTTTTGAAAAGATAAGCAAAATCAATAAACCTTTAGCAGAGAGAAGACCCAAATAAAATGAGAAATGAAAAAGGAGACATTACAACTGATACCACAGAAATACAAAAGATCATAAGAAATTACTATGAACAAGTATATGCAAACTGGAAAATGTGGAAGAAGTGGATAAGTTCCCAGATGCATACAACTTATCAAGGTTGAATCATGAAGAACTAGAAAACCTAAACAGACTAGTAACAAATAATGAGATTGAAGCAGTAATAAAAAGTCTCCCAACAAAGAAAACCCTGAGACTCGATGGCTTCACTGCCGAATTCTAAGAAACATTTACAGAAGAACTAATACCAATTCTTGTCAAACTCTTCCAAAAAATTGAAGATAAGGGAATTCTTCCAATATCATTCTATGAGGCCAACATAAACCTCATACCAAAACCAAAAAGAGACACAACAAAAAAAGTACAGACCAATTTCCCTACTGAACACACAGATGCAAAGATCCTCAATAAAATACTAGCAAACAAAACCCAACAACACATTAAAATGATCATTCATCTTGATCAAGTGGGATTCATCCCCAGGATGCAAGGATGGCTCAAATACACAAATCAATAAACATGATACATCACATCAACAGAATGAAGGGGAAAAAAAAAAACATGATTTCAATAGATGCAGAAAAAGCATTTGATAAAAATCCAACACCCCTTCATGATAAAAACACTCAGAAAATTAGGTGTCACAGGAATGGACCTCAACACAGTAAAGTCTATATACAACAAACCCACAGCTAATATCATACGGAATAGACAAAAATTGGGACTTTTCCTCTAAGATCTGGAACAAGACAAGGATGCCTACTTTCCCCACTCTTATTCAACATAGTACTGGAAGTTCGGGCCAGTGCAATAAGGCAAGAGAAAGCAATAAAGGGCATCAAAATTGGAAAGGAAAAAGTCAAACTATCCCTACTGGCAGATGTCATGATCCTATATATAAAAAATCCTAAAGACTCCACCAAAAAATTACTAGAACGAATAAATGAATTCAGTATAGTGGCATGCTACAAAATCAACACACAAAAATCCATAGCCTTCCAATACATCAATAATGATATAGCTGAAGAAGAAATAAAGAAAATAATCCCATTCACAATAGCTACCAAAAAACCAAATACCTAGGAGTAAATTTAACCAAGGAGGGAAAGACCTCTGCAATGAAAACTGTAAAACACAGGTGATAAAAATTGAGGAGGACACAAATAAATGGAAAGATATCCCAAGTTCTTGGGTGGAAAGAATTAACATCATCAAAATGTTCATATTACCCAAAGCAGTCTATGCATTCAATGCAATCCCTATCAAAATGGCAATGACATTCTTTACATAAATAGAAAAATGACTGTAAAATTTGTATAGAACCACAAAAGACCCCATATAGTCTTTTGTATGCAATATTGAACAAAGTTGGAGGCACCACACTTCCTGACTTCAAAATATAATATAAAGCTATAGTAAGCAAAACAGCATGGTACTGGCATAAAAATAGACAAATAGATCAATGGAACAGAACACAGAGCCCAGAAATAAGCCCACGCACTTACAGTCAACTACTTTTCAACAAAGGTGCCAAGGATATACACGGGGGGAAAGGACAGCCTCTTCAATGAATGGTGCTGGGAAAACTGTATATCCACATTCAGAAGACTAAAACTAGACCCCTATCTTTCACCATACACAAAAATCAACTAAAAATGGATCACAGACCTAAATTTAAGACCCAAAACTATGAAACTACTAGAAGAAAACACGAAGGAAACACTACTCAAAACGGGAGTGGGCAGAGCTTTGGCACAGCAAGGGACTATCAACAAAGTGAAGAAACAACCTACAGAATGAGAGAAGATGTTTACAAACTACACATCAGACAAGGGAATAATATCTATAGTACATAAGGAACTCAAACAACTCCACAGCAAAAAGAACAACCCAATTTAAAAATGGGCAAAGGACCTGAACAGACATTTCTCAAAGGAAGACATACAAATAGCCAACAGGAACATACAAAATGGTCAAAATCACGAATCATCAGGGAAATGCCAATTGAAACCACAATGAGATATCATCTCACCCCAGTTAGCATGACTATTATCAAAAAAACAGAAAATAACAAATACTGGCAAGGATGTGGAGAAAAGGAAACCCTTCTACATTGTTGGTGGGAACGTAAACTGGTACAGCCTTTCTAAAAAACAGTATGGAGGTTCCTCAAAGAACTAAAAATAGATTACCTTACAACCCAGCTATTTTGGGTATACACCCAAAAGAAATTATATCAACATATAAAAAAGATACCTGCACTCCCATGTTCACTGCAACCCTATTCAGAATAACCAAGAGATGTGATCAACCTAAATGTCCATCAATGGATGAATGAATAAAAAACTGTGGTATATATACACAATTGAATACTATTCAGCTATAAAAAGAAATGATATCCTATCATTTGCAGCAACGTGTATGGAACTAGAAACCATCACAAGTGACGTAAGTCAGGCACAGAAAGAAAAATATTACACGATCTCACTCATATGTGGAATCTTTAAAAAAAGGTGGTTCTCATAGAAGTAGAGTACAATAATGGTTACCAAAGTCTGGCAGGGGGGGGAAACGAGGGGAAGAGAAGGGGTGAACTAATGGGTACAAAACTATGCTATCTAACCTAAGTAAATCATTGTGCAGTATACGCTTGTATTGAAACAACACACTGTACCACACAAATATGCGCAAGTAAATGTTAAAATAAAAAAATAAAACCTAATCAAAAACACATTTAACTTTTTACAAACTTTTACTTAAAAGTCTATAATGAGTTAATTCATACACACACCACTTCTTATATTCATCATTCTTCAAGCCAAAAAGTTAAACTGATATGAAGCAAATTCACTAAGAGGAAAAAACATTCAATTAGGCCTTCCCTTTCCTTAATGACAGTTTGTAATGTTTGGACATAAGGGATTCTGGATTCCTAGTAACAAGCAGAATGGTCATTACAAAAAAAAAATGATGCACTGGACTAAACAATTGAACTGTTCTCACTAGTAACAAAAAATATTGCCAGAAACTTGGATACAAATGGCTACATTTCATCTCTCGTGCTCATATAAATATGGAAAGTTAGTAATAAATAAGCTAAGTATTTAACACGATTACAATAATATCTTCAAAATTCCAAAATATTTAGTCTAAGAAAATAAAGAAAATAATACAAAAGAAGAGAAAAAACTTTACATGTGTAATTATTTGTTAGACTATTAGTTATAAACAGAAAAATGGAAAGTAACTTAAAAATTTAATCATAAATGAATTACTTGATTACTTATGATATTCTCATTTATTGAAAAGTAATTTAGCCATTAAAATATGTAGCAACATCAAAGATATTTCTAGCAAAATGTAAAGTAAAAAGAGAAAATGGAAATTTTGTAAAATATGTAGTGTAAAGGAAATACAATGAAAAGATATATGGAAAAATGAAAACAGTTCTGTGAGAGGTTAATAAGGGATACTACTTTTTTTTTCATTATTCATAGTAAATGTGATGCTATAAAAACCTAATATCAAAAGTGGGATAAACACACTTCAACACATCTTTAAAACATAAAATGTAATATATAATTAGTAAAAACACTAAAAATTAATATATTTTAACTCAATACATCTTTTTCATTTAGGATCTTTAGGCAGAGCCTAAAAAATGGAAAATCTTATGTAGTAATCAATCACAAAGGAAATGGAGAAGGCTGGGAAAAGAGTCCAAATAGCATGCTCACTAAAAGATTTCCCCAGTAATACCACAACATGACAAGGTAAACTGAACACAAACATGACCAGCAAAAACACATAATGATAGTATGTGAGTTATAACTCAATAAAGGTGTGTTTTAAGAAAACAAAACAAAACAAACAAACAAACAAAAAACAGTGGTTAAGACACAGGCTTTGAATTCACAGACCTGGATTTGAGTCCTGGCTCTACTATATTTTAGCTATACACCTTGAATATGATTATTCAACCTTTGTTAACCTCTCAGAAGAAAATAGTACCTATCCCATATACAGTATTTTTGGTAAGAATTAAATGAGATAATAAATACAATGATGGCAGTATATAGTGCTTACTACATAGAAAGCATTCAATAAATCAATAGGCGCTTACCACTAATACTAGAAATATTACTAGAACATTTCTAATAGTTTCCCAGCTGAAAGCATTCTGCTAATTTCATATAAAAACAAAAAAAATGTCATATATGAACTAAGTAGCAAAGAACATAATATGTGTGTTCATCTCATCTTTCCTATGATTTGATAAACTCTCTTTTCAGTAAAAGGCCCATAAATCAAGCTCATGGCTTCCAAGTATTCCAAGACACATCAGGACAGAATTGTTTTACTCATCATTCCTACAGGAATGAAATGTAACTTGACTAATGAGGGAAGTTAAAAGCAATGAAAAGGAGAATATTCAAAGGATCTGAATAGATATTTTTCCCACAAGGTAAAACAAGTGGCCAACAAAAACAGGAAAAGATGTTCAATATCATTAGTCATCGGAGAAATGCAAATAAAAACCACATCAGATATCATTTCACATTCACTAGGGTGGGTAAAGTTATAAAATAAAATAACAGGTGTTGGTGAAGATGTGGAAAAATTAGAACCTTCATACACTGCTCCTGGAGCAAATATAAAATGGCCCAGCCACTTTGGAAAAACATCTGGCAGTTCCTCAAATGGTTAAATACAGAGTTACCATATAATCCAGCAATTCCACTCCTAGGGATATACCTCCAAAAATGAAAACATATGTCCACAAAAAAGTATGGATACTAACATTCAGAGCAGCATTATTCATAATAGCCAGAAAACAGAAACAATCCACTGTCCATCGATGTTTTTAAAATATGTTTTATTGTGCATATCTGAGGTTTACTACATGATGTTATGGGATACATATAAATAGCAAAATGGTTAATACAGTGAAGTAAATTAACATATCTACTATCTCACATAAATACTTTTGTGTGACACAGGCAGCTAAAATGTACTTATTTAATGAAAATCCCTAATACTATACACTATTATTAACTTTAGCCCTCATTTTGTCCATTAGATCTCTAAATTTATTCATCCTACTGCTATTTTTCATCCTATTTATTCATCCTACCTGCTATTTTGTATCCTTTGACCTATGTCTCCCCACTTTCCTTACCCTCCCCCTGCCATGGTAACCACTATTTTATCCTCTATTTGTCTGTCTGAGCTATTTATATATATATTCCACATAAAAGTGAGATTATGCAATATTTTTCTTTCTGGGTCTCGTTTATTTCCTTAACATTATGTCCATGAGGTCTATCCATGTTGGGGTAAATGGCAAGGTCTCCTTTTTTAAGGCTGAATAATATTCTATTGTATATATACACCACATTTTCTTTATCCATTCATCAGTCAATAGCAAGTGTCCATCAAATGATAAGTGGATACATAAAATGTGGTAAAGCCATACAGGATATTATTAAACCATGAAAAGACATGAAGTACTGACACATGCTATAACACGGATGAACCCTGAAAACAGCCAGTCACAAAAGACATCTATCATACTCTGGTTTCCCTTCAGATCGCATAAATCTTTCGCCTTTTACAAAAGACATCTATCATATGATTCTGTTTATATGAAATGTTCAGAAAAAGCAGATCCATAGCAACAGAAAGTACATTAGTGGTTACCTAAGGCTAGGGGAATTGTGGAATAAAGGGATTTGGGGGTTGAGAAGTTTTTGAGCAAGGTGAAGAAAATGATCTAAAATTGATTGTGGTGATGGCAGCATAACATTGTGAATATACATAAAAACACTGAATTACACACATTAAATGGAGAAATTATATGGTATGTCAATTATATCTCAATAAAACTGCTTTATAAAAAAGAGAGAATATTGCTTCTTGGAGCCATTACTCTGCATTAACTCAGAAACAAGTAAGAAAATTAGAGTAAATAGGGGTGAGGTAGGGCAAAAAGTGATGAGATGAGAATGTTTGATGGAAAAGGAAACGATAATGCAGAAATATTATTTTCCTTTGAAAATGGCAAAGCTTTGGCTTGAAGATAAATTATTTTCCTTTGAAAATGAAAAACCTTTGGCTTGAAGATAAATAAAACTACTTTCAATGCCTACACTTTCCAAAAGAAGGAAGCAAAAGAGCATTAGACTCAGAGAGAGTCTTGGATTTACTTTTGTGAGCCCTGTGACCTTGGGGAAGTTATTTAAATTGCCAAAGCCTCTATTTCTTCACTATAAAATAAGTCTTATAATCCCTATATCACAAGATATCCAAATTCGCACTAGGTCCCCAAGAAATATTAGCTGTCATTTTTTAAAAGTTATTCAGCCCTACAAAGAAACCTGTTAAGTCCCAATCAATATATCAATAGTGTCAAGAAAAGAGAGTTTGGAATTGGAAAAGAGAAGTTTATACTCATCTTTATGGTCAGCCAAGATTCCTAGAACCTTCTCTCTTTGTGTTTTGTTTAGCAAAGGAGCATCAAAGAAACCCATACTGGAAACACAATCTTTACCTTGACAGAGTTGGCAGTTAGACAGAATCCATTCTTTCAGTCTCTCATTAGTGGCCAGAATAAATGATTAAGCAATAATAATTATAATCTGACCCAAGCAAAAACAAATGAATTTCATGATTATGACTTTCAAAACTGAAGAACTGTCAACCTTAAAGGAAAAAAACACTACTTATCATACAAAGGCAAAGGAAAGACCTGCAAAATCCAATTCTGAATGGTCTTCCAACTGAAATATATTCTTAAAGAGAGGATTTTCAATTTTTTCTCTTATCCTCATTAATTTGTTTTATTTCATTTGTTTGGGCTGTTTTTCTGTACCCCTAATTACATTTAATAGTCAAGAATCTAAAGAGTAATGGATAGACAAATCACTACCAAATGCCACTGGTAAATACGTTTATGACTATGCTGAATATTGGCATTCTTGACACTCTTTGCTGCATTAATGCTTCACACATGATATAAATTAAAAGACAAAAGAAATTGCCTCATAGAATGCCTACTGACTTATGGAGATAGCATGTTGTCAATTAAAAAAATTAAAAAATTAGCCCAAAATTAGTAAATGTGGCCTGGCAAGAGCCACTGAATTGAATATATTTTACAACTTTAACACACATTACAGGATATAGCAGAAGCAGCTTCACAAATAATGAACACAAACACACACACACACACACACACACACACACACACACACAGAGCTTGGAAAGCCTTACACTAAATAGAAAGATGTACTACTACCATCAAGGCTCATCAAATGGAAATAGATTATTTTTACTTAGATGAACCTAAAGCCATTCATTACCAAACATAAAAAAAAACATCAGTTGATGCTTCTGAAGAGTGAGTTTGGATAAAAAATATTACATTGAGGGGCCGAGCCCGTGGCGCACTTGGTAGAGTGCTGCGCTGGCAGCGCGGCGACGCTCCCGCCGCGGGTTCGGATCCTATATAGGACTGACCAGTGCACTCACTGGCTGAGTGCCGGTCACAAAAAAAAAAAAAAAAAAAAAAAATATTATATTGAACTTGGATTTCATAACGTTAAAAGAGAACAAGTGGGTGGGAGGAACACAATAGGAAAGAGAAATGCCTTTACCCAAGCAAAGGAAGGAGTATTGAGGTATCAAACTAAGACATAGGTTTAAATAAAATGCTTACACATGATGCCTCAACTATTCAAGAGGACAAAGGAATGTGAGAAACAAGTTAGTACAATGTAATAGTGGGCTCAAAATTATCTTTCTAGGTAGTGGTTTGGATTGGGGGAGTGGATTTTGGGCTAAGTATTCAACAATCCCAAATGTTCTCCTTCAGGTATACAAAGAAGTAGCAATAGCTTCAGTAGTGAGGGGATAGATACCACATGAAAGAAGAAATTAAGTCACTAGCATAAATTAGGTGAGTTTCAGGGGAAAGATAAAAGAATTATTTAGAGCCCCCATAATGGAAGTGATCGTATCCAACTGGAGAAAGTATAACATTTAGGGAGCACCTATGTGGGCAGACATTATGATAGGTGTTTTTTTGTGTGTAATCTCATTTTATACTCATTTGAAGAAACAGAGGCTCAGAGAGGTCAAGTAAATCAGTCAAAGGACACACAAAGCTATCAACTACATAGGTACAGTCAGTCATCAGGTACAGTCCCAAGACTGCCTAATACCAAAAATGCTTTCTACCACATCAGGCAACATTTTTATATCTCCAGTACTAACTACAGTTAATGATGATGACTTAGAGAAATGAAATGAGAAAAGCCAGTGCCATACTCAGGGCATTTTTTATGAGTTAAGAAGCACTGATAGATATAGAGCTTTATAGTAATAGCAGAGGATGCATGGAGAAAACTACAGAAAAAAGGTAATTTCAGAAATGACTTGATGCCTGTTTAAAAAAAACAAAAGAGAAGGAAACACTGCAAAATGGTAATGATGGTCACCTTTTAGAGGCAGAAGTGTATAGAATTTTTTCTCTTCAAAGTATCTGTTAAAAACTGGTTTAAAAATAAGGTTTAGAACTGTTTACTATAAA
Source organism: Cynocephalus volans (assembly GCF_027409185.1). Taxonomy (NCBI): domain Eukaryota; kingdom Metazoa; phylum Chordata; class Mammalia; order Dermoptera; family Cynocephalidae; genus Cynocephalus; species Cynocephalus volans. The sequence continues at coordinate 62,107,354 of NC_084475.1, read as the reverse complement.
AGTAATATAATTATTAAAGTGACACTTCCCAATCCCAGGTGATTGATAGAAGCAATAAAAAACAAAAGTCCTTAGTTGTAGGACATGTAGTATTCCCCTGCTGTAATAGTCCTCTGCCATGAAGTTCTAACAATTTTTCCTACTACCTTGCACATGATTTGAAAGCACTATCCTTAGCACGCATCAGTTTCTGAGCAGCAATGGGTTCACTGCTTGCTGAAATAAGTGATCACCCAAAAGAAATAAGTTTATTCTCATATCAAGGTCTTGAGTAAATACCTAACCTCTCTCTGAGGTCTATTTTCCTCATCTGTAAAATGGTGTTAATCCCTATATTGTAGGGCTGTTGAGAAACATACATATAAAGTGCTTTAGCACAGGGACATGAACATACAGACACCCAATATGTTTGTTACTAGTATTATTATATCATTATATTCATTATCATCTTCAACCACAATTGGACATAATCTTAAGAGATTCTACTTAGTCTCATTCACTAAAAAATAACCATTATTTATGTACGTTCACTGTGTCAAAAATTTTGGTTAGGTCAGTGAATGATCTTTGATGTAATTATCACATTTCTTCAAAACAATAAAGATTCTCTCTGCTGTCTTGTAATTTGGGGGGCATTCTAAAGTTCAGAAAGTGATTTACAAATTTAGTCCTAACATTGATCCATCCTACCCAATCTAATCACTAGGACAGAGAAGATCCTTTCCCAGTCTTCAAGCCAATAATAATTTTTGTTAGCTATGCAAGTGTCACTGACCCATGTAAATTTATTCACCTCACCTGATTCTAAGGCTTTCTAATCACAAAACTAAGAAGCAAATAAATTCACAAGTTCGCCTATAAGAATAACTTTCCCTTTTATCTTAACAAAAATAAAGAACAAGGAAAAACATAAAGTCTGGATTTCTTTAACCTCTAGAGAATGTCTACATGATAAGATGGTTCAAGATTCTCTTCTAGAAAGAATTGTAAAACAGGTCTTGCTTCACTCTTCTAAGCAAATTCTCTGGGACTGAATATTCAACTTTCAGTTACTTGAATCCAATCTTAGATCCTTTTAGCCACACTGCCTTGTAAAATATTTTCTTCAAAATTATTCAAAACAATTCAAAAATGCCTACCTCAGCTTGGCAGAGTGCATGAAGACCTTGTAACACCAAGGCTGCTGGAGTAGCTTGATCAGGCTTGGTGCATTCATTCAACACCTGAGAAATAGCTGCCAACATATCAGCACCATGCTGATATGGCCTACAAGAAATGACAGTTTTAAAACAAAATTAAAGCCAAGGAGCTAATACCACTTCTAGGTCTTTGGCCTGAAAAAAAGCATTAATGCTTTTCTTTATCCCTGTGCCCACTAAATGCTGACCCTCAAATACTAACATGATATGTTTTTCTTCAACAATTTGCATCATGATCATTTCTGCTAATACTTTAGGCTCATTTTTTACATAGAAATATTATCTTAAAAAGAAGACACTTATTAACAAATTTCATTTATCTGAATTGAGAAAAATTCACGTCGATAATAATGGTGAAAGGAACTGATTTATTTTGATAATCAGTAAAGATAGAGCTATGTTCATGACTGACGGGTGCTTGCTCTGGTAACAGATACTGACTATGAAAGCAGAGATTTGATATCAGAAGATGACTTAGAGTAGTTGCAATAATAAGGTGGTTAAACCTCTCACAATAGTGATGATGACGATGATTATGATAAAAATAATAACAACACAAATTATAACTACTACCTCATGCCAGGCACTTTGTTAGATTCACTCACTCATCCTTCTCTCCTTCCTTTCCTCTCTAATCCACATATATTGTGTTATCCCCAGAATATCTTCAACTGCATAGTTATGCAGGCCCATTCCCTGAATTCCTTCCTACCCCTCAATGATATAATCCTTTTCTCTAATTAACAAAATATAAATTGATAAAACTGTCTAACAGGATTCTATTCTTTCACTGTCCCACGAATAAAAATAACTTTCTAAAACTGGAAAAATTTGAAAGATCCTGAGGTATTAACCAAAAGGAGTACTGAATGAGTTTTCAATAGACTCTGATCTTGTCTGATATTCAACCTCTCCTGAGCCTCAGCTTGAAGTTTATAAAATGTCAGCTAATAAGAGTTCATCTCTTAAATCTTTTTCCATGCCAATACCTCAATAAAAACCAGCTCCCAGGTTATACATGTGTAAAAACAAATTTTTTTTTTGGTAACTTTTAGAGTGAGGTCATTTTTGTGTTGCTGAAACATGGAAGCTTAGAAAAGAGGCAGAACTGCTGAGGCTTAGATTCTTATACACTCTGAACCAAGATTTTACTTGAAACAGGAATCATACATGTTATCAACATCTGGGCCGATCCATTACACAACATCAGGAAGTACCATTTACACTGTTGTGCAATGGTCTGATCAACATATGAAACTTCAGGATTACAATTGAGTTCAAATGCATCAAATCTATTTCCTCCATAAGCATTTTTACCTTCCTCCATGAAAGAAAAAAATTCTGACAAGGTAGAACTTTGCTTGTGTTATTTCAGTTTTGTCACCTCCATCCTATTTATTAATCCAGCAGAGTCATTTCACTAATATCTTCATGTTTTCCTAAAAGCTTAGGTTATGAAAATTCATTATCATTTCCTTCCTTGTTATAATTCCTATAATTACAAGCAATGAGTCACAGATTAGGCTTTCCCTATTAAAACTACTTATAAGAATCAGGCATAACATAGGGAGAAGGTAACAGTTTATGACTACAGTCCACTGTTTAATTTTCAGGTATTTACATAAAGAAAAATAGAAAACATAATAGCATGTATTTTACTGCACTATTAAGTTATTATCCAGAAAAGGATAGAAATATTCTAGGAACCTGGATATAAGAATTAAAATGGAAAGACATGCTTCTCAAAGTTATTGTCCAATGTTACTAAATTTTACAATCAGAAACTTAAGTTAAAAAATAATTTATTCTTACTCATATATCCTCTGCCTATCTTTCCTGGCTTCTTGTTTGCAATAAAAACAATTAAGTATAAAATAATATATCATGATATACATTCTCAAGAGTTAAGCACATCTAACCTTTGCTTGCAAATATCTCTGATTGATGCTGCTTTAGCAATCATTTTCTCCCACTGGACCTCCTTGCCCACAGAGAGAGAGGGCACATCAGACATGGCCATGAAACGCTGCAGTTCAGGATAGATGCGATCCTAAAAGGGCAATTTCAAAAAAGGTAATTTCCCAACTTGAGTTAGAATAATCATTATTTTCTTTTAAGCAGCATTTTCACCGCTAAATCTTACATTTGCATTGCAAATTATAATGTATTTCTTCAAATCAGCAGACAAGAATGCTGTTGTGATTACTTGATATTTTCTTACGACCCATGTACTGTTCACGTCATAAAACAAAAAGAAAGAGGCTAAATCTCACCCTAATTACAAAGGCTCTAATCACTTATAACCATATTTCTATTCCTTTTTCACACAAATGGAAAGATAAATTTTAGAAATAAGAAAATTAGATTATTTTATATTCTTGGTTTTTCCAAGAATCAATCACAACTGACTGCATTACATATCAAAAGCATCACAATAAATCAAAATTTCTCAATGCAATCATTGATGCTACTCATTAATACCACTAAATCAAAGCACTGTTATATATAATAACATAATTTTTTTTTCAGTGAAAGGGAATATGTTTAATACTCATACAAGTGTATATTTGAGCTTACCTGCTTCTCCCACAACGATGTCAACAAGCGCAAAGTGACAGCTCTTAGTTGTGGGGTGGTTCCAAGCAGTTGGATTACTCGTAGAATCTGTCCTATGCACACCTAGAAAATATTGAAGAAATTCTGGTTTCATAAATGTAAATGTAGACACCTTTGAGGTTATCAAAAGCATTATTAAACCCCTTATTATAAAATAAAGATTGAAATAGAAGCTTAATACAGTAAGCTCTATTTCTCAGAGGATGGGAGCTTATTACAGCAAGCCTCTATTTTCTCAGAGGATGGGAGATAGCTTTGGGAGAGGTTAGCTAGCCTTCCTGGGGGCATAAGGACCTAATCTCAAAAGATGCCCAATGTGAAAACTTGGATACTGAATGATTTAAAAGAATTCTTAAATACTGTAATAAATAGTTTTGGCTTTAGACATTACCTCCTGTAAAACATGGCCCAACAAGAGAAGTAGTGATCATGACAAAACTTAGGGCTCAAAGTTTCATAATATCAAATGAAATTCAATGTATTATTCATGTCTCACTTTCTCCCCCCCACCAGTAAACTAGTTAATATACTAACCTTGTGAACACCAAGCGTAGGTAAAGTATACAATATATCATTGTATAATACAGGTTCCAGTGGTCTTCCCAATTTGAACATCAAAACTGGAATCATATTTGGTACCTAAAATGAATTTAAAGATGTCTTGTTCTAAAAGAAAGCAATCTATGAAGGAATATTTTCTTTTTTTCTTCAAAGGAATAATACGAATATAAATGAATTCAAAGACAGAATTGTCCGTTAGCTATTTGTTACTAGTGGTAATTTCATGGTGTCACTAATATTCCACCTCTTTTATAATTAGCTGACAAACACCAATCAAAAAGTGTTTTTCTTAAACAGCTACGTCATTAACTCTAAGCAATATAGAAGTAGTTAAGATATATCCTGCCCCAAAGAAGTTTACAGCTCTAATGAACAACCACCTCTTGAAATATATAAACAGTAAAATAACACCAGATAGTGAAATATTCAATTAGGTCATTCCAATATGAGATAATTAAAATCGGTGTACAGTAAAGGAACTCAATGGACAAAAATTTCCCTCCTGGTCCCCATTTCAATCTCTATACATATATGCATAACACAATAAAGTGAGAAAAGGAATTTATTTGTAGATCAGAAGACTCAATATTGTTAAGATGGCAACATTTCCCAAACTGATCTACAAATTCAGTGCAATCTGTATCAAATTCCCAGCTGGCTTCTTTGCAAAAATTGAGAGGCTACCCCTAAAATTCATATATAAAAGCAAGGAACTCTGAATAGCCAAAACAATCTTGAAAAAAAGAAGAACAATGTTTGAGAACTCAAACTTTCCAATTCCAAATTTACTAAAAAGCCACAGTAATCAAAACAGAGTGGCACTGACATAACATAATGATAGATATAATAGATGAAATAGAATTCGGAGTCCAGAAATAAATGCTTACATTTATACTAAATTGATTTTTGACAAGGATGCCAAGAAAAAACAATGGGGAAAGAAGAATCTCTTTAAGAAACAATACTGGATTTCAAGAATTGGCTACCCATATGCAAAAGAATGAAGCTGGACCCCCTTCTCATGCCACATGTAAAAATTAACTCAAAATGAATTTTAAACCTAAATGTAATATCTAAAACTATAAAATTCTTAAAGAAAATATAGAAGTAAATCTTTGTGACATTGGGTTAGGCAAAGCCTTCTTAGATATGACACCAAAAACACAAACAACAACAACAAAAAAATAATTCACCAATTTACACCATAAAGAAAGTGAAAAGATAAACCACAGAATGGGAGAAACTATTTGCAAACCATTTATCCAATAAGAAACTTGTATCCAGAATATATAAAGAACTCTTACAACTAAATAATAAAAAGACAAATAACCCAATTTAAAAAGGGCAAAGGATCTGAATACACATTTCTCCAAAGATAAACAAATGGCCAATAAGGACCAGAAAGTATGCTCAACATCCTTAGCCATGACATAATGCAAATCAAAGCCACATGAGATACCACTTCACACCCAAGGAGAAGGCCATAATCAACAAGACAAACAATGACAAGTGTTGCCAATGATGTGAAGAAATTAGAACCCTCATACATTGTTGATGGGAATATAAGGTAGTAGAAAGCCTTTGGAAAACAGTCTGGCAGTTGTTCAAATGGTTAAAATTAGAATTATCATATGATGCAGCAATTTTTTTCCTAAGTATCTATCCAAGAGAACAGAAAACATATGTCCACACAAAAACTTGTAAACGAATGTTCACAGCAGCATTATTCACAATGGCCTAAAGGTAGAAACAAGCTAAATGTCCATCAACTAATGAATGGATAAATAAAATGTAATATAGCACTACAATGGAATATTATTCAGCCATAAAAAGAAATCAAATACTGATACATGCTACAACATGGATGAACCTTGAAACCATTATGCTTAGTGAAAAAGACAGTCACAAAAGACCAAGTATTGTATGATCCCATTTATATAAATGGAATGCCCAGAATAGGCAAATCTATACAGACAGGAAGTAGATCGGTGATCATCTAGAACTGGGGTTGGGGGGAGGGGGTGTCAGAGAGGGTAAAATGGGGAGTAACTGCTAATGGCTATGGGGTTTCTTTTGGTGGTGATAAAAATGTTCTCAAATTGACTGTAGTAATATTTGTATAACTCTAAATACACTAAAAGCCTTTGAATTGTAAACTTTGAATGGGTAAATTGTATGATATGTGAATTATATCTTAATAAAACTATTTTTAAAAATTCAATTAAAAGTCATTTACTGAATATGTATTATGAGCAAGGTTTAACTTGATAGCACAAAATGTAGTGCCAAATAAGTTTATTTTCTATATATGCTGCACTTCAAAGGTTTTTTGTCCGATATTTGTTATTTTCCTCTATCTGTTCTTAGAAAGCCTGTTCCTTCTAAACTTTGAAGACATCTACTTTAATTCACTTTCAGGAAAGAAAAAATATCCTCTTAACCCTACCGCCAAAAAAGTGACAGTTAAACATTAATTCATTAATGATCCTGACCATGATACAGCATGACAGCATGCAGAACTATGCATATAGTGGCTACAGCCTCACAACACACAGCCAGAATTTATGGTGTTTTTAACAAGAGCTGGGGCTTCACTGGAACAGAAATTCTATCACTCTCACCTCGGGCAAATGAAGGGAGACAAATTTTGAATTGGCTTCTTATTAGCCATTTTAATTAAAACCAAAAGGTTATCTTAGATTGCCTTGCACTGGTTTCAATGAATTATGCCCTGGGAAGATTTCTAGCAAGACATTCTGACAGATTCTTAGTCCCAGGAAGGACTATCAGTACATTTAGTGGCATTTAATAAAAGAGTGTATTTAGTTGTGTGGCTTTTAAACAAATGTTTTAATTATGTTGTCAGGAGAGAAATAAAGTACTGTATTTATGCCCAAGAGTACAGTTCGTTATGAGCCTTGGCCCTAAAGATGTATGTAAGGGTGTGTCTTTTTCTCTGGCCAGTTCAGAAATAAAGTGGTAAACTTTTTTTTTTTCTGGTAAACATTTACAGTAAATAATCTTAGACTTAACACAATTCTTGAGGCATAACAGCCCAAATTAAGTCCCCGAATAAATGTACAGACTAAAACACAGACATAGAAATATATTTGTGGAAAATATTTTTTGCATATAGTATGGGCTGATGTCTCCCTAATGAAATAATGTGTATATATATATACTTATTTACTTGAGATGTCATTACCAGCCCTGATCCTCCAGCTCTTTTTTTTTTTTTTTCTTTTGGTGGCTGGCCTATAACCTTGGGGTTATAAAGCTGCCCTCTTACCAGTTGAGCTAACCAGCCAGCCCCCATCCTGCTCTTAAACCTTCTACTCTCCAGAGGCAGAAAAGAGAATGAATACTTGGATGTTACCTTAAATTTGAAATAAGTTAATAAATACCCCATAAATGACTGTTTTAAAACCTCAGTTCATAAAACTCAATGCTTTTTCTTCTCTCCTTTAGAGTTCAAACCCTTGATAAAGAAACTGATTTAGCACTATGGGATTCTAACAGGAGTGCCCACAATACTATCAGCAGATTTCTCAGCAGATTTCTCAGCAGAAACCCTGCAAGCCAGAAGAGTGTGGGATGACATATGCAAACTGCTGAAAGAAAAACCCTTCAAAAATGAATAAGAAATAAAGATATTTCCAGATAAACAGAAGCTGAAGGAGTTCATCAACACCAAACCTGCCCTACCAGAAGTGCTAAAGAGAATCCTTCAAGTCAAAATGAAAGGACATTAGACAGCAACATGAAAGATGAAAGTATAAAGTTTGCTGGTAAAGGTTTATATAGACAAATACAGAATCCTGTAATACTGTAGCAATGGTGTATAAATCACTTGTAATTCTGGTTGGAGTTAGAAGACAAAAGAATAAATAACTACAATTATAAAAATATGCAAATGAACACACTATTATAAAAAAGATGTAATTTGTGACATCAGTAACATAATGTGCAGGGAGAAGTAAAAGAGTAGAGTTTATGTATGTGATTAAAGTTTATTTATGTAATTGTTATCTTAAGATATTACCATAATTATAAGATGTTTTACGTAAGCCCCATGGTAACCATAAGAAAAATACCCACAGACCATACACAAAAGAAAATGAGTAAGAAGTCAAAGCATGTCACTACAAAATCAATGAAACAAAGTTAAAAAACTCTCACAGGAGACAAAGTTTACTATATATAATGATAAAAGAGTTAGTTCACCAGGAAGATATAACAATTATAAATACATACATGCACTCAATATCAGAGCACCCAAATATATGAAGCAAACATAGACAGAAATGAACAGGGAAATAGACAGCAACACAATAGTAGTAGGAGATTTCAATACGCTCACTTTTAATAATGGATAAAACATCCAGATGGAAGATCAATAAGGAAACAGAGGACTTGAACAACAGTATAGATCAAACGGTCCTAACAAACATATACAGAATATTCTACCCAACAGCAGCAGCATGTTCTTCTCAAGTGCATATGGCACATTCTCCAGGACAGATTACATGTTATGTAAAACAAATCATAACAAGGACTGAAATCATAACAAGTATCCTTTTCAACCAAAATAGAATGAAAGTAGAAATCAATCACAAAAGAAAAACTAGAAAATTCACAAATACGTGGAAAAATAACACATTCTTAAATTAGAAAATGTCTTGAGACAAATGAGAACACAACACAAAAAAAACTTATGAAAGGCAGCAAAAGCAGTACTAAGAGAGAATTTTACAGCACTAAATGCCTACATCCAAAATGAGTAAAGATCTTAAATAAGCAACCTAACTCTATACTTTAAGGAAGCAGAAAAAGAAGAAAAAAGGTAGCAGAAGGAGAGAAAGAATTATTTTTTTTTAAATCAACAGAATTCACAAACATTTATCTACACTAAGAAAAAAAAGAGGACTCATTTCATCAGAAATGAAAGAGGAAACATTATAACTATGTCACAGAAATAAAAAACATTATGAGACTAATATGAACAATTATATGTCAACAAACTGGATAATCTAGAAGAAATGGATAAATTCTGAAAAACATACAACCTACCAAGACTGAATCATGAGGAAATAAAAATTCAAGCAGACCTACAAGTTTACTTCAAAAAGTTCATGGAAATATTTGCATTATCTTTTTCCTGTTTTTACATGAACTTTTTGAAGTACCCTCATCCAACTAGTAAGGAGATTGAACAAGTAATCAAAAATCTTCCAACAAAGAAAAGCCCAAGACCAGATGGCTTCACTGAAGAATTTTACCAAACATTTAAAGAAGATTAACACCAATCCTCCTCAAACTCTTCCAAAAAATTGAAGAAAAGGGAATACTTCCAAACTCATTTTATGGGACCAGCTTTACCTTGATACCAAAGCCACACGACGACACTACAAGAAAGAAAACTACAGGCCAATCAATACCCCTGATGAATACAGATGCAAAAATCCTCAACAAATCACTACCAAACCAAATTCAGTAGCACACTTGAAAAGATCACAGACCTGATCAAGTGGGATTCATCCCTGGGATGCAAGGACAGTACAACATACAAAAATCAATGTGATAGACCACATTAACAGAACAAAGGATAAAAATCACATCATTATCTCAATAGATGCAGAAAAAGCATCTGATAAATTAAACACATTTTTATAACAAAAACATTCAACAAACTAGGAACAGAAGGAAATTAGTTCAGCATAATAAAGGGTATATATGAAAAGCCTACAGCTAACATACTCAAGGGTGAAAAACTGTTTTCCTCCTCAGGTCAGGAACAAAGCAAGGATGCTCACTCTTGCCACTTCTATTCAAATAATACACATATGAGAAGTCCTAATCAGAGAAATTAGGCAAGAAAAAAATAAAAGAAATCCAAATTGGAAAGGGAGAAACAAAATTATCTCTGTTTTGCAGATGACACATTCTCTTTTGTTAGAAAACCCTAAAGATTTGGATTTAAAAATTGTTAGAACCAATAAAGAGATTCAGCAAAGTTGCAGGATACAAAAGCAACAGACAAAACTCAGTTGCATTTTTATACACTAATGACAAATAATCCAAAAGGGAAATTAAGAAAATAATCCCATTTTAAACAGCATCAAAAATAATAAGACACTTAGAAATAAAAACTCAGAAGGTGAAACACTCATACACTAAAAATTACAAAATTTTCTGAAAAGAACTGAAGAAGATAGAAATACCTGGAAAGATAGCTTATACTCATAGATTAGAGGACTTAATATTGTTAAAATGTCCATACTACCCAAAATAATCTACAGACTCAATGCAATCCCTATCAAAATCTCAATGGCGTTTTTTCCAGAAAAAAAAAAACACCTGAAAATCATATGGAACCACAAAGGATTCTAAATAGCCAAAAAGATCTTGAAAAATAAGAACAAGGCTGGAGGCCTCACACTTCCTGTCCTCAATATATACTACAAATCAGAACAGTATGGCATTGGCATTAGGACAAATAGACTAACTAGACTAAATAGATTTCTAATTAGAATAGAAATCCCAGAAATAAACCCTTGCATTTATAGTCAAATGATCTTTGAATAAGAGGGCCAAAAGTACACAATGGGGAAAGAACAGTCTCTTCAGCAAATGGTACTGAGAAAACCAAATATCTTCATGCAAAAGAATGAAACTGAACCCTTACACCTTGCACAATACATAAAAATGAACCCAAAATGGATTAAAGACTTGAACATAAGACCAAAACTATAAAACTCCTAGAAGAAAACAGAAAAGCTCAAAACATTGGTCTTGGTAATGGTTCTTGGATGTAACCAAAAGAACAGGCCCTAAAAGCAAAAATAAATAAGTGGACTGTTTTAAATGAAAGAGCATCTCTGCCGCAAAGAAAACAATCAACAGAGTAAAAAGGCAACCTATAGAATTGGAGAAAATATTTGTAAACCACATATCTGATAAAAGGTTAATACCCAAAATATATAAGGAACTACTGCAACTAAACAACAACAAAAAAAAAATAACCTAATTTTAAAAAGGGCATAGGACTTGAACAGACATTTATTCTGAAAATGACATACAAATGGCCAAAAAGTTCACGAAAAGATGCTCAGCATCACTAATCATCAGAGAAATGCAAATCAAAACTATAATGAGATATCACCTTACACCTGGTAAGATGGCCATTATAAAAGAGAAAGAGGAAGAGGAGGAGGAGGAGTTGGTAAAAATGTGGAAAAACTGGAACCTTTGTACACTGTTGATGGGAATATAAGATAGTGTGGCCACTACAGAAAACAGTATGGAGGTTCCTCAAAAAATTAAAAATAAAACTACCATACAATCCAGCAATCCCACTTGTGGGTATGTATCCAAAAGAATTGAAAGCAGGATCTCAAGGAGACATTTGCACTCCCATGTTCATTGCAGGATTATTCAAAATAGTTAAGAGATGAAAACAACCTAAACATCCATCAATGAGTAAACACAATGTGGTATATGTATACAATGGAATATTATTCAGCCTTCAAAAAGAAGGAAATCCTGTCAGAATGCTATTACTTAGATGAACCTTGAGTATAATAAGCTAAATCAAATAAGCCAGTCACAGAAGGACAAATACTGCATGATTCCAATTACATGAGGTATCTAAAGTAGTCAACTCTTAGAACAGAAAGTAGAATGGTAGCTACTAATTGCTGGGGAAGTGGGAAATGCCATTCAATGGGTATGGAGTTTCAGTCATGCAAAACGAAAAAGTTCTAGAGATTCATTGTACAACAATGTTCATACAGATTAACAGTATCATACAGCACACTTAGAATTTTGTTAAGGTAGATTTCAAGTTATGTGGGGTTTTTTTACCACACACACAAAAAAGAATCATGGGATTGTTTTTTAAGAGTCAGGAGAAGCCTTGTCTAGCTCATTTAGTTTAACAACTATTTTACAGCTGATGAAACTGAGGTCCAGAGGGATCACAAAGTTATTAGTTGGTGGCAAAATGATGATGCGAGTCCATTCTACCTTGGCAGAGTGACAGCTAACAAAGATTCCAGGCTATCTATAACAGGTCTAAAGAGCTATCATACAAGTCTTCTCCCCATAATTGGACAACACATACAGGAAAAAACAAGCAGAAGAGATGCAAACCAGCATCTCCTTTGAGTCAAGCATATAAAGAACAAACTATAAAAATTCAACTTTGTAGTCCAGAAAAAACATACATGTTGGCAACACTTCATAAGGCTGTAAAAAAAACCAGCATAATCTTTCAAACAGTTCTGTAATGAAAATCATAAGTAGTGCTATCTACTTATAAATTATGAGAAATAAAAATGGGCTTTGATACTATTCATCATAGTTATCAGATGAGAGAATATATAATGTTTATAACTATGCCTCTTTTTTAAAAGTATGAGAGATAGCTCATACTTTATGAAAGATATAGTAATAAATTAGTATAAACAGGAAATAAAGTTGCCAGTGAAAAGAAATAATTCAAGACACGATCATTCAATGGAAGTGAGAAGCAAAAATCCAAAGTAATATCTGGTGTTCTTTAACTTTTCAGACTCATGTTTTATAAAACTAAACATGAACTACAAAAGAGCATTCTTTGTTCACATTTTATTCACATCCTTAAATTTTGACAAATGCTGGCTCATCTTTGCATAAGACTTTGTCCTGTGAAAAAATGGATCGAAATTATATGTACACAAGAGTGTTTGCCATTCATAAAAGAATGATAATAGTATGTTTTAACTTAGACAAAACAAACTGCTGCATAACAAAGAATGAATATGCTTGAATGGTATATACAAACAAAAGCATAAATGCATTCTTTAATAATTTCAACATTGAAAGAGACTTTTGAAATTATTCATTCTGCAAAAAATGGACATAATGTACAATTAAGCTTTTGAACATTAGTTAATTCTTCCTTCCTCTATTACTTGACATTTCTACTTATGGTATCTACTTATTATTAATCCATTGGAAGCAGTCCATTGAGAGAAGTGCTGAAAAGTTAATTATTTCCTCCATTTATAAGGAATTTTCAGGCATGCAGCAACATCAAAAACAAGGTAAACAACAGTATAATTTTAGTCTTCTGAGATTCAAATTATATTTATATCCAAAAATTATAATTAAACAAGTGTTTCAGAGTCTTGAAGTTTAACCTTTAAGAATCAAATAAGATCAAAGAAAAAACACATCTAAAATAACAAAGGCCCCAAGCAGGCAATCTACTTTCTTTGGTGATAAGTCACTCTCGTCTTATTTCAATTCAACCTCAGCATCTAATCTGTACTGATTCTTTGAATAAATGCAGCTAGCATTTACTGAACACTTACTTTAACATTCTCCTAAGCACTTTGTAGAAAATCATGATTATCACCATGTTTCAAATGACAAAACTGAAGCTTGTACTGAAGTTAGGGTTAGATCAAAGTAATCTAACTCCAAAGCCATGTACTTGTTACTCAGCCATACCAAAGGCCAAGATGACATCTTACTCACCTTCATGTCCCTAGTTCCCAGCACACTGTAAATGCTTTCAGAATGTATAAATTATTCCTTATTTCTTTATCTGCTCAAATTCCAGTTAGCAAAATGGATCTTATAATAATAATGCAACTATTTCATTCTATAAACAAGTACTAAAAGTCCACCATTTGAAAAGGAAAGTACTTAAAGATAGTACCCTGATCAAATTAACTTAGAATCAGCAAAATTTACCTGTCAGAAGTTACCATGATGTCAAAAACATGGATATCATGAGAATCTGAGGTATAAATTTCCTAGTATATAGAAAATAAGGTCAGCAATACAGGAGCTCCAAGTATGGAAAAACAGAAGAACTACTGCAAACTAGAATAGAATAGAGTGAAGTATTATATATCACTTGAAGGGGTCTGACACAGAAGAAAATAACCATGATTCTTTCCAGCCTAAACTTGACATCTAGGTTAGTCTTATTCGACATCTGAATCTTCATTATCCCTCAGAGTCTGACAACATATCTATTTAGATAAAATGGGATAAGAAAACTTAAATCATGAAGTAATAGTTGGCCCACTATTAATATGCAACTACTGGTGTGGAAAAAGGAGTATAATCAACATTAATTCTTTCAATTGCTAACATTTTGACACTTGCTATAAATGATAACTATAATGACTGAATTCCTGTAAGCATAAAATGTCCTTCTTGGTCAAAAGCAGTTTTTATACTTTTAACATGTGAGCTCTAAATCTTTGGTAGTCTGACTGGTAGAACAAAAGTTAAAAGCCAATATCCTATAAAGTATAATGTATATATTTTTCCTTTCAATTAGGCGTAGTCAATTCCTGCTACTGTGTCTGTTGCTGATAATGTGTTTTACATCAAAGATGAAAGGAGAAGTTTAAAATCCATCCAACAATGACATATAATTAAATACAGCTCAGCTAGGAAAGCAGCTATGTAATGAAACTAGTGAGATTCAGCACTTTTGAGTTTAAAAAAATAATAAATTGGTCAAAGAACCCAAATCCTCAATAGTCAAATCAATTTACTGGGATATGAAAAACTATGCAGGACAATGGTAAATGTGACACCAATCCATACTATATTTGAGGAAAGACATATTAGATGGCCACCATGTTTGCTGAATATAAAGTATGATTCTAAAGCCTCCCTATCCTTCTTCAATGATTAAAATTTTGATATTTGAATACATGGTCCATACCTTATACCATGAATTTTATAAGGTCCTAATTCAGTCTTGAATCAAAGATTAATCATTAAATAGGTTCTACATGAATAATGGTAAACAAATGACATCAGTAGAATGTTATATTAACCAAGAAGACTAACATACAGTATGAAGTAACAATCAGAAAAGCTAGAAACATGGAAAAGAATTAATCTAAATTTCTTGAAACAATGAATAACAATGAAGTCTGAATCCATTGCTTGGAGACAGTGTAGCATACCATTAAGAAGTGACCAAGAATGGGTAAAGGGGCATGAAAATCAAGTACAATGTATTTTGAGAAGTAAAATTAAATTAAACTAATTTTTTTTAAAAAAAGAAGTGATCAAAAAGAACAATTTAGTCAACTCCTATCTTGCATAATATTCTTCATAAAGGAAAATCATCAGACTAGGAAGATGAAATGAACATTAGTAGGAAGACACTAACAGTGATACCCATGTTAGAAGCAGACAGTGCAAGCCAGCAGAGGAAAACAACAGATTAATCCATGAATGGTGATAGAAAAACTGGTTAGCTAATGGGGAAGGGGAATCCTAATACATTACCAAGCAAGAAAAAAATCCAGATAGTTTCAAAACTACACATCAAAAAGATCATTTTAAAAGAATCTAGAAGAAATATTAAGTGAATATTTACATGCTCTATAGACAGGAAAGAACTCTCTGAGCATCAAAATAATGAAATACTACCAAATAAGAATGGACATAATTAAAAAAGAACATGCACAAAACAAAAAGAGCTGCTGAATTTAAAAACGTTATAGCAAAACAAAAAATTCAATGAAAATTGGAAGACAAAACTAAGGAAATCTTCTAAAAAGTAGAGTAAAAAAGCAAAGAGAAGTAGAGAGGGAAAGAAAAGATAAGAAAATTAAAATACCAGTACAGGAATTCAAGGCCCAAGTAAGAAGAGCCAGAAAAAAAAGCAAGGTCAATAGAAAGAAAAAAATCAGTGACAAAATAATGAAGAAAGTTCCCCAGTATATAAGGACCTAAATTTCCAGATTAAAATAGCCTCCAATTATCCAGCACAACAGATGAAAATAGATTCACGTCAAAGTGAATTGCAATAAAATCAAAGAAGACCAGGCACAAAAAGCTTCCAGAGAGGAGAGATAAAAACAAAAATTAGCTTCACATAAATACATACTCAGGAATTCAGGAATCAGAATAACTTTGGATTTTTCCACAGCAACACTGGAAGCAATGGAAGAAAGCAAACAAGATCCTGAAAGAAAATAATTCCCAGCATAGAATTCTATACCCAGCCAAACTAACCCAAAACCTGCCACAAAGTAAGCATTCACTAATTTTAGCTATTAAAAAGAAAACATATGTATACATGATTACACACCAATGATTTGAGATTCTAAATAAAAAATGTAAAAATTCTTAAGGTAAATACAGACTCCTCCCCATCCCTGCAAAACTGGGCAAAGTACATAAATTTGAAACTCAAAGGAAGAAAAAGAAGTGGTAAATAGGAACTTTAGAAACATTTAATCTCACTATTACTTAAAACTGCAAATTATAGGAGAAAATTTTCTTATATATTAATGTTTAAAAGATTTTTAAATTATAAAATAGTATAAGGATGCAGTGAAACAGATACTGTCACATAATTCTGGGGGAACAAAAGGCGATACAATGTTTCTAAAATGAAAATTTTCAACCTTCATGTAAAAACTTTAGCCACTGTCTATAATATGCTTCAAAATAACATCTCAGAGTTAGGGACTGAAGAAGGAGGGTACAGATGATACTGACTGGCTATGCAAAGATAGCCATTGAGTATAAAGGACACATACATCAGGTTTATTATATTATTCTCTCCACTTTTGCATATGCATAAAATTTTTCATAATAAAAGGTTAAAAATCGTATAATCTAGTATTCTCTTTATATAAATGTATATTTTAAAACATACCAGAAAATCAATAAAATTTGAGACAAAGATTTCCCCAGATATACATATAATAATATACATAATAGCACATATTATTTTATTTTGGAGTAAATCAACAAAAAAGAAGTAAAACAAAACAAAACTTCCATATTTAAAAGCCACCAATACAATGGGCAAAACATATGCCAGGGGAAAAAAACACTATAAATGAGATTTTTTTTGTTATAACCACAAAGAAAAAAGGGCAAAGAGAAACAGAAAATTGTGTTCCTATCCTATAGAATAGAGGAATTAAAGAAAGACACTAAATATCTTCAAATATTTAAAGTGCTAGTATATAAAAGACAAATCTAGATTTGTTTTATGTATTCCTAAGGCCTAATTTCAAAAAGTATATTTGGCTTTAATATAGATAAGATTTTTTTTCAATTTTTAGAAAATAAGCCTTCCCCAAGAGACCAAGTTTTCTATAACCAAACGTACTCAGTAAAAGAATGATAACCACCTACTTAGGAAATGTTTGGTCAAAAAAGAGAACAGAAAAGAAAATTTTAAGAATTGATTTAGAACCTACTATTTAAAAATATAAAACATGACCCAAATGAATCAGAATTTAAACAAGTATTTGCACAGAAAAGGGTTAACATAGCAGGCCTGAGAATGCCACCCTGAGAAAGCCCTGCTTGTAAAGCTCGCCTTTTGGTGGGGTATTGGACACTGGATTCGGGGAGGGTTCCCACCATTCTTTAACTGATGATAATGTGTCCAAACGGTACAATCACTACGTACAATATACTAGTAAAAACATTGGGCATGGAATCTCTTATGAGCTTCCCTACTGGACAACACTTCATGCGTGTTGCAATAACCTGAAGCTAGAGGAATTAAGTGCATCCTGTGTGACTCCCGGGGGCGAGGACTCCTGGAAGCTGGCGCCTAATTTCCTCTGGACTTCACCCCAAGAAGCTTTTCCTGTGCTGATTTTGCTTTTTATTCTTACAAAACAATAAATCACAGCCTTGGTTATAGCTTTATGATAAGTCCTGTGAATCCTTTTATAAAGAACCAATGAACCTGGGGGTAATCTTGGGGAACCCAACCCAGGATCATTCCATATTTTGCTTTAAAAGAAAGTAGCAATTCAGAAAACCAAATGGTATCTAGGATTTTAAAAAAGGATAACTTCCAGCATATTTCTAATATCAATAGTAAATCGAAACCTCACCTATAACTTATATATTCACTAATCAAAAATATTTGAGGGCCAACACAACAGTGGGACTATGTTAGGATTTAATGATACAACAGAGAAAGACAATTCCTACTCTCAAATAGTTAACAGTCTGGTTAAGGAACTCTTAACTACAGTCTCAATCATTATTGATTGAATAAGTCAAACAACTTTGAAGACTAAAAGCACAGAAAATAGTTCTGATAGACAAAAAATTAAGATGTAAGAACAGAAAAACAACAGTTCAATATAGTCTTTGATAAGTGCAAAATACAAAATAATCAATATAGATGATTGCTTTTCACTGTTCACAGGAAGGGAGAGTCTAGAGCTGGGCTACCCAATATAGTAGCCACTAGCCACATGTGGCTATTTAAACTTTAATTTAAATTAAATTAAATTAAAACATCTATTCCTCAGTCACACTAGCCAAATTTCAAGTACTCAATAGTCACATGTGGCTGGTGGTTACTATATCGGACAATAACAGAGGATTTACATGATAGCAAAAAGTTCTACTGGACAATACTCTTCTGAAAGGTAGAGATGACCAAGAAGGCCTCTGATATTTGCTACAACAAAAAAAACTTAGACAACTTGAATGTCTATGAACATGGAAACAGTTAAGTACATTAAGCTATTGATACACTGTGGAACACCAGCAGTCTTGAAAACCCATATGTTAAATCTGTAGAAACTAATATGGAAAGATGACCATAAAATATTGATGAAAGAAAAATATAAATTGCAAAGGAACATGTAGAATACAATGCTTTGTATGCATATGTGGGGGGAGGGAGACATATGAGTATTTATACATACTACTATATTATTTGGATATTTTACAAATTACTATTACACATTACATATTTAAAGAATACTACTACTTTAGTAAAATAAAATGTTATTTTACTAAAATTACTTTCAGCCATGCTTCAGTAACTGATGGGACGGAACTAGATGTTAAATAACCAGAAAACACAGGACTAGTAGGCAGAAGAGTAGGAAGTAGGAAAGCCAGCCATAGCACCCAGCAAAAGCTCAGTGGAGGAATATGACTAAGGGCAGATTTCCTGCCCAAAGATGATATCAGGGCACAAAGTCTGATCATGATTCTCCCCTTTCTTCTTGACCACCTTACTTTTCAAGGCACAACTACTCCTTCCTCCTGGCCACTAAACCTTGTATGTGTTCCACCTTTTTAATCTGATAGTTCAACTATTTACTCATTGAAATATCTACAACCATGCAAAATAATGTTTAAGGATAATAGAGTAATTGCCCCTTTCTAGGCAAAGAATTCTCTAAGTACTGTTTGTCACCTTAACTTTGTGCACACCTTTACAGTATTTCATCATACTCCAGGTCATATTCACTATACTCCAGGTCAGTATACTTCATTCTCACATACTAGCCCGTGAACTCCTTACAGGTGGCCACCCTATTCCTGGTTCTTCTTGTATTTACCCAGAACCATATGTATAGCAAGTACTCAGTAAACGTGAGCTAAACTGAATTCAAGACTAACTGAAAAAGGAAGAAAAGTTTAACAAAGTATAGGTATTGAGACTGGCTACTTCCACCACCAAAAAAAAAAAAAAATTGCTTGACATTTGAAAACCCCATTTTAATAATCATTGTTCCTCAAAGTTGGAGGCATCACACTACCTGACTTCAAAACATATACTATAAAGCTATAGTAACCAAAACAGCATAGTACTGGCATAAAAACAGACAAATTGGCCAATGGAACAGAACACAATAGCCCAGAATAAACCCTCGTGTCTACAGTCAGCTGATTTTTAACAAAGGTACCAAAAATATACACTGAGGAAAGGAGAGCCTCATCAATAGATGGTGCTGGGAAAACTGGATATCCACATGCAGAAGATTGAAACTAGCCCCCTATCTCTCACCATACACAAAAATCAACTTAAAATGGATAAAAAACCATTTTAGACCCAAAACTATGAAACTAATAGAAGAAAACATAGGGGAAATCATACATGAAATGGAGCCAGGCAGTGCTTTTTTGAGCAAGACTACAAAGGCATGGGCAACAGAAGCAAAAATACACAAATGAGACTACATCAATCTAAAAAGTTTGTGCACAGCAAAGGACACAATCAACAAAGTGAAGAGACAACCTACAGAATGAGAGAAAGTGTTTGCAAACTTCACATCATACGAGGGATTACTATCCAGATACATAAGAAACTCAAACAACTCAACAACAACAAAAAGTCCAATTTAAAAATGGGTAAAGGACCTGAACAGACATTTCTCAAAAGACAGGCCAGCACCAACAAGCACATGAAAAAATGCTCAACATCACTACTCAGCAGGGAAATGCAAATTAAAACCATGAGATATCATCTTACTCCAATTGGAATGGCTATTACCAAAGAGACAGAAAATAACATATGCTAGTTAAGAATGTGGAGAAAAGCAAACTCTCCTACATTGCTGGTGGAAATGTAAGTTGGTACAGCTATTGTGGAAAATAGTATGGAGGTTCCTTAGAGAACTAAAAATTACTACCTTATGACCCAGCAATCGCACTACTAGGTATACAACCAAAGGAAATGAAATCAGTATATCAAAAAGACACCTGCACCCCCATGTTCACTGCAACACTATTCACAATAGCCAAGAGATGGAATCAACCTAAATGCCCATCAGTGTATGAACATATAAAAAAACTCTGGTATATACACACAATGGAATACTATTCAGCAATAAAAAAAAAAAAAGAAGAAGAAATCCTGACATTTGCAGCAACGTGGATGGAACCGGAGACCATCATGTTAAGTGAAGCAAGCTGGGCACAAAAAGACAAACACTACATGACCTCACTCATACATGGAGTCTAGAAAAAAAAAAAATTGGTTCTCATAGAAGTAGAGAGAATAATGGTTACCAGAGAGTGGGAGGGGAAGGGCATGGGAGGCGGGGGGAAGAAAGGAAGTGGTGGATTAACGGGTACAAAGCTATGCTATCTATCCAAAGTGAATCAATGGATAGTACATGCATGTTTTGTAATGACACACTGTCCCCCACAAATATGTACAAATAAATGTAAAAAAAAAAAAAAAAAAAAGAATCATCATTCTTGACCATTTTAGGTTTCTATTCCACTGCAGAGACTGTAAGGCCATTTCTAACCAAGAAAAACCAAAAAGAAGAGTTTTTCTAAATAAGTATTTACACTTATATTGAAGAAATGAACAATGGGAATTTTTCGCACCTCTGTACTGTTCAACACAGTAGCCACTAGCCATACATGGCTACTGAGCACTTGAAATGTGGCTAGTCTGAATTGGGATGTGCTTTAAGAGTAAAACACACATCAGATATGGAAGGTTTAGCACAAAAAAAAGTAGAAAAATTACACTAATAATTTTTACGTCGATTATACATTGAAATATTTCCAATAATTGGGTTAAACAAAACATATTAAAATTAATTTCACCTACTTTTTACTTTTTTTTTAATGTGGCTACCAGAAGATTTAAACCTACACATGTGGCTTGCATTTGAGATTTCTGTTAAACGGGCCTATTCTCTATTCCCTTTTTGCATCTAAAGGTAGTTTAAGACAGGCACCCATACAGATAACAGTTAATCTCTCTCTTTTCATGCATTTGGGGAATAAAGTATGATGATAGCCCCAGATGGCCAAGGAGCATGTCTGTCTAGCTAAATAGCCCAGTACTGCTCCTGGAGCATAAGTTAGCAAATAAATAATTGTGAAATGAATAAAAACCTATAAAAATCAACTATAATTTTAATAGCATTGTCTATAACTTTTATTAAGCACTGATTACAAGCTGGGTACTATACTCTGGATTATCATTTAATCCACATGATGAATTTAATGAAGTGGGTTCTTTTATTATTCTCGTTTTAGAAATGAGAAAACAGACATTTATAAAACTATAACAGAATCTCTAACATATTTTGAAATATTACAAGAAATGAAACAAATTCAATTTAGTCTATATAGGAGGTTCATACAACTTCCTTTAAGTAATAAGTCTTTGAGTGCCTCTCTTATTATATACTGCTATACTAGGTGCTGTGACACTAAGAAAAAAAATCACAGGTTAATGCAACCAAAATACAAACAGGTATAGGCTAAATCCTGTTACAAATAAATCCCAGTACAAGTATCCAGTATCCTATCAAAATATTAACAAACCTGACTATGCTAATAATCCAGTAACACAAAATTACTGTTGAATTTAGATAATCAGTTGAAATTCAATGTAAAAAAAAAAAAACACAAAGAAAAATCTAGCATTTGTATGGCACTCTACAATGTTTTTTCATGTACAAGATCTTTTAATCTTCACAACATCCCTGAGAGGAAGATATTATTAGATGTTGGGTAGAATCTCACAAATATTTAAATTCATTATTTGATCCAGTGATGCTCCTTATCAGGCTTTAATTCATGTTCTGTGGCTTGTCTTATGGCTTACTGTTCAGAATTGGGGCAGCGGGGCGGGGGGGGGCAGGTAGGTAGTTTTAGATAGGCCACCTACAAAATTAGTTCTTGGCTCCAGATTCCTAGCATCTTCAGAAATAATGGCCTCAGGCTGAACAAGGCATGCAGACAGTATAATTTAAAAATTTCTAAGAGGCATGAAGAGGCAGGCTCCAACAGCTTACCACTTTTGGGAAAGAAAAAAAAAAAGGCATTCAGATTATAAATAAGTCTTCATACAGAATAATTTGAATAGTACCAATCAGAGATAAGTTATCTTTATTGGGCTCCTTTTAGAAAACATATTTATTAGGACTCAAACAATGGTCCACCTCTTAAAATAAAGCAATATTCAGTACACACTAAATGGTCAACTTAATTTTTAAAGAGTAAATGACATGGCAAGAATTGTTCAGGTACTTACAAACGCTAAATGTCTGGGTATGTCTTCATTGGCTTTTAAACAGTTTCAAAGAGCAGACATGAGGATTCATTAGCTCTTAGCACATATGAACCTGCTCCAAAGGCAGCCAAGAGAGTTGCCTAGCAACAGTGCATTTTGCATCTCTCATCATCCCCAAAGATGCTGCTGCAGCAGCAGATAGGTCAAGCCTCTCATTAGCAACCTGACAAAGGGTTTCTATCTCCCATTTTACAAAATTATTTTTATTTCCAGGTGAAGCTTAAATATCTATGTATTATTCCCAATGACAATGTATTCCCTTTCTTCTATTCCTTCTTATTCCCAACCTCCATTTCAACAGATATGTTTTAATGAACCCATCAAAATACCTGTAACAAAAGCAGGCACTGAGAAATCCAAGAGAATTTATATGCCTATTCACAACACTCTAACAGTTCCATATCTTTCAGGCAATAAAGTAAGAAAGCTTTAGAAGAAAGTGGGGAGTAGAGGGGGAGGAAGATGTTGAAATCAAATAATGGGAAGAGGAAAGTCAGTTATTTGACTTCAAAATTAACCAAAAAAAAAAAAAAATTTACCCAAATTATTTGCAATGCTATCATTAACTACTCTTATTTCTTCCTTGTCACCACAAAACTAATTTCAACCATAAAGCAAAATAGCAAAGAGGCAGAAAATTCCAGAGTGGTAATAAACTATAACAAATGGATTGGCAGTTTATAATGAATATAATCCATTGGAAAGGAACTCTGGCTTCCATTTAACAACTGTGTTATAAAACATCACCTCAGATCAATAGTTATTCATTTACTTTTGAAAATATTATTTACTGCTCAGCACAATTGCCATGCAAAACTAAAATATACACTTACATAATCCTCCTCATATACACTCAAAGACCCTTAAAAGAAAATAAACAAATTAGCAGATAGCCTTTTTACTTCATGTGTCTTAAAGTGCTTAATCCAGATTTTGACATAAACCACAACCCCCTTGGACTCCAACCTTTCATGCTATCATGAATTTCCCTATGGAAAAGATTACAGAATGCACATAACATGTTACAAAATACAAAGTGTTGTCCTAATGGACACAGATTAAGAATGGTGTAATGAGGAACATTTAAAGGCAATTGTTATCACACCAAATCGAATTAGGTAAATTTTTTAAGTAATTTTTTTTTAATGTGATTTTTGTCCCCTACCTCCCCCACCTTTTTTCCTATGTACAAACAGCAAAGAATGAATCTTCAGGAGGATTTCCCAGAAGGGTGTCATTTACCACTAAAATATTTCATTCCAGCAGTTGAAAGACCATAAAAGGGTGAATGTCCTCTAGAGTCTCTAATAACGGTAATAGATCTTATGTTACTATTCACAAGTGACCTCTCAGTCAGGCGATTTAATTTTTCCCCCTGCAGCATGGTTGGTTTCACACAAAGTGTAATAACAGTTTTTGCACAACAAGACAATTCATCCGATTAGAAGGACTGTATTAAGTCTTTCATGAACAGCATGTGTCACTACAGCTTCAGCTAGGGTTTGATTTAAGACAGCCTAATATATACATGCATGATTCTTCATTTTTCTACTGTTTTAAAAATGATTCCTGGACTCCCTTCAGCAATCTTGCAGACCATTGCCTGAGCCCTCCCTGGCTTGAAAGAAATAACTAAGAACTCATCAAATGTTCACTGAGCACCTTAAATCAAGCACCAAGAACTATTTGCCAGGCAATAGAAATGTGTATAAGGGTCCTCCTTTCTTTAACATGGGTTAAGTGAAATTCCACTAATGTCTCTAAAGGGAAAAAAACATGAAAAAGAACAGAATGAGCATATCTGGTTATTGCAATTACTTTAAGGCTTCATAACATTTCAGCAATGAACCATTAATTATAAAGACAATACAACATCACTGAGGAAAGCTTTAGCTAAAGTAAATTTTGAGGCCTCCGTTTGTAAACCTCAGCAAAATACAAAAAATTTAAAGGTGGAAACCAAAAGAGAAGGTGTGTAGTGTGAAAAGGGCAGCAGACTGGATCAGGCTATGTGTCCTGTGACCATAAGTAAATCATTTTTCATCTCTGGACCTCAAGTTCCTTTAAAATTAAAAAATAGGCTCAATGGACTACAGTAACCATGCAAAGACTAACGTTTCAGTATTCTAGCAGTGTTTTTAAAACTTTTTTTCTTTGACGACCCAGTCAGAAATACATTTTTCTATCATGACAGAGTGTACATTATAACTGGAACAAAATTTTATAAGCAATATTTACCAGTATTATGTGCAATGCTCTAATATTTTCTCTTCTATTCTTTTTCATTTTATTTTCCAAATGCTCATTATACCTTCCTGTGGATCATACCTCTGTCTCTCTTTTTTTTTTTTTAATATATATATGTGGAGTACAACGTTGACTTTCAATAATTGTGAACAATGTGTGGTGGTTAGATCAGTATAGTTAGCTTATTCATCATTACAATACGCAATCATTCTTTGTGTCCATTGACCAATCCCTCATTAGCCCCCTCCCTCTCCCCCTTCCCTTCCCTTATGCACCTCTAGTTTTCTAAAAGTTCAACGTAGTACTGTGATTGTTGTTTCTTTCTTTCTCTCTGTCTCTCTTTATTGTTCATTTGTTTATTTATGGATTCAGCTCCCACTTATGAGTGAGAACATGTGGTATTTCTCTATCAACTGACCATCTGGCAATCTCTACTACAATAAATGTTTCAGCATCATTCAATGACCACAGAAGCCTAAACCTAAGAATATCTACACATTTCTCACTCGCATGCTGATGAGATTAGAAAAGTTAAATCCAGAATCTCTATAACAAAGAGTTACAGTGATAGTTGGCGAAATCCTCAGGGGTTCCCTTAACCTTACAACCTTTCATTGATGTTGATAGGCTTGGCTTCCTCTCTCCATCTCTGAATCTGGGTAGGCTCCCCTGGGGAGCAGTGTCAGCACTCCTTCACTACAGGGCTAGGGTGTCTTTACATCTCACAGGCCCCAAAGGGATTCTCCTACTGCTCCATGGCAAGCAGTCCAAACCTGCAAGATTAAGTTCTGTTTGGACTCTTGGTACAGGTAAGACGTACTCTTCTGGTTTCCTTGTTCCGCAGTCCCTAGGAA
This sequence comes from Cynocephalus volans, assembly GCF_027409185.1. Lineage (NCBI taxonomy): Eukaryota > Metazoa > Chordata > Mammalia > Dermoptera > Cynocephalidae > Cynocephalus > Cynocephalus volans. The sequence goes on along the minus strand of NC_084475.1, from coordinate 62,081,027 downwards.
TCCTGCTTCTTTCAGCAGAAGCCTGTACACCCCTCTAAGCAGCCCTGTGAGATCTGAGACAATCCCACTGTAGTTCTCTTGCTCATGCTGCCCACATTTTGTCACAGAAAACACTAACACATCTTTTGCTTCGACAAAGCCTAGGCATGCAAGCCAATCCCTACATCACAGCACTCAGTCCTTCACTTCCACCGTCACGAAAGCTAGCCAGCCCATCACATTCTTTTAGATTTTTAGGGCAGTCACCAATTCACAACTGCAAGGGATATACTACAAGCTGAAATGGGGGCAGGAACAGGGTAGGTAGGGGGTAGACTGAAGTCCCTGTCACTAGGATTGAGATAAGAGGCTGGCACTTGTGGGACCCATAGCTCTCCAGCAACTTTCTCCATGAATCCTTCCTTTTTTCTTCACCTGTCCTCTCATTTCTTAACTTCTATATCTCAATATGAGTGAGGGGTTAAGAACTGCAGTGACTTTCAGACATCTAGGTTTATTTCTACTACACTACAAGTTCTACTGGTGCTCTGTCTCAAAACTCACTTTGGTATCCCAAGGTCTCCACTGAAACTTCTATTTTAACATCCTGTTACATAACTTCATCTCCCCTATATCTCCAGTACTGGATTACTCCAGTACTTTAGAGAAATTTTCATTTCCTCTCTGACTGCAAGGCTCTTCAGGACCTTGCTTCCAAATACTTACCCAGTATTCACTCCAGGACAACTTCCCTCACCCTATATATCCCAGTTTAATATAGAACTACTTGCCGTCTTGTCACCCCACTGTGACCTGCCACACATCTGTGTCTTTGCATATGTTCCTCATTCTCTCTAGAATGCCTTTCCTTTTCCCTGCTTCTGGGAAACTTGTGAGCCTCTTCATCTATGTTCCAGGGGCACTTATGTACCCCCACAATAGTAATTACGATTTTGTACTGAAGAGTAATTTTTAATGTCAACCCACAAAGCCCTATCATTCCTGAAGGCAAATACTATACCCTTTCATCTTAGTATTACCAGAACTTACCATAGAGGAGGTTTGAATGAATGACTTGAAAATGCTTAACAAAATGCTAATAAAAACAAGGCATCTACAGTACTTGAAGCAGAATAACTTCATAACTCCGTTTAATGCAGATCAGGATGCACCCTTACCATTAAAAACTGAATACAATTTGACACTAAATATATATAAATAGGGTAAAATGCTACCAGTCTAATTATCATTAACAATAATTTGTCTACTGGAAATAATGAAGATAGGCAAGACTGAATTAGAGCAAAATGTTAAAGAAATAAAATTCTATTACTTTCACGTATATAATGTAACTAACTAATTAGCCAAGTGTCACCAACTACCAGTCCCTACTGATAATGTCTTTTTTTTTTTTTTTTTTTTTTTTTTTTTTTTTTTTTAAATTTTATTTTGTCGATATACATTGTAGCTGATTGATGCTCCCCATCACCAAAACCTCCCTCCCTTCTCCCTCCCCCCTCCCCCCCAACAATGTCCTTTCTGTTTGCTTGTTGTATCAACTTCAAATAATTGTTGTTGTTATATCTTCTTCCCCCCCCCCCCCGGTTTGTGTGTGTGTGTGTGTATGTGTGTGTGTGTGAATTTATATATTAATTTTTAGCTCCCTCCAATGAGTGAGAACATGTGGTATTTCTCTTTCTGTGCCTGACTTGTTTCACTTAATATAATTCTCTCAAGGTCCATCCATGTTGTTGCAAATGGCAGTATTTCATTCGTTTTTATAGCTGAGTAGTATTCCATTGTGTAGATGTACCACATTTTCCGTATCCACTCATCTGATGATGGGCATTTGGGCTGGTTCCAACTCTTGGCTATTGTAAAGAGTGCTGCGATGAACATTGGGGAACAGGTATACCTTCGACTTGATGATTTCCATTCCTCTGGGTATATTCCCAGCAGTGGGATGGCTGGGTCGTATGGTAGATCTATTTGCAATTGTTTAAGGAACCTCCATACCATTTTCCATAGAGGCTGCACCATTTTGCAGTCCCACCAACAATGTATGAGAGTTCCTTTTTCTCCGCAGCCTCGCCAGCATTTATCGTTCATAGTCTTTTGGATTTTAGCCATCCTAACTGGGGTTAGATGGTATCTCAATGTGGTTTTGATTTGCATTTCCCGGATGCTGAGTGATGTTGAGCATCTTTTCATATGTCTGTTGGCCATTTGGATATCTTCCTTAGAGAAATGCCTACTTAGCTCTTTTGCCCATTTTTTAATTGGGTTGCTTGTTTTCTTCTTGTAAAGTTGTTTGAGTTCCTTATATATTCTGGATATTAATCCTTTGTCAGATGTATATTTTGCAAATATTTTCTCCCACTCTGTTGGTTGTCTTTTAACTCTTTTAATTGTTTCTTTTGCTGTGCAGAAGCTTTTTAGTTTGATATAATCCCATTTGTTTATTTTTCCTTTGGTTGCCCGTGCTTTTGGGGTCGTATTCATGAAGTCTGTGCCCAGTCCTATTTCCTGAAGTGTTTCCCCTATGTTTTCTTTAAGAAGTTTTATTGTCTCAGGGTGTATATTTAAATCCTTAATCCATTTTGAGTTGATTTTAGTATACGGTGAGAGGTATGGATCTAATTTCATTCTCCTGCATATCGATATCCAGTTTTCCCAGCACCACTTGCTGAAGAGGCAGTCCCTTCCCCAGTGAATAGGCTTGGTGCCTTTGTCAAAGATCAGATGGCAGTAAGTGTGTGGGTTGATTTCTGGATTCTCTGTTCTATTCCATTGGTCAGTGTGTCTGTTTTTATGCCAGTACCATACTGTTTTGGTTATTATAGCTTTGTAGTATAGCTTAAAGTCAGGTAGTGTTATGCCTCCAGCTTTATTTTTTTTGCTGAGCATTGCTTTGGCTATTCGTGGTCTTTTATTGTTCCATATAAATGTCTGAATAGTTTTTTCCATTTCTGAGAAAAATGTCTTTGGAATTTTGATGGGGATTGCATTGAATTTGTATATCACTTTGGGTAGTATGGACATTTTCACTATGTTGATTCTTCCAATCCAAGAGCATGGAATATCTTTCCATCTTCTTGTATCCTCTCTAATTTCTCTCAGCAGTGGTTTGTAGTTCTCATTATAGAGATTTTTCACCTCCTTGGTTAACTCAATTCCTAAGTATTTTATTTTTTTGGTGGCTATTGTAAATGGGCAGGCTTTCTTGATTTCTCCTTCTGCATGTTCACTATTGGAGAAAATAAATGCTACTGATTTTTGTGTGTTGATTTTGTATCCTGCTACTGTGCTGAAATCATTTATCAATTCCAACAGTTTTTTTGTAGAGGTTTTAGGCTGTTCGATATATAGGATCATGTCATCTGCAAACAGGGACAGTTTGACTTCATCTTTTCCAATCTGGATGCCCTTTATTTCCTTCTCTTCTCTGATTGCTCTGGCTAGTACTTCCAACACTATGTTGAATAGGAGTGGTGAGAGTGGGCATCCTTGTCTAGTGCCTGTTCTTAAAGGAAAAGCTTTCAGCTTTTCCCCATTCAGGATGATATTGGCAGTGGGTTTGGCATATATGGCTTTAATTATGTTGAGATACTTTCCCTCTATACCTAACTTATAGAGGGTCTTTGTCATGAATGAGTGCTGAACTTTATCAAATGCTTTTTCAGCGTCTATAGAGATGATCATATGGTCCTTGTGTTTGAGTTTATTAATATGGTGTATCACATTTATTGATTTGCGTATGTTGAACCAACCTTGCATCCCTGGGATGAATCCCACTTGATCGTGATGAATAATTTTTCGTATGTGTTGCTGTATTCTGTTTGCTAGTATTTTAGTGAGGATTTTTGCATCTATATTCATCAAGGATATCGGCCTGTAGTTTTCTTTTTTGGTTATATCTTTACCTGGTTTTGGTATCAGGATGATGTTTGCTTCATAGAATGAGTTTGGGAGATTTGCGTCCGTTTCAATCTTTTGGAATAGTTTGTAAAGAATCGGTGTCAATTCCTCTTTGAATGTTTGGTAAAATTCTGCTGTGAATCCATCTGGTCCTGGGCTTTTCTTTGTTGGGAGCCTTCTGATAACAGCTTCAATCTCCTTTATTGTTATTGGTCTGTTCAAATTTTCTACGTCTTCACGGTTCAGTTTTGGGAGCTTGTGTGTGTCCAGAAATTTATCCATTTCCTCCAGATTTTCAAATTTGTTGGCGTATAGTTGTTTATAGTAGTCTCGAATGATTCCTTGTATTTCAGATGAATCAGTTGTAATATCGCCTTTTTCATTTCTAATTTTTGTTATTTGAGTCTTCTCTCTTCTTTTTTTTGTTAGCCAAGCTAATGGTTTGTCAATTTTATTTATCTTTTCAAAAAACCAACTTTTTGATTCGTTGATCTTTTGAATTGTTTTTTGGTTTTCAATTTCATTCAGTTCTGCTCTGATCTTAATGATTTCTTTCCGTCTGCTAACTTTAGGATTGGATTGTTCTTGTTTTTCTAGTTCTTTAAGGTGAAGTGTTAGGTTGTTCACTTGCCATCTTTCCATTCTTCTGAAGTGAGCATTTAATGCAATAAATTTTCCCCTCAATACTGCTTTTGCAGTATCCCACAGGTTTTGGTATGATGTATCATTGTTTTCATTAGTTTCAATAAACTTTTTGATTTCCTGCTTGATTTCTTCTTGGACCCATATGTCATTAAGTAGAATGCTGTTTAATTTCCATGTGTTTGTATAGTTTCCAGAGTTTTGTTTGTTATTAATTTCTAGTTTTAATCCATTGTGGTCTGAGAAGATACATGGGATAATTCCAATTTTTTTGAATTTATTGAGACTTGATTTGTGACCTAATATGTGATCTATCCTGGAGAATGATCCATGTGCTGATGAGAAGAATGAATATTCTGAGGTTGTTGGGTGGAATGTTCTGTAGATATCTGCCAATTCCAATTGGTCTAGAGTCTTGTTTAGATCTTGTGTTTCTCTACTGATTCTTTGCCTAGATGATCTGTCTAATATTGACAGTGGAGTGTTCAGGTCCCCTGCTATTATGGTATTAGTGTCTATTTCCTTCTTTAGGTCTAATAGAGTTTGTTTTATAAATCTGGCTGCTCCAACATTGGGTGCGTACATATTTATGATTGTTATGTCTTCTTGATGGATCAGTCCTTTTATCATTAAGTAGTGTCCCTCATTGTCTCTTTTTATGGTTTTTAGTTTAAAGTCTATTTTGTCAGATATAAGAATAGCCACTCCAGCTCGTTTTTCTTTTCTGTTTGCATGGTAAATCTTTTTCCATCCTTTCACTCTTAGTCTGTGTGAATCTTTATGGGTGAGGTGGGTCTCTTGTAGGCAGCATATAGTTGGGTCCTGCTTTTTGATCCAGTCAGCCAGTCTGTGTCTTTTAATTGGGGAATTTAAGCCTTTAACATTAAGAGTTGTTATTGAAAGGTGTTGATTTATTCCTAGCATTTTATTGGTTGTTTGGTTGTCTTAGGTGTCTTTTGTTCCTTGCTTTCTGATTTACTGTTTGGTTTCTTTGTTTGTTGGTTCCTTAGGTTGTAGATAGTGTTTTTGTTAGCTTGTTTTCTCTTCATGAATGCCATTTTTATTGTACTAGCGGGTTTTGATTTTTCTTGGGTTTTTATGGCAGTGGTAGTTATTTTTCAGGAACCAAACCCAGTACTCCCTTGAGGATTTCTTGTAAGGGTGGTCTTGTGGTAGTGAACTCCCGCAGTTTTTGTTTGTCTGAGAAATATACTATTTGCCCCTCATTTCGGAAGGATAGCCTTGCAGGGTAGAGTATTCTTGGCTGGCAATCTTTGTCTTTTAGTATTTTGAAAATATCATCCCATTCCTTTCTAGCTTTTAGGGTTTGTGATGAAAAGTCTGATGTTAACCTGATTGGGGCTCCCTTATAGGTGATTTGACGCTTCTCTCTTGCAGCTTTTAAGATTCTCTCTTTGTCTCTGAGTTTTGCCAATTTGACTATGACATGTCTTGGAGAAGGCCTTTTTGGGTTGAATACGTTTGGAGATCGTTGAGCTTCCTGGATCTGAAGATCAGTGATTTTTCCTATACCTGGGAAGTTTTCTGCCACTATTTTGTTGAATATGTTTTCAATGGAATCTCCATTTTCCTCCCCTTCTGGAATACCCATGACTCGGATATTTGAGCGCTTGAGGTTGTCTGATATCTCTCTCAGATTTTCTTCCATGTCCTTGATTCTTTTCTCTTTCTTTTTGTCTGCTTGTGTTATTTCAAACAGCCCATCTTCAAGTTCAGAGGTTCTCTCTTCAACTTCGACAAGCCTGCTGGTTAAACTCTCCGTTGTGTTTTTTATTTCGCTGAATAATTTCTTCAGTTCAGCAAGTTCTGCTACATTTTTTTTCAGGAAATTGATTTCCTTGTATATTTCCTCTTTCAGATCCTGTATACTTTTCCTCATTTCATCATGATGTCTAGCTGAGTTTTCTTGTATCTCATTCAGTTTCCTTAGAATTATCACTCGAAATTCCTTGTCAGTTATTTCAAGGGCTTCTTGTTCTATAGGATCTAGAGTATGAGATTTATTAACTTTTGGTGGTGTACTTTCTTGATTTTTTGTATTTCTGGTGTCTTTTTTTTGGTGTTTATTCATTGTGGCAGGGGGTTTCACAGTCCACCGGTTTAAGACTAATGACTAACTAGGATGTTGCTGTGGTTGCCAATTTGGTATGGCTCCCGCCGTGACTGCTCAGTTGGCCTCTAGTGTCTTGTGTGTGTGGTTGCCTCGGGTCTTGGGCTTCTCCGGGGATCCACCTTTCTGGTCAGCTTGTACTCTGCTGGGCTGGTGGATCACGTACCACAGGGTGTGTGATCTCTGTTGAGCTTTCACTTTCTGTACAGGACTTCTCCCCGTTCCGTGTGCTCTGGCCCAGGCTGTTAGATCGTGCAGTGGCGACCCCACCGGGTGTGTGGTTCCTGTCGAGTCTCCGCCTCCCTGGCCGCACGTCTCCCCCCTCTGTGCACACTGTGCTGGGCTGGGGCGTGTCTTCTGCACCCCTCCTCTATCAGGGGGGCCTTCAAGACCCTGCTCAGCACCGCCTCGCCCAGGAAGTCTACCAGGTTTCTGCTAGGCACAGACGACCGGTCTCTCTGGGTGCCTTTGTAGCACTGTGTAGATCTTTTTCGGGTCTTGTTCACCTTTGTATCCCCCCGGTATAAACCGAGTCTAGTGCCCGCCTGCAGCCTGCTCTCCGGCAGGTTCAAGCGGACCTGGGAACTCTCCTACCACACTATTCCCAACCAGAAATTCGTTAGGCTTTTTTCCAAACTGGTGGTCGCAGAGATGGTATCTGCCTCCCAGTAACAGGAAGTTTACCGGGGCTTGAGTCCAGGGTGTGGTGGAGTGACAGTCGGCCCGCCCGTACTTCCTAGCCCTCCCAAAACTGGTCGGGACGCCCCACACCCACAGCCCTGCCAGAGAACCGCGGAGGGAGTGGGAGAGGAGGTCGGCCCGCAGGGTCCGGAAAGCCCCGCGCCAGGCCAAGCAAATGGGCTCAGTGATGGCCGAGCAGGGCGGAGCTGCCCGCACCTGGGAAAATGGAGGCAGCACCGGGGCAATGAGTGGCCTGGTGGTGCAGGCGGAAGCCGCGTGGGCATCCACCCCCCCGAACAGAGCTGTGCCAGGGATCACTCACAGTGCTGTGCCAGGTCGGGCGCTCGCTCTGTCTCTGGTTTGTTGCCTTCCGTGTTCTCGGCGCTGCCGCCTCGGGCTGTTCAGTCGCGGCGCCACTCGGGCGCTCCCAGGAATCTTCTTTAATGCCGGCCTGAAACCTCGAATCCTGAATAGGGCAGCTGGCCGCCTTCTTCAGCGCGGCCCCGGTCTCCGGGATCCTGGCTGCATCCACAGCAGCCCTGGCGCCGTGTTCCCTGTTTCAAGACTCACTTTTGCAGCTAAGAATCAGTTCTTTTCCTGCTCCACACTTCAAAGCTGTTGCCTGTAAATGAGGCAGCCTCTCCTGCCGGGGGCAAAGTGGCGTTGAGCCCCCACGACCGGCCAGCAGCAGCAGTCCTCCCTTAAGAGATGGCCAGGGGAAGGACCACAAGTTTCCCGGCTGCCTGAGGCCCAGTGGCCACCTTTTCCACCTCAGCTACTCCGCGCCAGCCGCCGCAGCCGCCGCCATCTTGAAACCCGCCGATAATGTCTTAATGAATAGATAATTCGATCATTTTAAATTGGCACATTCATTGTGCCAATGTAAATGAATAAATCCAAACTGCCTAAAAACAGTAGCTTCAACACCTGCTTATGTTTTAACTAAGCCTATATCAAATTACCCTGAACCCTAAATTAATAGGATTTCATTTAATAAGATTTTACTGTAATCTAACCTAACCTAAACCCCATCCCTGGACTGACAATGTTCCACTTATTAGTCAGAATAACACATGACAAACTGTAAAACAGTTTATTCATTCTAGGCCGGTAGGTAAATATGTCTAATATATTTACATGCTAATTCAATCAGTCAACAAAACATGTATCAAAGCCCAGGAACTGACCAAGGTTACCAGGAGACAAAAACAAGTAAGACATGGTTTCCCTTAAGGAATTCTTTTCACGAATTCTAAATCTAATTGTATCTATTAAAAATTCCCTTTGAAGACAGCTTACATTCAAGATAACCATAGGACACTTCAAAATGCTAACTTGTCCTTAACTAATCTCATTTCAGCTTTAGTGCTGTTTGATTCTGTAATATGACAAATTCAGGTTACATAAATTTTTATATGCTTGTTTTTTTTAGAGACAGGGGGAAAACACACAAATTGTCTTAAATGCAGTAGTAATCCACTCCCACAAGAATAGTAGTAAGCAAAGATGACTAGACACATGGTTTCCAAAAGTCCAATCAATACACCATAAGCCTGCCATTTGGAAATCATCCCAAGCCATTTCTTAACTACATGTCTGGCTCCACTTAGTTTGTAACCATGTCTACCCATCTGAAATAAACTGACTTCAGAACACCCAGTTTTATTACATTAACTGTCCTGAAAAATTGCCAATGAATCTATAATACCATTTATCATGAAAAGCTCAAAATTGTCATTGGTGGGGTAAGCCCAGTGTGTTCAACAGGCAAAGGGACAGCATAAGTCTGGTGAGCCTCGGTTACCCACTTATATTTATAAATCAAACCAAATTGGTTGTATGGAGCTGGCATGGGATTGCTTCTGAGATATAAAGAAATGTTTCCTTAAATAAAATTCTCCTCTGATTTGAAGGGGCGACTATAGAAGGGCAATATAAACTGGCACCTTCACTTTGGGGGTGTCTAGCCATGATACAAGTAGGCAGAAGACCAATCCCTCCTTTGCCCTTCCCTCTCCACTGACTAAATAAGAAAAATTTTTGTCCTGGAAATGGTAGACTTCAGTGCATGGTCCCCTTGAGCAGAATTCCTCATGCCTATTATGAAATTCAAATTTAACCACAAGGTCTGCTCTGACTCCTCCTCAGAGCCCTTTAACAACACTAAAAGCCTATCCCATAGAGAGTTTTCACCATCAGAAAAACCCACTGGTACCTGGTATTCACTTAGAAGCTGCTGTGGATTGAATTTCCCCCAAAAACTCACTGAAGTTTGATCTCCATTGTAACAGTATTAAGGGGGTGGGAAAGCCAATTATGGTATTTGAAAGTTGGGACTTTTAAAAAGTGATCAGATTGTGAGGACTGTGCCCTCATGAATGGAGTACGGGTGTGGTTCTGATGGCTTTATAAGAAAAGTGAGTAAGCAGGTTAGCTCTCTTTCTCAGCTCATTCTCGCCATGTGATATCCTAAGTTGCTGTGGAGAGTTCCCACAAAGAAGGTCCTTGTCACGTGTGTTCCCTGGACCTTGGACTTCCCAGCCTCCAAACTGTAAGAAATAATTTTCATTTCTTTATAAATTACCCAGGTTTAGGTATTCTGTTACAAGCAATAGAAACAAACTAATATAAAAGCAAATAGACCCCATTGTTCTGAATGCAGTTTTGGACCCCTCCTCACCAAACTCCACCCCCATCCCTCCTGATGCCCAGTGCTCAGTGACACACAGAGACAAATGGGTTAGTTTCAGTGTATTAGTAAGCTACTGAGTGTCACAGTGATATGGGTTGGACTGAAAAGTCACAATCAAACTTTTCCTTTAATGAGAATTTTAAGGACTTTCTAATCTGTAGATACATCAGAAGTAACTCAGCCCAATATTAACACCCAAAAATGGCAGAAAATTAACAGAGAACTGCTTCTCTGAGAATAAACTTTAGACTTATTGTACACACCAGGAAAACATAAAAGGGTTCAAACGCCAGTTAAAAACATTTGATTCCAAAACTCTCTACAAGGGGTTTATAAAGAAAAAAATAAACATATTGCCGTAGAATAGGGTAGATGCAACTTGACCTTGTATTTTGGTCTGTTTCTCTTTGTCTAATTGCTTCATGCTGACAGGCTCATCCCAATTTTTCTCTAGGCATAATCAATGCTACAGCTACCAAGGAATAGTAGTACAGCCCTTATCTATAAAGCTCTTTATTAAAAGTACTGTACATTCTGGTTTCTTTTTGCTGGTGTGAAGAACACAGGAAGCAGACTGACTTCAGGGGGTAGGAATTCATATAACTCAGTGACAATAGAACAGAGTGCAAAGTGTCCAAAGACTCTTTGTGCAAGTTCTTTTATGGAATATCTTTTCTCCTTTTCTCACAGCAGTAACTTACAGACCATTAAATTTCACACATTTCCTATTCATTTTCCATGTTAAAATATGGCTTCTGACCCTGAGTAGAACTATCACAGGATTCTGCCCTGAAAGTCAACCTTCACTATTTTGATAATATATGACTTCTAAAAGACCCACAAGTCATGGGCCATGAACCTACCCACATAAGTGATTTCAAATGGCTCGAATATGTATACACTTTTACAAATGGAAAAAATTAAGCCCAGAAAACATCACAAAGAATAAAATAAAATTATCTAAGATTGCAATTGTTCCCATTAAGCAAGACCTTTAACTAGACTTAACCAAAATATAAAAAGGAAATAAAAGACTCAGAGTTGTAAAATGCAAGTAAAACCAAACAAAATAAAACTAACAAACATAATTCTATCCCCACTTACAAACAAAAGAAAAGCAAGCAAGTACCAAGGGTTCAAAAGAGGCATTGAGTTTCAAGAAACTTTTTTTTTTTTTTTTTGTTAAGCTCATCAATGAGGGTAGGTTTTAAGGAAGAAACTTTTGGTTCTCTAAAGTCAAATTTATAAGCTTTTGTTCTTTGGCATATTCCATTTTATAAATCAGTCAAAAAGAAATTGACATATCTTATACATAGTATTTAGAGTTATTCCATTGAAGGTAAGATAATAAACTATTAAAGGATTTTATTTTAAAACATCTCGACCTATCTAAAAATTGCTAATCTTTGTGGTTAACGTCCAGTTCAGATATCTAACAATTTAATCTTGCCATAAACCTTTAACCACATAGGCAGAAACTTTGGAAGAAAACACATTTCTCAGGTTTTAAAACCACTAACAAGTAGCTTTAATTTCCAAAAGAGAATATAATCTTTTGTCAGTTATTCTCTCCACATATACTTGTAAGACATAATACCATCAAGCATCTGATAACTCCTATAAGACTTTTATGGACTCACAAAGCTATGTGAACATAGTTTCCTCCAACATCTCTATTGTTCCCTAGGATATAATTAATGCTCAATACCAACAGCTATACGGGAGACCAATAAAGAAGGAACAGAAGAACAGGCATTAGAGAAGGTTTTAAGAGGTAATAACCCTTTCTTCTCAAGGGGCCAGAGGCCAGAAAAACATTGCGGAGGATGGGTGGGGACAGTCCCAGGTAGATACAGAGAGAAATTTACCTGAAGTTGCCAGAGAGAAAGTGGTTAGAACATTACTGGAAGCCAAGGTCAGAGTTAGCAAAGAACATAAAATCCAAAAGGGAAGGAAGAGACAGGAAGAGAAGAAGAAAAAGTAAGATTTCTGGCTGAGAGTCTTAGAAGCAAGACACAATCAGGTATACGGAACGGGCTGAAGAAAATGGTACAGAACTAGTGGTATCACCTATTAAGTGTATATTTGAGGTACACAGCTACAGATCACAAAGCCAGATGAGGTCTGGACAAGTGAGATGTCACGTGCTAGGTTCATATGCATGGGGACAGAGGAGGTCGATCAATACTTGTTGATTAACGAAGAGTCATTAACTATCAGTCTCAGACATTTCCTAACCGTCCACAATCATGTTACACAGGTGGGCCAAACATTAGCTAAGGGTTCAGAATGTTATTTGATATTGTCCTTAGAAGGACCATAAATTAAAATTCAGAAAAAGTCCTCATTTAGGTCTGGAATTCACTGTCCCTTAATTAACTCAGTAGAGCCTATGCTTAACATTCACTACCACTGATTTCACACCAGATGTGGCCAGATCCTGGACAAATCACAGAGGTAGGAAATAGCTCACTGACAAGGAAAGAATAAGATCAACGACATTACTTTACATGAGCCATGAAGCCATGTGTTTCAGTTGTCATTTATGCATCTCTGAAGGCACCCTAAATGATTTACATCAAAATGTGGGAAAATAATATTACAGTATCAGAAAGGCAGGGACTTGTTACACAAACATAATCAATAAGCATATGAATCTACCAGCTGCTATTTCTGAGGGGGGAAAAAAACAAAACACTAATTTGGGAAGTAGAACTCCCATTTATTATAAGCAAAGACCACGATATGAAAACCTCTCTCTAAAATAAATCAATGTTTTTAAAACTTTCAAGACTTCCATGGGAATTCACTCAGGATGCTCGTTCTTGGATCTCTCCCTAGAACACTCTAAAACATTCTCTCCAAAAACGTAAAAAGCACTGAACTTTTACTGAGTGCTGCCTGACCTGAGCTTGTTTCTTTTGCAAAGAGAGTCTCGTGATGTCTGTGTAAGAAAACTATAAGGATTATTAGTAACTGCTGATATAACATTTCTAGATATGGAAAAAAAGTTTCTTACTATTTTTTTTAAGTGTTTATATATTGCCTCAGCATTGGGTACTATCTATCTAGTCATTTTTAAATCATCATTTGTATCCAGTTTGGTACTCACAAGGCCAGGTTCCCTTCAGACCACTTATCTTCATAGTCTTAGATGACCCTAAATGCATTAAACCTAATGAAAAATGTATGCCACAGAGGGACCAGGTGAGAGACTAAGGATGAAAACTCACATTGGGGAAGGGGAATCCATCAAACTCCATGATAGGTAAGAAGTAACAATCACATTTTTAAAATCACTTTTTTAAAGTATTATTAACACTAATATAGTGTTACTAGTTAATACTAATAATTTGCATTACTATTAATTATTACTACTAAACATAATTTCTATACTACCACTTAGAATAGAATTACTAATAGTAACAATAATACCAACACATACTTCATACACAGCTCATCTCTTTTAAACATGTCAAATATTTTCTCTCACAAGGTCTTACAGTAGAGTCAAGGTATCATTAGAACACAATTCCAAGAGATCCATACTGCAGGCAATGGAATTCTAACATAGAGGTTAGGTGACCATCAGAAAAGAGGTGAAAGACAGCCTTGAAATTCCTAATCTTAACCTATTTATTTAGCCTTGCTTATTAGTAGTCTAAAACATTTCTTTAGTATCAACTCCCCCATGAATCACTATCCCCCATTGAACAATTATCCTTCTTTCTCTAAGGTGAGAAAGGAAAAACACACATGAAATATAAACACACCTCATGTAGTCTTGTCAACTAAATGAAACAGAAATTACTCCACCAATAGCAGAAAGTAACTCTAACTCATTTGAATTGATTCTACTCCAGATCCATTCACAATTAGAAAATTTGCTTTTTCAAAATACTCAGTCCTTTCTTTTTGGCTGCTTTATCTCATAGCTAAAGGCCAGTAAAATGATACAATATAATAACTTCATAAGGAAAAGAGAAGGGGAAAAAAAACACTTTCTCCTATTTAGGGCACTTCTTTTGTCTTTTCCCAAATACTTAAATAACTTCACTTCTAGGCTCTTATTAATGAACTAAGTCTACCATTCATCTTAACAGCACAACTACACTGAGTGTTTTTCTCACTTCTTTCAAAACTATCCAAAAAATAATCAACAGAAGTGTAATAAACTGATTTCAATTTACAGCACTGCTTCTTAAACATTTATTGAATAAATAAATGAAGCTGGATGGTCACTCTAGTGCTTCCCAACGTGTTCCATTTCATGACGCACATGAAAAATAATGTTTATAAGGATACTAGCATAAATAAATGAAACAGCAGGTGGCCAGAGGCTACCAGCCAGAGACTTCGGCAGCCTGAGCTGAGACAATCACCTGGCTGCAGAAAGGATAATATCCCAGCAAACCTTTCACACAGTATTTCAGCGTCCCCTGAAACACAAATTGAGAAGTTCTGCTCCACATTTTTGGCCTATTTAGTGCATTTCCACTCCTGTTACCAGAAAACTATCTTTCCTTTGGGGAGCCATACCACCCTCATTCCACATGAACCTGGTAGCACAAACAATATTGGGCCCTGATGCTTCACTCACTCCCATTCCACCCAGGATAGCCAATCAAAGTGCCCCATGATCCTATCATGATGGTTGAGACCCAAGCAAAGCCAATTCAAGCATTCTCTGCTTCTCTCTTCTTTTGGGGTTATAAATGTAAGGTTATAAGGCTTTGGGCTTCCAGCCAATTCACAGAGGGAAGAAAGAAACTGTACCTTGAATATACTGTTTAGGCCATAATTGGCCTAAGTACTAGAGCTAGTAAAAACTGGTTAAGGCAGCTTAAGATAGGCTTCTGTTATGTGTTATCAAAAATTATCACTCTAGGAGGCCAGAGAAACACAGCTGGGGCAGTGGAAATCTGCACCCCCTCACCCCAAGCCTGAAGACGACAACAGTGGGCCACGGGCCTTGGTCCCACCTCCTGCAACCAGGCCAGCAAAGGAACCAGTCATGGGCCAGACCCATTCTCCCTTCTCCCCTCCCCACCCCCCACAGCAACAATGTACTTATTAAATAAAAGCTTTTTAAACGTTATCACCCTAGAATTCCAAAAACCAAAAGCATTTCCTGAAAGTGTGTGTGTGTGTGTATAAATGGATGTAATATATGTTTTACATTAGTGTTTTACACAGATCAAGGTGTCACACTGCATGACTTGAAGGGATCATTCTTTAAATAATCTCCAGGCATTATCTCTGCATTAACTGTTTGTTCTAAAGAGTTTACCATACAAGGTAACAACACTGAAAGAAAACATTGGTTAGAAGAAGGATCATTACAGAAAGTAGACAGAGAAATAAAGTAGGAAGCAAGTTGAAAAGATTCACATTATCCATACACCATGAAACAAAGGTACTTTGAGTACGTTACAGATCCACTCACAGAATCAGAACAGAAGAGGCCTGGTCAGAGTGAAAACTTTTTGTGAAATATCAGCAGTTGTTTACTTGACAAAAAGGAATAAGCATAACAAATTGAGTGTAAAAAGGAATTCCAAATAGATTAACTTTATATCTTAAATAAACACATTTACCCCACCTCTACCACCAAATTTTTTCCTCTAGGAACGCATAATTTTCCATTAAGAAATGAATGTTTTCTTCACCACACTTCAAAAGAAACACAGCACAAATACTTATAAAGAGAAGAT
The DNA here is from genome assembly GCF_027409185.1 of Cynocephalus volans. NCBI lineage: Eukaryota > Metazoa > Chordata > Mammalia > Dermoptera > Cynocephalidae > Cynocephalus > Cynocephalus volans. The sequence continues at coordinate 62,065,270 of NC_084475.1, read as the reverse complement.
ACTACAAACACCATACCTACTTGGTTAGGAAACCCTTCCCTTCACAGGAAATGCATTTTTAGAGATTCTCTCCAATGGTAAAAGATCACAGATTACTATGTTAAGTATGCTAGTGGTTAGTTTAAAAGGCAGGAAAAAGTCTTATTAAAGTCTGACTGCTTTCTTATTATACTCTAAGTTCTGAGCAGATAGGAAGAAAGATTGTTTACCCTCTCATCCCAATATACAGATCAGTACCATACACAGCAAGGACCCTACAGTTTTTAGTTTATTAAATGACTGAATAGCATCAAATAGCATCAAACTGCAAGAAGTTAAAATATATATAAATGCCTATTGTATTGGCACCTTTATCCTGGATTAAGGGTCTACGTTTAAAGATCAGTATTCACACCAAGCAATATGCATATTGGTATAGGTTGCAAGACTAAGTAAGCAAAAGCATTACAAATTAGCAAATTGACCAAAAAATCTTAGAACCAGAATAGCACCATGTATAGGTTTCCTTGCAAAGAGTGCTTTCATTAAAGAAATATCTGCATAATTAAATATACATCAACTCAGAGTAAGGAGAAAGAAGAACAACTTGGCAAGATAAAGACAGCAAAAAAAGAAAGAAAAAGAATCAACCCATAATTTAAAACTTTGAAGTAAATAATCCACAAAGTAAGATAATCTACAATTCCAATAATTAACCTTTTCTCCCATTACTGCTATTCCGTTATTCTCTTGTTTTACCTGAGAGGCATCAGCTTGGGCTAATTCTGTAGTGACCTTCAGTATTTGGTGAAGATTTCGTCCTTCATCTTTGACAAGGAGGTGAGCCAGGAGAAGAAACACATGCACAGGGATCACTGTAGTAACAGGGAGCAATGACTCTACTGAAGCCAACCAGTCACTTGCCGCAGATTCTTCCCTCATTACCTCAAGAATCCTCCAGGTTGTAAATATTGAACCATACATGTTGGTTATAGGGAATTCAAGCCTGTAGGAGAGCTGAAAAATGAACACAAAAAAAAGCATGAATAAATGAGATGAATATATTTATCAAAAATATATTTTTGACATTCACTTATTTTTTTATATTTCAAGAAATCATCCCTTCCAACAAAATGAATACAAATTTTGAATTCCTGCCAAAAACTTCTCTGCACACATTTGAAGTAATAGAATTACACAAAGAGAAAATAGTTGTTAGATGGAACTCTAGAACAGTTTATCACAACTTTTCCTCATATTTACCATTCATCCCCAGTTAAGGCAGAAAAAAACGGATCAATATACAAGATCCAGAGGCAACAGAGTTTGGAAAGAGTAATTATCACCAAAAAAGCATTCACCAATGAGAAGGAAGAGAGTAAAAAACATTGTATTTGTCCAGCTTCAGGCCCTCAGAAGAGGCAGCCCAGGGCAGATGGCAGACTTGGACTGCGGACAATTCATTTTTATGATAGACAGTATGCTGATAGGAACAGAGGTGGTTCAGCCAGAGCCTGGGAATTCATTAATAATTGTGAATAATTTCTGCAGGAAGACAGCTCTAAACTGAAACAATACCCAGAGAAGGTAAGTCAATCTGCAAAATAGCTCCCCACGGAAATAAAGTAGTGCAGTCAGGGCCAGAGAGTAGATAGAATCCTACCAAGGTGAGCTGTGTGCATAAATGGCTCAGGAAAAGCCACAGACATTAAAGACACATTAGACATTGACTGCTAATAAAATAACTCAAACCATGTAGAGTGTGATGAGACAAATTAGAAATCTCCAGATTATAACTGTCCAGTTATTAGGGAATGACATATGGATAAGGATAACAACTGAAAGGATGGGAAGTAAAAGTTAAGCTTTATAAAATTTTTTAATAAATGCTTTATTAAGATATAACTCACTTACCATAGAATGCACACTTTTAATGTTTACAAATCAGTTAATTCTAGTAATTCATAGATTGTATGATGATCATCACTGTCTAATATTAGAACATTTTCATCACCCCAAAAGGAAACTCCACAACTATGAACAGCCATTTCTCATTCCCCTTACACTCCTGGCAACCACTAATCTACTTTCTGTTTCTGTTTTGGTCATTTCATATAATAGGAACCACACAATATGTAGTCTTTCATGACTAGCTTCTTTCACTTAGCATGTTTTCAAGGTTCACCCATGTTGTAGCTTGTATCAATACTTCATTCCTTTTTATTGCCAAATAATATTCCACTGTATGAATATACCATATTTTGTTTATCCATTCATCAATTTATAGACATTTGGGTTGTTTCTATTCTTGCATATTATGAATAATGCTGCAATGAATGCTCCTATAAAAGTTTTTGTATGGATATATGTGTTCAATTCTCTTGAGCATATGCTTAAGAGTGAATATGAAATTTATTTGAAAATTAAATGCCACTGTAAAAACAAATGAGGAAGCTCTATCTGTACTGACAAGAAAAGATCCCTCAAGCAAAAATACAAGATACAGATAGCCTGGAATGCTACCAATTTTTTTTTTTTTAAGGGTGGGGAGAAAAAGGACTATTTATTTGTATTTGCTTGTATATGCAGAGAAAAGCATCTAAACAAATACTGAAGAAATTAGTAACCATTAATCATCATCTTCTATTTGGGAGAATGAGAACTAGACAAATGGAATCAAAGGCAAGAAGGAGGCCTTGACTGTATGACATTTCATAGTTTCTGAACCATTTGAATATATTACTATTTCAAAAAATATATAATTTTTTATAATTGAATAATATCTAAGTTTATATAGCTCTCTCTCTCTAAAAATACTTTTCCTCCCAAGAAGATGAAATTCATTAACAACTATACCCAAGTTCTTCAGACTAATGACAAACAGCCTTGGACTAGGACTTCAGCACAGCCATGCCAGCTATTAGCCATTATGTAATCTCTCTAAGTCTTACTTTCCTCATTTGTAAAAGTTAAGCACCCTCCTGCCAAGATTGAGGTAGATAATGTGATAACATCTATAACACACCTAGCCTAGAACCTGAAGTTGCAAAATACATGGAAAGGTTATGGCTATTACCTTTAAGCAAGAAAAAATAAAACTGGTGGATATGAGTATAAAAGAAAATAATTTGGAAATCACTATAAACCATAAGTTGAGTCAAAAGCAGCAACATTACAGACATAGAAGAGTAAACAACAAAACAGAAAAGCAATCCTATGTTACTTGAAGTATTACGTCCAGGTTTAGGCTCTGTTTTTTGTTTGCCTGCCTAAGGTTGGAGCAGCAGGAGAAAAGCACATTGTTGAATAAGATGTTACAAAATGGTCCCTCTGTCTCACTGAGTGACAGCTGTCACTGGCACAGCCCCAGAAAAAGGATACAATCAAGGTTTTTTTCTTAGCACCAGCTACCAAATCCTGGTCTCATAGCCTAAGGGAGGACCTATGAAAGTTCTGGTAGGCTCTGTCCTTTAGAGGAAAAAGTAGGTTAATCAATAAAAGGCAGGTTTATGTTATGAGAATTATGTCTCAATAAAAAACAAAAGAGAGAAAAGAAATCATAAAAAAAATAACATCTAAGTGAATACTAGATGGTTGTGAAACATCTTTAACAGAAGTAAAAGAACTGAGAATCTTTATTTTTAAAAGTTTTAATAAAAATGTTCAGGAACATTAAGTGTTAACAATAAGACAGACATCTGATAGCACTCTCTGTCTAAGGAGGTCTGAAAAAGAAATTGTGAATACAGGTGAACAATACAGATTTTCATTAACTGGAAAGAATAACATTCATCAATAACAGTGACTAAAATAGGCTAGTAAAAGTGGGGAGAGGAAGTATGAAATTCAAACTTGAAGACACAAGTAGGCTAGGTTTTTGCTAGAAGGGATATTAATCACTCAACAGACTAGAAGACTGGACTAGATAAAGCCTCATGAGGGTCTTTTTAGCTCTATAGTTCTATGAGGAATTTAGATAAAAGTTGAAAAACGTGGGAGTGGCAGGTTTTAACCAAAAAATAACCCACATCATCTTCAGTCTCATGTCATTCAGAAGATGAAGACAGCAACACAAGATCTAGAACTTACTGATTCCTTTTCAACTTTTAACCGAAAGCTCTTAAGAAACCAGATTATATCAATGTACTATGAATTTACTGTTTCTTTGTAACTCTGAAACACTAGTTATTTATTACTAAGTCCAGCACAAGATGATATATAATTGCTCAAAAAAAAAAAAAGAAAATGAAAGTGGAAGTAATAGGATGTAGCCAAAAATCTAAATTCCAACTCTACCGTCACTACCTATGCAACTCAGACAAGTTACTTAACCTCTCTAATCTTGGTTTACTAGCTTGTAAAAGGAGTATTTTAAAAATACAATCAGGAAAATGCAAATCAAAACCACAATGAAATACACTTCACTCTCACTACGATGGCTAAAATAAAAAAGACAATAACAACAGTTGGCGAGGATGGGGAGAAAGTGGAATCCTCAAACACTGCTGGTGGAAATGTAAAATGGTACAGCCCCTTTGGAAAACATCCTGGCAGTTCCTCAAACGGTGAAACACAGAGTTGTCATATGATCTAGCAATTCTACTCCTAGGTTTCTTCTACCCAAGAGAAATGAAAATATACATCCACACAAACACTTGTACATGAATGTTGTTAAATCAAACTAAAGTTTGGCCTGAGAAAGCTTCCGTACTCACTCTTAAGCTCTTAAGCTCTTACGTAGGAACCACAACTTAACTTGCCACGTGAGCACAGGGGCAAATCGAAAACCTAACTTAGAAGTGTGCCTCTGTGACGATAGCTGAATCTCAGCCAATTGCAACCAGTCAACTAGTCTGTATCTCGCATCATTTTTCTGTACTGTCACTTCCCTTTTTCTGTCTATAAATCTGACCATGAATTTTTGGCACAGTCCCTCTTAATCTGTTCTGACTATGGGCTGCCCTATTTGCGAATCATTTATTTTTTTTCTTACTCAGATTAAATTTTGTTAAATTCAAATTGGCTGAAGTTTTTCTTTTAACAATGTTTATAGCAGCATTATTCATTACAGCCAAATAGTGAAAACAACCCAAAAGTTCATCAACTGATGAATGGAAAAATAAAATGCAATGTATCCACACAACACAACAGAATATTATGCAGCCTAGAAACCAGCCACTAAACCAACACTGACAGTACTTTCACATTATTGTAACAGGAAAGGTGAGACAGAAAATTGAGCATGGTATCCTTTTTCTTCGTATCATACTTTTTAGGTAGGTAGTATAGAATTAGTTCCTTTTCTGTAGGATTCCTCAGGACCTTTAACTACTAATGTACATTGGAATCTCAAAGAGGAAAAAAGATTATATAGCACTTCTAAAATTTACTTCACAACAAGACTACCTTCCCTAATTATAGTCCAGAAAGATTAGCATCTCCTATACCACTGCCTGTCAGAATGGTAAAGTTCAATCACACAAGTGAAACAAACAGATACTTCATCAGCAGATGAGATTGTCTGCAGAGATATAAATCCCACATCAACACTTTAAGAGAAACAAGGATGAACTCATTACCTTTTCATGGTCGTCTCTGTAACATTCCTGCTGTACCATTTCCAAAAGGTTTAGAGCCAACTGCTGCCTAGAGGGACCTTCTTCATCCATGGATATGCAGTCTTCCAAGGCAGTAGAAGATAATATCTGCAGAATTGGCATCACTAGCAGAAGAGATGACTTTGGGATTTTCTGATCCTCAGCAAAAGAGAGGAGCTTCAAAGCTATTCACCAAAACAACAATAATTCGCATTTTAAAAATTAATGCCACAGTCCAACAAAATGCAATTTTGTTTGAGTCATATGCCAGAGAGTTTTATTGCCCCTTTACAACTGGGTCAGACATATAACTAAGATGATAAATCTCATCCTAATAGTAAATAAAAGATGCATAAAAATTAACTGTTATCTAAAATAAGCTGTTAATGTATATAACTGAAAAACTGATGATACTCTGAGAAAATACATATTGTATATCATAAGGTATAAACCAACTCCTTTTTAGGTCACTATAAGTTTTTTTTTAAATACAATTCAACATTTGTCCTCTACACCCTCTCAGATCCTCCTACTGCCCTCAGCAGAGTCAAGAGACCAGGAGTTCCTGTTCAGTGGATAACAAGGCCAACGTACAGGCTTCCTTTATAAACCCAGCTGAGAATCATATGAGCGGATGCTTAAGTAAACAGCAAAGTGAAGCAGGACTGCCCTTCGGCTATAATTGCTAAGAAGATCACCAAAGTCCCAAAGTCCACAGCCAGCATAACAAAACCATTTTTAAGAAGTGATTCTTTTTTAATGTGGAAACAACTTACACATCAGAAACATATATACAGATGTACAATAACTTAGTTACATGTCAAGTGTCCCTTAGACTATTAACAGAATGAGTTAAGGTATAAATATACTTTTTTCATGGTATTTTTACAAGGTTATTGAAAAAACCCTGATTTACTGTAAGACATTATTCATAGGCTTCAGAGCTAAATTAACAAAGTAATCAACTGATTTCCCCACTACACCAAAAAAATTTTACATGCCTTAAATCATGTCAATGAATAGTCAGTACTTTATTTTAAATAATTCAGAAGTCAAACCTTAACATGATATAAAACACAAATACCTGTTACTCTAATGCTACTAATTTACTTTTTTTGCCTAAATATTGGTCTTAATCTATGATTGTCCCTGAGATATCATGAAAATCCATTATCTTTAATAAAACAGGAAATGCATATAGTACAAATATTTCAACATCTTCCAGGCATGTTATAATTTGCTATTTATAATCAAGGCAAGTATTAATAATTACAAAGCATAATATTTTATTAATGCTGTTCATTTTTTTAATTTGAAATAATCAGTGTTATCTTCATCACCCTATTTCTTTGAATACTCTTTCCCAATATACAGAACAACAGTTCTTCCTGACTTTTCAACATGACATACTGGCTCAAAAGTTTTCAGTATTTTTATTCACTCTAATGAAGGTAACTTCAAATCAGAGACACTGGTTTACAAGACAGAGAAAAGTCTGCTATCCAACAAACAATAAACGTATTTTGAGTGTCTGATCCTGTATCATCCTTCTATTATACATTAGCCACAATATAGGGGTATAGCCTCAGAACTAGAAATGTGGTTTCTCTAGGGCTATGGACTTTTTGTCAAAAAACAAAATCCATTTATAAAATGTCCAGAAAAGGCAAATCCATAGAGGCAAAAAGCAGATTAGCATTTGTCTTGGGGGGGGGGTGTGATTTGTAATGAGATTAACTACAAATAGCACAAGTAGTTTGGGGGTGATAATGGAAATGTTCTAAAACTAGATGATGGTGCTGGTTGCACAAATCTATAAATTTACTAAAAAATACTTTATTATACATTTTTAAATGGTGAATTTTATTGTATATACATTATACCTCAATAAAGCTGTTTTAAAAAATAACACTAGGGCTACCAGAAGTAGCAACACTGGTTAATTATTTGTATGGGAAGATCACACATATACGGCTCTAAGAAAATAAAAAGGGAAAAACAGATCAGAAAGGGATTGGGGAAGAGAGGCACAAATGAGCACAAGGCCAACAGGCAAAAGTAGGGTAGGAATCAAAAGCCAAGGAGCCAAGGATCCCCTCCTCCATGTGCTAAAGCCATTTCCAAGGGATATTGTAAGTGAAAGAGCAACTTACTTTCAAAATCATGATGAGTTAAAATGCTCAGAAGAATGAGCTATACAGTAGGTATTTATTCTCAAGCACTTTTTGAGGATGAGCATGGGAGTATATCAATGTATCATGGCACTATACAACAATTGGCACAGATCCCCCATTACTACATGGATTATACTGGACCAAGTAGAATGGGGCAACATTGATGTAAAAGCCACATTTTAAAGGTGTGACTTCTTCACCATCCGGCAGACCAAGCAACTTGATTCTTTACCACACTATTCTTAACTAGAAATTTTTGCCTCCCCCTTTTTCTTTAAACCAATAATTGACAGCCAAAAGAGTACTATCTTTCATTTGTTCTAGCTAGGTTAATACAATAATCATAAACTAAATTTTGTTCAATGTAGCATCAGTTATGAAGAAAAAAGGTATATAGGGTTTTGAAAGCAAATACCACTGCTAAACATTTATTTTATTTCAAGGGTTTTATGCTATTCTCATTTTGCTATACAACTGTGAATAAGATGATATGCCCTTTAGTATATTTAAGAATGTCACTGCTATATGATTTAGAATATAACTCCCTAATGGGCAGCTAAGATACTTGGTGAATTTTGGGATATGGAAACTTGCACAAGGTTACACCTTGCTGGACAATAATAAAAATCTATTTGATAATGATGAATTAGGAAAATTCCAGAATAGAAACTCAAATATACTAGACAGAATGATATATAGCTCAAGTGACTCCTGCTGCACTTGTGTTTTTACATTTTAGTCTAGTGAGTGTATTTTTATTTACCTAGACTTAAGATTGGCTTCTGCTGACTTGCCGGAGTCTGTAGAAGAAGTACAGCAATTCCAATTATGACCAGCTCAACAGGAAAATCCTAAAAGAATGTGGGGTGTGGGGAGAGGGAAGAGTTGTTTAAGAAGTTCCCAGAATCATGGCTTTATAACATGTATCCAAGAAGAGTATATTTAACATGAAAGATTATAAATCTTTTATAAAAAATTATTTATACAGCAAGTCTACTCTACTTAAGAATTGGTGAATGCCACACAGTCAAACATAAACTCAAAATGTTACATTATATGGCCAGAAAGCAACAGGCTATAAACCAAAATAGTTAGTCTTTGCAAAGCATTGAAAGTTACCTGAAATACTGAACTTAAGAATATTTCATTTCTGAAAAGTAGCTCAGTTTTCTGCTTACCTAATGCAGGCATGATTCACCTACATAACTCGCATAATGAATTACACGAAACAAATTTTAATAAATCCTGTTATTATAATAAAAGAAATACTAGTGCCAGGGAGGCAGAGATTATTTTTAAATTATAGTAATTTATTAAACATATTTAAATGTAGCAAAGCAATAACCATAAAAACATAAAATCATTAAGTTCATCAAGTATATAAATAAAATGAAAAAAATTATGTACATTATGTTCTAATACGTAAAACGCCAGTGACATAAGGTGTTATTTGGGGTTTCTAAATAAAGAAAACCTTAATGTTTTATGGAACTAAAGAAGAAATGTCCAGCTGAAATTACTTCACTCTGAAATTTTACAGAAGCACCTGCAGAGCAGAAGTACCTATGAATCATAAGGACAGGCAAAAAAATGAATAAATAAAAGGAAATCTGTGAGGCAGAGCCACATGTTAAAGAAACACTCGAGAGAAAACAAATTAGTCTAACACACTCAGAAGTCATAATCTTAGAGATGCTATCAACTCTAGCACAAGTTAATAAAGACCCTATATCTCTGTTTTACTATTTGAAGAGTGAAATTAATCAAACTGCAAAATGGTTTATGGACTTTAAGAAAAAAAATCAAAAGAATAAAATTAATTTGTAAATTATTAGAAATGGAATATATTCCAATTTGTGTCTTTGGGGACTATATATGTTCACCATTTTGAAATATGGATGAGAACAACAAAGCAACCCATCTATCTTATGACAATAAATACATTTTGAAACCAACACTCTCACGCTATATGACATCACACCATTCTTTGCTATATTTTCCTCAATCTCATTTCAATTTCTGCATGTCCATTAAAAGCAAAAAGAAAACCAGCAATATCATTTAAATTTCAAACTTACTAGCCTCCAAGAGGATTGGAGACAAATAGAAGCATTACTGTATACTAATGCTATCACTGAAAAGCCTTTTTCACACAAGCTATCACTGTGAGGGCCACAAAGTAGCTTTTTGGGGTTCTGAAATAAAATAGAAGCATTTAAAGTGGATGGAACTCAAAGATATAAATGAAAATGGCCTTCTCCAGAAAGGGTGACACTTGCCTATTCAGGAAAGAGAGTGAAACGAAAAGAGCTGGAGATTCAAGACATCAAAAACTAGGAAAAGTAAATGGTGGAGGATTACACTAAATAAATCTTAAATTGCTTAGAATTTTGAGAAGTTACAAGTTTTTTGTTCGATTGATTTTTAATGGACACCAAAGGCTGGTAGCACTTAATGAGATCTTTTAATATAAGCCTGTGTTGGACATCTGGCGTGCCACTTCAAATACCACAGCTACTGCTGTGGTAAGTGGCTCTTCACAGGTGCAATCTGATGGTTCTCGCCTTGGGCCCCACCATGCACCTCTTGCTTCGAACAGCAAGCTCCAGTAGTGCAGAAAAGTTAAAGCCCCACAGGCCAAGACTTGACAAGCTAGCAATAGGACCCCGTGGGTAAATGCTTCCCCCCTTATTCTGGATCCCTCTGGAAGGTTCTGATACATATTTCATAAGGCTTCTCTTCTGTGGGATCAAGCAACTGGTTGCTGTAGCAGTGGCCAACTTGATAATGTTTGTACTGCCTCTTCCACTTGCTTCCTAGGATCACATTTCCAAGTGAACTCCTGTCACATAGCCTTTGCTTTTGTGGGAACCCAGTCTCCACTTTTGCCTTTAGGAAAACTCAGGCTAACTCTGAGCCTATCTAGAGAAAGAAAATAAAATACAAAAGAGGAGTAAATGCCTTTATACTCAGCCACAGATGTCAGAGGAGTCTTAATAACAGAAAACACTTGGAGTCCACATTTTTTGTCTTCAACTCAAATGAAAGATATCAATGAATATCACCTATGTACCAGGCAGTAAGTTCATATGCTGGGTCTAGGTATGCCACTATGAACAAGATAGGGACTATCATGGGAAAAAAAAAATTTTTTTTTTTTAATGAAAATAAGTTATAAGAAAGGGTACACCCTGTAGCTGACACAACAGAGATGGCAGCCCAGCTTGCACACCTCCCAGTGCCACAGCTTTGCTACCTACCCTGTCCTCTGGCCAGAGCTGACTGAGCCAAGCTGGGCCAAATTGATCATTTTTCTTAGGAAATCTGAAAACTTAAGCTGAGAGACACACGGTTAAGAAAGGGTTTGGAATTGAATCAGCTTATGGCAGTGTCTTAGAAACCACAAGTTCCTGACTTTCCCAAGGCTGGAATGTTTACTCGTCCTTCACTTTGAGTGCTACCCAGTCTTCTCCCAATCAATATCATTTTTGCCCAGTTTTGCTGATTTGAGTACATTTATTTTACTTGAAATGGAAAGAACTTTAAGTTAGGATCATTCAAACTGGGCTAAAAATAGCTCAACTAAGACCAAATCCACCAAAATTAATGCAATCTAAAAAATAAATCTATTTCAGTACAATGATCCGTCTCTGATCAGGTTTTTCAATACAAAGACTGCAAGGAAAAAAAGAGGTAGGAGGGGGGACTGAAAGGAACCACCTTTAGTTTAAAAGACAACTGAAAAACAGATCATACACATAACACCCCAAAACTATATAATGATGTTTAGAGACACAGACTTAGAGAGTAAGACTATAAAGAAATATAAGGAAGTTATTACTATAGAAGTCAGGATAGTAAGGGGAAAGAGAAGGTTATGATTAGGACTGGGCTTATGGAGAACTTCGGGTGTGGCTGGAAAAGTTCTGTTTCTTGATCTGTGTGATGGTTACAAGGGTGTTTGCCTTATATGTGAAATAAATTATAAAAATCACCTGAGGGTGCTAATTTAAAATGGAGATGCTTGGTTCTCAGAGCTACGAATTCAGTATCTCCAGGAATAGGCCCCAGGCATTTGCATTTTTAATAAACCCTGCCTAATGATTTTTATGCACACTAATTTAAACCATTTGACTACAGTGTAAGCTTCATGAACCTTGTCTATTTTCAACCAATGGCCATAGCAAAGTGTCACAGTTAGCTGCTTAATAAAGATATGCTAAGCGGGATGGGGTAGAGGAGTGTACAATAAAATGATCAGAGAGTAATACTAAAAGGGATAAACTTTATGAAATTATAATTCATAATTATGTCTACAACTCACATGAAGCTAGTACAAGCACACAGAAACAATACGGGTTTTACCTAACTATAGCATATTTACAGTTAACAGAATTCCTAGTAATTTACCTATATATTTATCTATAAAATTTATCATATATTATGAAATATATATTATGTTACACAATTATTATATAATACATATAAGTATATATTATACATACATAATTGCATATAATTTTATCTATTATACATAACAGATATTATATATAACATATAATTATACAATATATAATATTATCTGGGGTCCCAGTATATGTGAAACCATTCTAATCATAAGATTGACAAATTTACAAATGACTTCTTGCGCCTTCCTTGGTTCCCACCTTCCACCAAAATCTATATTCACTCTATTTCCTCACCTGCCATTCAGTCCCCTATTCCAATTATTCTCACATCATCACTGCTGAAACTGCTTCCTCCAACATGAACAATAAACTTTCATTTGCTACATCCTAAGAGTACTCTGCATCCATCACTTTACATCTTCTCCATGACACATGACACTAATGACCATTCCCCCTTATTGAGATACTCCTTCCCTTGATTTCCACGTCTTCTGCCTTTTCCGCTTGTCATACAACCCTTCTAGCCATACTTTCTCAGGCTCCTCTTTATCAGTACACTCCAAATATCAAAACTCCTGGAGTTCCACCCTAAGCCTTGTCATCCAATCCCATGGTTAAAATTCTCACCCCAAAGTAGATATCTATAAATCTCTATACCTTTAGCCTAAGCTTCTATCCTGAATTTCAAAGCCTCATATCCAACTACCTATAACCCATACATATCTCAAACCACACATATCTAAAACCAAATTAATGATCCAACATCAGCTACTATTTCTCAGAGTGAACGGCATCATCCAGTAGCTCAAAATAGAGAGCTGAGTCTCTACCAAGGACCCTCTCCTTGAATATCTAATCAACCACAAAGTTCTATTGATTTCATCCCCTGTGTATCTATTTTCCCACTCCTAATTCCCTAATTAGCCCCTTGCTATGGTCTGAATTATGTTCCCCAAAAATTTATATGTTGAAGCCCAAACCCCCAATGTATTTGAGTAAGAGCATTCTGTAAGTCTGTTGAGATCAATGTATTTGGAGTAAGAAAGTAATTAAAGTTAAATGAGGTCATAAGGGTGGATCCCTAATCCAATTGGGTTAGCGTCCTTATAAGAGACACAGGAGAGCTCTTTCTTTCTGCCATGTGAGGATACAATAAGAAAGCATCTATCTGGAAGCCAGGAAGAGAGCTCTCACCAGGAACTGAATTGGCAAGCACCCTGGTCTTGGACTCCCCAGCCTCAAGAACTATGAGCAACAAATTGCAATTGTTTAAGCCACTCTGTGATATTTTGTTATGGCATTGCTAAGATAGCCTCCTAACTTCCTGCCTTATTGGTGTTGTCCCACCCCAAGCCCTCCTTCACTCTCCCATCAGAATGATCTTCCACACACAAAAAAACTGAGGGCACCTCTCTACTGAAAGTTCTTCAACAGATGCCATTGCCCAGAAGATAAAATGTAAACTCATTTGTGTGACATGGAAGACAAGCCCAGCCTTATCTCCTACAACTTAATCCTTCAACAATACTCAACACTTACTTCCTGAACAGGCCATGCCTGCCTGCTTTCTCATGTTTCTGTGTTTGGGTACGTGTTTCTCCCAGCTAGAAAGCCCTTCCCAACCTTGGGCTTGTACCAGGTAAACTCCTATCCAATCTTCAAATCTCAATTCATACACTACTTTCCTTAACTTATGCTCCCATTGTACTTTAAATATACTCCTATAAAAGCAATTATCTTATTGTACTACAATTACTTATTTGCATGTCTGTAAGTCTCTTGAGGTCACAGAATGTACCTTTTCATCTATGCATTCCATAAGACCTAGAATATAGTAAATGTTCGATACTTGTGTTTTGCATGAATAAACAAAAAAATGCAGTAGTAAATCCTTAACTGAGGCTCCAAAGAGTATTTAATGATTTATTTTTATAATAAATTATATCAGTAGCAGTACATTAGTAGTATGAACTGATGGTATTAGATCAAAACACCTCTGATATGCAATGAATTAGATGAGCACACCCACCCTGTTACTGAAAAGCCCACCTAAGTGATTACTGACAAGTTAAAATTTCTTACTATCCTTACCTCCTTCAGAAGCTCAGCACTGTGTTCTAAAAGGTGAATTAAAGATGAACATTCTCCAGTTATCTTTAAGCTAACTTCACAGACACAAAGCAGTTGAAGGGTCAGCTGAGTAACCTGAATTTTCCAGAAAACAGGATGATGCAAAAGGCTTAAATATACTTCCTCGATGAACAGCATCACTTCTGTAGTCTGCACCAAATCTTTTACCTGTTTAAAAAGGTCAATATATGATATTTTAAAAAATACAAATCAAAGGATAATTTTAAGCTACACAAGAAGCTTTTAACAATAAAACATTTTTCTCTAAACCTATAAACACTTGAGATAAAGCGACATAACTCAATGAAGGTTAAACTATTTAACTATGCCGTCTCCTATTGTCACTAACCAAAATACAATTTGCTACTATTTTTGTTACTGTTGGCTGGCAAAAATTCTTTTCATTTATTTTTCTAACTTCTCTAAGTGCAGATGTCTTAAGACAAATTACATGACAGTGGCAGCATGTCAAGGAAAATTAATTAGAGCTGGTTTTGAGTTCTCCAGATGAACTCTCCTTTCACAATTTCAACATAGATAACTGGTAGTAAAGGGTCAGCATGTCATTTTAATGCACTACTAAGCCCTTCACCTGCAAGATATTTGCTTAGACAGCCTTAACTGACAGCATCATTTCCACAATAGGCAGATGTAATAAAAGACCATATTCAAATGGTAGGGTATCTTCTCAACAGGCTAAAGAGTTAGGAAGGACTTAGGTGCTCTTGAAAATCCCAATTCAATTCAAACCCAGCTGTTCTTATGAAAATTCTGGAGCTGGTAGTAAGGATATGGTCCTGCTCACAGACACATTGACATTTCCCAGAAACTACAAACAATGAACCATCTGCTTCAATCAGGAGCTGTGTGTCTGTTAAATTCATCAAAAAGAGAGCCTACAGTTAACCAGTGCTGTACCTTTCACCAATGGTTATCCTCATAAAAACCCCAAATGACTACAAGTTTTACACAGAGAGAAAAATTAGTTTTCAGCAAACAATAGAAAAAAAGATATTAAAAGATCAAAAGGAAAGAAATAGTAAAAATATTAAATTATAAAAAATAAATGAACAGTCCAGTAACTAAATTATTTTGCTCTTTTGCAAACATACAGTGGGAAAGTCAAAAGGCCACCAAGAAAAGAGACAGATTTAAAACAAGGTAAAGCCTAATGGTTATTTGACAATATATTTCCTTGAGTGCATTTTTTTGTACATACTTAAAATTTTCTGCAATAAAAAAATTCAAAAGACAACCTCAGCAAGTTAGCACTAAAGGCTTTAACTATCAACATTCTTAACAAGAATAATTTTGAAGTAATCCTCTATCTTTACGTAAAATAATATGTGCAATGACAAGAGTCACAATTAAAATGAAAAAAAAACAACTCCACAAATATAAAATGGAAGATCAATGGGTGTGAGAAGAAAAAGAAATGGGAGTTTCACTGACCCCTATCATAGGTCAATAGGGTGGCATGGCTATTTAAAACAAAATAAATTTGTAATTTAAATGTGATTCTATCCCAGAGCTTGGTATGCATCAGACTACATCTGCAGTACTGTATTCAGCTCTAAAAAGACCATTTCATAGGAGCACATTCTGAGTGCCAACAAACTGGAGAATTCCTGGAAAAGGACAGTGAAAAGAAAAGTCTGCAAACCATTCCACATGACAAAGTAAAGAAAGTGATGAATAAAAGAAAGAAGGGAGGGAGGGAGGAAAGAATGGAAAGGAAAGAAGGGAGAAAAACAAGACAAGGTAAGATATAGATGTGCTTTTTTGAAACCTTATTTTGCTTTGTTCTAAGAAGAATAGAGATTAATGGGTATTCAGAAAAATGAGAGTTGATAAGAAGTACTTACTAAAAAAAAAAAAAGCAGTTGACATGCAAAATAGTATGGCTCCTATCACTAAAATATTCAATTAGTCATGGGATGGTCATCTTTTAGTGAACATAAGAAATACCTATAATGAGTGGGGAACTGGATTATATTGCCTCTAAGACCCCTTCCAACTCTCACATTCTTCATTCTAATAAAGCTGATGTTAAGTCATTTAATATATTTATGTCACCAAGTTCCAAATGATGAATCCCTTCTTTTCTCACGTATCTCATTTATATTAACATGTCAGATTCCCAGAAATATTCCACCGAGCTCATTTCTAGAAGTATTTAGGCTTGTCAATGCAGATTCATGAAGATAAGGGCAAACATTTACCAAAGAGCACACACAGAACAGGGTAACATAAACATGGTGTAAAAAACATACCCTAGTTCAAGATGTTCTGCCTATACATTGCTTTATTGCCCACACAAAACAAAAGCTTTGGAAAAGCCACCTGAGAATTGATTTTAATTAACTTTTCTCTGCTTTGATTACAGGAAAGCCTATTTATGACTCACAAAGGAAAGATTCACTCTAGTCACTCCTTGATAACACAAACTTAAAACAGGTCATCTGTGACCTCAAGTAATCGCTTTAAATCATATATTCATAGATTCCCTCCACCAGCTAAGCAGCAAGATGCTCAGATTCCAGGCAAAAGGCAAACTTCAATTATGGGATGGGAAAACCACAACACACTGGCAACTGGATTTTTTTTTAAATATGCAGTTATAGAGACATTAGATCAAATATCTCTCTTCCTTGAACTCTCTCAGCACTTTATCCATACCTCTATTAACCACCTTTCATCCATCTACTTTGAATTGTAACAATGTATATACTTGCCCTACCTCATTTACAATACTTTGGGCTTCTCAAGAGCAGGATCCACCAGGGCCACCATATATGTTGTACAGAGACATATAGAAACTGGAATCTAGCCAACAATCAGCTGACCAACCTCTGTATTCTCAGAGCTTTATTTGCCCAAAGACATATCTTTTTCCTTAATTTGCACCAAGTTTTTTTTTTCCTTGTAATTCACCCAGTGTCTAGCACAAGAAGACACTCAACTCAAAATCTTTTCCTTGATAAGTCTTTCTTAAACAAAGGAAAGTTTTCATCCCTACTAATTCCAAGATGGACTATGTTGATTTACATTTCTGTGAGTTTAGTTAAAATGGTATATATTAACATTAAATCTAGATTTAGTAACTTTACCTTCTCCAAAAGGCTGTAAGTGTTTCTAGAACTAGGCTTGTGTCTGAGTTTGCCAAATCACTTAGGTTCCAGAACTATTTTATTTATGACAATAATAATCAACACTTACTGATGCTGATGCTGTATCAGTGAAGGAGGATGAAAAAGACCTTACCTGCAAACACGGAACTATGTCACAACACAGTTGAAGAATTTGTTGTTCCAATATTGATGGTTGTTCTTTGTCACAAAGAACCTGGGGTTGAAGTAAGACTTTCAGCAGTGCTAGTCTGAGTTTAGCATGTTCTTGTAACTGGGACGGTTCACAATATAGATACCATAGAAATGGTGCCATTATTTGGATACACGAAGCTTCTGACCTGCAAGTCATGTAATGTGTTAGCCAGTCACTGAGTTAATCACACTACCAAGCAGATAAATGGAAAATATCAACTTATAGTTCATGGCATATCATAAACTACCATACCATCAAGTGTAACTTCTTTTTATAATTCTTTTATTCCACTATGACCTACCTAAACCTATGCGAAATAGTTCTTTGTGTACTGGGGAAAATGACTCAACACCTGCAGATCATAAGCCAGATGCCCAGGAGTTTCTATTTGCACATTAGAATAGCATCTACATATCCAGAACCAGTCTTTGGTGAACATCAGAATCATCTGAGAACCTTTTTAGAATTATAGGCATCAGGATCCACTCCCCAGGAATATGACACAGGCATACACTTTTGGAAAAACTCTACAGGTAAGGATCTATGTAAAACAAATCCATACAAATATCCCAAGATAATTATGGTAATAGTTAACATTTACTTGTTAACTTGTTAATGTTTACAATATGCAAGTTACTGCACTTTATGTCTTCAAACTTATTTGATCCTCACCACACCCTATAAAATAAAAAATATTATTATCCCCATTACACAGATACAGAAACTGAGGGAGAGAGAAGTGAAGTAATTTCTCAAGGCTCTGCTCTTAAGCACTTCCCACTCAAAGGAGGAAGACCCTATAAATCTTTCACATCTATTTAGGTTTCATAATATCTTGATAAATTCTAGTCCAAAGTCACTAAAATGCCAGAATAACCTTCAAAAATAAAAATCTGTCAGATGTATATTTTGCAAATATTTTCTCCCACTCTGTTGGTTGTCTTTTAACTCTTTTAATTGTTTCTTTTGCTGTGCAGAAGCTTTTTAGTTTGATATAATCCCATTTGTTTATTTTTCCTTTGGTTGCCCGTGCTTTTGGGGTCGTATTCATGAAGTCTGTGCCCAGTCCTATTTCCTGAAGTGTTTCCCCTATGTTTTCTTTAAGAAGTTTTATTGTCTCAGGGTGTATATTTAAATCCTTAATCCATTTTGAGTTGATTTTAGTATACGGTGAGAGGTATGGATCTAGTTTCATTCTCCTGCATATCGATATCCAGTTATCCCAGCACCACTTGCTGAAGAGGCAGTCCCTTCCCCAGTGAATAGGCTTGGTGCCTTTGTCAAAGATCAGATGGCAGTAAGTGTGTGGGTTGATTTCTGGATTCTCTATTCTATTCCATTGGTCAGTGTGTCTGTTTTTATGCCAGTACCATACTGTTTTGGTTATTATAGCTTTGTAGTATAGCTTAAAGTCAGGTAGTGTTATGCCTCCAGCTTTATTTTTTTTGCTGAGCATTGCTTTGGCTATTCGTGGTCTTTTATTGTTCCATATAAATGTCTGAATAGTTTTTTCCATTTCTGAGAAAAATGTCTTTGGAATTTTGATGGGGATTGCATTGAATTTGTATATCACTTTGGGTAGTATGGACATTTTCACTATGTTGATTCTTCCAATCCAAGAGCATGGAATATCTTTCCATCTTCTTGTATCCTCTCTAATTTCTCTCAGCAGTGGTTTGTAGTTCTCATTATAGAGATTTTTCACCTCCTTGGTTAACTCAATTCCTAAGTATTTTATTTTTTTGGTGGCTATTGTAAATGGGCAGAGGTTCCTTAAACAATTGCACATAGATCTACCATACGACCCAGCCATCCCACTGTTGGGAATATACCCAGAGGAATGGAAATCATCAAGTCGAAGGTATACCTGTTCCCCAATGTTCATCGCAGCACTCTTTACAATAGCCAAGAGTTGGAACCAGCCCAAATGTCCATCATCAGATGAGTGGATACGGAAAATGTGGTACATCTACACAATGGAATACTACTCAGCTATAAAAACGAATGAAATACTGCCATTTGCAACAACATGGATGGACCTCGAGAGAATTATATTAAGTGAAACAAGTCAGGCACAGAAAGAGAAATACCACATGTTCTCACTTATTGGAGGGAGCTAAAAATTAATATATAAATTCACACACACATACACACATACACACACAAACCGGGGGGGGGGGAAGAAGATATAACAACCACAATTATTTGAAGTTGATACAACAAACAAACAGAAAGGACATGGTTGGGGGGGAGAGGGGGAGGGAGAAGGGAGGGAGGTTTTGGTGATGGGGAGCATTAATCAGCTACAATGTATATCGACAAAATAAAATTTAAAAAAAAAATAAATAAATAAATAAAATAAAATCATTGTATAACAAAAAAAATTAAAAAAAATAAAAAAAAAATAAAAATCTGATTTCATTAACCAGCTTAAAACTGCTCACCCTTAAGATAAAATATTTAGCTCAATTCACAAACCCTCCATAATTTGCCCTCCGCTTATCTTTCCAGCTTTGTTTTTCACTCTTCACTTTCCACTGAACTACACTAAACTTTCAGGTTTTCAATCTGAGGTTTCTTCTCACTTGCTTTTCCCTCTACCTGTAATACTCCCCCCTTTCTCCCTTCCTCTTCCTTCCCCTGCCCAATTTCTACCATCCTTTAGTTTTCTGATTTAAAATGACTTCCTAGAGTCCTTCCCTGACACCTAGCCTTGGTCAGATCCCCATTATGTGCTTCCACAGCACAATGACTTAATTGTCATTACATAGTTTATATATTCCCCTGCAATACTATAAGCCAAATAAGGGCAGAGAACATGAATTTCTGTTTACTGCTGTATCACCAACAACTATATACACTAGGCCTTCGAAAAGATGCTCGATCATTCAGTTAATTCAGTTACACTAAGTTATAGAGTAGTTTTACAATTAGCATGCATCAATTAAATCACAATTTTATTTATATTAATGTTTTCACATTTATTATATAAGGAATTATTAGATAAGATACAAAGATGAACCAGGCATTATCAATCCTCAAGCAGCATACAATCTAACAGGGAGAATCAGTTATGATCCTGAACTAGAAGACAGAAAGTGAAAAGTGCCAAAGGAACAGCGTAAAGTGCAATTACTTCATGGAAAAAACATTTGAATTATGCTTCAAAACAAATACCATGCATTCCACAACAACGTGATTTCTAAACACCATTAACATTAATAAAAAATTAAGTTACCAAATCAGTAAGATTTAACTTTATTCATTCACTTATTCACTTGGCAAAATTTATTGACCACCTACAGTATACCAGTCACTCGTCTATGCTGGAAACAAAGCAAAAAAACAAAAGGAAAGATTAAGTTCCTGTTGTCACGGAGCTCACAGTCTGGAAGAATGTTTTCTTTAACATAAGCACAAACACACAATCTATAAAAATCAAAAGAGGATTTCTGAGTTCATAATTATTACTGGAACATATATTTTTAATCCACTTTAGGATACTATGAAAAGCTTCATAGATGAAAGAATCAGATGATGTATGTATGGGTTGGAATACGAAGCAAAAGTTTCCAGAAAAGATTTGAGAAACATTGCTTCCCATCTTTCCTCTAATAATGCATTCCCTGAAGAATAAATACTATCCAAGTGTCAACAGCATTCACAGATAGCTTATCAGTTTTCTTCTACTTTGAAATGCTGAACGTGAAATGCAAGGTTCACATAAAGATATATATTTCTAAGATGCCCTTATGATTTGACATCGGGAGCATGATGTTTGGCTTCTGTAAGGACAATATGCTATTTAAAACTTTCCCTGGCTTAATCTGTCCTGACTTTAGATTCTGCATTTCCTGTGTGGTATCTGATGATTAACTCTCACTTCTCAGGGCTATGAAATTGCCAGGGCTTAAGGAGAAATGGAAAATAATAAGACATACAACCTAAAATCCCAAAGTGACTAAGAATGTTTAAAAATGTAACCAGGAAATGGCCAGTGCACTCACTGGCTGAGTGCTGGTCACGAAAAAGACAAAAAAAAAAAAAAAAAAAAAAAAAGGTAACCAGGAACATCATCAAGATGGCAGAATAGATGGTTCCCAGCGTCTCTCTCTCCCACAAATCAACCAAATTTACAACTATAAAAATGTAACATCAGCCAAGCTGGTGGGTGCCACTGGAGCTCAGGGGAAGAGGAGAAGAGACCTACGGAGTTCATGAAGGTGGAAGAAACTACGATGAAAGAAAAAGCTGCTCTGAACGTTTTGGGCCATGGCTGCTTTAAGGCTCAAGCTGATAAGCACATGGAGCAGAAGCCGGCAGAAGCCACAGCTGTGCCCTTCAGATGGAGTTACTTAGAGGCAGCAGGAGAGAAGAGGGATTTGGCAGCCCCCAGGACAGCAAGACCACTAAAAGGGTTCCCGTGAACCCACTGAAGAGTGAGGAGCCAGAACAACTGAAAAAAGGGAGCCGTTCAGAGGCCGGTGAGTCATCGCAAGGGACCAACGCAGGGCCCATCCCATGGGAAGTGTTTGGAGCATGGGTGGTGGGGGAGACGTGCCCACCAGGAGAACACTGGGACACAGCAAGGACAGCTGATCTGCCCCCCAGTCAGCACAGGACCACTCAGAGGAGAATGGTCAGGAATGCAGAATTGCATGGGGTGCAGTTTGATGAAAAAACTCAGGCCCAGATCAGAGATTCTACAGAACACAGATCCTCCGGGTCTCTGGAGAGCCAGAAGTACCTATAAGGTCAACCATTAAACCCTGAGCTGCACAAAAAGCCTTTCTAGGGAAACAGCAGCAAAACAGCAATTTAATCAACCACACAGCTCAAGTACTGGTTCTTACAGGAAGTTCCCCTATTTTAGAAGTAAGCAAAGGACAAAAAATTAGTTGCAGCCCAGGCACACCACCAGTACCTTGGGGCCTGCCTGGGAACTGAAGGCTTGGATCTGGGGACTGGACCCCACTCCCACTTCCAGGCAAAATGTGCCAGTGCCTCAGGGCCCACCCGGGGACCCGGGCACGGAGAAGGGGACTGGACCCCCCCTCCCACAACCAGGCACACCACGCCAGCACCTCAGGGCCTGCCCATTGACCCTAGGCATGGAGAAGGGGACTGGAACTCTCTCCCACAACCAGGTGCACCACACCAGCACCTCAGGGCCTGCCTGGGGACCCAGGGTATGGAGAAGGGGACCAGACCTCTCTCCCACAACCAGGCACACCTATCCAGCACTGAAAGAAAGTGAGCCGAGATGCTAGGTACCGTTAAAGCTTTATTAAAGAAATCTGCCAGGCTGTACTCATAATGGAGGATAGCCCAGGGCTGCCCTGAAAACAGAGGACAGCACCAGGTGTGGGGGTGGTAGAACTTATATAGTATGCCAAGGGCTGGCTGATACCATCAAGGAGGGTCATTATGCTAATGTGGATCAGGGTGGAGAACTGCGTCCTTGCAAAGCAAAAGGGGTGTCTGTTTAAGTCAGGAGGCTTCTCGTAAAGGGAAGTGGGGAGGGGCCCAGTGCTGGAGTGGAAGATGAGGCCAGCAGCCATCCTGTGCTTACTGTGTGCACAACAGCGCCGGTCACATCGAAAATCCATCATTCCTGCCTTTTAAGTATAAGAAGGGAAAAGGGGTGAAGGTCTCATTCTTCTGAAGCTATTTCCTGCTGGAGATGGGTGAAGATATGAAAAAATAAAAGATTTATGTTGGCAGGTAAAACAGGTGGCAGGGTATTGGTTTCGTGTGGGGAGGCTGTTTCCTCCAGGGAAGGGTCACTGATTCTGAGGGGCTGATATCCTCCTCACAGGAACAATTCAGTGACCTTTTGGTTGGTGAAAGCCTGTATACATTCCTGCAAGAAATTAGAGAAACACCAAAAGAGACAGGGACCAAAAAGTAGGATGAGTCCCAGCACAGTTAGGGGTCCTAGTTGGGGCATAAGCCAGGGTGTCCAAGGGTTCAGTAAAATGGTTTAAGTTGTTTTGGATCACCCCAGACTCATTTACATAATAACAGCATTCCTCCCCCAAAAAGAGGCAGGTGCCTTCCTTCTCAGCTGTAAGGAAGTAAAGGGCCTGATGGTTCTGTAAAGTGACTGTCACAAGTGAGGTGACCTGTCGCTGGTGGGAGGAGATGCTAGTTCTTCTGAGAATTTTTGATAGAATTAAGAGGCAGTAGCAGGGCCCGCTATGCTAGTTCCAGTTGCAGGCAGTGTCCCTGCCGCAATTAAAAAGGTACAATTAGTGCCCTATGGGTGGGGAGGGCACCTCCTGAGTGGGGGGCCGAAGTCAGTCTTAGTCCCGTCTGTCTGGATGGTGATGTCAGGGATGAGCCAAATGAATATGCAAGAAATCGTGTTGGGGGGCAGGCAACAGGATAACGTAGTTTTACAAAGGAAATATATTCCAGTTTTAGGGCATGGATGAGGAGGGGATAAGTGAGTGCTAGCGTTTGGTGTTAGTGAGGTGAGTGGGTAGGCCGTAAGAGATGAGGCAGAGTGTGGGCAGGCCCCACATAACACTGACAGTCCCCACTGAGGTGAGATTAGAGGAAACTGAAGAGATGTTCATGGAAACTTTACGGGCTGCATCGACAGGGAGGGGGTGACCACAAAAAGTTTCTCGTGAAGTGGGACACAGATGAGTCACTTGGGGGCCCGTCTGATTCACTGAGGACTGCATTATCCCTGCGGACCTGGAACCTCCATGTTCCAGGTAAGGGGGAGCATTGAGATAGGAGGAAACACACGGGAAGGATGCAAAGGGTTAGGGAGCCAAAATAATTTAAAGGGCACATTGATACCTGTTTTCCTTTCTCTGTGCCCCAAAACTGTTGGAGGTATATTTCTTGAGGCGTGTATTGGGGTGAGGGCATAGGGGCCATGAGAAGCACCTGAGCAGGAGAGGAAGAGTGGGGTCCTGGTGACTGAGCAGCCTGTTTTGCGGTTACATCCGCCAGTTTGTTTCCCTGAGCTATGCGGTCATTGCAGGTTTGATGTCCTCTGCAGTGTATAACCCCAACCTCCTTTGGGAGTTATGCAGCCTGAATAGCTTGTGTTAGATTTACTATGGCATAACCTGCTCGGGGGGCGGGCGTGGAGGTGGCACCATCTATGAACTGAATAATGGGATGTGGGGAGATGTGTGGAAAGGGATTGAGAAAGAGGTCTAAAGCCTCCATGCAATTGTGTTCTAAGGGTCATGAGTGTTTTGGATTTTAAGGGAGGACGAGGTTTAAAGGAGAACTGGGAGTTTTCAATGAAAGTAAGGTGAATAAGTTGTAGGCAGGAAAGGGAGAGAATTGACTTGGCCTTATGGCTGAGAAGGTCTTGACTGTTTGTTGTTTAAAAGTTAGTTTAAAGCTTTTTTATGGTAAAGGGGAGGCTGCCGCCAAGGCTCGTAAACAAGGGCCATCCTTGAGCAGTGGTGTCTAGTTGCTTAGAGAGGTATGTAACTGGGGAGAAAATATCTACAACCTTTTGTCCCAAAACCCCAACTGCCAATCTTTGGGTTTTGGGGACATATAAAATAAAAGGATGAAATAGGTTTGAGAGAGAGAGAGCTGGGGCTGCAAGGAGAGTGGCTTTTAATCACTGGAAGGGAGAATGAATGGGCTTTGTGGGATCTAAAGGAATGTCAGGATCCCCTTTGGCTGTCCCATAAAGTGGTTTTGCTAGCACACCAAAGTTAGGAATCCATAGGCGAAGATACCCTGCAAGCCCCAAGAGAGAATTTCACTCTTTGTGGTAGGAGTAGGGAGTTCCAAAATTAGACTCTTGAACTGAAGGAGAAGAAATTTGGGCCTTGCTGGGGGACACTTGATATCCCCTGGAGGCCAGGAAACTAAGGAGAGCAACAGTGTGGGCCTGTGAATACTCATAGGAGGGGCTACAAAGGAGGAGGTCATCCACACATTGTATTAACATGGTAGAGGTTGAAGGAAGTTCAGATAAGTCTTGAGCTAAGGCCTGGCTGGAAAGTGGGGGCTATCCCGAAAACCCTGAAGTAGTACTGTCCAAATAAGTTGTTGGGAACGATGCGTGTCAGGATTAGTCCTGTACTAAATGGTATAAGCCATTAGGCTTTATAACTGGAAGAATAAGTTTACTGAAAGGCGAGTGGGTAGGCTGTAAGAGATGAGAAGAAAGGAGTTTGTGTATGACGGGTTTTAAGCCTATTAGGTGTTTGTTAGTGATGGAGTACTGTGGGATATTAGAGAACAAAGAGGGGTTCCACACTTTAACAAGGATAGGGGAATGGTGCATAGCAATGGAGGGTGAAGAAGTGTCCCATACTAGGTATTAACCTTGGAGCGGGGGGGGGGCAAGCCTCAGGAACCAGGTCTGGGTACGGCCTGTAACAGGAGTATTGTACCTGGAGTTAAAGTGTTTAGGGTAAGAGTAGCTTTGAATTTGAAAAGAATGTCCTGTCCCGGTAATGGGTTTGGGCATTGAGGCATTATTAAAAATTTGTGTGTGAACTGGGTGTGATGTAGGCTGCAGGAAAGGGTTTGAGTGATCCGTGGGTGGTATTCTGATCCCATGACCTCTGCTATTGTGATAGAGAACAGGGTTGTTGGTCCTGCATATTCAGGAAGGGTAGAGTAAATGGCCCCCATATTGATGACAAAAGAGATCAGCTTACCTGCTTCAAGGTGAGTTACACTGGGCTCATGTGTAGTGATCTCTGTGGGGGCCTCGGGCCCTGGACATCGTCAATCCTACTCCTGGGCAAAGCCGAAAAGCTCCGGTAGGGATGGCCATGAAGCCGAAGGCTGTAGGTTGGGGACTGGGCCACTCCCTCTCTGGCGAGTGGCACAGTCAATCCCCCAGTGACCTGGCCATTTGCAGTGAGGGCGGGTTACAACAGGCCCGTGCCAAGTGGCCCAGTTGACCACATTTAAAGCAGTTCTCGGGTGGCTTGCCCCTTGAGGCAGCCAGCTTTGGAGTATGTGAGCCACGGATGGCATTAGCTAGGAGCTGGTATTTGGCCTGATCTCTTTTATAATTTTTTGAATATCGGGGGCTGATTGGGTAATAAAATGAGAGTGTAAGAGGGCCATGCCTACAGGGGAGTTTGGGTCTATACGTGTGTATTTATGTAAAGCCTCAGAGAGGCGGGTTAGGAACTCATCGGGATTTTCAGTGGATCTCTGTGTGATCTAAGTTTGTTATAATTGACTGACTTGTAAGTAGCCTTTTGGAAGCCATGAAGTAGGTGTGTGATCATTTTATCCTGGAGATCCCGATCCCCGTGGCCAGCCTGGTAGTCTGAATTTGGGTCCGTGCAAGGAACAGCAATGGCTCTCACAGGCCACCTATTATTTTGAGCAGGTACCTGAGCCGCCATCCGGACCTGCTCCCTGTACATGGACTCAGACAATTCTTTCCATCCCAGCCACTTCATGGAAGGGTTATAAAAAGCCAGAGCTGAGGCGGGGTTGTTACCTGACGAAGGGGGAGAGGGGAGGAGTTGGGCTGCAGATGAGCATCTGGAGGTCAGGTATGGGGAAGACAGAGAAATGTGGAGGGCTGATGGATCAGATTGATCCGAGTCTGGAAGGAGATGTCAAGCATGAGCTAGGAGAATTTGACACATAGGACAGTTTTGACAGAGAGAAGAATGCATTCAGAGACAGAAGAAGGCTCGAACAAGGAATCTCTACAGCTTTTGCCACTTCGGTGAGTGTCTAAATAGAATGCCATCTTGTGGCCACTGGGATCCATTGTACCGAGGTGTTTGAGTTTTAATGTCTCCCTGGAGGCCAAGAAATTGGCCAGGAGACAGCCCAAGGGCCTAGAGCATGGAGATTTGGATTGTAGGGATCCCATTTAGAGGGCGAGAAAGGGCAGTCAGCCCTGGTAGAAGAAGCGTGCCAACAAAGAGCATCCTCTCTTCTGTCCACCTTTTCAAGAGAAAAGCCATGACCAGCTAATGAAGTGTCCTTCAGTAGCTGGGGGGCACAAGAAGAGTTCCCTTGGCCAGGCACCTGGGCTTCGTAGAGACCAGAGTCGTAGAGAGTAGTCAGGGGAACCCGTAGAAGTAGGCAAGACAGACCCACTGACTCACCCTGAATTGAGGCCAGTGTTGGATGCGTTGGTCTGAAACAGCAAAAGGAGAAAGTCTCAGAGGCATCTGTTTTCGGCAGGTCTGGGGAGAACGGCCAAGGGCCAGTCAACCCAAGAGAGGGTATCAGCCACAATGTCAGCCAAAACCCTTCCCAGGTTTCAGCACCATAATGAAAGAAAGTGAGCCAAGATGCGGGTACTGTTCAAGCTTTATTAAAGAAAGAAATCTGCCAGGCTATACTCATAATGGAAGACAGCCCAGGGCTGCCCTGAAAATGAAGGACAGCACCAGGTGTGGGGGTGGTAGAGCTTATATAGTGTGCCAAGAGCTGGCTGATACCATTAAGGAGGGTCATTATGCTAATGTGGATCGGGGTGGAGAACTGCATCCTTGTGAAGCAAAAGGGGTTTCTGTTTAAGTCAGGAGGCTTCTCATAAAGGGATGCTGGGAGGGGCCCAGCACTGGAGTGGAAGACAAGGCCGGTGGCCATCCTGTGCTCATTGTGTGCACAATGGCACTGGTCATGTCCAAAATCCATCAAGCATCTCAGAGCCCGCCCGGGGACCCAAGGCATGAAGAAGGGGACTGGACCTCTCCTACAACAAGGCACACCAAGCCAGTGCCTCAGGGCCCACCCAGCATCCCGAAGCATGGAGAAGGGGACCAGACCTCTCTCCCTCAATCAGGCACAGCAGGCCAGTACCTCAGGACCAGTACCTTGGACCTCACTCTCACAAACAGGCACACCTAGTCAGCACCTCACATCCTGCCCAGTGACCCAAGGTATGGAGCCAGGGACCAGACTCTCCTCCCACAACCAGGCACACCATGCCAGTGCCTTGGGGCCCACCCGGGGACCCGAGGCATGGAGAAGGAAGCCGGACCTCTCTCCCACAACCAGACACACCATGCCAGTGCCTTGGGGCCCGCCCAGGGCCCCGAGGCATGGAGAAGCGGACCAGACCTCTCTCCCACAACCAGGCACACCACGCCAGCACCTCGGGGCCTGCCCAGTGACCTGAGGCATGGAGGAGGGGACCGGACCTCTCTCCCACAACCAGGCACACTGCACCAGTGCCTCGGAGCCCACCCAGGGACCCAGGGCATGGAGAAAGAGACCGGACCCTCTTCCCACATCCAGGCATGCCACGACAGCACCTTGGGGCCTGCCTAGAGATCTGGGGCATGGAGAAGGGGACAGGACCCCCCTCCCCCAACCACGCACACCAAGCCAGCTCCCTGGGTCTCACCCAGTGACCTGACACATGCAAAAGGGTACCGGACCTCTCTCCCACAACCAGGCACACCATGCCACTGCCTCGGGGCCCACCCAGGGACCCGGGGCATGGAGAAGGGGACCAGACCCTCCTTCCACAACCAGGCGTGCTACACCAGCACCTTGGGGCCCGCCTAGAGACCCAGGGCATGGAGAAGGGGACCAGACTGCCCTCCGTCAACCAGGCACACTGCGCCAGTGCCTCAGGGCCCACCCAGGGACCTGGGGCATGGAGAAGGGGACTGGACTGCCCTCCCCCAACCAGGCACACCGAGCCAGCTCCTTGGGTCTCACCCGGTGACCCGAGGCATGGAGAAGGGGACCAGACACACCCCACAACCAGGCACACCACCAGTGCCAAGGAGCATACCAAAAACAGCACCTCCATGTAGGTGGCCCACCGCAGCCACCACAATAACCATGGCTGCCGCGAAAGCAACTAGACACCATAACCACCACACAAATGGTCTGCCAACCACGGGAGTGTATTCACATAAGGAGAGTCACCAGCAGAGACAAAGAAAAGAAGAGGATGTCTCTTTCCACAAAGCCCATTTCAGAGTGACAGAAGAAGCATCTGCTCTATGATAACACTGGGGGACCCAATCACATCTCTCAGCATTGGACAGATCATCTAGGCAACAAATTAACAGAGTAACCATTATTCTTTCAGAAGGAGAGATGAAATCTAGGGTAGTTAGAGGGGGGAGGGAATGGGGGAAGGGGAGGGAATGGGGGGAAGGGGAGAGACTGGACAAGGGGCATAAAGAATAATTACGATTTATAACAATATATATGCTAGTAATATTGATTTGATCAACACATCTCAATGTTCAACCCCCAAGATATGTATAATCAATTTTGCTTCAATAGATAAATTTTTTTAAAAAAAGAACAGGAGTTGACAGACTCTTTATAGAAAGGGGCCAGATAGTAAACATTTTTGTCTTTCTAATCTATTGAGAAAGCAACCACAGATGCTATGTAAATGAATGGACATGGGTTGTGTTCTAATAAAATTTTATTTCTTGATAAAAAAAATTAACCAATTGTGCACGTAGCTATACACAAGTCTTTCATTTTATGTTCAACACTAAGGGAGAATTAGTAGAAAAAGATCTAGAGTGAGAGTTAAAAAAGAGGCTTTAGGCCCAACTCCACTACTAACTACCCATGTAACCTTGAGCAAGTCATTTAATTCACTCTCCTTAGTTCCCTCATCTGAAAAATTATGTGTTAGACTCAACAACATTAAAATATCCAGGCCTAAAGTCCATGATACAATGTCAACTTATGCAATTGTCAGTTCCTGAAAGGTGAAAGTGAAGTCTTAACACCAAAGGCCTTCAAGTAAATAAATGCAAAACTTAATTATAAAATAATGCCAAAAATAATCTAGCATGAAGATATACTGTCATTTCAGAACATCTAAAAACTATTAAAAATGAACATAAACGGCTAGTTCAATCAATGATTCCTAACATGTAACTAGAATATAGATCATCCTTATGAAATTTTGCTTTCCTTCCCATAGTTGTGAATCATTACTCATATTCTTGTTAAATTACTAACCTACCTTCATTACCTTCCAAACAAACCACTAAGTTAACTGACTCTAAAATTAAATCTCAGGAAATTAATAGTATGCTAAAAAAAAATGCCACCAGAAATATCAATTTCATCCTGCAAAGAATAATCCCACAGTGCAAAAGTAAAAATGAGGTGATTGAAATTATTCTTTGCAAATAAATATAAAATAAGCTAGAGCTTCCAAATGGCTCTAGATAGCATACTTCAACACTTGAAAATTTAAGTGAAAGGAATGAGTTAACAGAAGCTTATCAGTAAATATACCAAAGTCAACTAATAATCTGTTTTCCTTATAAATATCTGAACAAATTTCATTAGAATAACTACTTCTAAGTCCGAATATAATTCTCCTTTGAGATGAAAATAACCAAACAGTACATTTATTACTTAATGAATAACTAAAGCATTGGAAAAGAGATGCATTCCTAAGAATTACCCTAAAATCAAGCTTAATAACAAATTTGGCACAGCAGCAACAGAATCTTTTATAAAGTATCCCAATCTATTTAGCAACAGAGAGAAATTTCATTAAACAAATGTGCTTATACATTTATTTGGGGTTTTTTTGTTTCTGACAGAGCTGAACAAAGAACTTATTTAGTAAATATTAATATATTACTTTTGAAAATGTAATCCTAGATGAGGAAAGATGATGATGATAATGTTCATTTGAGCTGTTCATTCAATTGTTACATGGGTTTTTCTCACTGGCAGCTCATTACAAGGTGCTATGGACTGAATATCTGTGCCCCCCCAAAATTCATATATTAAAATCCTAATCCCCAACATGATGGTATTAGAAGGTGGGACGTTTGGGAGGCAATTAGGTCATAAGGCAGAGCCTTCATAAATGGGATTAGTGCCCTTATAAAAGAGGCCTGAGAGAGACTCCTGGTCCCTTCTGCCATGTGAGGATACAGCAAAAAGATAGCCTCTGAGAACCAGACACTAAATCTGCCAGTGCCTTGATCTTGGATTTCCCAGCCTTCAAAACTGTGAGAAATAAATTTCTGTTGTTTATAAGCCATCCAGTCTATGGTATTTTGTTATAGCAGCCCAAATAAAATACAAGGTTCCCTATATCTTTTTAAAACTTCCTAAAGCAGTACTGCTTTAATTTCTAAGTAGCCTACTCAGAAATTCCATCTAAAATTGAAGTTATGAACTTAGATATGATGTTCTAAGAAACTGTTTCTACAGGACACTGTAAAACCTTCAAGAGCAAGAGAATATAAACATAGCTGGTATGGTGAATGTAACTCAGGCATTACCCAGGATAATGGTATCCTACCATGTCCTGGGGTGACAGTACAAAGAATGTAGTGATATATATTATGAGGCACTCTACAACCCACTTCCTGGGCACCGCCAATCTTTGGGCCTCATTTATAGAAATTAAACATTTATAAAGCACCTAGAAATGTGCCAGGCATTATTAATACAAACAGGAACAAGACACAGTCCCTGACATCAAGAAGGTTTCATAGATACAGAGGAGAATAATCATAAGACAATGTACTAAGTGTAATGACATTAGAAATCATAACTGCAAGTTACAATGGGAGTACACAAGAGTGACACCTAATCCAGCTTGGCGTAAGCAAAGATTTCCTGGGGCAGAGAATGCCTACAGATTTAAAATAGAGAAATTAGGAAGGGAGTGGGTAAGATTCAAGAGAGAAAGCTGGATACCAATAAGCAAAAGCACAGGGTAAGAAGGGAACAGTGTTGCTTCCTGTGTGGAACCAAAAGCAAGTCAGTGCATTGCTAATGCATAAATTATGAGATGAAGATAAGATAAAAGTGTGAGACAAGCAGGCACCATATCATAGCTGGAGCCTAGCATGACATATTAGATTCGCTCTGTAATCCAGGGAGTTTCAAACTGTTTCAGAAACCAAACCTCTTTTTAACAATAGAAAGCCTCCATAAAATACCAGCAAGTTCTATAAAAATAGAGCTGAATGGTGTGAGGGTCCTCCCCATGCTTAGCCCACACATTGCAAGTGCAGTTTGAAAACCATGGCTGTGAAGATTTAAGCAAGGGCATAAGATTTGCTCTCTTGATATATCATTCTGGTGGATGTTTAGAGAATGGATTTAAGCAAGATAAGATTGGAGGCAGAGACACCAGCTAGGAACAGGTGACAACAGCCAAAGCAAGAGATGATAAGGACCTGAACCAGTGTCATGGTAGTAAAGATAGAAGAAAGTAGAACAGCTTTGAGGACCATCAGGAGGTCTTCAAAGAAGCTCAACTAATTGCATATATGGTGGCTATCAGATCCCACTTGGCAGTATTACTTGATCCCAGTTGGAGAGATTAACACACTAACCAATTTCCAAGGGAAGGAACCTATCTCCTATACGTAGTGTAGTAGTTTACTGAATATTTTCTAACCACTAACCAATGCTTAACTTCTTTGATAACAACTTTTCTTGTATTCAATATTTCAGCAACCAATAAATCTAGCAGGTTTTCCTTTTTCTCTTACTTTTAAAAGGAAAGTAGAAAACTACAACCTGTTCTAGGACATTTCTTCAGGAGAAAACATTATAGTCAAAGCAGCTTTAAAAGAAAAAAAAACTAGCTCTAAAATTAGCATATGCCATTCTTTCTCTCAGTTATTTTATTTTACATTACCTTTCAGGGCATTGCTGGAAAAAAGCTGTCAGCTGCTGCAAAAGTACTGGCCAGCAATCAGGTCTATTTTCAATCACAGTGATCAAAGGCTGAGGATGATTTCTGAAAAACACAAAGTCACATTGGAAGCTGTCATTTCAGGACTACACATTCTCAATATCCAAGTATAGCAGCAAAAAAGCCAGCACCATCTAGAGACTTTTTCCAGGATTCATAATTGTCACAAAACTATCACTTGCTATATTTGTTGCAAATTTGGTTCATTAGAACTAACTTCACATACCCCCACCCCCATATCTGTTTTGCAGAAAAGAAAATGGACCCTGAAATCTCAGAGACCCAAATTTGAGAACAAACTGAGCTATTTAATAGCTCTATGATTTTGGCCAAGTACCTGAATCCAGTAGCTCTCTCCTATCTATTACCTTGATTCCTTCATTCCTGGAGGTTATTTCCTGTATGTGTGTGTAAGCACTATCTCTCCCTTTCTGTTCCCACTCACTCCATTCTTCTAAGTAGATGGTTCTACATTCCTCCAACATATTTAAGATGAAGGAAAAGAAAACAGTCCTCCAACCTCAAACAACAAACTATCCAAACTGAAAACCCTTGAAATCTCTGTTGACCAGGGATAAAGCTCTTGATCTGTGCTACTTCCATTAAGATAACTAAAAATAGTATATAAAATGAAATCTGAAGGATTCTCAAAGAATGGGGTTTAAAAAAGAAAAAGAGAAAAGTACTACTACAAGCTATTTTAAATAGTTCGAAAAACCCAATAGTAATTGTAAATTCATCAGCTCTTTAAAACTTGAAGTACTATACAAAGTTTTTAGTTATTATTGATGTGACTTTTTCTCTTAAAAAATTTTTAAATAAAATTTTAAATGCTCATTGTAAAAAAAACCTAAAATATAGAAATATCAATCTTAACAGAAAAGGAACCAAAGGCATAAAGCTATTCTTTAATCTTAATTTTTAATCCAACAATATGTCTCCAGCAATGATTTAAAAAAAAAAAAAAAACTCAGACAAAATAATTTTTTATAACTGCCTTCTCAGTGGTTCTCAAAGTGTGATCACCTTATGAACAGCATCAGCATCACCTGGGAACTTGTTAGAAATGCAAATGCTTAGCCTCCAGCCCAGACCTAATAAATAGCCCTGCAAGAAATTCTATAAAGCACTGGTTCTCAACCTTGGTTGCAACTGTGGAGCTCTTAATACCAATGCCCAGGTCACAATTATCTTGTAGTTGCTAGGAATGGAGTTCATGCATTAGCAATTTTTTCAAACACTATGGGTGATTCTAATGTGTTGCCAAGATTGAGAACCGCTGCAAGTAAATACCACTGAAGAGGGTGGTCAGGTTGGAAATTTTTCTGATTTTTTTTTTCTCTTTTGAAAACAAATAAGTATGATAGATCTATCACACTGAATCACTCATGTTAAACACCTCTCTGATACTACTACACAGTTTGGGGGTAATATAACACCATCTCTTTATTTTCTCCTCAATCTCACCTAATCTATTATTCACTAACTTAACATGCTGGCAGCCTCCTGTTTATAAAAGCACAGACTTTTTCTGACTGATCAGATTACTACCATTGCTAAGGTATCACGCCAAGCATCTTTTTATGCCAAAACTCAAAAATTATATCAAAATCATGTTTCTAAATTCTAAATCCTTTGGCAGTCACACCTATCTAGAATTTGCTTCCTCTACAGATGCCACAGATATTAAGAAACAAATATCACAAATCCTAAAAGCCTCTCAGGTATGAGATGAACTTCTTAGACTGAAAGTTCATCAGGTCGTGTACAATTAAAACCTCCAAATAAAAAGGAAAGAACAGTGACTGTGATTATTTTAGCTATGGGTTCTTCTCATAAACAACATATTGACATAAGTAGTATCAGATATGACCATCAATTAATCCTCCAGCTAATGGTGGC
Source organism: Cynocephalus volans (assembly GCF_027409185.1). Classification (NCBI taxonomy): domain Eukaryota; kingdom Metazoa; phylum Chordata; class Mammalia; order Dermoptera; family Cynocephalidae; genus Cynocephalus; species Cynocephalus volans. The sequence continues at coordinate 62,030,109 of NC_084475.1, read as the reverse complement.
ATTCATGACCATTTAAGAAGAAAATCCAACAAGTTACCAGAAAATTTTTGTTTGATCATAAAGCACTGAAGTGCTTTTCAACAGTCTTCCCTTATTAGTCATGCCCTTCCCCTTCCCACCCTTCACCCCCAAAAAACACATATGTACACATGGCAAATAACTCCTATAACCCAGCTTCTACTCCAGTCATATTGAGGAAACCACTCTAGTTTCACTGCATGAAGCTGAAGGCTGTTTTGCTAGCTATTGAATTCAGCAGATTCTATTAAGTATCTCAGACTTAAACTCTAAAAATGAGATTAAGTACAATCTAGTAGGATAGAGATTATCCAGATTAATTATTGATTTAGGCCTCTGGATAATTAACTTTTCCAGATAATTGATTATGTCAGATCTAAGTGGCAATATTGTAGGGAGTAATATACAATATTGACTTCAAGAAGCTGAAAACCTACAGGGAGAAGGGAAGTACAAAATGAGAATTCTGACTCTTCCTGTGGATTAGCATTTGATTACTATTATTATACTATTTCAACTGAGTACAACTAACCTAAAATCAATTACAATTGCCAAAATTTTGTATTAATACTTTAAACATAATGAAGCAAAAAGCTAAATTCTCCCTTATTAATCATTAAATTATGTGAATACATATATAAAAAAATATATGAAGCTTTATGCTTAAGTAACAGAACAATGAATTTATTAATTCAATAAACTTAATTGTGCAACTGCCATGCACGAGAGTTTCCCCATCTTAGCACTATTGACATTTTTGGGCCACATAATTCTTTATTATGAGGTCATCCTACACACTATAAGACGTTTAACAGCACCCCTGGACTCTACACAGGAGATACTAGTGTCATTCCCCCTCATCATATGAATCAAAAATGTCACCAGACATTAGCAAATGTCTCCAGGGGGAAAAAGTGCCCCTGGTTAAGAACCACTGCACTAAGTACGTGACAAGTACTTTGGGAGGCACAACACGGAATAAAGCATGGTACCAGCCCTGAGTTATCCAAAAAGACTGATTCTACCTTTACCCTTCTTTACACTGAACCAAAAGTAACAAATCAAGCATGCTCAAAAGTTTAAGTTTTTTATGGAAATATAGTTATCAAATATTAACATTGGGTGCACAAGAGTAGTAACAACACAGTAGAAACTAGAAGACTTAAAATGGAAAACAAATGTAAAATTATTCCTTTGCAAAATACAGAATCTCGTTCCAAAATAAAAGGCATTAAATAACATACATGCTAATTTGGGTATGACAGTAAGTGGAGTTATTTTCCTATTTAAAATATTATAATTCAATCATTTTAAATGCCATAAGACTAAGTATAGTTTACTCTTGATGTATTCATGGATTGATTATTAAATTTATGGATTATTCAAGATTTTTTTTTCTTCCTCTCACTCTCTGCTTGTTAGCCATTCCACTTCTTTCAAGTACATCCAACTGAGAAAGGTCAAGGTAAATGAAAGGATCCACAATTTAAACAAGGCAAATTAATAAATTTAAAGTGGATGTGCTATTGCTCAGAAAAAGAAATAATGTGGTACAAAGAACACCAAAACAAAACCTCAGTTATGCCTTAAAATTTAAATTATCCCCAAACCTGCTATTGAAGTTATGAAGAGTAAGTTGATTACTACCCTTCTCTCAAAGTGATAGATCGGCTGACCACACAATCAACCTGATCACTTATCAAACTAATAGTGGCAGACAATAAGCTATACAAATTTGGAGGGAAAAAATCACAAATGTGGCACATTATCATCATTATTATTATTTATGTAAGCAGTAGCTACACAGGATCATCAAAATCATTTACCGCTATGTGGCCATGTACGTATCTTAGGAAAAACTAGAAGTGGAGAGGTGGATGAAATAGTGGGGAGGAAGCAATAAATTAAGAGTCAAGAGTTCCAAATTTATATTCTGGCTCCACAACAAATCACGTGATCTCAGGCAAAAGAATTAACCTCTCTTGGCCAAAGTTTCTTCATCTGTAAAATGAGGAGATCAGACTTAGTACCTTCCAGAGCAAATGTTATATAACCAAAGCCACCCATTAAAGCCCTAACCTCAGTACTGCTCAGGACTAGAAGTGTAATAAAACCCTGTAAAGGCAGAAAGCAGTAAGGACGGTGGCCCTCAGCTACTAATAACTCTATGCCAAAATTAAATGGCTCTAAGGCCAATGTCTAGTAAGATCTAAGGCCTCGAAAAAGAGGTCTCCTATTTTTACTTCAAAGGATAAATTGTCTATATTTTTAATTTCAGAAGGAAGTAAAGTGCTATGTCCAGAAAGAGCCTACAGAATTTTAAAGCAGAATTTCTTAACTCCTCAGATATCCAATAGATTCTGCTTTCTCCTTAAAAGAGAATAACATTGTTTCTAAAGATCAAAATCAATACAAACCAGGCAACCAGGTCACCCTTCATTGGCCTCTAGTGCCTCTAACGTCTCCTTTATGTGGAGGGTTTTTTTTTTTTCCTGCTATACCATAAATAAACTAATTTATTGCACATTCTTTGGCACTTTCCCATTTCATGATTTACAAATGTTTTAATTGTTACTTTAAATAAAGCATTTGGCATAATACGTCACAAACAGAAGCACTCCATAAATGGGTACTATTATCCTGAGGGTAGGTTTGTTTTTTAAACTACAATATAAACAGCTTGAAAGCTGAATCTATGTCTTCTTAATCTTTTTGTTTCCCTTCCAGTGCCAAATGCACATCTGCAATAAACGCAATTATCTCTCTCACACACACACACACACACACACACACACACACACACTCCCCAAAACACCTTTTTAAACTCTTAAATGGGTTCATTCATGTCGCAAATGACAGAATAAACTGGATCATGAAAAACCAATTTCTGGGCCGAGCCTGTGGCGCACTGGGTAGAGTGCGGCGCTGGGAGCGCCGCGACGCTCCCGCTGCGGGTTCGGATCCTATATAGGAATGACCAGTGCACTCACTGGCTGAGTGCCTGTCACGAAAAACCAACAACAACAACAAAAAAAAAAAAAAAAAAAGAAAGAAAAAAAGAAAAACCAATTTCTCATAGTCCCTCCAGGACACTGTCCCAAAGTCAACACTACTCAGAGAAAAAAAGCAGTGGAAGCACAGAGTTGCACCTAGTATTTAGTGCTCCCCACCCCTTACTAGTACTGTCAACAACACAGAGCAGTACATGCATCTTAACAAAATGGAGTGAGGAAGGAATGAACGATAAATGCAAGGTTCCACTAGACTAGCAGAGGCAATGATAAAATAAGGTATGTAACTGGATTCACCTTTCCAAGTATAAATACATCAATCTTAATAGAAATGGGAGAGTAAAAAAAATTAATCTTGTGGTAGGCAAATCAGAAAGCAAAAGTTATTTGTGACCTTTAGGTCACCTCAACCTTTTTGCTACATCTCTGAATACAGGAAAGCTGTGATTTGATTTACATCATAAATTCAGCGACAGACACAGATTGCCTTTTCTGTGTAAGGAAACAATGCCTGCAGTCACCATGCATTTTCATGTATGCAGCTGTGACCCTGGCGCTTTCGGAAGCATACCATAGCACTTATCACATCAAATATGCATTTTAAAAGCATTTCTCTACCTGCTCTGAATTTTGATGCGAAAGTGCTGGGTAGAAGCCGAAAAGGGATTTTTTTTTTCTCTGCAGATTTTAAGTTAAAAGATGCATAATAAAAAATTATTATGAAGATTCCACCATAAAATAAGTATAAAAATAAAAAATAAGTCAAAAAGAAAAAATAAATAATAATTGTGACTTGCTACGTATTCTGTAGCATAATTTTAAGAGAAATGCATTTTTATGCTTTCCACACAAGCTCCTAGAAAAAGACTTAGAGCGATTTTAATTTTGACTGATTACATTTTTCCTTTGGGTCTACAGGACAGATAGGGAGAGCATAGGATTTCTTTAAAAATATATTTCATATTACAATGGTTCTGCCCTCGCACTGAACTTTTGCTGCGATCCCTATTTTGAAAGCCAGGGATTTAATACAAAGGTATCCGCCAATGTCAGAAGTCTGGAACTATTTTGGGTACAATGCAATGGCTAGGAGAAAACATACAAGTACTTAGGGATCCAAACCTTCCTTTTATTAAGTTAAATGTCATGATCAAAAAAAAAACAAAACAAAACTAGAGACAAGACAAATAAGCTAATAAGGCAAAAATTATAACATTTTTGTAGTCTCAAAGACATTTTACAGCAAGTTACCATAACAATTTTTAAATTAAACATTCACATTTAGCAGAACTTAGCATTTTCCAGCAGCTATTGCTAAGTAGAAGGTTATACAATTTGTGTAGCTTATAATTCAGGTCTGATTATAAATCCCAGGTGCAAATTCCAGGTGATTAAACCATAAATTGTGAACAAAGACTTTACTGTGTGGGAGAAAGAAGAGAAAAGATGAAATGAAAACAGAAGTAAAACATACAGTTAGACAGAAAGAATCGAACTGCAAAGAGAAAGATGGCCCTTGGAAAATACTATTGGCTATGCTAGCTCAATTACTGCCCTAGCCTCTTTTTTACCCTTAATTCTGCTGGGTTTGTTCAGGGGTGGATCTAACAATGATATTCCATTCTCTCTCATCTTCTTTCTCTTGATTTTCCTATAATGATTACCACAAGCCCTCTGAAATTATATGCCAAATTTTGAGTGCATATATGTGTGTACATTTTCTAGGAGAAAGTCCAGACCTTTTATGAGATTCTCAAAGAAGGTCCTGACCCCACCCCAAAAAAGGGTAAGTATCAGTAAATTAAAGCTAAGAATATCTAAGGTAATTAAGGCAATTCAGACTTGTCAATCTCCCGCTTTCGAAAAAAACTATAAAGACCATTTTCCCATAAACGGTTATATATGATGTGTTCTGCCCAGAAATGGTGGCTGCCTGAGTATTTAAGTTTTTGTAACTTCAGGAAAATAAATTATATTAATGTATTCCACTGGTTCTAATCCCTTATGGCAGCTTGATTGTGTAGTACAAATGATTTAATAATAGTATCATGCTTACTTTATGCCAAGTAAAACCAAACATCTACACCTTGGGGAATTCCTTTAGATAATATATTCAATTATTGAAATAATCAGCACCCCAAAAAGCAACAAAACCATATGATAATAGCTGATGGTCGATTTTAAGTGTTAGGGGATTTGAAGCAATTTCTTTAAGAAACAGTAAATATAATAGTGAAATTTATGTAGAAATGAACAACAATAACTAAATAACTACTCAGTAAGGTTTATTTTCAATAACTTACAAAAAGTAGTTTACCGTCAGAATGTTAAAGGCAAAAACACTAAAAATTCATTGGTTTTACTAAGCATCAAAAAATTCCAAGATAAATAAAATGTGGTATATCTGTGCAATGGATAAAAAGGAAATGAAGTGCTGAGACATGCTAAGACACAGATGAAACTTTGAAAAACATTATGCTAAGTCAAGGCACCAGACATAAAAAGGCCACATATTGTATGATTCCATTTACAGGAAATGTCCGGAACAGGCAAATTCACAGACACAAATATCAGTGTTCTCCAGGGACTGGACGTAGCGGGTACTGAGGAATGACTGATAATGGGTACAGGACTTCTTTTTGGGGTGATGAAAATGTTCTGGAATTAGATAGTAGTGATGGTTACCCAACTTTTTGAATGTAATGAAAACCACTGACTTATACACTTAAAAAGAGTGAACTTTATGGTATGTAAGTTATATCTCATAAAAAATATTCCAAATTTAAGTTAGCCACATACTATTTCAAATTGTTAGCCTTTTCTCAATTTTAGAGAAACTCATATATTGTGTAAAATATGGGTATACTGGCAATATAGTAAATGTATTAAATTGGATTTTCCTTTTCCTTAGAAAGAAAATAAGTTCAATCAAAATCTCATTTATCCCCTCAATATCCCTGACTGACAGCTTAATTGTCATTTCCACCGCTAAAACATATCTCTATCTCCTTTGCCACTAATAAACATGAAGAGAGTGGTAGACATGGAAAATCACCATTTTGTTGTCATCACAGCAAAAACTGGTTGGAGATAGCTTAATGAGGAGCAAGATATTTGCATGTCTCAAGGTGTCTTCTCCACAGATTGCTTATTAGTTACAAGGGGAAAATGATAACTATACAGTAGAGAAATCAGACAACACCTTGACTGATGATCAAAATTAAAATCCCCAGTAAGAGGCAAGATGGAAATCAGTACCTCCAGATGTGATATCCTGAGATGGACACAGCATCATTTATAAAGTATTCAAAAATGTCAATGCCATGAAAGACAAAAAAAGGATAAGAAACAGTTCCAGATTTTAAAAGGCTAAAAAGATATGACAACTAAAGGCAACATGTGATTCTTAACTAGATCCTATACTTTAAAAATAAAAATGAAATAGGCAAAAAGCGTAAAAGAACATTATTGAGACAATTGACAAAACTAGAATATGGACTGTACATTAGGAAAAAGTATTGTATCAAAGTTAAATTTTCTCCATTTGATAATCGTATCCTGGTTTTAAAGAGAATATCCTTGCTCTTAGAAAACACACTGTGAAATGTATACAATCTATTCTCAATTTTTTTTTAATTATACAGACAGAATGATAAAGCAAATGCGGCAAAGTATAAAAACACTGATAAATATGAGTAAACAGTATATGGGAGTCTTTTGTACTATTGTTGCAATTTTTCAGGAACTTTAAAATTAATCCAAAATAATAAGTTAAAAAGAAAAGCCTTCAATGACTTACCACTACTCTTTAAATAAAATCCAAAATCTATGCCACAGCCTTGCTTATTCTAGCCCATGCCCACCTTTCCCAAGCCTCACAAGGCCTCTCCCTCCATTGAGCACTAAATTCCAGCCACTCTGCCTCCTGTTAGTTCCTCTAGTGCACCAAACTCTTTCACATGACAGCATCTAGGCACTTGCTTTTACTAGATCTGAAACACTTCCTGCACTCTTCAAGTGGCTGCCTCCATGTCATTCTTCAAAATGGATAAGAGAAACTGCAAAAACAGTTTAATGCTTAGCTAGTTATCAAAATTAAAAACGGGGCTATGTTTTGATAACCACAACAACAAACTGGTCTTTGTGCACTACATCAGTATTTATCTTGGACTTCCTCTTGTTTTTCTTTATTTGATGGCCCTAAGGGATAAATGCATTTGCCTTCAGTAACAAGGAAAAAAATCAATATGAATTATAAAGTATCTCAGGCTTTAGGATATACATCTATAGGTTCTTAAAATTAACTCTCCATCCAAATAAACTACATAACACTACACAAATAGATAACACACACACATACACACACACACACACACACACACACACAGAGCACATACTTTCACCTACTCAAGGTACAACCATCCATTACTATCGGTCTATTTGTCCACTTCAGAGCATGCCATCTGCCAAAAACATTTAATATTCCCTTATTTCAGAAAATACAGCTTCATGTTGATCAGACAAATCTTCCCACAAATAAGATTCTTAACATTTGATATTTGTGCATGTCAGCCACTGTCTGGCACATCAGAATGATGCATGAATTCTGGAACAAGCAGTTACTGCTCATGAATTCACAGCTATTTCCTCACTTCAGCTAAGGAAAGAGACATCTTTAAAAAGTTTGGCATAATATGAATATGTTGAGAAAAAATTAAGAGCAAAAGCACATAAAATTTCAGGGGGAAAATAACATATTACAAAGCAGATGAGAAAATCAGCCTCTAATAATTTACAAATCATAAAAATTTAGTTTAGCTATTCTCCCTTGCAACCGAAATACCAGCCAAACATTGATTTTCTGCCCCACTTCCTGTATGATGAATATTAGAAGATGTTTAAATAACTTAAACACAAGTGTGTTATACAAAAGTGGGATTCTAGCTAACCAAAAGAAAATTCAGACAAACCAAAAGAAAATTCAGACAAAAGGGAGAAATGTCTGAACTAAAGGACATCTTAGTAATGGTAAAACAAAGGAAACATTAATTAGCATAAAAATTATTCAGCAGTAGAAAAGGGCTTCTGAAGTTCTTGAAAGCAGTTAAGTACTTACACCAGAGGTCACAAATTTGTTGCCCACGGATTGCATCCTGTGAGCAGATGTGTTTTGTCCACCTACCCAGTATTTTTAAAAATTTGAATTGATTGCCAGCATTTAGTCAGGAAATTTCATGTAAAAATCTTATCTACACTGAAAGATCTGAAAGTCTGGCAACAATGAAGCCTCATCGCCTCACTGCAACAATTGGTCAGTAGCTCTTCACCCTTCCTGCATGCTGGAAATCACACAGGAAGCTTCGAAAAAATACAAATGCCTGAGGTTGACCCTCCAGTCATTCTGGGGAGAGCCTGGACATCTATATATTTTAAAGTTCCTCAGAGGGCTCTAGTGCACAGCCAGAGTTGAGACTCATGGACCTGGAGTTTTACACTTGTCATATGTTCATCAGTTAATCACAATAGCCAAATTTACTGCATTGTTCTCCCAGTTACTCCCATCCTCAAAGATACTGGGAGTTGTGGCCCCATTTAAATGTCCCATCTTATCTTATTTAAGCATCAAAGCAAAAGACAGAACTGCCTCAAGAGGAGGAGCCAGTTAAGCAACATGAACTTTACTAGCTACACACACTCTAATGTTTCTCACAGCATGGTCAGTAGACCACCTGCACCCAAATCTCCCGTTAAAATGCAGTTTTCCAGGCCATGTTCCAGACATATATATTAAAAACTCTGAGGATGAAGGTAAACACTGAAAACCAGTTTCTAAGAGGGTGTTCACGGCTCTCTTCCCTACCTGCTCCCACAACCACACACCCACAGTCTAACCATGAATATTAATATGTGCCAGGCCCATGGAATTATTTCATTGAACAAAACCATGATCTTTTACACTCCTCTCCCTTACATCCACATTTGGCTTGCTCTCTTTAGATTGTTTTTCCTCTAGAATTGCTCCCTGGTTCTGCTCTTGACACCTCTCTCTCTATTGTCCATGATTGATACAGTAAGACAAACTTGGTGCCTTGGTGCTTAGGAACATACAAACCTCTTGCCTCCCACATATGGAACAGACAGAAGACGCCATGATTAAACCACTCAAGATCCCCTTTAGTCTAACCCAAGAGGGTCCTTGCAACTCACATGTGGTGCCAACAGCTCTCAGAGGCTGAAGTAATATTTCTCAGATGTGATCCACAGATGACCTATATCCATATCACTAAGCAACTGGATAAACATGCTGATTCCTGAGTCTCACACAAAACCTAGTGTGAATGGGAATCTCTGGCAAATGGAATTCATAAGCTGTGATTTTAAGAAGCTCCCTGGGTGGTTCTTACACACAACAAGTTTGAGAATCAGTAAGCTCTAGGTATAACAAAAAGAATACCCTCTCTAGACCTCCTTCAGGAAATTCACGGGGCCCAAGGGAACCTATTGGCTAACATTCCCTCTCTCCACTCCCATACTGGCACCCTTATGCAATTCAGTACAGACTTATTTAAAATGACTGAGTATTCTGTTTTACTGTGATTCAAATTAACCAACTATCAGGACAAAAAGAAGTGAGAAATACTTATACCCCAACTGTGTGACTAGCAGAGTCCTTAGTACCATAAAAACACAGATTAGCTTCATGCCCGGAAAACTTGCAATTATTTATCATAGTATTATTTTAAATTAATCATAACCAGAGAACACCTCTCAGTGGAGTTTTAAGCGTCTCATATCCTATTTATGTTTTCATACACAGCTCATTGGTTGCCTCTCCAAGGCTGGATGATATTGCTAACCAATATGTGGCAAAGAAGGCTCTAAAACAGCACGACAATTTTATGGCTGACTCAGGTAATCATAGCTCTCTTGAGGGGAATCTGCTCTTCAGTCTCACCTCTCCTCTGTTTCTGCCATCCACAATCCCCCCTGGAGGATCTTAAGGCTCTTATACACTCTATTACACTTTACTGATTTACAGTGCCAAGCAGCCATTCTCGTAAGGGCTCTCCATAAACATTACTGGATTATGCCAACTCGGGTGATTGATTCTGGACCTCTTAATGTGCCACCTATCTGAAGATAAACCTTTTGTATTCAATTATTTCCAGCTCTTCAAACTAGGCTCCCTATTCACACCTTGCACCTATTGCCTTTTGAAATCAAGACTGCAGTTATAAGAACCAACTACAGGAGAAAATGAATTACAAACAGGAAAAAAGGTGAAATGTTACTGATGACTGAAGGTCCAGAATGCACAATGAGGACAATCACTACGAAAATGAGAGTAGCCCTAATTCTTCTTCATGACAGAAAACTTCCTTTTACCATCATCTCAACTGGTGCTTCTTAAACTTTAAGGTGCCTATGAATTATCTGGACAATCCCTGTATATCGCAGGCTCTAATTCAAGCAGTCTGAGATGGAGTCTGAGATTCTGCATTCCTAACAAGCTCCCAGGTACTGCTGATGCTGTGCTAGGGCAACAGCAGCAGCAGCATCACCTGGGTGTTTGTTAGACAAGAATCTTGAGCCCACCCTAGATCTAAGGAGAGAATCTTCAGTTCAACAAGGTCCCCACATGACTAGTATGCACATGAGAGAGCAGCTGACATACCTTCTTGTACTTACTGGGAATCAGAATCACCTGGGAACACTTTTAAAACTACTAGGCCTCACAGCAGAGATTCTGACTCAATTGGTCTGGGGCATTTGATTGTTCCCATGTTTGTTTTTAAGCACACCCAAGTGGTTCTGATAAGCAGCCAGTGCTGAGAACCACTGAGTTCCCTACTGGGAGGGAAATATGGAGTGACTGCTAATGGTGAGGAATTTCTTTGGAGGATGATAAAGATGCTTTAAAATTGATTATGGTGATGGCTGAATAACTGTAAATATACTAAAAACCACTTTGAATGGGTCAATCACATAGTATGTCAATTATATCTCAATAAAACATGGAAAAATTAAATTTAAAACTTCAAGAGTTTCCCTACTTATAAATAAATAAATAAATAAATAACCCCCCTGTATGGTTATGCTAATTGTCTGGCTAGGGCGATTGTCAGAATCCTGCCCATATAGCCAATTGTATTGCTAGGGCTAGGGCCCACAGACCCTTCAAACCTGTTGTACAGACTAGGTCACAGACCCCTCACATGCCAGGCTGGGTCACCAGACCCCTTACATGCCTGACTGGGTCACCAGACTCCTCACATGCCTGGCTTGGTCACCAGACCCCTCACATGCAGTTCCACAAGCTAGGTAATTGGGAAAGATCCGGGGAGCTGTTGGCAGACAACATGAGCTCAGAGCTCAGTCCTCAGATCCTCAGTAGCTACAGCAGCTTCCAGATCTAGCAGCAGCAGTGGCAGCCTCTTGGGGCATCCCGGGGCCCTGGCAGCAACAGCCTCCAACAGAAGTAGTGGCCTCCCCATGGGCCCCCACCCCAGGGAACCCATAGATCAGAGCCACTCGTTCTTTATACTTAAGTCTGATAACCCAGGACACCTGGGTACAAGCTGGACAACCCAGGAACACCTAGGTGCCCAAACACATCTACATCAGACAACAACCAAGGAACACCTGGGTGCACGTGCATATTTACATCAAATGCTCAGCAAGATTTGGAATATCTGAGGGAGCTCTGACCATTTTCCTATATTTTCCCAACAATCCCTAAAGAACAACAAAATGAAATTATTTTCTATCCTGGAACTCTGGCCTGAGAGTTTCAACTTCTTTTCAAAAATAAGGAAACACAGATGTTTATCCAGAAATATTAAGATCTGCTCATCTGCTCTTCAGTTTCAATTCTGGTCAAGGCAATGGATGAAGAAGAAACCTGAAACTAAAACCTTGCATCACACAGGGTACCACTAAAAGAAAGGAAGGAAGGAAGGAAAGAAAACAGAGAGAGAGAGAGAAAGAGAAAGAAAAGCAAAGCATATTTATCAATTGGGAAAACTTTATCCTGCACACCCTGTTACCACAATATTTTCAAATAAGTAAATTTCCTTTTGCTTCCTCTATTTAAAAATGAATCAGTTAATTTATTGCATCACATCCTTCCAACTTTACTGTATGTTTGAAGATATGTTAAGAAAAAATATATAAAATGCAAATCTGACCTTTTAAAAAATGGCTTAAGAAACTCTCAATAATATACTCATAAAAATAAGAGATCACAAACATCACTAAAATTTCTGGAAAGATCACTGTAATATATGAGATACTGTTTACTTATTATCAAAAGGAAAGTGCTATAAATATAGGTAAGAGGCGCCACTCGTTTTTTGGAGAGACTCTCACAGTTTCTGACAGCTGTGGTGTCAAATGCTCAAAACTACAGGTGCTGTAAGCTCAAGCCAATGATGGCTCAGAAGTACCTGATTTACTTTCCCTGCTGAATCACCACAGCCCATGGAAGCTGTCTTCCCCCCATGAATCAATCCCTCTGTTTATAGTCCCATGGTCTCATTCTTTTTAAGCAGGCACATTCTGAATTCATCCCTCAAAAGAGTTCCTAGGAAAACGTATACCGGTTACACACTTCTGGGGTCTCTGCTAAGTAAGAACCCCTCTCTTAATAAATGGCTTTCTGGGACTTTCAAGGCAATGGGTAAGGTTACCTTCACAAGTGAGTATGATGCCCTCCATTGCCCACAACTCTCCCATAAAATCCAATGTACTATTATTGCTGCTGTGCGTATTTTTAATATAATTTTACCTTAATACGTTCTATAGATAACAAAGAAAAGGCAAATCAACACTCCTAACTACTAATATTGGCCTGGGTAATAACACTTACAAATGACAGTCTCCTATTACTTTTTATAGTGAGGAAAGCTTACCCTCTTACTCAACCTAAACCTCTACTGCTTTAAGTACATTTGCTCAATGAACTCCTCAATTTTCATAGTACTGGGACAACAGTAACACATTATACAGCAAAAGAATAACCTGAATTTTGGGTAACAGATTTCAAAAGATTTCCGTTCCAAGAAAGCAAACCTGAAACCCACACTGGTGATACTAAGCATGTTGTCAATTCTATCTCAATAGAGTCTTTGAAACACTAACTTCCTGAGAGGTCAAGACCCACAACACTTTGTGCACATCATGCTGAATTAAATAACTAAATCTTTATGGATTATCATGTCTCAATTTATAACTTAGTTAACAATTCACCTTTAAAAAAAAAAAAGACAGGAGAAAAGGCTTACCTGATAGTATATATATCCTGAATATTCTTCGCCCCACCCTGTCCTTCCTTAAGAGCTTGCATTTGTAATAATTTCATAATGGCTTTTATCAAGCCATGTGTATTCCTGTAAAGAAATATAACAACATGCTAAATGTTATAGACATAAAGTAAATATATTCTAATCAGGTGCTTAATCCTACCATTTTTAAATAACCAAACATTGCTATCCGCATTAAAGAGCAGCCACCCACCGGTACCCAGCTCATTCTACACCACAGCCAAGAACCATCCAGCACATTTAAAGGAGGAGAAATGGAGCCGAAGAACCAAACCACCAACCTATCAATCACTTCCCTATGCACTCTTAGGGGAAAATCAATCAGGAAAAAAAAACAAACATTAGCCCACATAATTTCAGGAAGTGACCGTATCAGTTATCTGTATTGAATGATCAAATCTTTTATTTATAAATATTAGTAGACCATGAAAAATAACCAGACATATGAAATGGATCATCCAGTCAAAAAGTGAGCCAGGGGACCAATTAGAGTAAATAAATCCCATTAAAACAGAGTTAGTGGATGGGGAAAAGCATGTTAAATGTTTTCCTTATTTTCTGTAAGAGGTAGAAGGATAATATGTCAAAAAGAAAAATAGCGTGCCCTTTTTAAATAAGGATCTCCCTGGAAACTAGAAATAAATCTTAGAAATAAAAAGACTGTTTGTTAAATGAAACATGTAATTATTTTTTAATTATGATTGTTAATATTTATTGAGCATCTACTGTAATCTAAGCACTCTCCAAAGTGCTTGACATGTATTATGTCATTTACTTTTCAGAACACAGTAGGTTACAAATCACTGTTAACTCTATTTGGGGGTTAGGATAAGACTTGGACTTAGTTAGATATCATTTGCGGCATTTATGTGAGGTATTACTGAGTATATTTTTTTATGGCATTAAAGTCTTCCAACTGGTAAAAGTTTTAGCCACACAGTAGACCTGCACTGTCCAATACAGTAGCCAACAGCTACATGTGGCTACTGAGCACCAGAAATATGGTTAGTTCAAATTGAGATGTATAGTAAGTATAAAATACATGCTGGATTTAAAAGACTTAGGACATAAAAAAGAATGTAAAATATCATGTATAATTTTTATATTGATTACATGTTAAAATAATATTTTTAATATATTGGGTTTCATAAAATGTATTATTAAAATTAACATCATCTGTTTCTTTTTACTTTTTTAATGTGGCTACTACAAAATTTTAAATTACATGTGGCTTGCATTTGTGGCTTACATTATATTTCTATTTCACAGCACTGCTATAGACACTCATATGGTTTATTTAGTTCCTAAGTGGATTCTTTGGGGAGTGTTGAGGTTTCTCTTGCCATTGAAGCATTTTCCACAGTATTTACACGGGTATGTTTTCTCTTTCATATGGGTCCTCTTATGACCATACAATATAAACTCACGGATGAATCTTTTGTGACAGATGTCACTCATGTATGGTTTCTCTCCTATGTGGATCCTCTGGTGAACACAGAAGTCTGAACACTGCAAGAAGCCTTTCCCATAAAGATTCTCTCTCCTGTGTGTGTTCTCTGATGAATGTCAAATCGAGACTTAGCTTTGCTCGCATCCCCTACATTGGTATTGTGTCAATTCCATGGTACTTTGACCAACAAAATGGCCAGGTAATCCCACCTCGACTCAATAAGAATTAAAATGGAAAAATTGTTTCAAAAACTGGAATAAACTGTAATTGTCTTAGGGAGGTCTGACTGCATGGTGTCTTCTCGAGGCCCTCCTTGGCTAGCACAAGTTTTGCCTTGTTTTCCTCCTTTGGGACTTCTCAGATTCTACAAAGAACCTTCTCTATTGATACTCTGAGTTTCTAGACTCATCTTATTCAAAAGCTTAGGAAGAAGATATCTTAACATCCATACTTTTCAAATAAACTTTCTTTGCAATTCTTCCCACCATTCACTTTTACAGAATCAGAACCTTTCTGTAGCTGAGGATCCTGGACTATAAGGAATAGTATCTTCCAGTATATCCTCCAGTTCTTCACAATTCCTCACAACACTTTCCTTTAAACTCCTGAAGATCCTTCAACACAGAACTCATAACTGCTCTATAACCAATTTATCAAGAACCTGTTCCTAGGTTGAAAGTCTGGCCTCAGTCACAGACAGCAGAGCCTACAGGGTCTCCTCTGAGCTTCAGTGGGATCTGACTCCTCTAAATAGGTAGTCTCTAAAGCTAACTCACCAAGTCTCAAGGTTGCAGTCTTGTCTTTTGAAAGTCACTTCCTAGAGATGATACAAACCCCTGCGACTCTGACTCAGGCCTGTGCCAGATGACATATAAGACCATATCTCATATCTGTAGCTATGTTTAGCAGATAAATTCTCATCATCACCTGATGGGCAGTTCTGAAAATCCAGTGTCTAAGACCTGTCATAGGAGGTTTCCTTTGGTCTACACTGTTCAACATGTTCAGAAGGCTTCTTGTCTGCTAGCCTTCAATGTTTATACAACCGGAAATCAGCTCTAAAGTCTGACATAAGCTAAAATGATTCCATTCATATAAAGCTGGAGAAAGTCTAGGCCTCACGTCATAAGCCTACTCCCTGAGCTTAAAGATTAGTTGAAATGCAAAAAAATATTTACACTCTGTAATGATAAAATAAAATTTTTTTAAAAAATGAGATTAGTTGAAATGGCACTCATTTTAAATGATCAGTGTTGATTGGACTTCTGACTGAATTTCTTCTGAGAATTATGGACGCATTAAATAATCCTTTTTTGCATGTGAAGCTATACTGGTTTTCCTTAAGTAATGATTTATTTGTCATATGACTAGAGTTCTAGAGAGGATAAAATTCATGACAGATCTACAATTTTTAACTAATTTGGGCCCCCCACCCCTTTATGAAAGCAGTAGAACCTGAGGGAAAAAAGCATACACATCACATTTACATTTAATTCCAAGGGTTTCCAAGGAGTTCACAGACCCACTGACTCCAGTTTTTTAATCTTTAAGTTAGGTCTCACTTGGTCTCATTTGCGGATCCAGATTTTATTGTGTAGATAATTAAGTCAATGCTGTATTTTAAGCAAAAGTGTACCATGAATAGATTATAATTTTTTTAAGATGATAGCATCAATCAAATCACATATAGATCCATTCAAATAGTAATATATTTGCAATAAATTCAACTGAACTATTATTATAATATTTCAAGTGGATTAAGAGGGACGGTTTCAGATTAATTTTTATTTAATCCCTACTTTAATTCTAATTAGCTAGGAAATCATGGGCAAGCCACTTAACTGACTAGGAATCACAACATCCTCATCTGAACAATCTAAAATTATAATAATAAGCCCATCTCTTGTGTTGTTTTGAAGAATAAATAAAAGTAGTCAGTAAAGTGCCTGGTTATTTTTTCAAAAAACTGTTATAATCTAATACTTACAACTATACCATAAAGATAATAATGTTCTCTCTTTACAGATGAGGCTGTATCAGAGTTAATGAATTCTGAAGCCTGGAATCTGCCTAAAACTAACTATAAACCCACCTGACTCCTAAAAATCTCTGATACTTTCCTCCTCTCTTCACAAAATCTGCTTTTGTTTTCAAGCCTTTGTTACTCTGCATCTGAGATCTACTCTTGCAAAATTAAATTTTTGGATTGAATTCTATATGATACAGAAAAAGGTTAGAATAACAAATAATGCTGAAAATCAAAATAGTGAATTAAAAGAAAACATAACCATTACAGAAGCAAAAATCAAAGAAAGTACAGAAGAAAATTTCACTGGACTTAAGTCTTCAAACTGAAAGAGCTACCAAGTGCTAGGCAAGATTTATGAAAAAAGTAATTGCTGACATTTCCCAAATCCAAAGATAAAAAGCAAATCCTATGAACTCTGAGATCTTATAAAACAAAACCTATAAAATAAAAACTATTAGACTGACATCATTTCTAATTTGGCATCAGAATTCTCATCTGCAAAAGTGAATGAAACAATGTATATGGAATTATGAGTGAAAAAGGTTTATAAAACTCAATAAGTTTAAATCTGCCCCCCCAAAAAACTGACAGTAATATAAAGACAAAAGAAATATTTGCAGACATAATACTCTGAAACATTTTTTAAAGAAGTTCTCCAGTTAAAAGATAATGCATGATGACTGCACAACTTTGTAAATATAGTAAAAACCACTGAATTACACAATATTAAAGAATGATTTTCTAGTATGTAAATTATATCTTAATAAGCTGTTTTTTTTAAAAAAAAGATAAAACATAAGAAAGAATTAAAGAAATAAAAAAGATGTAGACTACAAAGAACTTTGGTCAGCATGAATACCAGAAGAACTTGCAATCATTTTTCAAACGTGTCTATAAAAATTGAAGTCATTGTTAAGAGAAAATTGAAGGGAATATGTGAAAAATAACCAAAAAAAAAAAATCTGTAGCTAAAATTCTAGATAGTTTCAGCAAAGTTAATAGAGAGGGTTTTTAGGGAAAAGAAAATTTAGTTAAGATAAGAGATAGTCTGAAGTGAAATATTTATAACATGTAAAGGGTTAACATCAATAGAACAAGAAAAGCAACAAGATAAAGCAAATCATAGAAAAGAAAAATGAGCAGAAAATATAGATATGCAAATCATAGAGGAGAAAGATTCAAAATACCCAGTGTTAAGAGTAAATGGGAGGAAATAAGCACTTTCATGTTGAACATACATTGGTTCAGCATTTATGGAAAGCAACTTGGCAGTATCTATAAAAATTTTAAATGAACATACCCTTTTTCCTATAAATTCTGCTTCTACAAACCCATCCTTCTATAAACCCATCAAAAGAAAAAATTATACTGTATTCATTATCTTAAAAAAGGGGAGAGAGTAGAAATGGGAGAGATCCGATCAAGATGGCGGAATAGACAATTCCCAGCATCACACTCTCCCACAAATCAACCAAATTTACAACTATCAGAATGTAAATCAGCCAAGCTGGGGCCGCTGGAGCTCAGGGGAAGAGGAGGAGAGACCTATGGAGTTAATGAAGGTGGGAGAAACGACAAAGAGAGAAAGAAAAAGCTTCTCTGAGCATTTCGGGCCGCAGATGCTTTAAGACTCGAGCTGCTGAGCACATGGAGCAGGAGCCGGCCGAAGCCGCAGCTGTGTCCTTCAGATGAGTTACTTGGAGGCAGCAGGAGAGAAGAGGGCTTTGGCAGCCCCCAGGAGAGCAAGACCACTAACAGGGTTCCCATGGACCCACGCAGGAGTGAGGAGCCAGAACAGCAAAGGGAGCCACTCAGAGGCTGGTGAGTCATCACAAGGGACAGTCACAGGGCCCATCCCATGGGAAGTGTTTGGAGCACAAGAGGTGGGGGACACAGGCCCACCAGGGGAACACTGGAACACAGCAAGGACAGCTGATCTGCCCCCCAATCAGCACAGGACCACTCAGAGGAGACTGGTCGGGAATGCAGAATTGCATGAGGTGCAGCTTGATGAAAAAACTCAGGCCCAGATCAGAGATTCTACAGAACACAGACCTACCAGGTCTCTGGAGAGCCGGAAGTACCTATAAGGTCAACCATTAAACCCTGAGCTGCACAAAAAGCCTTACCCTAGGGAAATAGCAGCAAAGTAGCAATTTAAACAACCACACAGCTCAAGTACTGGTTCCCACAGGAAGTTCCCCTGTGTTAGAAGCAAAGGACAAAAAAATTAGTTCCGGCCCAGGCACACCACCAGCACTTTGGGGCCTGCCTGGGAACTGGAGGCTTGGATCTGGGGACCAGACCCCATTCCCATTTCCAGGCAAACTGCACCAGTGCCTCGGGGCCAGCCGAGGGACCTGAAACATGGAGAAGGGGACTGGACCCCCCTCCCACAACCAGGCACACTATGCCAGCACCTTGGGGCCTGCCCAGGGACCCAAGGCAAGGAGAAGGGGACCAGACCTCTCTCCCACAACCAGGCACACTGAGGCAGCATCTTGGGGCTCACCCAGGGACCCAGGGCATGGAGAAGGGGACTGGACATCTCTCCCACAACCAGGCACACCAAGCTAACGCCTTGGGTCCCACCCAGTGACCCGAGGCATCTAGCCAGGAACCAGACCCTCCTCCCACAACAAGGCACACCATGCCAGTACCTCAGGGCCCACGCAGGAACCCGAGGCAAGGAGAAGGGGACTGGACCTCTCTCCCACAACCAGGGACACCGTGCCAGCACCTCAGGGCCCACCCGGCCCAGAAGCATGCAGAAGGGGACTGGACCCTCCTCCCACACCAGGCACAAAACGCTAGCACCTCAGGGCCCACCTGGGTACCCGAGGCATGGGGAAGGGGACCGGACCCTCCTCTCACAACCAGGCACACTGCACCAGTACCTTGGGGCCCGCCCAGGGACCCGGGACATGGAGAAGGGAACTGGACCCCTCTCCCACAACCAGGCACAGGGTGCCAGCACCTTGGGGCCTGCCCAGGGACCAGAGGCATTGAGAAGGGGACCAAACACACCCCACAACCAGGCATACCACAAGTGCCAAGGAGCATATCAAAAACAGCACCTCCATGTGGGTGGCCCACCACAGCCACCACAATAACCATGGCTGCTGCAAAAGCGGCTAGACTCCACAGCCACCATGCAGATGGTCCACCAACCACTGGAGCACATTCACACAAGAGTCACCAGCAGAGACAAAGAAAAGAAGAGGATGTCTCTTTCTACAAAACCCATTTCAGAGTGACAGAAGAAGCATCTGCTCTATGATAATATTGGGGGACCTGATCACATCTCTCAGCACTGGACAGATCATCTAGGCAACAAGTTAACAGAGTAACCATTATTCTTTCAGAAGGAGAGAAGAAATCTAAGGCAATTAGAGGGGGGAGGAGGAGGGAATGGGGGGAAAGGAGAGATTGGACAAGGAGCATAAAGAATAATTACAATTTGTAACAATATATATGCTAGTAATATTGATTTGATCAACCTATCTCAATGTTCAACCCCCAAAATATATATAATTGATTTTGATTCAATAAATAAAATAAATTTTTTAAAAATGGGAAGAGAAAAAAATGCATGTTTTTAAATAGGGAAATAGCTAAAATATGACACATCTACATTATAGAATACTCTGCAGCTGTTAGTTAGGACGCAAACAGATTTATGGATGTGACATGGAAAGACGTCCATCACATATTTAGTGAAAAAAAGCAAGTTTTAGAACAATAAACATATGAATGGAATACCCAATTTTAAAGCACTTGATGTGCATATACCTATAAATGCTTTTGTATAAGTCTGCAAATGGGATTCCAATTTCACTGGAGTGCACTGGTCCCTCTTCCATGTACTGTACTGGATCTGATATCAGACTACCCTAACTTTCTCTGTACCCTAGAGGAAGACCAAGAACTTGGAAGAACCTCTGAGACCCGCTACTAGCCCTGAGCCTTTCCACTTGTCCCATTTCCAACTTTTTACCAGGGCCCAATTAAAAAAGTGAATTTTAAAAAAAAGAAAAGAAAAAGAAGATAACAAAAAGAAGTTATACCACTTACTTTCATTACCTGCAAGTGCCACTGTTTAAGTTTTCAAAAATATACGTGCAACTTAGATAAAAGTTAGATAAAAAAAAAAAGGGGGGGAATATTTATAATTTCAAGGTGAGGAAGGACTTTCTAAACATGAATAGAAGATTAAACGTGATATCCTGGATAGATAATATGAGCAGAAATTTAAATAAAGAATGAAATAACCATAGTGTCTTTTATTTCAGACCTGTCTTCAGCCAGTTTAGCACAGACACAAACATGTTGTTTAATTTGAAAAAGCAGGTTTCTGAGGAACATTTTCAAGAACTGAAATTAGCCTTTAGAAGCAGGCTGTATGAGTTAGAGGTACACAGATATACGGAAGAGTTAATTAACAAATCAAAGTAAAGACTTTAATCAAGGCAAAAAAAAGAGTTGATTAAATATTACGCCTAACTTATTCATAGTATAATGTGTTCAGGGGATATCATTAACAAAAAAGGCATATCCAGCTGCCTACCAGATATTTCCATTTGGGCATGTGAATTGTGCCTCATATTCAACAGGTCCAAAATTGAACTCATGCTCTCCTCACACACTTGGTCTTCTAATGCTCCCTGTCTACCTGTAGAGCAAGCCAGAAATCAGAGAGTCATCTTTCACATATCCCTTTCGGTCATCTTCATATCCAACCGCACTCAAATACTTCACCCCCTAAATATCTCACAAATCCATCTATTCCCTCCATCTCTACTGCAAGCAACCACCATCTCTCATCTGAACTACAGCAACAGCCACTTAAGCTAATCTCCCTGAATCCTCTCTACCTTCCTACCCCAAACCCAGCACTTTAAATTTTATGTGCATACTACAGCCAGAGTGGTCTTTGGAACCACTGGAACCCACTAGATAAAACACTTCAAGAGATTCGCCCTGTACCCAGGATGAAGACCCAAATCCTCAAGATTACCCATCATGGCCTGCACTGTCTGACCCCTACCTACTTTCCCAATCTCATCTCAAACCACTCTCCCCTGCTCTTAGCACTCTTTCATGCTTTCCTAGTGGCCATCTTCTCTTCTACAACAGGGACTTGGCACATGCTATTTCCTATAACCAGAAAGTTCTACCCTTTCTTATTTGCCTAGATAACTTCTATTCATTTCTTAGTCTCATTTCCTCAGGAAAGCCTTTCCTGACCATCGTGACTAAGTCAAACCTTCATGTTAAAGGCACTCCCAGCACAGTATACTTTGTCTGAATGTAGTTCATTATGGAATTGTAGAATTATGTGATTATGGCAATCTCTCTCTAAACCAAAAGTACCATGAGGGCAATGACTATGTCTGCTTTACTCACCATGATATCACAGCACCTAGCACAGGAACATAAAAGATAATAAATATACTCAATAAATATGTTTAATTAATAGATGGATAGATGGATGGATGGATATAACTGAGGTACTGTGTTGTTTGGCTCCAGAGGTGACCTATAAAGTAATTGCTAGTTCTATAACTACATGATTTTACATATGCACATTAAAATTAGAATATCTGGTCTCTTTAATATCAAAATTCGTGATTTAGTTTTTTACTAAATAAACTAATACAAACGGTATTACTGATTGTGGTTGTAAAAGGACTTTCATTTCAGGAATCACACATTTAAGAAATGAGAGAATTGCAAATACAGGGAAGATAAAATTAACATAATAGTCCTATATTATCAAGCAATGAAACAATCCTTGCTTGGGAAGGGAAGCAGATGCTTCTGTTGGAGTTTCATTTTTTGGTTTGTTTGTTTTTTTTTTCACTTAACACCTCTTAATCCTTGTACTTACAATATTAAACCAACTTAAGATTCCTGATAGCATAAGAAAAGTAAGAGATATTCAGATGGCATATAGATATTTAACTGCTCAGCTGAAGACTGCCCGCCATATAGCTAAATTCACCACGCTGCAAATTAACTCCTAAGAGAGTCTTAGGAATAGTAGATGGTTCCTGTAACTAACAGAAGATGCAAGAAGTCACCTTTGGAAGTTGGCACTTTCTTTTACTCCCATCTTTAGTGATCTGTTACGTATAAAAATCATTGAATAGCAGAAGGATTTTTTGAAACTTTACTTAAATTCCTCTCTCTCTCTCTCAAGCTGCTTGTAAAAAGTGGATCCAAAAAACAGCCTTAAAAATAGAGAGAAAATAATAAAGTCTCAAAAAAGGGATTAAAAAAAAAAAGAGATTAAAAAAAAAAAAAGAGGGAAGAGGACTAAAAAACACCAAGTATGTTTATATCCATGAGCTCATTACAATTTTTAATAAAATAAAATCTAACTAGTTACCACTGAAAAAATGTTAAAAATAACTCTTCATTTTGGAATTTAGTAAATAAAGGAAAGAATTATGTATATAACCTGCATTTCCTGTACAAATTGTACTACTAGATAAATAGTAGATATGAGGAAGGTTCTCTTTATGGCAGTATTTCAGGTAATAAATGAAGAAAAATAATAATAGAATTAGAATATCACCATTCTGAAATCCCTAATGAATTAATGGATCTAGTCATTGACCCTCAACAGCTGCTAACATGACCAAAAATAAAAATAATCAGACATTATGTGCCTCTCTCCACCCCAAGCTTGTTCTGAGAATTAAGTGAAGAACTGTAGGTAAAGCTCTAACACACAAGGAGAGGCACACAGCTTACATTCTAGAAAGGCTAGTTTTCTTCTTTAACTACCCTTCCCCTAGCAACCAAGGCAGTGGTTTTTTTCTATTATTATTGCTGTTTGGAGAAATAATCTACAGTTTTAAAAAAAAAATTCCAGAGGAGGAGGAGGGAAAACACAACAGTATCCTGCCATCACAGTAAAACAATTATGTTATCTTCAACACTAACTCTTCATCCACTCAGTTTCTCCTCCTTCTATTCCTGTAGAGCAGGAATCTAGTGTCAGTCACTTATACTTAAACACAATTGTGTGTCAAAGCTAAAACTGAACCGCCTAACAGATACCTATTTCCAAGATCATAACTCTCCCCAAAGTTCAATCCCATGTTCAGTGCAGAGAGCTCCTCAGGAATAGCACCCCAGTCCCCTCTCTGTTTGGGGAATTATCACTCCTTCTCCACTCATACGGTTACTGTATAAGGGATCCCAGCACACATATGTTCATACAATGAAGACACAATCAGTAGAGGGTTAAATTGCGCCCCTCAAAAAGACACATTTAAGTTCTAACCCCCAGTAGCTGTAAATGTGAACTTATTTGGAAATAGAATCTTTGCAGATATAATTAAGTTAAGACTCTTAGGATGACATCGTCCTAGACAGGTCTTAAATGCAATAGTTGGTATCCTTATAAGAGAAACGACAGGGATATCTGAGACACAAAGACACACAGAGAAGGTACCCATGAGAATACAGAGGCAGAGATGGGGTTATGTGGGCACAAGCCAAGGAATGTCAAGGATTGCCAGCAGCCACCAGAAGCTAGTAGGGAAGCATAGAACCGGTTCTCCCACAGAGCCTTCAGAAGGAACAAATCCTGCTGACATCTTGATTGTAGACTTCTGGCATCCAGAATTGTAAAAGAATAAATTTCTGTTGTTTTAAGCCACCAAGTTTATGGTAATTTGTTACAGCCACCCTAGAAAACTAATACACAGCCCCTGGAAGAGCTGATTAATCAAGCTTTGGATCCTTCCTTTGGAAATCTGTAATTGAGGCCAAGAAACTCCAGTCTCAGTGTGGCTGTCTCATACATATGAGATGTTAACAGTAGCAGGTGGTACCTTGTAAACTAGGAAAAAGAAAAAGTTAGTCTACAGCAAGAGAGAAGAATGAAACTCACAGCCTGTATCCAATTTGTTTCTGCAGCCAGGTGCATCCTTCTTGTTGGGTCCTATGAACACCCCTTTATCAAAAAAATGAAAATCACCCTTTTAGGCTCAAACTAGTTCAAGTGGATTTCAGTAACTGGTAGCCGAAAGGATTCTAACACAATCAGGAACCTGCTGCCAAAAGCAGGTTCAATAAAGATCAGCAGAAACAAGTCCTTCCGTGGGTGGGTGCCAGGAAAAGCCAAATTTACTCTTTAAGGAAGAGCAAAGGAAACTTCAGGACTGAGCAACAAGCATAGTAAGTAACAAGATACAATGCAAAAAGGAACCTCAATTTTCACTGAGTATAAGAACCAAGACCCAGATCTTATAATGAGAAAGAATGGGGGTCAATAATGATGTTGAAGATTCCCCAAAATATATATAAAACAAAAAGAGAAAATATTTTGGTCAAGTTGTACAAACTATACTAATTCAAACCAACTACATAAATTGCTTTTCACGAGGTATATATGGCATGATTACTATAGTGCATATAAATAGCATGGATCAGGTTTCTTTTATTTGGGCTTTATTTGATTATAACACTATACACTGCTCATGTATGCCTGGTCTCCTTTCTAAAGGACTACAAATAATGCTTGGTTCTTTGCTTTTAAAATATACAAAATAAGAGGTACAAAGAAGTACCCATATTTGACCAGAGATAGAATAAAAAGGGTTTGGGTTGAAAAGAATGACATGCCTCTATTTTAGGGGCATCCCTGGGCAACATAGGAAAAAATGGTACAAACGTGGCCAAGTCCCTTTTCAGCTAGGAATTGACAAACTGGTAAAAGGCCAAAAAAATAGTACATTGAGTAATGCTGAATATAAATGATTACATTGGGCAATGTTAGCATCACATATTGCACACAGGTATGGATATTCAAGGCTGTACCCCACAGATAAGTACAATCAATTACATTTCAATAAATTTAAAAAAAAAAAAAAAGGATTTCAGATCCCTGAAAATGACAATTGGTCACAGCCTTAAGCACAGTAAGTCAGCAGCAAATAAGAGAATGATAAGCAATGGGTTAATAATCATTGTCTAAATTCATTATAAAATTATATGAGAAAAGAGAGACAAACAGAGACAGGAGGAAAGAGAAAAAAAAACAGTTTTGGGACACCAATGAATGACAAAAATAATGCTTCTTAAAAAAAAATCTAAAAGATGTAATGCTATTGAGCTTTCACTTGAGAAAATTCTGGACACTCATTTGTCTCCTAAGTACCAGAAAACAGCCTGATTTCTCCTGAAACACTTTTCCATTATAAAAGTAATTTGTCTAGAAGCCACTGTTCTTAAATCACCTAGAAACATCTTAGCATAAACACATGACTCTAACAGTGGAACTTGAAAAGAAATAGGGCAGAACGTTCCAGTTGAGAAAAGTGGCTAGAATCACTTTTCTCGTTATGAGCTACAAGATGGGAGTATTTCTGGGATTTGAGAGAAAGAAAAGTGACTGGGAAAAAAATGAAGGAGAACATCTAGAAACAAACTAATAGGCTTAAAAAGAATATTTAAGAAACACAGTGGGGAAATACATGGTCTAGTAATTCTGTAACTCCCCAATAAGAGTTAAATGAGCAATGATATCAATATAGATATGAATACTGAAACCATCTCAAATTCATGAAGTAATACTGTGACACTCTAGCTGAAAATTAAAGTGTGCTGTCTTCCTTATACCTTGGAGGAAACATAAAAAGTCATCCTTCCTTGGTTGTTCTCCTGCCAAATAAAATAAAGAGGAAGAAGCTAAAATAGTACAGAAAAGCTTCAATAATACAACAAGATATGAATACAGTGTCTCTTTGGTTGCTAGTCATTTCCTACATGATAACAAAGCAGTTAAGTTTCCCTAAGAACAGGGTCATAAATAAAAAGACCCTAAGAGACAAGAATTTTCTCAGTAAAGTATCCTAAATCTTAACTCCAAATAGTTCTCAGAGTCATTTTTAACCATTAGAACTTCATCAATCCAGGATCAAAGACTCACTGAATCCAAAGGCTTTAGTCAAAACCTACTCTAGGGATTTTTAATATCCTATGCAAGATTTCATTAAAAAGTAGACTTTAGTAATCTCAGAAACAACTTTAATTTCCCACACTTTAATAAACTTTATATTCCCAAAATACATCAATTGCAGGTCCCTTCCCTGTTTGGAAGCACAAAAAGGCATGCAAATCAAGTGCTAACCTAGTTTATCTAGAGCATAATCTTCCTACCAAACACATTTTTAAAAGAAGGGGGTGTGAGGGAAGCAGCTGAGCTGAAATTACAGGCTATCATAACACCTCAATATTGAAAACTGAATACCTGATTCCACGTGAGAGTAAGATTTTCATTCACAATCCCGTTACTAAGCAACTGTAACAATGACTGCATAAGTGTTCTAGAAGGTAATACAGTTAAGGGGAAAAAAATCTAAGAAAAATGGGAAACTCCTTGCTTTGGGAATCTTTATCTCAGGATAAAGTCAATGTAAAAACAAAAACAAACAAAACCAAAAACAATCTAAACTCAAAACAAGCTATTCCTTAAAGTACAAGAAAACTGTATGCTACTATACTATACATCATTCACTGTAATTTCAGTTTTAATTTCAAATTCACATTCAACTGGTTATAATGATTTCCTTACTGTGTTTCCTTTGTGGTCCCCTTCTTTCCTTCACTCTCCCTAGGGAATCTTTTTTTTTTTTTTTTTTTTTTAATTTCCTTACTGATTAGAAGAACATTTTAGAGCTCTTAAATCCATTTCTTTGT
Organism: Cynocephalus volans; assembly: GCF_027409185.1. Taxonomy (NCBI): domain Eukaryota; kingdom Metazoa; phylum Chordata; class Mammalia; order Dermoptera; family Cynocephalidae; genus Cynocephalus; species Cynocephalus volans. The sequence goes on along the minus strand of NC_084475.1, from coordinate 62,002,563 downwards.
TTACAGAAGCTATAAAAACAAGTTTACAATTGTTTCATGTTGCCTCAGCTTTGAACCGAGAACACCAAACTATTCCTTTGAAGAGAACAGTCTCAAGCAGAGCCAGACACTTTCCCAGCCACTCCCTGAAGTTTAGACAACCAGAACACTGCAAATGTCAAGTCTTCTTCAAAATTAGACTATACAATGTAGCAGGCTCTAAACCAATGTTCCTCAAACTGTGGGCTGGGTTTCAGGTGGGAGGAGGGCTTCCATACATGTTCCAAGGGAATTTTATGGACTAGGCCTGCAAAGGGCCAACGAGCAGGTTATAAAGCTGGACAAGATGGCCTCACCTACTTTTCCTTCCACCTCTCTGTGAAACTTTCAAAATCTGCTGCAATGCTGAGAGAGCGCCACAAGCTACATTCTCTAAATATCTATTCTACAGAAGGCTGCTTCTTACTATTAGCTTTTTCTTCCCGCCCTCCCAAGCCCCTTTCTCAGTTCCTTAAGAATGTTAGTCTAGAAGATAGACAAGATGGAAAGATAAAGTTTTAGAATTATTTTTCTAAATCAAAGATAAGCAATCACGGTGTAGCTCTGTTCCCAAGGTGCCTCTGTATTTCAATAAACCTCTATTTTAAGAAGAGAAATCCAGAGACAAAGATAAACTTAAATACTGGAAACTAAAGACCCAAAGCATCTTAGCCAAAGTTATTTCTGCTTTTAGATCCCAAAGATAGAGATGATTTTCTGTCTGAGAAGATTCCCTGAGCAGCATTAGAAGGAGGAGATTGTTTGCATCTCCTGTTTTTAATTAGCTTGTTTCTTAAATTTAATTCTCATTTTGCTTTTTTAAAAAAGCATTAACAGTGCAAAATATAGTCTTTGTAATCATTTCAAACCACAAAGCTCTGCTACTTGAAATAAAGCAAATGAAGAAAATTCTGTTTTCTAACATGCAAATAATTATTACCTTTACTGGCAACAATAAACTTAGCACTTACAATAATACATTTAATGATCAAACTGATCCAAAAGTCAAATTGGTTAGCTTCAGGGTCTACTCTGTCTACATCTCCCTGTGGCTAACAGTTTAGACAACATGAACATTCACAGATAAGAAACTTTTAAAGAGACTTTCTAGTATCCTTCTGTTGTTAAATTCCTATATTTGCTTACTGTAAAATTCAAGGCTTTCTTCCATACGTTGGCCATATTTCCAAAGAACCTTGAAAACTAATGGTCACCGTATGTATAAGATTGCTCACTGAAGCACGGTCTGTTATTGCAAAAGATTGGAAACAATAGGGAATTGGTAAACTATGGCTCATCCATACAATGGAATATAACACAGCTAGAATAAAATGAGAAAGCTCTTTATGTATTTTGTGGAATGAGCTCCAAGATATATTTTCTCACTGAAAAATGCAAAGTAAAGAATACTATGTATAGTAGTCTACTATTTCTGTTTTTAAAAAAAGTAAAAAACATATATATACACATATAAATGTTTGGTTATATGTGCACAGAATATCTTTAAAAAGATAATAAGACCTAGAAACAATTTTGCCTCTGTGGAAAAAAACAGATACAGGAATAGGAAAAAGACATCACCTCATATACCCAATGTGAATGTACTGCTGTCACGCTCTTTTACCTGCCCATAATCCTGTTCGTGACACCAATTGTCAAGCTAGGTCTGTGTCTGAAGCTCACAGACCCCTCAAGCCCATTCACAGACTGGGTCACAAACCCTTCACATGCCAGGCTGGGTCACCAGACCCCTCACATGCAGGTCTATGAGCTAGGTAGCCGGCAAACATGTCCTTGGAAGCTGTAGGTCAGAGAGCATGGCCCCACGGTGCAGACGCCTGAAGCAGACACCAGCCAAATTCACGGCACTGCACCTGCTCACTAACTCACCTACACACAACCTATCCACAAAGAATGAACCACACCACCCGCAACCGGACAGGCAGGTGAAGGGACCTGATTAAATTATTCTATTTTCCCAACAACTGCCCATTGAAAAAATACATTTTTAAATTTAAAAAAAAAATTAAGGTTATTGACAATTATAATATACACAGATGAAAGGCTAATTCACTATCAGCAAAGTTTATACTTTGCAATTTACAATAATGATGATGGATTTATACTATGTGTAAATGATATCCCACATAGCATAATTTTCTAAGATGATCTTCTAGAATTAAAGGTATAATCTAGCCTGCTATAATTACCCCCCTTAAATACACAGAAGAAATTACTCTGACCCCCTTAACTGCTGATATGCCAACTTTTGAATATAAATAGTAAAACTACACAATGCAAGTAGGTTTTATGTTTGTAGATCCTAAGGCATTTGAAAACTAAAAGGGTAAGGCAAAATCTAGGTGGCTTGCTTAAGGTCAGCCAATAAGTGTGGAGAAAGACACATAAAAATCTTAACTTTTAAAAAATCCTCCTCAAAACTACTTGTTCAAAGGATATACAATAGTATCATTCTCTTTGTTTGTGGGTGTGTGTGGGTGTGTGTAGAAACTGAGAGAGAAAAAATGAGTAAGTTTTTAGCCATGATCAAACCCTTATTTATTCAGAAATATTTGGTCATCTACTGAGCATGAAAGAGTGTGCTAGATACTAAAATACAGGTAAGTAGGTAGCTGGGTAGGAGGTAGGTCGATAAACACACACACACACACACACACACACACACACACACACAATGAGAGAGCAAATAGCCCCGCTGAGAAGAGGGAAATGTCTGAGCCAGAAAGGAGACATCTGAGCAGACTGGAAAGCTGATGAAGATGATATATATGGGGGAGGAGGGGAAAGGAAAGGAGCATGCCATCTCTGCGGCCACCAGTTCGGAAAAAAGCCTAACCAATTTCTGGTTGGGAATAGTGTGGTAGGAGAGTTCCCAGGTCCGCTTGAAGCTGCCGGAGAGCTGGCTGCAGGTGGCCGCTAGATTAGGTCTATGCCGGGGGGATACAAAGGTGAAAAAGTCCCGAGAAAGATCTACACAGTGCTACAAAGGCACCCAGAGCGACCGGTCATCTGTGCCTACCAGAAACCTGGTAGACTTCCTGGGCGAGGCGGTGCCGAGCAGGGTCTTGAAGGCCCAGCTGATAGACGAGGGGTGCAGAAGACACGCCCCAGCCCAGCACAGTGCGCACAGAGGGGGAAGACCTGCGGCCAGGGAGGCGGAGACTCGACAGAAACCACACACCCTGTGGGGTCGCCACTGCACGATCCAACAGCCTGGGCCAGAGCACAGGAACAGGGAGAAGTCCTGCACAGGAAGTGAAAGCTCAACAGAGATCACACACCCTGTGGTACGTGATCCACCAGCCCAGCAGAGTCCAAGCTGACCAGAAAGGTGGCTCCCCAGAGAAGCCCAAGACCCGAGGCAACCACACACACAAGGCACTAGAGGCCAACTGAGCAGTCACGGAGGGAGCCATACGAAATTGGCAACCACAGCAACATCCTAGTTAGTCATTAGTCTCAAACCGGTGGACTGTGAAACCCCCTGCCACAATGAATAAACATCAAAAAAAAGATACCAGAAATACAAAAAATCAAGAAAGTACACCACCAAAAGTAAATAAATCTCAAACTCTAGATCCTATAGAACAAGAAGCCCTTGAAATGACTGACAAGGAATTTCGAGTGATAATTGTAAGGAAACTGAATGAGATACAAGAATACTCAGCTAGACATCATGATGAAATGAGGAAAAGTATACAGGATCTGAAAGAGGAAATGTACAAGGAAATCAATGTCCTGAAAAAAAATGTAGCAGAACTTGCTGAACTGAAGAAGTTATTCAGCGAAATAAAAAACACAACGGAGAGTTTAACCAGCAGGCTTGTCGAAGTTGAAGAGAGAACCTCTGAACTTGAAGATGGGCTGTTTGAAATAACACAAGCAGACAAAAAGAAAGAAAAAAGAATCAAGGACATGGAAGAAAATCTGAGAGAGATATCAGACAACCTTAAGCGCTCAAATATCCAAGTCATGGGTATTCCAGAAGGGGAGGAAAATGGAGATTCCATTGAAAACATATTCAACAAAATAGTGGCAGAAAACTTCCCAGGTAGGAAAAGTCACAGATCTTCAGATCCAGGAAGCTCAACGATCTCCAAACGTATTCAACCCAAAAAGGCCTTCTCCAAGACATGTCATAGTCAAATTGGCAAAACTCAGAGACAAAGAGAGAATCTTAAAAGCTGCAAGAGAGAAGGATCAAATCACCTATAAGGGAGCCCCAATCAGGTTAACATCAGACTTTTCATCACAAACCCTAAAAGCTAGAAAGGAATGGGATGATATTTTCAAAATACTAAAAGACAAAGACTGCCAGCCAAGAATACTCTACCCTGCAAGGCTATCCTTCCAAAATGAAGGGCAAATAGTATATTCCTCAGACAAACAAAAACTGTGGGAGTTCACTACCACACGACCACCCTTACAAGAAACCCTCAAGGGAGTACTGGGTTTGGTTCCTGAAAAATAACTACCACTGCCATAAAAACCCAAGAAAAATCAATACCCACTTGTATAAAAATGGCATTCATGAAGAGAAAACAAGCAAACAAAAACGCTATCTACAACCTAAGGAACCAACAAACAAAGAAACCAAACAGTAAATCAGAAAGCAAGGAACAAAAGACACCTAAGACAACCAAACAACCAATAAAATGCTAGGAATAAATCAACACCTTTCAATAACAACTCTTAATGTAAAAGGCTTAAATTCCCCAATCAAAAGACACAGACTGGCTGACTGGATCAAAAAGGAGGACCCAACTATATGCTGCCTACAAGAGACCCACCTCACCCATAAAGATTCACACAGACTAAGACTGAAAGGATGGAAAAAGATTTACCATGCAAACAGACAAGAAAAACGAGCTGGAGTAGCTATTCTTATATCTGACAAAATAGACTTTAAACTAAAAACCATAAAAAGAGACAATGAGGGACACTACTTAATGATAAAAGGACTGATCCAGCAAGAAGACATAACAATCATAAATATGTACACACCCAATGTTGGAGCAGCCAGATTTATAAAACAAACTCTATTAGACCTAAAGAAGGAAATAGACACTAATACCATAATAGCAGGCGACCTGAACACCCCACTGTCAATATTAGACAGATCATCTAGGCAAAGGATCAGTAGAGAAACACAAGATCTAAACAAGACTCTAGACCAATTGGAATTGTCAGATATCTACAGAACATTTCATCCAACAACCTCAGAATATTCATTCTTCTCATCAGCACATGGATCATTCTCCAGGATAGATCACATATTAGGTCACAAATCAAGTCTCAATAAATTCAAAAAAATTGGAATTATGCCATGTATCTTCTCAGACCACAATGGATTAAAACTAGAAATTAATAACAAACAAAACTCTGGAAACTATACAAACACATGGAAATTAAACAGCATTCTACTTAATGACATATGGGTCCAAGAAGAAATCAAGCAGGAAATCAAAAAATTTATTGAAACGAATGAAAACAATGATACATCATACCAAAACCTGTGGGATACTGCAAAAGCAGTATTGAGGGGGAAATTTATTGCATTAAATGCTCACTTCAGAAGAATGGAAACATGGCAAGTGAACAACCTAACACTTCACCTTAAAGAACTAGAAAAACAAGAACGATCCAAACCTAAAGTTAGCAGACGGAAAGAAATCATTAAGATCAGAGCAGAACTGAATGAAATTGAAACCCAAAAAAACAATTCAAAAGATCAACGAATCAAAAAGTTGGTTTTTTGAAAAGATAAATAAAATTGACAAACCATTAGCATGGCTAACAAAAAAAAGAAGAGGGAAGACTCAAATAACCAAAATTAAAAATGAAAAAGGCGATATTACAACTGATTCATCTGAAATACAAGGAATCATTCGAGACTACTATAAACAACTATACGCCAACAAGTTTGAAAATCTGGAGGAAATGGATAAATTTCTGAACACACACAAGCTCCCAAAACTGAACCATGAAGACGTAGAAAATTTGAACAGACCAATAACAATAAAGGAGATTGAAGCTGTTACCAGAAGGCTCCCAACAAAGAAAAGCCCAGGACCAGATGGATTCACAGCAGAATTTTACCAAACATTCAAACAGGAATTGACACCGATTCTTTACAAACTATTCCAAAAGATTGAAACGGACGCAAATCCCCCAAACTCATTCTATGAAGCAAACATCATCCTGATACCAAAACCAGGTAAAGATATAACCAAAAAAGAAAACTACAGGCCGATATCCTTGATGAATATAGATGCAAAAATCCTCACTAAAATACTAGCAAACAGAATACAGCAACACATACGTAAAATTACTCATCACGATCAAGTGGGATTCATCCCAGGGATGCAAGGTTGGTTCAACATACGCAAATCAATAAATGTGATACACCATATTAATAAACTCAAACACAAGGACCATATGATCATCTCTATAGATGCTGAAAAAGCATTTGATAAAGTTCAGCACTCATTCATGACAAAGACCCTCTATAAGTTAGGTATAGAGGGAAAGTATCTCAACATAATTAAAGCCATATATGCCAAACCCACTGCCAATATCATCCTGAATGGGGAAAAGCTGAAAGCTTTTCCTTTAAGAACAGGAACTAGACAAGGATGCCCACTCTCACCACTCCTATTCAACATAGTGTTGGAAGTACTAGCCAGAGCAATCAGAGAAGAGAAGGAAATAAAGGGCATCCAGATTGGAAAAGAGGAAGTCAAACTGTCCCTGTTTGCAGATGACATGATCCTATATATCGAACAGCCTAAAACCTCTACAAAAAAAACTCTTGGAATTGATAAATGATTTCAGCACAGTAGCAGGATACAAAATCAACACACAAAAATCAGTAGCATTTCTTTTCTCCAATAGTGAACATGCAGAACAAGAAATCAAGAAAGCCTGCCCATTTACAATAGCCACCAAAAAAATAAAATACTTAGGAATTGAGTTAACCAAGGATGTGAAAAATCTCTATAATGAGAACTACAAACCACTGCTGAGAGAAATTAGAGAGGATACAAGAAGATGGAAAGATATCCCATGCTCTTGGATTGGAAGAATCAACATAGTGAAAATGTCCATACTACCCAAAGTGATATACAAATTCAATGCAATCCCCATCAAAATTCCAAAGACATTTTTCTCAGAAATGGAAAAAAATATCCAGTCATTTATATGGAACAATAAAAGACCACGCATAGCCAAAGCAATGCTGAGCAAAAAAATTAAAGCTGGAGGCATAACACTACCTGACTTTAAGCTATACTACAAAGCTATAATAATCAAAACAGTATGGTACTGGCATAAAAACAGACACACTGACCAATGGAATAGAATAGAGAATCCAGAAATCAACCCACACACTTACTGCCATCTGATCTTTGACAAAGGCACCAAGCCTATTCACTGGGGAAGGGACTGCCTCTTCAGAAAATGGTGCTGGGATAACTGGATATCCATATGCAGGAGAATGAAACTAGATCCATACCTCTCACCGTATACTAAAATCAACTCAAAATGGATTAAGGATTTAAATATACACTCTGAAACAATAAAACTTCTTAAAGAAAACATAGGAGAAACACTTCAGGAAATAGGACTGGACACAGACTTCATGAATACAACCCCAAAAGCACGGGCAACCAAAGGAAAAATAAACAAATGGGATTATATCAAACTAAAAAGCTTCTGCACAGCAAAAGAAACAATTAACACAGTTAAAAGGCAACCAACAGAGTGGGAGAAAATATTTGCAAAATATACATCTGACAAAGGATTAATATCCAGAATATATAAAGAACTCAAACAACTTTACAAGAAGAAAACAAGCAACCCGATTAAAAAATGGGCAAAAGAGCTAAGTAGGCATTTCTCTAAGGAAGATATACAAATGGCCAACAGACATATGAAAAAATGCTCAACATCACTCAGCATCCGGGAAATGCAAATCAAAACCACATTGAGATACCATCTAACCCCAGTTAGGATGGCTAAAATCCAAAAGACTATGAACGATAAATGCTGGCGAGGTTGCGGAGAAAAAGGAACTCTCATCCATTCTTGGTGGGACTGCAAAATGGTGCAGCCTCTATGGAAAATGGTATCGAGGTTCCTCAAACAATTGCAGATAGATCTGCCATACGACCCAGCTATCCCACTGTTGGGAATATACCCAGAGGAATGGAAATCATCAAGTCGAAGGTATACCTGTTCCCCAATGTTCATCGCAGCACTCTTTACAATAGCCAAGAGTTGGAACCAGCCCAAATGTCCATCATCGGATGAGTGGATATGGAAAATGCGGTACATCTACACAATGGAATACTACTCAGCTATAAAAACGAATGAAATATTGCCATTTGCAACAACATGGATGGACCTTGAGAGAATTATATTAAGTGAAACAAGTCAGGCACAGAAAGAGAAATACCACATGTTCTCACTTATTGGTGGGAGCTAAAAATTAATATATAAATTCACACACACACACACACACACACACACACACACACACACACACACACAAAACCGGGGGGCGGGGAGAAGATATAACAACCACAATTACTTGAAGTTGATACGACAAGCAAACAGAAAGGACATTGTTGGGGAGGAGGGGGAAAGGGAGAAGGGAGGGAGGTTTTGGTGATGGGGAGCAATAATCAGCCACAATGTATATCGACAAAATAAAATTTAAAAAATAAAAATAAAAATATAAGAAAAGAAAGGAGCATGCCATGCAGAGGCAGAGCACATGCAACGGCTCAGGAAGAGTGAACAGTTGTGTATTTCTAGAGAAGAGGATTCATGGGTTTATATACCATGCTTAAGAGTTTGGACTTATAACTATAGAAAGCAAAATAAAAAGAAAAACCATGGTTCCAAAGAGACACAAAGAGATGATGTAAGGGAACAGAATAAGACTTATGAAGAAAGATTAAAAGGCTAGACGCTATTTAGCCTAACAGACTTCAAGCCCAGGAAGGCATCTTCCACAGATTGATCATTACAGCTGTATTCTATCTCTACTGAAGTCAGAGAAAAAGACTAAGCACTCAGCTCTGATGATACTATCTTAAAGGTGAGTAGAAAATATCAGGGCAACAAGTAATCCCACGGAGAGTGAGGAAGGAGGCTTGGTGAGAGTTGGGGGAAGGGGACAGAAGCCCAAGTGATTTAAAGTAGGCAAAAATGAAGGGTTACAGATCAAGGCCATTTCTTGAAGCAAAGAGTGGCATCTCCTTTTCAGGGAGTATTTTACAAGACAGCATCACTGTTTCAAATATGGTCCTATTTGACCGTCTCAGAATGGAGTCAGTCCCTTTTATCCATTGTGATTCCATTACCCCCAGCCTGTGAATGGACTAAATACGGTCATACCAAACACATTCAAAGAACAAAATATTATTAACTGGGAATAATCAGGAGGAAGACATCCCTAAATGACAAAATACTTTTAAAGAAATTAGTGCTATTATGTTCTAATACACATACTAATGCCAAAGGCTGACCAGTAACAGTGTATAAACTGTACCAACTGTGAAGAAGCAGTTTATGGGCAATCTTCTTTCTTAAAATAAGTCAGGAATTTGCATATAATTGTGAATTATAAACTACTTAACTATTTTCTTCATAAAAAGAGAAATGATAAATTTAAGTAGAGCCCCAAAATTTAAGTACAGCAAACGACCACAAATTCCAAAACTGTAGGGTTAAAATAGTATGATCTTACCACATATAAAATATCTGCATGACATTTTAAGGGAAAGAAAAACGATTGGCAAGTAGGGTGAATGTTGACCCTAAAAAAGGACTTAGTGAATTTTTTTTCCTAAAATCTTTAACTGTTGACTGATCATACAGGGGGAAAGATTACCTGGTTGATGGAATCAGGTTGAGTATCCCATTGAGAACATAGCTGAACTCTGCATGATCCTGAGCAACAAGTGCCACCAGACCCTCACAGCAGGCTGTTCGAACCACTAAGTTGTCACTACAACACTTCTCCCACAGCAAATTCAAAGCTGGAGTCTGAAATTAAACCAGTGATTAAAAGATACTTCTGATGAGCAGCAAACCCCCACACATACCTCAGCCATTTATCAATGTGCAATTCATTCACAGCAGGCTAGCTTTCTTCTTTGATTTTAAAGGGGGGGGGGCACCAGAAGGGCACATAAGTAAATATAAATTCTTATTCTGAAAACCCTATAAAAGCAGGGATTTTGTAACTTTCTCAGGAACCCACAACCCCAAAAAGGCTTCACTGTTAACAATACACCTACTTTGAATATATTGTTGGGTTAATCTAAATGGGTTAAGTCCATTTAGATTTACACACAGTTTTGCTTTTTTAATTAAAAAACATATATAATGAAGCTATTTTTTCTTTCTCCTGACATAAATTATTAGGGAAATACATAATTTGGGAGAAAAAATTAAGATCTTCAGCTCCCAAAGAATAGCTAAGGAATAGAAATCAACATCATATTTTGGCCACTTTCCCTCTGTAGCTGGCTGAGAGTCTTTTCAATCTTAGGATCCCACTATTCAAAGAACAATACAGTTAACAGTCAGTCATTGCAGAAAGGAAATATCTATATTCCATTTCTCCTTTTGTTCAGAAGGAAATTGTATTCACCTGTATGGACAATATCAAAGGGCTCTAAATGTCATTACTCCATTACCAAGCCAGGAAAACAAAATAAATGAATAAACAAACTGTTGCCTCAAGTAATACTGTGTCCTCATGAAAGTAAGCATTCACTTATTAGTAGAAGAGAAAAACATTTAGTCACAGGGATTTGACATTCAATAAATCCTGACAGTTTAAGTAAAACCACTAGATCCTCACCAAGTACATAATGTGATTATAGGCAGGATTAGGATCAGGGTTCTCAGAAAACCTAACTTATATGACTATATACAAACACCAGATAAATGCCAATTAGTGAAGGATATACCCCTACATTTACTTGAATGTGTCAGCAGAAGCTGTAAAGAAATGTAACTTGGAGGAGCTAATCAAAAAGAATGTGAGAAAAAGGAAATCAACTTATTTCTATTGTAAAAAGAAAATCTTATTTCCATCATCTATGTTCTCTATAAAGTGCACCTTAGAGCACCTCTGTTAAGCAGCTTCCCAACCAGCATGTCAAAATACACAATGCTGATCAACCAAAACCCAAGCATTATATCTCAGTAAACTGGCATTGCTTCAAATCTGAGCACTCACCTGCCCCGTGCATGGGATGGAATTTTTCCTCCAGCTCCAAGTGCAATGCATGACCTTTCCAACTTAGAACTCACATCTGGAGCTGACCTGAGGCCTGAGAAATCTCCTCCACCCAAAGAGAGCCATTACATTCATTTTCTTTATTAACCAAAAATATTTCCTCCAAGGTAACCCTATCAAACTTCTTTAAAGCATGCCTTGCCTCATTTTACCCATGTTATTTTTCATTAATAGTCATAAGAATTACTCCCCTTAACTCCCTTCATGCCTCAATTTTAGAGTTTGTTGTAATAAATTTTAAAATTTAAAAGAATGCTATAGAATAAAAACATGACAAAGCAAAAAAAAAAAAAAAAAAAAAAAAGCAATGAAGTTCTCACAGTTCAAAATCATTTCTATAGTGACCCAAACTATGAGAGAAAGAAGACAAAGGCATATGTGATCCAGCTGGCAGCAATGTCTGGATAGAATTAAATCTCAAAGTTAAACACAGACCTGGTTTGTAGATTGGTGGATCTTTTCTGAAAAACCATTTTCCTTTAGGACTGCAGCAATAAGATGGCCCACAGCCTAAAAAGCAAATAAAATTAATGAACTCATTCCCTAAGAAGTTCTTTCTAAACAGTGTCTATGAAGGTAACTAATATCAATACTAGTTAATATGAGTATGCCAGTCAGTCAACTGGTAGTAAGCAAAATTCCCATTCATTGAGTGTGTGCTATATAGAAGGTACTAAATTAGGCACTCCATGTACATAATTTTCAATCTTTGGAACAACTCTCAAGGTAGGCATTTTTATCCCAGGTTACCAATAAGCAAAGTATAGTTCATAGGTGTTAAGAAAATTGCCAAATTTTCAGTTCAAATAGCAGTCACTTAGTATTAGAAGATAATTTGATATTGCTTAATCCATTAAACCATGAGATAAATGAGAAACCCCAGTTTTTAGAATCACTTTGCTTCTAAATGAAACTCATGCTTCATCATACCCTTAATGAAGATGAAGAAAACTCATCCCCACCTTTATGACTATAGCCCATACAGATCTGAACCAATAAGTCTTCCCTCCACCACCATTCTCCCTCTTCTTAGCCCTATGATTTTAACTTCTTTAAATTTTTCTCATAGGTTTCAGCCCTTTAATAAGCTTTTGGTCTCATAGGTCTCTAAAATTTTCCCATATCCTGCATTAGTCAAAAAGCCCAAAATTAAATTCAACACTCTTAAAAGGAGTTTTAATTGCATAAATACACAAATATCATTACTTCCTACCACCCCAATTTCACTCTGCTAGTTCTTCAGCAGTACCCAGCACTCCTGTCTTACAGCCAACAGGCTAGCAACAATCACAGCCATTCTGTGTACAGACTGGGAAAAACTTCCCTACTGCAATGACTGTCCATCTTGCACTTAGGACCAATGTATGATAAAACTGTGAGTATTGGTCAGTCTTGCAAATTTCCCAGAAAAGCTCAAATAATACAGCATCAGCTTCTTACTCATTTGTGTGTGTGTATGTTTCACACATTGGAACTGACTTAAGACCTCAGTACTTGATGGTGTCAATTTTACAATACAAGTCACTCATTTACATGAATATCAAGTTTAGTTCAATTTGCTTTCTCGTACCTCCTGGTAAAGGGATAGTAACAAGAACTGAGGCCCAGTGAATAGTTTGGGTTCCTACTTTACAAAACATACCATATTTCATTGACTGTAACTGGCCATCAATTGCAAGATGCACCATTATTTTATGTACCACTAAGAAAGAAAAAAGGCTGCCAATTAATCTACGATATACAAAGCTTCTTATAATTTAACATTTTGATTTTGTATTAACAAAAGAGCTCTTTTAGACTCATTTGGAAAAACATGGCCAACCTCACAAATGTGCAGGCAATACCAACTATACTTATTGCTGCCATCAATTACTAGATGTAATCCAGTTTCAAAGATGTTAAAATGTGAAAAAAATGTGTGTGAATCAATGAAATATGGTGCTAACACTGAGTAGTGGTTACAAAAGAACAATAAGAAGTATTCACAGAAGATAGAGCACAATCACAAGAACCTAATAAAACCAATATGAAACACAACAGGGGCAAAAAAAAAAAAAAGCTATAGTTCTTATTTAGAAAAAGGAGTAGGGCCGGCCCCGTGGCACACTCGGGAGAGTGCAGCACTTGGGAGCGCAGTGGCGCTCCCGCCGTGAGTTCAGATCCTATATAGGAATGGCCGGTTCGCTCAATGGCTGAACGCGGTGCGGGCGACACCAAGCCAAGGGTTGCGATCCCCTTACCGGTCACAAAAAGACAAAAAAAAAAAAGAAAAAGGAGTAAAAGAAAATAAGCGTAATTCTATACATCACCCCACTCCCCACCAGGTTCAATTTTTCTAATTTACTTTTCAATTCATCTTCTAACAATCAGAGATAGCCTAAATTGATTTCAAAATACAAAACCAAGGATAAATCAGCCTACACTGCTACTTTTAGTTTTCCATAACAGAATTTAAACAGACATCCTACATTAAACAATACATATACACCTTTCACTTAACAGTAACACATATACATATTTGTTAATTATCTATGCTAATAAAGGGCCACCAGGCACAGAAAAATAAAAATTGTAGACCGTATCCTCCAAGCCTTTGTCTTCTTCTTCATGGTAAGAACCTGTGGTGCACAGAGTACGATATGACTCTAACCCAGTCAGGTAGAAGGGAATCTTGCATAAGGAGTTTTCTACTCCTCATGGAAGGGTTCCCCACTACCCAGCTAAGTCAATTCCCACAGCAGGCATCTCCGAAGTTAACTGTTGAAAGTATCCAAGCCACTGTACGTTGTTAAATCTTCAGGCTGCCTTCTGCTGGTCTCTTAGCTTTTTTCTCATAAGAAAAAACAATAAGCTATTATGGTACCTTGATTAACCAGAATGCTTCTAGTTAGCTAAAGGCTAATCAGAAAACCATCTTTGTTTTAACTATTTGTTTTCGTTACTGAAAAGCTCTCTTAAAAAAGTTATCACAATCTCCTCCCTTGGTAAATAGATTAAATTTTTTAATCCAGGATATTTTACTTATTGGATGCCATTATAAAAGTCTATTATCCTTAATAGTTATACAGAGATAGAATATATCTTTTTCAATATTAATCCCTCATACTCTGTGGATATAACCATTAACCTCTATTCCCAATAATTAATTATAAGAAAAAAAAATATTCAGTGACCTACTAGTTAATCAAGATTTTATTATCTCTAGGAAGAAAAATATGAAAAAACATAGAAACTGCAGTCAATCGATTTCAAATATTTGCTTTCCTATGTCAAATATATATTTTCAAATTAACTCATATAAAAGTTGTTTAATAAAATAATATAAATTTCTATATGTAGGAGAATAAAATATTTAATGTTAAAAATATAAAGTTCAGGGGGGGAGGGGGGGAGGGAGAAGGGAGGGAGGTTTTGGTGATGGGGAGCAATAATCAGCCACAATGTATATCGACAAAATAAAACTTAAAAATAAAAATATATAAAGTTCAATTAATAATCCACCAAAAATGTTTATTTGTTACCATGAAGCAAAAATAAATAAACTAAATTACCTGTGATTGGATAAGAGAATTTGGAAATTCAAACCTTTTCCTGATATCATCTGACATTTTTGCTTCTCTTACATGTATGTATGCAGCTTCTGTAACCAAAACAAAAGAATATCTGTTAGTCTTCCAATTGGTTTGAATTGGAGTTCAAACCAATTATTCCTCAAATAATATGACTGTAATTCATTCCAAAGACAACAATGGAAATAAGGCAAAGGGTTCTGCAGAGTAATTCCTGGCATAACCTTCATTGTTAACCACTTCAGCACTCGAATGTCATGATTGATAATTAAACTAAAAATGCCGAACAGCTTCCCATGAGAGTTAATCCTGAAACAGGTGAATTCACACCACAGAAGCTAAAATATATCCAAATGTTCAACCACACATTTGAAACAAATTAATTCTTTTATGGATCAAAACCTGTAAGGGAGAAAGAGTCAAACTGTCATAAAACTGTTTAAACTATGCCTCAGTCGGTATGAGCCTTCTGCTAGTGACAAGTGTGAAACCAAGGTGAACTTTTTTCAGGAAGTTTAGAAATGACCTAGAAACACAGACATCAAAACAGACTGCTTGTCTCCTAAAAGAGGAACAAGAAAGCAATTAGCACCAACTTTCAATATTTACATCACACCTCTCATTCCTACTGGGATCTTCAAAAAAAAAAAAAAAGCATGCAAAAAGGATGAAGGAGGGCAAGTGGTATAGTGGAGGAACCAATAAGAGGATTTCCTAAGGATCCTAATTTATTTAACTTCCATGCAACAGTGAACCCACCAAATTACACTACTTTGAAAAAAGGTGTTTTAGGTCACCTATTTATTACAATATAATTAAAACATAAAACATATGTCAATACAGTACCCTAGATTACCTTATAAAAATAACAGGCAGCAAAACCAAATTCTCTTGATCTCAAAAAACAAAGCATGTTGCATTGAACCTGTACATCTTTCTACCTACTCTCCTCCCTTTCTTCCAAAGCTAAACTCTGTGAATGGATAGGATAATGTATACTGGCTTTTTTCTTCAACATCTATGTCCAACTTTACTCCATTGAATTTGACATTCCATAGGACTGAAACAACTTGTTCTAAAACTACAAACTATTTCCCAATCTAAATCTACTCATTAGCTTAAGCAGGTCAAAATTTCTTCAACTTCCCAAATGTGTCAATCACTCCTTGCTTAGAATTTCCTTCTCCCTTGAATTTCATAATACATTGTAACAGAATTTCCCAAAGTATATCCCTAGGAAACCCAAGAAAAAGAGATCTCCAGGAGAGAAAACAAAGATTCTGTGTGGACATGTATTCCCAACTTGAACATTTATTCATTCATTTAACAAATTTTATGTGTCAGGCACTGTTCTAAGTGCTTGGGCTATATCAGTAAGCAAAGTAGACAAAAATCCCTACACTCATGGAGCTTACAGTCTAGTATGAAGAGACAGATAATAAATAAGAAATAATGACATAAAATATAATACATTGAACTTTCAAAAAAAAAGAGAACAAAACTGTGGTTATTAGAGGTGGGAAAGGGGGAGGGAAAAAGGGGTTAGCAAGAAATCAGTCAAGGGTCACAAAGACGGATTACATATTGTAAGCATGAGTATACTAATTATCCTGATTTGATCACTACATATTGTTCACATGCACTGATATTCAATTCTGTACATCACAAATAGAAATAATAAACTATCTTTCAATAAAAAAACTATCAAAATATGTACATAAGGTGATAAGTGCTATGGAAAAAGAAAGTAAAGCAGAGTAAACAGGATGACAAATGGGGGAACAGTACATTTTCTACTTTAAATATGGTGGTCAGGGTTGGTCTCGTCTACAGAGGTTGCCATTTGAACAAAGACTTAAAGGAGGAAAGGGAGTTAGTTAGCCATACAGACATCTAGAGGAAGAATGTCACAGGCACAGGACATGGTGCAAAAGCCCTAAGCTAATAATGTGCTTAAGACTTGACTTAAGAAGAACAAGGAAATGAACATAAAGCACAGTGAAGGAGGAAAAGAACTGGTAAATCAGGGAGTCAACAAGAAGCCACATCATAAAAGGCCTTAGAGGCCACTAGCAGGACTGATGCATTTATTCTGAGTGAAATGGGAAGCTATTGCTGAAAGTGGTAAGATTTTAATAGAATCGTCTGAAGTAAGAAGTGGTCAGATTCCAAATATATTTGAAGGTAGAGCCAATGTGGTCGCTAATGGATAGGATGAGAGTACAGGAGAAAGACAGGAGTCAAGGATGACTCCAAGGCTTTTAATCTGAGAAACTTTATTTTTAATCCCAATTCCTTTGGGCATTTTACACATTAAATAAAACAATTTCTATATTACTTCTTACTATGGCATTTTTTACTAAAAGGAAAAGACATTGTTGCCATCAACTGAGAGGGGAAATGAGTTTTGTGTGGAAAACCAGGAATTCCATTTTGGACAGTTAAATTTCAGAGCCTAATAGATATCCAAGTGGAGATGTCAAGTAGAAAGTACGATACATGAATCTAAAGGCGCAGAGAGAGATCTTATTTGGAGATACAAATAACAGTGCATATTACTAAAGAACCTGAGAGGGTCTAAAGCAGGAAGTCTATTTAACTTTGCTTAACCCAGAGTTTACCAAATTTATCTGGTCATGCCACCATGGAAGTACCTGTGAACAGACTATACAACCAGACTTTCCTGGAATACACGTTAGGAAACACTGCTCTTCAGACTTCTCCTATTCCTCTGTCCTTCTGCTTCTGAGTTCTATCTTCCTCCCTGAAGGCACTCCCAAGCCTCGCTGCCTGGTGCTCTTTTCCCTTCATAAAAACTCTCCCACACCTATCATCCATCATCTAGTCCAGATCTCCAAGCACCTCCATACTCTGTTATGAGTCTCTAAAACACCAGAAACTGGGGATGTCAAAAACAAAACATATTTCCTCTCATAAAAAGTACTCTCATTTCAGTTCATCTTTTCTCACCAGTTCTCCTCTCACAATGTCCTTCACCACCATCCTCTAAATCCAGTCAGTCACAAAGTCAGTTTCATTCTTTATAGCATCTCAGAGTCTCCTTTTTCTCTCCATTTGTACATTCATCATCTTAGTTCCTCATGCCAGGCTTACTCCAGTAACTGCTTAGTCTTGGGGCTCTCCACGCTTGAGTTCATCCCATACATTGCTGTCAGATCAACTGTCCTGAAATGCTATTTCCATCACATCATTTCCCTGTGAAGAATTCATAGAGGGTTTCAATTGCCTATCAGATTAAATGCAAATTCTGATGCCTAGCTTTTAAGACCTCTATCAACAGTCTTACCCATTCACCTTCATTTTCACTGCTGTAATTCCATTCTAGCTAAAATACTTTTCAAAATGGTCCCACATGCTCAAAATCTGTTCATCCATAAGGGATTTTATTTATACTCTTCTCTCCTACATAACATGTCCTTCTCTATATTCTCCCACTATTTAAAGAATAAATTCTTTTAATAGCACATCTTCGCTGTTAAGCCATTCCCAACTAGCCACATCAAACAGTAATTAGCTTGCTTTATATTCCTTCAGCATTACTGCATTTGGTCTGACCCATACTATCATGTGACTATTTACATCATAATTGGAAATCTTTTTCTGTAAAGGACCAGACAGTAACTACTCAAGTCTGCCATTGTAGCATGAAAGCAGCCATGGACAATATATAAACACACAACCATGACTGTGTTCCAATAAAACTTTATTTACAAAAACAGGAGGCAGGTGGGCCATAGTTTGCTAACTCCTGGTTTATATAATAACTATTTTTTAAATAAATTTATAAAATTTCTTGGCATAATTGCTACAATTAACATTCAAATTCAGCCATGTGCTTCCAAGCATCTAGGGTAAATACATAAATAAAATTATAGTGCTTTTATGATCTAAAAGATGGAAAAGTACTCTTTACCAAAGAAAATATTTTCATGCCTTTAAACTCTGAAGGAAATTTCTCACAGTGGGCTTTATATATGGAATACAGAGTGGTATAACAGGCAATACTCTCAATACCAGAAGCAAAAAGAAATTTTATATTACTTCTTTTTTAAACAAACCTTGGAGGATAAAGCCATGGGTATAATATATCATGTAATTCGGCAAAACAGACTCTGCTAATGGGGTCCAAGTACAGAGTTTTCTGATGATCTAATCTAACTCAATAGAAGATAGACTTTAGAGTATCCAGAGAAGCAGATGGTTATCAATGTGTCACAGAACAGATGTACACAAACGTCAACAATGATAGAACTATATTGAAGAAAATGTGGGGCTATACTCTGATCCAGGCCCAGAATGCTGGAATCCTAAAATGGTTTTGGGAACCAAATGAGCAGCTGGTTAGACTAATAGCTTATTATAGCAGTGAAGAAGCTGAGCTGTCTAAAAAGATGACCTTGTCTCCAGGAGGTAGGCCAATGTTGTAAAAGAATGCAGGTTTTATAAAATTACCTAAGTATAGATGACACATATCTAAGCTTACAAAAGACAGTCCTAATTTCAGTGTCACACTTTAGAGAATGAATATTTTTTTAAAATTTATAGTAACTTTATCTTTCCTAACAAATAGCTATTAAGCATTCTCGAAACCACTACCCAAGCTGCCATATGATTTGATATCCTTGATTTGCTATCCTTGGGCTACAAATTGCAAGTGTCTTTCATCTGCTGAAGACTTATATTTCAAGGTTAATCACAAACATTTGGCCTTTCAAGGTATAAAAACATCATATTCTCTCAGGGAATTTCAAAAAAGTGTACACATGCTTGCTTTAGTATTGGCAGTGCAGCATTTGTCCTACTTTATTTTTACTCTCAACTTCCTTTGGGCATTTTATACATTAAAGAAAAACAATTTATATATTACTTCTTATCATGGCATTCTTGCTAAAAGGAAACCGGTCACAGTACGACCCATAAACCACATGCTACAAAAATGAGTGTTTGATTTTAAAAGATTTATCTACAACCTGTCATTACGCCTTTATTGTCTGTCTAAATATAAATCAGAAAGAGAATTTTTAACGAGATCTTTTAAGTTCACAGTAAATCAAAGCATTTGTTTAACGTAAGCAATTATCATATTATAACTGCCAAAGTGTTTCAGCCCCATAAGAATACTTCCAAGAAAATAAAGCTATCAGTTACACTCTAGAAGTAATAAAAGAGTAGCAGATAAAGCACTTTGGGTTTTCAACTTTCTCTCTCAATAGTTTCTCTAGGATACGAAAACACATTACCATATACCACACAGAAGTACTTAATGTCAAACCTCAAATGAAGGGCACAATCTAAAAATCAAGAGAAAATCTAATTATATTCATAAGTACTAGCGAAACCCAGCAGAGAGAGTAACTGATTATACAAGGAAGTTGGAGGTGGGTGGGCGGAGGTGCAATGGTCACAGAGAGAGATGTTTGATTTTGAGCACTCTTAACTACCAAATTTCTATACAGGAAGGGCTCAAGGGCAGCAAGCTGGGTGAAGTCAACAGTACATAGAGTACATTCTTAAAGCTAGTTTACATAAGCAATGTCATCAGTAAACTGATAAAAATGTATATCGTACTCCATTCATAGTAATGGGACTATATGTTTCAAAGACACAAAATCTAGGACTTTTTTTCTAACATTTTTTCAACTACTGCAATTATCAGTGATCACATTTGCTTAGTTTCTTCTTCCCACAAATTAGGCTATGAAACCATCAGCCTGAGGGTTTTAAGCATATGTTTTGATAATTTTTTTATTTTTTATTAGTTTGTTGTTTTGTTTTGTTTCAGATGGCTTTTAGAAAAGCCAATGGGCACCATCAATAAATGTGAGCTAGTTTATGAATTTATCAAGAAATGGCTCAGGGGTATATTACAGACTCTCCCAGTTGATTGGCCCTGCCCCTAAAAAAAAGGGGAAAAAAATCTGCCTATACTTTTCAAACACCTACCTTGTCCAATGTTTGTATCTTCCTTATTCTTCCACTTGCTTGGCTTCTCCCCTACTGCTTCCCGGTTATAAGTATTTCTGAATATCCTCTCTAGGATCTGGCAGCCTGGCTCTGTTTCATCACCCTCTGTTAAATCCTGACACCTGCTAGAAACACAAGCTTAGCCTCAGCTCTTGCCGCAAAAGCTTCAAAATTCAACTGCTACCGGCACACCCAAGTAAACAGGACAAAACAATTACAACCCTCCTAACTATAAGATTCACAAAAATGGAAAGATCATGGGGAAATCTCAACAGAAAGTTTTTAACATTAAAGAGCAAGTACAAGAAAACAGTGATTTTTAATCATATTCTCAAAGAGACCACTAAGTCATACTTAAACTGACAGTAGAAAACACTTTTATGTTAGCCAGTAATTTCAAAATCAAGCTGAAGTAGGGGTAATCAAGTGGTGTGACAGAGCCACATGGTCAATATTATAATCAGAGAAAGCAGACACTACAAGATGTAAGAGACTGCTACCTGTCCTCCAATATCTGTTCTCCTCTTCTTCTATATTAACAAAATGTAACCTGACCAGCCTCATTACACTTCCTGGCCTCAAGTACGGCTAGGTATGACCACGTGATCAAGTTCTCTCCAGTGGAGTTTGAGCAGAACTGATGCTGCCATTTCCAGGCTGCAGCCTGCTTCCTCCACTCTTTCTTCTCAACCACAACCAGGTCTTGGCAACAACCCAGATTTAATCATGCATGTAAAAACAATGTTCCTAAGACACTGTTGAAGAAACAAGATGGAAGAAACCTGAATCCCTAAATGACAGCTTGGTGCAGGGCTACATACCTGGAACTCCAACTACTATGTGAAAAAAATAAACTTCTAACTTGAGTGAACCACCACATTTTAGGCTCTCCTTGTTGCAATAGCTAGTACAGTACTTCCTTAGCTAATATAATGGACTTGACATCTCTCTTCTGTCATTTTTTTCCATAGGAGAAACAAAGAAAGGTTTAAGCAATTGCCAAAAAAAAAAAAAAAAATCATCAAAACGAGTTCAGGGGAAAAGGGGGGTTTCTTCCAACTCAGCATTCTTTCCATTGGAACATCAGTAACATGAGGCATGACCAGCACATTCCACATCACTGCACAATATCCCAGAATTTGAAGACCTATAATTCAAGTAATGAGCAAGTTTAGGTACCTATGAGTTCTAATGGTCTCACTGGTTGCAATTTACTAAAAGTACATCAAATTGCAATCAAATTCCTGCCCTTACAATTTAGTTCTTTCTTAGCTAATATCACATGCTACTTACAGATTTTGAAATGAGTCTATAATAAGATCAAAGGCAGGAAATTCCAAGTTAGAACTGACTGCTGTCCAGGAGAATAACGCACTAAACTAAGAAATAAAACCATCAATTTTAATAATGCCTGATTTGTTACAATGTTTTCTTCAATTATTCTTGAATAATCTTTTTAAAAGTGCCATATATGTGTATTTATATGTTAAATGTATAAAAGGACATAGATGAAAAATAGTGATTTTTTTAAATCCTGGGATTTATTTCTCTCTAGAATTTTTACAGTATTCAATCTGTCTTCAAAGAAGTCTTTAAAGTTAGCCCTTTTTTCATTTTTTCCAAGATTACAACTTTTTTTTAATACTTTTGCTGCACCAAAAGAGGAATTATTCAAATTGCTCAGTACAAGACTTTTTTTAAATAAAGATTTTACATTCATACAAAATAATCTTTATAATGCATTTACAAAAATACTGATGCCCAATCATTTTAAAGATCTTACTTTAAAGATTTCAAAGATGTATAAATGTCTAAACTGAAGAGCAAAATCTCCATATTCACAGTTTTACTTCACACATCATTCAGTTAACTAAAATTTAGTAAAACGTCACAAAATGTATGTGATAGGTATTTTACTTGTATTTCCTCCCCTCAAAAATAACTCAAATTTTAGGTACTGGTTCTCTAAAATAATTTACTTAATTTTTAGCAAGTATTAATATGGTACAAAGTAAAGTATTTATAGTGTGATAATATGACATTTGGAATTTTCTATAAAATATTCCATTCCAGGTGGGGAAAAAAAAGGAAATGACAGATAAAACAAAAATGTCTAAATGTTGATAATAGATGGGTACATTGGAGTTCATAATATTAATCTTTATATTTTTACATATGTTTGAAATTTTCCATAATAAGGTTTCTAAACTCCATGTATGTGGATCTCAGTAGGCACCAGGCAATATATTCTAAGCACTTTATATGTATTATCTCATTTAACCTCCACAATAACCCTGAGATGGGCACTCATTTTACAGATGAAGAAACAGAGGCACAGAAAAGTTAGATAACTTCCCCAAGGTCACACAGTAAACAGGGCAGAGCTGTAATTCCAAACCAAGTAGTCTGACTCCAGAGTACATATGCACACATAGAAAAGCCTGGAAAATATGAATTATGGGTGATTTTTAATTTTGCTCATACCTATTTTCTAATTTCTCCATGAGAAAATGTATTTATAATTTTAATAAAGTTACCAAAATATAAAAATCTTATTCAGATTCTAATACATTTTTTAGAAACAGGTGAAACAGCTTTCTGACACCCAAATCACTACAACCACAGAAGTCATTAAAAGGTATCATAAAGTGAACAGAAACAAAGGGACATTTGTCAAATGATAAGATTTCCTTGCTAGCCATTTTTACCAATGCTTTACAGAAAGAGCAATACAGAAAAGGGGTCATTATAATTCAACCAGATAGATTCAATTAACTTTAGACCATTTAAAAACTTACTTCTTCCATTTTTAAGTAGAAATATAACCATTATAATTTTCCCAATTAGAGTCCTGGGAAATTTTACACCAAAATAAAAACTCACTGTTGAAAAAAATTATGTAGACTGATTACAAGTTTAATGACAACATTTTTCTTGATTGCTACAATGTGACCAACCTCATTTGTTATTTTCCATGAAAAATGAAAACTAAATTATTAAATTCACATAGAATGAAACAGGTATAGTTTAGTTATTTTAACTTCTACACTTAGTACTAATGAAAGCTGAAGTCCTTATGAATAAAGGAATTTTACAGGGAAATAGTAAATTTCTCTATTATTAACTAAGTCACTGTAGCCCAAAGTGAACATGGAGAATATCTCTATATTCCAGTCCTAGATGGACACAATAACAAAAACAAAGTAATCACCACACTATTAGAAGAACCATCCTGAAAATGTTCAAATGAATAAGATGAATAGTTCACTGTAAAGCAATGACATACATTCTCATGCAAACCCTAAGACCCTAAGACGGTCCTTAGAGATGATGAGAAAACACCTTTAATCTGATTAAGCTTACGGTTTTACATACCTCTGTCATCAGACTGACAGAGCAACCTGACACAGGAAGCAAAGCACATGGGCTGGGGGGAAGGGAAAAAAACACACCTGTATGCAAATCCTGACTCTAGCACTAGATATTAAAGTTTAGGTAAATCACTTAATACCTTGGAGCCTGATTCCTCACTGGCTAAACAAGGTTGTGTGAATAACAGTATAAAGTGTGCCTGAAAGCCAAAGGGGTCTTACACACAGTAGGCATTCTAAAAACGTGTTTCCTCCCTTCCTTGATGTGGGATAAACAAGGAAGATGAATAATGGAAAAGAATTTGAGTTTTAATGATCAGCAGGGCATCTTTCCTCAAAGACCACGGTAGGATCTTGCATATCGTCACCAGATACAGAAATAAGACACCAGCCCCAAGGTTAGAAAACACTTAAGATTCCCACTCAAAATATAGTTGATTTTTAACTCACCTGCTCAAAACTTTTCAATAGCTTCCCACTGCACTTTGTAATAAAATCCAAACTTCTTACCACAGCCAAAAGGCCCTAAACGATCTGGTCTCACAACTCTGTCAGCCAGCCACACTGACCTTCAGCCTACTCCTCAACCCCGTAAACTCTTTCCTCTGGCCTCTCAGCCTCAAGTGTTCTTGCCGTTGTTATTCCAAGAGCTGACTCCTCTCACCCTCCATATCTTCCCTTGAGCCTTCTCTATCCCCGCAACCTCCGTAACCTCTGCCGCCAACCCCCGAGACTCAGATAGTTAACCCACCTGCCATCACAGTGGCTCACTACTATATCCTTCAGAGCTTTTATCACAATCCCAAATGATTGTCATTTACTTATTTCTGTTTTGCCACCCTATACCCCCCACACTCGTAGTGTAATGCAAACTCCTGAGGACAGGGACCTGGTCTCTCCTCTTGACTACTATATGCCCAGCATATACCAAGTACCTTTGCAATAAAGATTCACTAAATAAACACAAAGCAAGACAAAGGATTTGGAATACAATGTTGGATTAAACAGCTCCTACGTGCCAAACCCTCCACAAAATACTTTAAGTAACTAATCCCATTAGATCTTCACAATAACTTTGAGATATATATTATTAACTCCATTTCCCACATGAGGAAAAATGAGCTGAGAGAGACAGTAACTTGCCTGAGGTTAAATAGTGGCATTAATAGGATTTATTGAGAATTTTATCTATGCCAGGCAGGTATTGTCAAAGCTCTTTACATGTATTTTCTCACCTGATATTCAAAACAACCCATGACATGAGTACTATTATTAACCTCATTTTCATATGAAAAACCAAGTGAGGCAAAGAGAGGTCAAAATTAATTGCCTAATTATGTAAGCAAAGCTTGAATACGAACACTCTGTCTCCAAATCGCTGTAAAGTAGAATTGACACAAAATTTTTGTAAAATTAACATAATCCATTAAAGCATTTCACTCAGAGCCAGACATATAGCAAACACTTGAAAAATGTTAGATATTCTTCATAGTTTGGATCCAACACCTTTTTTTTTCCCCATTATATCTTGCTGCATCTCAGGGAATTGAGTAAATCTTTAAAAGAATACCAAGGTTTGGATATATAGTGTTAAATCAAATTCCCAAAGCAGCTCATCAGCCTATGCAAACAGTTTTGTATCTTTGCATGTACCGAAATCTTTAAAAAATGTAATCAAGTCTAATGTGCAAAAGTTACCTATTGAAGGAGTGCTCCGTGCCCAGAGCACAAAACGCAAAAATCACCAGTCTATACTTAATGCTCATCCTCATGGCACCATCATCAGCAATACATCTCCCACATTTGCATACATTTTTATTTCATCATTAACTGTTCAGTTTACGTTCAATGAGCATCTAACAAAAGACAAAGATTGGCCACTTTCATCATGGCAATTAAAGTCAATCTAAGTCTATGCTTCTTGTCACTGATATCAACACTTTCATATCTACATTTTCTGTTTATTTTTTAAAATAAGTATATAATCATTGAAATAGATGAAAGCAATTATTTACCCAAATGATTGCTCAAACACTATCACACACAGATGGCTACACTGCCACAAATGAATGCTTGGCTGGCAGGTAACCCCACCATGTGACACAATTCAATGAGACAGGGAAATCTGTGTGATGAGTTCATTGTAGAAACATAGGGTTTGAAATAACAGTGAAATGTTCAGGGAGAAATGTCCAGAAGCAGAAAGATCAAGAGGAAGCCACTGCATTTCTTTCTCAGTTCCTGCCCCTGCCTCAGAAAGCAGAGCTTAAACTACAACTTGGCATCATATTCCAGGCAAAGAGATATGAGGATATGGTGTGGAGAGGACAAACTGAAGAGCTAGGATCAATCTTTTATGTCACTTCCAGCTCTGAGAGGTTATAATCACCTCTCAAGACCTTCATGTCTCATTCTGAAGGGGTTAGTTTCCATCCGTATAGCAAATGCACCTTCTCAGATGTCAGTGAAGAAGTATCTCAGGTGGAAAGGGTTCCTTACTGATGAAGCCTGCTGCATTATTACCCTGGACCTTTGAGTTTCTTGAGCTGTGTCTTGTCTACCCACCGCAGGGCCTGGCATGTAATAAGCAGTTAATAAATGCTTATTGAATTACTGTGTTTGGCACAGTAGCTAATATACAATATACTCAAAAAAATGTGAGAATCAGAACTCTACTATTTATTTTGTTTTCAGAACTTTCCAAAACAGAAAGTGAGAAAGATCTATATTTTTCTTACTAATTAAGATTCATGAAACAAAGAAGAGCCAGAAGTAGAAAAATAAATTTTTAAGCAACTTTATTCCCAAATTAATATGATAACCTGAATTCAGTTACCAGCACATTTAGGGTTTGAAAATAATGAGTTCTTTTTAGACACACCCCTTAATCGCAGCTTTTTTTTAACTGAGAAAATAAATTTTGTATAGGTAGTACAAAAGTGAACTTCAGCCAAGTTCAAATCCCAAAACAGTGGAATCCACATTAGTGAGATTTTATTACACTATTACTCATTTTGGTATATTTTCTTAAAAAAAAAAACAAAGAATACATGCAAAAGCTCACAAGACTGTTTCTTCACTGTTTCCAGCTGAATCTAATAGAAAGGGAAACTAGGTCTTTGTTACTTCAATACATAAGAAGTTTTACATGAATACCTCAGTTGACAGCTATTATTTATCATAGCTATGCTCTTAATCCACTGTGTATTACAACCCTTTAAATACCCACAGCCATCACCTCTGTGTATTTCCCATTGGGTAAAAGCATTTTAAATATATACTTAACTAAAGAAGAAACATTTACTAACAACTTTCTATTATACAGCTAGCATTACTCATGGCTCTTTTCATTTGTAGGGTGCTTAATAATCAGATATTAGATAACCTTCCAGGGCAAGAAATCATTAGTAAATGATTTCATATTAGCAGAGATGCTAAGCAGCATATTCAAGAATTAGAAGAGGATCCCAGAATGAAACACTGATAACCAATTTACAGCGCACAGTATGTAGAATGTCTTTCAGAAAAAGTGAATTTATAAATTCTACTTAAATGAAGGAGGAGGAGGAAAAGGAAGAGGAAGAGGGGACGGGAGGAAGGAGGAAGTTATGAAGTACTATGTAGCTCCTCATGAAAATCTTTTTAATTTCACAAATTTTAAATTCAATACAAACAATTTTCATACACACAGGTTTAACAGAACTTTTCAACACTCTGTTGGAAGTAAAGGACTGACAAGATGAACAGCAGCAGCCAGCCCACAGGCCAACAAGTCACAATGAAGCCAATGTTTAAAGAGTTTCATTTCACCTTCAAAAATTACTCTGCTTCTCAGCCTGAATTCAAACACTATCACATTGCTCTCAACCTTGCTTACCTCCAAACTGAGACAAAGATCCTCAAAAGTCAGATCAACTCAGGAACAAAGCCACAGAAATAAGGCAGAACCAGCAAGGTTCCCAGGACTACAAAAGTCTCCCCAAATCCAACCCACAATACTCAATTTCATAAGGAACCTTAGCACAATGAAGCTGAAAGTTTGGGTAGGTCAAAAACTAAACCATCCTATGGGAGTGGGCAGTCTTGGTACTACTCACTGGCATTTAATCTTAATGTCTGGCACTTCTTGCCTATATCTCAAAGTGTGGTATACAGTCTTCAGGTTCCATTCACCTCTCATTTCAAAAGTGAGGTAAGAGTACAAAGGGCCTAAAAGCAAGCATACTTTGTGCAAAAGTATTCACTGATTAATCTAAAAGGTAAACTAAGGAATATACAGATACAATATTGATCAGTAATTTAAAACAACATTTATAAAGAGTTTCAATAATGTAAAGAAATGTTTACAATAGAATAAAAAACTTGAAATGTTTATATACAATCGTGAACACAACCAAGTTTAAAGTATATATACAGACACGGGATTAAGAAAAAATGACAAAATAAACACACAAAAATGTTAACAAGGTTATTTCTGAATAATAGGATGGTAAGTGATTATATCCTATTATATTCCCCTTTATATTTGCTACATTTAATTTTATTTTTTCCTACAATGGGCATATATTACTTGTTTAAATTAAAAAGAAATAATAAGTCTCTTCAAATAAAAACATAAGGTGAATTTTTTAGTCTCAATAAAAAATTAGTGATCTTATGTACTCACTTGAAGCTATGGTCTTTTATCACTGTCTAAAGAGGTGGTTTCATCACAACACATACCAATATAAAAAAGTCTCACTTGATCTAATTACACTGCTTATTAAGAACTATTTAATGAGAAAGTCACACCTTTGAATTATTAGAAGCTTTAATGGTCCTGCAGAGTTCCAAACAAGCAAGCTAACAGAATTACCTTTGATTCTAAATTGTTTGCCTGGAGATTAATCCATCTGTCCCTGAAAAAAATTAAGTGTTCCTTCAGTGTGTTGAACTTCCTCCAATCTCATTTTAATCAGGTACGTTAGCCTCAGTCTAGAGGGGGGATATTTTAAATTGCTTAAACTGCAGTACAAAGTTTATTTTAATTTTCCAAATGTATATACAACATAATACCTAGAAAACCAAAATTCTAGTCATCAATTGGTAAATTTTAAGGTCGTTATATGTTTTATCATCTGTCAAAGAATAAAGGCCTTTCTGATATGATGACATTTGGACAGACATCTGAAGGAGGTAATGAGCATTCCAGACAGAAGAAACACAATGGGCAATAACCTTGAGGTGCAAGCATGCTTGGCAAGTTCAGGAAGACCAAGAACACAAGTATGGTTGGTGCAAGTGAGCAGGTTGGGCAGTGAGAGACTACGGAGTGAAGCAGGGACCCAGATCATGTAAGACCCTGCAGGATGGTGAGAGCCTTTGGATGATCCTGAGTGAGATGGGAAGTCCTAGAGGGTGTAGGACAGAAAGATGGCATATTTGAATACTATTTTAAAAAATCATTGTGCCTTCTACAAAAGAATGGACCAAAAGAGGGCAAGGATGAAAAAAGGGAGACCAGCTAGGAAGTTATTGCAATAATCCAGGAGAGAAATTATGTTGCATTGGACCAGGGTAATAGCAGTGAAGATAGTGAGTACAGGTCAGACTTTACATACGTTTTTTGTTTGTTTGGGGTTTTTTTCCCCCAGATTTACTGAGTTATGATTGGTGAGTTAGTCCATTTTATACTGTTATAACAGAGTCTGAGTGTTCTTTTATAAAGAACAGAAATGTATTGGCTCACAGTTCCAGAGGCTCACAAGGTGCCGGTATCTGGCAAGGGATTTCTTGCTGTGTCATCACTTAGCAGAAAGGCATAGAGAGAGAGGGAAAGAGGCAGCTGAACTCACCCTTTATAACAGAACCAATCGCATCCTTAAGGGTGGAACTCTCATGGCCTAATCACTTCTTTATGACCCCACTTTGTGATACTGTTACAGTAGCAATTAAATTTCAACATGAGTTTTGGTGGGGACAAACATTCAAACCACAGCAACTGACAAACAAAAATTGTATATCTCAGGGTATAAAACATGATGTTTTTATATATGTATACATCATGAAATAATTACCATAATCGAGCTAATTAACATATTTATCACCTCACGTAGTTATTACCATTGTGTGTGTGTGTGTCTGTATGTCTGAGTGTGTGGTAAGAACACTTAAAATCTACTCTCTTAGTAAATGTCAAGTATACAGCACATTATTATTAACTAGTCACCATGTTGTACATTAGGTTTCCACTTAGTTAAAGGGTACAAACCTGCTGTTACAAGATGAGTAAGTACTTTAGGTTTATTTTGACAAGATTTGCTGATGGAGTGGATGTGGATTGTGAGAGTGAAGAAGGACTCCTAGGTATTTCGTTCAGATAACTGAAAGAAAGAAGCAATCATTGACTGAGATGCAGAAGACGAAAGGAGTCATTCATCTGTTTTTTAAATAATGCAGCAATGCATGAGTCTCCTAAATCCTTGGGATACAATTAGTATGTCCATGTTGGCACAGAAAGGCTACATGACAAAAGGATGTCAAGTGCAGAATACGCAAGGCTTCATCTACTTCTCAATTTTATTTGGGACCAATCTTAACTATACACAACAAATGTTAAAATTTGTATGCTTAGCTGCAGCCTGAATTTACATTCAAGTCATACCCAATACCAGTGTTGTCATCAACACCTGCCCTAGTCCTACCCACTTTCCAATCCCTATAAAGCCTCTAAGCCCTAGCTATCCCACACAGCTTAAAAAACTTATAAACTAAAAACAGAGAAATAAAGACAGAAGAGGGAGAAGAGACAGGCAAAATTAGTAGGTAGCTGGGTAATCTTCACTTCCCCACCTCCCAGCTTTCAACCATTCCAATTTCATATCTCCTTCTAAGCTTTATGTCAAATGTTCAATACATTCTGAAGGCATTGTATATGTGTGTAAATGTAGGATGGCAGGTGGGGCGGAGCAGTGGGGGGAAGGTAAGGGAAAAAAAATTGTTGTAAAAAAGGTGAGAAAAAAAATTAAAATGTATTTCTTTAAAAAATCAAGATACGGAGTCACTTTGTTAATATATACTTAATTTGTGAATTAATCATCAATTGTTGTTAAAACTATTAGGTGAAAGGATGATGGGGAACTTTATTCTAGAGGGATCAAGACCCCACCTGAACCCATTGATTCATCTTAGCATCACTAAAATCTAGAGGGATCAAGACCCCATCTGAACCCACTGATTCATCTTAGCATCACTAAAACTAAGAAAGCCAGACATTGTGTCCTCACAATGTCCTCACAATTTCTTAGTGGGTGACAGAATAGGACATAGACAAAACCCTGTTAGAACATTCTTGCCCCCAAAAATTTCAACATGGATCTAAAAAGCTCTCTATATTGTTAAATTAGGTTTAGCCTAAAGGTTTCACCAGACGTAGTGAACTGTAACCTAAATTTATGTGCAAAGACTGTAACCTACTGCTGTAACAAGTAGCTGAGTCTCAGCCAATCACAGGCAGGCAATTGTTCAAACGAGGTTCAAATAAGACAAATGCTCAGCTGTAACCAATCCAGCTATTTCTGTACCTCACTTCTGTTTTCTGTACATCACTTTCCATTTTCTGTTCATAAATGTTATCCAACCACATGGTAGCTTGGAGTTGCTCTGAACCTATTCTGGTTCTGGGGGCTGCCCGATTCATGAATTGTTCTTTGCTCTGTTAAACTTTGTTAAATTTGCCTAATATTTTAACAATATTTAACTACCAATTTATAGGAAAGACACAAGATAGAGAAACAAGATAAACAAAACCACTTGCAGGTCAAGTCCAGAATTTGGGACGTTTTTCAGTACAAAGAACACTCTTTCTCCAACAAATCAAAAACAGGGGGAAGAAGGGTGGAGGAACAGAGTGAGTGACTTAAGAAACATAACCAAACATAATTTGGGAACCTTATTTATATTCTGATTCCAACAAAATCAACTGTAATGAGAAATTCTTGGCACAACTGAGAAATTCTGAAATATGGACTGATATTAGATAACATTCAGGAATTGGTGTTAATTTTGTTAGGGCTGATAATGACACAGTAATTATATTTAAGAGAAAAAGTTCTTATTAGTTCAATATAATTACTTTTCTAAAAAAAAGCTAGAGGGAAAAAACTGTTAGAATACTGACAAAATGTTGATTTTGTTGAAACTAAGTTCATTTACTGTACTCCCTATTTATGTATATATTTGAAATTTTCCAAAGTAGGATGTTTTTAAGAATAAAGAAAAAAATATGGAAAAAATAAGTAACTAGAGATTATAAGATTGCAATATGACCTGTTTTAAAAAAAAAGTATTACTATTTGCAACTGCTAATGTGTGACTGAAGATTTCCATGCTGGTATACAACGAAACCAAAATAAAAAATAAATTGGAGAGCCGAGCCCGTGGCGCACTCGGTAGGGTGCTGCGCTGGGAGCGCCGCGACGCTCCCGCCGCGGGTTCGGATCCTATATAGGAATGACCGGTGCACTCACTGGCTGAGTGCCGGTCACGAAAAACCAACAACAACAACAACAAAAATAACTTAAAAAAAAATAAAATAAAATAAAATAAAATAAATAAATTGGAGACTGAGGCATGTAAGAGATTATCATTTTTATTCATAATCACTAATTTCAAATGTTATGCTCATTATAACAGCCTCATGGTTCAGAATGATTTTATAATAAGAGTAGGTTATAAGTTAGAATTTAAAATCACTTCATTTTGAATAATAAACATCTCCCTTATCTGAAGTTCCCAGTAAGATATTTTTTGAAGAGAAAAGTCCAACAGCTAAGAAAAGGTTTGAAAATTTTTTACCTTAAGTTGTTCCTTTCACGTATAACTGTTTCGGCTTTACTATGAACAAAAACATTATGATTTACAACTCTAAGTGAAGAAGCTGCTATTAAGTACCAGGCACAGGTATTTCATGCAGTTGATAAAATACAAGGGGATTTCACGGGAAAATTAAAAGATAAAAATAAAAAATATAAATTTTCTTTCTCAATATAAGCTCCATCAAGTTCAAGACACTTTTGTAAGTGATGACACCAGCCATTTAGTCCAGCCCTAAAGAACTGAGGATTCTGGAATCTAACCATGCCAATGCAGTCTCTTTTACATTATTAAGTGAAGAAAAATGGGTGCCCTTTAAAAATTTTTAAGATTAGAAAGCAAAAAGAAGTCAGAAGGAGCCAAATCAGGACTGTAAGGTGGATGCTTAATAATTTCCCATTAAAACTCTTGTAAATTTGCCCTTGTTTGATAAGAGGAATGAGCAGGAGCAGTGTCATGGTGGATAAGGACTCTCTGGTGAAGTTTCCCAGGCATTTTTCTGCTAAAGCTTTGGCTAACTTTCTCAGAGTAAACAGATGTTATCGTTTTTTGGCACTACAGAAAGTCAACAAGCAGAATGCCTTAAACATCCAAAAAAAACTGCTGTCATGGCCTTTGCCCTTGACTAGGCCACTTTTGCTTTGACTGGACCACTTACACCTCTTGGTAGCCATGGCTTTGATGTGCATTGTCTTCAGGATACTACTGGTAAAGTCATGTTTCATCTCCTGTTACAATTCTTCAAAGAAATCCTTCAGGATCTTGATCCCACTTGTTTGAAAATTCTTCTCTTGTCTGCAGCTGAACTGGGTGCAACAGTTTTGGCACCCATCAAGTGGAAAGTTTCCTCAACTGTAATTTTTCAGTCAGAATTGTGTAAGCTGAACCAATTGAGATGTCTATGGTATTGGCTATTGTTTCTACTGTTAACTTTGGCCAACTTCAATTAGGACATGAACAAGATTAATTTTTCTTGCAAATTGATCTGGATGGTCTGCAGCTGCAGCTTCATCTTCAACATTGTCCCATCCCTTCTTGAAATAAGACAGCCATTTGTAAGCTGCTGATTTCTTTGGGGCATTGTCCCTATAAACTCTTCATAAAGCATCAATGATTTTATCATTCACCATTAATTTGATGTTTGTTCTTGCAATTTTAGCAAAATTCATGTTGCCTGGATAGATGCTCTTTTCAAATTGTCTTATTCTTCTTAGTGCCTCAAACTAGATCCTGTACAGACATGTTATAACAACTTAGTACAAGTTTATTTTAGTGCAAAATCCATGCATAGCTTCTTTCATAATAGAAATTTTTCATGAACTTTTTGAAGACCCCTCATAAGATGATAATCTTCTTGCAAAGATTAAAGAGCCTGGATGTGGAAGAACTCTTTGTCAAGAACCTCTAAAAAAAAGTACTTGCAAGAGGAGGCCAGGAATTTCCTCAGACCGTAGCCCAGAATCTATCCAGGAGCTTTTCCATAGAGCCTGGAAGAGATACCTAGGCCTGAAAAAGGTTGCAGTACCATTCATTCATTATTCAACAAACATTCATTAGATGCCTTCCATGCTCCAGATACTGTACTAAGCACTGGGGACACAGACAAAAACCCCTGCCCTTATAGATTACAATAAACAAAATAATAAATTATGTAGTATCTTTGAAGATAAGTGCTAGGTATAAAAGTAAAGCAGGGCTGGGAGACAGTATTAGAGAGAGATTCCAATTTTAAACAGGTTGGTGAGGGTTCATTGAGGTGACACTTGAACAAAGACTTAAAGGAACTGAAGGAGTAGTTAACAATCTCTGAAAAGAGGATTCTAGGCAAAAACAGCAGCAAAAAGCCACAGTGACAGCATGCCTTGTACGATGAAAAACACAGGGGCTAATTAGAGCAGATTAAGTGAGTGAGGGAGAAAGAAGTAGGAAATGTTGGATAGGGTCAGATCGTGGCAAGCCCCACAAGCCATTACAAAGGCTTTTACTTTGGGTGGCAATAGGAAGACATGGAGGGTTTGAGGTAGAAGCTGGAAGAGATCTAACTCATGTTTTTACAAAAGCACTCTTGCTGCTGTGCTGACAATATAGCAGGGGACAAAGACAGAAGAAATTAATTAGAAGGCTATAGTAGATTGCAAAAACTGGCCCCAAATTCCTCCCAATCCCTGTATGCAAACCCCTTTACAAAGTAACTTTGTTTCTCCCCTCATCCACAGCCAAATCCTCTACTCCATCAGCACCCTAAAATCTTACTTTGCAATATTCTACTCTGACCACAGACTATTTCTATCCTTTTAGCGATCTCCCTTTTATCTACAAACACTTATATATTTACTTCACCCAGACTTTTAATCCCTTGAGTCAATTACATTATCTCAATCTTTCAGCCACCGCCTGGCTTCATTACTACCCCTACCCAGTCTAAACCTCACAATTCATCATTTTGGCCACTCTCTTGCCAATATTTTGAACTCCCTTGCATTCTACCATATGCACACAACAAAATCCAAAAAATGGGTCAATCTAAGTATTCATCATCTCTGATTCTACTGAATAATGCTACATAACACCATACAATTTGTATGAAGCAGTATTACTGCAAGTTAATGATCCTCGCCTATCTGGCAAACCTTTCTATAATCTCTAGTCAGCTCTCTCTCCCATGCCCTATGGCATTTGACAGTTGAACACTCTCACCCTCTCAAATCCTCTCCCTCCTTGTCTTCTGGAGCTCCACTGTCATTAGGCTGCTCCTTCTCAGTCTTTTTCATTGAATCATCTTCCTTACATGGTGGGGCTTCCCAGGTTTTCTTTTCTGTTTTATTCTTCCTTACTACACAAACTCTCAGGTTTAATTCCATTCCTATCTATATGCTGATAACATCTTCATCTCTATCTTCAGCCTAGAATTCTCTCACTCCAGACCAAAGCAGTGAACTGCCCACTGAACAGCACCAATTGTGTGACCCAAAGGCATGTCCAGGACTGATCTCAGTCTCCCTATACATCTGATACTCCTCATGTGATTCTGTCTTGGAAAGTCATAAACATAGGAGGCATCCTTGCCTCCACTTCGTGTGCATCCCCCACATCCAACGGGACACCAACTTTACCACCTTAATACATCTTGAATCCATTCTATTCTCTTAAGCCCCACTGCATTTTGGGAGTTCTATCATATCTTGCCTTCACAAATGATGGGCATTTCTGCCCTATGACACTACAATTCATTCCTCACATTGCCTCATGAAACTGATCTTATCTTTCTTCCACTTAAAATCTTACCCGTGGGTTACCACAGCCTCCAGGATAAAGTTCAAAATCTTTAACACAATAGGGGAGATGGCCTTTCATTATGTGGCTCTTGTTTACTTATTGAACCTCATTTCTCTGCTCTCCCTCTTAACACATTAAGAGTCTGTGTTCTGTCTCTAATCTGTCCGATTTTCCTTACTGCTTTTATCAGCCTGGAATGTCTCATCCTCCATCCTCACCAACTAATTCCTACTCACTTTCAAAATTCAGTTCAGATAAAAATTCCCCCGTAAAGCCTTCTCTGAATCTCCTCAAACCTTACACGCAGTTTTCTTCTATTCCTCACTGTACTTACTCTATATGTACATCTAATTACAGTATTTATCTCATTGTGTTTTGGCCTTGTTTGTGACTTCCATGCAATAATATAAGTTCCTTGAAGAAAAAGTAGGGATCTGGGACCAGAGCAGTTGCTGTCTTTGTTGAATGAAAGAATAAATAATGAATACAATATCTTTAATACCTATGATTCTCTAAAAATTCCATTTACTTAAATGTTTCAACAGTTCAAAACAACTTTAATAAAAAGTTTCCTCCATTTCCCACCCCCCCACCCCCATATTTATGCCCTAATAGCATATACTAAAACCTGAAGGTTTGGTTACATAAATCAACATGCTCAATTATTTTTAAATAGAGTAAAACAAAGTAAATTCTGAAGGCAGGTGGGACAAAGAGAAATATCTGTCAAGAGAGAAGGGAAAAGTACACCATGGCAGCCAGAAAACTTCATAACAAAACTAGTTACCACACACAATTATAACATTTGTTTAACATGCTTATCAGCCAAATAAGCAAGCAGTCACTCATATGACTAAAAGAGATTAGAAGATATATTATAATTCACTAGAAAGAACTGAAAGCTTCAGCTTAAGAACTTGGACGGAATGCTTCCTTGGTCCCCAGGCAAGTGAAAAGATAAATCTTTAAGTAATAACAATAACAAACTATCTAGGCAGTTTGGATTCTCAACTTCCTTTGACCTAAAGAAATGTTTTCCCATCATGAACAAAGGAAAATTGTACAGTATTTAAATTCAAAGCTTTTGAAATATATCTTCAAAATATTTATAACTAAAGTAATTCATGCTAGTTGAATGAAAGCCAACATATATTAACAAAATTTTTAAAGTCATAAATGCAATTTTATTACTTCCAATGTAATTCTGAGTAGGTTAAAAAATTGAGGGAGGACCCAATTTATAAAAACTACACTTCAATCTATTGTTTGAAAATAGATGGGATCTTCCACATTGCTTAAAGTTTTTTGTTTCAAATAATTTAAATAGGGAGAAATCAACCAACATCCCTTGTCCTATTAGCTTAGCAAATCTTATTTCCTATCACGTGGAAATAGTATACACAACCTCCATCCAATTTATGCCTAATTGTGAACTAAAGATTTATACTGTAGTTGTATAACATTTTCTTGTAATATACATCTCTAGATCTGTGGTACTTTTTAAAAATATACATAATACAGATTTCACATATCCTAAAAGAACATGTACTGCCCACTTGAATAAAATTTAAATTATCACCTTAGGTTTCTTTTTATAGTTAAACCAAGCTCATTATTATAAATCAAGAAATATTGATTAAGATCAGGTTCTGATATAGATCCACCAATAATTCTGACACTATTATTTCCTCATACTTCTTCCAAACATAACTGTATTTTTCATTGTGTGTGTTTTTTCCCTCAAATTTTAAGCTAGAAAAGTCCCCTTGGTTTTTTTCTCAGCTCTTGAATTTTTCCCTTTAATCTTCTCATCTTGCTCTGGTCCATTTCTACAACTGAAAGATCTAGCAAAAGCAAAATTTTGAAAAGTTTTATTCTCTTAAATTCCCCAAGCCCCTAATAGTGATACAGACAATTTACCTCAACTAATGGTTTGCAGACAATATCCAAAAAGTATCACAAGGCTATGAACACTGTCTCAGAAGAACTATTTTAAAAATCATTTTACACCTGGCCAAACAATCTACCTGTAAGCATCATCAATTAATCAATAAGTAGAAAATTATTATTATATCTCTATGAGCATTTTTATCTCAAATTAATGATTTATTTACTTTTTGGTTATCAGGCCTCAATTTGAGGCATCAATTAAAATTTAGCAAATTTTAGGTTGATAAATGTTAAAATAGACATTAGCCAAACAATGGTAACTACCCAACATTAACCAAGTAAGCAAATAATCAAGGCACCACTAATTTACCAAAGCAAGTCAAAATGCTTTGAAAATTACATTCTTATCCAACCCTTTTTATATCATACCTTCATGTGTAACATTAAAAAGCTCATGATTATTACATTTCAAAATTTAGATGAGTCATTGTGCTTTCTACGCAGGAACTGGATGTGTATCAACTTGTAAACATGCACTTGCTACTCAAAAAGTAAATGTGGACAGAGCCAATGTTCACTGAAACAGTAAAACATATAATCATAAAATACATTGTGTTTCTAAAACGGTCACTTCTCAACTGCTAAGACAGTTCAGTAAACATGCCATCTGCCCCTCCTCTCCTTGAACATCTCAAAATTACAAACTACTTCTAATCCCATCCCCTCACTTTACAGAGAGGTGACTGAGACCTGTAGTCTTCAGTGGTACAGTTAGCAGAATTACATGGTTTAAGTCTTAGCAGAGATGAAAGCAAAGAAAACTGAGTGAGGTCCCAGTGAGATCTATCTTATGATATAGGATCATAAGCTTTTGTACCTAAATCTAGAACCTGAAATTAAACCATCAACAAAATTTTCCATCTCAAATCTAGACAATAAAACAGGCAGATAAACTGGAGGAAAAATCAGGGAATGCACATTTCGGTATGTCGCATAAGACCCTGACCATCAAGAAATCCATCAAAAGTTTGGAACGGATGAATGAATGAATGACTGTATAATTGACAGGATGACTTCATTGATTTCAAAAGCTCCAAATTCGGGAACCAAACTGAGGGTTCAGGATGCCAGAGCTGAAATTAAAAAGCAGGGAGAGTAGGCGCAACACAACCGCAGGTCTCTGCAAATCTCCGCATAGCTGTTGCGGGCATTCCAAAACGCACATATTTGTATACCTGTGCTCTTTCTTCAGGGAATTCCCCCAAGTGAGAACAGAGCTCTTCAGACCCGGAGGTCCGAAAACAGGCCCTGCTCACCCATAAGCCTTTGCATTTAGGTGGACATAATCTCAGTGAGTCACGGGGAAGGAAGAGGAGACAGCAACCTCAGCCCAGGCAGGATGCAGCCGGACTCCCCTGCGCTGTCCCCAAATAGGGAACCAACTGAAGAGTGGGACGACTGCAACCTGATGCAGGTAAGTATGAAAGGACCTCGCTGACCAGTTTCCCAGTCAGAATCCCGCTGAGTCCCACCGCAGGAATCACAGCCGGCCCTGCCCAGGCATCCTGGAGCTGTCTAAGCGTAGAAGGCCTGGCCCTCCGGCAGTCCAGACCCCAGGCAAGGCAGGACGAGGGCAAACAGAGGTCCTGCCCCATTCCTGGCCGTCCCCCGCCGCGACACGGCCCTGCCGCCACAAGCTCCACTGTCCCATCTCCCAGCATAGCCCCAGGCCCGTAGGGCCTCAGCCGCCCTCCACGCAAGCAGGCCCAGGCAGCAGGCAGGCGCTACCACGCGGTTCCAGAGCAGGGAGCCGCAGCCCGCCGCCTACCACCCCGCACAGCTTACCTCCCTTCTGCCACAAAATCAGCCCAGCGCCGGCTCCCTGACGTGGCCCACCCCGCCGCCTCGAGCGCCCGGGGGCGGTGACTGCAGGAACGAACCAATGGACTGCAGACCGCGAGGACCTTCCCCGCCTCCTCCGGCTTCGGCCCGCCCTCCCCCGCTTGCGCGCACGCGCGGCGAAGGCAAGGCCGCGCACTGCGGCTGGAGAGCGGCGTGGGCGGTGGAGCGCGAATCTGCAGCAGCGCGGATGCAGGGAGGGCTGCGCACGCTGGTGCTGGCAGTGGGGCAGCACCGCAGTGAATAGTTAGCCCAAGAGAAAGCATGGTAAAGGAACCTGCCTGGAGATGCCACTGCAGCTTCTGTTATCTTTATTTGGCCTACACAAAACACTGCAGCTCTGCATGCTACGCTCGTACTTCACTTGTTGGATGTTCGTAAGGGCGTTCTAGCCCAGGGTTTTCTTCTGATTTAATAAGGGAAGAACTGGAGCAAGTCATTGTTACTCTTATTGTTATTTTTGTTATTGTTTTTGTCTAATACTTATTGAGTGCCCGCCCGTGGGCAGAAGCATTCTCCTGGTGGGGGGAGGGAAGGCTGTAACAGACACCAGGCACAATGGAACAGAAGCTAAAAAAGAAGCAGAAAAAAATAATTGAAGGTTATGGAGAAGTGGAATTCTGCTAGTGGATGACGGAAGTGGAAATTATGTACAAGACTAAAGAGTTAAGACAACTTACTCTAGAAAACCTGACTTGCTAGCTGTTCCTAAACCCTGGAGCACGTTTAGAAACATTTGAGGAGTTTTTTTTAAAAAATACCAGTGCCTGGGCCCCATTTCTAGAGATTCTGATTTAATAGCTCTGCTGTGGGACGCTGGTCTTGGTATTTTTCTGAGTTTTCAAGGTCATATTGATGTTTTGACAAGAAGTTGTACTTCTTGTAGGCTTTGCTTTTCTATACTCTACCTCAGAAATTTAATTATGTACCACAGACCATCTTCAGTTCTCGTAATAACCTATGATGCATTTGTTTTGTAAGAATTTATCTAAATTAATGTTGAACCTACTTATGTATTCAATCTCTGTTATCCTTTGGGGAAAAAAGGAGTTTTAAAAGGTTTTAAATTGCCTTTTTCATTTTATGACCTTTGGTGATATTTCCCTTCAGTCTCCCAAGTGCACCAGTACTTCTTTTAAGACCATTTTAAGTTTTTTTATCTTCTCGTTTTATTCCTTTATTTCTTGAGGCTCATTAGTCAAAATTATAATTGAACTCATAACTATGTGAATAGCACTAGCGTAAGTATATCAACTCATTTAAACCACAGAACAACCTTATGAGGCAGATACAGTTATTACCCATATTTTATGAATAAGGAGCCTAAACAGGAGGTGAAGCATCTTAACCAAAGTCATGCCCCTAACTAGTGGCAAAGCCGAAAATTTGAATCCAGGTACCCTGGCTCTCAATAAATAAATGTACTGCCTCTATTGTAGAAAGGCTGGTTTTAGGAGTGTGTAGGGCAATGCCCATCTAAAGAATGATGTTGAGTCTATTTTTGACACTGCCTTAGTTTGATCAGGCTGCTACTTGTATAGCAAAATATCATAGACTGCGTAACTTATAAACAATAGAAATTTATTGCTCACAGTTCTGCAGGCTGGGAAGTTCAAGCAAATGCCAGCAGATTTGGTATCTGGCAAGGGCCCATTACACATAGATGGCACCTTCTATCTGTCCTCACATGGCAGAAAGGACAAATAGGCTCCCCCAAAACTCTTATAAGGACACTACTCCCATTCATGAGAACAGAGTCCTCAGGACCTAATCACCTCCCGAAGGCCCCACATCTTAATAC
Organism: Cynocephalus volans; assembly: GCF_027409185.1. Classification (NCBI taxonomy): domain Eukaryota; kingdom Metazoa; phylum Chordata; class Mammalia; order Dermoptera; family Cynocephalidae; genus Cynocephalus; species Cynocephalus volans. Next base: position 61,960,563 of record NC_084475.1, on the reverse strand, counting down.
TGTTGCACTGGAAAGTAGGTTTCAACATATGAAATTGGGGAAGACACACATATTCAGACCATAGCAGACACCTACCCTAGATTCAGATTTGGGGCAGGATTGAGGGACTTAGGCTGTTAAAATTTAGAACCGACTTAACTGCTTACTGCAGATCTTGGACTAGGCTTGGAAGTATAAGGGCTCATTCCCCACTCCTGGGGTTACTCCTTCCATACAGGAACAGCAATCCAGCAGGGATCATTTCACCTTTTGATTTATTTAATCTCTTGCTATACCAGGCATTATGCTAGGCACAGGAGATACCAAGATGAAAGACACAATCCAAAGCCTCAGTGAGCCAGCTTATCCTAGAGACCAAGGTCAGCAGCCACCAGATTTATTTTGACAAGACTAGAGATATAGACTATTAGAACCAGAAAGGATCTCAAAAGCTGCCAGTCCATGACAAAGTTTTTACTGACAAGTGCTGAAATGAAAAAAAATAAGGACAGTATATTGAGTTTTAATAAAAATAAATTCATTCAATTTAAAAGACTGTTCTTTTCCTTGCTTTTTTTTATGTTGAAAATGTTCTCTCTTATGAAAATTAGTGAGTTACAGTTGTTGGGAGTTTTGTTTATTTTAATGACTTTAAAGTCTTATATTGAATCTCATCATATTTGATGTTTCATTGATTTAATTTAACCTTGTCAATTTACAGAGAGGGGAAACTAAGATTCTAGGATGACAAAGGTTCATCTTCAGAATCATATGTCTAATAGGTGTCAGAAGAAGGACTAAAACCTTGGTTTCCTAATTCCCAATCCAATCCTCTTTCTTCCACATGCCCACCGGAACAGCCCACTTCATGTACTAGGCTAGAAATCTTTTGAAATAATAACAAATTTTTTAAAATTAAGGTAAAGGCTAGACAATAAACATTAGAACCAGATCTAATAAGCCACCTGTGTTGTTAGCCAGGAGGAAAAGGGTCCTGCTTGCTTAATTAATCATGGAAAGATTTATATATCTTTTAATTCTATTTTTTCATGAACTTTTTGAAATATCCTTATTTAACTAAATAGCTTGCTTTTCTTGTGAGCTGAAAGCAAAGAATGGGATCTGAAGGAATGTAGCTACAATTTGTAGTTAAGTTTGGATTGAGGTAAAACCTAAGAAAGGTCAGTTTGATTTAACAGGGCACAGCCACATCTGGTATGGATATTTGGAGCCATACACAGTGGTTCACTGAGATTCAGAGAATTTGTGAGAAACAGCAGAGAGAGTGGGCCCTCATGGAGGTTACAGGAGGAAAATCAACTTCATTCATGTAACCTGCAGAGGGGGATCTAGACTTAATACCAGAAGACGCAGCTTAAATGAAATTTCAATTTAAGGATTAAAATATGTTTCAAATCTGTGTATTATTTTCTGGATAGGCACAAAATATATAGGCAAATGAATTCTTTGCCTTTTAAACATTCAAGACAAACTACCGTCTTTAAGAGGTAGGCACGCAGACAGTATTTCTCTGTTAAACTCCTTGTATTATTTCCACTGAAGTAGTTAAGCAGTTCTCTATTGTACAAGACCCTTTAGATAAGTACACTTTGAAGTCAGTACAGAAGGGCCTATTGACTTTAACAACAACAAAAAAAGAAAGAGAGTAAGAAAAATGTGTCCACTCCCAAATCATTAACAGAAGTGAAAAGAATATGCTAACAAAAAAAGACACTGTAGTCTGAATCCTGTACTGTAAGGGAAGGTCATGTCACCCACAGCATCAGGAGAGACACAAAGCCTTGAACTCAGGCCTAAGCATGCTGGGTTCCCTCAACACGCCCGCACATTCATCAGCAGGGGCAAGACTGGGAGGAGAAATTCAGAACTGAATTACAGAGCTCCACTGTTGACACATAACAGAAAGTAATCTTATTCAATTTAATTAGATGTGAATATGTGGCTCCAATGGCTCCGCATTTCTTAACAAGTAAAAGCCAAAGTCCTTACAAAAGCCAGTAAGGCCAGACATGATCTGCCTCCGTGCACTTCCATCCCCAATACACACATACACAGAGTGCCTGTTACCTTTTTGACCTCGTCTCTCCTCCCAGCTCCATACACCCTGCCTCCTCTCTGCTGCAAGATCTTGGCACTTCCCCAGATATCTTCATGACTCATTCCATCAGATCATTCAAGTCTTTGCTGAGATGTTACCTTCTGAATAAGACCTGCTCTATCAGTCAGGGTCCCAGCAGGAAACAGATGGCACAATCCAATTAGGAAAATTGGAAGAGAGTTTTATAAAGGACTATACACAAACGTGTGGACAGGGATTAAGAGGATCACAAGGGAGACTCAGTCACATTGGGGCCCCCAAATCACCCATGAGCAGAAAGAGGAAAGGGGAGGGAGAAGTTACCAAACATGGAGAAGCTGTGTACACAGGACTACCTGACAGGAATTGGGATGTTTGAAAGAACACAGCCAGTCCACAGTGATGCAACATGGAGGGAGCCTAGGGAATTAATACCTTGACGTCCCTCATTCTCCACTGTCCTTCTGATCATCTAAAGCAAGGGAAACCTATGATGCAGTTTATACAGGTCAGCCTTCTCGGGCACGTGAAGGAACAAAAAGAAGATATCTTGCACATTTACCTCGATCACCTGTAACAGTTAGCTTTTGGTATGTAACAAACTACCCTAGAATTTAGTTGCTTAAAATCATAAACATTTATGTATTCTCAGTGGGTTGCCTAGGCAGTTTTTCTTATCTAGGCTGGCTTTGCTGGTCACTCCTGGGTCCCTTTATATGTCTACAGTCAGCTTGAAGCTTGGCTCTTCTAGGTTGGCTTTATTCACATGGTTGGCTCAATGGCAGCTCGAGCAATAAGTATGATGTGTCCATGTCTCTCTATAAACCAATCACTTAACCAATTACTTTTCTCAATAAGAAGACAATATCAGACCCTTACTAATATCAAGGTACATTACTTTAATGAAATTTTTATATTAAAATAATCCCAGTTTTTATTTGACTCAGCAATGTTCCTAGCCCCAGGGGATGGAATATGATTGATCTAAGCCAGGGGTCAGCAAATTTTTTTCTGAAATGGACCAGAGAGTAAACTTGCCTTCAGTCTCTTGTTCTTCTCAATATAATGTTTTTAATTCTTGGAGGGGTTGAGAGATTCAATAAAGCAAAGAACATATTTTTTAAAAACCTCAGATATGTATACATATACGCACACACCACATTCATTCTTCAACAGACAGTTAGGTTATTTCCATATCTTGGCTATGATGAATAATGCTGCAATGATTATGGGAGTGCAGATACATCTTTGAGATACTGATTTCATTTCCTTTGGATATATATCCAGAAAGTGGGATTGCTGGATCATAGGTAGTGCTAGCTTTTTTTTTTATTTATTTAAGGAAACTCCATACTGTTTTTCATAAAGACTACCAATTTACATTCCCATCAACAATATGCAAGGGTTCCTTCCCTTTCCTCTACATCCTTGGCAATGCTTGTTACCTTTTCTAACAGGTGCTGAGGTTATATCTCATTGTTGCTTTGAATTTCCCTGATAATTAGTGATATTCCGCATTTTTTCATGTACGTGTTGACCACTTGTATGTCTTTTTTTGGAGAAATGCCTATCCAGGTTCTCAGCCCATTTTTTAATTGGGTTACTTACTTATTTGCTATTGTCTGAGTTCCTTATATAGTTTGGATATTAGCCCCATTTCAGATAAGTGCTTTGCAAATATTGCCTTCCATTTCGTAGGTTGTCTCTTCACTTTGTTGATTGTTTCCTTTGCTATGCAGAAACTTTTTAGTTTGAAGCAATCCCACTTGTCTATTTTTGCTTTTGTTGCCTGTGCTTCTGGGGTCACATCCAAAAAATCATTGTCCATACCAATGTCAAGAAGCATTGTCCCTAATTTTTCTTCTAGTAGTTTTATAGTTTCAGGTCTTATGATTATGTCTTTTTTTTTTTTTTTTTTGTCTTTTTGTGACCGGTAAGGGGATCGCAACCCTTGGCTTGGTGTCACCCACACCACGCTCAGCCAGTGAGCGCACCGACCATTCCTATATAGGATCCGAATCCGCAGGGGGTCCCAAGCGCTGCACTCTTCTGAGTGCGCCATGGGGCCAGCCCTTATAATTATGTCTTTAACCCATTTTTAGTTGATTTTTGTAGATGGGATTAGATCAAAGTAAGGTTCAATTTCATTTTGGGGGGGGCAAGGGAGTGGCAGCTGGCTGGTATGAGGATTTGAAACTTTGACCTTGGTGTTAACTGGCCAGCCCTTCAATTTAATTCTTATGTATGTTAATATCCAGTTTTCCCAACAACATTTATTGAAAAGACTATCCTTTCCCCATTGTGTGTTCTTGGCACCCTTGTTAAAGATCAGTGGACCATAGATGTGTGGATTTATTTCTGGGCTCTCTATTCTATTCTGTTCCATTGATCTGCATGTTTATGTTTTTATGCCAGTGCCACACTATTTTGATTATCATTGCCTTGTAATATATTTTGAAATCAGGAAGTATATCAGCTTTGTACTTCTTGCTCAAGACTGATGTGGCTATTCAGGGCCTTTTGTAGTTTCATATGAATTTTAGAATCATTTTTTCTATTTCTGTAAAGAATGTCGTTGGGATTTTGATAGGGATTGCATTGAATCTGTAGATCATTTTGAGTAGCATGGACATTTTAACAATATTAATTTTTTCAATCCATAAACACAAGATGTCTTCCCATTTATCTGTGTTTTCTTTAATAGATGGATTTTGATGTATGAAAATTTCCTTTCTACTTGCATTGAGATCCAGAAAATGCTGTTGGAATTATAGTTTGAAGTTGTGAAATATATATCCTGCAAGTTTTTGTGGGAATAGAAATCTTGCTCCTTTTTTTAACAGCACAGGAAATGTATTAAGCAGCTTGGCATTACTTGTGATCAAAATAACATTAGTTGTAGTTAAAGTGACTTTACAGCAGTATGTTTTGCATATAAGCACTGTTTGCCTTGTAATTTCATATTAAGAAACATGATCAAGTCAACTAGCTGGAAAGGCTAATTTTCAAAGCCATTTGTGTTCAATAGTATTTATTGAAGGAGGTTCTCATTCTAAAAAGTTTGAGTCTCAGGCCTGAGTTCAAAAATAGCAATAAAACTTTACCATTGCTGAGTATCAGACTGCTACGTAATAGGGCAAATCAGGATATTCAACTTCTATTTTTGACAAAAGTTTACAGAACTGATGAGCATTAAGTCCACCAGAGTAAATGAAGTTCACCATTGAAATTGTTGGTTCAAAAACACGCAAGAGATGCAAACACTTTCCACAAATTGCTTGTTCATGAACAGCTCAATGAATAACCATGGTCTTTAAATACCTTATATTTTCATAGGCTTTATAAATTTGTCCAACTAAGACTTTTCTATTGCACATATATTTTTATTACCATCGGTTATAATGCATCTTAGCAGATTCCACTTCAGGTTGTACTGAATTAATGTTTTTTCAACTTCTTTGAAAATATACATGCACATAGTTGTTCTACACAGAAAATTTACAGAGGCTAATTCTTCAGTCACTTCAAAATCATCATTGGCTTCTTGAATAAACAACTGAGCGGCATTGGTAATATCTGTCAACTCATCAAGAGCCAAAGAAACCACTCCAAATCATTTAACTTGTTTTTTAATTGACTATTGATGTTGCTCCCAGTGTCTTCAATTCTTCAAGCAACAATTTTCACTGAAAGGCTAATATAATAGTCTTTAACAAGTTTATTTTCTCTGGAAACATTTCTTCAGCTGCAATCAAACATAATTTAATTAACTCACCATAGTGAGTAGCTTTCTTTGCTTGGCTACAGAAGGAGCCACTCAGAAACTTACTTCAGTTTCAGCTCTGTCATTTTTTATTTTTGCGAAGAAACCTCTCCTGTAATGACATATTTCATCATAATTTTTTACATTTTTCTGACCATTGACTTCTTGTGAGTTGGGAACTGTGTGATCAGCCTAGGAATATTGATGTATATCATAATCTTTTAGCACAGGTATAGTGTCACTGTACAATAAACAAATACTTTGCCATGTAATTTGATAACAAGATAATTCACACTCCACTGTGACCTAAAAACATGAAATAAAAAGTTCACTTTTCTTGTTTGACAGGATGGACATACACTGGCTTTTGTTTGTTGTTTTTTAATGTAAAGACCATTCTTAGCTTTCAGGCCTTATAGCATCGGGTGGTGGTCCAGATTTGGCCCACAGACTATAATTTGCCTTCCCCTAACCTGAGCCAATCATGGCTTTTTTATTCCCCTTTGCCAGATACTTTCCCAGACTCCCTTACAGCAAGTTGTAGCTATCTGATTCAGTACTGTCCTATGAAATTTGCAGAACTAGAAGATTTATAGAGACTTTTTTTTTTTCTTCAGAAAACAAGGGCCTTATAAGGAAGAAGTAAATTGTCCTTGATTCTGGCTTTTGCATTTCTGGAGAATGTGTACAAGAGAAGCAATTGATTCTCTTGCTGCTTCCCTAGGTATGGTTCTGTCCCCACCCTAACCCATCCCATCCCAGATTCTGACACAACCCCTTCCCCCAGGCACTTATTTAAATAGATATGGGGAAAAAATGCAAAGAAATCTATTGAGTCATACTTCTCAAATTTCAGTCCTTCCTCACCTCATAACCATGCGGCAAATGAAAAGCATTCTTATCTTTTATATAACAAATAATTATTTAGTATATATCATGAGCCAGATGCTATGCTAAACACAATTATACGGAGCAGAGTCAAATAAAACCACCATTGTCCTCAAGAAGTTTAAAGATCATGTAGCTCACTTTCTACAACTTATCATGCAAAATTGTCTCATATCCTTTGACCAAACTTCATGAAAATTGTTAAAAAGTGGTACCAAAGTCTGGACTTCAAAGGAGCTCTCAGCAAGGGTTGAAACAGAAAGTAGGAATCCTGATCTTTATAAGCTGCTAGAGACCTTGGAAGATTTCTTTCTCCCTACATTCTTCCCCTTACATGTCAAGAATGAGGACTTTGGGATATCTTCATTATATCCACACCCAATAGTCCAGTGGTGTGCTGATTAATGTTTAATTACCAGTTTTTGGTGGCAGGGAGTGGAGAAAAGCCTGATTTGTAGTGTTTGCCAATTTCCATGGTGTAAATACTCCCACCACAATCAACTTTCACATGGAGTTGTGAAGAGGTGCATGGTCATATGCAATTGTATAGTATTTCCACCATATAGATGCAATAGCATAAATAACCTGAAGGTCATAAAAAATAATTAAAAAGTAGAAAAACAATTAAGAAGTAATGAGCTTAGAGCATTTATTATCTTGATTTCTAATAGATATTTAATTACAAGTTTATATAATTCAATTTTTAATAATGGCTGTGTTTAACAAGTAGTTTGCAAAGTTCCTGAAATTTAAAAATGGGCTCTCGTGACAAGCTAGCTCTAACACACCAGTACAAATAAACCTAGTAGGCATCTTCTTATCCAAGGTAACATCTTAATAACATCTTAATTAATATCATCTTAATTCAGCCCATTGAACCTAAAGAATAGTTGACAAATTTTCAGCTACTTGAGAGTAAAGAGGAATACATAAAGAACTTTTACAACTCAGTAATAAAAAGGCAAATAATACAATTACATTAAAATATTTTTTATTAATTAAGGATAATTAAATAGGGATTTGAATATTCTTTTCTCCAAAGTAGATCTACAAATAGCTAGTAAATAAATTAAATGATGCTTAACCTCACTAGCTATCAGGGAAAAGCAAATCAAAACCATAATTAGATACCACTTCACACCCACTAGGATGGTTATAATAAAAAAGACGGATGATAATATGTGATGAGGATGTAAAGAAATTAGAATTCTCATACACTGTTGATGGGAATACAAAATGGTGCACTGTTGTGGAAAAACAGTTTGACAGCTCCTCAAAATGTTAAGCATAGAATTTCACCACAGTCTAAACAGACACACAAAAAACCCATGCTGCCATCACAGGGCTTGCGAGATTTTAAAACAACTTTTAACTTTATTTTCTAATACCTCTCCAATTCTCCACAACTGCTCAAATAAAGATGAGCCATTGCATTTGCAAATATCCTAGAATCAGGGCTGGTTCCATTGGAACGCTACTTGTGTAGTCCCACAGAGACCCACACTCAGAAAGTACCTGTGCTTGGTTTAATGCTCTGCTGTTGCTTTCTTGTCATTCTCAATAATATATATTTTTCTTTTTTTTTTTTCTCAATAATACTTTAACAAAGTCCCTGTATTTTCTCTTTCCACTGGGCCTTACAATTTTTGTAGCCTGTCCTGCCCATGATATAATGTTTCTGGGGACAAGAATGCCAAATTCATTTTGAACAACCAGGTGCTCTCCAACTACTTCTCAGGCTTCTGCTACCTTTGCTATTTTGGTCTGTGTGCTGCCTTGATTATAAGAGACAGAATCCCCTCAAACCATTTCAGTCAAGGAAGGGTTAATATGAGGAATTAGTAATCTGGATCTAAGGAGACCCTCACTCTCAGGTGCAACCCTGCCTTTGCAGAACCCTGAATGTGTGCCTCCTTAAATTGTGCATCCTGGGGCCTCCCTTGCCTCACCCTAGTCTAGCCCAGCATAAGGCCCAAGAAGGGAGAAACCAGGGAATTAAATATCCAAGAGCAGGGGAAATAAAATTTCTCTTTCTCTTCCATCCTCCAGTCTCCAACTGGACTTCCCATTGGCTGAGTCCAACTGGTAGTCAGAGGTCAGGGAATCTCTTCTGTTGCAGTCCATGGAGGTCAGCCCAGAGCTGGGTGGAGAGGCTAAGTATGGACCTAGAGGCAGATGGAGGCTACCCCTTACAGGCTGGGAACGGGACAGGCAATAAAGTTTATCTAGTGTGATTACCACAACTTACGCTATGCATTGTATTTCTGTCCAGAAATACTAAATTACTTTTAAGCTTTGTTACTTTATTCCTATTAAGACAATTTTTAAAAAAGGTTTGTCCAGATGAGTCAAGATGTAACCTCCTGACAAGGCTAATACAAGGCATAGGCCAGCTCATCTGTGGAAGGTGACCTCCTCAGAGACAGCCATTTAACTGGCTCCTGACAGCTTCAATTACGACTAATGTATCTATCCAGTGGCCATCACGCCCTGTAATCACACCATTTAGGATTTGTACAACCTTTATAGCCTATCCTAATTTCTCTCCTTTTCCTCCCCCTGTAATTTTTTGATATAGATGTTACGTTATATCAGAACATTAAAAAAATAGAAATATGAAAACAATAGTTAGCTGCAAGTAACCACTTCTTATCACCAGGAATATTTTATTGCACAGGATGGATAAAACAATATTACTTATGTCGATAAACATTTATAAAATGTTTCCACTTGATTCACATTTCCATCCCAGTAGGTTAAGGCAATGTCCTTCATCTTACTTTTCTTTTTGTATCTTGTTGTTAAAATAAAGTCGTTAAAAATAAGATAATTCTGTGGTCATTTTCCCCCTTATGATTAAATGTTACAAGTATTCAGTAATGAACTCTCAAATAGAGGAAAACAAAGGAAACTTTATTGTTACAATTTAAGACTTCATTCTGAAAAATACTAAAATGAGGTGCATATAAAACTGATTTCTTCTCTACCATATTATACAAGAAAATATGCTTATTTACCAAAACTATATGATTAAATTGTATTTCACTCAGAAATTATTAGAGAATTGGCTCTCCCAGGACAGTAACAAAAAAAAAAAAAAGGTGCACTTCTTCCCTGAATAAACACACTTAAACCTATTCTAGTTGCATCTATAAGCAACTGAAAAAAATTAATGATTCAGCTCTACTGCCATTGTCTACATCAGAGTGATCTCTGATTAAAGCAATGAAGAAAGAAACCCTCTTTATTAGGAAGGTTTTTATTTTTATTTTTGTTGTCATTTTTTATATCTGGTTTTGTTTTTGTTGTTGTTTTAGAGGGTTTTGGGTTTTTTTAACCTTACCCTTTGGAAGTCCAAGGTTTTCCACACATAATCTTGCCACAGCCTAAGCCTGAAGTAATACTCCTTGTCACAACAGTGACCATGTCCAAAAGGTCTTCAGCTGTCAGTTATAAAGCACCTAAAAGATACTTGGAATTTCTGCAGTGGTTTCCTTGGTGATCCCTTTCTGTCCTCTCAGGGATGTTCCTGAACTCCAAGCTAACACTGTAGAATTGAAATGAAAGACTTCATTGTCAGGGATGTGGCCAAAAGGGTGAAATTAATTTTGGATGGGGCCAAAACACAGGAGATGAGCCAATTAATGAGTACATTCTCTTTTACAGTTTAAATTCTTAATTATAAATTTATATAACACAAACATGATCTCTCCCTTCTGGGTTAATAAACCTGTAGGCTTTCCTTTAACCTTAAGAGTCTGCCAATGAGAATTATACGAGTATAAGAAAATTTCAATCTCAAACAAATGAGTGGATGATTTTTAGCTTTTTCTCATGTATGTAGCCTTAGATTACTTATAAGAATATTTTCAGTAGTATGAAAAATTTAATTTTTAACTAATTAAAATAACAGTATGAAACATAGCATACATAACACATGTGTTTCATGTATGCATGTTTTCAGTGACCATACAGGATAGACAAAGAGAAACTAATTACTACTAGATTCTTAAGTTGAGTTAAGTGTAATTATTAGTAGCTTCAGAGAACAATGCAGGAAACAATTGCCAAATTTGCCCAAATAGAAAGTAATCTCAAATTTAAATCAATCCCTTATTTTCCTAATGAGAAAATGCAATAATAGTTTTTGGGTTTTGCTAACTAGAATATATAAGATTTTAGGAACATTGAAGAAATAGTCAAAAATGATCTATTGATTTATTTACATATACATATTTATAATTTCATGTTTCCCAATACTATTTTAACGTGTTTCCCCGTTCATGTACATCTCCCAGTCACATACACTGAACAATTTTACTTTTGGCAGCAGGCCAATACCAGGGATCCAAACCCATGACTTTGGTGTTATAAGGCTGTGCTCTAACCAACTGAGCTGACTGGCCAGCCCCTTTTGAACAATTTTAATTCAAACTCATAATAGGAATCTTCAGCATCAGTATTTTTGTTACCACTAAAACCACATTTTAAATCATCACCATAATTTTCTAGAACATGCCATGTTCACTTTCATCTAAATTGCCCAAGACTAAGTATGTACTGAATCTGTAGATGAGCTCTAATTGGAAATTTTATTCTAAGTCATAAGTACCTATTTGAGAAAGAGTAAGGCAATTATTTTTATTCGTACTGTATGTAATATTTATAGTTTTCATCAAATAACACTTAATAGAATGCTTAATAATATGAGGATCTAGTTTAAACAATCAGAGAGTACTACAGTATTTTTAACAAACAACAAAAAACAGCAGTCTTCTGACCTATCCCTCCCTGTTCCTGAGGTCAGATCTCTAGTGACAACCACTTTCATGTCTGTTGGTTTTTTTCTCTTAGTATTTACCTTCCTAATTCTGAATAGGTTATACCAGTATTTTTTTTTTAAGTTTTAGATTATATCTATTAACATGTTATTTTGAAAGATGAGGATTTAATCTGTCTTATGTATGTTTCTCCCTGCAAAACACACACATACATACATACTTTCTCACCAGTTTTTCAATGTAGTTGTGTCACTGTTTGGGGTTAAATCAATACTAAGTATTTAGATTATCATGATTATGTTAATATTATTCAAAATGAGCCACCTTGAGTGCTATAGTAACATTTTCATTCATGTGCAATATTTTTGTTTGTTTTTTCTGGCATTAATGATTGACTCATTTGTTTAATCTTCTATGTACCTATTACAAATTCATTCTCAAACTCACAAAGAGCAAATCCTTGTTCAACATGTCTAAACACATCAGTTAATCTACGAGTTACATTTTGTTATGTGGAGAAATCTTTGTCTTCATGGTTTCTCTGTATGCCAACTGTATGGTGTCATCCTGGGACTTCCTGTCCCCCTCTTCCTCCTCCTCCTTTCATTATCATCAAAATTTGCTTCACTTCTTTCCTCTGACATATTTCCTTTTCTCTTGTTCCCACATTCTTTTTCTCAGTTTACATTTTCCCTATCTTCCTAAGAAAGAAAAGGTGAGGAGTAAATTTTTTGAAACCTTATATTCTGAAAATGTCACATATTCATTTCTCATGATGATTGATAGTTTAGCTAGGTACAGAATGCTAGCTGGAAATAGTTGTAGTTTTAAAGTACATTGTTCTATTATCTTCCAGAGTTGCTACTGAGAAATCTGAGATTATTGTGTATGTAACTTGTATTTTCTCTTTGAAAACTTTTAGAATCTTCTGATAATTTATCTTGGTGTACTTTGGCATGAGAATCAAAAATATTTAAGTCCATCTATCAACTCTGGGAATTTTTCTTGAATTATTTTCTTCATAATTCCTACCCACTATTTTCTCTGTTCTCTTTTTCTGGAACTCCTATTAGTCAGATGTTGAACTTTCTGGCTCTTTTAAAAAAATATTTTTTGCAGGATGTTCTTCTGGGGTGATGAAAAATTTGGAAATTAGAGAGAGGTGGTGGTTGTGCAACTTGAATGCACTGAATGCACTAAATGCCACTGAATTGTATACCTTTAAATGGTTAAATGGGTCTTATATGAATTTCACCCTCTTTAAACTTTTTTATTTCTCTCTAATTTTCTATTTCTTTGGCTTTTTCATTCTACTTTCTGGGATAACATATAAACTTTAAAATTTTTGCTTCTGTATTTTTACTTTTTAAGAGTATATTTTGTTCTGTTAATATTTTTATAACACCCTGGTAGTATTTTATGAATATAATACTTTATCTCTCTGAAAGTTTTATTTTTTCATAATTGTTTTTGTTTTATCATTCTCCCTGAATTGTCTATGCCTTCCCAGAATTGTTTTTTCTGTTTTGCTTTTGTTTGTTGCCATGTATCACTGCCTGTAATTCCTAAATAATTCTGGAGTTTTAGTCTTTGAAGTGATTGGCTTCTTTTTTCTTTCTTTTTCTTTCTTTTTTTTTTTTTTTTTTTGGCTTTCCCACTTAAATATCAGCTTTCTCAGTTCTATTAAGTCAGATACTACTCTTCTATTTTCCAGCTTTCAAAATGTTATTAATATCTCTAGTCTTTTGTCATCACATCACCTTTTCTGTTCTTTGTTCTTGTGGTCTTTTATTCCTTTACTGCCATTAAATTGGTGCTTTCCAGAGGTGACAGAGAGAAATCCACGTCTTTGCTTCACTAAGTTTAATTGAAAAAGTGTATTTCTTTTTAAGGGGCTCTCACCAAAAACATCTATCTTAAATGACAAATAAAGACTTTCAGTTTTGAGGTCAAACCCTCCAACACCCGGATTAATGACTGTGGTAAATCTGGTTAAGTTTCTTGGTCAACTTTTTTTAAATGCTGATTCCTACTTGACTTTTTAAGCATTCCAAACAATCATTGGTTGAAGTCACTTTAAGCTAATGAGTCTTCAAAAACCATACTTTGTAATTCAAGTAAACTGATTGAGAAATTATTGGCACATACAAGAAACTTTTCAAAAACTTAAATACAAGAGAGAATGTTGGGAAAAGAGCTCCATCTCATTGGGGTATATATTATATTTTCAAATTAAATATTTCAGTTACATTCTGGATAACAAGAGGTTAAAACCTGGGAAAAGAAAACCTACAAAGAGACTCTTTCCTTAGAAAATAACTTTTATTCAGCTGTGCTTAGGCTTGTGCTTTCACAATTTTCATCAACATACTTACTCATTCTCTTCCTTTTACTCTTACATTTCAAGAATCAAATAATTATATACACATATCAGAGGCATGTACACACTTATTTGATCTTCTCCTGACACAACACAGACTGTAGTGACTGGACTGAAACTGCCAGTCTTATATTATCTAATGAGATAAAGAGATGAATTAGTTGATTCTATATAGACAAAAGATAAGAGTTGCACTCTATTGACTTAGGTAGGTGTAAGTGCAATATTAATCACAACCTCCCAGAAAAGGATGTAGAAGCTAGAAGGTATTTGTGAGTATATTTTTGACTATCATCACTATCATGCTCTTCTATGAGACTTGGAGAGCTATGCAATTATTTCAGGCCCTTACACTTCTTGGGACTCATATTTAGTCTTACTAAAACACCAAGCGAGGTTTTTCTTTTTCTCTTTTCTTTTTTTTGGCCAAGAAGCCCTAGCTCTACTAACAATTTAGCATTCAAAACACCCACTTAATCTAGTGGAATACACCATACTGGGACACTCTTTCCTGCTTTTATCACTTTCCTTTTTCAAATTCAGTCAACTGACATTGCCACCAGTTTCATAAAGCAGAATACCAGTTTCATCATTTCTCTGCTAATGACAACAACAACAAAAGACTGCAGTGTTTTCCATTATGCATAAAATTGTGTAAAAACTTATCACCCTGGTACTTTTAAAAATTGCTTTATAAAGGTAAATTTAACATACAATAAACTTTATATATTAAAAGTGTGGAATTCAATAAGCTTTGACATATGTATTTACTCAAAACCATCACCGTGATTAAGATATCAACCTGACATTTGAAGCTCTGCACTGTATGATTCCTTCTTTATGAGATTTGTCTCTCCCTGCCTGCTTATTTGCCTTATTCCTCTTGAATATATTAGATGCTTTTCAGAAAGACAGAGGAAGTCCTATTTGTCTTTTGAGCTCTCAAAGTGCTTAGTAAATAAAATACAATTAAAAATGAGTAGCTATTTTTATCAACTGAGGCCAGATCTTCTGACCCTTTGAATAGAATCAGTTCTAATGTCAGATCACTGAGTCAATATCATACCACAAGTAGATATTAATTTAATACTATAAATTACTTTTTATTCATGTATATAAGTATGTTTGCCTTTCTAAAAGTTCTATTGGTCCAGAAATATAGAACTTTTAGACAAGAAAACATGCTTATATAATATTTAAATTACATTTGCTGCCAAATCTTGAGGGAAAAAACAAGGCTTAATACCTTCATTTTATTAATAATAATAATAATAATAATAATAACAACTAGGCTGATATTTTTACATCACTGAAAAGTGTTTTGAAATGTATTGTCTCATCTGATCTCATTTAGACAAAACAACAACACAGAAGAAGTAACTAGGAAAAAAATTTTAAAAGACATCATACACTAGTGATTTCCTTTATGACATTAATGAAAATTAGGAAGATACATAATCCTTATATGTTTATTTTTTCTACTATGAAGATTGGGTGAGGGAATACCATAGAGTATATTTTGTGAGGATAGTTGAGATGTTTTTTTAGCATAGAATGTGTTTTAGGAAAATGGAAAATACAGAAGCCTAAAAGAGAAAGTTTTTCAGAAAATAGTTCAAGTAGTCTCAGGTTTTGAGTTACATATTGCTCTCTTCAAACCACAATTTTAAAAGCATTTGATAATATCATTCAAGTTCCAACTGGATTGTGATTTCTTCAAAAACAGAGCCCCTGTCTTAGAATAGTATCTGACACATAACATTTCATAAAATGTTTATTAAATGATTAAGGGTAGATGATATTCATAGATGGGATGATTGCAAGCCAAGAAGTCAATTTAGAGTGTGTGTGTGTGTGCACGCGTGTGTGCACGCGTGTGCATAAGTGTAGTAGGTATATATAGCACTGGTAGAATATTTCATTAAGGAGAAGAATGCCTTTTAATTTACTTTCATTTGTAAACATAGCCAGTGTTCCTTCCTTTATATTGTCAGAAGTAAAAAACCTTTTGTTACATAGTTATTATGTTTGCTGAGAATGAGATACATTATAAGTGTTGCTGTTAGAATTGTTACACTGAAGGATTGTTACACTAAAAGGTTATATTGAAATACATTAGGATCAAGACCACTGGGCACAAAGAATTTTCTACTATGTTATTTAAATTATTTCTCTAACTGTAAATGTCTTGATTTTGCTATTGAGTATAATATGCATTGGGAATTAAATCTTTAAGATGTTACCAAATTACATGTGTTTCTGGCTCCTTCAGAAATGGACTATGAGCCAAATTTCAGGTTACAAGACGCTTATAAGAAATAAATACCTGTCAAAGGAGGAGAGAGGAAGAAGTATTGAGCAGAGAAAAAAGTTGAACCCAGGCTAGACAATGTCCCCAGTCAACCAGGCTGGGAGCTCAGGAGCTAACATTGCCTTGTAGGACTAAAATGGCCCAGACTTTATGCCCTTGCCTCACTCTGTGACCAGGTGCAAACTGCCTTGGGAAGTACAGGACTTTGAACAAGATAGCTCTTTACACCAGAGGCAGACTCCAAGGAATAGACAGCTGAATTCTCTGTGCTGACTACATTCTCCACAGCTGTGCAGTTCTTCATTCCTTGGAAGGGGATCTAGGTGGCACAACTCCATGTCTATCACTATATGGACGTGTGTGTGTGTGTGTGTGTGTGTGTGTGTGTGTGTGTGTGTGTGTGTGTATCCACTTTATGTTTGGCAATACATTCACATGTTAAAAAAAAAATCTAAAAAGTTTCAAGTGAAAAGTCATGTCCCTTCTACTACTTGTATATATTTTCAGTAGTTCTTTGTGCAAACAAGGGAAATATCATTATATATATTCGTAATTCCCATTTTTATAACAAAAGGCACATACCGTACCACTGTTTTGTATCCTGCTTTTTTTTCACTTAATCATACATTTTGATGATCTTTCCATATCAATGTATGAAGTATTTCCTCATTCTTTCTTTTATAGCAGCATAGTATTCTACTGTAAGGAAACATTTTTAATGGCTATTTGGAAGGTTTACAAGCTTTTGCTAATAACAGTGCTGCTTTTATCCACATCTTTTTGTATCCACCCAAGCATATTTGTATGATAAAGCAACAGAAGTGGAATTTCTGAGTCAAAATGTAAATGCATTTGTAATCTGGTATCGCAAAATTAACCTCCACTAGGCTTGTACCAATATGTACTCAGTGTATCCTAAGTGTATTCAATAGTATGAAAAATGGACACAATGGCTGATTTTCTAAATATTAACCCCCTTTTCCCAATGTGGCAAAGTTTAAAATTGCAGGAAAAGAGAGACTGTAGAAGAAAGACATTGAGATCCTAGTTTAACAGTTCTTTCTTGGATTTCCTTAATTACTTGACCAATCTGAGCTCATTGATTGGTCCATCAAGCAGACAACTGACTCCCAACCATTTAAACTCGCTCACTATAACCCCTCCCTTTCCCCATCCCTCAAAACAAATTTAGGTTTTTCTATCACATCCTGCTGCAAGGCCCAATCTTGAGACAATTTTATAATGCACCTTGTCTACTCTTCCTCCTCTACAGCTCAGCACATTGAAGGATATCACACATCTTTATGTGCTGCTGACACTACAATTTTAGTATTTTTCATCCCTGTTGGGCCTGTCATGCTACGTCTCAGTTCTTTTACTGGTCTTTGGTTTCCTCCCCTTTCATTCTCCTCTACATCACATTTCTCAGATAACTTTGCCTCCCTACGACACAGAGAAGATGGGAGCATCAGACTGAACTCCATCAATTTCAGTTGCCATTGCCTGACATTTCCACGTACTCAGCTCCCTCTCCAGGCTCTCCAGCTGTGATCTCACCTGTCTATCCTCTCAAAGACATCTGTTCCATCAGCTTTTCCCTCTCTGTCTTAAACTTCTCCCCTCCCATAGTCTATGAACATGTTCAACCACTCCATTCTAAATACAGCCTTTCTTGTCATAGAATGTCCCTCTAGTTTTTGCCCAACTCTCTGTCATATCCTTCTCAGCCATGATTCTTCTCTTTAGGCTTCACATGTTCTATTTCTGGCTTACTTTTCAAATCACTGCCATCTTACTTCTGACCCCTCTCCCTCAAACCCCGCTGAAATGACCCTTGCCAGGACTATCGGCTTCCTCCTGCATTCCACATCCAAAGAACATTTTTCTATACCTGTTCCTTGAAATCTCTGTGGCTTTGACACTGTTGAGTTCTTTCTCCCATCTTGATTTTCCTGCTATTATTCTCACCAAACTGTTGCTGTCTCTTTGTATCCACTTTTTCTGCTAGCTCCTACATATTGGTATTGGAATGCCTTTAGATTTTATCCTTACTTCTCTTCTCACTCCGTAGAGATCTTTTCCCCAAGGGATCTCGATATTTTTCCATAATTTTAACCACCAGTTACATCCTAGTTGTCAGGATACATGCTCTAAAACCAGACTTCATGGGTTTATAGCCTGGCTCTGCCACTTCTTGGCTGACAGTAACTTTGGGCAGCCTCTCTGTGCCTCAGTTTTCTCATCTTGAAAATAGGGATAACAATAGTATCTACAGCATATGTCATTATAAGGATATGGGAGTTAATATATCCAGAGTGTTGACAACATTGCCCGGCCCTAGTTAAGTGTTAATCATAATTACTATTATTGCTATTATTATTAGTGATGACTCACAAGTTGTTGTCTCTAGCCCCTACTTATCTCCCTACCTCCACATCTGGATATTTAGCTACCACTGTCCTGTCCACAGGGATGTCCCACAGGCACCTCAATAAAACATTGCTAAAGCTGATTTCATTATCTTTATAATAAAACCTAATTTTTTCCTATATTCCTTTACTTCACGCCTTGATGGCATATTATTCACCAAGTCACTCAAGCAAGAAACCTAGAAGCTCTTGTCAACTTTTCTGCTCCCTCTCCATTTGTTTTTACCTCTGAAATAGCCAGCAAATCTTATTTCATCATTCCCATGGTCACCGCCTTAGTCAAGCCCTCACCATTTCTGGCCTAGACAGAAGTAGTAGCCTAACTGATCTCCCTACCTCCATCTCACTGCTTTCCAATGCTTCCACATTGCCATGAAAATGACTGCTTCCCTGCAGAAAATTCTTCAATGACTCATTATCACTGTATTATTTTGGTAAGGCTTCCATAACAAAATACCACAGACAGGGCTGTTTAAACATCAGAAATTTATTTTTCCATAGTTCTGGAGACTGGGAAGCCAAGGTCAAAATGTTGGTTTCTTTTGAGGCCTCTCTGTTTGGCTGGCAGATGGCTACTTTCTCGCTTTGTCCTCATATAGCCTTTCCATTATGTGCACACATCCTTGATGTCTCTGTGTGTCCAAATTTCCTCTTCTTATAACTTAATCACCTCTTTAAAGGCCCTGTCTCCAAATACAGTTACATTCTAAGGTACGGGGGTTAGCGTTTCAACACAGGTATTTTGGAGGAACACAATTCAGGCCATAACAATCATCTTCAAATTAAGAGTAGGGTTGTTATAACATGCAGACCTACTTGTAATGTGGCCTTTCCAACTCTCCAGCATCATCTCTTGCTATTTCCCTCTGTTTCTTTAAATTCTAGGGATACCAAATTCTGTATAATTCCTCAGACATCCAGTTTGGTGCCTCTATTCCACCCTCTCCTTTTGACAAGAATGCCCACCCTGGTCCCTTGTCACTGGTAAACTGCTATTCATCCTTCAAAACTTACTCTGAGACTTTCCTGAAATTCCCAAACCCATGTATCAGCAAGTGTTATTTATGTTATTGTATTAGTTGGATAACTAATCTCATTACATATCCTAGCATCTTAGTTTCAATGAATAGAATTAGGAGCAAATCCTTTTTGCTCCAAATGTGTGCGCCTGCAAGAAACAGAGCCACAAAATATAAGCTCTTTCTTAGGAGCTAGGAAGGGAAAGACATTTAGCAGAAGTGACTAAAGAACTGCTCCAGGCAGGGCAAGCATGAAGAAGCAACTGGGCCTTGTCCCAGCAGACCTTGTCTCCCAGCATAAACTGGGTCTTGTCTTGTCATTCACAAGAAGACCAGGCCCCTGCAAGGACATCAAGGCACCTGCACAGCAAGGCCAAGCCTATGTCCTGTAGCATGATTGCCTTCAAGAGACAGCCATTGAGCCTGCATTGTTTATGCAGCCAAATGAGAAGACAAACTCACATCAAGAGAAACTGGACACTCAGGAACTGGGCTCCCCAGGCATGAGAAACCCATCCAAGTTTTCAAAATTTATGGCTTAAAGTCAATCACACCTTCATTTTTCAAACACAGCACTTGCAGGTGAATTCAAACTGCTCACTATATTATAATCAAGTTGTAGCATCCAGCTTTAGATTCAAGGCCTACTGTTTTGACCCATTTAGGGAACAGTGTGGTGCCCATAGAAAGAGAAATTTCCTAGAAAATATATTGGTTTCATGTGGAACTAGTCACAAAAAGGTATTAACCTGGGGATATCAACAGTCCTGAAATTTTTACTTCTCACTTACCAGTGTCCATAGTAACCAAAAATCCCAAGTCAAACACAATTTTACCCCAGTCTGAAAAAGTACCCAATTTAATTCCAACATGTTAATCTTCAATGTCTTTAGTTCTTATAAATGTAGCTATATTTCACTGCCTTTTATTACTAGGAAATTAAGCCATGTTGAATTTTCAAAACATTTATTTTGTCGGCAGTGTGAGCTGCACTTATACTGCTGTTATAATTCTCTATATTTCTCAGGTACAGAAAATGCCACATTTCTTTATTTTTCTACATCAAATTAAATCAAGAAGAATGATCACAGTCATGTTTTCAGGCACCTCCCCTCCCTATTTTCTGAGATTAGGGTCACTGGGCGATCACTTTGTCTGCCACGTGATGCTGTTGAAAGGCAGCTATGCTCACCACTATACCAGCAACACACTTCATCTGATGCTGTTGAAAGCCCTGGTCCCTCACCTTTGAGATGACATCCAGGTGGCACTTGCTTCCGAGATGTGTGCCACAGACTGCAAACCCAGCCAAGGAGATTCACTGGATGTGCCCCAACAATGCCACTGGTGGGCTGCATCCTATATCAATACAGGCACGCATGTCCTGCTGTAGGACTGGGTGTCCTTTTGTGACATCCGTACAACTCTCACAGACCTGAAAACTAGTCTCTTTCCCAGTCTCCAAGGAGACTAATTCTGGGGGCAAGTCCAGTCCTCCTTTTTTCCTAGAAGCACAAAACCACAGGTCTGAAGGAGAGTGGGAAAATACATATGAGACGGGATCAGGAAAAAGGGACAAGATGGACAGAATATCTTTATTGCACTTTCTAAAGTTGAGTTCATGTTTGGTTTATTATCAAGAGATTTTTTTTTTTAGGTTTTTTTTCTTTAAAGAAAAAACATCCCATTCTGATTCTACTTTAACATAACCTTTGTAAACTTTCTGACCACCATCACACCTTCTATACCTGAAGAGGTTACTCACTCATTTCTTCTTATTGTTTTTGTACCTTTCACATAGTCCTCTATTGTTATATATCTACTCAGACTGGAAGCTCAATAATAAATGAAACCTAGTCTGTTTTGTGCACTACTGCAGCCCTAGCACCTAGCATGTTATTTAATGATAACTCTTACTTTCGATACATGCTGTGGATTGGATGTCCTCCCACACTCATTGAAGCTTGATCCCCACTGTGACAATGTTAAGAGGGTGGGAAATCCTATTACAGTAATTGAAAGGTGGGGCCTTGAAGAGGTGATTAGATTGTGAGAGCCACAACCTAGTGAATGGATTAATCCATTGATGATTTGAGGGTGGGCATGGGACTGGTGTTTATGGTTTTAAAAGGAGACCATGTGAGAAGCTCTCTCTCTCTGCTCCTGACATCTCACCATGTGATACCCTGCATTGCTATAGAGCCAGCACCAAGAGCAAGGTCTTCACTAGTTGTGTTCTCTGGACTTTGGACTCCCTAGCCTCTGAAAATGTGAGCAATGAATATTGTTCCTTTACAGATTACCCAGTTTGGGGTATTTTTGTTATAAGCAACAGAAGCAGACTAATATAATACATTTTCACTGAAATGCATTAAGCATTGAAATCAGATATTTTGGTCAAAGTTTAAAGGAAGAAGAAAAACAAGTAATCAGCCAAAAAGGTAAATCATCAGATTAAAAAAGAAAATTCCAGAGGTCTCTCAAAGTTAATATATTGAAAAGTAATAATGCATGCAAAATAATACTGTGTCTTTGTAAGCTTAATTCTCTTCTCTGTAGACTTTTGTTCATCAGGTATCAGTTCTGTGTATTAGACCACTGCAAATTTAAAAGATTTTCTCATCCCCAGAATGTTACTATCACTAGAGCCAGTTCAGAACTGGCCTCATCCATATTTTAGCCCATTGGTACATGCCTTATCATTACCACTGTAATAATGTATCAATGCTATTACTAATAAATAGATTAGCAAATGTCCTGGATAGAACATAAGGAATACATAGTTCCAATTTTACCTTGCCAATAGTAATAATAACATTCTGAATGTAAAATGGTGACAAGCACAAGGGAACTTCAATAAATTTATGGGAAAATAGAATTGAAAGATAATGCAAATCTTTCCATGAACTTTTTGAAGTACCCTCACATGTTAAATGGAGGATAACTAATACATAAATACTAGTACTAACACGTAAAATGGTGGTGAAAAGGGCCCAAGTGCATCTTTCATATATTCTCAGAACCCAGAGCTGAAAACAGATGCAATGGATTAAGTCAGAGAATTGCAACTCTAGGACGAGCCATGTTCACACAGGATTGGAGTAATCCTGGTCATCTTTGGGGGAGAAATACAGAACTGTGGCACAACAACTATGCCTTCCCCCTTCCGTATTCTCACTGCAGGAGAGGTGGGGTGATGCTCCAGGCCAGACGTTGCTGGACCAAGAAGAAAAGTGTTAGAGAGGAGAGGCAGAGCTGGGAACAAGAGTGTCAGAGGAGTAGCTTGTTTTCCCACCATTTGAAAACTCATTACTTAAATAGTAGTTACACTGTGTGATGTGATCACACTTTACGATTAAAAAAAGGGAGTTTTATATGTACCTGTAGGTACGTATAAAAGAGGCTCCAAGACATATTAATGTGGGGGGAGGGGGGGAACAAAATGTAGAACAATGTGTGTAACATGCTATCATTTTCATAAAAAATTAAACATATAGTTATATATGTATATGCTTATATACACATAGAACATATGTGGAAGAATATTTACAGCTTGAAATCCTTGGAAGAGATGAACAGAGTGAGGCTTCCATGGAAGGCCACACAGGTGGGACCCTCAACCCTGCAGGAGCACCAATCACGCAGGCCATTGCTACTCAACATGTGGTTCCCTGACCAGCAGTGTCAGCATTACCTGGGAGTTTATTAAAAATGCAGAATTTCAGCTTCTACCCCAGACTTACTGAATCAAAATCTACATTTAAAAATGACTGCCAGGGCCGAACCCGTGGCGCACTCGGAAGAGTGCGGCGACGCTCCCGCCGCGGGTTCGGATCCTATATAGGACTGGCCAGTGCACTCACTGGCTGAGTGCCGGTCACGAAAAAGACAAAAAATAAAATAAATAAAAATAAAAAAATGAAAATGACTGCCAGTTGTTTCTTATGTGCATTAAAGTCTGAGAAATCCTGATATAGAGGAATGGAACCCTCTCGAGTTGTACAGTGCATAAGCTGCCTAACCAAGAATAAAGGAAGGATACTTGTGCAGAAAGAAGTCTCACTATAGAGCCTTTTTGTACCTTGTACATTTTGAGTCACTTGGTACAAAAAGATGTCTAAATATCAAAAAATAAACTAAATTGAACAGGACTTTGCAGCCTAAAGGGTTTTTAATAATAAAAGTTACTGAATATTATGAAATCAGATATTTTTGAGGAAATTCAGTCAATGACAAAGAGCAGTTCAACCAAACACAGTGCTGGTAGTTGTTGGAAAATATGTTTCATGCTATATCTCAAAGAGATGTAACTTATCAGTTACATCAGGATATTAGTTTAGTTTAACAACTTTTAAAGATAAGTGAGGTAGGTATTTGGAACATCCAGGTAATGGGAGACCAATGCCTTAAGTATCACTTCTGCTCCACCTCTGGTTAGCTCACTTCCTGCTCTCTAGAACTTTCTACTCACTGCCACTTACAAGGTATCACTAAGTTAATATTCTGCTTCAGAAAAGAAACATAATTGGGGTTGCAGTCTCAGAATAATTTTTGTCATTTCAATAATAAACAAATACTATTGTATAAATGAGAAAAGGGGATAACATTTAAAAATTTAATTTTGTTTACACTTCAGAATTGTTAATAAATTATGTGTTACAGAAAGTATAAAGGAGTATGAAGTAAAAAGCTCTTCTCTATCTCTATATTCCAGTTACATTGTTTCCTTTTCTAGAGACGCCTAATATGAAGAGTTTTTTTGTATCTCTCTGGGGATAATATATACATGTTGACACAATTTGCTTTTATTTTCCCTCTTGTTTTTACACAAAAGATAGCATACTATGCATACCATATCTTGCTTTAACTGAGTAATATTAGATTATGGAGATCATCCAACATCATGTAAGGAGCATCTTCATAGCTGCTGTATCCTAATATGAGGATGTATCATTATTTACATACTCTACTGATGAAATCTTTTGATATTACAAACAATGCTGCGATGGGTAATCTATTTCATACAACACTTCATACATGAGTGGATAAAGTCTGGGATAAATTCTCAGGAGAAAACTTATTGGGAGCTGGCTGGTTAGCTCAGTTGATTAGAGCATGGTGCTGATATCACGAACGTCCACGGTTTGATCCCTGTATCAGCCAGCTGCCAGAAAAAAAAAAAAAAAAAGAAAGAAAGAAATGAAAGAGAGAAAAAGAAAACCTGTTGGGTTGCATTGTTAATTCTGTGAATAGTGCCAAATTGCTCGTTTACACCAAACTATTAATGTATGAGAGCACACTGTTTAATAAAACCTTTAGATCTTTGCTAGTATGATATCTTAAAAACGATATTCTAGTCTTGTTTTAATTTGCATTTGTTTTTATAAGTAAGATTAAGCATCTTTTTATATGTTTAACAGTAATTTTTATTTTCTTTTATATCAACAGTCCATTGGTCTTTGTCTTATTGATTTTTTTAAAGTTTTGTTTTATTTTTAATTGACACATAATAATCGTACATATTTATGGAGTTCCATGTGATTTTTCCATAGATGTGTACATTGTTTAATGATCAAACTAGACCAATTAACAAATCTATCACCTCAAGCGTTTATGGTGAGAACATTTTAAATCATCTCTTTTAGCTTTTTGGGATATGCAATACATTACTGTCAACTATAGTCACCCTACTGTGCAAGAGAACAGCAGAAATTATTCCTCCTATCTAACTGTAACTTTGTACCCAGTGACCAATCTCTCCACCCCCTCCCCCTCCTCCGACCCTCCCCAGTCTCTGGTAACTACTATTCTACTCCCTACTTCTATGAGATCAACTTTTTAAAATTCCACATATAAGTGATATTATATGGTATTTGTCTTTCTGTGTCTGGCTTAGCATAATGTCCTTCAGGTTCATTCATGTTGTTGCAAGTAACAGGATTTATTTCTTTCTTATGGCTGAATAGTATTCCATTGTGTATATATACCTCATTTTCTTTATTCATTCATCTGTTGATGGACACTTAGGTTGATTCCATATCTTAGCTATTGTGAATACTGCAACAATAAACATGGGAGTGCAGATATCTTTATGACACAATGATTTCATTTTCTTTCAATATATATACCCAGTAGTGGGATTGTTAGATCTTCTTATTGATTTATAAAAGCTCTGTCTATATTATAAAAATTAGCACCTGCCTGTGGTATGAATAGCAAATATTTTTCCCAGTTTGTCATTTGTCTTGACTTTTTCATTTATCTTACAGAACTTTATTTTTATTTGTATGCAGTCAAATTTATGATCCTTTTCTTCTGAATCTTGTGACATATTTAGAAATAGTTTTCCCACTCTAAAAGTTAAAAAAAAAAATTCCCCAAAGCTTTCTTCTAGTTTTCCTACTGTTTCATTTTTTGCTTTTAAATATTTGAGCCAACTGGAATTTGTTTTGATGTAAGTTAGGAGGTACAGATCCAAATTTATTTTTCATTATTTTTTCTACATTTCTACCCGTAGTCCAAACACCATTTTTATATAAATAATTTTCCCACTGATTTAAAATGCTGCTTTTATAATTTACCAAATTCCATTTCTGAATGATCTCATTTGTTCCATTGATTCTTTTCAAATATGTAAAAGGACTAGTTGACCCCCACAGTCTAGGCTTTTCCCACATTTTCTTAGATATTGTTGCTCATTTCTTTTAAAAATAGAGTTTAGTATCAGAATGTCTTAAATAAAGTCACCTTTGTCATTTTATGAATTGACTTCTGTGATAGTGATTCTTCCTATTCAAGACAATGGTATGTCTTCATCTCTTTAAGTTTCTTTTGGGACTTCAGTTGCTGTTTAAAGTTTGGTTTTTTAAAAAATAGATTTTTCACATTTTTTGTTGCTTTTGTAAATGGGCTCTTTTTGTCTATTTTGTTTTCTGAACTAACTAGTTGATATTTGTAAGTAAAATAGATGTTTATTTCTGTATACAATTTTATACTTAGCCATCTTACTGAATTGTCTTATGTATAGTAGTTTTTCAGTTGTCTCAAGTTTTTCAGGAAGGTAACAATAATATTTCAAAATAATTATAATTTTACCTTCTCCTTTTCCATTTTTTATACTCATTTCTGTCTCCTTTCTAGTTGTGATGGCTACCATCTCCAAAATAGTGTTGAATAGTGGCAACAGTAGGTATTTTTACCTGGCTCCTAATTTTAATGGGACTTCTCCAATGTTTCACATTAACATGATGCTAGCTCTGGAGTTGAAATAGGTATATTTTATATATTATGACTCTTCATTGTGTGTCAAGTTAAATTTAAATGACCTATTAGAGGCTGGCTGGTTAGCTTGGTTGGTTAGATCATGGTGTTATAACACCAAGGTCAAGCATTCAGATAACCATATGAACCAGCTACCAAAAAAATAAAATAAAATAAAATTTAAATGACTAATGAAATCATTAAGGACCTCTTAGAGAGAGATGATATCTTGTTTGGTTCAAATTGGTAGTAATCAAAATTGACTTTCATGTCATTGTTATGATATAGCAAGGGCAAGGTGAGACAATAATAATACATATATCATGTGTGTGTAGTTGTTCATGGATTATAAAATGTTTTGCATGCATTAATTATGTCACTGGATCCCTACCTCAATCCCAAATTAGGAATCTGAAGTACAAAAAGGCTCAGTTGCAAAGCAAGCTTTAGAACACGAATCTGAAGATACCCATTTTAACAATTTCTCTAATTATTATGCCATGTTCTGGCTTCGATCTGATTATTAGAGATGAAGCATAAATAACAGGAAAATGTTCTTACTTTGGAAACACAACAAAGAGGTCAGGAATGGAAGAGATTTGAAAATAAACTCTCTTATAGGACACAGTTAACATTTTCTAGCATATTCACTATATGATTAGTGTCTCCTGGCAAAGAGACAGTTTAACCCACCATTCTTCCTTGTAGTTAAAGCAACGAGTTCCTTATCACTAGAGGTGGAGTCTAAAGATGCAAAGTGAGAACTTGCCTGGAGGAATGCATTTGAGAACCAATATGTTGTGTACAGGTGATAATTGAAGCCACAGGATTAGATGAGATAAACCAGAACAATGTACTCTAGAAGGAGAAGAGAAATAAACCAAAGATGAAAGTCTGGATAAAACCAGTAGGAAGGGTGAGTGGAAGTAGAAAGGTCTGAAAAAGAGAATGAAGAGGAGAAGCAAGAGTAGAAAAGAGGAAAATTATTAAAAATGTGTTATTGAAACTAAGGGAGGAGTGAACTTCAAGAAGTCATCAAAAGCATCGAAATGCTTCAGAGTCTAAACTAATTACAAGGATTGAAAAGTGCCCATTGGAATTAGCAACAAGGTGATCACAAGCAAATTCGGCAGGAACAATGTCCGTGGATGCAGTGGCTATTGTCTGCCAAGCATGTCTTTCTTCCCTTCATCTGACAACAAATCCTGCTTCCCTGTCCACAGGGGCAGGCACATACTGAGGTTGTGTCCATCATGGCATCACGTCCTCTTGGCTGGTCAGAAATGTTCAACAGTAGGTGTGTGACCCAAGCTGGGCCAATCTGAACTTTTGCATGGGTTCTTTCTGTCTGGAACCAATGAGGAAAGCACCCTCTTTCCTTTTGGATAACGAATGTATCAGAATTAAGTCAAAATACAAAGATACATAAAGATGAGAGATGAGCTATGAAGAAAGAGAGTGAGCCTATGAACGAGAAACTCAGCTGTGTTTCAGCCCATGAATCCAGTCATCCCTGATATCAGCCCTGCCTCCTTTTCCTGAAACTTAATTCTCTTCTCTCAATTCTGTGAGCTTCCTCAATGTCCTTCCAAGTAATTTCCACTGCTTCCTTCCACATTTTTAAGCAACAAAAGAATTAAGATTAATAGGTAGAAGTCAAATTGTAATTGGCTTCGAAATGAATGATATAAAATACTTCAGAATAACCATAACAAGAAATGGACAGGAACGAAATAAATAAAACTACAGAATTTTACTGAAGACCATAAAAGAAGACTTGATTAAATGGGAAAACCTACCATGTGCCTAGGTAACAATGACTGTTATAGAAATGTCAGTTCTTAAATTAATTTATAAGTTTAATGTAACTCCAATCAAAATTTAAATAGGATACTTTTCAGAGCTTGAAATAGTGATTCTAGAGTTGATTAGCTAGAAAAAACAGAGAAGAGCCAGAACTTTTTTAAAAAAAGAAAACTGATGGAGGAAAGAATGAACGCCTACTAAGTGTTCTCGCCAGCTCAAAGGATTCAAGAGTGGTGCCTCTGTAACTGTCTCTCCTGGTCAGAGATCCTCGCCTCTGGGGCAGGATCAGTTGGTCAGTCCATGGATATTCTCTTTTGCTTAAAGTGACTTAAATGAATTTTCATCATGTGTTATCAAAAAAGTCCTAATGCAAGGACTTGCCCCATCCTGTATTAAAAATTATTAAAATACACATAAAAAAGAGTACTACCAGTGTAATCATTTATAAGTATATCCTTGGAACAGAATAAGTAGACATAAATAGATACTATTACTTGTAAAAATGATGTAAATAATAAAATTGGGATCACATTGCAACGTGTAAAAGAAAAATCATTCAATAGGTTGGTTAACTGTGAAAACTTAAGTTGTCAACTTACAACATATACTAAAGTAAATTTCAGATGTTAAATGAGAAAAGTGTTCAAACAAACAAATATTAAAATATGTGCCTGAAATATAGTCAATGTTTGCCAAAGTTCTGGTTGAAAAACTAGAAGAATATTTACAGAACTAGTTGTTCTTAAGCTGAAGGAAGAATTGCCTAAGTAGAAAATCAGTGGGCTACATCACAAAGGAATCAAAATCAAAGATTTGATTATGTGAAAAATTTAAAAGTCTATACAACAGAAACCATCAAAATTGAAAAGTAAATTACAAAGAAAAATCTTTCAACATATCTGGCAAAAAGTGTGTAGCAATTTAAATCAATAATAAAAACACTGAAACTTCAATGGAAAAAGTGCAACAACAACATGCAGACAAATCTCAGAAGCTGAAATATAAATGACCAGCGAATATATGAAACAGTCCACTTTTAATAGCTATAATGTAACATAAAATATCAATGACATATAATTTTATTCTACTGAAAACACAGATACTAAAATTTATAAAACTTAAGCCAGGTGAGGTTGTTTCAAAAATGAGCACGATCATACATTCCTGTTGAGAGTCTAAACTGGTATGTATTTTTTAAGAAAGCAATTGGCAACATATACCAAGAATGTGATAAAAGGCCCATAGTCTTTGACCCAATTTCACCTTCTAGAACCTAATCTAGTGTAATTATTAAAAGCACAAAATGTAGCCCTTGTTCTCAAAAGCATAAATACACACGAAACCTTAAAGCTGACAGCCAGAGGGAAAGGAGAGGTAAGAAGAGAGAAGAGTAGCATTAAACCCCTGGTGCTAGTAATGGGGTTCCCTAGAATATCCCTGGTTCCTCAGAATCTGTGAGCTATCTCAGGACAATAAATCCTCACCTCTCCCCCCTTAGTTTCTGTCCATTTCTCAAGAAGACAATTGACTAACATAACCACTCTGGCCTGAAATATATATCCCTTCTTTCTGCTGGTTTAATTTACTATATAATTTTTGTAATAGGTACTGATTGCTTTGAGTCATTGCAGTTGGTTCTAGCCAGACCTTAAGTAATTTGGAATTAAAATGGATCCAATACTGGCACCCTCCAGAGTGTCTACCTAAACACAAATATTAGACTGACAAAATCCTTCTTGGATAAGAAGTGTTGGTGAGATTTTTTAATGAAGACAAAGCAATGTTTATTAGACCACATGGATCACAAACAAAAATTAGAAGAAATTTACTGGACTTAGTCCTTGTAGTGGAGTGAATTATGTCCCCCAAAACTCATTAAAACTTGAACTGTGTCCCCCAAGTTTCATGTACTAGAAACTTAGCCCCCACTGTGACTGTTAAGAGGGTAGGAAGCCCTATTATGGTAATTGAAAGGTGGAGCCTTGAAATGGTGATTGGATTGTAGGACCATGCAGCAGTGAATGGATTAAAAATGTTGGTCAGGGGTGCGGTTCTGAGGGCTTTAAAAGAAGAGCAGAGTGTCTGTCTTGCTCTCTCTGCTGTCTCTGCTTCCACCATCTTGCAATGTGAGACCCTTGGGTCACTGTTGCCACCACCAGATGGACTTTGGACTTCCTAGCCTCAGAAACTGTAAGCAGTAAATTTCATTCTTCTTTGTAAATCACCCAGTCTCAGGTATTCTGATATATATAGCAACACAAAAATGGACTAATACAGAAAATTGGTACCAGAGAAGTGGGGTGTTGCTTATAAAAAAAACTTGAAAATGTGGAAGCAGCTTTGGTGCTGGGTATTAGGCAAAGGTCAGAGGAGTTTGGAGGACTCAGAAGAAGACAAAAAGACCAGGGACAGTTTGGAATGTCTTAGAGACTGGTTACATGGTGGCAAGCAGAATGCTGATAGAAATATGGACTGTAAAGACCATTCTAAGGAGGTCTCAGACAGAAATAAGGAGTTTTTCAGAAACTTGGGCAAAGATCACCCTTGCTGTTAACTGGAAAAGGAACTTGGCTGTGTTGTGTCCATGCCCTTGGACTTTGTGGAAGTTGGAACTTAGGAGTTGTGAACCAGAGTATCTGGTAGAAGAAATATCTAAGCAGTGAAGCATTAAGGAAGTTGCATGGCTACTTGCAACAGCCTACACCGAGTTGTGGCAAAGGCATGACAGAAAGCCAGAATTTAAAAGAGAAGCAGAGTGTAAAGATTTGGAAAATTTGCAGCCTGGCCATGTGATAAAGAAGCAGAGAGCATTTTCAGAAGAAAAACCCAGTGGTGCTAAGATTTGTACAAAGGAAAGTTATTATCAAGGGAAGGAGAAAAAAGCCCTGAAGGCATTGCAGAAGCCTCTGGGGCCAACTCTTCCATTTCAGGCCCAAAGACCTAGGGAGACAGAATTGTCTTGGGGAACAGGCTTTTGAGGCACACTCCACAGGCTCACTGCCCAGGACCACCTCGGGAAGCTGCTTCCAGCACCAGCACCCCAGCTGCTTTGGCTATTCCAGCTGTGGGTAAATTGGCCCCAGGTGTGGCTGGACGTGCAGCTTTGGAAAATACAAGCTGGAAGCCTTGGCAGAATCCATGTGGTTTTAGGTCTTCAGGCTTGCAGAATGCCAGAGCTAGGAAGGTTTAGAAGCCTCCACCCAGATTTCAGAAGATGTATGGAAAAGTCTGGGGACCCAGGAAGAGATCTGTCACAGGGGCAGAGTCACCGCAGACAACCTTCGCTACAGCAATGCCGAGTGGAAACGTGGGGTCAGAGTTGCAGCAGAGAAACCCCATCAGCAGCATGTGTAGTGGAGCTGTGAGAGCAGGACCACCATGGACCTATGGAGCTACCAGTGTGCAATGCCAGCCTGTGAGCACTAAAGAATCAACTGAAACCAGGAAAGCCATATGATTGGAGCTGCCTGAGGACTAGGGGACCCAACCCCTGCACCAGTGGGCAGAGGACATCAAACATGGAGTCAAGGTACATGATTCACCAGCTTTAAGATTTAATACCTGCCCTGCTGGGTTTCAGACTTGCTTAGGACCTGTTACACCTTTCTTTTGGCCTATTTCTCCCTTTTAGAATGGGAATATGTGCCCTATGTTTGTTCCACCATTGTTTCTTGGAAGTAGATAATTTGTTTTGATTTCACAGATGGGACTTTGAGACTTTGAACTTTTAAGGTGAACAAGTTAAGACTTTGGGGATGAAATGAATGTGTTTGCACGTGAAAAGGACATAAGTTTTGGGCGGCCGGGGCAGAATGTAGTGGAGTGAATTATGTCCCCCCCAAACTCATTGAAACTCGAACCGTGTCCCGCAAGTTTCATAAATTAAAAACTTAGCCCCCACTGTGACTGTTAAGAGGGTGAGAAATCCTATTACAGTAATTGAAAAGTGGAGCCTTGAACAGGTGATTGGATTGTAGGACCATGCAGCAGTGAATGGATTAAAAATGTTGGTGTGGTTCTGTGGGCTTTAAAAGAAGAGGAGAGTCTGTTGCTCTTTCTGCTGTCTCTGCTACCACTGTCTTGCAATGTGAGACCCCTGGGTCACTGTTGCCAGCACCACATGGACTTTGGACTTCCTAGCCTCATAAACTGTAAGCAGTAAATTACATTTTTCTTTATAAATCACCCAGTCCCAGGTATTCTGATATAGCGACACAAAAATGGACTAATACAGTCCTAATTAGTGAGATAGAACTGGTTCATGTGGTGCTGTGAGTTAAGTAATTAGGTCTAAACAATGATCAAAACACAATGAAATTTAACAACCTGAGGGGATGTTCTTGAATCCTTTCCTCTCTTGATGGATCAAAGCCTTTAACACAACTGACTACTCCTTTCTTGTCTTTTTCCTCAAACTTCACTCTCCTGGTACTTCTCATTTGTCACATTCTCAAGTTTTTAAGTAATATCTAGCTTAGTTCAAATAAAGGCTAGACTGCTATTATGAGAGACCTCCCCCCCAAAAAACATACTTAAACAAGATCGTTATTTCTCATGTACTGTTTTGTGTATATGATCCAGGAATAATATGGTTTAGGGAACCCAATAATATGGTCCAATGATGTAGGGAACCCAAGATCCTTTTAATGTGTGACATCCATTGGGTATGGCCCTCATCCCAAATTACTTCACTATCATATTTGTACTCAACCCCATGGAAAGTGGGGAACATGCTTCTTTCCTATAAAGGGCATGATCCAGAAGTTGCAAACATTTCTACTAAATCCATAGGTCAGAACCTAGTCAGATGGCCACAATTAGCTATAAGATGTCTGGGGAAACGTAGTCTTATTGGGAAAATAGAATTAATTTAATCAGACCCCCTCACCTTGGGGCAGGTTGGGGGTTTTGCAGCATTCTTTATGGGCAGGCTATGTGTGGGTGGAGCTAGTGTGCGTGGGTGGTGCCACCACCTTGGCTGGCATTTACTGCCTTGGACGGCCGCCGTGCATAAGGTCGTGCTTTCCAACATGCGGCTTCCAAGGACCTATTTACCGGTTACCTAGCTCATAGACCTGCATGTGCGGGGTCTGGGGACCCAGCCTGGCATATGAAGGGTTTGTGACCCAGTCTGGACAACGGGCTTGAGGGGTCTGTGAGCTCCAGACCCAGCCCTAGCTTGACAATTGGGTACCTCAGCAGGATTCCGACATTAGCTGTAGCGCTACAAGTCTCTATTTGGGGAGCCGTGTACCCAGCTAAACCTCTGAGCACTTCTGTTACCAGTCACCAAAAACAGGTGCTTCTTCAACTTAGATGTTATTTGGGACTCTATCGTGTCTAAAGTTGACCATGTCATATTCTTCAACCCCCCTCTTTCTTACTTAGGTCACTTACACCATCATTCAATCAGCTGTCCAGGTCACAAGTGACATCCAAACTGTCACCAAGCTACTCAAATCTACTGCCTCCATTCTAGCCACTTTTCTCCACACCTTATTTATTTTAACTCTGTCATCTAGGGCTCAGTCTCTCTCTCTCTTTTAAACTGAGGTATAACATACATGCAGTAAAGGATAAGTGCACTAACATCAATGTAAAGCTTAATGAGTTTTACTTGCATACCCATTTAACCACCATACAGATCAAGACACCTCTCAAGGTTCTCTGTATCCTTTCCCAGTCAAACACTGTTTCTCTTGTTTATTTTATTTTTTTCAATTTATTTTTTATTAGGATATTCAGTGTTACAAATCATACTTATTCTTTATGCCCCTTATCCAATCTCTCCCCGTCTCCCTCTCCCTTCCTTCCCCCCATTTTCCCCCTCCCCCTTCTAATAACCGTAGATTTGTATTGGTTTTTTGCCTACACGATCTGTCCAGTACTGAGACAGGTGTGATCAAGTCCTCCCCTATTATCATAAAGCAGATGCTGCTCTTTTACTCTGGAGTGTGCTTTGTGGAGAGAAAGGAGCTCTTTGGGGGGGAGGTCGCCGCTGGTGGCTCTCCTTGTGTCTATGCAGTTGAGAGTCTGGCGTGCCATCTGCACTTTGGCTGTGATGCTGCTATAGAGACTAGCTGCTTTTGCAGCAGGAATGGCAATTGCGGTGGCTATGGTGGGCGACCTGCATGGAAATAGTGTTTTTGGTGTGCTGTTTATCCAGTTGTGACTGGGTTTGGCTTCCCCCAGCTCCATACTTCAGGATCCTGGCTGGGTCCCAGGGTGGTGGCAGCAGCTTGCTTATTTGCGGCTCTGTTTCTCTTGTTTAGATCATTGTTTCAGCCTTTTCAATGGTTGCATCCAGTGCAATAAAGTCCCTGCTCATCTTTTAGTTTTCTTTATCTCTGTCTCTCTGACTGTCTCTGTTTTTCTCTCTCTCTGCAAAAAGTTCATAGAACAATTCATATTATTTTTTAATTCTATTTTTCCACAAACCTTTTGAAGTACATATATATCTCTCCCCCCCCCCTCCTTGCCTCTGGGACTTCACCTCATTCCTGTTCTTCCTCTCCATTTTTGGCTGGCTAAACCTGTTGTAATGCAAGTCTCAGTTAAAACGCCAAGTTACTTTTTATCAAGAAGCTCTGTCGGTTGCTGGTATGGGTATTTGCCTAAAGAAGTTTGTTATGGTTATCTCAGTTTGGGGAAAAGAGAAAGAAAATTCGTGCTGAATATGTTTTGATTTAGAATATATTGTTTTGGGTAAATAAATTAAAGATAATGTTTTACTGGTTAGGGAGACGTGGTCACAAAAATATTTTCATTCCTAGTATTAAACATTGCTGCTGTAAGTTAGCTATAGCAGCAAGTTAGTCATATTAAGCCCTAGTTCCTCTGTGTGGGTCTCAGGAGTAAATAAGCCATTAAAAAGTAAGCCCACATTTATTTCTAATTAACTCTTTTTAAATATAATTTACGTGTAGTATACTATAAATATCTTAATGGACAGTTCGATGAGTTTTGAGGACTGTATACATCTGGGTAACCAATATCCCAATTCAGATGTAGAACTTTTCCAGGACCCCAAATAGTTTCTTTGTGCCCCTTTCGTCAAACAGCAGCTGCCATTCTGATTTCTAACACAATCTGTTGTTTTTGCATGTTCTTCAATGCCATATAAGTAGAATTACAGGATAGAATCTTATATGTTTGACTTCTTATGCTCAACATAATGTTTTTTTTGTTTGTTTGTTTTGTTTTTTGTGTGTGTTTTTCGTGACCGGCACTCAGCCAGTGAGTGCACCGGCCATTCCTATATAGGATCCGAACCCGCGGCGGGAGCGTCGCAGCCCTCCCAGCGCCGCACTCACCCGAGTGCGCCACGGGCTCGGCCCCAACATAATGTTTTTGAGCATTATCTAGGTTGTTGCATACATGAGTAATTCATTCTTTTTTATTACTACATAGAATTCCAATGTTCTATATAGACCACAATTTATTTATCCATTTTATCAATTCTCATGTCGGTGGACTTAAAGATTGTTTCCTGTTTTGGACTATTATGAATAAAGCTAATATGAACATTTTTACATAAGTCTTTCTGTGAACACACATTTTTATATTTCATATTTAATAAAAATCTAGAAGTTGAATAGGTAGATCATAAAATAGGTATATTTTTATCTTTGTTAGAAACTGCTAAACTGTTTTCCAAAGTGCTGGTACCATTTTACGTTCCAACTAGAAATGTGTGCAAGCTCTAAGCTCTAGTTCTCCACATCCACACCAAAATCTGGTATTGTCAGTCTTTTCAATGTTTGCCCTTTTAGAAGTGTGAAATATATCTCATTGTACTTTTAGTTTGCATTGCTCCGATCACCAAAAATGTTGAGCATTTTTTCTAGGTTTTTGTTCTAGAATCCTTACAGTGTGGCCTTCATTCTCATTCTTACAGAGTGGCTGTTGGAGCTCTAGCTGTCACTCTGAATCAAAGGCAGAAAAAACAAAAGATGTAGGTCCTGAAGTCACACATCTGCCTAGTCTTTCCCAGAAGCCCTGTCCAGGCTTCTGCTTATATCTCATTGACCAGAATTATGTTACATGGCTACTCCCATCTGCCAGGAAGGCTGAGAAATGTAGTTTTTAAAGTCAATCTAGGTATCTATTGCTGTATAACAAACCAATTCAAAACTTGGGGGCTCAGAATGAAAACGTATTTTTCTCACAAACATGCCATTTGGGCAAAGTTCACAGAGACAGCTTGTCTCTGCTCCACTTGGCATCAGCATAGCAGCAGTTGATGCTGGCTGTCAGACAAGAAGACTCACACAGTTGGACCTGTAGTTAGAACACTTACACATGAGCTTTTCATGTGGCTTCTTGGGCTTCCCACACCATAATGGCTGAGTTCTAAGGGTGAACGTCCCAAGAGAGTCCCAGGCGGAAGGCCTATCACCTTTCGTGACTTAGACCTTTAAGTCACACAGCATCACTTGTGCTGCACACTATTCATTGAGTCAAACATAAAGATCTGCTCAGGTTAAAGGGGAGGGGAAATAGATTTAGCTCTTGATGTGGGGTGGCAAGGTCTGGAAGACTATATCAGATCGAAATATTGCTGTGGCCATTTTGGGGAAATACAATCTGCTACAACTGGGCATGCTGCTTGCCCCTTACCAAACGGGGGATTTCTTCCCAGGAAAGATATGGTCAATAGATATTGGATAGGTAAGTTGAGTCTCTGTCATGTTCCTTACACATATCACATTAAAATTGTTTGCTTCCCCACTAGACTGTAATCTCCATGAGAGAAACAGCCAAATTTGTCTATCTTGTTAATTAGTCATGCGTCACATGAGGGTATTTTGGTCAAAGACAGACTGCATACATGATGGTGGCCATACCATATAGCCTAGGTGTGTAGTAGGCTATGCCATCTAGGTTTGTGTAAGTACACTCTATGATGTTCACACAATGACGAAATTATCTAACAACATACTTCTTGTACTTTGTATTTCTGTTGTTAAATGACACATGACTGCATTAGTCCCTCAGGGCCTAAGCAGAAAAAAAAAAAAGGCATTCGAGAAATATTTATCAATGTGCAGCATGGTAGTGGGCACCTGTGGTCCCAGCTACTTGGGAAGCTGAGGCGGAAGGATCGCTTGAGCCCAGGAGTTCTGGGCTGTAGGGGACTGTGCTGTTTGGGTGTCCACACTAAGTTCAGCATCAAATGGTGACCTGCTGGGAGGGAGCTGGAGACCATCAGGTTGTCTAAGAAGGGGCGAACTGGCCCAGGTGTGAAAGAGAGCAGGTCAAAACTCCCATGCTGATCAGTAGGAAGACAGCGCCTGTGAATAGCCATGGCACTCCAGCCTGGGCGACGCAGGGAGACCCCATCTCTTAAAAAAAACAAAAAAGATATGTCAGTCAATGAAAGAGTATTAAACCAAATAAAAATAATATTGAATATCAGTTTTAGAAAAATGAACTGTGATGTAAGCTTTAGGAAAGAATGTAAAGATTGAAATTTTAAGTCAGTAACCTACAAAAAGTCTAATAAACTAAACATGTATTCTAAGGATTAAAACCTCCTCATTCCAACTTTTAAAACAAATTTAAAAAACCAAGATACTACCTCCTTCCTTAGAAAACTGTGTACAGATAAATGGTTGTCTGATTATTTTGTGGAAAGAGAGATCTCCCAAAAGGGATAAAGCATCCTTGATGAGGCGATCAGAGATTACAAGCCAGTCCCCATGAATTTTGTATATGTTTTTTCATATTGGTTTAGAATATCCAACCACTGTCCATTATCCACTATTGCCAGGGACAGTTTGGAATCCTTCCTAGTTCAATACTGAGATCAAGAACTTGATCATTCAGTAAGATATCGCTTCTTTAGCCTTAAACACACCATTGGTTTATGTGGTTTAAAATCTTCTCTGACGACTTTTCTTTGATATGTTTAAATCTTTTTGTAGTTTTCATTTGTTTTATAGTCCCTTTCAAAGAGATCTTCAAAGTTTTGTTTTTTTCTGGTCCATTTAATAACTAGTTTACCATTAACCATGTCTTTGCATGGCACATTCCTTAGGACTCTGTGTGACAAACATTCTCATCCTGTGATCTTTTTAACATGCAAAACCGATCACCTCACACTTTGGCTCTAACTATTTCAGTGGCTTCGCATTGGCACAGAAAAATCTGAACTTCCGAGCATGACTTACAAGGCCCTTCAGGAGCTGGCTCCTCATCTCCCAGCACTCTTCTCTGTCAGGCCCTAGAGTGATTCTTCCTACTGAGCACACCATGCTTTCTCATGTCTCAGTGCCTCCCACGGCACGCCGGCCCAGTGTCTTTCCAGGCTGAGGGAAGACTGTCTAAGTGTTTGCTCCTGGTTTCCCTCCCCCTTGTCCTTATGACAAACTCTGACTCACCCCTTAGTATCATCTCTATTGTCATCTCCTCAGCGGTTCCTTCTCTGAGCTCCCCTCACAGATTGTATGCATTTTCCTTGTCTTGGTCTTAGATTTCTAAATCCAAATTAAGGCTTTTAATTTTTCTTCACAGTAAGTAGTTATACACATAATCTCAGTGGAAGAAACCAAGCACAATAGTTTCTTTAAATAGCATCTTTGGCTCCTTCCTCTCCCCATATATATATATATATATATATATATATATATATATATATTTTTTTTTTTTTTTTGGAGGAGAAGGGAGATATGAGGGGGGGCAAAGGCATCCTACTTCCTTGTTGGCTCTTTCTGTACCTAGTATCGCCAAAGAAGGGGCAGGCATGTGGAGAGTAGGGGTGCTCCTCCTGGAATGCCAAGGTGGAAGAGGCCACTCAAAGATTTTATTCATTTGGGCAGGTGAAGGTCTGATTTGGGAGGTCATAGCAGAAGCTTCGACTCAAAGACCCTGCTGATATATGAGAGTGCTTCAAAAAAATCATGGGAAGATTTGTGTCTTTTAATTCTATGTGTACACAAACTTTTTGAAGTACCCTTATACTTCCTATCTTCTACCTGCTTCCTTCACCAGGTGAAGGAGTTTTTCAGGTATTATCTCCATCTGCCCATGGGACAACCCACCCATCTTCTCTGTTCTCTGGGCTCCCTGCCGTGACAGAGGTTCTTAGTACGGTACTGACACAACAAGGCTGTTACAGTGATTGAAAGGAAAAGGCCAACAGACACAGACAACATAACATTTCTTTAATGGCCATGGATACATGAATTTACAGAAGCTATCAGACAAAGCAGAAAACAACATAGAGTGCTCCCAGTTGGATTTAGCCACACCCCTCTGACATCTGCACCCAGCTCAGCTATGACCTAGCCACTGCTGGAAGCCCCCTGGTCTCCCATGCAGGAATGAGGGGGGTGCCACAGGCCTTAACTCTGCCCCTCCTCCTTCCTCCTTCTCCCGCCCTATTTCCTTCCCCTTTCCCCTCTCCCCCTCACCCCCAGCTGCTCTGCAACAGCATCATAGAATGTAAAAGAAAAATAATATTAATAAATAAGTAAACAAACAAACAAAAAAAGAAATCTGAGGCACTGAAAGGTTACAGACTTTTCAAGTTCTGCATTGTCCCTGACTTGTGAAGAGTGAGACCTCTCCATCGTAGTCCCTCAGGATTTCCAACCCCCTTCTCCCTCTGCCTGATTTTCTGAGGACTCTGCAATTGCTTTGTTTGCTCTCCAGCTGTAAGCAATGGATGCAAAGCAACACTAGCACATTCCAGAGTGTTTATTGGGAGACTAGGTGAGTTGAAGATGAGTTTTCCAAGTAGAGCATCTTGTAGCAGGCCCAGATTTCCAGATTGCTTTTATATAGTTTATTTCTATGCTTTTGTATTGTTTACTTCTACACATGGCGTTTCCCTGCTTTATTATAAGAGAGATAATACATTAGTAGCATGGAGTCTGTTGCTTAGATTGCCAGAGTTTGAATTTTAGAGTGACCAACCATCCTACTTTTCCCAAGACTGAGGAGTTCCACGGGGATGCAGGACTTGTCAGTACTAAGGACAGTGGTCACCCCAGAATTTTGCTACTTACTAGTTATGTGACCTTTCACAAAGTACTTAACCTTTCAGTGGCTCAGATTTCTTTTTTTGTTTGTTTACTTATTTATTAATATTATTTTTCTTTTACATTCTATGATGCTGTTGCAGAGCAGCTGGGGGTGAGGGGGAGAGGGGAAAGGGGAAGGAAATAGGGCGGGAGAAGGAGGAAGGAGGAGGGGCAGAGTTAAGGCCTGCGGCACCCCCCTCATTCCTGCATGGGAGACCAGGGGGCTTCCAGCAGTGGCTAGGTCATTGCTGAGCTGGGTGCAGATGTCAGAGGGGTGTGGCTAAAGCCCTCACCCCCACCACTGCCCCAGCTCAGGAGCCCGGGGGCTTCCTGCTGCAGCTCAGTGGTCATTGCTCGGCTGGTTGTGGGTGTCAGGGGAGCGTGGCTGAGACCTGAGGCCCCCCACTGCCCCAGCTCAGGAGAGCCCTGGGCACTTCCTGCAGCGGCTCAGTGGCCTCAGATTTCTTAAGCCTAAAGTGGAGATAATAGTGTCCCAGCTTCACAGAAATATTATTAGGGCTTAGAAAAAAGTTAGCATTTGTAAAGTGCTTGAAACAGTGGTGGCATCTACAAGTATTTGTTAAATCAAAAAATTAAGGAAGACATAATTTTCCTCTTGGCATAATCTCAGTGTGCACGCAATTTTATTTTCTGCCATTATCTTAGGGGTTTACAAAAGCGAATTTCTCATTTATTTATCTACACATTTATCTCTACACATACAAGTTCTGACTAATCATGCAAGTTCTGCAAGCAATTGATGCAAATCAACCCTAGCACATTCCAGAGTGTTCATTGGGAGACTAGGTGAATTGAAGATGAATTTTCCAAGTAGAGCATCTTGTAGCAGGCCCAGAGTTTTTGCCATCTAATTTTCACATATAACAATACATATTAAAAAAAAAAAAAACATTTCCATCATAATGTTGAAATACAAAAGGGCATGAGAAAAAAGTGATGTGGGTAATAAAGGAGGCTCTCCAGTTGTTAAGAATGTCTTCCAAACCACTGACCGTCTTTCTTCTCTGTTCCTATGCTGCTTTGAACAAAGCTCCATTATAGTAATTACTGTATTATACCGGAATTGTATGTCTATAACCACATAAGAGAGGAAGTGTGTGTGTTGGAGGGGGGGTGTTTGAGCACAGAGGGAGAGCCCGTGCTGCAGCTGACAGTATGGAGAGAAAAGAAAGCTTGGGCCGGTGACTGTTAACATTTGGAAACTTCCACCAGAAATGAGAGACCCAGAGACTGTCAGACCCCCATTCATCAGATTAGCCACCCCTCCTCCAAAGGAGGAAAGTGGATAATCACAGAGAAGGCAACAAGAAGTGTTCACTTCCCCATTCTAAGGAAATGAAAAAGAGGTATGGATTACGGATTTATCTCCCCACCTACACCCTTGCGGCTACAAGCCCCTTCCTTGAAGATATTTATTAATGTTTTGAAGCTTTTTTATTTTTTTGATGTTTTGAACCTCTTGGAGTTCAAATCTATAGCAGTTCTCTTGACAAAGAATGAGGGCCATGTGAACTTAAATATTTTAAAATAACAAGATGTTTAGGTTTTTCTTGAACCCCATGAAAAAGACCCATAGACCCCAATATTTCTCAAAATTCTCCTTTCCTCTTCCACTGACTGCTCTATTCAGCTAGGCAGCCTGTCTCTTTAGTGCCTACTCTCATTTCCCTCACCCCACCCCTCTTTCACCCTCAAGACTAGAGACATTTGCTCCTTCTCCACGTTTCCTACAAGCTGAGCTCTTTATTATGTAAATTGACTTAATTTCTTTTTTAAATTGTTGCCTTCTAATATTCTTAAATTCTAAATCTGCGCTGTCCTTCCAATATGCTATCGCCATCATGTCTACTGAGCACTTGACATGTGGCTGATCCTATTGAGATATACTGCAAGTGTATACACACTGAATTTCAGAGACAGTGTGAAAAAAATAAGTAAAATATCTCTTTAATAATTTTTACATTGATTGCATATTGAAATGATAGTATTTGGTTGTATTGGGTTAAATAAAATATATTATTAAAATTAATTTCATCTTTCTTTTTCTTTTTAATAATGTGGCTACTAGAACATTTAAAATTACATGTGTGGCTCACATTACATTTCCACTGGACAATATTGTTCTAGATCAGATTCGGCAAACTTTTCCCATAAAGAGCCAGATGGCGACAAAGATTCTTTGCTTGGCCAAACTTTAGTCAGGCTTCTATACCTTCTCCTAGGCCCATCTGTGCACTTCCTTGTAAAACCCAGTTTTAGTAAGAACTCTCTAACCTCGACATCTGATCACCCTGGATATCTGGCCAGGTTCCTCATCCTCCACTATCCCCAGGTGATATCTGATCACCCTGGCCTATCTTCAGCAAGAATCCTGTAAGGTTGATTAAGCCAAAGTGCCCTTTTCCCACGATGTTTTCTGTTAGTAATTTTCTATCTCCTGACCTCCACACTGCTCCTTGGCTATAAATTCCTATTTGCCTATGCTGTAGCCAGAGTTGAGCCCAATCTCTGTCCCCCACTGAATGATCCTGTTGCAGTGGTCCCCATACCTATTGCGATGGTCCTGAATAAAATCTTCCTTACCATGCTTTAACAAGTATCATTGAATAATTTTTTAAACAATGGTAAGTATTTTAGGCTGTCAACCTAAAATGAGCAACAGAGAGACCGACTCTCCAAATCAAAGAGTTTATTTGGGAATAGCAGGGGATTGTCATCCAGCATACAAACGCAGTGGTCAACCATAGGTGCATCAAGGGCATTGGAGCAAAGGGGAAGCTTTTAAAGACAAAAAGAAGTCCAGGTAAGTTGTTTTGAAACTCATTGATGGAGACAGTTGTTAGGCAAGTGTCCTTGTGCAAGCAGATTATCTGCAATACTGTGGTTTTGAGAAATTCCTTGCATAGTTCCTGTCACAAGCATACATGCTTGAGGTCTCCTCCTTCATGGCCTCCCAGCTCTATTTTGTTAGGATTTGACATTACTGACTCCATTTTGATACTGATAACTTTCGCAAGGCTTGGTGGGCCATATGGTCTCTGTCGCAAGTAGTCCAGTCTACCATTGCAGCACAAAAGCAGCCATGGATAACACATAAACTAATGAGCTTTGCTATGTTCCAAAAAAACTTTATTTATAGACACTGAAATTTGAATGTCAAACAATTTTTACATGTCATGAAATATCCCTTTTAAGATTCTATTTAACTATTTAAAGATGTAAAAGCTTTCCTTAACTCAAACAGGCTTAGAGCCTGATTGGACCTCCTAGCCATAGTTTGCCCACCATAGCTTACCCACATCTGTTTTATATCAACAACAGGATCCTGGGGATAAGATTTTCTTCACCAGCACAAAAAAGGGTCTCAAGGACTAGGCTGATTGAGTAATTGAATGAAACGGGCGGAACAGAACTGCAGGTAAGCGGAGAAGGCATACCTAGTCTGATGGGGCAGACTGGCCTGGACTAAGCTTGAGCTAAATCATTCAGATATGTGAGTCCTGAGTGACCAGATTTTGTGGGGTTTCCCCCCCCCCAGGAGAAGCAAGGAGTTCAAATTTTCCTAATTTTACATGCTGTCCACTAGGTTTTTTTAAACAAATAAACAAACCAAAAATTTTGTTGAGGCCAAACAAAATATGTCTGTGAGATCGGTTTAACTCTCCAGCCACTACCACATCTCCTTTGCCTTAACCACAGAGTTTTGTTCATAAAAACATTTGTCTTAAAACCTGCAGATAAAGGTGATTGTATTTTTAATTTTTGTGTCTTTCCTGAATGATTTTAGTGTGACATAATTCTGCAATTACTATTTCATGTTCTGAA
Organism: Cynocephalus volans; assembly: GCF_027409185.1. Taxonomy (NCBI): domain Eukaryota; kingdom Metazoa; phylum Chordata; class Mammalia; order Dermoptera; family Cynocephalidae; genus Cynocephalus; species Cynocephalus volans. The sequence goes on along the minus strand of NC_084475.1, from coordinate 61,915,977 downwards.
GGATGATTTTGTTTCATATAAAGACTTTTTTCTTAATAAACAATCCATATCTATATATTACTAATTCTCTCCCCCCTTCTTATATATTTCCCCCATTTTTTATAATTTTATTCTTTGTGAAAACATATTCTTTTCTGAAAATGGCTTTTAAATGACCAGTAGATGAGAACTGTTATAACTCAAAAAAGCCAGTCTTTTATTTTGATATTATTGAGGGAGAATAAGTATAGTAGAAAACTAAGTGTATTTACTAAAAGAAAAAACAAACTGATTTGGGGGTTTTCAAAATTCTGCTTTTTCCTTATCCAATTGTTCATAGATGGACATGCTGCCAGTATGGATCTGGCCATCACATCCTGGTGACAATCTGCTTTGTATCTCATGAATATTCATAACCAACAAAAAAGTTTTGCATAAAAAAATAAATAAAAATACTGCTTTTACCTTTGGTTTAACAGTTACTTTGGGGCCTTCTTTATTCCTAATTTAAATAAATTTTGCAGTATTAGCTTAATGAAAATCTATTTTTCTATTTCTGCAATGGAATAGGATGTCTCAAATTTGTTATTTTGGGAATGTTTGCTATTCCTGAATTCTGCCAATTGGAGAAAGCCTCTGATGTTGAAGAACTTCCTTTCTGAGAAATGTGGTTGGCTCAATTACTTCTTCTCCCCAGTTTCGCCATGTGGGCTTACTTTTACTTAAGAGTTAAATCATTTTATCTTTGACATTAAGGAGTAGTTTAGCCAATTTATATTTAGGTCAATACTTTTAAAAAGAAAAAAAAACCTGCTTAGGTTGATTTATTACTGTTTTGTAGCATTTTTCATAGATCTACATATGAGTTCAATGAACTCCTGATTCCAAACATGTAAAATTAAGTAATGAAGACTCAGCAATTACTCTCAGACCTAATTTTTCAGGGTTTTTACCCATGAAACACAAAGCAGCTTTTCAAAATGACCAATATGGTAAAATACTGGCGTAGAGGGGAAAAGAATGAAGTTAAACACTGCTGCTGTATTAAAACCAGAATCAGAAATGTCCTGATTTATCCCAACTGGAAAAATAAGGATTGGTACACCCTAACCTTGATGGCATTAGTTCATGATGACAGAATTCTGTGTAATGATAAATGCCCTTGCTTCTCCATTCCTAAATTGTTAGGAAATTCTAATGGTGCCAATATTATCTTACTTATTTTGTTTCTTGTTATTTAACAAGTACATTTATCCCAGCAAATATATTGTCTTGAAGAACTCAAAAACTAAATATTCGAAAGTTTTTCAACACTGCTATTTAACAGATTTTCTTACTTCTCTAGATAATTATAAGTATTTCTTTCCTGTGCCTTCTCATTTCTCTTATATTTATTTCTCTTTTCTCTTTTTTTTAACAAACATTGCTTCACCCAAATCATCTTTCCACTGAATTCTATATAAAGTTGCAAAACTTTAATTCTGTGTGCTGTACCTTAATAGGTGTTAAATGAATTTGTATTGTCAGGGAAACTGGTTATTCTTTTTTGTTTTGTATTTTTCTAATACATTTCATCAATAGTTTTACAAATTGATAAATCTAGGAGGAGAAACAAATTTCATCTACTATTATGATAATTTCCATTTTATTTTTAATTAGGATTATAGGAATTAAAGCTTCTTCCCACTCTATGCAAAATCAAACAACAAAAATCAAAGCTGTGTCTAGCCAAAAAAATTTGTACCAAGTTATTAAGTCAAGGAAGACAAAATGTCTTGGAATATTTTATGTTATGACCTGGAAACTGTCTTTATATCTTTTTCCTGCCATGTGCATATGATCACTGCCTTAAGGCTCAACTTTAGTTTTGGCTCGATGTCAGACCATTGCATTAGCTCTCAAATCAAAACGTCTGGCATATGGCAAGACCAATACATGGTTTTAAATATAGGGTTGTATAAGAGAATTAAAGGTCTTGATTGAAAGAAAAGTTAAGAGGTCTGACATCTCTAAAAGACACTTCTGGTGCCTTTTGTTTACAGAGTAACCACAGTTTGGGTAAGAACCACAGTATAACTAATTAATTGAGAAACTATGTGGACTATGTTATATGCAATGATAGCTTCCACATTGGGGTTGCTGAATAAGAATCAAAATCAATCTCCAAATGCTTTGCCATTACAGTAAGAAGAATTTTTCCACAACACTGTTATTAGATTTATAATTCTCATGAATTTTGTTTTGTGGCCTAGTTTAGAATTTTTAAAATCTTAAAGTGGTTTAGATTTATCCTGTTTATTTGTTCTTTATTTGGGGCCTTCTTTTTACCTCCATATTTTCATTCAATGAACCCTGACTGACATTTTAAGGAATAAGTGAGTGATAACTTTGTGCATGCTCTCCCAAGTCTGGAAAGGGAACACAGACCCTGTTCCCATTTCATCTAATCTTTTCACACTCCTCTCTCTGATACCCGGTAGGTAAAAAATCCCCATAAGAATCCTGGGCCTAAAATGAGAACCCGAAGAGCAATCTGTTAATCTGCTATTTGTTCAAATCTACTGGCCAATATTTAGACAATGCATTGGCTATACTTGATGAAGAAAAGGTCCTATTCCTGATTCTGAGAAGTGCTAACCTGACAGGTGTCAGAGGTAGGTGACCTTTAAAGAAAATATTAACTGAGAACAAAAGCATTAAATGGTTTCTAAATGAGCCAAGGCTACTCATCCAGCTGCCCTTGAGCAATAAAAAGGAAAGTCAGTGCATTGTATGCTGGGTCAGTGATAAAAGCCATGAAAAAAAAATCTTTCTAAGTTAGACAATGCTGATATTGGCAGTCCTTGAATGCTATTAAACACACACACACACACACACACACACACACACACACACACACACACACACACTTCTTTTTGAAAAATGCTTAATGGGGTACAATTAAGCAGTCTATAGAATTGAATGACCTTTAAATTGCTGTAATCTCATAAGGGAAACCTTTCATACACAGCATCTACTACATTTTGAAAGAACATTCCATGAAAATATTGTCACTAGTTCAGCAGGGCATGCCAAACCCATGTCATGTGTCTTGATCCCTTTTGGAGTCCTTCATTGGCAGAGGAAAGCTGAGATCACTAAAGATGATGACCTCAAACATGTCAATCAACCAAAAGCCATCACACTATTACAATTCAGAAAGAAATTCAGTGGTAGGCAGAAAAGAGAAAAATATAAAATAGGTAAAGCCTCAAACTGAAAAAGAAAAAAAAGAAAAAGAAAAAGTATTCTAGCCCTCTATCTTTTCCTCAAAAATAAAATCCTTTAATTATAATATTTCCTTTTTCCATTTTCCCTACTTTTATCCTTATTAAGCACATTTTTTTTAAGAAACAAAAATAAATTCATTGAAGAAACATATACAAAACTGTGAATTCAGAATTTAGTTCTGAATCTTGAGGATCAAATTTTCTCCTAACATTTATATTTTAGAAAGGATAAAACTACAGGAATCTCATTTCATTTGCTTTATCTCAATTTATATGTATACCTTTATTTGTTTGTTTGTTATTTTGATTGACCTACTTGAGAGAAAGCTGTAGACATCATGACACTTTTCCCCTAAACACGTTGGCCTGTATTTCCTAAGAACTAGGAGAGTCTGCTCTATGACCATAATACTATTACCACATCCAAGAAATTTAACCTTCATACAATACTATCATCTAATATATACTACATATTCAAATGTCTCCAATTGTCCTAGGGATTTCCTTTAGGTGATTTTTTGTTTATGTGCTTGTTTTTGGATCTGGAATCCAGTTAAGTATTCAGCATTGCATTTAGTTGCCATGTTTCTTCAGTGAACTTTAATCTGGAACATATCCTTACTTTTTTGCTTTGTTTTGTTTTGGCTCTCATGATACTGATTTTTGAAGAGTTCAGGCAATTTATCCTGTAAAATGTCCCACACAATCTGGGTTTGTCTGATTTCTTCCTCATGGTTAGGTTCAGATAAAACCCTTTTTGCAGGAATATTACATAAGTGGTGCTGTATGCTTTTTACTGCCTCACATCAGGAGGTACATGATGTCAACTCTTCTCTATCAGTGATGTTAAGTTTGACCACTCAGTTAAGTGGTGTCCCCTAGATATAGCCACTGTAGAAGCCCCTTTCTCCCTTCATAATTAATATGTAATCTGTGGAGTGATACAATGAGACCTTGTGAATAATGTGTTCTCCAAAAATCTTTCACTCGATACTTTCAGCATATATTGATAAATCTTCACTAAATCTGTAACTATATTGGAGGCTGCAAAATGATGACTTTTCTAATTCTATTACTCCTTTTACATATGTTAGCTAGTATTTTTCTGTAAGAAGAAGCTTCTGTTTTTAACCTTCGTGTTTTTTTTTAAAGTATCATTACAGAATCATAGATTCCTTCTGAGGCTCATATTGTCCCAAATTTGGCCAAATTGAGCCCTTGAAAGGAAAATTTTAATATGGAAATTGTCTCAGTACTTGTTTGTGATCTTAGTAAATAATTTCAACTATGTTTTTTTTTTTTTTTTTGCTTAAGTAGTGATTATTTCCAATGTCATGGCTAAATCTTTTTTCCTTTTTAAATAGAGATACAAGTGAATAACCAGGGTTTATTTTATGTACTTAATAACATATTTCATTTGTTGTAACAACCTATCAACTCTAAGTTAGAAATGCCTTGAAATAAATGAGTGTTAGAAGCATCTTATGTTTGTATACTAATTTCAAAGGACCAAGAACAGTGGCTAACCTTCAATGGGCAGTCAATAAAAGTTAAATTAATGCATTGAATTAACAATAAAATCAAAATGTCAGAATCAGGAAACATAAAAGATTGAAATAATAAATATTAAGGATCTAATTATATAAGTAAAGTTCTTCTGTTGTTTGTGATTTTTATCTTCCTGTTACAACTTTAAATTTCCCCAAAGGGTTATCAATACAGTTTAGAAGATAGTCTTTCACTAACTTTATCTTATTTGATTTCATAGAGCATATGTAATGGAACTATAGTTAGTCATAGCCTCTGGGAGTTCTTTTGATTCAGTACACTGATAAATGAATAATCCTTCTTTCCTATCAATTGATATTATTCCTAGATCAATTGTTTTTTGCCAAAGCACTCTATATCTGAGGTGACAAATCACTTAATAAAATTTAGAAAGTTCTGTTAGAATGTTTTTCTTAATAAAATTTAGTAAATTTAGCAAGGACTTCAAAAGAGAAAGAATAAAATAATATATAAACTTTTCTGTGAGAAAAACTATAAATGGAAACTAACAAATAGAGGTAGTCATATGCATTTTGTATAGTTAAAATAACTGCCTACAACATAAATTTAAATTTAAAAAAAACCACACACATGAATTTTTGTCATGTGGATTATCTGCAAAGTGGGTAATACACTCATGGATTATTCAGGGCTGACTGTAGATAGCTTAACCCAACTAGGATACTTGATCCTACCAGAAGGTAATAAATCACTCACTTCTTAGAGGCTTAGTGTTGTTTTCAAACCACTATCACACCATTTAGTAGATGGAAGGAAGTTATCTCTTCTTCCTAAATTTTTTTGTAGTTTTAATTGAAGTTTGAGCTGTCTACATTTGTTCATAAGCCTGATAAATTATTTTTTCATTTTTACCAATTAAGGCAAAATATAGTTTATGATTTTAGGATAAAGTGATTATTTTAACTCCCGATTCATTATATATGTGAATGAGAGAGATGAACTCATATTTGAAAATAATCAGAATTTGCACTGAAAGCAAAAAGATCAAGTTGTGATATAAAGAAAGATGGAAAATTGTACAGTGGCCTTTGAAGAGATGCTAGAGATACATAAAAATATAGTAAAATGGTCTAGCTTTTAGATAGATTGTTTGACAGCAAGCAGTTTCAATTTAATATGTATTTTACCTATAACTATTCCTCTGAGATTTCTGTGTATGTTAGGAGACCTTTTCAATCACATTATATCAACTGGCCCCAAATATTTATCTTGTTTCATATTGCTGGTCTTACATAACACCCTTGATTAATTTTCAGGCCTTGAGGTACTATTTATTAAATTAGGGATACCACCCACTAAATTAATAAATTATTACTGTGGAGGCACTCTTGTCTCTGAATGTATAAGTGCATTGCTTAAATTACTCTCAGGGAATAATTTACACATGAAGAGGCTCTAGTGGTTAAAAAAGCTCTGTGTATTTCTTATCTCTGGAAATAGTTCTGGACTAGGTGTTTAAATGGATATCAAAGCAATTTTTTTTTTCAAAGTACTAATGATTGTTAACATTGTGATGTTCCCAACACACTATCCTAGAATCATGAATTAAATATAATGTTAAATATGTAACATTTTGAACCAAAAATTTTCATAAGAAACGGTGAGACTGTTTCAACTGAGAGAATATGCTCATGATCTTGAAAAGACTTGGCTTTCTTTTATTGAGTGTTTTTTTCCTTAAAAGAGCTGCAATAAGGTGAACATGGAAAATACTTCAGATCAAGCAAAAGGAAATTAGAAATTGGCTGCTGTTGTAAGAAAGATGTCTGCCCCACCCCTCTTTACCTATTAAAAGGTAGAATTGAGGGCAATCACTCCTGTATTCTTCTAATCTTGTGCCACTGTTTTCCTTGTCCTTGGACTGTTCTTGTCAGATTTCTATGCTACTTGCTTATATGTAACACACATCTTTATCTCAAATTTAGGTATTATGAAATTTAAAAAAAGAAAGAAAAGAATGGTTTTGATAAAAATGTCTCCCCTGGTTACAAACTCTGTGACAGCAGAAACTCTGTTATTCTTATTTTCTTGGAGCCTAACTCTGTGCCTGACACATGGAATGGTTTTAATGAATAAACACATGGATGAAGTATACAGAAAAAATGCACCATACAAGGAATCCTTAATTATTCTAGTTTTTGCAAAATGTCTCCTTAGTGTCTGTCCCATTATCTACATTTTTTTCCCCATGCATCTTCTTTCCCTTCCCCCCAAATCCATAAAGCAAAGGATGGGCAATGGTTAATTTTTATTGATTTGATTATTTGAGTTTGTGCATCAATAATCTATCACAACAAATAGATAAAATTTATTTTAGGGTGCTCCTTAATACTCTCATTACATTTTAAAGGCTCTCTCTTTCATTCTGATAGAAGCATTCAAACTAGCCTCAGCTTCCAAACTAAACAAAACAACTGCAAATAAAAATGTTGGAGCCAAAATGATGCTGGTTAGGGCAGTGGTGATATTGGTGATGGTAGTGATGAGAAGTGACGGTCTGTCACACACGCTGTCCTCTTTTATTCTTCATCATGATTTTTATTTGATATGGTGTCAATTGCTTTTCCTTTCTGCTCTTCAAACTAACTCCATGGTACATCATACTGTGCTACATAGTACAGTATAACTTTTGGTAAGATAATTACTCTTTGGATATGTAGATGGTTTTATCCCTCATCATTTCCATTGTAATTATTATTATTATTATTCTGTAGTTAGCATTGAAGTTTGTCTTAAAGTTTGTTTGTAATACATTTCCTATAATTCCACTGTCAAGTATTCAGAAGATTGTTTTTCACATTTGTACCTCACTTAGTACGAAGATCATTAGATTTGCTGAATAGGAAATTAATCTGTTATTCCTATTTCGATTGGTTTTAATAGCAAGCTTATAAAATAACCAATAAATCGAAAGATTGGAATAAGTTCCTTTGTGCAAAGTTGGATCTATAGTATTGAGGGTTCTGTTTTCTTTTCTTTTCTCCCTTTCCTCTTTCTGTTGTAAAGGGGGTCACGTAAGGACGTCTGTGGAAGGGCTCCGTGCGCCATCTACTGACAGAATCTAAATTTCCAGTGTCTCGAGATTGGGAATTACCGTACAGTTGATTTTTAAAGCATTCTATGAGAAAGGACGGGTATTGGGAAAAGACTCTCTCTGACTGTATGGCTTATTTGTGATTGCTGGAATAAATCTGAATTCAGTAAACACATAACTCAAAAAGGAGACACCAGTCCCTGGCGCGATTACAAGTTTTGGAGAGAATCCCAAGAAGCCCGGCAGCTGGCATTGGAAGAAGTTAGCCTAACCCTGAAATCAACTCAAACAGTCCTAACTTACAGTCACTGCTAATGGCTACCGCTTGATAGGAAATAGCTTTACTAATGGCACACTCAAATAACGTTCAGTTTATAATCTTACTCCAAAGGACTTCTCTCCAGTTTGATTATTTTATCAAAAGTTTAGTAATGTATAGCAAATAGGTTCACCGTTCGGGTAGATACTACACACATACAGCGTGTCTATGTGTATATAAACATGGTCCTTATGCACACACGGAGACACAGCTACACGTATACCACCTACAAGATGATATGCATTACGTACAAGTGTGTCAGTTGAGAAATCTACACCCTGAGACTTGGATTAAAATGTTTCTCCCCTCAGTGGTTTTGTTCCATTCTATGCTAAATCCTGTAGAAGGGTGGGAAGAATTGGGGTCCTCAACCTAAAGAAGTTTCTTGGATGTAAATGAGGGAGAACAGAGCATCAGTTTTAGGGGATTAAACTACTTGAGTTGGAAGCTTGCTGGCTTGGAAATTAAATTGGCTCGAAGTGGTCCGACCTGATTCCCATTATGTTTTTATGAGCAGCTGGGAGACCTGAAAATTAGCAGCGAGGACCCCAGACGCCCCAGGTAACCTCCTTCCCGCTGTTCTGCTCTCCTCAATGCTAGGGCCGAGACAATTTGCTTTCGTGGTTTTTAACAAAGAAAAGGGAAAAGAGGAATGCAAGATAGTTAAATCAGAAAGAGGACGAAAGGTAAGTAAAGAGGGAAGGCAGGGAGAAGAGAAGCAAAGGAAAAGTTCAGAAAGAAGTTGGGAGGCGAGGGAAAAAGGGGAGTGAAGAAAAGAAAGACAGCAAAAGAAGCAACGAGGGCTAGGAGGATGCGAGGATCTTTATGTAACGAACCAAAGTCACACCCATCTTTCACTTTCAAACCAATCGTCTAGATCTTATCTGTTTCCTTTTTGAAGGTTGTCTGCGTCTCTAAAGGAAGCTCGTCCATACTCCCCGAGCCCCACGCGTGGCCGCGCTATTCTATCCCCGGCCACTGAGACTAAATACAAGCCGAGTGGGAACATTTGCAGGAGTGCGACTCTGGGAACGCTCCTGCGACTAGTTGTCACCGGGAGCCTAACCGGATTAATACCCAGAGATGGATTACGTTGGCTGTCACCAATACGTCTAAAGATTATAATCCAATTTATGCACATTACAGTCAGTATTAACTTGATCTGCTATTTTAAGACTCCCAGTTGCCCCGCGCGTCCTCAGAGGACAATCCTCCACGTTCTGATGCAACCCAGCAGGCTGGCAGCAGGGCAAGCCTCCCGAAGAAAACAGCTCTAGGCCTGGTCCCCGAGGGTCTGCACGCGGCGCTCCCAGGTGTCTCGCCTTCACCTGGGCACCTCTTTGTGAGGCTTCCCGGCCGGGGATTACCACCGCGGGAGGCGTTCCCTTGGAAAGAAATAGCTTTTTTGTTTCTCTCTTGTTCATTTCGTTTTTAAAATTTCGGTGGCGGTGGCAGAAGGACGGGGAGTGAGGGTGGTGGGCGGGCGCTTGAGGGGATGGGACTGTTGCGGGTTGTAACAGTCTCTGCGATTGCTATTTTGAAGCTTGTTTCTGCAGGGTGGCATTTCTCTAGCTTTCTTTAAATAAGTTTGTTTGGGTGTGAGTTCTTGCCTTTTCAGCACAAAACCACACAAATACGTGGTGGAAAGTAAAAGAAAGCGCGCTCCCCCTCCCCGTGAGAACTAACTAACGCCGGAGACTTGATTTAGCAGCCCTTCTCCGGCTGCTGGGGAGTCTAGGCAGTGGATGCATTCCGGCAGTTTTAATCCGCTTTTTATTGTAGGGCGAACGGAGTTTACACAGGGGCCGGGACGGCTCCGCAGCCGGCCGCTCTGCCTACTCCAGCAGCCCTTCTCTCCCACCCCCCCAGCAGGAACCTGTTACTTTAAGCGAGGAGTTCCAGTGTGGCGCTGCTGGCCGCCGGGGTTTCGGAAGGCGGCCGGTGATTGGCTCTTTCGAGCTCCCCCTGGCTCGCTCGCTCGGCCTCCCCGCGCGCTCCGCCCCGCCCGCGCGCCCTCCCTCCGCCCCTTGAGGCTCGGAGCCCGGGTGTCAGGCGCCACGGCGCATGCTCCGGAATCATCCTCTGGCCCTGGAGCTGCTGCTGCCGCTGCTGCTTTTGCTTTTGGGGCTGAGTTTAATAAGCGAGTGAGCGAGCGAGCGAGCGAGCGCAGGGGGAAAAAGGCAGAGAATGTCCGCCATCTACCCTCCGCTTCTGGGCGCGCTCTCATTCATAGCAGCCTCTTCATGAATTACAGCTGAGGGGGGGCGGGGAGGGGGGTACCACACAACACCCCGGCAAACCTCCGGGCCCCCAGGCATGGCTAGCTCGGTAAGTACTTGCAAAAAAAATAATAAAAGACCTCCCCCCCTTTCCTCCCTCGCCCTGCGCCGTCGCCGCAGCCCAGACAGCGCCAGCGCTCCGCGGTTCCAATTAGAGAAAGGTTGGTACGGCTCGCAGGGAGCTGCTGCCTCTCCCTCAGCCTCCGCTCCCCTCCTTCCCCACCCCCCCGGCGCGCGCGCACACACACACAGACCCACACACACACTCACACTCGCCCCTCCACCCCCCGCGCCTCCCTCCCTGCTCGCCTCTTTGCAATCACAAGAAGCGCACTCGCACACTCCCTCTCGCTCACACGCGCGCACTCACACACACTCACACACGGTGGAAGGAGGCGAATAATAACTCAGCCATATTTCAGCCGCCGCCGCCGCCGCCGGGAGCTGCGGGCACAGTCCGGGGACGCGGCGAGCAGCCTCGGCGGCCGCACCTCCGCAGAGCGCCGCGGCCGCTACGATGGTGCGTTCTCCGCGGCGCGCGTGTATGAGCCGGAGTGTGCGGGCTGACAGCGGCGGGGCCGCACTCAACTTTGCCCCAGCGCCGGGCTGTGCGCGAGCTGAGGCTTGGCGGCTGTCCGCCCGCCGCCCTGCCTTTCTGAATTTCATTTCGGGGGGGGGGGAGGGGGGAGGTACTTTGGGGCCACTTTGGCTCTTCGAAGTGTGTTGCGGGGGCTGTGTTCGGCTGGCCTCGCCGATCGCGTGGGGCTTTTCGCTGGGGGGTGCGGGGCGCTTTAAGTTATGGATGCCTCGGCGTGTTTTCCTGCGGGCGTGTGTGTGTGTGTGTGTGTGTGTGTGTGACGACGTCTCATTTTTGTAGTGCACAAACCCCGTGGTAAGAGCACGGGAGTTTGTGCCCATCAGCAGAGGCTGCCTGTAGTTTCCATTCCGCCTGGCACAGCTCTCCACACGCACGCACACACACACGTACACAAAGACTTCCTCGGCGTGTGCCTGTCGCCGCGATCCTGTCGGGGAGGGGGCTCATCAGAACCCCCCTCCCCGCCGCCCAGGGTCCCAGCCACCTCCCCTCCCACGCCGGGAAACCACCCCGGCATCGCCTCCTAATTGTCTTCTAATTTGTTTCCGATGTATTTGTTGTTGTGCTTGTCGTGGCTGAGTGTGTTCTGCCTTTTCCCCCGACCCCCTTCCTGACTGGGGGTAACATTCCGTTACAGTCCTGGCCGGTGTGGATGCGGGGCCCGAGGCGCCTGGGGCCGGGCCGGCCGGGCGGGGTGTATTTGGGGGCGTGGGGTGTGCGCGCCCACGCGCGTGGAACGTGGATGCAGAGGGCACCGCCGGTTCCTTTTATGTGCGTTTCAAGAAGGAGGAAAAAAAATGTCAGGCGCAATGTTCAGTGCCGAACGATCGCCTTCCTGTCGTTCACCGCTGTCTCTCCTCCCACTGCCCGCAGTGTGCCGTGCAGGTGAAGCTGGAGCTGGGGCACCGCGCCCAGGTGAGGAAAAAACCCACCGTGGAGGGCTTCACCCACGACTGGATGGTGTTCGTGCGCGGTCCGGAGCACAGTAACATACAGCACTTTGTGGAGAAAGTCGTCTTCCACTTGCACGAAAGCTTTCCTAGGCCAAAAAGAGGTAGGGCTCGAATACAAAAGGGGCTTGATAAAAAATGTCTTTGCTGGGCGAGGAAACAATCGCTTGGGCCGGGCGGGCCCCCTGCCCGCTCCCCGCCCCCCGCGCCGTGCTCGCCGGCGTAGCCTCGGGATCCGGGTGCGCGGCGCCGGGCCGGCCAGGTCCCGGCTCCCGCCCGCGCGCGCGCGCGCGCGACTTCAGCTGGGTGAAAGTCACCGCAGAGAAAGGACCGTCAGGTGTCGAGTGTTTATTCATCCCAAGCCTGCCCCCACCGATCCTCTGGGGTTAGCCGCGGATTCTGTGGGGAAGGTGCAGTTAATTGTTGGGTTTGGAGGTGTGGGGAGTGGGGCTGGAGGGAGTAAATACTTTGCGCCCTTTTTCCTAAAGAAATTGAGATTTACCTGTGTTATTAGCAAAGAATGCGTTGTAGTTATTGTTAAGTCTTGAGAAGTCGATTCTCTTTAGGGTCTTCTCTGCCTTCCTTTCTGTGTATGAGGCACTTGGTACCTACCAGTTGTCAAAGACTTTTCTTTTTGTAGGCTAGCCACCACCACACCCCACCCCAGTCTGGATTTGTTTAGTTGGGGGACTTACACTGGCACTTGACTGATTGGTTTTGAGCAGTGTTCCAAAGTGTCTGCCGGATGTGATCTGCAGGGACAGGGTTCCTGCAAAGGTCGATGCTAAGTTTCAGAGGAATGGTGTTGTATTGCCTTTTGCTTCAACTCTTGTCCACCTTGCTTCTTAGCCTTCGATTCCAGTTTGCATAATCCTGCTGAGCCTCTGCGGTCCCAAGCATTTTCCATAAAGGGCAGGGCAGTTTTGGAAAAAATAAATGGGGTGTCATTTTAAATGATTTAAAAGGGGTCTGAGAAATCCGGGTTTCTATTCCCTTCACCCTCTGGAAAGCAACTGTCTGGTTGTTTTAGTTGGATTACTGGAGGTAACAGTACAAATACAATAAGGTGCTTTGTTTGTGAGCAGGTTTATTTATCTAAGTCGACACAATGGTTAGTAGTTATCTTCCATTTGATCCATAATCTTTATTGGCATCTAGAACTCCTGCAGTTTCTTAGAGTAACATCATAATAAATCCATTCTGCTTAGAGCTGTGTGGAAATTATTGAACATTTAGGGGGCTGAATAAAGAAAGGAGAAATACTGTGTGCCTTAGAGGTGGCAGAGGTTTGTGTCAGTGCTTATTTTTTGCTTCCAGAACTCATTTAATGGGAAGTAGGATTGTACTTTTTGTCTAAGCATTTTGGTGTGTAGCTCCTCTTGAAAACTTCAACAGTTGAATTTGATGGGCTTTGTTGGATGGTTAATAAATGAAAACAGCTTCTAATAGAGGGCCAGGAATATGCATGGCCTATGGGAAATAACATTTAGAATTTGTTAGTATTTTATATTAAGATATAGTCAGAGGTATTAAATTTCATATTTCTTCAAAACCGATAAGGATGAGCATTGTCAAGTTTTTGTCACTATATGAGGTTGGAGTGATGCTTCTTAGATTCTCCCTCTCCCTTCCCATGTGTCTGTACAGCTATTGCAGGGGAGTTTAAACAAAAGAAACCAGCTTCTCAGGTCTTTGGTACACACTATTACTATTACTTGGCTGCTATATTCACTTCAAAGTGAAATACACTTAACCAAAAAAGCAATATTTATTGTGTTAGGAAAATTAACGCAGTTGACAGAAGATGTCGTTCTTAAGTTAACTTTGTTTAGGCACCTTGACAATCAACAAATTGGCATTATGAAATTAAAGATAATCAACCTCTTCTGTATTTTACCACTGTTTCTTTGCTTCAGTGGGTGGGTGTGGTGATGTTCTCCTTTATTTCCTCTACTTAATGATTTTCTGTCCAGCCTGAGGGAACGTAAGGGTGCTGCCTGCAGAGCCCACACCTGGGAGTTGTTGCTAGGTGTGGTAGGCTGCTTGATAACACTGATGTCTTCTGAGACCTTTCTGGTGAGAGATGCATGCTTATTGGTTGGACTCTTCAATTTTATACTCCACTGTGGAGTTTCTTTATGTAGTCTAGAAGCCATTGTTTTAAAATGTTTATTTTTGGATTTTTATTTGTATGTGTGCTTCCCATGATGTGACAAGTCCTGGGAAAAATGCCAGCTTACATAGCCCAGGAGAGAACTTGTCATATTGTAATTACACATGATTCAGATTGCAAGAGAAGGTTTCTGTGTTCATTGGAAATAGTTAGTTGTAAGTTCAAGCAACACCAAACATGCCACTTAATCCTGGGACTCATTTTTTGGCTTATAAAGTCTTTCAAAATGATAAGAATAAATACAGAATAAGAATGCCAGGTATTTCTAAGTCTACTTCCAGTACCTTTTAAGGTGCTATATTTGCCGTATTGTAGATCTGTAAGTGATGGGGTAAAATCTTATCCTCTAGATATAGGAGAAATTGCAAAAATGAATTTGTGAAAAATTTGAGTTACAAGATTTTAGAAGAAATGCTCATACTCTAAGCTGTAAATGGCTATTAGTAGTAACAAGTTAAATCACTTTCACTGTATACAGTAGATGATAAACAGAGATGAATCTTAGAACTGAGGACGTACTGCTCAGCCATGAAGATGGATGCGTCCTTAGTTTCATAAATCTTTCGTTTAGAAAAGCGAATCGATTTTCAGGTTGATTTCCTTTACTTCACAGTAATATTATGAGAACTTGTAGAGGAAGAAATTATAGTATTTTCAACTTGTTGCCTAATGAGAATTACATATACTATTTCAGAATTGAGCTAATTGGATTTGAATCAATGAGGTCTTACTCCGTCATAAAGATGTGTGGGAGATCTTCAATTTAAAACTACTGGTATAAAGTCCCAGAAAAGAGATTTTGATGAAATAGTGAAGCCTGGAATATCCATTTGCCATTAGAGAATAGGCAGATGAGAGTATGATGCATTTTTAAACTATCTGCTTTCAAGAAAAGACCATACCTTATTTATTAGTTCCAAAGATTTAAACTAGTCTGATATGACTGAAATGAATAGTCACATTTAAAACATTTCATTTAAAATATTAATGTTTTCATTTTCAGTATAATGTGAATTCGAGTGAACTTTCTTTCCAATTACAGCCATCCTTACTACTGCAATCTGTTCCATTGACATTTATGATATGAAATCTGTTGCTTATTATTTTATGTAAGCTGATTTGTCCGTTGGTATGATTTGATAGCTTTTTATTTGTAGCCTTAGTCCTTCGAGTGGGCAGATAAAGCATAATAAATCTACCCTTAAAACTTTCCTTTGATTTACGTGTTTGAGTCCTGCTTTACTGCATAGTTCTGATTTGTGTAAAATGGTTTTCTGAAATAATTTGGATAACTTTTTATCAAGGTATCTAATATTTGAGGATTTGCTAGTTGAAGATATTATGTGTACCTGGTGTATTTTCTCTTCTGAGGCACTGAAAAGGTGTAAGGAAATAAATGAAGGTGGTTGACTGTCCTGACACATTCAGTGAATTTTATTTGTGTAGGGTTCTGTTTGGAATTAAGATGACCAGTGGGAAAGTTTTTACTACTTGGCATTTGAAGCAACATAAAGTATAGTTTTCCAAGGCACTTAAAAGCTGACTTTTTGGAGGAAATTTCATATGCTGTTGGTGAGAATGTAAATTGGGCATGGAAATTTCAGAGAGTATTTGGCAAAACCTATTAAGATTTTTAATGTGTATACGCTTTAACCCAGCAAATTTACTTCTAGGAATTTTCTGACAGATATGACTTGTAACTTTTTGTAATAGCAAAAATTTGGAAGCAAGCCATATAGGAGACTTCAACTGGCTACAGTTAAATTATGATAATCTATAAAAAGAGGTAAATCTATTTGTAGATATAGGGAGATCTTCAAGATGAATTAAGTGAAATAAGGCAAGTTGCTAAGTCACCCATTTAAAATGTGCCAGGGCTGGCCAGTTAGCTCAGTTGGTTAGATTGCAGTGTTATACCACCAAGGTGAAGGGTTCTGATCCCCATCCTGGCCAACCACACATGCAAAAAATGTGCTGCTTATGTAGGGCTGGCCAGTTAGCTCCCTTGGTTAGGGCATGGTGTTGATAAAACCAAGGTCAAGGGTTCAGATCCCTGTGCTGGCCAGCCACCAAATAAATAAATAAAAACATAAACAGAAAAAATGTGCTTACACAGATAAGTACATGTGTATATGCATATCTATATAAATAAATAAATTCTGGATTAGTGGTCACCACCCTTACCATAGTTTTCTTTAGTGCATGCTTGTGGTGTTGGTGGTGATGGGATGCTATTTTTGTAATGTTTGATTTTAAGAAAAAGTTAATTGTATATATTTAAAACATTACAATGAGCACACATTACTGTTTTAAGACTGAAAGACAAAGAATAAAGAACCGAGATAGAATATTGCCTTTTTGGCAGGGATTAGTGTGTATCTATCTAAAAGTGATCTTTATTTTGGATAGATGCTTAATGATGAAGAGAAGTTCGAGTCAGGAATTAAGACTTTTATTCAATTGCTGGTGTAAAAATTCCTTGCGATCTTGGGCAAGCTGAAGATTAAATATAAATCAGCTATTCTCAAACTTATTGGGCTTAAGACCCCTTTACACTCTTACAAATTGAATACCCCAAAGAGCTTTTCTATGTAAGTTATACCTATTAATTTTACTGTATTAAAACTGAGACATTTTAATTTGTTTAAAGTTAATAATGAGCCCATTACATGTTAACATATAAATGCCATTTCAATGAAAAATGAATACTTTCTAAATAAAAAAAAATTAGTGAGAAGAGTGGCATTGTTTACTTTTTTCTTTTCCTTTTTTTTTTTTTTTTTTTCCAAATCTCTTTAATGTCTGGTTTAATAGAAGACATCTGGGTCCTCTTATCTGCTTCTGTATTCAGTCTGTTGTGTTATCACACATCATGTAGTCTCTGGAAAACTCCACTGTATACTCATGAGAGAATGAGAATGAAAAAGGCAAATAACATCGTAGGTATATTACGAAAATAGTTTTACCTTTGATAATTGCCTGATTACACTCTGAGAACCCCCAGACTACAACCTGGGGACTGCTGATATAACATATTCAGCATATGATGTGGCACGAATAAATTGCCCAATACATGAAGCTGACTTTTTTTTTTAACCATTATTATTGGTGCTAATGAAAACATTCATTTAATGCAAAGAGAAAAGATAGATCTTCCAAAGTATTTGCCTCGATAAATTCCTGTGTAACAATTTTTTTTTTTTTTCAGAAAAGGATAGTCTAAACTTGGGTTTTACTGGATATATTTTGTAGTTAATATCACTGTGCATTCTATTGGTGTATTATCTATATTATGCAGAGGTCTTTTGTATCTGTTATTTTAGGTGGCCTTCTGTAGAGCTAATTCTGTGAAGTAGGCAGGGCAGGGGTATCATTTGACTTGATAATTTTGCCTTCAAGATTTTTCTCTAGGTTCTTTGAAACTTCCTTCCAATGGATCTTCCATGGACCAACCCGGGCTCCTTTTCTCTTTTTCTAGTCATTTATTACAGATGATCTTCTCTACTTAACATAGCTTTTGCTATACTAAGATGTAACTTTTCTTGTGTTTTTATCTCTTAGTGGTTTGAATCTTCAAAAGAGATATCATAGAAATTGGGAAATTAGTGGCATAATTGCACAGTGTAGCCTTTATGAAGAACTCATATATTCATTTTTTTACATGTAGATGAAGTCATGTTTTTTTCTACTTTATAGATATGTGTACATAGTAGAAAAATCAAACCATAGAAATAAAGAGAAGGCAGTTAGCTGAAAATTTCATCAGTAACTGTAGTTAATGTTTTGGTAGACATATTTGTGTGTTTTTATGTATATACACACATACACATAAGTATTTATTATTCAAAAAGTGTTTTTTGAGCTCCTACTATATGCCTAGCACAGCTTCTTGGGGCTTGGGATTAAACATAGATGAACATTCCTATATTCATGGAATATCATGGATATCATTTTAAATTGCTGAATTTTATGGTATTTCATGAAATACAGATTCGTTATATTTCATTTGGACCTTTAGGATGTTAACAGTTTTAATTTGTTATAAATACTGCTGTGATGGATACCCTTGATATTCAGGTATATAGATTTTCAACTTTGATACCTATTACCAAACTTTTCTCTGAAAAGATTATAAGTTTATACTTCTCTGGGGGTTAGAAGACTGCCCATTTCCATACGTGGTTGCTGATACTGGAAATTAACAGTTTTTAAAAAATTGTTGCCAATCTGCTGCTTGAAAAACATACCTCATTTTAATGTCTCATACTACATTTATTTGATTAGTAATGCCACATATCTTTTCTTACGTATGTATTTATTTACTGTCTTTTGTGATATGCTGGTTTTGTGCCCTTTGTATTTCATGACTGCTTTTGTTATTTCTCAAAAAAAAAACGAAAACAAAACAAAAATCAGGAAAATACAAATAACAAACATTCAAGTCCCCACTACCAAGAATGAACAAATGTTTACATTTTGTCATCTTTGATTCCTGTTTTGATTTTAGGAAATTATTATAGATGCAGCTAAAGTTTTTAAATGCTTCCCAACCTTTTCTTATAACTCTTCAGCCTTTCTTCCCTTCTATTTTTCTACATTTGCACATTTGTATTGCTTTCAAATAATAGGACATTGTTTTTTAAAATTAATATGAAGAGTATCATACTGGGCAAATCACATTTTTTTCCAATCGAGATGTAATTTACATACCATAAAATTCACTATTTTAAAGCGAACAATTCAGTGGTTTTTAGTATATTCACAAAGTTGTGCAACCATTACCACTATTTAATATCAGAACATTTTCACCAGTAAATAATTTGCATATCTTGCCTTTTTCCCCCACTTAATATTTCTGAATCTATTGATGTTTCATCTATAAGAGCCAATTTATTACCTTTAATTTCCTCTGCTTGATATTTCAACATAGGAATACATTCTATACTTTTTTGTTCCCTATTATGAAACATATAGGCCATTTTTCTGTTCTGTGCAGTGAACATCTTTGTACTTGTTACCTTGCACACATGAATGAGAGTTTGGACCCAGGCCTAGAATTTGAGTTGTTGCATTGTAGGCATGTGCAGTTTTATTTATACTAGACATTGTCAGATTCCTCCACAAAGTAGCTATGACAGTTTACACTCTGTTAGGGAATGAGTAGTGTTTTTCTCTATGTCTTTGCCAACATTGGCTATTTTAATATTTCTTATTTTTGGTATTTAGTTGAAATATGCTGTCTTTTTGTTTGCATTTCTCTTGTTCCTAGTGGAGTTAAGGATTTTATATAAGTTTATTGACCATTCGGATTTCCTCTTTATTTAGTTTTTTTTATATCGTTTCTCTTTTTTAAAAAAGCTATTGGGATGTTTGTCTTTTTCCTGTTTGTAGGATGTTCATCCTTTGTTCTTTGTGTTGAGAATATCTTGTCCCATTTTTTTTCTTGTAGACTGATTTATGGTATATTTTTGCCATATCAAATTTTTAATTGTGTCATATTGATTTGTTTTATTTTGTTTTGTTTTTCTCTCTGGTTTAGGATCTAGTTGAAGAATATAGTTTGTGGGCATGGTAATAGCCTTAACCAATAGGCTTTATATTTGCAGGATACAATGAAAGACTAGAGGAGATGTAAATAAGAGAAAGAGGAGGTCCCTGCCTTCAATGTGCTTGTGTCTTTTAGAGCTGGAAAGGACACTTGAGATTCTTCATCTCTGTTTACCCTCTCATTCTAGTTTTAATCAGAGGCCAAGAAATGTGGAGTGATCTTGCATGTAGACACAATGAGTCACAAGTGTGTCCATGCAAAGATAACTAGTAATAAATGGTGGGCAATGTTTACTTTTAAAACATTGTGTAATTATTCACTTATATTAGCAGACAAATGTTCAGCAATAACTGCTTTTGCAGACATGATCTAGGATTTAATTAAGTGGTGGTAACCCTGGGAGATGCTGTTTAAAAGGAAAAAGTTCTGTAGCTACATTCAGGCAAAATCAAATTCTTTTTATGGATTAATTTAAGTTTCTTTCGCTGAGATGAAATCATCAGGAAAAATTGTTGCTGAATGGTGGTTATCTCCTCCTGCTATTTTGCCCTCTCATCACATGGTAGGGTTGCAATTACGTGAAGGATGCATGAAGGATGCAGAGCGTTGTTGTAAGAAATAATATTGCACAACTTTTAACCTACGTGTTTTAAGTTTGCTGTGGTTGAGGCCTGAAGAAGTCTGTTATCACTGAATTTCTAAAAAGATAGGGCTAGCATTTCGGTGTGATTTAGTTGGTATGTAGCAGTTAGCAATTAACTTTTTGGATAAAATAAGTGCACCATCATTTTTTATTAGATAATATTATGGCTTATCTTTAAAATAATGTTCATTAGTGATTATAAAGATGATTAGTTGAACTTAATTAGAATTATTACCCATGTTAGAAGATTGATATTTTCAGAGCTGAATACATTTTTTCTGCTTTAAATTATTTAATTTTGTTAAAACCAGATTTTTTACTTTGTTCCTTTCCAGTAGAAGTTATCAGTTATTTTCCCATCAATACCAGGCCAAATGCTCTGTGTGTATATATTGATTTTAAAAAGCAAAATATATATTAATAATTTTCTAAAATATTAATAATAATAGCAGTGTCCTAGAGAGTGGAGAGGTTATTTGCCTCTTAATGTTTCTAGATATAAATTTAGCATGATGCCTTTTAATTTTGGGAGATAGATTTTTATATTCCACTTCTCCCCCATTCCCCAACCCCCGCTTACCAGGGATGATATTGTGAGGTGACTGTCTGATTATTCCAGCTATCTATTCATTTTGATAAACATTTAAAACACTTCAAATGTTTAAAAGCAGGGTTTGTTGTAGACTTTGTATCATCCATACTTTTACCCAAAATATTTCATTAATATGCATTGCTGAATAATGAAAGCTTTCTTTGTATTGAAGAACAAATTTACAAAAATGTCTTCCTTCGATTTTTTTCCCTGTTCCTGTATTGTAAGCAGCAATTTTATAGTGCTCTTAGCAAAAACTGGAGCATTTGGGCTGTTGGGATTTGGTTGCTTTGATTAGTGGGATAGGGTATTTAAAAATGTTGACATAGCTCAAGATAGTCTTATCATGCATGTTGTATGACTTTTCCTATGTATGCACAGAAATAGTAACCGGCAGGCAGGGAGCTTCTTCCCCATTGTATGGAGCCCCTAGCAGCATGTGTTCCGTGTTACATGCTTCCATCAGTCCTGCACTCCCGTCTGCTTGTATACGTACCCACTGTTTCTCCTATGTTGAGTTAAGAGTTTAGATGAGGTGAGACCTATAGGTCATTGTAGATACCACTGATACTGTTATCAATGTAGTGTCTAGATATTGGAAGTATTTGGCAACAATATAACATAAACAAATTTTACAAGTTAGAAAAAGGGTTTTAGAATTCATGATTTTAGCTTCCACTCCCCTAAGTTGTAGGTTACTGCTTGGTATTCCGAAACTCATTTCTTCTATACCTCTAATAATTGAGTTTTTGTAAGTAGAACCACCACTGTGAATTTAGCAGGAAACATTGTGTCTGCTGAGAATCACATTTTTTAGAATGTGTTCTAGCTTTTGTAATAGGCAAAAAATGAATTTTTCCACTTTTCTAACATTTTCCCTTATTCTTTCTTCACCTATTTTGGATAGTTTTTTTAAAAGCTAGACACAAATTTGAAGGACTTGGCCAGATCTATCATTTTTTACTACCTAATCCATGAAATACAGCTAGCCTTTTAGCTTTAAAAATAAGAGTCAGATGTATTCCAGTAACTGGTAGGAGCAGTATTTAGCAATGTGGCAGGAAAGGCCCTGGCCTGGGAGGTAGAAAGGTTGTGTTTGGACTGAATAAGCTGTGTGGACTTTTCCAGCTCTGAAATACTATTTTTCTTTAATTTTTAAACAGGGATAAATTCTGCATTTGTCATTGATCTAGTATTTTTATAACAATGAAATAATAACTATTAAATATCAGCTATATATATTGGTTATCATGTTAGGCAATAGACAAATGGTGGTGTATTTAATTTCTCACTTTTCATAAGTGTGTAGTTTGGAAGAATGATTTTTTTAAAAAAAAACCAAATTGTTGATATATGAACCTCAGTATATTAGAATTCTGTCTTATGAATGAACAGTAAAAAGAGTAAAAGACCTGCTATAATAACAGGAAAGTAGAAGATAACATGGGTAATTTATGAAATAAGTGATTAAGTTTTGCTTATGAAAAGTTAATTTCTGATAATATTGGTGCCATTTACATCAAACATCAACTACTGCTTGTACGTTGGAACATTCCAAGAATTTAAGAGACCCTGTGTTTATTTGAAACTTCTTCCTCAAACATGGCTGTTGACCACATCATTACATCATTACGTTTTTCATGTTGACTGATTTTTTTCATATTTTATGTATCTTAAGCCAGACCTTGAAATTTTGTCACTTAATTTGCCTTTCTGAAGCACCACTTACCAGATAATATTGTATGTCTATTATCAATAGATTAATGGTTGAGGATTTGGACCTATATCATCATGTAAACAGGTTAGAAGAAAGTATATCAGATCTTTGATCATTCATCCTACTTGCAGGGTTTTCTGTTTAATAATTCAGTGCTTAATTGAAGTAGTTTTGAAAAGCTAGTACCCTTCTACTCTTTAGTTGCAACATGCTGTGTAACTTTTAGGTCAGATAAAAAATAATTCTAGTTAGCATTCCAACTTGATAAAGGGAATTGTCAAATGACTGACTGGAGCTAAGGACTTAATTTATACAAAGATATACAAATGCAGACATTTTAAATAGAGCAGCAAATAAATGAGAATTTTCTTATGTTATAAAGGCTCCACAGTAGCTTGTAGTTAATGCTACTTGACATAGTATCTTTCTGTGGAGGCTCTTTTTAAAATTTATCGTCACTGATTTTACCACTTGATTCGGTCCATTTTCTTTGTATGAGAATGGCCAGAATTGTTAATCTTTACACACATTTTGAGAATGATGTGACAGATAAAAATACATCAATGAAAAGATGGGAAAAAGTAATATAGCAAAATGTTAACTAGAAATAATCTGTGGGAGGTGGGATATCAGGAACTTGTTATTGTTGTTGGTAAAATTTGCTGGATTTTTCAAGCTCTCTTGAATGACACATATTACTTACGTGAATGTAAAACCAGATATTTAAATGTATGTATGAACACATTTCCAATAAGCTTTTTAGTTTTTCTAAAGCAGTCTCATTTGGAACATGAACCAGGACTGTCTTTCCCATGGAACGTTTTCATATTTTATTATTCAAAAATTCTGCCACCTTGTCATTTAATATTACTATGACTTTATGCACAAATGTTTCATAAGTTGATTGTAAACTTTAAAGACATACGTGCGGATCATGTTCTTAACCTTTCTTAACGATTAATATTCTGTTGAAGCTGTAAAAGTAATGATATTAATGTGATTTATAAGTACATATTAATATAAGATATTCTTTATAACGGGAAGACAGCCATGTTTAGTATTTCAGTACAGTATACATTTTTTGTAGTGCTTAGGAATGTTTTGAAAAGCTTTGGGCTTTTTTTTTTCCTGTGAGATTTTGATAAGTATAACTTGGTTAACATGTTTCTCTTGATGAGTAGTGTTAGAAAATTTTCCAGAGCCTTCATCTGACTTTTAAAAATTGACTACAAATGAAAGGACTCTCATCATGTTGTTTAGATATGTGGTGATGGTGTTAGAAATAGAGTGTGTAATTGGAAATAAAATACTCATTTTCAGTTTGTGGGTATTTGTATATTATCTGGATCTTAAACATGAAATTATAGAAATAAAAAGTTCTAAAAGAAGTGCCAAAAATAAGGCAAAAAAATACACTTGGGACAGAGAAGGAGGTGGTCCTTCTTGAATGGAGAATTGATACATAATTGCCTAAATACAAACTATTTTTGTACTAAGATGGTTCTAATAAGATTTCACATATAAGCTACAGAAATAACTAGAAGCTTTTCAAAATGAAAATTAAAAAGTAATTTCATGTTTTATATATAGTGTAGATAGATTGATACAAATATTCCTTAAACAAAACTATAATAAATTATTTTTGCAAAATGAGGGGGTTAATTTTAGTTTTCTTCAAAGGTCTCGCTGCAGTCCAAAATTTAAGTCCATAATTTTATGATCTATGAAAAAAAATCTTTGCCTTTTTAACATTAAAAAAAATATTAAAAGTGTACTGTGTATGCTAATGTACAGTAAAGCTACATGCCAAATAAAAATAAGGGTGTTTTCCCTTTAGTATTAGATGTTTTTACAAAACCCATAAATTATAGTTAGATTAATTCTGCCTCAGAATATTTGTAAAATATAAAAATTGATTGTGATCCGGGCATGTCTTATTAGCTACTTGAATAAAATTGCCATTTCAAGTTCTGTTTGCTAGCATTTGGAATCACATTATTTTCCATGGACTGCTGATAAATTTCTACCTAACTGTTTCTATTCCTTCTGAGAGAATTCTAAATGGGATTCATAATGGCATGGATTCCTTTCTTCAGGATTAAGGTATGTATGAGAATAAGGAAAATAGACTCTTTGGCATAGTGACTACAGCTGGCTATATTTGCTTGCTATTTTTATTATTAAATTAATTTATATACATGTTCTAACAGCAATTATGAAATAATTGTTTTAAAATAAAGTAATTGTTTTAAAACTTCGTCTAACCGAATACCCTTGGGACCAAGTTAAAGACTTGAGATTTTGAGCAATACAAAGACAAAGGCCTAGTTTGCAGATTGCAGATTGCTAGAGATTCTAAATTTGGTACTAAATTAAATAAATACACTTGTAAAATTTCGTTATAGGACAAAGCTGTGGGTAGACCAAGATAGTGTACAAATGGCTCTTATTTGGAGCATATGGAGTGGCAGCATATTTTGCAGTGAAAGGGGGAACCAAAGGACAAGGTGTTCTCTACTTGTAGCCTTGTAAAGACCTCAGAGTTTTCTTTATGTTATTGTAGAAAGACATTATTTTTGCTTTGGCGTGCTTAAAACTAAAGGGCAAATGATCCAAAAGAATAATCTTGAAATTCAATAGCAAGAAAACTACTTGACATTGTGGGCTGGAGGCCAGCAAACGTGGGGCTTTCATTGAATGCGTGGGAAATGGGGCAGGCCTGGAATTTAAAGAGACAGGGTGCAGTACCCTAGAAAAGAAAAGCCCTCCTGTATGATTTGCTTACTTGGAGAAAAAAAATAGACTTAAAGTTTTCTCTAAAGGATCTTTATTGGATCAACTATTTAAGGCATTGAAAGACACTGAGTGAATTTTTCCTAACTCCACCTCCCACACTCCCTAGCCATCTTCTCTTGTCCGAAATTGGTGCCGAGTAAAATTGTTTATAACAGAGGAGAAGCAGCTTTTCAAATAAAAGTACTTTGTAGCCTGTTCAAATGGCATATAATGTAATTCTCTCTGAAATAGAGCACTTATTACTTTGTTTATGTAGCTGTTTAAAAAATGGGGGTGGGATGAGGAGTGGGGAATCTACACTAACCTCTGCTTTAAAAATTACTATTTTTTTCTGAGTTTTCCTCCCCCATCCACTCATGACTCTCCTTTGTCCCCCTCCCCCACCTCCCACAATCCCTCAATAAAATAGTATTAAAAGACTTGAATAACCAGTCCCATGCACCAGCTTCTTGCTTGAGGCAATAATGTTGTACTATTTTCAATGGGTGGTCTTGAATCTCCCTGGGAGATTTTACAGGCAGTGGGCTCCAAGACCCACTAAGTGTATTATATTGAACATAACTGGTTAAATTCCCTAGCCGTAGAGATTATACAGAGATGGTTTTACATTATTGCGTTTCCACGATTAATTACTTGCAAACCAATTTATTTAGTTTTATTTGAAGAATTTATGGTTGAAGTTCCTAGAAGTGAAGCAGTATTTGGAATTTATTTTTTAAAACAAGCCATTCATAAATATGTCAGTTTAAGAATATCAATTTGTGCATGTATCTTAAATGGATGGTTTTCAAACAATTTTTACTGCTTTAGGAAACCAGTACATAGTAACACAAATGTTAAATAGTTGAAGCTGTATTTCTCCTACTTGAGAGAATATAAAATGATAGTATCTACTTATAATCACAAAGTACATCCATTATGTTTAAATCAGTATCTGCTACCTGTGGCCTGTATAAATGTATACTTGCCTGAAATTTAACTGAAATTTCTCTGGCCCAAACCTTTGTGGAAGTAAACAGGATTGGAATTATAAATTAAATACTCTATTAAAATTGGCTTTTAGAAACAAAATTGCTCTTTAGACAGACTTACTTGAATAAAATATTTACATCTACATCATAAATATTGAAATGGGGAAATGTTGCAGTCATGCTTATTCCCATATAACTTAGTTTAAAATTATTTTGGAGCTTCTTTCTAGTATGAATCTGTGGTTTTTAACCAGAGTGATAACATAGCTTTGTTGGGTCATTGATTTGAGTACTTTGTTTTCCTTATTCACTTGATTTCTGAAGAATGTTGGATTTCTATTTAAGATAAATAAATATAAGTCCTGATTAGCTAGAGGTCCAAAATACCTGTTTTACACAGGCTAAGTTAGAAAAGAATTTAGGACTGGGTTCTTCAGATGTGTTGGTAATAACTAGGTGAAGATATTTAATGAGACACCTTTATTGCTGGTTTTAAACAATGTAAGTAGTTTTAGGTGGAAAATTGTAATCTTCCAGGAATTGAGTTTGTTTCTTTATAAAAATTATTATACAGTTGGTTTAGGTCATATATAAAATGGTAAGAATTCCACAGTTTTCTTCACTGCTCAACAGTTTACAGCAATGACTAAATGTTTGCTTTTTCTTTTTTCGCTCAGTACTACTATAGAATAGCTAAGAAGTTTTCCTGTAGTTTTTATAAGTGCGTTTAAAGAAGTGATAGCCATCTGAAATTTATCTTGTGTAGCCAGTATTTAAAAATTATTAAGGTTGTCTACACGCAAAAAAGATAACAGCTCTTATGGCTATAGATGTGAAAAAAGTTAAAGGTTGGTAAAATTAGCTTGTCAAGTAAACTTACTGACTGAGGAATAATTTTGTTTTCATTATCCATTCTCTTGGCTGAAAATGAAATAGAAACGATCTGGTTACTAAAGACCAGTGCTGAGTTGGATCACTTCCTTGAGCTTTTGCTATGATCGTTAAAGGCAAACTTAGACAGCTGCGGTAGATTTTGCCAGTGGCTTCACAAAAGAAATTGTTTAACCCTATTAGTTTCAGACACTATCATTTCTGCTTTGCAGATATACTGGCTGTGTTTGATGAGAATGATATATTTGCTGTGTTAGATATGAATCTCTATGATTATGATTTTACTTCTGATTTACAGGAAGGCAGTGTAGCAGAAAATGAGTAATTTTAGTACTGTAATATATTTTCATGTCTTGGAACATGACAAATCTCAACATTTTTGCTTATATTTAGACAGATTTAAAAGCTTCGACTTAGACTTTTCGAAGTTAGACTTTGCTTTTTTATCTGAAAACTTTTGGAGAATTGTGAAAATTGAGTTTGACTTAGAATTCTTGGTAATTGGATATTTAAATGTTCTTTTTTAGGCTTGAAGTTCAGAGGAAATACTAAGTCATTGACTTTAAAATCTCATTTTGGATAAGTGTAGAATTAGAACAATGCTATCTACTCCTGAAATTGATGTCATAATGTTAAAAATCCCAACAAAATCCCAGTGATGTTGGGTTCTTTTGTATAATGTGTTTGTATTATTGCTATAGGTTTAAAGGGCTGAGAAATACTTTATTGTTAAGGCTGAAGAGGGCAAGATTTTGAAACTCACTGCTATGTGATTAAATCAGTGTGTTTGCCCTGAGGCTTCAGCCATTCAATCTGAATTCATAGTCTGAAATTTTGGATTCCTTCTCTGTTTGGAAATAATACTTCTTAAAAATTTTAAGACTGCCTTTGCCTACTCACATGAAAACTATTGAGGCAAGTTACCAGGGTTAAGATTTTCATGCAATCAAGACTCTGAAGATACATTTCATTCAGTATTTTAAAGAGAAAGTTCACAGCCGTTTTGCATAAAATTTTACTGGGCTTTTCATTAATCTTAAATAACTGGTCTATAAGTACTTTATCAGTGAAAACTGCTCAGCATGTAAAACGAGGAGTAGAAGAGCACAAAGGCTTCCTGCAAATTAAGGGCACAATGAGTACTAACGGACTTTCCAGCCATCTCCAGCTGTGAGATTATTATAGTTTTTGCAAACCCTTTTCTCTCAAAACTAAATCAAGAATGGTAGAGTCCTGATAAAAAGAAGTGTAGAAAAGCCTAACTAATCCTTAGATGAGTTACTTCAAACGTGCCAAAATAGAATAAAATCAGTTAATAGCAAGGATTAAAGGTTACTTTTAATGCATTTTTATCACTTGTGTTGAGAATTTTGTTGTATGTTAATGCATTTGGCCTTGGCTAAAAAAATCCAGAGAAAAAATATAATTAAATCTGAGAGGTTACGTAATCATGTTGTTATGAGGAAATTTAGTACCAACTTTGGGTGCCAGATTTGACCAAAAAGATAAAAGCTGTATTCTTGAGATCAGAGCTGTAAACAGGTGGCTCCGATTTTGAGTGTTAAGTTCTGGGTTATAATTAAAAGCTTAAAAGCTCATCTGTGTAATTTTAAGAGTCAAATTATTATATAGATTTTAAAAAACAGTGTGGCTGTATGTCTTTGGATAAATATGTACAAGTAGTTCCTTGGATAAGATCATAGAAATATGCCAAAATTAAATCTGGTTTAATGTTTTAAAAGTGCTCAATTACAGTGGTAAAGAGAAGGGGAGAAGGAGAAGTTAGAGGCAGATTTTGTTGCAGAGATAGTTCTTATTTTTTATGCATATGTCTAAAACGATCTTCTTTCATATATGGAGGAAGACTATATATATATCATCTTTTAATTCAGAATCATATGTTTATCAACTACTTAATTTGTGAAATTCTGGCATATTATAATAGAGCTGCCAAAAGTATTGGGTTAAGAAAAAACTCATTTAGTATGGTGCCATTGTAGGAGTAATTTTTTAAAAAAGTGACGTTTTTCTCTTTTTAGGTGCAATGATATAGATGTGTATGTGCGTCCGTGTGTGTATGTATCAAGCCTTAATAAAATTTTATTATAAGAACCTGGGTAGTGGAAGATTTTATAATCTTGTTTCATTTGCCACCCTTCCAAGATGCCAAATTATGAGTTTCTATTTTCTTGTAATATGAGGGTACTTCAAAAATTACGTAGAAAAATAGAACTGAAAGATAATATGAATCTTTCCATGAACTTTTCTTTCAAAGTACCCTCATAAATGTTTTGCTTCTGCTGTGGCTTAACAGGAAATGGCTTGTCATTCCTAGCACATGCATGTGCTGTGTAAGTTAGGTATTTATGTGTATGTGCCGCCCCACTTATCCCACATGTAATGTAGTGATTTTTCATAAGCCACGTGAGAATAAAGTTCTGATATTTATGGTCGAAACAGAATTGCCCATACGTAAATTTCCTCTATTAATATTCAGACCAAATTTAACCATATTCAGTGCTTCTAGCTTGAATGAGTTTTGCTGCATTGGATAAATACTACACTGTGTAGTCATTTATGTGCTCAAGAAGCTGAACTTTCCTTCCATCCCAATAAGTTCTCATGGGATAAGGTATTTCTCTAAAAGCAAAGTAATTTTTAATTTTGGGAGGCTTGAAATGGGGAAAATAGCCATACAAGTGCGGGGTAAGAAATGCTGGTTGATCCACTTCACGAATTCAAAGTAGTTGGAAGTCTTAAATTCTTTTGGGGGAAAAAACCCCTACTACAATGCTGCTGAATTCTTTTACTTCTGTAGTTATGTCTTTGTGTGTTTATAGGAGTGGGAACATTTTATCTCCTGTGTTTCTGTTGAGGTTGTTTTTCAGCAGTGCCCCAAGAAAAGTCCTGGAGACTAGCTTTGAAGCCCTGTGGACAAGCTGGATATCAAAGAGCCAAAGGAATTCAGCTGTAATTGTTTTATGGCTGGCCAGAAATCAGACCTATTTGTATAGGTAGCACACAAAATAGCTGTGATTTGACAATTTGGTGCTATTTATACCTACCATAAAAAGAGAAAAGAAAAACCTAAAGGGGTATTTTGGAAACAGGAACCAAGCTGTAAATGCAAACTGCTCACCATTTTCTCAAAGGAACAAAAAAAAAAAGGAAAGGGTTTAGGAAGTTTTTATTGAAGCTACATTATTGAGAATCTGTCTGCTTGCAGGACAGTTAATATAGTACTCACACTAAAACTATACTTCTCTCTGTAGTTTTTTTCTTATTCCCATACGATTAAAATTATTTTTGTGGAGCAAAAGAAACTCTAGGGGAGGAGGGACAGTGAAATCACTAAGTTTCCAACTGTAGCTCAGTAGACATTTGCAATTTCATCTTGCTGCTTTTATTTAGTTTGGGATAAGAACAAGCTGGGTTGCTAGAGCTAAGTTCTTCTTTCTAAAAAAGTTATATTTCCAACAAAGAATCACAGGTTATTTACTATGGTAGTGGGTGAGGATTTGCCAGGTAAGTTTTCATGGCTTTTGGGAAATGTGCAGAGAAATTATTTATGATTATTCTTGATCTGTCAGCTAGAGAAGTCTTTTTGAATACAAAATGCCTAAATTATTTGTTTCTCTCAGAGTTAATTCTGAGCTCAAGGTGGGCACTGTATCATGGCATGTCTGTACCTCAGTGAGCAGTCCAAAGTGTTTTACTGTTTCCAGAATGTCATTCAGACCTTTTGAGATTGTCAAATGCCTCATTGTTTTGCCTTGAAACCTCCAGCCTCTAGAGCAGTCTGAGTCTGGGGGCAGTGGTGCAGAGAAGAAGCAAACATCTCTGTGATTGACTACACTTTTTTTTTTTTTTTTAATTTAAAAAGAAACTCTAGAAATGCTTTAGGGACCCCTAGGGTTTTGTCACAATTTAAAACCATTTTACCATTGAAGGCATCTCACTGCTGTTGACTTTGTTTTGTATTAATTTTTTTTTAATGAAAAAAAATTTATTTGGATTTAATTTTTTTTTCACATTGGATTCTGATTCTTCCATAATAAGTAGAGTGGTCTCTGTCAAGTGTTCCTTAATTTCTAGGGGGAGGCTCTATAGTTTTGATTGGATGAAGAGAGTTCACTGAGGGTAGGGGAAAAGAAGTGGAAACTGGTGGAGATAATCTGGTGTTGGGACAGTCAGTTCTGGCTTCTTTCTTTGAAAGAAAAGTATGAGTTTAAAACAGTGTGTGAAGAGTCAGAAGCTTCTGAATAAAGATTTAAAATGGGAATCTCCCAAAAGCCTAAAACCTTATTGGGTCAAGATGTGTTCTTATGAGGAAAATAGGCAAAATCCCTTTATAGAGAAAAAACATTCTGGATTGCTAACTCCTCAGGAGTATGAACACTCAGATAGGAAAAGATAAAGAGGCAGGTAGATACAGACCATTTTTGTGGGTTAAGAATGTACTCCAGAATTAGGGCTGGCCAATGAAGGGTTGTAACTGAGCACAACTAAGTGCCAGACACTGCTGTAAACACTGAGGAGAACGACAGGAGCAGAAGCAGTTCTTGTCTTTTAGAAGTGCTTAGTCTGACATTAGGCATGTTTAAAAAAGAAAACAAAAAAAGATCACAATATGACCAGATAAGTGCTTTTATGAAGCTATGAATAATGAAGCTGTGCAGACAGAGTTCTGAGTGGTGAATACTGCCAGTGTATCAGAATTTGAACTGAGGTTTTTAGAAAGTGCAAGTGAAATGCCTGATAAAGAGAATTATTGTTTATTAAAAAAATTATCCTGAATCTATCAGAGATGGGTATGCATCTGTTTGATGTTTCCCTTTAAAAGGCTTGTGTGGTGGTGTTGGAGTTTCTGAACTCATTGGATTAGCATCATAGTATATAGTACTATGTAGCTGAAAAGAGGTAGGAAAGCAATTTATAGTCACTAAAGGTTTGATTCTGTACCTGTTATTCACATTTTACAGATGTGGTGTCCAAGATTGAAGATTAACTTGCTCAAGGTCCATGTGGCTTATGAGTATGGTGACCATATGTCCTGTTTTGCTGGGGACAGTCCCAGTTTATCCCTGTTGTCCTGTGTCACTGTCAAAATTGTTGCTCTTTGGATGATAGATTATTTTGTCACCTTGTTTTTGAGCAGCATAACTTAGGTTTGAACTAAGGCCCTTTGACTCCAAGTCCAAAAGCTCACCACTATTTTGCTCTGCTTATGCTGTGCTCCTAGGTCATATGTCTACTTCCAAGTTGGTCCAATGAGAAGGATTCTGAGGCGTAAGTCTGGCTCATCACAGTATCCGTGCTTGGTTTACCACGGATGATGGAGAGAAATGTGGTAGCTTTTGTATTACTTTTTTCTTTTATATCCTGTTACTAATCTGTTTTATAATATAATTTAATTTTCCTCCAGAAATTGTGAAGGCACTTGAGGAACTTTATATCTTAGAATCATATTTATAAATATTGGTCATCATTGCATGGTACAAACCAAGAAAATTCTGGTGATTTGAGTCTTTTGGATCAATGGAAATTTGGTACATCTCTTGATCACTGAACATGGTGATTTTCCTTTTGATGTTTACTTTCCTTTCCCCACCTACTCAGAAGCCTAAAGCAGCAGAATAGGGTTTGAGGAAAGTAATTCTAATTTGGAAAAGAAAATTGGAAACTTATGTTGTGATTTGCTCAAATTGGTTAGCTTTTCCACCAGGTTTGCTGGACAAATACAAGTGCGTCAACTTTATTTGATCCCATTTAAATGGCTCAACACTTCAGAAAGGTGCAGTTTTACAGGTACACTATCTCCCAGTTAGCTTAGTTAAAACTTAAATGCATTTAATATTTTGATAATCACCTCTGGTAGTTAGAGCACTTTATTTTGTTCTGAGTCATTTCTCCTATGTTCTGTGTCGCTTTCCATCAGAAGAGTGTATGATCTGAGCAGTGCTTCACTGGAGGCTGTAGTATTCTTCACTTAAAAAATGACTAATGGCAAGATGAAAGCCATTTATAAGAACTTCTAGGTTGGATCATGTTGGGGTGGGATGGAAATGCCTCTTGTTGCTCATTCTACATCTCACTCAAATTTATACATCTCTTCAGCAATGTGGCATCTTCTCCACCCTAGTAAAGCTCAGAGACTTGTATCGTAGAGGAGAGGGGAGATGGACTCGTAGCAGATAAATTTCAGTACAGTTTAATTAAGAGTTATAGTTGAGGTAAGAATGGAGTTTGTGGATGCAGGGAGGGACAGATCATATATATATGAAAAGAGGTTCAGGTTTAAACATCTGCTACGTAACTGGAACCATAACTATGCTCTTCTCCTTCTCCCTATCTCTCTCTCTATAAAACCGTTTTGGTTTATACAGCATTTTATGTTGCTTTTCTTTTCAGAGACTTTTTATGATCCAACTTGAATAATGTGGTGAAATTCTTCTTTAGTTCAAGCTGTTATGAATCCAAAAATAGATCTGTGCCAAGACCGGACTTTGTGGTACAAGTTGTGTTTTGTAGATTGTGGCTGTTATTCTTCCAACAGATAACTAATTTAAATATTATTTAGAAATAAAGCAAATGTTGCTGAGACAAAAGAGGACCTGGTCGATTTTTAAATCATGCTTTAGAACACTAAGCAGATGTCTTAAGTTTAAAGGACTGTTTGGAATGAGATTGTTTTAGTTAAAAAATATTGGTAAGCTTCTATAGAATAGTAGGATTGGAGACTGCAGTCTTGAAGGAACCTTAGCTATTATAATCCCCACTTCCCCTGATTCCCCATTTCTCTTTGTTTCCCTTCTCTAGAAATTACAAGCACTTGAAATAGACTTTGTGGAAAGAAAGACCAAAGCTAGTAATTACAAGACAGTAAAACTTTCCTGTCATATTGGTCATGTGCAGTGCAGCAGCATCGTTCTGCAATAATACCTGTGTTTAGTAGAGTTGTGGAAAATCTGGTAACAAACATTGGAAGAATAGGGAGGCAGAACCTCATTTACATGGCTCAAAAGTGGATGGCTTTCTGAGGCTCTTAATTAAAGAGTGTATGAAGGCAAATTTGTTATAACAGAAAGCTTATTCATAGTTTATCTGACATCTGTATAAATCACTTGAGGGACAAGTAGGATCCATTTCTGCTCTGAGAATTAGTTCCTTACAGACAGGATTTTTTTTTTTTTTTTTTTAGTTACTGTTTCAGTCACACTGTTGCACATAGGAGATGTTGAATAAATATAGTAAGACAACTTCATAAGGCACTTGACATATCAAAGTATTTGAGTAGTAATAGCTAGTATTTAACACTTACTATGTGCCAGGCTGAGTACTCTGCAAGAACTACCTCATTAGTCTAATAGTCCCTATGAATTGGAGTACTATCAATACCCCCATAATAAACGAGTTCATCAAGGCTGCAGGATACAAGATCAATACACAAAAATAAATAGTATTTCTGTGTACTTGCAATGAATTCTCAGAGAATCTAGTTAAAACAATTCCATTAACAATAACATCAAAAAGAAGAAAATACTTAGGAGTACATTTAACAAAAGAAGTGCAAAATTTAGGCTCTGAAACTACAAAGCATTGTTGAAAGAAATGAAAGGATATCTAAATAAATAAAAAATATCCTATTTTCATGGATTGGGAGACTTAATATTGTTAAAGTGGCAATACTTTCCAATTTGCTACAGGTTCAGTGCAATCCCTATCAGCATCTGAACTGGCTTCTTTGTAAAAGTTGACAAGATCATTTAAAATTCATCTGCAATTGCAAGGGACCCAGAATAGCCAAAACAATCTGGACAAGAACAACAGAATTTGAGGACTCACACTTCTCAATATCAAAACTTACTGCAAAACAACAGTAATCCAGACCGTATGGTACTGACATAAGGACAGACATATAGATCAGTGGAATAAAATTGAGATTCTAGAAATAAGGTCATGTGTCTCTAGTTAACAAGGGAGCCAAGACTATTCAGTAGGAAAATAATAGTCTTTTTTATCAAATAGTGCTGGGAGAATTGGTTATCTACATGCAAAAGAATGAGGTTGGACCTTTACCTCACATTGAGTACGAAACTTAACTAAAAATGGATCAAAGACCTAACTAGAAGAGCTACAACTATAAAGAGCTACAGCTATAAAGCTCATAGAAGAAAACACAGGGATTAATTTTTTATGACCTTGGATTTGGCAGTTGATTCTTAGATATGACATTAGAAGTACAAGTGACAGAAGAAAAATTAAATAAAGTGGATTTTTTAAAATTTAAAACTTTTGTGCTTCAAATGACACTCTCAATAAAAAGGGGCTGGCCCCGTGGCGCACTCAGGAGAGTGCAGCACTTGGGAGTGCAGCAGCGCTCCCGCTGCGGGTTCGGATCCTATATAGGAATGGCCGGTGCGCTCACTGGCTGAGCGCGGTGCGGACGACACCAAGCCAAGGGTTGCGATCCCCTTACCGGTCACAAAACGACAAACAAACAAACAAACAAAAAAACCCCCAAAACACAAAGAAAGTAAAAAGAAAATCCACAAAATGGGAGAACATATTTTCAAATCATGTATCTGATAATGGACTTGTATCTAGAATATATGCATAAGAAAACTCTCGCAACTCAATTATTTTACAATTAATCCAATTAAAAATGGGCAAAGGATCTGAATAGGCATTTTTTTCAAAGAAGATAAACAAATGGACAGTAAGCACATGAAAGGATGCCAAACATCATTAGTTATCAAGGAAATACAAATCAAAACCGTAGTGAGATACTGCATCATACCCACTAGGGTAACAAGTATGGGTGAGGATGTAGAGAAATCAGAAACCTCACACACTGCTGGTAGGAATGTAAAATGGTGCTTCATGTTGGAAAACAGCCTGGCAGTTCCTCAAATGGCTAAATATAGGGTTACCATATGACCCAACAATTCTACCCCTTGTTATCTACCCCAAGAGAAATGAAAACATGGGTCCACACAAAAACTTGTACGTGAATGTTTATAGCAGCATTATTTATAGTAGCCAAAAGATGGAAACAACCCATATGTCTGTCAACTAATGAATGGACAAACAAGATGTGGTTTATTCATACAATGGAATATTATTTGACCATAAAAATGAATGAAATATTGGTACATGCTACAACATGGATGAACCTTGAAAACACTGTGCTAAGTGAAAAAGGCCAATCACAAAATACCATGTATTGTATCATTTCATTTATATCAAATGTCTAGAATAGGGAAATCTGTAAAGATAGAAAGTAGAATAGTGGTTTCTTAGGGCTGGGAGTATGGGAGGAAAATGGGAGTCATAGCTAAGAGGGTATATGGTGACTTTTTGAGATAATGAAAGTACTCTAAAATTTACCATGGTGATGGTTGCACCTGTCTGTGAATGTACTAAAAACCATGGAATCACACACTTTTAAATAGGTGAATTATACGAGGGATCTTCAGAGAGTTCATGGAAAGATTCATTTTGTCTTTTAATTCCATTTTTCCATGAACTTTTTGAAGTACCGTCTTATGTGAACTATATTTCAATAAAGCTGTTATTTTAAACTATCTGATTCTAAAAAGAAGGTCACTTCTATATTTGGAAGCAGATTTTTTTTTTTTTTTTTTGGTTTTGGCCGCTGGCTTGTATGGGAATCTGAACCTTTGACCTTGGTGTTAGCAGCACCACACTCTAACCCGCTGAGAGCTAACTGGCCAGTCCCTCCCTAACTTTCACTAATAAAAATGTTGACACAAAATAGTAGTCATATTTATACATTTGGGAAATAAATTAAACCTTGATGGCTTGCCTTTTTCATGTTATAAGACACATGTCAACATTCTAGGGTTTTTGATTGTCCCAATATAATTTATTAAAGGAGCATTGTTTCATAGGTTGAGCAAGACCTAATGAAAAAAATATATATCTAGCTGCTTTTGTAATTTTATCTGTGTAACTTTGCATATGTGTTATGTTTTCCTCCATCAAAAATATAATCTCCAGGTTGACAGGAAATTGTCACAACATATTCATTGTTTGCTTACCATGTATAGGTCCTATCCCAAGTGATTTTCACATGTTATTCAGTAAATCTTACAATAATTCTATATAGAAGGTATGGTAACCCTGAGTTTAAAGTAGGTGTAGTTAACCCTGAGGCATAGGATTTAAGTAACCTGGTCAAAGTCTAGTAGTAAGTAAGTGACAGAGTATAGTAGTAATTAGCAGCAATCCTTAGTAGGGCTCTTGGCTAGGAATATCTTACCTTATGCAATAGACATCTCTGGCCAACTGTGTTTAAAATAACTTTTTGTAAGTGAAACCATATTTTTAGTGTTCTAAAGGAGCTATTATTTATTATTTAAATGAAAACTGCAAATAAATCAGTTCCTTTATATCAGTCTTGACAATTGTGACATTTTAAATTAGGGCACTTCTATACATTTGATGAAATGGAGAAGTTTTCCTGGTAGTCCTATTGATTTGGGGTAGATTTAAAGCTGTATTAATTTCATTTTCCAAGCTTGTATTGAAGGCCTATTTTTGTAGTAAGGAAAAGTGCTGTAAGAAAGTCTGAAGGAGGCAATTCTTGATCTAGAATTAACTGGTGATAAAAGCTTATGAAATAGTTTTCCCTTGAGCCTGCCCTTAATTTCAGTTTGTAAGTTATATTGTCTCTCATGTCTAGGTTTATATATACAGTACTCTACAGCTGCACTGTCCAAAACACTAGCCAGTAGACACGTGGCTTTTAAAATTTAAATTAAATTATTTAAAATAAAATAAAATAAAAAATTTAGTTCCTCAATTGCTTGCTAAATTTCAAGGACTTAATAGTCACATGTAGCTAGTGGCTGCCTTAGTGGATAGAGCTGATTAGAGAAATGGTAATGTATCATCACGAATTCTTTTTACAGTGAAATTAAGATGTTGTATGTGCTTTTCTGAGGGATAGAAAGAAGAGGGAAAGAATCTGACAGGATGTTTTATATAAAATTGTTTCATTTTTCAAAACCTTTGGAGGATCTTCATAATTGTCCTTCAGAATAAAAAAATATGAGAAACCAATGTTAGTAAAGAACTCTTTAAAGTATGGTATTAAATATGTTGCTTAAGTAGAATTTTATTATGTAAAAAAACTCCCCTCCCCCAGAGACTCATAAGAATTTACTAAGATAATAAAATCATTAAATGCAAAAGGAAATATGAAGGCATTCGTAGTACATTTTTCCTAACATTTAATTATGGTCATTAAAAATATTAAAATATATGTTTTATTTTAGTTAAAACTTCCCAGGTATAGGAAAAGACACAGATCTTCAGATTCAGGAAGCTCAAAGATCCCCAAACATATTCAGCCCAAAAAGGTCTTCTCCAAGACATGTTATAGTCATATTGGCAAAACTCAAAGACAGAGAATCTTAAAAGCTGCAAGAGAGAAGCGTCAAATCACCTATAAGGGAGCCCCAATCAGACTAACATCAGACTTTTAATCACAAACCCTAAAAGCCAGAAAGGAATGGGATGAAATATTCAAAATACTAAAAGACAGAGATTGCCAGCCAAGAATACTCTATCCCGCAAGGCTATCCTTCCGAAATGAAAGGCAAATAGTATATTTCTCAGACAAACAAAAACTGCGGGAGTTCACTACCACATGACCACCCTTACAAGAAATTCTCAAGGGAGTACTGGGTTTGGTACCTGAAAAATAACTACCACTGCCATAAAAACCGAAGAAAAATCAAAACCCCACTACTATAATAAAAATGGCATTCATGAAGAGAAAACAAACAAACAAAAAGGCTATCTACAACTCAGGGAACCAACAAATACAGAAAACAAACAGTACATCAGAAAGAAAGGAACAAAAGACACCTAAGACATCCAAACAATAATAAATAAAATGCTAGGAATAAATCAACACTTTTCAATAACAACTCTAATGTAAAAGGCTTAAATTCCCCAATCAAAAAGACACAGACTGGCTGACTGGATTAAAAAGGAGGACCCAACTATATGCTGCCTTCAAGAGACCCACCTCACCCATAAAGACTCACATAGACTAAGAGTGAAAGGATGTAAAAAGATTTACCATGCAAACAGAAAAGAAAAACGAGCTGGAGTAGCTATTCTTATATCTGATAAAGTAGACTTTAAAAATCCTAAAAAGAGACAATGAGGGACACTACGTAATGATAAAAGGATTGATCCATCAAGAAGACATACAATCATAAATATATACGTGCCAATGTTGGAGCAGCCAGATTTATAAAACAAACTCTATTAGACTGAAAGAAGGAAATAGACACTAATACCATAATAGCAGGGGACCTGAACACCCCACTGTCTGTATTGGATAGATCATCTAGGCAAAGAATCAGCAGAGAAACAAGATCTAAACAATATTCTAGTCCAATTGAACTTGGTGGATATCTACAGAACATTCCGTCCAACAACCTCAGAATATTCATTCTTCTCATCAGCACATGGATCATTCTCCAAGATAGATCACATATTAGGTCACAGATCAAGTCTCAACAAATTCAAAAAATTGGAATTATCCCATGTATTTTCTCAGACCACAATGGATTACAATAGGAATCAATAAAAAATGAAATTCTGGAAACTATACAAACACATGGAAATTAAACAGCATTCTACTTAATGACATATGGGTCCAAGAAGAAATCAAGCAGGAAATCACAAAATTTATGAAAACTAATGAAAATAGTGATACATCATACCAAAACCTGTGGGATACTGCAAAAGCAGTACTAAGGCGGAAATTTATTGCATTAAATGCTTACTGCAGGAGAGTGGAAAGATGGCAAATGAACAACCTAATACTTCACCTTAAGGAATTAGAAAAACAAGAACAATCCAAACCTAAAGATAGCAGACGGAAAGAAATCATTAAGATCAGAGCAGAACTTAATGAAATTGAAACCCCCCCAAAATACAAAAGATCAATGAATCAAAAAGTTGGTTTTTTTGAAAAGATAAAATTGACAAACCATTAGCATGGCTAACTAAAAAAAGAAGAGAGAAGATCCAAATAACACAAATTAGAAATGAAAAAAGTGATATTACAACTGATACATATGAAATACAAGGAATCATTCGAGACTACTATAAACAACTATATGCCAACAAATTTGAAAATCTGGAGGAAATGGATAAATTTCTGAACACACACAAGCTCCCAAAACTGAGCCAAGAAGACGCAGAAAATCTGAACAGGCCAATAACAATAAAGGAGATTGAAGCTGTTATCAGAAGGCTCCCAACAAAGAAAAGCCCAAGACCAGATGGATTCACAGCAGAATGTTACCAAACATTCAAAGAGGAATTGACACGAATTCTTTACAAACTATTCCAAAAGATTGAAACAGACGCAAATCTCCCAAACTCATTCTATCAAGCAAACATCATCTTGATACCAAAACCAGGTAAAGATACAACTAAAACAAAAAACTACAGGCCGATATCCTTGATGAATATAGATGCAAA
Source organism: Cynocephalus volans (assembly GCF_027409185.1). Classification (NCBI taxonomy): domain Eukaryota; kingdom Metazoa; phylum Chordata; class Mammalia; order Dermoptera; family Cynocephalidae; genus Cynocephalus; species Cynocephalus volans. The sequence goes on along the minus strand of NC_084475.1, from coordinate 61,875,116 downwards.
AATCCTAACTAAAATACTAGCAAACAGAATACAGCAACACATACGTAAAATTATTCACCACGATCAAGTGGGATTCATCCCAGGGATGCAAGGTTGGTTCAACATATGCTAATCAATAAATGTGATACACCATATTAATAAACTCAAACATAAGGACCATATGATCATCTCTATAGATACTGAAAAAGCATTTGATAAAATTCAGCACTGATTCATGACAAAGACCCTCTATAAGTTAGGTATAGAGGGAAAGTATCTCAACATAATTAAAGCCATATATGCCAAACCCACTGCCAATATCATCCTGAATGGGGAAAAGCTGAAAGCTTTTCCTTTAAGAACAGGAACTAGACAAGGATGCCCACTCTCACCACTCCTATTCAACATAGTGTTGGAAGTACTAGCCAGAGCAATCAGAGAAGAGAAGGAAATAAAGGGCATCCAGATTGGAAAAGATGAAGTCAAACTGTCCCTGTTTGCAGATGAAATGATCCTATATATCGAACAGCCTAAAGCCTCTACAAAAAAACTCTTGGAGTTAATAAAGGATTTCAGCAAAGTAGCAGGATACAAAATCAATATACAAAAATCAGTAGCATTTCTATTCTCCAATAGTGAACATGAAGAAAGAGAAATGAAGAAAGCTTGTTACAATAGCCACCCCAAAAATAAAATAGTTAGGAATAGAGTTAACCAAGGATGTGAAAAATCTCTATAATGAGAACTACAAACCACTGCTGAGAGAAATTAGAGAGGATACAAGAAGATGGAAAGATATCCCATGCTCTTGGATTGGAAGAATCAACATAGTGAAAATGTCCATACTACCCAAAGTGATATACAAATTCACTGCAATCCCCATCAAAATTCCAATGACATTTTTCTCAGAAATGGAAAAACTACCCAGACATTTATATGGAATAACAAAAGACCACGCATAGCCAAAGCAATGCTGAGCCAAAAAAAATAAAAAATAAAAAAAAATCAAGCTGGAGGCATAACATTACCTGACTTTAAACTATACTACGAAGCTATAATAACCAAAACAGCATGGTACTGGCATAAAAACAGACACACCGATCAATGGAATAGAATAGAGAATCCAGAAACCAACCCACACACCCAGAGCCATCTGATCTTTGACAAAGGCACCGAGCCTATGCACTGGGGAAGAGACTACCTCTTCAGCTAATGGTGCTGGGAGAACTGGATATCAATATGCAGGAGAATGAAACTAGACTCATCCCTTTCACCGTACACTAAAGTCAACTCAAAATGGATTAAAGAATTAAAAATTTACCCTGAAACAATAAAACTTCTTAAGGAAAACATAGGAGAAACACTTCAGGAAGTAGGACTAGACACAGACTTCATGAATATGACCCCAAAAGCACGGGCATCCAAAGCAAACATAAAGAAATGGGATTATATCAAAGTAAAAAGATTCTGCACAGCAAAAGAAACAATTAACAGAGTTAAAAGACACCCAGCAGAGTGGGAGAAGATATTTGCAAAATATACATCTGACAAAGGATTAATATACAGAATATACAAGGAACTCAAACAACTTTACATGAAAAAACAAGCAACCCAATTAAAAAATGGGGAAAAGAGCTAAATAGGCATTTCTCTAAGGAAGATATACAGATGGCCAACAGACGTATGAAAAAATGCTCAACATCACTCAGCATTTGGGAAATGCAAATCAAAACCACACTGAGATACCATCTCCCCCCAGTTAGGATGGCTATTATCCAAAAGACTCTGAACGATAAATGCTGGCGAGGTTGCGGAGGAAGAGGAACTCTCATACATTGGTGGTGGGACTGCAAAATGGTGTAGCCTCTATGGAAAATGGTATGGAGGTTCCTCAAACAATTGCAGATAGATCTACAATATGACCCAGCCATCCCACTGCTGGGAATATACCCAGAGGAATGGAAATCATCAAGTCGAAGGTGTACCTGTTCCCCAATGTTCATCACAGCACTCTTTACAATAGCTAAGAGTTGGAACCAGCCCAAATGTCCATCATCAGATGAGTGGATACGGAAAATGTGGTATATCTACACAATGGAATACTATTCAGCTATAAAAAAGAATGAAATACTGCCCTTTGCAACAACATGGATGGACCTAGAGAGAATTATATTAAGTGAAAGAAGTCAGGCACAGAAAGAGAAATATCACATGTTCTCACTTATTTGTGGGAGCTAAAATAAATAAAAAAAATACGGGGGGGGGAGAAGACACAACAATTATAATTCCTTGAAATTGATAGGACAAGCATACAGAAAGGACATTGTTGGGAGGGAGGGGGGAGAGGGAGGGGGAGAGAGTTTTTGCTAATTGTCCACAATAATCAACCACATTGTATATTGACAAAATAAAATAAAATAAAATATTAAAAAATGTATGTGTTTAGAGAATAATACAGCAAACATTTATATACCTGTCCTTTATTAACATATAATCATATTAAGATGCATGTTTATATCTTTTAAAAGTGAGTTACCGTCATCATACTTGACTCTTTAAAATTTAGGCATGCATCCCCTAAATAATCAAGACATCATCTTATATAACAATATTACCAGTATCACACATTAAAAACAAATGATCCATTTGTCCCTAATATTATACACTGCCAGGACTACTTAAACATGCCATTGTCCCCCCGTTATCTTTTTTGGTTCTCCTTTCCAAAGTAGGATCTTATAAAGTTTCATGCAAGTCTTTAATCTTGAGCAGTCCCATGCCTTTTATTTTTTACTTCCATGACATGACAACCCCCTCAATTTTATTTTGAAGAATTTCAAACCTACCATAAAGTTGAAAAAAATAGTACAACAAATGCCTAGATTCAACAATTGTTAAAGCTTCGCTTTATGTACTTTATTTCTTTATGTTCCTACTCCCCAGTCTTTTGAAAGTTGCAGATAGATATCAAGATCTCTCACCCATAAATACATATAATGTATCTCCTAAGAATAATAATATTTTCCTAACAAAACCACAAAACCATGATCACATCCAAGATTTAACATTAGCCTTTACGTGTCATGTCTCTTTTGTATCCTTTGGTCTAGGATGTTTCCTCCACCTCCACTTAAATATTTATTTAAGTGGGGGTCTTGACTTTGACATCTTTTAAGAGGCTAGACTAGTTTTATAGATACTCCTTTAAGGTGTATTTGTCTGATCATTTCTATGTAGAGTCATTTAACTTGAATACTCTATCCCTTGTATTTCTTATATATTGGACTTAGATTTACAAGCTGCATTCAGTTCAGGTTAAATATTTTTAGTAAGAAACTTCCATGGGTATTTCTTGTTGCACTTCATATCAGGAGGCACCTGATGTTGATTATCCCAGCATCACTGATACTGAGTTTTATCACTTGGTTAAACTGGCAAAAGCCATTTTAAAGATTCACTTTTCTCCTTGTAGTTACAGAGTAACTGGTATAATATTTTGTATCTTTCAAATGTCATGTTCCACTTTGTCCTTCATCTAATGGTTTTAGTGTCTGCTGATGATCATTTATTGATGAACTTGAATTAGACATTTTGTTGGGATTGCACATTGGTGTATTCTTGGTTCAGCAGTACTTACATTCAAAATGATAGATAAGTATCTATTCCATTTTTCCTCCATTTTTACCCATTAATATATGGTTTTTTGACACATTTTATATTGTGGCAAATGTTTCCTTTGTCTGATTTTATGGTTAATTTAGTAAAATATGTGGTAATGTAAGATTCTCTTTGTAATCTACTTTCTTCAGTAATTTCTAAATGTTGACTTCCAGGGGTGGGGGGTGGGGGGGTTCCAGGGGAGAAAACTGATTCTAGTCAAATGTGTTAAATTACATTATTGAAGCCCTTGTTTCTCGGTTTTAAATATGCTTATGGCTGCTAAAGAGTCATGCTATCTGAGAAGAAATTTCTGCTTCTGTAAATTTAGCTAAGATTCAGGAAAATTTTGCAAGCTTTTATTAAATTCTGGGCATAGACATCAAGAATGCCATCATAACTATTAACAGCTTTGGAAACAAGGTTGGAATGTAACTATATAAACTTTTTTCCCCCTTTGCCTTCTCTGTCCTTGCTGCTTTGGTTTTATCGCTGGGATGTGTGTGAAAGCAACTTGTCTAAAATTTTGCTGCTCATAGGGAGTGGTGACTTAAAATTTCCAGGATAGTTTTAGAGCCAATTCTTGATGTTGGCATTATGCAACAGACCTCCTGATAATCCTATGGGTGAAGTGAATGTGGATTCTATGAGGGGTCTGTAAGTGTTCCCCCCCCCCCCCAAACTTTTTGCAGTAATAGTTACTTTAAATTTAAAAAAATGTATAGGTAGGTATAGTGTTATGGGCTGAATTACGTTCTTCCCAAATTCATATGTTGAAGTCTTAACCTAAGAATGTGATTGTTTTTGGATATAGAATCTTTAAACAGATAATTAAAGTAAAAGGTCATTGGGGTGGGTCCTAATCCAATAGGACTGGTGTCCTTCTAAAAAGAGATTAGGACACAGGCACACAGAGAAAAGAACACGTGAAACCACAGGGAAAGGACAGCCATCTATAAGCCAAGGAGAGAGAGGGCTGAGCAGAAACCAACCCTACTGATACCTTAATCTTGGATTTCCAGCTTCCAGAACTGTGAGAAAACAAATTTCTGTTGTTTAAGCCACCAAGTCTGGATACCCGAGTTATGTCTTGTTAAAAATGCTGCTTCCCGGACACTGTCAGAGACTCATTGACGTGATACCTTTTGAGAGTCAAATCTGCATTTTAAAAAGCTCCCTGATGATTCCACACTGAAGAGTAAGGTTACTAACTTTTTTTCTCTAGTGTCAGGCCCAAAGTAAATTAGAAAAAACCTTCTGAATAAACAAAGGAGAACAATGAACCAGATTTTTAAAAAAGAGGTCTAAATAAGTTCTAAATGCCACTAAATTAACACAAAGTCAACATTATGAACTTCAAAAAGTTCATGGAAAAATAGAATTAAAATAATACAGATATTTCCATGAACTTTTTGAAGACCCCTTGTATTTGAATGCAATAGATTTGAAAATCAAAGTTTTAAAAATCTTCCGAAACTGAGGCCTTTAAAATGTTGAAATTATTGTTTTATTGTTCTGAAGTAGATATTATTGGGAGGATGATGTGATTAAATGTCCCTTGTGTTCTTTAAAAAAAATATCAGGTTCGCAGTAAGTGTAGGGACTCTCTACCTAGCACTAATGTAATAGGGGACTTCTGATTCCTAGGAAGGCACGACTGCCATTTTCATCTACCCTGGCTTCTTGGATGTTTAGAAGCTTAGAGAGAGGGCTGGTGCCCATCGAAGTGGATGTAACTGTATCTGTGGAGGATTATTAAGTTAGCGTGGTTGGTGAAGGAGAAGTAGAAAAAGGTTTTCCGACTTCTAACAATGGACATAGGTGACATTGTAAATACAAGGCCATGGCCATTCATTAACCACAAAGCGGCTTCTCCTCTTTGCACGTAGAGGGCTGCCTGGAAATCACCAATTAACACATGGTCTGGAATACTATTGTCATTATAGAAGAAACTCAAGAGATAAAAAGCTTATGAACACCCCAATCATTAAATATTTTGAAAAGGATTTCCCAGTGTATTTTAAAGCCACATTATAGATTTTTTCTTCTAATAGTTAAAATGAAGAATTTTTTCTTTGTGTTTTATAATTTAAGCATTGTGAAGTGGAAAGAGTAGAGGGGTCCTTTGTCTTGGATGGGTGTCCTGGATTTGAATTCCAGCTCTCCTGTGTGGTAAAGGCCATGCAGTGAAAAAGTTTCCCTAACCTCCATGAGACTCTGCTTTCCTATCTGTAACATGAGAAGAGAGAGATCAGCTTCCCTCACTTTACTCACAGAATAGAGATAATAGGAGTAAGTAAAAAAGAGATTATGCGATGTGTTGTAATTGATAAAATGCCAATAAACCAGTGGTTTAAAAAATTTATTGCTATCTACCATTACCAAAATAATTAAATTCTGACTATATCGTCTGATTTATAGTTGATTACAGCTTCACATTTTAGCCATGAAAGAAAATCATTTTTATCTGTTTTGGGTCTTATTGGTTTTTTGAAAGTTCCCTTTGCAGATATGAACCTATTGGGAAATCATTTTCTCCACTGGCCTATCAGTTGGAAAATGTAGTAATTAAAATATCAATTTTTGTTTTAAAAATGTAAGGGAAATTAGTATATTAGCATCATTTTATTTTAAACTGCAGACTCATGCCTTTTATTTTTTACTTAATATTTATCAAAGAATTGTCTCACAACTACCTAGAAAGTTTGAAGAATTTAATTCATTAGATCTTCACTTAGGAAAGAATTGTGCTTTTGGTTTAAAAACAGATTGGAGGTTTCAATTAAAGCTTTTTTTTTTTTTTTAAATCAAAGGGTGTAGAAGATAGATAAGAAAAAAAGAATATTCTATTAGGTAAATAGTTCTTTCCTATTCTCTTTTATTTTTGCTTTTTTTCTCTTTTATTCCTCCCTACGCTGTTAGAGGAATGGGAAACCATTTCCCCCTTGCCCTAACTAGCAAGTCCCACTATTTCTCTACCTTTTCTCCCTTCTTTTCTCTCCTTCCTTGGAGAGAAAGAAGTGAAGAACCTCTTCGAGGCATATTAGGAGCTTTAAACTGAGTTTGATTTGTGACCTGTCATAGTTTGAATAATTTGCTTCCATGGTATTTTGCTTATCTCAGCTTCCCAGCTGCACACCCAACTTCTGCCTCTTCTCTTTCTTGGCAGGTTAGTTTAGCTTATTTTTAAGAAGTAGAACAAGCCTCTACATACATACCCCCTCCCCACCAAATGATTTTCCAGGTGTTATATAGGAAGTCAATGATATCACATTTGGAATTGGGGCCAAACACCCCAATTCCCAATCTCTTTTTTCAGTCACTGAGTGACTTCAGCTTCCTGATTATGGCAGTACCCATCGACATTATATTCTTTTTAAAAGACTTTATGATTGAAAAGTCAGCAGCCCATTGTTGTGGGTCTCTAACCAATCAGTCCAGTAAGACTGAGGATGACCATTGGTAATTCTCAGTCAGTGTCCCTCCCTAATTATAAATCTTGACTGCTTTAGAAAAGCCCAATTTATTGAGATAGGGCCCAATCTTCTGCATTTCTAACAGGCAGCCCAGGTGATATCAGTCCAAGTTGGCCATGAGACCACACTTTGGGAACACAGTTTTAGAACAATAAAAAGGGCATTTTGCAGTCATCTCATCAGAGAAGATACACAGATGGCAAAGGTGCTTAGGAAAAAAATGCTCAATATCATATGTAATTAGGGAATTAAAAATTTAAAAAATGAGATACCATTACATACCTGGCAGAATGGCGAAGATCTAAAATACTGACAATGCCAAATGCTGGGAAGGATAGAGATAAAAAGGAACTCCCACTGATTGCTGGTGGGAATGCAAAATGATACAGCCACTTTGGAAGATAGTTGGGCAATTTCTTGTGAAGCTAAACATACTCTTACCATATGTTAAGGACTGAATGTTTTTGTCCCTACCTCCCATTTGTATGTTGAAGCCCCAAACCCCAAGATGACTGTATTTGTAGATAGAGCCTTTATATAAGTAATTAAGGTCAAATGAGGTCAAAAGGGTGGGGCCCTGATTTGATAGGATTAGTGTGCTTATAAGAAGAGACAGAGTGTTGTACACCATTACTATATAAATTTTTTGCTTGTCAGTTAACAAAATAAATAAAAGAAGTGAAAGTAAACAAAAAATATAAAAGGCATGAACCCCCCCTCCCGCCCCCGGCCTCAACATTTGAGGACACAGCAAGAAGGTGTCCATCTACAAGCCAGGAAGAGAGCCCTAACCAGAAACCTATCAACCAGCATCTTGATCTTGGACTTCCCAGCCTACCAAACCATGAGAAATAAATTTCTGTTGTTTAAGGCCCCCAGTCTGTGGTATTTTGTTGTGGCATCCTAAGCAGATTAATACATCATATGATCCAGAAATGGTGCGCCTAAGAATTTACTCAAGCAAGTTGAAAATTTATGTCATTGCAGAAACCGCCACACGAATGTTTATAATGTCTTTATTCATAATTGCCAAAATTGGAGGTAACCAAGGTGTCCTTTAATAGGTGAGTGGATAAACTGTGGTGTATCCATACAATGGAATATTATTCAGCAGTAAAAAGAAATGAGCTTTCAAACCGCAAAAAGACTTGGAAGAAGCTTAAATGCATATTGCTATGTGAAGGAAGTCAGTCTGAAAAGCCTACATGTTGTTTGATTCCAACTATATGACATTCTGGAAAAGGCAAAACTGTGAAGACATTAAAAAGATCAGTGGTTGCCAGGGATTTGGGGGGAGGAAGGGAGAGATGAGTGGTTGGAGCACAGGGGATTTTTAGAGCAGTGAAACTATTTTTTATGTTGCTGTAATGGTGGATACATGACATTTTGCACTTTGTCAAAAGCCATGAAACTGTACATCACAGAGGAAACCCTAATGTAAAGGATGGATGTTAGTTAGTAATATGTCAATATTGGTTTCTCAGTTGTAACAAATGTACCATATCAACACAAGATAGTAATAAAAGGGGAAAATGAGAGCTGGAGTGGGGTGGGGAGAGGGAATATATGGGAACTCTCTGTAGTTTCTGCTGAATTTTTCAAAGCCTAAAACTGCTCTAAAAAATACAAAAGGGTATTTTGGGTTCACTCTTCTAAGGGAAATAATTGGAATTAAGATAATTAAAAAATATAAAACATTTTCATTGTATTTGGATTGAGTGTGAGATACAGGACGTCGTTCTGTTGTTTTAAAAATAAGAGAGGTCTGGCCAGTTAGCTGAGTTGGTTAGAGTGTGTTATTATAACACCAAGGTCAAGGGTTTGGATCCCCATTCTAGCCAGCAGCTAAAAATTTCAAACAAAAAACATCATGAAAAAAATTGAGGCACTTTCAAACTGAAGGCAGAGACCCTCAAATGCCTGTTTGTTGTAATTGAGAGAAACCACCAGAGGTAATGTGTTTCTCCTACCAAATGGAAGGGCTATAAATCTGTGAAGAAATGTTGAATGTTAATGTTTTCCTGGTGCATGATAGAATTGTGTAGTGTTTCCTGCATATAGCATTTGGGAGATCAGTTTAAGAGGCTTCTTCACCTGTGGGTGGAGTCCTCTTCTGTCCAATAGTCCAGTCTCTGATTGGCTGCCAGAGGCCTAACAGCTTAGCATTTTAATCAACATTCCTTGCTTGAGACCTGCCTTTTAGGTAGTGTTCAGAGTTAACACCCCATGAATTAAAGAATTGCGTACCCTCCTTCAATAAAAAAACTAAAACAAGAGAATTTCTAGTGTGAATTAGGGAAGACTTATTTAGGCTGCCCTTTTAAAGTGGCCTCTTGGAACTCCTGATTTAATGAAAAGATAAAAATGTTTTGTAATTAGCAGATCAAAGCACTACTGTGCTTGCTGTTTACATTGTCGGTATGTAAATGAAACTTGTGAAGGGAATGAAAAGAATTTGTTTAACACCTCTTTAATTTTGTTTATGTAATTCTTTTGCATAAAAATCTCTCCCCACTCCCACTTCACATTGATAATGCTAAGTAAACATTAACTTACCTCTCTCACTTTTGTATCAAAGAACTTTAGAAACAGCAGTGTCTGAATTATTGAGGTTTACTATATTTAAGTCAGAGATTGATTTCATCCATCCTCCAAAAAGAAACGTGATCTTGAAAGGTTTGTTCATCAACCCCAAACGATAAATGAATCCATTGATGACTTGAATTTAATGAAGCACCAAAAGAAATGGTATATCCATGGCAATCTTGAATTGGAATTTGGCAATGTCCTTCTGTATAAATTAACAAATGCAACACTTAGCTTGCATGGCTTGTTTGGAATATAATGTATACTTAAAAACAAATGTTGACAGAAGCTTTTCTGTTCAGGTGGTTAGGCAGTTAGCCTTGTGTAAATTGTTGTAGTTCTAGTTCAATCCCTCAAACTAGAGGGTATGGTACTCACCTTAGGCTGTGCTATGATATGAATAAAATGCTGCGTCTAATACATTATTTTTGTAAGATGAATGTTGAGTGCTTTACTTCAAGGCTGTACCTTGTGTTTGGAGAGGAGTGTGTACTGGAAATATTGGTAAGCTTGCTTACCTGAAAGGAAAACTACAGTATATTTCAAGTCATTCCATCCTTGGTTGCTTTTTGATTAGCAATCTTGGTTTTCTCCAGGTCTAGCTGTTATATACAGAATATGCAGGTTCCTGATAAAACCGCACAAAGCAAATGGATTAAAAACTGTCCAAGAGTCTAAATTTTGTGATGATTCTCCACTCTCCAGTAGTCTCAATTTGAACTTATTGAGGACTAAAAGAAGTTGGAGCATGTTTATGGAAGGGTTTTTTTGAAGAGATTTTCTCTAAGGTCCAAATTAAGTCCAAAATAAAAGTAATATTAACTGACATGCAAGGTGTTAGATATAACTGTCGTCACTGTCTAATTACAGCAGCAGTATTGATTGTGATTATTTTTTATAAACGGAGAGAAGATATTTGACATTTTTGTTTGTTTTTTTTGTAATACTTATTAAATGCTTATAGGGAAGGAGGAGAGCAAAGAAGTAAGTGGTTAACATTTGTATTTTTGGCCATTGGTGGGGCTGGGGTTGTGTGCATGTTGATGGCTAAGATAGGTAGTCTTCTTATACTGTGAGACTTAAGCCAGAGCTCTTGGGTCTTGCTGAGGTGACAGCAAGCTAGGGCTTTATTTTTTATTTAATGGGCCTCATTGGTATAACTGGGATAGTATCTCATTGCTCCCTATTTACCTCACAGAAGTTTGGTGAGATTTAATAAGTTGTACTTACAAAAAGCTACCTGGGGCCTACATTTAAGGTCTGAATTCACCCAGTACCTGCCCCTCCCCCAAGAAAACAAAAGGTAATTCCTTCCTCTTCCCTACCTGGGCATTATGCACTGACCAACCTCTGTGGGTCACCAGCTGGAGGCTTTCTTCACATTTATGCTTTGTCCTGTCTAATCCCCCGTGTATGTCCCTAACTTGATTTTGGACTTGAAAGTAAAAAGGGTAGGGTTAGAGGAAACAGTTCTTTCCCTCTAACCACAGACTACCTGTCCACATACCTTTCATACTTCACTATCTCATAGAAAATTAAGGTTGTGTACCCCCATAATAGCCCTCATCAGCTTCCTGCAAAGAAACTTTTTAAAAAAACATTTATTTATATATTTTTCATTCATAGGCTAGAATTATTGTGAGTGAATTTTCTAGGTACTTGGAAGTCTTTTTTGGAGAGATGCTTTTTAAATCTTCTCTTGGGCTTTGTGCAGGACCATGTTTCCCCATGATGCCAATTTGATTTATCCTTATTCTTAACCCTGCTTTAAAAACGGTTAAATATTTTATATCCCATAAGGTAACACTGTCCAATAGAAATATAATACAATCTTAAGTTTTCTAGTGGCTATATTTAAAGTAAAAAGAAACAAAGTTAATTTAACAGTGTAATTTATTTAACCCAATATGTACAAAATACTATCATTTCGACATGTAATCAATGTAAATAATTAATAAGGTATTTTACATTTTGGGGGTACTGTCTTCAAAATCTGGTGTGTATTTAGATTTCATAAAATATGTAGTTGGAAAATGCAGATTCATACACTTAGTTCTTCCAAACGTATTCAATGCTTTTCTAGTAATTTAATTGATATTTTAAAAATTAAAATAAAAATGTAGCTCCTCAGTTGAACTAGCCACATTTCAGATGTTCAATAGCCACATGTGGCTGCTGTATTGGATATCATAGTGTTCTTTGTCATTTTTTCCCATTTTCAGATAATGAAACTGAGGCCCAGATTAATAATCACTTTTTCATTAGTAATCACATTTTCATTCACATGCTAGATGTGACTAGGAAAGGGATGACTTACCTGGTCTTATTTTTATTCCGTCCAGTAGTTCTAGGGTAGAATCCATTTCCTCCAAATTGTTGTCTGTCTCTTCTATTATGCTAGATTCTAATAATTCCCTTTGCTGAGGAATATTTTCTTTCATAAATAAAAATTTAAAGGAATCATTCTTTCCTGTTCAGTGGTGTGAGGTCTGGATTAACCTTTTTATAGCAGAGACTACCATAGCCAGTTTTAGCAAGGAGGGATTTAATATAGGGAATTAGGTGCTTAATATGTTGGAGGGGCTGTAGGAACAGGCTCTGGGTTGAATTTCTAGGAATGACTCTCAGAATAATGTTGTAGAACTGGCCAGCCAAGGAAACTGCTACCTCTGCTGTAATCAGGTAGCTGAGCAGTCAAGCAGCAGGCTTCAGGACCCTGTAGCCTAGCTGGCAAAATGGTGCAGGTGTTGGCTCTTCACCCTTGAAACTGAGTACTGAATACCAGGAGTTCAGCATCAGAAGCACAGCCCCCACCCCCCAGTGTTTATTTTTACCTTTCAGATCTGTCGTGGCTGTGCCTGGCAGAAGCTCTGTCCTCTCTTGTGCAATAAGGGGACTAGAATGTATTTGAACGAACAAGTCTGTGATAATTGCCTAACTGGTTAGCATATTGGTGTGGAAGTCAGCTACGAGACAAGGTAAATCTCTGCTGAGCCTGTAGCTGTTTGTCTTACTGGGAGAATTTCACAGAGATGTTGAGAAGGTACATGAGATAAGAGAACAGGTGCTATGAAATGAAGGTGTGATTTCATCTCTGGAGGGCATTTCTCCAGGTCAATATCTTCTGGAAATATAAGAACAAATGGTAATACTACTGGATAAAACTTGATTACTCTGTGTTTTGAAAGATCTGAGAGTTCAGCTCCATGCGAATATATCAGTGCTGTTTAAATATTCAGGTTAGTGTTCTCGCCTGCTTTAAGATTTTTTTTGTGTGTGAATGTGTGTCCAACATTCAGGGTCTTTAAAATATGAGGGAGGGGAGATTAAATTGAAAAATTTGCCCTACTATTATTGTTTTAACTGTAGTTATTAGATATATCAAATACAGGTGTAAATCACTACCCAGAATAGTATGTAATTTTTAAAAAGATAAGTAGAAAGAGTTGTTTCTTGGAACTATTGTGGATAAACATAATAGACATTGGGCAGTGTTGCAGAATTAATCCTGGTTTGGAAATTACTGTATTCCATAGTGATTTTTTACAGAACTATTGTTCTTCAAAATGTGTAGTATAAATCAAATAATGTGATAATTCAGACATTGAAATTAGGTTCAGTTGAACACAGTTTATCATATTTTTATTGCATCTCTAAATATTTGGCATGTCTCATTTTGTTTAGTGTAAAGCAGTGGGTCTCTCAAGTGTGGTCCCTGGATTAGTGCCAGCATCACCTAGGAGCTCATTAAAAATGCAAATTCTTGGACTCCACCTTGAACCTATTGAATCAGAGATCCTGGGAGTGGTGCCCTGCACCCAGCACTCTTCATTTTAACAAAGATCCTGTAATTTATATTTCAGACAGCCTTTAGCTTATTATAGTTTTGTTTTAATCTCCTTAAAAAAATTAACTTTATTTGAATTTCCTTTAACTTACTTTGTAGGTATCCGTTTATTTCCACTTTAGTTATATTATTTGTATAATGTCTCAGTGGTTTTTAAAATCCTTTTTCTATAAAAAAGAAATCTTTGTTTTACTCTTAGTTTGTAGACTTGGTGGGAGATGTGAAAGGATCACAGGAGAACAAACCAAATGGTTTCGATAGGTCACTTTAGGCAGTAGCCTGGAGGTTTTTCATTTTGCATGCAAGTGTATACTTTTTTGAAGGAGAAACTATTATCTATGATGGAGGAAACAATTCTTTGAGCAAGAAGAGTTTTTAGATTTAATTTTCCTTCAAATAATAAAAAGGTAGTTCAGAAATTTTTTCTTAAAACTAATCGAGTGGAATGAGAAATCTGGAAGCTATTTATTTATTTTTAATAATTGACAAATAAAATTTGTATATATTTATGGGGTACAATGTAATGTTTTGATATATCTATACATTGTGGAATGATTAAATCAAGCAAATTAACATATTCATCACCTCACATACTTAGCTCTTTTTGTGGTAAGAACTTTTAAAATATACTCTTTTAGTAATTTTCAAATATACAGTACATCATTATTAACTGTGGTCACCATGCTATACAATAGGTCTCCAGAACTTATTACTTCTGGCTGATTGAAACTTTGTACCCTTTGACCAACATCTCCCCAATACCCCACTCTCATCCCAGACTTTGTTAAACCACCATTCTACTCCCTGCTTTTATGAATTTGACTGTTTTAGATTCCACATTTAAGTGAGATCATGCAGTATTTGTCTTTCCACAGCTGGTTTATTTCCCTTAGCATAATGTCCTCCATGTTCATCCATGTTATTGCAAGTGACAGGATTTCCTTTTTTTTTTTTTTAAGGCTGAATAGTATTCCATTGTGTATGTATACCATATTCTCTTTATCCATTCATCCATTGATGGACACATAGGTTGTTTTCATATCTTAGCTATTGTGATTAGTGCTGCAATAAGCACAGGAATACAGATATTTCTTCCGCATATTGATTTCATTTCTTTTAGGTATGTATCCAGAAATAGAATTGCTGGATCGTGTGGTAGTTCTATTTTTAATGTTTTGAGGAATCTCCATACTGTTTTCCAAAATGGCTGTACTAATTTACGTTTCTACCAACAGTGTGCAAAGGTTTCCTTTTCTTCACATCACTTGTTATCTTTTGTCTTTTTGATAAAAGCTATTCTAACAGATGTGAGATGATATCTTATTGTGGTTTTAATTTGCATTTCCCTAATGATTAGTGATGTGTGTGGAACATTTTTTCATATACTTGTTGGCTATTGTATGTCATCTTTTGAGAAATGTCTAATTAGGTCCTTGCCCGTTTTTTAATTGGGTTATTTTCTTGCTGTTGAGTTCCTCATATGTTTTGGGTATTAGTCTCTTATTAGATTTATGGTTTACAGAGGTTTTCTTCCATTCCGTAGGTTGTCTCTTCATTCTGTTGATTGTTTCCTTTGCTGTGCAGAAGTTTTTTAGTTTAATTCAATCCCATTTGTCTAGTTTTGCTTTTGATACAAAGTTACAGGCTTTTGTTGGAAGTCAGTTATAAGCTTACCCGTGTTTATAAGACTTATTTAAAATATGTATTTCTTTAGAAAATTAAATAGCACTATATGAAAGTAAATCTTTGTTTTTTAAGGGATGATACGTATGTGTGTATGTGTGGTGGACCTTGTTTTGTGTTACTAAGCGACTGTGTGTCTTTCAGTAATACTAAGACACGTCTTCTATTTTCAGTGCATGGAGTTTTACCTGTAGCTTCTTAACTTTGTATGAAACACAGTTTAGCAATTGTGTAGTTAGTTTACAAAGTCTGTTTGTGACTCATCTTCAGGCTATGGCTTTTTCAAGTTACACTTAAAGGTCAGAGTCTATTTAGTCCTTACCCCTGCTTTTTCTAAGTAGGAAGCAAGAGTCAAAAAGAGCAAGAGAATATGGATTTTGTTGGGACTGGATTTGGACCAACAGGTTTTTTCATTTTAAGGGGTTGCTTTTTAAGAAAGAACAATAGGTATTGCTAGGAATTTACAGAATTACTAACTAATTTGAAACTTAATCTTTTTAAAAGTGTTATTCATGAAAGTTGAGCCTTTGAATTTTAAATTTTATTTAAATGTTTGATTTCTATATAACACTGACAAAAACAAACTAAAAAATTCTTAAGGGTTCAGAATCTCTTTTCCACATATGTCCTAAATGTGCATACGTCTAGATCTGTTCCGATGTTAAAGACATTCCAAAAATCTTATTTAAACAAAAATAGTTTGAAGTAATAAGCTTGAAAAAGTGTTTAAAACTGTGATAGATATAGGAGAAATAATTTTCAGGTAACTGTGATAGATATAGGAGAAATAATTTTCAAGTTTGTTTGAAAATGTGGAGTTTATGTTTGACTTTATTAATTTTAGTTTAATTTATTTTGAGCATTAGTGAATAACATTGAAAAAACAAAATACTTTGAGTACTCAGTTGCTTTTTATTACTACCTAGTTAGTAGGACTGATGGAAGAAAATTATGACCTGATTGTTTGGACTTGAATCTATGGAATTCTGACTTGATTCGTTGGAATTATGACTGTTGTCACTGTATAAACAAATAAAACAATCTCTGGCTGCTCACAGAGTTTTTGTCCCTTGGGTAGATATAATGTCCTGGCATTTTTCATATTCTGTTATCAAAGCCAAGGTCTAGAATTTTAAGTGGGAAATTGGCTCTGGAATAATCAAATGCCAAACAAAGCCCATCTGAAAGTGCAATAAAGTAAAATTACAGTATTGCAAAATATTAGCATTACTGAACTAAATCCCCACAATTTGAGGATCTTTACTGTAAAGTTGTTATTGTGTTATAGAGCAGGGTAGTTTGGGCCAGCTGGGGTCATTACTTTGATCCACAAATGGGGAGCCAAGGGTTCATTTTCCCCTTGGGGTTGAAGGAGGAAGGATGCTTGCTGGTACAGACCACAGTGGGTAATGTGGGGAAGAAGCCTTTACTGCGCTTTTGCTTCATGTGGAATGCCAAGCACTGAGCTAGGAGCTTTACATGTAACTAAGGTATTGGAAGTGACTAAAAGATGACATACCTAAAGTCATAGAACTTATTAATGGAGAAGCTGGGATTTGAAATGATCTCTTCACTCCAAATCTCTTTCTGAAACTGGGTGTTTTGAATCATCAAGGACACCAGTGAGTTTTCTGTAGTTACAGGTGTCATCATTGCTTGTGTATTTTTCATAATGTCAAGCACAGTTTTAAATATGGTGTAGGAAATTCCAACAGCTTTCAGACTTGAAAAGTCTTGGGACATCTTGGTGACTGTTTTGTTTTAGTGTTAATAATTTGGGAGTGTAGGTGATTGCTATTCAGAGTGGATTTATGACCACTTTTAAAGAAGGAGTGAGCCTAGTTTTCAAGGAGCGACATTGTGTGGTAGTGTGTGCAGTAGTTTGGGGAGGCTTTCTGGGTCTAAAAAACAGCATTTGCTCATTAGCAAGTATCCCAAGCAAGTTACCTGGTTTCTCTGAGACTCAGTTTTTGAAAAATGGGAATAGGGTGTGAATAACATGGTGCTGGGCATATTAACATTCTGTAAATGCTGGCTGCTATTGTTCTTATTGAGGTTTAAGGATCTTTTAATTCTTTTTGATGTATTCCTTTTACAATTGCTTTTTCCCCTTGGTCTTGAGGATGGACAGGAGGAATGAAAATGTTACTCTCACATATGGTTAGATTGGAATCTGAAGCTCAGGATAGTTTTACTCTGGCAACTTTTTCAAGTAGATTAAATTTTCTTTTTCTGTTTGGGAGTTTATGTTCCTCTTTTTTTCTGAGGCATCCTGAAAACAAAGATGTGATTCTTACATTCTTGGTTGGAATCTCTACTCCAGCACCATTGAATTTAATCTCTTACCTTCAATTTCTTCATTTCTGAAATGAAGATAATACTTGTACTTCCTCTCAGGACTTTTGCTAGGATTAGATGAAAATACA
This sequence comes from Cynocephalus volans, assembly GCF_027409185.1. Classification (NCBI taxonomy): domain Eukaryota; kingdom Metazoa; phylum Chordata; class Mammalia; order Dermoptera; family Cynocephalidae; genus Cynocephalus; species Cynocephalus volans. The sequence continues at coordinate 61,857,462 of NC_084475.1, read as the reverse complement.
GTCAAGTTGTTTAACATAACAAGGGCTCAATCAACTTTAGCTAAAAGGGGAACTAAACCTTTTTAAACAGATGATATTGTGAATCCATCTGGTCCTGGGCTTTTCTTTGTTGGGAGCCTTCTGATAACAGCTTCAATCTCCTTTATTGTTATTGGTCTGTTCAAATTTTCTACGTCTTCACGGTTCAGTTTTGGGAGCTTGTGTGTGTCCAGAAATTTATCCATTTCCTCCAGATTTTCAAATTTGTTGGCGTATAGTTGTTTATAGTAGTCTCGAATGATTCCTTGTATTTCAGATGAATCAGTTGTAATATCGCCTTTTTCATTTCTAATTTTTGTTATTTGAGTCTTCTCTCTTCTTTTTTTTGTTAGCCATGCTAATGGTTTGTCAATTTTATTTATCTTTTCAAAAAACCAACTTTTTGATTCGTTGATCTTTTGAATTGTTTTTTGGTTTTCAATTTCATTCAGTTCTGCTCTGATCTTAATGATTTCTTTCCGTCTGCTAACTTTAGGATTGGATTGTTCTTGTTTTTCTAGTTCTTTAAGGTGAAGTGTTAGGTTGTTCACTTGCCATCTTTCCATTCTTCTGAAGTGAGCATTTAATGCAATAAATTTTCCCCTCAATACTGCTTTTGCAGTATCCCACAGGTTTTGGTATGATGTATCATTGTTTTCATTAGTTTCAATAAACTTTTTGATTTCCTGCTTGATTTCTTCTTGGACCCATATGTCATTAAGTAGAATGCTGTTTAATTTCCATGTGTTTGTATAGTTTCCGGAGTTTCGTTTGTTATTAATTTCTAGTTTTAATCCATTGTGGTCTGAGAAAATACATGGGATAATTCCAATTTTTTTGAATTTATTGAGACTTGATTTGTGAGCTAATATATGATCTATCCTGGAGAATGATCCATGTGCTGATGAGAAGAATGAATATTCTGAGGTTGTTGGGTGGAATGTTCTGTAGATATCTGCCAATTCCAATTGGTCTAGAGTCTTGTTTAGATCTTGTGTTTCTCTACGGATTCTTTGCCTAGATAATCTGTCTAATATTGACAGTGGGGTGTTCAGGTCCCCTGCTATTATGGTATTCATGTCTATTTCCTTCTTTAGGTCTAATTGAGTTTGTTTTATAAATCTGGCTGCTCCAACATTGGGTGCGTACATATTTATGATTGTTATGTCTTCTTGCTGGATCAGTCCTTTTATCATTAAGTAGTGTCCCTCATTGTCTCTTTTTATGGTTTTTAGTTTAAAGTCTATTTTGTCAGATATAAGAATAGCTACTCCAGCTCGTTTTTCTTTTGTGTTTGCATGGTAAATCTTTTTCCATCCTTTTAGTCTTAGTCTGTATGAATCTTTATGGGTGAGGTTGGTCTCTTGTAGGTAGCATATAGTTGGGTCCTCCTTTTTGATCCAGTCAGCCAGTCTGTGTCTTTTGATTGGGGAATTTAAGCCTTTTACATTAAGAGTTGTTATTGAAAGGTGTTGATTTATTCCTAGCATTTTATTGGTTGTTTGGTTGTCTTAGGTGTCTTTTGTTCCTTGCTTTCTGATTTACTGTTTGGTTTCTGTGTTTGTTGGTTCCTTAGGTTGTAGATAGTGTTTTTGTTCGCTTGTTTTCTCTTCATGAATGCCATTTTTATTATACTAGTGGGTTTTGGTTTTTCTTGAGTTTTTATGGCAGTGGTAGTTATTTTTCAGGAACCAAACCCAGTACTCCCTTGAGGATTTCTTGTAAGGGTGGTCGTGTGGTAGTGAACTCCCGCAGTTTTTGTTTGTCTGAGAAATATACTATTTGCCCTTCATTTTGGAAGGATAGCCTTGCAGGGTAGAGTATTCTTGGTTGGCAGTCTTTGTCTTTTAGTATTTTGAAAATATCATCCCATTCCTTTCTAGCTTTAGGGTTTGTGATGAAAAGTCTGATGTTAGCATGATTGGGGCTCCCTTATAGGTGATTTGACGCTTCTCTCTTGCAGCTTTTAAGATTCTCTCTTTGTCTCTGAGTTTTGCCAATTTGACTATGACATGTCTTGGAGAAGGCCTTTTTGGGTTGAATACGTTTGGAGATCGTTGAGCTTCCTGGATCTGAAGATCTGTGATTTTTCCTATACCTGGGAAGTTTTCTGCCACTATTTTGTTGAATATGTTTTCAATGGAATCTCCATTTTCCTCCCCTTCTGGAATACCCATGACTCGGATATTTGAGCGCTTAAGGTTGTCTGATATCTCTCTCAGATTTTCTTCAATGTCCTTGATTCTTTTTTCTTTCTTTTTGTCTGCTTGTGTTATTTCAAACAGCCCATCTTCAAGTTCAGAGGTTCTCTCTTCAACTTCGACAATCCTGCTGGTTAAACTCTCCGTTGTGTTTTTTATTTCGCTGAATAACTTCTTCAGTTCAGCAAGTTCTGCTACATTTTTTTTCAGGACATTGATTTCTTTGTACATTTCCTCTTTCAGATCCTGTATACTTTTCCTCATTTCATCATGATGTCTAGCTGTGTTTTCTTGTATTTCATTCAGTTTCCTTAGAATTATCACTTGAAATTCCTTGTCAGTCATTTCAAGGGCTTCTTGTTCTATAGGATCTAGAGTTTGAGATTTATTAACTTTTGGTGGTGTACTTTCTTGATTTTTTGTATTTCTGGTATCTTTTTTTTATGTTTGTTCATTGTGGCAGGGGGTTTCACAGTCCACTGGTTTGAGACTAATGACTAACTAGGATGTTGCTGTGGTTGCCAATTTCATATGGCTATCTCCATGGCTGCTCAGTTGGCCTCTAGTGCCTTGTGTGTGTGGTTGCCTCGGGTCTTGGGCTTCTCCGGGGAGCCACCTTTCTGGTCAGCTTGGACTCTGCTGGGCTGGTGGATCACGTACCACAGGGTGTGTGATCTCTGTTGAGCTTTCACTTCCTGTTCAGGACTTCTCCCTGTTCCTGTGCTCTGGCCCAGGCTGTTGGATCGTGCAGTGGCGACCCCACAGGGTGTGTGGTTTCTGTTGAGTCTCCGCTTCCCTGGCCGCGCGTCTGCCCACTCTGTGCGCACTGTGCTGGGCTGGGGCGTGTCTTCTGCAACCCTCGTCTATCAGCTGGGCCTTCAAGACCCTGCTCGGCACCGCCTCACCCAGGAAGTCTACCAGGTTTCTGCTAGGCACAGACGACCGGTCACTCTGGGTTCCTTTGTAGCACTGTGTAGATCTTTCTCGGGACTTGTTCACCTTTGTATCCCCCCCCCCCCCCCGGTATAAACTGAGTCTAGCGCCCGCCTGCAGCCTGCTCTCCGGCAGGTTCAGGCGGACCTGGGAACTCTCCTACCACACTATTCCCAACCAGAAATTGGTTAGGCTTTTTTCCGAACTGGTGGCTGCAGAGATGGTATCTGCCTCCCAGTAACAGGAAGTTTACCGGGGGCCAGATTCCAGGGTGTGGTGGAGTGACAGTCGGCCCGCCCGTACTTCCTTGTCCTCCCGACACTGGCCGGGGATGCCCCACGCCACCAACCTCGCCAGAGAACCACAGAGGGAGTGGGAGGGGAGGCCAGCCCGCAGGATCCGGAAAGCCCCGCGCTGGGCCAAGCAAGTGGGAAGGCTTAGTGACGGCCGAGCCGGGCAGAGCTGCCAGCACCTGGGAAAATGGAGGCAGCCCCGGGGCGGTGAGTGGCCTGGTGATGCAGGCGGGAGCCGGGTGGGCGTCAGCCCCTCAAACAGGGCTGGGCCATGGGTCACTCACAGGGTTGTGCCAGCTCGGGCGCTCACTCTCTGCCTCTGGTTTGCCACCTTCCCCGTTCTCGGCTGCTGCCGCCTCGGGCTGTTCAGTCGCGGCGCGGCTTGGGCGCTCCCAGGAATCTTCTTTAATGCCGGCCTGAAACCTCGAATCCTGAATAGGGCATCTGGCCGCCTTCAGCGCGGCCCCGGCCTCCGGGATCCTGTCTGCATCCACAGCAGCCCTGGCACCGTGTTCCCTGTTTCGAGACTCGCTTTTGCAGCTAAGAATCAGTTCTTTTCCTGCTCCACACTTCAAAGCTGTTGCCTGTAAATGAGGCAGCCTCTCCTGCTGAGGGCAAAGTGTCATTAGATCATTTGGCATACCACCTGGAGCCGTAGGTTTAGATGCTCTCTGCACCATTATGTCCTTCCAAATCTCAGATGGGTGTGAGCACAGTAGGGACACTGACATCTCTTTCCCCTTGCATCTGGAGCCCCTGTGATTACTCCTATAGACACCTGCTCCTCTGTTGCTTTGACCCTTTGATCACTGATTGAATAAATATTTATTGAGCAACTATTTGCATCAGCAGTGTGCCAGGCACTGGATACAGAGGTGAATAAGGCAGTTCTTGCTCTCATAGTTTATTAGGCATGATAGATCTGTAAACTGATAAGCATGTGTACATGTTTAAGTATAGAAACTGGGCTGGATGGACACATATCAAATGGTTAACAAGGGTAGGAGAGAAATGAGAGGACTCTTTTTACTGTATAGGCCTAGGTATTATTTGAACTTGTTACAAGAATATATTATTTGCACAATTAAAACAAGGAGAAGATGTATTGTGGTAGGTACAAAGAAACATATAAAAATACAGTGGGAAGTTGTTAATTCCATGGGGGATAGGGGTCAAGAAACACTTTTTGAATGATTTTTTTCCTTGAGTAGGAGAAGGGCGGAAGTAGAGGAATAGAGAGAAGGCTTTTTGTGCAGAGGAACTAGAACATGCCCAAGACTGACAAAGCAGGTTTTCTTTCTTTCTTTTTTTTTTTTTTTTTACGGTTTTGATGATGACTAGCATATACCAGATCTCTGGGTACCACAGCTTTTCTTTCTGGGGGAGTGGAAAGGAAACATACAATCATATTTCTCCTGGGACTTGGATATATTTGATTAAATATATTTGAAATACATTGAATATTTTTGAAAAAGTGCCATAATTGGTGGTTACCTGGGCAAGTTTCAAAAACTCATGGTATAGGTGAACTGTAGACCTAGACTGTGGTTAACTTTGTTCTGATAGGAATATTATATTAAGTTGATGTTTACCTAGAAGTGTGTATTAGATTGTGAGAATAGAGGTTGTATTTTTGGCAGTGGTCCTATAAAGAAAGTGAACATTTAGATTCTTGGATTAACTGGGGCACTCTGAAAGTTTTCCTTTTCAGCTGATGAATTGATAAGTTAGTTTTCTGTAAAGTCAGCCTTTCTTTGGATTCAACCAACTGTGGATCAAAAATATTAAAAAAAAAAAAAAATTACATCTGTACTGAACATGCCCAGACCTTTTTCCTTGTCATTATTCCCTAAACAATACAGTATAACAACCATTTACATAGCATTTACATTGTGTTGGGTATTATAAGTAATCTAGAGATAAGGTTTATGGGAGTATGTGCATAGGTTTTATGCAAATACTATACCATTTTATATCAAGGACTTGAAAATCCTCAGCCTTTGGTATTTGTGGGAGGTCCTGGAACCAATCACCCATGGATACCGAAGGACGACTGTATGTGTGCCCCACCATGGGCACAGCTGCATTACAGCTCATTGTGTTTTCCTCATCCCTCCCAACACCTGAGCCCAAACTTCTCTAAGTGTAGATGATAACCTAATGGAGCCTAAGCTTGATTGTTGTACACTTAGACCAACAACACACTTTCAGAAGATAATCTTGTCAATTGGAAACAAATGCTCAGTGGAGTATTCTTTCAACTGATGGGAGAAAACTAAATACCATGAAAAAATACACAATTAGGCAATAAACGAGAGATTTTACCTAATTTGTGTGGTATGAAGCACTTAATTTTTTTGATTCTCTGTACATTTCAATACTGTAATAATATTATTTCTGGAAGTTTCTTGGGCATTTTCATTCTCTAACTTTTTATAGATAAATCATAGGCCTGTACACTGAGTTTAGTGTAGAAAGCAGTGATACTAAGTGTTACCCATACTGTGTGGTATTTCTCCCTCTGCCTACAAAACATTTGCCTTTTAGAAGAATGGATGGCTCAAGAGATTAGTGATGGGGAAGTGGAGGTTTTCACATTGGTTCAGATTTGACCTTGGTCAGTGATGCTTGAAAATCAGCACTATTTAATAGGCATTAAGAGAGCCCACTTTTTGATCCACTTCCAGTGGATAAATATCCATAGTTCTTTAATGCCACAGTTGTGGAACTAATTGGCAGAATTAAATGATTTAAGAACTTTACTCCCCTTTTGCCCTCAGAAAATGGTTGTTGTTTAAATCAGAATCTCGGAGATGGCATTAGTCATTTTTGAAGACCTGAGACTGTAGCTGGCTTTGCAGCTCTTACTATATTGGGAAGCTTATGTGCTTTGCATTGCTTTTGGTAGAGGTTGAGGGAAGGGCTGTATTTTCTTTCAGTTTGCAGTTTTCCTAATTTTGGGACTTGCTCATCTGACCCTAGACACTTTAAAAAACAATACTGGAGTCATTCATCGTCCAAGATTCATTCCCCTTTTCACCATGATTAAATAAAGGGAATGTAAGGACGGTCTATTTTCTGTCTCCTTGTTTTCCCTCTCAAAGAATTTCAGTGCACAAAGCTTTTTCTGATACCCTACTTCTGATTGATACAATGGATTTTTGCAGTGTGGCTTAAGTGAAGTTAGCAGTGTTTTATGTTTTATGCTCAGTATCTGCCAGTCTTGATCACTCTGTATTTATGGACCTTCCAGGGAAGGGTGTGCGCTTCGAGATGATGTATTACCTGCTAATTTGTTTGCTGAAAGATGGGCCCATATATTTAGAATGATGACAGATCAGAATATTTGGCTAAATGTATTCAGTCAGTGTCTCATTTTTCAAAACACGAAAATTCCAACATGCTGCTGTAAAAATGCTGTGCCATAGATGGATTTTACTTACTAAATGAATTTCTATCCTGGCTAGGCTCATTCATTTATTTATTTTCAAAAATCATCTTTTGTTATATGCTAACTTGGGTAATGAAAACTTCTTGCTGATTCTCTTTCTTCTTTTGCAGATTCTGCTTGTCATTCCTGCAACTCACATTCTTTTTTTCTTATTGCAGTATTGGCTACATCTTTACCACATAAGGAAGGTCAAGTACAGAAATCTATAAGTCTGATTACCCTTTGTTCTCTCGGTCTGTAGCCAAGAGGTGTAGACAAGGCCTTCACTGAAGGGAAGGGGTGGGGGGGAAATCCAAAACAATGGGCTTTCTTCCCCAGCTGAGAAGCTTTAGGGTTGTAAGAAGAATTAAAAGTGTCATCTGAGAAGGCAGAAAATCAGTGGTTACTCTTAGTAGGTAGAGATGCTGCTTGTTCCGGACGTCATCTGAGAAGGCAGAAAAGCAGTGGTTACTCTTAGTAGGTAGAGATGCTGCTTGTTCCGGACGTCCCTGGGGACCTTTATTGAGTTATTTCTCTCCCCACACATAAAGAATCCAGAGATGTATTTAGCTTGGCTTATCTGAATAAACTGTCAACCGAAAGAAAAGAAAAAGAAAAGGCTGTCTTCAACTATTATTTGCCAAATATGTGATACCACCCCCTCCTCAGTTGGGACAGCAAGATTAGATATTGAGTGAATAAAATGTATTCTTCATTGTAGTTTACCTGTATATAGCAAGTGACCTTAAAAAGAAAAAGTATAAGGATGTTTAGAAATTAGCAGATCGGATTCCAGGTAAACCCATTAATGATGTTCCTTGGTGACATGTTACGAATTTTTCCCAGGGCTGTACTTGTAATCTATATGTTTTAAAGGCATTTAAATTTGAAGTTGATCATAGCTGTAGGGATAAAGTTTCTTCCTTGAACTCTGCCTAGTTTGCTTCTTGGACACATTCCCCAGCCTGTCTAACAGCTCTGATAGGCTGCTGTGCTTCTTGGCTCCAGACTTTTGGGATCTCAGCTAGCATGCCAGCTGGGCTCTGAGCTGTGATTGGGTAAGGGTGGAGTGGGATATTGCTGGGAGGGGTTGGGTTGGGTACAGTATGAGTAAAATAAACACAAAATGCAAGGTGTGTTTTTGAGACCCCACAACTCTCATTAGTTATGACTTGAAGGCAGTCCTTCAGAGGAGAACCTGCTGCGTCACATATTCTACCACATAAAGTATTAGGGAATCACTTTTGTTTATCTGGTCCCACCAAGTGGAAAGATAGACAGATCTACTGAGGCTATTATTCTTAACAGTATCTTCTCTTAGGAAATTAAAGTGATAAATTCTTTCTACCCAACCACTCCATAAGTATCCTTAATATAAAAAATAACTTGTGTCCAGAAAGTGGTCCTTCTACCATTGAAAAGATTTACTTCTTTTTTTCTTGTCACTCTTTATGTGCAGTGTATTTTCTTTTGTTATACTTCTGGATCTGTTTAACTAGATTGTCTCTGAGATTTTCCTTGCTGGTGCTAAGAGTCCATTGGCTGGCTGTTTATATTTATGAAGTAGTTTCTTAAATCCTGTTAGTGTCATAGATCAAATTTTAAATCCCTTTACATATTTCTTTAGAGATATAAAGCCTTACTTTTTTGTTTTGGGATTGTAAATTATTTTTAGTATTTATTTATTTATATTTTTTATTATTAACATATTCATTATTATAAATCACAATTTTTCTTTATGCCCTTTACCCAACCAATCACTCCCCAAACCCTCCCTCTCCTTCCCCCCATCTCTGGTATCCTTAGGTTGTTTTTTTTGTTTTTCCTTCTTTTTCTTTTGTGAGGACTGCATGAATATGGTGGTGGTGATAGGAGTAGGGGCAGGAATGGAAGCAGAAATAGCAGAATTCAAATATTTTAAACTAATTTCCTTTGTCATGCCATATTTTTTTGCTGTTCTATGTAGCCAATGACTGATATAACTGGTTTTATTCTGGAAGCTATAGAATCATTTAATATAAGGACATAGTCCTTTTCACAAGCATAACTCTCTGTACTACATTGTAAATATTGACATGCATGACTTTTTGTATATCTCCTCAACAATAAATGTAATTAAATTATGAAAACTATTATGTATAAAATATTCACAGAAAAGAGAATATTGAAATTCTTATGTCTGAGATTATGCTTAGGATTCTTCTCATCTCCCAATGGTGATCCTCCTCACTTCTGGTTTCTAATCCCCGCCCTCCCCCAAAAGAAACCCCCAAACAAATGAAAAAACAAAACTCTACATTCTTCAAAAGGATCAGAGAGAGTTAATTATAGTGATATGCATCAAGCAGGACAATTGTAGCTGTTGGTCTGTCCCAAAGCCTACAGAAGGTTCTTATTTCATAAGCAGAGATAATTTGTTTTTCTCTGTGTGCCATATGGTTTTGCAACTGCAGAGATCAAACAGATTTGTGGATGTAAACTTCAGTTCTGTACTTAAAAAAAACTGAGTTGTGTGGAGATTTTCGTAATGTGCTTGAATCATTGATGCCAACCAGGTCTGTTGGAGTCAAGGATCCCTTGTCAGTTCTGTAAGCAACTATGTATGGTGGTTTTTATTTGCCTTGGATTTTAAAGACAACTTTAGAAAGGAAACTTGGAACACAAATTGTCAACTGGAATGCAGTGATTATTTGTTTTTTTTATGAAGACGATGATTAAAACCAGCAGTCATTAGCAGAAAAGAATAATAGTTCTCAAGCTGCCCATGTGGTCTCTGGAAAAGACTGGAGTTTTTTCTTAATCAGAGAAGTATTAATTACACTAATTTATTTTAGGAGTAATTATTTTGGGGATAGTCTTCACAATTAAGAGTTGGAGTGTTGGAGTTTTTTTTTTTTTTTTTGATTGCTTTTTTTAAAAGGGGAAAAAGAATATAAGTGTGCCAGTGATTTCCCTCTTGTTTTTAATGTCTGTATGTATGTGCTCTGTCCTTCTAGACACGTGTGTAATTTTTAATACAAACGTACATCAAAAAGGTCATGGAAAGATTCCTATTATCTTTTAGTTTTTATTTTCCACTAACTTTTTGGAGTATCCAAGTATAGTGCTCAGTTTATCTAAAGTACACACATATTCCCTGGTTCCTTTGTTTTCCAGTTATAAAACTTAACAGTGTATCCAAATTACCCAAACTGTTTCCATTTATAGATGTAAAATTTGATAGAGGCTAAGGCATCCTCTCTGCTTGGAATGTTCTCTCCTGTTAGCACACAAGGCTCTCTGCACAATCCTTGCAATCTTAGGTAAACTATTATTCTTCGAGGAAAGCCTTCAGACCCAGCTTCTTACACTATTAGGTTTTCTGGTCACACCCTATACATAATTCTTTTGTGTAGCAGCCACCACATTTATAATAATTCCTTAATTTTAGTTTACCTGGCCTCTCTGCTGTTTATCTGGCCCAAAGAAACAAGAACTGTTTGTCCTGTTTTCTGCTCTATTCCTAGCTCTTGGCTCATGATGGGTGCTCAGTAAATATTTGTTGAATAAATGACAGTATAGTCGGTGTAAATCATGCCTATTTACTATGTATAAATATAACTTTTTTCTTTTGCTAATTTTCATATAGAGCATCTTCCAAAATAGCAGTTGTGGTCTTTTTTTTTTTCTTAAACATGGCTACATACCTTCTGCTTGCATGTAATGAGAAAGATTTTGTTGTCTGGGTATCCAGATGTTAGTCCTGATTGTTTTTTTTTTCTTCACTTCAGCTCATGCATGGCAGCTATTATTTTGCTATTTCTCAGGCTTATAATTCCAGAACCCACATCAGGAATAAGCAGACAGTAATGAATTTCCACGTAAACCTCACAATATGTTTCATCTTTGTTGGTACAGAGAACGAGACCCAAGACTGCTTAAAAAATATAGGATTATAGTGGGAGCTCTTAAAAATCTTGTCATCCAGCTCTCCCTCATTTTATATCTGATGAAACCAAGGGCACAGGGAAGTTATGTGGCTTTGCCCAAAGTAAAATGATTAGTTTGGTTAGTGTTTGAGTAGGGTGAAAACCCAGTCACCTGACTTTATATTAGTTCTCTTTCTGCTACGGAACCTTTGTGTTTGGCAGAAAGTCAGTTTTTCTGCTTACCAAAACTTTGTTGTGCATATCGAACATTCATGAATGATTATTTCATAAATAGGTATTTTGTAGTCCCTCAGGCAGTGATGATAACAGATTCTCAACATTTGACAGCACCAAGTATACTCTCCTACATAACTCAGGTGGAGGGGACATTCAGATTGAAGGATGTAATGTATGCATTTCAGAGGGGCACCGTGATTTGGCCAAAGACTGCAATAGTAAGATCTGTCACCATACCTCTCTGCCCACCTCTGCAAAAGACTTTGAGACAAATATCCTCATCCCAGTAATTTATTTGGGAGATGGGGAGGTGGGTGGGTAGGAAGTCAAGTAAGTTAGGGTGGAATGCCAAAATAAAGAGGAAGTTCACCCTACCTGGATGCTTTTCGTACCTCCTGCTCTGATGTAGAAACCCCCCTCAGGCATCCTTTTGTAAAAACAGCTTGGAAACTGGAATACCAACTTGAACACCACACACTTCAACCAGTTAACCAGAACTTTGTTTATTTTATGTTGCCTTTTAATAACAGAAGTTAAAAGTGTCTCATTTTTTAAAAGTACTCAAACATACATTTTCCAAAGGAGTATCCTGTACTCTCTTGTTTCAGGAGCACAAATATTCCAAAATACTTGTATTTATATCAACATTCTAAAATAGACATTATAAAGTGTAAGAACTTTATGTCTTTATATAAACTTATTTATAATATACACAAATTAGAGAAATTCCCAGTGTAGATTGATTCCTGAGGGACTGAATCATGTGAGGTCCCTCCCCACTTTTTTCTTTTTTTTTTTTTTTTGCTACAGATCTCTTAGCCATAATGGTGGACCTAGGACAGAATAAAGCACCATAGTATCTCATCCCACCTCACCTTTCAGCCTTTTAGTGAAAAAACAAGCAGTGATCACCTTATCCAAATCAGGCCATTTGGGACCCTTCACCAGAATTGTGCAGAAGCTGTGAGAAAGTCGCTCTCCTCTTCCTTTCTGTTTGCAGTGGCAGCAGGTTTCAAATCCAAAGCAGTTTGCAGTTGTGGTTCCAGCCTTGTGGAGACAGAGCTTGCAGATGAAAATGACACCACCAAGTTTCTCAGAGTGAGCCAAGTGAATTTGAATTGCATTTACCAAGTGATATTTCAGAGATGTCCTTCAGGCAGTGGTTGTGAAACTACAGTGTGCTCAAGAATTCCCTGGGAGTTTGTTTAAAAATGTGGATTCTTGATATCCACCCCAGACTGTCAGATTCTCTAGGGAACCAGGAATCTGTATTTCCCATAAATATCCCTGATGATTATAACGCTTTTGGGTGCCATTGAATTGATAAGGGCCTATTCTTCAGCTTTGCAGCCTTGCATTTAGGTGGAGGTTTAGATTTATTGCAATTAATAGGCTATATCACAGTTCGGTTTAGAAAGGTGCTTTCTCAAGGCCAAATATGGGACCATATTTATTATGGCAAATTATTTGTTAAAAAGAAACTCTTCTGAAAGATGTGACTTTCTGGGATAGCTGGGAGCGTTGTAGTGATGGTTGATATCAACAGTTCTGTGGTTGGGTTCCTGCCATCCCACATTCTCCAGGGCTGCTGTTGTAGTCCTGTCTTTGGCTTCCTTCCTGTGGCCTGTTTTTCTTTTTACATCCATCCGTAGCCCTGAGTGATTGGAGAGGAGCAGGCAGAGGTGTCCGTATCAATCTCTTTATTTAAGAAAGTGTAGTGTGTCCAGTTAGTTTTTGGTTTTTCTTGGTCACCAATATAGGTTACTCCCCTCCCCAATTATCTTCCATGTATTTTCTTGTGATTCGGATAAGGAATGGAAAGAAGCACTGCAGATAGGAAGTGTAAACTACTCCCAGGAGCTTCTTCTCAGGATTTCTCTCTCTCTGTTTCTTATTGCTAGATTTTTCTGTCTTTGAAACACAAGGCTGAGGCCATGGAGAAAGGCCAGAGTGGAATTATTTGCTAATAATTAAAATACCCTTGCTTCCTTAACACTAATTGATTTGAGTTTTTATAGACTCTATTGTGTTTTCACTGTCTTTCTTTAGAAATAGACAAAGCAGGGTATATAGATGCTCTTCTTATCTGTTCCTTCTAACTAAATAGTAGCCTGAAATAGGTAAGGGAAAGTAGCTATTTACAAAGATGTGGGTTTGAGCCTAAACAATAATGTCTGGACCAGGGTGTGGTTATAGTAGCTGTAATTGTTGTGGAACTAATAACGATGATGGTGTAGCAAAAACGATGTACAAAGCAGTACTTGACTCGCAGAAGCATCTGTTTCCCTGTGTTCAGATGTCTTCATTTCTTACTCATTTCTTTGCACCAAGACCTGTTTGTTTCCACTGGCTCTCCTCTTTGGTGCCCTGGAGGTTTGATACCCCCGGGCAGTGCACCTAGTGAGATGGGGGAAGTGTGGTGGCAGGGAGGTGAACTCACTTTAGGAAATGAGAGAAGGGCAGCTAGGAAAGAGAAGGTGACATTCTTAGGCACATTATTTCTTTAGAAAAGAAGACACATGGAAATTGAAGACTGAGAAATAGATTTCTTTCCTTTAGAGTTTTCATGTACCCTAAATGCTGAACATAGCCCATTTTGAAGACTGTTGTGAAGGTTAATTCTAGATATCAACTGGTTAGATGATGAAATGCTGGGGAACCTGGTAAAGCAATCTTGTCAGGTGTTTCCAGCAGAGATTAGTATGAGAGTCTGAGTGGCCTGGGTGTGAAAGATCCACCCTCAGTGTGGGTGGGAACCATCCAATCTGCTGGGAGCCCGGAGAGAACAAAAGACAAAGGAAAGGGGTGAAGCTCTCTCTCGATCTGCTGGAGCTGGGACACACTCTTCTCCTCTGTCCACAGACATCAGAGCTTGAGACTCTTCAGCTTTTGGGTTCCAGAACTTACACCAAGGACATTATCAGCTTCCCTGATTTTGAGGCCTTTGGACTTGGACTGAACCACGCTACTGGCATCCAGTTTATAGATGGCCTATTGTGGGACTTTTCTTCATAGCCACGTGAGCTAATTCCCCTAATAAATCCCTCTCATATAATTATAACATATCCTATTGATTCTTCTCTCTGGAGAACCCTGACTAATACAGATGTAGTGTACCTGTGAGATTTTAAAGTTTTGTAGTTCTCCAGCTCTATGTTTTTAAGAACTCAGTTTCAGCTTCTGAAAAATGTAGGTGGGGGGCTAATACACATCTAAATTTACACAGGAAACTGAGTTTTAAAACCAAAATGCTGCTTCCAACATGAAAATAAACCAGAGAATCCAGCTTAAGTTTAGGTTAAGAAAATGATTTGTGGGGTCAATTAGATGACCTTCAGGAGGAGTGCTGGCCGAGGGCTGGTTTGGCAGCATGGGGAGGGGGTTAATGAGAGTGGCCACCACTATGTGCTTTACCATTGTTGCTCAGTTCCACCAAATCCTTCTTAATTCTACATGAGCCAGCTGCTTAGTTTTTAGTTTATTAGAAAGGAATCATGGGAAATTAAGATTGAAATTATTGTTTCAGTCTTAATTTGTCTTTCCACCATTCATTGGGCAGATATTAACTTAGCTGTTCCCCATCACTTGCAAAGCACTTAATTTAGTTTTTCAAAACTAGTCATTTTCACCCTCATTTTATCAGTTTACAAAATATAAATTACACAATTACAAGAGCAAATGGCCAAAAAGAAAAACAGCAAAAACTAGGTTTGAGAACAAACAGAATGTCTTTTGGTAAGTACGTTATTATGGGAGAAGAACTTAGTAGCTATAAGCATCTAGTATTTGGAAGATATCACCAAGAGATTTTACTGAGGGAAAGTAGGTGTCCTTGTCACAGCAAGGTAAGCGAAGTTAGTTAAGAATTCAAAATGTATATAATAAGCTTTTTTTGGCTGAACTTTGTTTTACTGAGAGTTTTGTCCAATATTTACGAACCTTTCTCTCATTGGTTTTCTTCCTTATTGTATGTAATAGTGACTCCTGTAACATTCTGTGAGTGTATTTTATTCATATCCATTTTTGGTGTTCAATTTTTAAAATGAGTTTTAAGTAGGGACAGGAACTTGAATGTGGAACTTGTTTTTTGTGACTGTACTAGAAGCTTTCCTCTGTCAAATAGTGAATAGCAGAACTTGTAACAACCTGTACTGGCTTATATTTTGCCAGGCTATGAATTTTCTTAAGTAATAGGGAACAGAAGTCTTTAAAAATTGCGAACTGAGATGTGTTTTCAAAGGTGAAATGAAAAGCAGTACTTTACAGGAAATTAAGTTTTGGGTAAGGAAGTGGAATTGGTCTGATTGAAATCATTAATGTCTCTTTAATGAGCAGTTATATGAAAAATGTTAGGCAGAAAGTGTGATGGAGTTAAAAATCATAAATATGAAATTTTTTCAGTTTGAACAAACAGTATTTGGAACTGAACAGAGAGGAGAAGGAAAACTCTTATGTGGAAGGAAATAGTTGTCATTGTCAAGGGTATGAAAAGTTGGACCATTACAATTGATTTGCTTTTCTCTAAAGAGAAATATGAGAGGTCTTCAAAAAGTTCATTGAAAGACTTGTATTGTCTTTTAATTAATTCTATTTTTTCATGTTAACTTTTTGGAATACCCTTGTATCTGACTCAGAGATTTGTGATTTTAGTTTGAAATTTTCCTCAAGTTAGCGTTTAGTACTCTGGGAACATTTTCTTTTGCCAGGAGTGTTATGAATGCCTATATATGCGTATTGTAAATTAAAAAAAAAAATACCGTTTGTTTCTTGTCTTCTAGAAGCTAGAAAAGTTTCTAATGTAGTTATAAAAACTTAGTTACATATTAAAGCTCCTGTTTGTTTCCTGTCTTCTAGATCTGTAAGATAAGAATGTTTAAAAGGTCAAGTAATCTGACTAGCTTCATCGAGGAAGCCCTGTGAATGCTGGCATTAATATTTAGAGATGAATTTTATGTCATAGGCTTAGGATAAATCCTGCTTCAAGTAGGGAGGCAAGAAAATGCAGGATCTTACATACATTAATTCCAAAGATATTGGCTGACTCTAGGAGGTACTCGATATACGTTACTGAATGAGTGTTATGAATGAATAAAGGTCAGATGAATTGATGAGCTGATGGATTTTCCCTCTCTTTTGCTCTTGTTATGATGTTCTGGGCACCTAACACCATGCCTGACACATAGTGCTCAGACATCTTTTGTGGAATCTGTGAATGAATAGGTGTTCAGTTGCAAGGACTCCTGCCTCCTTGTGAATATGAATATAAGCTCTTGTAGACTATTATGGAGGATGAAATAACCAAAAGGATAGTCTTTCTCTTTTCTTTGTGAAATCCTTTTCTACAGAGTTACAATTAGTGTTGAGAATGGAGGGTTTTTTTTTTTGTTGTTGTTGTTGTTATTCTAAGCGGCATTTAAAGTTACTCCAAGATTCATGAGGTTAAAGTGTAAAACTGTGATCATAAAATAAGGGCTTACTTCTGGATTCTGACCTCTGGTGGTACAGAAAACACACCCATTACTCGTAATAAAAGGTAAGAATTTCACATGTTCTCTGGAACTTTCTGGATGTCCAGTTCAGAGAAAGTCTTTATTAGAAAAATATTTTTGTGTGTGTCTTTGAATCTTTGTATTAAAGAACTTTTATTTTTCACCTTGCAGCATTTTAATAAACCTGTAATAACATTTAAGATGTACTTTTATGAGGCTCATTACTGAAACTGGTTTTGTCTTTGGGACCGTGCCAGGTGAGGAAAGATAGATTCTGCATGGGATTTTTATATGCTCATGCTAGTCTTGTATTTGACTTCTTAAATTTTCTATTAAGACTATTTCCTAAGTAAACCTAAGGTTTATTTGGATAATAATTGCATTGTTACTGAGAAAAACATTAATGTATTACCTGTGAAGAGTGCCAAGGTGGGTTCTCATAAACAACAACCTACCAGACTCAAAGCTTATCCTTAATGCTGCACCAAACACTGAGCTCATAAATTCTGTTCTCATCCCTTCCACTCTCAAAACATCCATTCTCCCCATTTTAAACCCCATCAAAGCTGGGGTGGCACATTTTCTAGTGGCAAGAGTCTAGCTGCTATTAGTTGCTGGTGAGTTCCACAGGTAATGAGATGGTTGCAATGTAAAGGTTACTCTGCACTTGAGTAATGTCAGCCTTAATTTTTAAAAAAATTTGGAGTTTGGTAGCTCAGGAAATTAAAAGGATAGATGCAGCACTTGTTAACTTGCATGTGAACTCTACCTTGTATCTACTGGGTGGTCTTCTGTAACTGTCTTAACTTTTTTTTTCTGTATAAAATAGTATTACAAATGCTTCCTTTTCTAGAGTGTTGTTAAGTAGGCTCTGATATGACTGTAAAGTTCTTTGCAAACAAGACTTCAAGTAATAAAGGAAAATCTTGAAACATGTTTGCTACTGTTTCTTACTTTCCTCCCCCAGTATGCTTCTGAGAATTGATCAGAGTTCTATAAAAGGAGAGTGGTTACAGTGTGACAGGAAGAAAAAAAAACCATGAGAAATAAGTAATCCATAAACTTTACAGTCATAAGGGGATCCAGGTGGGTGGATTTGATGACTTGCTAGCTGAGAGAGGGAAGCAAGTGTAATTTTTGATTTTATCAGAGCAGGTTTGTGTGTTTGTATGTGCACCTTAGGGGGATGGGGATTGAATATAGACTTAACGATTAACATGAATTTCAGGAGGTTGAAAACTTCTACTGCTACATAAATTCTAGTAATATTTCCGTGTCTCTAGGGTGTGGAATTAATGTTCAATAAAAAATAAAATTCTGTCAAACTAGGGATTGCAGTAAACAAATATGTGGTTTGTTTCCTTTCATAGGATTTGTGTTTTGAGGTCTCCAGATAAATAGTTTGTATTATCATTGGGAGCATTTGAAAGTTGATTTTAGTATAATTAGTTCTCTGTTGAATACTAAAAACAGAAACTGTGTCATCTTGGCCACTAAACCAGTTTTTTTTCCTGTCTGATTCTGGAATTTCAGCACTTTCAGATTTGAATGTTGTGTTGGGTTTGTTTTTGTATTGAAAATGTCACGGGAAAGGCTGGTAGTTAAATTTATGACCAACCAGGAGAATTTATAGGGCTCAAAATGTTTGGTAGATTCCTTTAACTAGAAGATATTTCTTCTGTACTTTCCCCAGGGAATGCAGTTATACGTAGTAATTTACCAAAAGGAAGCTGGGAAAATGATATATCACCTTTTGGAGGGTGGCAGTTGGAGTGGGGCAGAGTACTTTATAATGTGGTCTTTGCTTTGTAGAATTCATTGGTTTGAAGAGTTGCATAGGCCACAAAACTAGTTTAGTCAGTTATCAAATATGGGAATACCTTAGAAATTAGACCAGGTATGTTTTTTTCTTGGGGAGACTAAAAGTAAATTCAAGGATCAGTGTTGTTCCTTCTTATCCTCATGTCTGCTGGTTACTTTAGCCATTTGGAAACTTTAGCTAAGATGATGATCTATTAAATTTTCAGAATGAGTATTTTTTTTTAACAGAATTGATTGTTTAGAGAAGACTGTGTTACATATTAAACAAGCTTTAACATAATAAAACACACACATATATATGTGGTTAAAAAAATCACACCAAAGAAGAAATCTAAGTGTTGGAAAAGAGGGAGTTGTACAGTAACAAACAAGCAGGGTGGAAAGCCGTGGGTAAAATATACATCCCTGATTAAGGAAGGGCTGCATGTTTGTCTTTGTTTTCTCTTTCTTCCCCGAGTGCTTCTTTGTCATTATTGTTCATAAGCTGCTTCTCTCATGAGGTGCTTTGAAATTTTGGGGTAAGTTATAGTAGGGAAACTCGAAATAGTTGAAAATTCATTAGCCCTATTATACAGATTGGGACTGTTGTCTAAAATGGAATTGTGAGTTTTTGAATCGTAGGTGAGATTTCAATGCATGCTTTTGTCTCCCCGTCCCTAAAGGAGGTTTGAAGTTTGTGATACTGGGAGCAGGTCTTTGGTTAACAGTTCCCGTAGATAAACAATAAGCCACAGGATTTCTGTTGGGATCAACATTCAGTTGTGTGAAATCCTTGAGGTATGGAGGGCAGTAGAGTAGAAATTTCCTAATTTGGCTGTATTGACTCCATTCTGGAATCAGATTTCCTGCATGTTTGTGTTAGGAAGAGAGCTGGTAGTCATGGTGAATAGATACTGGGCATCTGTGGTGGGCAAGTATGGGAAGAAGTTTTTATCTACTTATATTTCTGTCAAAGTGGGGTTCAAAGGTCTGAGAAGTTAGTGGTCTTATAATTCTTCTCAAACTAGCCAAGGTGAATTTGATAGTCTTGGCTGTATAGTATAGCAGTTAAAATCATGTTGTCTGGAGCCAGACTTGCTTAGGTTCAAATCTCAGGTCCTCTGCCAATCACCTGTCTGACCTTTGTTCATTAAACTGCTCTTTCCTTTCCTTCCTCATTTCAAAGTGGGTATCATAAAGTACCTACTTTATAGAGTTATTGTGCAGATTAAACAACTTAGCATATGTAAAATGCTTAGAACAATTCCTGGCACAGAGTAAATGACACACACATGTTAGCTGTTATTATTATTACTATTATTATTGCTAGGAACTATTTAAGAGTTAGTCATTGTTGTTACAAACCGTGTTGGGCTGGTAACAGAGATTGCGTTTTTTTGTAGAGAATGCAAAACCTGATGTCATTTTTATCTTTGAGTTCAGTGATTTGGTCCACACACATTATAGCTACTTGCCTTTTTTCTGTTCTGACGTTTCCAAGGAATACCATAATTTATCGGTAATGTGATTGGTCTATACCATGTCAAATGAAGGCAATATTAATTACATCTTTTTAAAAATTATTTTTTGTTAATATCTTTGAGCAAAATGTGCGTTGGTAAGTTTGAACAGATTGAAGTTCCTAATAATGTTAATATTGCTCATGAATAACTTTCAAAGGCATTCAGGCGAATAGCTTATTCTCTTTGCTGCAACTTTTTGTTGCCCTTTGGTCAGCTTGCTGCTCAGAGCCTGCTGGAGAGATTACACCTGGGACGGTGTATGAATATTTTTTTCTAATCTTACTCATGTTTGGGCTGTACAAAACGGATGCTAGGACAATTTCACATAATTAGGGCAAGCAAGTTTTACCTCTGGTGTTTCCAATAATTAATTATTATAATTACCTATTTACAGTATGAACTCCAATGGGATGTCAGATTTAATCTGTATTTAGCACCCCCCTAGATGTCTTAACATATTTTCATTTACTATTGTTCAGACTAAAAATCTGGCAGCTTTTCAGAAAACAAAAAGTCTTCCTTAGGGAGGAGGCTAATCTCAGGCTGTACCAATTAGATACCGTGACAGCAATCATAAATGAGATGTTGAGAACTAGAGAGGATAGAGAAGACTGGTGAGATAGATGGCTTTTCATGTTCCCGTGTGACATGCTTTCCAATATGGTAGTCACTAGCCACATGTGACTATTGAGCACTTGAAATGTAGCTGGATTGAAGAACTAAGTACTAAAGTTTACATAATTTTAATTAAATTTAAATTTAAGTCAAAGACTTGATTCAGTTATTGGAAAATTGTAGGTATGTTTAGAACAACTTGGGTATGTGAGTCTACTTTTTCAACTGTCCGTTTTTTGAACTCTAGGTACAGGTCAAGTGGTTCCAATAAAAATTTAAACTCCGAATTGAGATGTGCTGTAAGTGTAAAATATATACTAGATTGCAATGACTTAGTATAAATAAAATAATGTAAAATATTTCAGTAATTTTTATATTGACTATATGTGAAATATTTTGGATATATTAAGTTAAATAAAATTTTATATTAATATTAATTTCACCAGTATCTTACTTTTTAAAAAAATGTGGCTACTAAAAAACTTTGTTACATGGGTAGCTTGTGTTGTATTTGTGTTGGGCAGCACTGTGGTAGGCTCTCTTTCCAAAATCTGTGTCCATGGCAGCTTTTTGATAAACTCCTGTGTTCCTGTGTATTGGGAGATCATGTTCTGGAAGAGTTCAGAGAAATAAAAATCATCTGGAAATAATATGATCAGCTTACTGAACACTGAATATGAAAACAGTCTCAATCCTGTCCCTTTCATAATATCAAATGAGCGTTTTATGAGTAGATTTGTTGCCCAGGTTGATTTAAATCTAATAGGATTAAAGAGACATGACTGAAATATGAGGTTGTTAAATAACACTTTTTATGTATAGGTAACATGTTCCTGTGTACTAATTTTTTTTTATTGTGGCACCCCCCCCCCCCATATAACATAAAATGCACCCGCCCAGTTTCTAAGTGTATGGTGGGGCTTCAAATTATTTTAGTCATAATTTTAGGTTTATACACAAAAAATTGCAAAGATAGTACAGAGTTCCCATATACTCTGCACCCAGTTTTTTCCATTATTAACATCTTATGTTATTATGGGTCACTTATCATAATTGACAGAAGAATATTGATTTATTTTAATTAAAGTCCATACTTTATTCACATTTCCTTTGTTTTTACCCAGTGTCCTTTTTCTGTTCTAAGATCCCATCCAAGATACTACATACATTTTATTATCATTTCTCTCCGTAGGCTCCCCTTGGCTGTGACAGTTTCTCACACTTTACTGTTTTTGATGATCTTGACAGATTTGGGGAGTACCGGTCCGGTATTTTGCAGAATGCTCCCTACTTGGGATTTGTCTAATGTTTGAGAGAAATTGGTTAATGGACACAAAGAATGCTTACATTCTGTAATGATGCATATGCTATTTATACTGATTTGATCATCACATATTATACACAGGTGTTGATATTCAACTCTGTACCCTACAAACATGTATAATCAATTATGTATCAATTAAAAAAAATAAAAATTTGTGTTCCCCACCATTAAGTGTAGATGGCATATAATGACTTCCATCTAAAGAATATGTCATGGAAAGGCAGGAAAAAAGAGTAATTTTACAGTGGAGAAATCTGAAAAACACTACATCACCCACTGATTAAGGTCAACATCAACAGTGGTCAGTCACATTGATTGCATGTACCCTTGATATGATGTGATGAAATGGCAATATACCACTGTGTTCTTTCACTTAAAAATTCATAATTTTAGGATTAGACTATTTTAATCCTATTTTTCCATGAACTTTGGGAAGTACTCTCATGAAGTATAATATTGAAAACCTACATGCACAATGTTGTACAACAGATTTCCAGGACACCCCTGCCCCCATCCTGTATGACTAAAACTTTATAACCACCTAAAAGCAACTCCCCACTCCCTCATCCCAGCCTCTAGGCAGCCACCATTCTACTTTCTGTTTCTACAAGTTGGACTACTTTAGATACCTCATATAAATGGAGTCATGCTGTATTTGTCTTTTTGTGACTAGTTTATTTCACTTAATTTCTTAAAGGTACACCCATGTTGTAGAATATCACAAGTCTTCCTTCTTTAAAAAGCTGAATAATATTTCATTGTATGTATATAACTACATTTTGTTTATCCATTCATCTGGGTGTGGACATTTAGGTTGCTTCTACCTCTTGGCTATTGTGAATAATGCTTCAGTGAGTGTGAGTGTGCAAATAACTCTTTGAAATCCTGTTTTCAGTTCTTTTGGATATGTACCCAGAAGTGAGATTGCTGGATCATATGATAGTTCTATTTTTAATTTTTTGAGAAGTCTTTATACTATTTTCCATAGTGGCTGTATCATTTTGTATTTCTACTGACAGTGCACAAGGGTTTTAATTTCTTTTCATCCTTGCAAACAC
The DNA here is from genome assembly GCF_027409185.1 of Cynocephalus volans. Taxonomy (NCBI): domain Eukaryota; kingdom Metazoa; phylum Chordata; class Mammalia; order Dermoptera; family Cynocephalidae; genus Cynocephalus; species Cynocephalus volans. The sequence continues at coordinate 61,834,633 of NC_084475.1, read as the reverse complement.
GTAATTTGTTTTGTTTTGTTTTGTTTTTTGATATTGGTTATACTAATGGGTATGAAGTGATATCTTATTGTGGTTTTGATTTGCATTTCCTTGATGATTAGTGATGTTGAACATCTTTTCATATGCTTGCTGTCCATTTGTATATCTTTAGAGAAAAAGTCTGTTCAAGTCCTGTGCCCATTTTTTAATTGGATTATTTTTGTTGTAGTTACTGAGTCGAAGGAGTTCTTTATATATTCTGGATATTAATCTCTTATCGGATAGGTTTCCAAGTATTTATTCCCATTCCATAGGTTGCCTTTTCACTCTGTTGATGTTTCCTTTGCTGTGCACAAGTTTGTAAGTTTGATGTAGATCCATTTGTCTTCTTTTGCTTTTGTTACCTATGCTTTTGGTCTCATATCTAAGAATTCCTTGCTAAATTTATTGTCATGAAGTCTTCCCCTGTTTTTATGTTTAAGTCTTTAATCTATTTTTTAGTTAATTTTTGTATATGGTGTAAGATAAGGGACTACCTTTTTTTTTTTTTAATGTGGATATCCAGTTTTTCAGCACTATTTGCTGAAGAGACTATCTTTTCCCTATTGCGTAGTCTTGATATTCTTGTTGAAGATCATTTGACAGTATATCTGAGGGTTTATTTCTCAGCTATCTGATCTGTTTCATTCATCTATATGTCTTTCTTCATGACAGAACCATACTGTTTTGATTCCCTTGTTGTACTCATTTTTAAAAAGCATTGGTTTTGTTCATGTGTTTAAGGATCTAAATAGGAATGTTTAGAAGACTCTATTGATAATGCCTTACTTCTCTACTTCTTTATAGTTTATAACTTTTTGCATTTTGTATCCATTGTCTTTTTCCCAGAAGTTGAGAGAATTTCTTTCTTCTCTTTTTGCCTTTCATCTCAAGCATGTTTGGAACTGCTTGGGTATGTGAATCTACTTTTTCAAAAAGGATGGCAGAGGGTGTGAATTTAGTAAGGAATGTTTGCCTCCTCAGGTATTCTTGATTTTCAGGCAGAGATGGGAAGTCAGAGAGGGAAGTGGGATTGTTTAATGTGGCATACTGCAGAAATGTGCTTAAGAGGTTGAGACTGTGGAGTTAGATTGCCTGGGTTTGAATCTCAGCTATGCCACTTGATTAGCTGTAAATTTCAGGCAAGTAAATGGATCCCTTTGTTTCAGTTTCCTCATCTGTAAAATGAAGTTAATGTTAGAACCTACCTCACAGGAATGTTTTGAGGGTTAAGTGAATTAAACACAAGTGCCTGGCACATATTAAATACTGTTTAAGGGTGGTATATTTTATTACTTTGACTATTACAAATAAAAATGAGAATGCTGGTTAAATTCTTAGGTTCTGAAATGCCTAACATTTCTAATTCCATCAGAAATAATGAACAAATGGGGCATATACTGTTTCTGTGCATAAGAACTCTAACACCCAGAAGATGTAATAGGAGATTATACATTCTTAGGTCAATGGAAGTTTCCAAATCTTTTAATGATTATAGGAACATTGCATTTATATTAAGGAATATTACAAATGCTGTCATGTAGTTTATCATTTGTCTCCTGGTGTATAATTAGTTTTTTTAACGTAGGTGTAAAACCTAGGGGATGATGAAGATTAATGTATTTGAGCAGCATAAACCATGATGATGCTTTGATATTGGAGTGCTTATAATATGCCATGTCTGTCAAATAAATTTTGCAACTTAGACTTTACTTTCACATTGCAATAAATCATCCAAAGGATCTGAAGTTTATAAATTTAATGGTAGTGCTTTTAAATTTCATTTATTTCATTTTCTTGGTGTTTTAATTACATTTAACTTTTATAGCTCATGTGGCTTTATATTTGAATCATTCCAAATATTTGAAAAATAAACATATGAAGGTTCACATTGAAACCAAGGATTTGTCTGAGGTGTATATATATACCAAGTGGCAGGATTCCCTCACTTCCACCCCTTTTTAGAATGTAAATGAATGAAAAATATCAAGTATTCTTTTATTAGGAAAATCATGCATTGGAGCTTGTTCAAGATGTTTGTGAATGGTGAGATGATCATCTCTAGGAAAGTAAAAACATTCTTCAGATAAGAAAGTGTATTTAAATGTCTTTTCTTGTATAAAAGGAATGTAATACATCTTTTTCTCTAAGATTTGCATTTCTGTAACAGATTAAAAGTAACCCTACACCTTACTGCAGACAAATGGAATATTCTCACTTTTGTCAAATACATCTCTGGCATCAAGGGAAACACACCTGTGTATTGCACCAATCCCTTATGGTAGTATACATTGATTCGGCCCTAGCAGTTTCTTGTCCAGCTGTAATAACATTGAGTACTTGTTGCTTTTTCCAACCTATTTTAGAATGTGTAATATTTTTAGTATCTGCACTTAAATGAAAGTAAGTATATGTGAATGCATATGTTGAAAGGGCTTATGTATGGCCTTAAATAATTGGGTACTTTGGGGCTTCCCTTCTGTAGTTTTATAGCTGGCAGTGCAGGGCACCTAGGTTTCACAGTCCTGGATGTTTGTCTAGCTGAAACCCTCATTGTAAGTGAAGAACCAGACGGCTGTTCTTTATTCAGGTTGCCGATCTTACATGTTCTACAAAGCTGCTCCTGTCTGTAAATGTAGTACTTATATTTTCTGCACAGTATGTGCCTGTTGGCAGTGTTTTTGTTTTTCTGGTTAAACAGCCACTACCTGCAAGAGGAGTCATCTACAGGAGCAGAGAAGAAATAGTCTTGTCTGGGTAATTTGCAATAATTTTGTAATTAAAAAAATGCACACAGATTTTCTTAAAACAGGTTCTTCTACAATAGATTATTCTTCAGGAAGAATCATCAGCATTCAAGCACAAATTGAAATTGGAGGGACTTTGATTAAAGTGTTGTGCAGGCAGGAAATAGGGTCTCTTTATTTTGCCTATGATATTACTCTCCCTTCATTCAGCTTTTTCTTCTAAGCTATGGCTCCGGTTGGGTCATTAGACTAATTCCAAAAGGACCATAGGGATAGGGCATTTTGTATTTACCACCTACCATTGCATAGTGGTTTTTATGATGTTCTCACTGTTAAATGGGGTGGTGGGAAGAGTTGGATAATCCCAGAGTATTCCATTTACCTAAATAATAGCCATCAAAATCGAGAGTCAGAAATGTCTTTTTCATGATGTTGTTTTCTTTTATCATCACATGTAATACCAAAACCAGTGATACTTGCTCACCCCCAAGCATATGGCTTGAGCCAGAAGTGTGAGCTCTTTCCCACTTTGTAGGATACATACCACAAAGGCATTTTCTTCTTTCTGTTCTGCTATCCATTTATCCCCCAATGTTCAGTTAAAAAAGATGCTCGTAGTAATGCTCTTTGCATGGCTGAATTAATGACAAAGCATAGGTTTCTGGCTCTTTGATTTTTCTAATGGATTGATTGGCTCTTTGCCTGCTTGACTGCGTTAAGACAAAAAATCCTCTTTAAAAATTATAGTCAGAAATATACGTGTGATGGACTTTTAAAAGCTATTTTATGTTTAATAAGTACAGGAGGTTCTTATAAGTTCCAAGTATTCTCCCCTCATTGCCACAACTCTCTCTTTAGTAATAGAATCACATAGCTGTGTCTGCCTCTTGATGGACTAAAAGGCAACTTCATTGGGCCTAATTTATGCCTTGTTTGGATATTTCTAGCTGAAAGATGGGTGGGCATCTTCCCTTTTCTCCTGTCTGTTTTTAACATTTGCCAGTACCAAACAGTTTTTTGGTGGTGTCATTGGGGATGTGGTGCAAGTAGGAGTGGAGATGATCAGCTAATCAGGTCTCTTGGACTATACTTAATCTTGGTGATCACTAAAACGCTGCTTCTTCAGTGCCAGTCAGTATCTGTGGTAATCCTAAATGTTCTCTTTGAAGTTTGTTCCTGCTGAGTGAATGTGGTTTTCTTTCAGTAATTATTTTGTCCTTCATTACTCAAATATTTTATGATTGATTTTTTTTGGATGTGCATTTTCTTTCTTCCTCTTGGTTTCTATTAAAAGTATATTGTGTCTAAAAAAGCCTTTGCAGGCTCTGGCCTCTTTGGCACCAGGGCTTTCTGGGGTAGACCTGATTAACCCTGTGCTGTTGCCATACTTCTTTCCTTACGTTTATGTTGCTGTGAAAGACTTAGTATGAGGGTACTTCAAAAGTTCATGGAAAAATGGAATTAAAAGGTAATACAAAACTTTCTATGAACCTTTTGAGGACCCCTTGTATTTGTAGTTCAGAATGCTCATTCTTGTTTGCAGAGGCCATATTAGTGTCTTTGGTACCTAACCTATTTTTTTCTTTCTAGTTTTGTAAGTGCTTACATGTTTAGAGTGCTTACTGAGAAGAATCTTTAGAAAGCAATGTATTTTTAATTCAAAATCTCATTTTCTATTCAGCCAGAGAGGACAAGATGAAAATGATGGGAAATGCTACCAAAGCTGAGGACTTTTCACATAATTCTGTCAATATATAACTATTTCTAAACTTTAAATTATTTGAAAGGATCTGTCTGGTAGCTTATGTATAGGACTGAAATAGAAACACAGGATCACTATTTAAATTAGACCTTTACCCAAGTTTTTCAGAGGTAGAAAACTCTAAAGACGGATCTATCAGGAAGACTTTTTTTTTCATTATTGCCATTGCCATTGCCATTGCTGTTTACTTTACTTGCTTTTTAAAAGTTGGGTCAATTCTTCCACAGTAGCAACTTTCCAAAGACATGTCTTACAAAATTTTCACAAATAGATTTGTTAAATATTTCTCCTTTGAAAATCTGCATTTTGTGTAGTCACTATTTCTGATGGTAAACTTTTTTGCTTCTAAGGATGAATTTGTTTATTTATTCTAAAATATTTAATTGACAAAGATTGAATATATTCAAGTTGTACAACATGGTGATTTGATATATGTGTACATTGTGCAGTGATTAACACAATCAAATTAATTAAAACATTTATCACCATCCATGCCATACATTAGATCCCAAGTACTTGCTTATTTTATAACTGAGACTCGTAGTCTTTGACCAACATCTTCCCATTTCCCTCACCACTCAGCTCCTGCAGCCACCATTCTACTCTGCTTCTATGAGTTTGACGTTTTTAGATTCCACACATTAGTGAGATTATGCAGTATTTGTCTTTCTGTGCCAGGCTAATTTCACCTAGCATAATGTTCTCCAGGCACATCCATGTTGTTACAAATGTCAGGATTTCCTTCTTTTTCAGTGGCTGAATAATATTCCATTGTATACATGTACAACAAAGTGTTTATCCATTCATCTATAGATGAACACTTAGTTTGTTTCCCTTGGCTACTGTGAATAATGCTATAGCGAACATGGGTAAACAGATTCTCTCTTAAAGGGACTTATTTGCTTTGGGTATATACTTAGTAGTGGGATTGCTAGATTATATGGTAGTTCTATTTTAAGTTTTTTGAGGAATCTCCATACTGTTTTTCATAATGGCTGTTCCAATCTACATTCTGGTGGTAGATTTTTTTTTTTTAAAACAGCCATTAACATGACATTTTTTTTATGTTTTAAATTTTATTTACTTTTTTAATTGACACATGTTGATTGTACATATTTATGGGGTATAGAGTTATATTTCAGTACATGTATACAATGTATGGTAATCAATCAGGGTAATTAGCATATCCATCATGGCAAAAATTTATCAATTCTTTATGATGAGAGCATTCGAGCTTCTACTGGCCATTTGAGAATATATAATAAATTGTTAATTATAGATGCCTAGCACCACTGTACACTACTAGAACTTATTTTCCCTCTCTAGCTGTGATTTTTGTACTCGTTAACCAACCTCTCCCTAGCCTCCAACCCTTCCCAGCCTCCGGTAACCACAACTCACTCTCTACTTCTATAAGCTCAACTTTTTCTTTTTTTAGCTCTCACATATGAGAGAGAATATGTGGTATTTATCTTTCTGTGCCTGACATATTTCACTTAACCTATTGTTTTCTAGGCTCATCCATGTTGCCACAAATGACAGGAATTCATTATTTTTTGTATGGCTGAGTAGTATTTCGTTGTGTGTATATACCACACACAACACCTAGGTTGATTCTATGTCTTCTATATAGTGAATAGTGCTGCAGTAAACATGGGGGTGCAGATATCTCTTCGGTATGCTGATTTCCTTTCCTTTGGATAAATACCCACCACTGGGATTGCTGGACCCGTATGGTAGTTCTATTTTTAGTTTTTTGAGGAATCTCCATATTGTTTTCCAGAATGGCTGTACTAATTTACATTACCATCAAAAGTGTATAAGAATTCCTTTTCTCTGCATCCTCTCCAGCGTTTGTCATTTTTTGCCTTTTTGTTGTAATAGCCATTCTAACTGGGCTGAGATGATATCTCATTGTGATTTTGATTTGATTTCCCTGATGATTAGTGATGTTGAACATTTCTTCACATACCTGTTGGTCGTTTGTATGTCTTCTCTCAAGGAATGTCTACTCAGCTCCTTTGTACATTTTTTAATCGGATTATTTGGTTTTTTGCTGTTAAGTTCCTTGTATATTCTGGGTATTAATCCCTTGTTGAAAGATGACAACTTCTTAAGTGTTCTAATGATGTAGGACAGAGTTTATGATATGATTGAAAAAGTAGGCCCAGATTTATATACCTTATGATTGTAACTAGGTTAATTTTTCACATGTGAACGTATAACATTTTGGTGTCTTTTTCTGTTCTATAAATGTTAACAGTGGTTATTCCTGGGTTGTGGGTTTATAAGTGGTATATTTATGAAGGTACTTCAAAAAGTTTGGTGTCTTTTTCTATTCTATAAATGTTAACAGTAGTTACTCCTGGGTTGTAGGTTTATGAGTAATATATGTATACATACACACACACAAAGGCACTTCAAAAAGTGCGTGGAAAATAGAATTGAAACACAATATGATTCTTCATGAACTTTTTGAAGTACCCTTGCACACACACACACGTATATATATATATTTCCTTATGTTTTGTAGGTTTTCCATACTGTATTTCTGACAAAAAAATTGCATTTTGAATTGTTGTTGGCAAGGGTCACCTTGAGCAGTATTTTCCAGATTATTGCAAAGACTTTATCACATAGCTGAATATCTTAATTTTACATATTAAATGATTGCTGGTAAAGTTTAATGTTTTGCTTGAAGTCATTACATTTAGGGGCCTGTACCAAATCTGTAATTGAACACAGCTGTGAAAACTACTTTGAGATTAATTTGGTCATTTTTGTGGGTTTTTGAACATTGCTTCTTATCACTATGCTAATAAATAGCGAATGTTGTGTAAATATTTGTTTAGTTATTTAGTGTAAACTAAAATTAGGTTTTTTAGCTTTTCTTGTGAATCAGTAGTTTACACAGACAATATTGAGAGGCCTTATTGAGAATATGAAAGGAGTCTTAAACAATCCTTCCCCTTAAAGATTTTTAAAATTTGTTTTTAATTACTGTCTTGTATATTTGATATTTTGAAAATGAGAGGGAATCAACAATTTTTTAGTCTGATGTAAGGTGCAATTATACATTTAGCAGGATACTTCCTGTCTCAGAAATTGGTTGAAATTAATGTTACTAGCGATTGAGAAAACAGGAAAAAGTTTAAGGGAAGCTAAGTGAGGAGCTAAACTTGCTTTTCAGTGAGAAGGGTACAGAATTAGATAGTTGCCAGCAGAAAGAAATTCCAATTAAGTACATGACAAAGAATTAAAAGACAGGCAGTGCTTTAAAAAGGATAACAATAGATGAATACAAAGTTGAAAGGAGAATCTATTTGAAAAATCAACTGTGTAATGAATAGAGAGGAAAGACAAGTGGTAGATCATAAAAAAAAGCTAAAAGCAAAACTAGATTATTCTTAGATTTTTCTTCTCAAATCTTAAAAGTATAAATAGATGAATTAAAATAAATTAGGGTGAAAAGAAGTATGATTTACATAAAAGATGTAATCCATAATTCATTCAGAATGTACACTCAATTTACAAAGGATGTTTGGACTGTGGTTTACTGAATACCTGTTTATGTTCAGTAATTGTTTTTGTAAAGGTATTTACCAGAGAACAGGACACATAACATAGATGTGGATTTCTGAAAACTTTTGTCAGATTTTGAAAGTTGTTGAATAAATTCCTCTTTGTTATGTAGGAACTGACATCTCAACATCTGTAACTTGGCAGATTTAAGCTCTGAAAAATTGATAGGTGACTTGGCTGAAATATTCCCTGATGAGGTTTGAAGTGCTTTTTCTACTGGCCGTACATTTTGCCTTTCATTGCATAAAAATAAAAATAAAGTGCATATGTGTAATCAAAAGTTTAGTAACTATTAACAGTTTCCGTATTGAAACATGCATGTGTTCTAGTCTTGGTAATTTTTTGTCCATGTAGTGAGAAGGGTAACAATGAAGATCCCACCTTTATATGACTCCCTGGTCTGGTCATTTTTCATTTGTGAAATCAGTTTATTGTGGTATTGTTTTTGCCACCTTTGCAGTTATTCATCGTAGTAACTACAAAGTAAAACATGACATTTCTTTTCTTTTTTTTTTTTTTTTTGGTATTTGGGTTTTGTGTGACCAGTAAGGGGATCGGAACCCTTGGCTTGGTGTCGTCCGCACCACGCTCAGCCAGTGAGCGCACCGGCCATCCCTATATAGGATCCGAACCCGTGGCGGGAGTGCCGCTGCACTCTCCCGAGTGAGCCACGGGGTCGGCCCAAAACATGACATTTCTGAGCATAGTTAACAAACATAACCATTTATGCCCAACCATTGGCATGTATAGGCTTCCCTTTGAAATAAGAAGCATTTCAAAAATATACATTTAGAAATAGAATCGACTGACTTTGAGTTTCCCGTCTCTTTCTCTGTACTGGAGGTGGTAAACAACCCTAGGTAAATGGATAAAAGCACAGCCCTAGAAAGAGGGAAGAGGAATCAGAGACATGAAAATAAAATTCTCTGTTTGGATAATCAGCCTGGGTGATAAAGAATAGGATTAGTCATCTTTCCCGATCTTTGAATATTGGCTGTCAGTTCCCATGCCTTAGTAATGGCCCTTGATATAAAAGTAAAATTGCAAAACTGCAAGCATTATTCCAAAATGATCTCAATATATTATGAATACTTTCATGAGCTTCTTGTTCTAAATAAGCATTGCTTGATACTTTTAGAACAAAATCAATTAAATGAACTAACTCAAGTTTCCTTGTTATGAAACTAGACATTTATTTTGTACTGTATGTTGGTTGGCTATCCTACTAACATTCTGATTTGGCTAAAAGAGTTATACAGGTCAGTTTTTAGAACTTCTGATCTCGACATATTTTCAAATTAAATTAAGAACATGATTTTGAAAGGGATCCTTACTCTCAAAGGAGAAAAAGTGGTGGCATTACATTGGTTAGGAACAAACAAAACCTGTCCCTGTATAATGAAGGTCTTCATCTCATTTTGTCTTTTCTGCTTGAGTTGGTGGTTTATCAATCCTGGTTGCACATCAGGCTCACCTAAGTTAAACAAAAAATCCAACTAAACCTGGGCTTGCATACCCAGATTCTAATTCTAGTGGTCTCGGGTGGGGCCCTAGCATCAATAGTGGTAAAATGTTCCAAGGTGATTATAAGGTTTAGCGAGAGAGTTAATAACCCTCTGGCAGGTCCTTGCTACTAATAGACATCTGTAGTATGACACTGGCAGTCTTTCCTTTTTTTGGACATAGGACTTCATTGCCCCCTGAACATTTATACTGTACAGATTAAAATTCCCTTCACTACCTTTCCTATATTTGGGGCTTTGATATAATAATTTACAAGTACTTGAAACAGTCATATAGTAGGCTACAGTTGTGGGCTAAATGATGATTCAAAAATATGTTCATGTCCTAATCCCTGGAACCTGTAAATGTTACCTTATTTGGAAAAAGGGTATCTGTAGATATAAGTTAAGAATCTTGTGAGGAGAAATCATCTTAGATTATCTGAGTTTTCTCTAAATGCCATCATAAGTATCCTTGTAAGAGAAAGGAGAGAGGGATTTGACAGATACACAGAGGAGCAGGCAATGTAAAGATGGAGGCACAGATTGGAGGGATGAGACCATAGTCAAGGAATGTCTGTGGCCACCAGAAGCTGGACGAAGTAAGGAGCAGATTCTCCCCTAGAGACTTTTTGAGTCTTTAGAGGGAGTGCAGCCCTGGTGATACATTGATTTCAGCTCAGTGAAACTGAGTTTGGACTTGTGACCTCCAGAACTGTGAAAGAATAAATTTCTGTTGTTTTAAGTTGGTAGTTTGTTATAGCAGCCACAACTATAACTTTCAACTAACAGTTGCATTTCAGTGGCATGCTGTCCATGTCTGCACAGTAGTACGTATTTGTGTAATAGATTGAAATATATTGTTGTAGCACTCCATTTTATAAAAATAAATTGAAATCAGAGGAAAGCTTTATGTATGTGTGTGAACACCCACATATATATTTATACACACACCCAGTGGTATAGCTATAATCTTAATGTGATTTAGATAAAGATGGAAATTATTAAGATGGGTCTTTTACCTCAATTAGATGCCATTAGATTTAAGCTGTGTTTTTAATGATGAAGGAAAAGGACACTATTAATGAACATGTACTGAATGCTGGAACTATTTTGTTGAAGATTGTTTCTAAAAACATGAGAGATAATTAGGGATTTCAATAAATTCTACTGCACTGGGAATAGATAATCTCTTATAACATTTACTGTGCTTCTTTGGCTTTCAGGTGTACCACTCTCCTCATTCCTGAAATCAGGATATCTTACAATAAATGTTCATTTAATGTCTTTTCCCTCACCCCAAGATGTTACAGTATCATTCTGAAGTAAAGGTGTTTTAGAATTGTGGCACTTCAGCAAGTCTATTGTTTGACTTTTCAGATTTGACTCTTAGATATTCAATTTGAGCACATTTTCTGAAATGTGTTATGTAAGACAACAAGCAGTTTCCATATGAAGTTGTGAAGCTTCTAATGTTCTAATTTAATTATTGTTTTTGGCTTCAGTTCCCAGGAGCTACCATAGGAGAAACTAAGTCTTATAGTAACTTTGCTTGTTGAGATGCAGAATGTTTAGTGGAAGAATCATGGACTTTAGAAGTAGGCAGATCTCACTTCTTAGGCTAATTCCACTGCTGATTAGCTGTGACATTAGGTGAATCATTTTAGTTTCTTTGGTAAATGGGGGATAATACCTATATTGCAGGCTTGATGTGATAAAATGGGGGAAAGTATTTAGTGTTAAACAAGGCCTGCCCAAAACTCTATAGCCCACTGTTTTCTGCCCTCCTCATTTTTTATGCATCCTGCTTGATCCCTAGTGAAGATTTGTGCCTTAAGGAAAAAATTAATGTTCACATAGGAATAAGGCTCATTCTGACTTGAATTTTGCTGCTCCTGGCTCTTTATGCTCTTGCTATGATTCCTCCATATTGTTCCACTTAGGTAAATTCGTTAACTTCTTGACAGTTCACCTCAGAATTTCCCTTCCTTTATATCCCTCTCTGTCCACAGCAACCTTAAATTGATCATTCCTTGTTCCTCTGTTTCTAGAACACTTGTAGGCTAATGACATAATCTTAACCTTTGATCTTATACTGTTCTCTGTCTTTTCTATGTGTATATACAGGTATCACGTTCATTCCAGATAAATTAAAAGCTTCTGCCCAAACACTTGTATGCAGAATATATAAGGGGCTTTGCTAAATGAATGCAGAAAAGACAGCCAATCTAATAGAAAAAGTGAGTACTGTATTCAACACGTTCTTCGTAAGAGTGTCTAGTATATGTACAGCAAGTATGAAAAGTGCCTAACCTCATCTGTCATTAGGAAAATGCAAATAAAATCACAATGTGATTCCACTACACACCCACCAGAGTAGCTAATATTAAGAAAGACAATGAAGTGTTGGAAGGAATATAGAACAATTGAAACTCTCATACTCTGCTGGTAGGAATGTAAATTGGTACAAACACTTTGGAAAACTGAGTCAAACATAGATATACCCAATAATCTAGCTGTTCTGCTCCTAGAAATGTGTGTATGTCTGTGTGGGGACATGTACAAGACATGTGCATGAATATTCATAGTAGCACTATTCATAATAGCTTAAAATTGTTTATCATTGTAGAATGTTGCTACAATGGAATGATATGATTATACATGAGTGGGAATGAATGGACTACTGCTGTACTCAACAACATGAATGAATCTCACAAGCATAACATTAGCTTAAGAAGCCAGACACAAAAGAATATGTATTCTATGCTTCTGTTAATAAAAAGTTTGAAAACAGGATAGTGCTACCTTTGGGCAGGTCAAGTTTGCTGGGCTTGGTAGGGGGACCTGGGGCAGGCTTCCAGGAAATTTGTAATGTTCTATTTCTTGAACTGGGTGGTGGTTTCTTGGGTTTGTTGATTTAGTGAAAGTTGATCAAACTGTGTACTTATGATTTGTTTCACTTTTCTGGATGTATGTGCTCTAATCTTCAATAAGCTTACTTTTTTAAAAAGTTCATCACTGTAAACTAGCAGAGTACCTAGCAGCTCATGGGTGCCTAATAAACATTTGTTGGTTTTACTTAATTTTTATATTCCTAATATTTTATTAGAATTTTTTCCATGAAATATTGTATTTTGTGATCTTGAACATACATACCTTCTCCAAAGTAATGTCTCCCACCCAACCTACAAGCCTTTCTTAGCCATGGTCAGCATTACAAAAGAAATTGCTTTTTTGGTCTCAGTACAAATGTCCTTGGTATAATTTTTAATAAATGCCTTCAAAGAATGTCACAACATGTAAATTTAGAGGGTTAGGCTTCAAGTTAAACTACTATGGGTCTTGTGAGACCAGTTATGAGTAATAGTTTGATGAAAAGTATTAAAAGGCTGGACTGACACATTAAAAGGGCTAAAAAAAATCTTACAGCAATGAGGTTGTATCCCAAACCTATTAAATGGAGAAGCATGTGTGCCCAGTGACCTTGGGACTGACTAGACCTGTGTTTCAGAATTGACAGGAATGGTTTACAGATGAATGAAATAAGAAGCATGTGTAGTGGGGATATTGTTACATTTGATAGGAGGAATGAAAACAAGAGCTTTAAATTTCATTTAAAACCTTAGTACTTTAAAAAAAAATAACCCTCGGAATTGAATTTATCTTTCTTTTAGTAGAACTTACAAATGTTAAGGAGCTTCATACTTTTTTTTGCTGCACCTTTTTGTTTAGTCTTTCTTCTTTAGCTCTACTTTCTTGTTTGTATTCTCTCCCCTCTTACATATACTTCTTCTCCTCCCCCTCCTCTTCACCATGTCTCACTCTCCTCTTCCCCCCTTCCCCTTGCTGGCCCAAGCCAGTAGGTGGCCTTCCTGAATGTTGAGGATGTCTTAGCCCCCTCTGTACCCTAAGGGTGTTCCTGCTCCTTTCTGACTGGAGCAGCTCACAAGGGTTCATCATTTATTTTTTCCTTTTGGGAGGATAAGTTTTGACTTCTTGTCTCCCTTTGAGAATACATTTAAGAAAATAAGCAGGAGTGCAGGGGTGTGGAGTTGGGGAACCTTCAGTCAAACAGGAGCCCAGCAGGAGCCTCATTCAAAGTTTTGCTGGGCTGGTATGAATGGAATGGAAACAAGTATGAGTGGCAATCAAACTTGAGACCATTAGTAAAGCTTTTAGTGGGTTATCCATGACAGCTACCCTGTGCCACAGTATTTCTTTAATATTTGTATTTTAAAATGTTATTTCTAGTTAGTCACAGTTATTACTTGCTTTTTCTTTAGAAAGTGTGGAAGATAATTTTTATTTTATATGGTACATTTCATCTGGCAGAAATATTTCATTGTTCTATTATTTTGTGGAATAGTTCCCTGAAAGATATTGTAGAGATTGTTATACCAGAACCATAATAAGAATATTAATTTTGTATCTTGATATAGTATTTTAAGAGACAAAACACTTATCTTTAAAAAATAAATTTAGAGCAATTTTAATTTCACAGCAAAATTAAGCAGTAGGTACAGAGATTTCCCATATACCCCCTTCCTCCACACATGCATAGCCTCCGCTATTATTAACATCACCAATCAGAGTGGTATGTTTGTTATAATCTATGAACCTACATTGACACATCATTATAACCCAAAGTCCATAGTTCACTCTTGGTGTTGTACATTCTATGGGTTTGAACAAATTTATGACATGTATCTACCACTATAGTATTATGTGGAGAAGATTCATGCCCTAAAAGTCCTTTGTGCTCCACCTATTTTTTTTCATCCCTTCTTCCCTGTTAGCCCCTGGCAACCGTTGATCTTCTTACTCTCTCCATAGTTTTGCCTTTTCAAAAATGTCATACAGTCAGAATCATACAGTATGTAGCCTTTTCAGACTGGCTTCTTTTACTAAGTAATATGCATTTGTTTCCTCATGCCTTTTCATGGCTTGATAGTTCATTTCTTTTTATTGCTGAATAATATTCCGTTGTCTGGATATATATTCACCTACTGAAGAACAACTTGGTTGCTTCCAAGTTTTGGTAATTATGAATAAAGCTGCTTTAAACATCCATGTGTAGGTTTTGTGTGGACATAAGTTTTCAACTCCTTTGGGTAAATACCAAGGAGTGTGATTGCTGAATCATATGGTAAGAGTATGTTTAGTTTTGTAAGAACTGCCAGATTGTCTTCCAATGTGGCTGTGGTATTTTGCATTCCCACCAGCAATGAATGAGAGTTCCTGTTGCTCCACATCTTTACCAGCATTTGGTGTTGTCAGAGTTCTGGATTTTGGCCCTTGTAATAGGTGTGTAGCAGTATCTCATTGTTCTTTTGGTTTGCATTTCTCTGATGTCATATGACGTGGAGCATCTTTTCATATGCTTATTTGCCATCTGTATATCTTCTTTGGTGTGGTATCTTTTAAGATCTTTGGCCCATTTTAGAATTGGATTTTTTGTTTTCTTACTATTGAGTTTTAAGAATTCTTTATATATTTTGGATAACAGTACTTTATGAGATATGTCTTTTTAAATATCTTCTTCCAGTCTGTGATTTTCTGTTTTTATTCTCTTGACATTATCTTTCATGGACTAGCAAAAAACCACTCATTTTTATTTATGTTTGCTTTTTTCCCTATTCTTTTACTACACTGCAGATTTCTGTTCCCTTCTAGAATCTCATGCTAGGCACTGAGTTTCCATAGATATTTGAAACAAGAGGGGAAAAATGTCACATATGACCTCAAAATTTAATATCAGAAAAAAGAGAGCTACCTTAGAATACTAAAAAAAAAAAAAAAGGGCAATAATTGTATTTTCTAAGAGGTAATCACTTTACTGTTGTGGTCCAGAATGGTTATATCAACATTTTGGAGAGGAAAAGCTAATTTAAAAATGTGCTATTGCTTTCTTCCAAATAATTTTCAAGCTTTAATATCCAATTTATCCCTAAATACAATACAAGGCTATTTTGATTTTTTAAAGTTAATTCTTGCTTTGGTCACTTTCAAAGCTGAAAGAGATGACTTTGGCAATTTTATTTGAATTGTAAATTATCTGAAAGTCTTTTGTGTAGACCTTGTTCCTGTACTCCAGTAGTACTTTAAAAACATGGACAATTAGGTGGTGGTAGTGGAGATCTTTCTCTTTCATAAAAAAATTTTTGTATCAAAACTTGAGTCTGTGTTCTAGAAATAAATGTTTCTTCATTTTTATATTCAGTTTAATGAGGAAACTCTGCAGTATTATTTCAGAGTGTTAAAAAACCTGCGATAGTCAGAACTAATTTTCCCTTTTAATATCCAATAGTATCTTTCTCCCTTTAGTTCCTATTGCATGTTTTGTTTTCTTTTAGTTCCTTCTTTCCTTGCATCTCTTCTTTTAGGTTGCTGTTAACTTTGAATACTAAGCTGCGCTGGATAAATGGAATAAGAATATTATGGCTATGTTTCCAGCATTTAGTTCTAGCTGGTCTTAATTGCTTATGATGTCATGAACAATAAGGAATTTTTCTTCATTAATTCCAGTTTACAATACTTATTTGAAGAGCAGAAAGCACTGACTTGTCTGTTTCATACTTTACTTGAGAACACATTTTCTTACTGCTCAGAGCATATGTATCTAAAACTCTTTGTGAGTTTAAACTTTTCTTTTATGGTAGAGTTACTGTGGTATTGAATCAAAAGTCTTGATAGAGACTTGGATTTGAGTCCAATTAAATGATTCCTTCTGTTGTCTTGTGGGTTGTAAACTCATTTGACATTCATTGTCTGCTATTTACACACACACACACACACACACACACACACACACACACACACCCAGGAGACTTATTTTTTTGGAGGAAAAATTTCTCAGTTGATTTGGATTAAAGACTGTATAGTTCAGCTATGCAACTTGTTTAAGCTTTTTAAAAATCATTTTAAAGTTCTATGAATTCTTCTACCTGTTTGCAGCTCCTTTGTCTTATGAGAAATCCTGCCTTTTCTGTGTGTTCTGTGTCCCTTGCTCAACTTTAGAACATTTGCTCCATCTTTGGCTTTTCATGTAGCTATTTTGCAGGGGCTGTGGCCACGGGCCAGCATTCTCTCCTAACACTTTGCCATTCCCAAATGTGCCTTAGATTCTCTTGTTCCTGTGCCTTTGAGATCCTATCCCCTTCTCAGGATGTCCTCTCCTCATTAGGATTTGCTAATTCCTGCTCTTCGTTCTACATTGGGTTCAACCATCACCCTCTCTGGGAAAGTCTATGCTGTCTCCCAGGTAGTCAGGCATCTCTTTTTTCTGTGTGCTTATGTGTTTTTATTGCAGTGTTCTTCAAATTAGTTGCTCTTTATTTTCGTGTGTTATTTTTCATGTTATTTTCTAATTGTTTGTATGCCTTCCTATTTTACTAGATTTATGTTACATGAAGGAAATTTGGTATTCACAGCAGTTAGGATGGAGCTTAGGTAGTGCAAAGTAAACTCAAAATAAATTCTTTTTAATTGATAGGATTTGTGAGTCATTTATGTAACTGTAGGTAAGATTATTCCAGTTGAGACTCAGTGGTATTCCGTGAGTTCAATCATATGCATCATGATATATTTAATATATGTATAATATTATATATGTGCCATATAGTCAGTAAGCCTATATGTCTCTTAATATGGCTTAATGACATTCTTTCATCCAGCCATCATTATGTACCTGAAAGTGCTGATATATAAATAATAAACTTTTTATTTTCGAATAAATTTAGATTTACAGAACAGTTGCAAAGATAGTTCAGAGAGTACCTATATACCTCTCACTCAGTTTCTCTTATTGTTAAAGTCTTACATTACCATGGTACTTCTGCAAAAACTAAGAAACTAACATTGGCTCATCTTTATTAACTAATCTCCAGACTTTATTCAGATTTCTCTAGTTTTTTCACTAATACCCTTTTTGTGTTTTCAGGAGCCAATCTAGGATACCGCATTATATTTAGAAAACAATTATTTTAAAAGTCTATAACTTAAATATTAATCTAAATTTCTTCTGGTTAATAGCATTTTTAACTTTTTTCCAATTTAATAATTTAAAAACTCTGCTTTTCCTTTTCTCTTTTACATTGAAGGAAGAATTAAATCATTGTTAATTAACTAGAGCATTAGTTAATTTAAAAAGTATTTCAGGGTCAGCAAAATCAAAATAATCCTCCCCTTTTAAATTCAAAATAGTAATCTGTCTTTTATTGAGAAGTGTTAGCTTTTTTTCCTCTGAACATGGTGTATTTTCCTTTTAATCCTATCTTTTTATGTCCTACAAAATTTAATAATTTTTTCCATAATTATATTGCAGTTTTTGTCAGGTTTATATCTAGTAATTTTTATTTTTTTTGCTGGTGTGATTGGGATATTTTTCAATTACATTTTGAAAACCTTTTTATTTTGAGATCATTTTAGTCTTAATGAAGATTCACAAAAATATGGAAAAGAGTTCCTGTACATACTTCACCCAGCTTCTCCTTATGTTAAAATTTTAAATAAATATAGAACAGTTACCAAAACTAAGTATTAACCTTGGCGCAATACAGAATTTATTCAGATTTCACCAGTTCCTCACTAATGTTTTTTCTGTTCCAGGATTCAAACCAGGATCCCCTATTGTATTTACTTGTCTTGTTTCTTTCATTTCCTCCAATCTGTGACAATTCCTCAGTCTTTCCTTGTCATTCATGACTGTGATATTTTTGAAGAGTGTTGTTTAGGTATTTTGCAGAATGTCTCTCGATTTGGGGCTTGATGTTTTCTTATGATTAGATTGTGATTATATGTTATTGAGAATGAGTCCACACAGTTTATGAGCCCTTCTTAGCGCATCATTGTTCTCTTGGTTAAGGTGATGTCTGCTAGGATTTGCTATTTACAGTTACTATTTTTATCTTTATGATCACTAAATATTTTGGGAGAATACTTTGAGGCAGCATGGTATACCCTGTTTCTGCTTAAACTTTTACCCTCTTATTTTCGCTTCCATCCATGGATTTTGCCTGCAGTTGTTACCACTGTGTTCTAATGGAGATTTTCTGTTTCCCTTATTTCTTCTACATTTATTAATCGGAATTCTTCTGTAAGGAAAAGTTGTCCCTTCTCATTGTTTGTTTATTCATTTATTTATTGATTGATATCACCACGCCTTATGAGCTCATCGGATTATACTGTTATCATTTATCTTGTTGTTTAACTTGTTCCAACTTCAGCCGATGGGAGTTCTTACAGGTTGCCTCCTATGCCTTTTGACGAGTCTTCATCTTTTTTGCTGTCTGCTTCTTTATTTTGTGACCCCATGAAATAATCCAGGTGCATCTTGTATTTTCCCTTGCCCTTGGTTCGACCAATTTTTCAAAGGATTCAGCCACTTTTCCAAAGAACCCTCGTTCCTTTTATAGGGGAATTGTATTTAGAAACCATAATCTGGGTGCTTTTTGTGATTATTGCTACTGGAGTGCCTCTGCTTATAGTTCTCTCAGTGGATAGAGTTAGGAGGTATGTGGGTTTCTTTTTTGATGCTGGTTTAATAGCCCTCCACAGTAGGCAGTAACTATTGGTCTATAATTTTTTGTTTTTTAATCTCAGTATAGATTTATCCTCATTTTCCTATTCTATGTTACTAAGGAAATCTGTCCAAAATTCTAATGACATTATAATACTCAATAAGTATTATAAAATACTAGGCTATGAGCTCCTTAAAGTCTGGAACAACCTATACTAGCACATGGACAGTAGATAAATGTTTATTGAACAAAATGGAATTAGACTAGTTTAAAAATGCAAAAGCTGTAAGTATAATTATTTCCTGTAGCCAGTTAATAAAGTGGAACATTTATCCTTAAACTGGATAGTATAGGAATTTCCAGAATATTACTGAAATTTAGTAGAGATCTGTTCTTAAAATGTGTGAGTTGAGTTTATTATAATATGGTTTCAATTTTTCTCTTTTGCTATCATAAAAATATGTACTCTTCTTGGGACGGGTTTTGCCTGTTAGCCTGCCTATTGAACTTGCTGAAAAGATATTTGGAAACAGAGTTCAGGTGAAATCTGTTACCAATTTAAAATACCCGCATAATCTTTCTACATTATTGCAACTACTTTGTGCCCTGTTAGGAGAAACGCAGATTGTTTTTCAGCTCAAGAGTATCTGGAAATGATTCTATGCATTTTGTAGGTGATAGAGCATTGTAATAGGCTTTGATAACAAAAAGAAATAGATGTTTCTGCCCAGCCTAGCAAATAAACTTTTATAGTAGTATGTGCCTTTTGGCATGACAATTATTTAATACAGTGACATTCCTGAAGCACAGAAAGGAATAGCAGGGAGACCTGACAGGTAATGAAAGTTTTGGAGTTAAGCCAAGAAATGAGAGCAATGAGACTTTTGAAACTCTGATTAACTGTAATTTAAAGTATTTGGATACCTATCAGATTGGACTAAGTGTGATTTAAAAAAAAAAAAAGTTTCTATATCTTTTGTGGTGGTTATAATCAGAGAGCAGTTTAGTGTAAACATTTGTTTCCTAGCTTATGTGGTGGACTGGAGCTACTTTTTCCTTCTTCATGTTGATCACAGGTGAGGTTGGTGAAGCCTTGAAGGAATCAGGAGATGATATCTGGACTGGTGTTCATAGCTGCAGAGTCCTGGAGCAGGGTCTGGGGTTTATGGCTGACATCTTTTGCAAACCTCTTACTTGCTAGCTTTGCTTCCTTTTTAAATTTTTTTGTCCTTGTGTCTTATGCTCCTGTAGGGACCAAGGGAAAATTTCCCCTTCAACTCCCTGAAGGTTCTCTGAAAAAATCAACTAATAAACACAGATTAATATGAATAAAAGGCATAACAAATTTTAGTATATCATAGTTTTCCATGACACAGGAACCTTCAGAACGAAGACCCAAAGACAGGGAAAACTGTCCATTTTTATACTTAGGTTCTATGAAGTAGGCAGAGCCATGTAGAAATGTGATTGAACAAGAAAAGTATGATCCAATGCTAGTAGACTGACTGGGGAAACCCAGCAAGGCCAGTCTGTTCAGATTCTTCTTGGCTTCTCTGTGCAGCATTCATTCCTCCAGGGTATGAGGCAGGACCCTTTCTGGAATGAGGGTCTTATGACCTACTATCAGACAAGGTAGGTCAGAGAATTTCTTTATGGCCAGCTCGAAGACAGAAAGGTGAGGTGGGAGGAAGATTAGAATATAAAAAGTCTTTTTGGCTGGCTTTGGTGAAAAGGGTTCTGGTTTCTATGACTCACCTTGGGAAAGAGGGCTTCTACTTTCTGTGGCTTGCCTCAGGGGAGAATAAGGTTGAGAGACAGGAGGACAGGAGAAAGTTAGAGGAAATCTTTGCCTTTAAGGCTGCTTCTGAGGCCTTCACTTTGGGGTGTTGCTTTTTGAGCCCCAACACTCCTGTGGTATGTAATATAACATATCTATTGACACTGTTTGTGAATCATTTTCTTGTGTGAAAGCAAATACATGTTGCTCTACTGTAGAATGTACATTGGCTCATTTTTTTTCACACATAACTCCCCAACCACAAAAACCTTTATATCAGGGGGTCTGTGCATGAACTTTAAGGGAGGCCACAAACCCCACCTAGATGAGGTCAATGGGGACACTCTTGAGAGAGAGAGGCAGTTGCCTAAGAATCTGGCTAAAAGGAGTCGCAAGTGGGGCCTGCAACAGGGGCCACTTGGGACCACCAGAAGCTTGTCAGATAAACGTCTAAAGAAGAGAAAAAATGTTTTTAGCTGCCTAGCCATTCAAAAAGACACACATACACTCTCTCTCTCTCTCTCTCTGTCTCTCTCTCTTTCTCTCTCTCTCTCTCTCTCACACACACACACACACACAAGGTGGGCAGAGGGGACAAAAAGGGACTGATTATCTTGTGGTCTTTGGATGTTCCAGGAAAAGGCTACTGCCTATAGATACCAGGTCCTTCCTCCTCCCTCTTTTCTTCCTATCAACCAGATAAAGAAACTAAAAACTGTGGCTTTAGGTGGCTACAAGCCCAAGGGAGGAAGGAAAGGAACTTTAAACCCTATGTACCCTATTTGCCAGGTCCAGCAAATATAATGCTAGCAGCCCTAGATTACTTAACTGATTTTTTAAAAATCACTAAACTTCAGGCAGTCATCTCAGCTCTGGATGCCCTGGCCAATAAATGGTCCCATCTTCACATTTATTATAAACTATTGGTCCATTGCCCCCAAATTGTCTCCTTCAAGATTCAAGATAAGAAACTCTGGGAATTTCTTGCCTCACAGACATTACTGGTAGTAACCAAGACACGCGTTTCACTTCTTAGAACACACAGTGCGAGGTTCTTGTAAGAGGCATTCAGTAGCCCTTTCCTGTTCCTGATAATGGTTTAATTGAGAGACATAATGGTCTTGAACAACTACTTTTCAAAATCAGTCCATCAGATAAATCCCTAAAGATCTCTATCTTGCCCCAGTCCTAACCTGTCTTTATAAATTTTCATTCTTACCCCATCCCATAAGGGCTGGCAGCCAGATCAATGGCACATATTCTCCTGGGACCCATTAGAGTGTACCATGAGCCAGGCAGCTGCTCTCTGATATGGGACCAATCTGAGCCTAAATTTCCACCAAAAACAAAACAAAAAGCAAATGACCAAAAACCCTGTCAGATGCAGCTACACACATTCTATTAACTATTGGTCTTATTACTACTTGTTTGGGTGCTCTTTTGGTTTACAATCCAAAGGCCGACATCATTCGAGTGGGTATCCACTTGAAAAGGATACTACAGATGACATCACTCCAACACAAGGCCCCCCCATTGGAGATGACTTTGCCCCTTCTGATGGACACTACTTCACCCCAGATGCTAAATCCTCCAACCAGCAGCACCTACGGACTGTTTCTCCTCAGGCACAAATCAGACATAGGACATTTTTGGCTTTTCTTCCTGACCCTGGTGTCTGCTTAGCCCATGATCCTAGTATAGTCTTTGCTCTTTGCTTATATGTACACCTGTACACATTCATACCTAAAGTAAAATCTGGTACAGGTTACTAAAATTAATGAGGGCTGTTGCTTTCCCTAGGAGGCACCTGACTCGTATCAGTCAGCACCTTGTCCTCTGGGGAGAAGACTACCCACTCCCTGAGGTCTTTTCCTGCTACCCCGTCCGTACAGCTTTCCACCACAGTCTCTTGCCTTGAGTCTCTGAACATGACTACCACAACTTTTTCCTCTTTACAGTCAGACTTACATTTATCTTGTATTGAAAAAGTGATGCCCAGGCACCAAGGAGTGTATTGTAGTGCATTTTTATGATTTTATGTTGCCTCAGCATCCATTCTGAATCTAGGTGTAACTTTCTCAAACCAGAAGCAGGGCTTAGTCACCTATAACACGGTTTCTGGTCTCTGCCTCCTCCCAGCCCCTCAATGTGCTCTATCCAGATATCTGCCTTATACAACTGCCTCTTGGTGACTGTCTCTCTCTGGGACATACAGATACAACCTACTTGACTGACTCCTACTCCCTGCATGGACTGTGCAGATATGCTGCAGTGACCACTCTCAGTCACAGCATGACACTAAGGCACTTTTGCCCACTTGCTATAAACCCACCAATTAGAACTCCCCACGAGAAACCTGCTTGGATAATGCCGTGGACCCCAGTAAAGGCCTCGGCCCATAGGTCTATCTCTCTCTGGCTGGCTCCCCACTTGCTGGTTGAGCGCATTGCCCCTGCAACCTTCCCATCAACCCTCATCGGTACCCCTCTTCTTTCATGGATCTGTGAGTAGTAAGTTGCTTCTATTATGTCATGTGTTTTTGTTGTGTTGCTTCCTCTGTGTCTTATCCTTCCAACACACCTGGACCTAACTTACTTTCCAGTCAAGGCTTTCCTAGAGAGTGGCTATCTTGGTAGGAATAAACTGGACACAACTCAGACAAGAGCCACAAGGGCATCTGCCAGGATAAACAAGTTTCCTGTGAGAGGGATACCTGGTCACAGGCTGGACACTTAGGCTTTAGGCTATCTGTGAGGATAAAGAAGTATTCGTTGAAAGGCACACTGTAAATATCCCCTGGATCCTCATCAGGGCAGGACTAGGGTTTATAGCCACTCTCCAGGGAGAGACTTCATGACCAAATAGGTGAGAAATATAGTAGGGCATCCCTTGCTGTTCTTAATATGGTGTCTTCTGTGTAGTAGATGTTTGATCATCTGTGTTTGTTGAATTATCCTATACAGTGGAGTATGCATGTATTTATTTATTTAAGTAAAGTCGTTTTACAACTGGTGATGCAAAAAGGCAAATGCCATAAACAGCAGGAGTTCTAACCAAAAGACAGGCTCTGCAAACTGCATACTTGGTATGGGGAGGGATTTGGTTATGTATTGTGCTTTGTTTGTGGCAGTATCGTTAGAAGCAGTTGTGGTGATGGTCATAGCTATTTTAGTAACCTCAGTTACTGACTTCTGAGAACAAAGTTTCTTAAACAAAATTAACTGCATTAAAAAAACAAACAACAAATGAACTTTATTTAATGATATTATTGCATGTCGTGTTATTGAAACAGCATTGTTACTATTAAACTTTGCAGGTGTGCAGGATAAAAACACTGATACAGGTAGATACTGTTTAGAGATGGATAGTTTGAAGTAGTGGTTCTGAAACTTTAACAGGTATCAGAATCAGAACAAGGGGACAGCTTGTTAAAAAGAACTTATCTGGACTCCTCCCTCAAAGTTTCTCATTCATTAATTTTGGGGTGGGGCCTTAGAATTTGCACTTCCAAGTTCCCAGGTGGTGCTGATGCTGATAGTTCTGGAGTCATAGTTTGAGAACAACTGGTTTAAGGCAAGGAGAACATACTAAACTATCAAAATACTCAAGTCTCTGATATTGCCAATTCATGGTGGTATGCTGTTGCTGTATTAAATTTCTAAGAAAAATCTATTATGAAAACATGTTTGTTAATGGAACTTCAGACCAGAAGCCAGATAGGGAGACGTCTATTGTTCCACAATCTTTAAAACAACATTGCAGCCTTTCTTGGAGGCAGATCACGAATAAGTATTTTAGGTTAGTATTTATTGAAGGAATACTTTTGAAAGCTTGCTCTTCAAGTGCTAGGGTAAGAAAGGGTAGTCAGAGGCTTGTCTCTCATCTTTAGCTCAGACTTGGAGGCTTTTTTCCTTGAGCAAGGTCAAGGAGGCTTTTTGCTTCTCTGAGCCAAGGATGAGAGGAAGGTTTCTCCTGCTTTACAATTCTGAGGTGGTGGTGGATTTCTGAGGCTGCCCTCAGCTGCACAGAGAAGAGTGTGGTGATTGACAGTTAACATCTGCCATGGCTACTGTTGCCACCCCCTGCCTTCGGCCTGAAATTCATTCTCCTTCCTCTTCAGTAGATAGAGGTGTGTGCGTGTGATGCATCTAATGATGTTTAATAACTTAACCCTTTATCTACCATCTTGTAATGCACTGTTGCTTTTACTTCTGGTGGTATTTTGGGTCAAGGAATTGTGAGATAGTGTATGTAAAGCGTCCAGCATAGAACTCATGGTAAACTTATTTTTTTCTATTTGAAGACAGGTATTGCTGTAGTGCCTCATTACCTTTCTATTATGTATTTACATATAATCTTTCCTATACTGGATATGAAGTTTCATTTGGTCTTAATCACTTATTTTTTTTCTTGAAGGTTTTTTTTTTTTTTTACTTTCAAAAGTAGTATGTTCAATTTTTACAAATCAGTTGCCCCGGAAATCAATAAGCATCCCTCTATACACACATGCATGTACATGTGTGCTCACACACACATACATACACAGCTCCTCTAGTATCAATCTCTTGAGTTGAGGTGACCAACATTAACATTATGATGTATTACTTCCACATTTTTCTCATGTTGTTGATAAAATAGACATTAAATTTTTTTAAGTGAACTTTTTTTTTAAACAAGATTAGGTAATACCATTCACATGATTCTCCAACTTTAACTCTTCACGTAAGTGTGTCTTAGACTTATTTTGAGGTCAGTAGATACAGAGATATATAAAATGCGTTATTTTTAATTGCAGCATAATTATCTATAGAGAGAATCAACTGTGGTTTATTCAGTCTTTTTGCTATCGATGGCAACCATATTTCCAGTTTTTGTTCTTCTGAACAGTCTATATTAAAGCTATTGACTCATTCCTGAATCTATATGTTTAAATACTGGTGTTTTTGTTCAGTTGAATAAACAGTAAAAGTGGGATTTCTAGATTAAAGGATATATAACTTTTAAATTTAAATAATAACCTCTTACCATATAACTTTCCAGAAAATTGTGTAGATTTTCATCCCTCCCCCCAAGTAGTATATTGAGAATGGGTTGTTTCTTATAATACTACCAACTCTGTATATTGATAGTCATGAATTTTTGGCAAAATTGACATTTTATTTGTGAATCTCTGCCTACTGGTAAGGTTGAGTACCTTTTTGTATGTTCTCCATTTATTTGTATTTCTCTTATTCCTTATTTATTTATTTATTTTTTCTCTTGGGTTCTTTTGCTTATCAAATTGTTGAAGGTGTTTAAAGATATTAATCCTCTGTCAAATGTGTTGCAAATATTTTCTTCTAATTTATTATTGATAGTGGTGCCTTTGTCTTTTGTCATACTATTGAGTGTTTTTGTAATACAATTTGTCAGTCTTTTCCTTTATGGTTTTGTATGGAATTTTAGAATGTATAAACATTTTTACATTTAATCCTCATAATTCACCTGAGATAAATAGGGAATAATGTTGATATTCTCATCTTTAGATTAGGACCCTGAGCTTCAAAGAAGCCAAATGACCTGCCAAAGTTTGTTGAGTGGTGAATATCAGATTTAAACTTTTTTTTTTTTTTTTTAAATTCTGTACCCTAACCATCGCACTGTGTTCTGGTTGATAATTCTTTTTACAATAAAAGTTTTTAAAGTCATTTAACAGTATATGAAAGAAAAATCTGTGGTGTTAGTGAAAAATAATTATAGTTTGTTTTCAAGGATATATGTGATATAAGGTACAAGTTATTTTGTTAGTGAAAGATGCATTGCTATATACATAGCACAAGTGATTTGAGCGATGGTATAATTACAGTCTTGCAGTGGTGGTCTGTTTTTAACATGGTATCAAATGATAGTTCAATTATTTATGCTTAAAAACAGCCAAAAACCTCAAGTGTAGATATTAATGAATACTCCTCTCAGGCAAAAGAGCAAGGTAGAAGAGATACAAGTCTCCAACAAATTCAAAAGGGCCTCCTCTTTCTCAACACCCGGGTGTTTCAATGGCAGAGCCATGGGCAGGCACAACTAGAAAGTGATAACCACTTTTATCTGGAGACAAAGAAGAATTATAAGGAACACAGTGAATACTTTCTCCCACTATATTTCATCTGAAATCTGAACAGAATAAATATACCTTTCAGCACACATTTTAACCAGTGCATGTTCATAGTGAACATGCTCAAAAAAAGATTGCAGCTTAGGTAGGCTTCAGTGATTTGTGCTACCAGTTGTTAAGGGGCCAAGTCTAGACTGTGAATGGAGAGAGTTTGAAAAGCCCTTGTAGAAGTGGTGTTCATTTAGATCTTCATGGAGCTTTAACTGTTGTGGGCATTGTGTATACTTGGAAAAATGTGGAGCCTAAAACAATAGATGATCTCTCTTGTATGAAAAGAACAGAGCCCTTGTTCTTTTAATTCCCATTGGTTTATTTTGGCTTGTAAATTCCTTGTCATGTCTTCACCATCCCTCTCCAAATACATAATCACCAGACTTTTAAAATGAAATTATTTAAAACGAAATCATGTACCATGTTCTTTTGATTATGAGTTCCTTGAGGCTATAGAGATGACAGCTGTATGAATTAGAGATGCTATAAAATAGAAATGGTTTCAGTACAGTAAAATTGGGATCCTTAGCCGTGTGTGTGTGTGTGTGTGTGTGTGTGTGTGTGTGTGTGTGTGTGTGTATTTGTTTTGCTGGGCCTATGGGGTCTATATATACTTATTTTAGTGAACATGCCAAATATAATTTGCCATCTGGGTTTAATGCTTTTTTTTTTTTGAATTTATTACTTTTTGTTTTGTGTAGTATTTTTAAATTCATGAGGCTAGTCTGTATAAACTTGAATTGTGTGGAGTCTGACTTTGTAAAGCGGTAGTTTGTGCTTATCTGTC
Source organism: Cynocephalus volans (assembly GCF_027409185.1). Taxonomy (NCBI): domain Eukaryota; kingdom Metazoa; phylum Chordata; class Mammalia; order Dermoptera; family Cynocephalidae; genus Cynocephalus; species Cynocephalus volans. The sequence goes on along the minus strand of NC_084475.1, from coordinate 61,806,798 downwards.
TAATCCTTTCTTGTAGCCTGAATCTTTAACCAATCTTTTGTCTTCTTTATTCTTTACCTCCAAGATTTACTTTCAGTTCCTCCCTAAAGCTATGACTACAGTTTTGTTGACTAGAATTTCTTCTCTTTAGGTCTCCAGATCATGGGACGATAGTGTTGGCACTGGGGTAGTGTCCTCTCCTATCTCTTTTTACCATCTGTAAACACTTTCATTCTCCCTTTTGTGGATGGGCCTCCTGAGGATACATGATGCAGAGTGTTTGTGAAGAGAAACTGATAAGACTGAAGACATTTTTCCTTTTTAAAAGAGGAAGGGTAGAATGTGGGGAAAGAGGTACGGTCTGTTGTCATCATTACTTGTGCATTTCAAGTGTTCTGTGGGGTTTTCATTTACCTGCGGTTTTGTGAGGCTAATAAATATGAACTTTATAACAGGGAAGTTGCAAATATTTAAATTTAGAACAGTCTCACAAGCATAGTACTGTGATTCTGGTCAATAGCAGACAGATTCTAAACTATTTTATTGTGATGCATGAAATAGAACCTCTTTTTTTGTATTAAGCAGCAGGGAATGTAAATGTGAGTATCTAAATGTTATTTAATTAATTTCCAAATTTAGTGTGCTCACTTGTCCCCCCATGTAAGCTGCTTTCTTTTATTCCTTTTTAAAAATGTGTTATATTTTAATACTTAATCTTGATGTTAGACATGCTTCATTTGGATTGGTGATATATTCTTATTGTAAAATGAACTTTTGCTTTTAATTTTATTTCATTACGATTTTAACATTTAAAGTGTTAAGCCAGTTGACTATTTTCTTGGCTCGAGGGGGTTTTTGTTTATTGTTTGTTTTTTCCATTTTGGGAATAGACTGTATAACATTATGTGATTGGTTAATTTTCTTTAATACTGCAGCTCTATCTTTGAGGAGGACAGTGAACTTGCTATAGTTAGTAAGCAAAATCTTACATGCATGGGCAGGAGGAAATTGGGTAATCCTGAGAAGTCATCTGCTAGCTTTGAACATGAGATTAATTTTGGTTTTGATTACTGTGTTATACCAGAGGGAAGGAGGAAACTCATTAAGTGTCTGTTTTTTAAGACAAGCTTTGAGGAAGGTTATATAAAATTTGATCTTATTGTAAATATCTTTTTGTAGTGATATCATTGGCATTTTAAAAAATTACAGAAGTTTTGAGTTTAGGCCATGATCATTTGGAGCAGGCAATTTAGGCTTAAATTCTTTTGATGCCTTGTAAAGTAAGAAGTAGATTGCTGAAAGATACTCAACTAAGAGATTATATGAACTTTGTAGATTGTTCATAAGCACCAAAATTTAAGAATTAGATATGGGTGGAACACAATATGGATTCAGCTTGTCCCCTTTGCCGTTTTTAAAGATCAGTTAACTGCTAAAATGATGTTTTGAGGAACAGAGTTCTTTGCCAAAAGTAGATATTGTCTTTAAAATTTACTACTCACTTTAGCATTAAGCCAGGGCCTATCTGTGGAAGGTTTTAGGGGTGCCTTGCACTCTTCCTACTTCCAATTGAATAGTTAAGTGTTGATTTGGAATAAAGAAAATTAATTTTATGTGTTCGAGAAGGATTCATTTTTAAGTGATATTCCCCACTTCCCCCGCCTTAAATAGAAAGTGATTAACTACTAGTTTAATTTTCAGTTAATCAAATTAGGTTTTTACTGGTAGGTTTTGATTACATGCAGTTCTAACAGCTTCCAGATACACTTCTCTTTCCCATATGCTTAGCATATGCTGAGTAAAAAAACCAATGTAGAATAAATTAGTGTAAAAGTAAGAACACTTAGTTCTTTTGTGGAGTTCATCTTGAATGACAGTAGACAGCTCAGAATCATTTTTGCTATGAGGCACCTTTTGAAAAGTGATATGGAAAAATAACCCATTTATGTGTGCCAAGGTCTGTTTTCATAAATGTAAATTTGAAAGTTCATTAAAATTTTGGCATGTGATTTGGAATGCATAATAACTGGAAATGAGTCAAAGCCAGAAATCTGTATCCTTATACCAACAACATATTTCACTGAAGACTGGCTTTGTATGGTTGTTTAATATTTAAAAGGTGAAAAAAAAAAAAAAGAATAAAGCACATTTACTTGATGGTTATGGCTCTGGAAAATGTATTCATGATGGAGAGACTGTGGAGGCAGGGAGAGCTAGCTAGGCCCAGAATCCTCACCAGCCACTTCTCTTGCAAAAGCAGGGCCGGTGACTTTTGAACACTGGTCACTGTCAGGTGATGACTGTTCCTCAGTTTTCAGAGACAACAGGTCAGAAATGCATGTTTTCTGTACTGTTTTTGGGAAAGTGAAGATGGACCATAACAGACATTTCAGCTCACATAAGAACAGCTGAAAAATAGCCGAGCCGGGGGTCAGACTTACATGGTATCTAATGCTAGTATCTAGTATGAACAGTTAATACTTGGAGAAATTCTAATGTTACATGCCAGGCCTACTGCTAACCTGTTAACATAAGCCTTCCAAGGTGAGGATATAAAAGAAAAGGGGAAGAGGAAAAAGCTACCAACTGTTGGTGCAAACAAGACCATTTCTTGTCTATAATAAGAGAAGTTCATGTCACCATAGTCCTTTCAGCTTCAAGTGAGGCATAGGAAATGATGCTACAGCCAAGGCAAGAATGAGTGAGGAATTACTGTAATAGGAAAGTTTTTATTTTAGAACTTACAGGCTAACCTCTTCAAATTCTTATCCTCTGCCAGTTTGTTATTTTTGCTGTTATGTATGTGTACTTTGTACAGATTCCATTTTTATTGTTATTCCTCTTTATGGCTTTGTTTTTAAAGTTTCTTGTTCCCTGACATCTCAGGCCCTCTGGTTTCTACATTCCAGTATTGTCAGAGGTTAAAAAAAAAAAAGGTTTATAATATGGCAAATGAGATGATCACCAAGATGAAAAGTCACGCTCTGTGAGATTGTGATTATGTGTTTAGCTCATACTCTGTCACTTAGTGCGCCATATGTGGGTGATGTTCTATAATTAGCCAAGCTTCTTGCAAAAAGTAAGTTTAAAATCACTGTCATCTTGGTTTATTTCCTCTCTTAGCCTTTGATCTATTTGACTTTGACACATGCTTTTCACCAACTTCTGTAGATTCTCATTCTGACAGGATGCTTTGATTACCCTCCCCTTCGCCCCCAGCCCTGGTTCAAGCTATCAGTCATCAAATTGGATGCTCTTATATCTGTCTTGTCCACTGCATCTCCATTGCCCTATTCTGGGCTCTCCTTTCCTTAGACCTGAACTTAGTAGTTCATGCTACTTCCAGGCTCCCTTCCCTCAAACCATCTTCCACATTGTGGCCAGTTACCATTCTGAAAACATGGGTCTCATCAAGTTTTTTTTACTTCTTTTTTGAAAAAAATTTTTTTTAATTGACAAAAATGGTGTATATTTATGGTGTACAACATGTCTTGAAATATATATACATTGGGGAATGACTAAATTGAGCTAATTAACATATGTGTTACCTCACATATTTCTTATTTTTCTTCTAGTCCCATTTTCAAAGTACTATACACTGCTATTACACCATGTTATACAATAGATCTCCTGATCTTATTCCTCCTATCTAACTGAAATTTTATATCCTTTGTACTTCTCTCCAACTCTTCCTCTACCTCCCCTACCTCCTTCCCCTCATAACCATTGTTCTATTCTCTCTGTGTTCAACTTTTTTAGATTCTACATATAAGTAGATATCATGTGGTATTTGTCTTTTTGTGTCTGTCTTATTTCACTTAACATAATGACCTCCAGGTTCATTCATGTTGCAAATGATAGGATGTCCTTTTTTACTGAATAGTATTCCATTATGTATAAATACCACACTTTATCCATTCTTCTCTTGGTATACACTCTTAGGTTGATTCTGTATGTTGGCTATTGTGAATAATGCTGCAATGAACATGAGAGCAAAGATAATCTCTTCAGCATACTAGCTTCATTTCCTTTGGATATATACCCAGTAGTGGGATTGCTGGATCAGTAATTTATTTTTTTGAGGAGCCTCCATACTGTTTTCCATAATGGCTCTGCTAATTTACATTCCCATCAATGGTGTGCAAGGGTTTCCCTTTTCTCTACATCCTCATCAGCACTTGTTATCTTTCCTTTTTTTTGATAATAGCCATTCCATCAGGTTGTGAGGTGATATCTCATTATTGGGGAATTTGCATTTCCCTGATGATTAGTGATATTGAGCATTTTTTCATATATCTGTTGGCTATTTGTATGTCTTATTTTGAGAAATGTCTAGTCAGGTCCTTTACTTATTTTAAAAATCAGGTTATTTGCTTTCTTGCTATTGAGTTGAACTCCTCATATATTTTGGATAGTAGTGTCTTATCAGATGTATGGTTTGCAAATATTTTCTCCCATTCTGTAGGTTGTCTCTTCACTTTGTTGTTTCCTTTGCTGTGCAGAAGCTCTTTAGTTTCATTCCATTTGTCTCTTTCTACTTTTGTTGCCTGTGCTTTTGTGGTTATTTCTAAAGAGTCATTGCCCATACCAGTGTCATGGAGCTTTTCCCCTATGTTTTCTTCTAGTAGTTTTACAGCTTCAGGTCTACATTTAAGTCTTTAATCCATTTTTTTGTTTATTTTTGTATGTGGTGTGAGATACAGGTCTAGTTTCATTTTTCTGAGTGGATATTCAGTTTTCCCAGCCCCATTTATTGAAGAGAGTGCCCTTTCTCCATTGTGTGCTCTTGGCACCTTTGTTGAAATCAGATGAGTGTAATTGTGTGGGTTTATTTCTGGGCTCTCTATTCTGTTCCATTGGTTTATGTGTTTGTTAATACCAGTTAAATGCTGTATTGATTATTATAGCTTTGTAGTATTTGAAGTCAGGTAGTGTGATGTCTCGAACTTTGTTCTTTTTGCTCAAGATTGCTTTGATTATTCAGGATCTTTTGTGGTTCCATATGAATTTTAGGATTGTTTTTTCTATTTCAGTGAAAAATGTCTTTGGAATTTTGATTGGGATTGCATTGAATCTGTAGATCACTTTGGGTAGTATGGACATTTTAACACTATTTGTTCTTCCAATCAGTGAACACAGGCTATCTTTACATTTATTTGTGTCTTCTTCAATTTCTTCATCAGTGATTTATAATTTTTGGTGTACAGGTCTTTCACTTCCTTGGGTAAATTTATTCTTAAGTATTTTATTTTTGTTGCTGTTGTGAATGGGATTGTTTTCTTGATTTTTCTTTCAGAGCATTCATTGTTAGTGTATAGAAATGCTACTGATTTTTTAATGTTAATTTTGTATCTTGCAACTTTAGTGACTTTGTTTATTAGTTCTGAAATTTTTTTAAGGTAATCTTTATGGTTTTCTATGTATAAGGTCATGCCATCTGCAAGTTATTTTTACCTCATAAAAGTATTTGGTGGCTGTCTATTGCCTATAGAATTTAACTCCTTACAGTGCTATGTAAGGAACATCACAGGCTTGCATTTGTTTACCTTTCTAGTCTCAGTCAGCCACAAATAGCCAGGTACCTGGAACCATACTTCAAGTCAGGTTCACTTGTGGTTCCCTACCAGGCCATACATTCCGTACTCTGGAGTTTTTGCTTCTTATTTTCCCTTTGCCTACAGTGAGCATCCTTCATTTTTTTTTTGGCAAATACTTACCATAAAGGTAGTCTTTTGTGTATGTGGTTTTAACTGACTCTCATAGGCCTTAATGATGACTCCTTTGCCTGTGGTAAGTGTAAATTTGCCTCCATGGTTTAGATGCTTAGCTATGTGAGAGGAAGGAGACTGTGTTTTACTTGTCTTTGTGACCCAGAACATAGCAGAAGGCCTAGTATGCAGTCAGTGTTCCATCAATATCAATATCAATAATATGCATGGAATTTAGTTTATTTTCCATTACATTTTTTTTTTTTTAAATTTTATTTTGTCGATATACATTGTGGCTGATTATTGCTCCCCATCACCAAAACCTCCCTCCCTCCTCCCTCCCCCCCCCCAACAATGTCCTTTCTGTTTGCTTGTCGTATCAACTTCAAATAATTGTAGTTGTTATATCTTCTCCCCCCCCCCCGTTTGTGTGTGTGTGTGTGTGTGAATTTATATATTAATTTTTAGCTCCCACCAATAAGTGAGAACATATGGTATTTCTCTTTCTGTGCCTGACTTGTTTCACTTAATATAATTCTCTCAAGGTCCATCCATGTTGTTGCAAATGGCAGTATTTCATTCGTTTTTATAGCTGAGTAGTATTCCATTGTGTAGATGTACCACATTTTCTGTATCCACTCATCCGATGATGGGCATTTGGGCTGGTTCCAACTCTTGGCTATTGAAAAGAGTGCTGCGATAAACATTGGGAAACAGGTATACCTTCGACTTGATGATTTCCATTCCTCTGGGTATATTCCCAACAGTGGGATAGCTGGGTCGTATGGTAGATCTATGTGCAATTGTTTGAGGAACCTCCATACCATTTTCCATAGAGGCTGCACCATTTTGCAGTCCCACCAACAATGTATGAGAGTTCCTTTTTCTCCACAGCCTCGCCAGCATTTATCGTTCAGAGTCTTTTGGATTTTAGCCATCCTAACTGGGGTTAGATGGTATCTCAATGTGGTTTTGATTTGCATTTCCTGGATGCTGAGTGATGTTGAGCACTTTTTCATATGTCTGTTAGCCATTTGTATATCTTCCTTAGAGAAATGCCTACTTAGCTCTTTTGCCCATTTTTTAATTGGGTTGCTTGTTTTCTTCTTGTACAGTTGTTTGAGTTCCCTATATATTCTGGATATTAATCCTTTGTCAGATATATATTTTGCAAATATTTTCTCCCACTCTGTTGGTTGTCTTTTAACTCTTTTAATTGTTTCTTTTGCTGTGCAGAAGCTTTTTAGTTTGATATAATCCCATTTGTTTATTTTTCCTTTGGTTGCCCGTGCTTTTGGGGTCGTATTCATGAAGTCTGTGCCCAGTCCTATTTCCTGAAGTGTTTCTCCTATGTTTTCTTTAAGAAGTTTTATTGTTTCAGGGTGTATATTTATTTATTTATTTTATTTTTTATTTTTATTTTTTAATTTTATTTTGTCGATATACATTGTAGCTGATTATTGCTCCCCATCACCAAAACCTCCCTCCCTTCTCCCTCCCCCCTCCCCCCCAACAATGTCCTTTCTGTTTGCTTGTTGTATCAACTTCAAATAATTGTGGTTGTTATATCTTCTCCCCCCCCCCCCCCCCGGTTTGTCTGTGTGTGTGTGTATGTGTGTGTGTGAATTTATATATTAATTTTTAGCTCCCTCCAATAAGTGAGAACATGTGGTATTTCTCTTTCTGTGCCTGACTTGTTTCACTTAATATAATTCTCTCAAGGTCCATCCATGTTGTTGCAAATGGCAGTATTTCATTCGTTTTTATAGCTGAGTAGTATTCCATTGTGTAGATGTACCACATTTTCCGTATCCACTCATCTGATGATGGGCATTTGGGCTGGTTCCAACTCTTGGCTATTGTAAAGAGTGCTGCGATGAACATTGGGGAACAGGTATACCTTCGACTTGATGATTTCCATTCCTCTGGGTATATTCCCAACAGTGGGATGGCTGGGTCGTATGGTAGATCTATTTGCAATTGTTTAAGGAACCTCCATACCATTTTCCATAGAGGCTGCACCATTTTGCAGTCCCACCAACAATGGATGAGAGTTCCTTTTTCTCCGCAGCCTCGCCAGCATTTATCGTTCATAGTCTTTTGGATTTTAGCCATCCTAACTGGGGTTAGATGGTATCTCAATGTGGTTTTGATTTGCATTTCCCGGATGCTGAGTGATGTTGAGCATTTTTTCATATGTCTGTTGGCCATTTGGATATCTTCCTTAGAGAAATGCCTACTTAGCTCTTTTGCCCATTTTTTAATTGGGTTGCTTGTTTATTTCTTGTAAAGTTGTTTGAGTTCCTTATATATTCTGGATATTAATCCTTTGTCAGATGTATATTTTGCAAATATTTTCTCCCACTCTGTTGGTTGTCTTTTAACTCTTTTAATTGTTTCTTTTGCTGTGCAGAAGCTTTTTAGTTTGATATAATCCCATTTGTTTATTTTTCCTTTGGTTGCCCGTGCTTTTGGGGTCGTATTCATGAAGTCTGTGCCCAGTCCTATTTCCTGAAGTGTTTCTCCTATGTTTTCTTTAAGAAGTTTTATTGTCTCAGGGTGTATATTTAAATCCTTAATCCATTTTGAGTTGATTTTAGTATACGGTGAGAGGTATGGATCTAGTTTCATTCTCCTGCATATCGATATCCAGTTATCCCAGCACCACTTGCTGAAGAGGCAGTCCCTTCCCCAGTGAATAGGCTTGGTGCCTTTGTCAAAGATCAGATGGCAGTAAGTGTGTGGGTTGATTTCTGGATTCTCTATTCTATTCCATTGGTCAGTGTGTCTGTTTTTATGCCAGTACCATACTGTTTTGGTTATTCTAGCTTTGTAGTATAGCTTAAAGTCAGGTAGTGTTATGCCTCCAGCTTTATTTTTTTTGCTCAGCATTGCTTTGGCTATGGGTGGTCTTTTATTGTTCCATATAAATGTCTGGATAGTTTTTTCCATTTCTGAGAAAAATGTCTTTGGAATTTTGATGGGGATTGCATTGAATTTGTATATCACTTTGGGTAGTATGGACATTTTCACTATATTGATTCTTCCAATCCAAGAGCATGGGATATCTTTCCATCTTCTTGTATCCTCTCTAATTTCTCTCAGCAGTGGTTTGTAGTTCTCATTATAGAGATTTTTCACCTCCTTGGTTAACTCAATTCCTAAGTATTTTATTTTTTTGGTGGCTATTGTAAATGGGCAGGCTTTCTTGATTTCTCTTTCTGCATGTTCACTATTGGAGAAAAGAAATGCTACTGATTTTTGTCCATTACATTTTATAGAGAATGAAAGCATCTTAAAGTAAATGAGGTACATAAAAATCTTGTATTTGAATGAAGATTTGTGATTTATCATGATTTATGGAAGTAGAAAGTGAAATGTCATAGTTTTTTGGCATTTAAACTAGTAAATAGATACCATGAACCATAATTGGTGAATTATCTAAAAAAAAATTCCCATTCCCATTTGGCTTTGGAAAGTAGTAGTGGTGTGTATGTCATTCAGTGGGAAATTCACTTCAAACCAGTGAAAGAATGATTTGAAATTCTGAATTATAAGCAGTTCTTAATTATTGAAAGGGCTAGAGTGCAACATAAGTTTTGGAGCCTCGATCATAAGATTGTTGGAGTGGAGAGAGTTGAAAATGATATTGTTGTAACTCAGGACATTGCTGTCAGTTTCTCTGTATGACCTGTGGTAAGCAATTTTTATGAATCCACGTTTTATAACACAGAACACCTGGAGGACCTAAGTCAATATTCAGTGCTAGAGTGCAGTAGACAAGATGGAAAACAGTATTGGCAGAAGCAGAATGGGGAACTACTAAGCCCTAGGCATTTCAGTGTATAGCTTTCCCTTAGCCTTTTATTTGAACCGAGCAATCAACTCTTCTGAAAGCCCCAGGGAGACCTAGGATATGTTCTGGGGCAAATTCATTTTCCAAGTTTCTCCACAACATTATCTTTCACCCACATGCTCTTCTCACAGTTGATTTTGGCACACCTGTCATTGAAAGGTGGGGCCATTTCTCTTCCTTTTTAAAGTGGGTTGGCTTTTATGACTGTTTTAGCCAGTTCAGTATTGCAGAAATGATGCTATGTGATTTCTGAAGCTAGATTATAAAAGGTGATGCAGCTTTCTCTTTGTTGGAATGCATCGCTCAGTTTTGGAATCTGCAGTCTCCATGTAAGCAGTCCATCTGTGCAGAGGCCATTATGTTGTGAGAAGAGACCACATGGAAAGGCACTGAGAAGACCAACTACATTAAGAGAGATGTGCAGCCATCCCCTGACCACCATAGACCCCTGCTGCTCCAGCTCCAGCCACTATCTGACTACAGTCAAATGAGCAACTGAGCCAGAACCAGGCAGTCAAACCTTCCCGAATTTCTGACCCAGAAACCGTGAGATATAATAAAACAGCTGCTGTTGTTTTAAATTAAGCTTGGGGGTGATTTATTATGCAGCAGTAGATTATTGGAACATGTTTCTTTGTAGAATCATTTTGGTTTTTTGTAGGTGATATTGAAGGAAGACAGGGATGGAATTAGAGGCATCTCTGAATGCAGATTTAGAGTTGTCACTAAATTAACCCAGTTCCCCTACATTTTTACAGCCTAGTTGGGGGTAGATCAAGAGAGATCTTAAAAGAGACAGTCATGCAACAAATTCGTTTTCCCTGTTTACTGCCTTTACCTAATAGTTGGTAATGAGGGGATAGCTAAGGGTAGGTTCTTAAACTAAGCTGACTGTACTGCAAGGAATGCATCTGTTTTGGGGAAGTAAGACCATGGGCAAATTCTGCACATGATTTTGGGAATATTGCTATGAGAACAGCAAATGAGGCAAAAATAGACTATTTCAGGAGGCAGAACTTAGGTTGAATAATTTATTGTTCTGTGTGCTTTTTTAAAAAAACTAAATTTTTTTAAAGCAGTTTTAGGTTACAGCAAAATTAAGGAAGGTACAGAAATATCCCATATACCCTCAGTCCCTACACATGCCTAGTCTCCCCAGTTATCATCAATGTGCTTTTTAAAAATATTAAAATCTAAGCGTCTGTTGTGGCTTGAATTGTGTCCCCCCAAGTATATGATGAAGTCCTAACCCCAGGTACCTGCGAGTATGACCTTATTCAGAAATAGAGCCTTTTGCAGATGTAATCAAGTTAGGATGAGGTCATCATGGATTAGTGTAGGCCCTAAGTTCAATGACTGTGTCTTTAAAAGGAGGCTGTATGAAGATGTGGAGACAGAGACACACAGGGAAGAAGGCCATGAGAAGAAGGAGGCAGAGATTGGAGTTATGCTGCCAAGTTATGCTAAGGATGTCAGAGATTGCGGGCAGTCACCAGAAGCTACAAGAGTCAAGGGCACATTCTTCCCCAGGGTCTTCAGAGGGAGCCTGGCCCTACTGACAGTTTGATTTCAGACTTCTAGCATCAGTGGTTAAATTTCTGTTGTTTTAAACCACCCAGTTTATGGTACTTTGTTACAGTAGCCCTAGGAAACCAATGCAGTACCTAGAGTTAGATAGGGAAAATGAAAAATTTTACTCTCCAAAAGTTATGAAAATGAAAAGATAAGCCACAGCCTGGGAGAAAATACATATTTGTTAAACACATATCTGGCAAAGGGCTTGACTCTAGAATATGTAAAGAACCTACAATAAGAAGAAGACAATTCAGTTGAAAAATGGGTAAAAGATTTGAACAGGCAGTTCATCAAAGGAGATATACAGTTGTCAAATAAGCACATGAAAGGATGCTCAGAATCATTAGTCGTTAGGAAAATGCAAATCAAAACTACCAGGAAGTATATTACACTCATATGTAATAGAATGGCTAAAATTTAAAAGACAGACCATACCAAATATTGGTAAAAATGTAGAACTGGAACTCTTATATGTTGCTGATAGACTCTTAAAGTGGTATAATCACTTTGGAAAGCAATTTTTCAATTTCTTAAAATGTTAAACATATACCTACCTGGTCATTCTACTCCTAGGTATTTACCCAAGACAATAAAAGGTGAATGTCCATTCAAAAACTTATACACGTATACAAGTTCATAGGAGCTTTATTTGTAATAGTTCCAAACTGAAAGCTATCCAAATGTCCACCGACAGGTGAATGGATAAGTGCAAATTGTGGTCTATTCATATAATAAAGTACTACTCAGCAGTATAACTATTGATACATGCAACACCGCGGACGATTCTCAAAATAATTTAATAATTACATTTAATGAAAAGAAGCCATCCCTAAGAGTATATATTGTGTGATTCCATATATATAAAATTTTTGAAAATGCAGAGTAAGTATAGTGACAGGAATCAAATTAGTGGTTGCCTGAAGAAGCAGGGCAGGGAGCGGAAGGGACATGAAACTTTTAGGGTTGATGGATATGTTCATTATCTTGACTATGGTGATGGTTTCCTGGGTGTATATTTATGTCAAAATGTGTCAAATGATATCACTTTAAATATGGGATTTTAAAAATGTCAACTATGTCTTAGTAAAGCCAGAGCAAAAAGAAAATGAAAAAGCTGTATAGACAAAATGTAGGGTTAAGCTGAGTGGGGTGGGAGAGGCTTAGACACCAGATCCTATTTTACTATCGGCTGAGCATTGGAAGGTGAAGTTTGCTTTGCTATTTACTATTGGATACATCATGTCTTTAATGGCATGAAGCCATTTAAAGAGTAAACCAAGTATTGAGAATCATTTAGGGTTTAATCATGGGAGAAGAACTATAATGACTTAATGGAGTAAAGGATTTATCATGGAAATTCAACCTTAAGAATTTATGGTAGAAGCTTGGGAAGTAAAGGTTCAGGAGAGAAGTTGGAGCATCAGTGGAGTCCCCAGTTAGTCAGACTGAGAAGCCAAAGTTCATGGGGGAGGGTCTATGGGAAGCTGTTCCTCAGTGTACCACTTCTATGGGTCTCTTGGGCCTGGAGTCCCTGTTCACCTATTGGGCCAGCTTGGGAAGTTGGACAGGAGAAGAATAAAGTTAAACCTGAACCCACCTGTATAGCCATGACTGTCACTATACTAAACATGATGAATTTTGGCAAATTCTATTTATGGTCAATTTTAACCTGGAACCATATGGGGAAGATTCTGGGAAATGTAGTTCCAGCATAACTCAGTTGACACGGCACAAACCACCACATCTTGCTAATTAGTGAGCTTGATAATTACAGTACTTATTATGAACCTAAGCTTCCCTGTTCTCAAGCGATAAGTTGATTATGCTGAACACATATAGAATGTCATTGGGAGTGATCTAATTGGGATAGAATGGAGTGAAAGTTAGTACAGGCATGAGGAATAAGGATAGATCTTTCCAGAATCAGGGCTGATTACAATATAAACAATGGGGAGACACTGCATGCCTTCTTATAAGGAAGGTGTTTATAGCAACATAAACACCTTTTCAACACGGTAACATAAACAGTTTCTCAAGGAAACATTCTCTAGCATTCAGGAAATGTTTCTTTCTTTACAAACAAAAAAGTGTGTTTTTCTAAAGATTTAATTTACTTAAGGGCTCTGTTTAGAACAAGGCTGTGATTGTAGAGGGATAAACTTATTCCCAGAGCATTTTTGTGGTAGGCTATAGTTGAAGTCCTTACAGAAAGCATCTTGTTTAAAAATGTGTAGACTAGCAGAGCCCAGGTCAGTACAGGTGTACCATTTTATATTTTGGATACACTTTTGGAAAGTGGTGTAAACTTTTGTGAGTCAAATTGTATTACAAATTCCCAGGAGCCTGCTATTTGATGTTTTCTTATGAAAACCCTTAAAAGCCCAAGGACCCTTTGTTACAGGTATAGCATATTGACCATCTACTATGAGCTCAGGGACTATGATAGGAGCTATGTATTTGTCTCAAAGAAGCATATTTAATTACTTTGTAATGTAAATGTTTTCTAAAAATTGGTCAATTAAGATTTTTATATTAATGTTTTTAAAACATTATAAACTTGGAACAATTAAAAATAGATTTCATCCACAAGACCCATCTTAGGGTTGAAAAGGAAAGGAAAATTCTTTAGCAAGAATGCTTTCTTAGTGGAGAATGGAGAACAGATGTACCTATTTCCAACATGTTATTAAAAATATCTAGTTCTGGTAGTGTGGTGAAAATGCAGCTATTATGCACTGAGCATCAGCCACACTTTTTAAAAAAAAAAAAAAATCTTTGTAGAAAGGCCTCATTTAATTAAAAGATTTACCAACAATCTCTAGGAATGATTTACTCATTGCTGATTGTAGATTTTTGCAGCTTTCTACAATATAGAATGCAGAAGCAGGAGATGGTGTCTCATGTTGCTTTCTACCTTAATCTCTAGACTAGTGCTTCTCAAACTTCCATGTGCACGCAGGTGACCTGGGCACCTTGGTAAATACATATTGTGATTCGGTAGGTCTGGGGTGGGCTCTGGGATTTTGTATTTACCACAAACTCCCAGGTGATGCTGATGTCGCTGATTTGTGGACCACACTGAGAAACAAAGGAGTAGGCTTTTCTGTGTGTGATTTTTGGTGTGGTTGCCGATAGGACGGAACATTTTGTAGTATGTGTGGTGAACACAGAGAAAAATGATTATCTTCATATATACCCAGTTTTTGTCTTGAGGGCAAAAAGATAGTGGTAGACTCCCATTAATTAAGTAGCTTGCTAGCAGTTTGGCAGGAATGAAGTGAAGGCATTTCTCATTTGACTAGCTGTAAATGTATTACATTTTTTAATTTTGAAAGTGAGCCAATTTAAAAGCCAGCCTTTCATCCAGATGCAAATTACCCTTGGAGGAAAAAAATCATCTTGTAATATATGTAGAGTATAGCCATGGGCTTACTTCGTTTCCCTGGTAAGATCCATTTGGTAACTGTGAAATTAATAAAATAACTATTTCTTTCAGTGTTAATACGAGTTTAGGTAAAATTTAATGAGTTGTTGGTGGGTGTTAAAATAACAAACTCAGGGCCAACTTGGGTATTTTTGAACAATATTCCAATATTGAGGAAACATCCATAGTGGGGAAACTTGTGTTTCAAGGATGAAAATGAGGAACTAATTTGAAAATACTTTTTAACTGTCACTATTTTGTTTGACTGTTTAAAGTGGGTAACCTGAAAATGATGGTAAAATTGCACCAAGTGCTGTTAAAATAGATTGGTTTTGAATACTTTCAAAGAAAACTTCAGGCAATTAGATTATATTTGGGAAATATCATTGCAGTATGAATTTGAAGTGAGGAAAAAATGTTCAGGGAGAGAAAAAATTGAAATACTTCAAGGAATTACTTGCTTATTTCATAAATAAGCCAGTATTTCTTAATTTCAAGTTGAGCCTTTATAGTTTAATTGAAGATTAAAAACAAAAGAGGGCGAATGAACATCTTTAAAGCTTTTTGGATTAGTACATAAATCTGATCTCTCATGAAGAATGGTAAAGATGTAGCCATTCTTTGGCTGTCTTTGTGAAGTAATATGATGGACCACAGAAATTCAGCAGCTGTGGAGGTTCCTTAGGATCCTGATACAAGTGGATGAAAGAATTCCCAGGAATTCTGGAAGCCAAGTATTGTTTATCTGCTGTAATGATAATTGATAGTCAAATGTATTTTTAACTATGATACTTTAATAGTCTTCAGCTTGATGTTGTTATCAAGGTAATGAGCACTTGGGAAATGAATACATCTTCTAAAAGACCAAGGCTATTATTTTCTGTCTGAGAATATTTTATCTCTGTTTCAGATGGTTGAGTATGTTAGAAATATGCATTCCAGGAAAGTGAGAAAGGACGTATGTGCTTCTGTGGAATAGGTGTTAAAATGTTAGCATATTTTAAGTATGAACAGTAGAAAAATGACTGTGGTGTTACAGATAAAAAAAATTATACATGTGCATTGTATATACCATTTGGGAGAAGATGACAATATTTTAAAAATCTGGTGTGCTTTCCAATATTTTTTACAGTTTTTAAAATTATAACCATCCTATTTTTTCTTCATACTTTCCGCAACGTAAGGTTTTTCTCATTTAAGTACACCTTTTTTTGAGTGAACATTATTTTTGATAACTGCATAATATTCCATTTATAAGAGGAATGACATTTAGGTAATCTTTTCTTCTTATTGGGTAATTAAAATGGATTCTTATGTCTTTCAGTGATAAATAATCCAAACAAATATCTGTGTGTAATGCTTTTCTCTGATCAGAATTTTCTCCTAAATTCAGATTACCAGAACCGAAATTCATATTCTTATAGGAAACTTTTACTTAAAAGCTGGTCTGTGAAGTTGAGGGACTGTTTACAAAGAAATACTAACCCTTCCTGAGTGTTAGAAGATAAGGATGTTATGACAAGGTATTAAAAGCTAAACTGGAGTTGGACAGGTCAGATTAACCTGGTTCTATCTTTAACATATTTTTTAACACCTGTTGTAAAGGGGAAAAAAATAAGGCCAGAAACTTGTTCTTTGATAAGTTTTGATAGATAGGATGCTTTATGAAGAAATGTGGGTTGTTTATGTGACAAATGTCTTTAAACAATGTTTTATGGGTAACAAGAGTAAGAGGACACTTGAAGATATTATTAGACACTTGTCTAATAATAACAAGTTTATGATGTTTAACTCCTGACCCTCTGAACTTTATTAACAGCAAAAGTGTTCAGGTAGTTGTGATCTACTCAGCAAATAGAAAAAAAATTGGACATGAGAATAATACATGTAGTAGAAAATAAAATAGAAACTAGTACAAAATTCAGTCTGTAGACTTATTTGTGATGTTAATTCTTGGCCAATTTTTAGAGGTAAGACAATCAGTTGGATAGGTCATGAATTCATCCCAGGTACTCTGTAAATTTAAAAACAACTCTAAATTTCTAATTAGCCTGCAGCATTTTAGTTGCCTTCGAGATTTCTAGTAATGTTTGTAGCTAGAAAAAAAGGTTTTCAAGACCAGACCTATAAGGTATGTTTTCTCTATATATTTACTAAAGTTCTTAATTTAGTTTAGAAATTTTAGTTTTTAAGTGGATTCAGATTTCTCATGATTGTAACTATTTTGTGCTCTTCTATAAACAATATTCTGTTCAATCCAATGCATTAACATATATATTAATCTATGTGGGAATTAAGTAGAGTTAATATGTGCGGGAAGTAATGAAAGCTGTTTTCATGATTTTATTTTTATGTTTGTAACTATTTTGCAGAAATATCACTTGTTTAGTCCACTTTAACTCATGTAACATTTCGCAAGTATCAGAAAATGTACGTAATGTGTAAGCTAGAAAGCAAAATAATAAAATAAACATATGTGAAACTACCATCCAACGTAAGAACTAGAACATGACCAAAACTTTCTGTGAGCTGCTTTCCTGGCTTGTTCAGTTTTGCAGAGTTTACAGGCTGAAAAAGATCTCAGTGCCTACATTTTAAAAATTATAATTAGTATGTTGCTAGCCTTTGAAAAAAAATTTAAATATGTATATGAAATTTACATTGGGAACACCTGCAAATTAATGATTGATGTCAATGCGTATGCATAATTCATGATGACAGAGACGTAGGAAGTTTTAAAAATAGGACATTGGTATTGAAAATGTTAACTCTGGCTAGATTTAAAGTTTTCTTTTAAATTTCTTACGCTGGAAATTTTTTCTCTTTTTTTTCTAAATAGGCTATCCTTTAAATCTTTTATTACGGAAACTAAAAACGACATGGGTGACATAAAACATTCATACATAAAACACCAAATAGGTGTTCATTTAACAACATAAATTTACATTACATGATGGAAATCCAAGGTTGGTTTATTTGAGAAGAAATTACATATGCCATATTACACTGTCCTTCAACCCAGGTATGTTTTCTGGTCTATGCATCATACTCTGGGAATCAACACTTCTTGGTTAAAAGTTAAGCAAGAAAATGTCAAATAAAGGAAAGTGCTATTGACTAATAATGCTCCAGGTATATATGAGTTATTTAAAGGTTTTCTCTTCAAATATTATTTTTCACATTTGTATATTTTGAACATTTTGCCACAGGATGTTTTGGGATGTAACAGTTGTTGATTTCTGACTTGATATATATATTTTTTCTTTTGGAGGTTGTCTGGTACAGGGATCTGAACCCCTGACAGTGCTCGAACCAATTGAGCTAACTGGCCAGCCCCTTACTTGATTTTTGGCTGAATTTTTCTTTGAGAACAGAAACTCAAATTCTTTTTCAGTTTTTTAAGTCTTTAGCATTAACCTTTTGAAGATTAGGAAACAAATTTTATTCATCTTGTATGGCCATTGCAGGTGACTGACTGACTGTTTTCCTTGTAAAATAAATACTAGATTTCATTTTGGGCTTGCATTTTCCCCTTGATTTCTTTCCATATTATCATTGCCTTTATCTGGGATTTTCTGTTTTCCTGAGTAGGGATGTGTATATCTGAATAGTATGATGTAAGTGATTCTAGTTCCTCATTTTTCTCTTCCTTTAAAAAATCTCTCACGTGGTTTTTCTAATTACTTTAACTATTTTTTCTTCTTATAATATATTTAAAATGGGCTTATGGATAAGAGTAAAAAAACTGAATTTACATTAAAATTTAACCTTCGATTGACTAAGTATCTATCTTGATTTTCGAACATGTAGGAAAAAGTATGTAGTTACATAGGTTTGAATTTAATTTTAGTAATGTAGTTTTTCCTGTCAGGTTGACTGTGTACATTCTCACGTAAGGATATTAAAAAGAATGTATCCCTCTGATTTAAAGAATCTTTTCATTTTAAACTATTTTACTTAAAGTTTCTTCCCTTTTTTGTTTTTTGTGGTGGTCGGTATGGGGATCTGAACCCATGATTTTGTGTTACAAGGCTGCACTCTAACCAATCTTTGTATTTTTTGACCTTTAGAAAGAAGGTATTTCCTTGTTGAGTGAAATTTAGTCAGATTGCAACTGAAATTTTTGACTCATGTTTAAATGTTATGGGCCAGTTAGCTTTCTAAGAGCGTGAATAAATCACTCTGGTTATTACTAACTCCTGGTGTTTTTAAGCAAGTTATTTTAACCTCTCTATTCCTCAGTTTATTTATAAAATGGAGGGTAATAACTTTTCAGGGTTGTTGTGAGAATTAAATGGGTTACTGTGTCCAAACACTTCCATATAGAAGGTGCTTGCATTAATTTTCTATTGCTGCCATAATAAATTAACCCAAATTTAGTGGCTTAAAACAACACTTTATCTCATGGTTCTGTGGGTCAAAAGCTGAATTGGCTAACTGGCTTCTCTGCTCTGGGTTTCAATTATAGGTATTGCTGGCTAGACATGTATTAGGAGGCTTTGGGAAGAATCTGCTCTCAAATTCATTCAGTTTGTTGTCAGAATCTGGTTGTAGGGCTGAGGTCTCTGTTTCTTTGCAGACTGTCAGCTGGGCCAGCCCTTAGAGACTAGAGGTATCTCTCTAGTCCTTGCATGTGGGCCCTTATGTTTCAAAGCCAGCAATGGTGTGTCAAATGCTTTTCATGCTGGGATCTGTCTGACTTTCCTCTTGTACCACTTGTCTCTGACTGCAGCTGGAGAAAGTTCTCTGCTTTTAACATCTCACGTGGTTACATTGGGACCATCTGGATAATCCAGGATAATCTCCATATCCTATGGTCAGTTGATTAGTAACCTTAATTATATTTGCAAAATCTCTTCACAGCAGTACTTAGATTAGTGCTTGATTGAATAACCAGAGGATGGTAATCTTGGGGGACAGCTTTAGAATTCTGCCTGTCATGGTCCTCAATAAATAATGGTGAGGAGTAGTCATGGGAGTGACTGGCAGTGATGAGAGAAATCACATCTTTACCTGAGGAGCACAGAGGAAATTGTAAATTCCTTGAAGGTAAGAACTGTTTCTTCCTGAAAGGACTAGTCGACACCAGTTGACCATTCACCGGAGAGAGCTCGTTTTATTAGGCAGCACACACACATATATATAGGGCTTTAAGGGAAAGCTGATTGGTTTAAAATACAATCCCTATTTAGCATACCGCATGGGGCTTGGGGGGGAGCTGATTGGCATCAGCTGTGCGATTCACGCAGCTGGGAAGGAGAATGTGGAAGAGAAGGGCAACCAGCGCCATGATGGGGTGTGGCCAAGAAGGGCTTATGTGATCGGGGTGTGATCCCTTGGGGCATTTGGGTTCTTACACTTCCTTTTTTGCATCCTTATGACCTAACAGTTTCCCATATGTTAATCTGAGTATCTGACATTGGTTGTTAGCTTGAATATAATTTCTCTTTTGATTTTATTTTCTTTCTTTGCCTTGGTAAAAGTAGTACAGGAGTTTTATTTAATATCTCTGGCAACTGCTTGGAAAGATTAAATACAGCATTTAGTTTTCCTTTACCTTTTTTCTACTTTTGATTTTCATCAAATCACAAAGATAAAACAGCTTGACCTTTGTATAAGGAGATACGAAGTCAGACTTTGAATTGCTTTGCCTTGTGCTTTTTCAGGATTTGTTGGTCTTTTCTGTATTCTTAAGCATTTCTTCTAAAACTTGTATTTGAAGACAGATTGTAAGTACAGCACATTGTGATAATTAAGTATAAAGCTAGTCAAATACCCCAGCAGACAGAGTACCTCTATTACCCTCTTCAGGGTGGCGTCCTTAACTACTACACCTCTTGGTCACAGACGGCCTCAAAGTGATAATCACCTGGTGCTCCTCTTACCATTTTGGTGTGTTCTCCCAAATTCTGACTATGTCTTTTAAAAATGATTTTGTTTGACATATTAGAGACCTGCCAAGAAAGAGAATATAAACCTTCACCTTTAAAATGCTACTGGGCTGGCCAGTTAGCTCACTTGGGAGAGCATGGTGCTAACACCACCAAAGTCAAGGGTTTGGGTCCTCATCCTGGCCAGCCACCAAAAACAAACAAAAAGACACCAAGGCCTTTGAAAAGGTGTTAAGCCCTCTAATGACAGTGTTTGTCATTATTTACATAGGCCTGCCTGTGTAGATATGAAACCTATTTGACTCAGGGACCCCCTCATTGAAAGAATTTCTTGAGATTTACTTTTCCTATACTCTTTTCATCAAATTGGCTTGCTTAGCCCCCACCTGCCTACCTTCTCACTCCATCCTGTGTTAGGTCAGGAGAAATGAGGAGTTTGTTTAATATATTAGGTGGAATAGTGTTCACTTTGTTACTTTGTTTTGTTCTTAAATGATATCTTAGAATCTTTCTTGCTTTTTTCTGACACTTAGATGTTGTCCAAAAATATGTCTGTCTACTCCCCTAAGAAGATAGCATAAAATGAAATAACTCTTTTGTGCTAAGCAATTTAATTTCATTAGGAGGACTGGCTGAGCATTCAAGAATGCCTTTCTATCTAAATCTGGGATCAACAGGGTCCACTCACCTTTATTTGATCTTTCTGTAAGTTTTGAAGACTCATCTGGCAGTACAATTTCTGTCATGGAAAACTGGGCATTTGTTCCTTTACTTTTACCAATTTGAACCGAGTTTGAGCCTTCTTTATCAAATTTCATTTCAGGAAAACAAATCTTTGAAAGAATTAGATTCTATGTATTGCTTTTTATTAACTATTTTTGAAGAGTTATATATGTTATCAGAATAAGTTAAAAGTATCATTTGTTCAATTTGTTGAGAAAGTTGTCATTCTTGCTAGCGTCATTAGTCAATAATCAGGGAAATGATTAGCACTCTTTAAGTCTTCTAAATTGCTGACACATTTTTAGTCTTTTTCTACTGGTATACATCATTCAATTTGTCATCCAATTTTAAACACCAGTCTGATTTTTAATTTTTTTCTTTTTTTTTATTGTGGAAATACATATATATATATATATGTATATATATATATATATATAACATTAAATTTACCATTTTCACCATTTTTAAGTGTACAGTTCAGTGACATTAAGCACATCTACAGTGTTGTTCAACCATCATTACTATCTATCTCCAAAACTTTTTCATCATCTCAAACTGAAAATCTGTACCCATTAAAGCTTTGAACTTTGAGTTATGGGCTTTACTGATTGATATTCATCTCTCAAATACATTTATAGTTTTAATTTGGCTTTTCTTCAGATCATTTTACTTTCCATCTTGAATGTTTGGTCTGTGGCTACTAGAATTCAATGGGAATAATTCCTTGTTTTCTTAGACAGCTAATACCTTGATTTTTGACATAGATGTGTCTCACATGCCACAAGATTGCTTTGAAATTAGTTTGGTAAGAGCAAGTTCATAGATTATGCCATTTGGATTGTGGATTCTTTGCCCAGTAACTAAATTATTGGTATAGATTGACTGATCTAGAAAGGGGGCAAGTGGTCATCTTTGTCATTGCAGAGAAGTGGTGAATAGTATTGATTAGGGAATATAAAACAATTTTCTGTTTTTTGGCATGGGAAAGCATGACTTGAGATGAAAGCAGGGGTTAGGTTGTCTTCTCAGAGTGGGCCATAAGCTTCTCCAATGGCAGGTATCCACCTGCATTTGTTCATTTGTTTGTAAACAACTGAGTGATAAAATTCTATTTGGGGGCATAAGTAGAATTTCATCCCAGTAATTAAGGTCCTGTGATTTTGCTAGATAGCAGCAAGATTTTAGCCTTGGATAGTTAAAAGTAAAGGTAAACAGAGGCCATTGCTTCACAAAGAGCACTTTTATACTTTTCTCCTCCTTGTGCTTAGCAGACCAGGAGAAGAAATGAAAGATTTTTTAGTATTAACTAGCTCTGCTTTGCAACTTTTATGCATCAGCTTCAGAATCTTCTTAGCTAATGCCCTTTCTGCCATAATTCTAGGTGATAAACATAGACAAATATGTGTACAAATAATTTTTTCATAGTCTGATTAATAATTCCATTTTGTTATCTTGACACACAACAATTGGTATTCATAATGCATTTCTATAACGTTTCTGAAGTAGAGGTGGTTTTTTGTTGCTATAAAGTGTTATGGGTAGTTAAGAGGGTTTTTATTTCCTCCCAAATTCCTCTCTATTAATTTTCTATTAAACAAGTACTGATACAAAGGTAGTAAAACTTACGTCTCTTGTCTTTGGGAATTAAGCTGACGGAGGCCTAGACATCCACTAAAAGAATGAGTGAACAGGGTAATACAGGGTAATATTAATACAGTAATGACATAGCACTGTGGCAGCAGCTCTGCCTGATGGTTTAAAGTTTCATAGCGGTGAACTCTGAGCTGGCCCTTGGAGAAAAAGTAGAAATATCTGTTGTCATGTGTTTCTGAAGAGGTGATACTGATTTGCATTGTATGAGTGTGATCTTATTTTATTTAAAAATCTTTGCCAATCTTTTAGCAAATGGTGAGGTGGAATATCACTTGATATACTTACTAGCTGCTCTTTTCTTTGGAGGTTTGCCAGTTAGTGTGCTTTCCCCGTTTCTCTAATTAATTGTCAAGACCGCTTTATGTTAATGTTGGCCTGTAGGGGACAGGTTGTTGGAATTGAGTTAAAGGCATGGATTCATTTATGGAAAATAACCTTTTTGTGTTATTGCATCTTCCCATCCTAAGAGGATGCTCTATCTTTTCATTTATTCAAGTCTTATTTTACGTCTCAGAAAAGTTATAAATGTTATAAGTAAGCTTTGTTTCTTGAGTTCATTGAGTTTTTGTTACTTTTATAAATGGGGCCCTTTGTTCTATCATATTTTGGAAGTAGTTATTCCAGAAAGTGGTTATCGCTGCCATGTAGGAAAGCTGTATATTTTTGTATATTACCTTATTTCTGGAAATTTTTCTGGTTTCAATACTTTTTTTTGTACTTTTTTTTTCTGGCTAGATAGTGATCTTCTGCAAGTAAATATGTTTGCCTCTTGTCTTTATTATAACCACTAGGATTTTCAAAACAATTTTGAATTATGGTAGCATTAGTGGTCATTATTACTGGAGACATACAAGAGTTAAAAGATACCTATATTAGTCCATTTCTGTTGCTTATAACAAAATACATGGAACTGGGTGATTTAGAAAGAAAACAAAATTTATGGCTTATAGTTTCAGAGGCTAGAAAGTCCAAAGTCCAGGGAGCACATCTGGTGAGGGTCTTGGTGGTAGCTTCAGTGATGGCAGTGTATCACATTGCAAAACTGCTGCAGCAGAGAGAGCAAGAGTAAGAGATAGAGTCTGCTCTCTGTCCTTTTAAAGCCCTCAGAACTAAGCCCCTGACCACAATTTTTAGTCCATTCATTATGGCATTGGTCCTAAAGTCTAAACACCTCTGAAGAGGCTCTACCTTTCAATTACCATAATAGGATTTCCCACCCTCTTAACAGTCACAGTGGGGGCCAAGTTTCTTGTGAGGTACACAATTCAAGCTTCAGTGAATTCTGGGGGAATATAATTCAATCTACTACAATACCATTTTGACAAACACAAAAAAGCAGAGCTCAGCAGTTAAATATAACTGATGACAGACAAAAATGTATTTCAGGAAATGTATAACTTGATTATGACTTGTGTGTGAGCGAAGTGTTACTTTATGGATGAAAATAATATGCTCTGTGCAACTGTATGTGAACATCTATTCTTATTATTTTATCATTATTTTGACAACTGGTCAAAAACTGCTGTACATATATAGAGCAAGTTATAGACCAATTGAAGTCCGTTTGCTCAACCCTGTTAACAATTAATGATACTGATTTATTTCTCATTTTAAAGTAAAAATCTCTGCTTATTCCCCGATTCCACTTTGGGGGAAATCATTATTTTGGTATTATAGCCTTCCAGTCTTTTCTGTGTGTATTTAATCACTCTAACACACACACGTATGTGTATACTCTATTATAAAGAGTATAAGTAATTTAAAGTGGAATAATTTAAAGTGGAAAGTATAGTAACTTTTTAAAAAATTAGCAATATGTTGTGCATGTATCTCTATGTGATTGATGATTTTAAATGTGTTGGCTGAGTGTTCTGTGCTATGTTATTGTAGTGGTGATGTTTCATGGCTTATGTTTGGAGTATATGAGAAATAAACAAGTGGAAGCATATCATAGTAAATGACTTGTTTGAAAATAAGATATATTGTTTAGGTTTTTACACATATAAATCAATTATCCTAGGAGCCAGTTAGCTAAAAACTGTCTTAAAATCATTTGTGGGGATTTATAGTTCCCCAAGAGACTTTCACCAATTAAAATAAATTTAAATACAACAGATATTTTATATGTAAAATCAAACCATTAGCTGAGTCTTTAATATGCTCTTATTTAAAATGTGATTAAGAAACATAATGATAGATTTTGGAACAAGGGACTTTTATCTGTTAGATTTATATTTTCAAAGGCCTTTGCCATACTCCTTTTCTTTTGAAAAAACTGCATTCAAGATGTAGGTGTGATTATATAATTATTGTTCTCTGGGTCTTATTGTTCTCATGTTCACAGTTTACTTTTAGTACTTCATCAAACATTTTGAACAATTTGGACTAAGCACCATACTGGGCACTGATAATGCCAAGTTAAAAAGAAAAAAAAGAGCAATTCTTTTTAAAACATCTACAGATTTTTACAGGTTACAGACTAGTAGAGGGGACAGAGGAGCACATATCAAGTAAAATAAAATGTTTCCTATACACAGGATTCAGTAAGAATTCCAGAGGAGAAATTAATATGGGGGTGGGGTGGGGCTTAGGATTCCTCCTAAGGAAATACTAAGAAAAATCTTAATGGAGAGGGCAGGGAAAAGGAATAACTTTAGGGTTGAGTTTAGAAAGATGAGTAGGTTTTCCCCAGGTAGGTGGGTAGTAGGGAAGTCTCATAGTGTTGGGGGCATAAAAGCCAAAGGATAGCAAACTTTCTGGTTCTAAAAACTGAAGGCAGTTGAGTGTGGCAATTAAGGAAAAATTAAGCAATGGAGAAATTCCTGCAATAAGGCAGCTCAAATTATTATTTGTATTACCAAGCAAGGGCTCGTTGTCCAATGCGCACAGAAGCCAGTACCATAGCACCAGTTTTTGTGGGAAGAAAAGGCTTTATTGAGAGGTCAGTCGGCAAGGTGACAGGAAGCATCGCTCAAATCGGTCTCCCTGAACTGGGGGTTGAATGGGTTTTTAAAGGATTGGTAAGGGTGAGAGACTGGGGTTTGGTTGGCTCCTATTCAGACCATATGATTAGGCAAAGAATGATTGGTTGGTCCTGAGTCAGGCCATATGACACAGGCAAGGACTGATTGGTTGGGCCTGAATCCAGTCCTTTGTTGAAGGATTTTCCAGTTCCTGTGGTTCCTGAGGTTCCTCAGGTCATCTGGAGGGCAAGGCCCTTTTCTCTGTGCATGCTTAGTTTACACCCTGCAAGATGACTTTTAAAGCAACTTTAGACAGGGAAGTAAAACCAGGTTTAGCTAGCTTTAGATGGTTTCAGTCTGTCTTTTTCTTGTACATTCCTCAATCTTGAGGTGCCATTCCCTCAAGATTGAGGAACGTACAAGGAAAAGAGGGGACCAAAACCATTTAACCAACTGTTCTGACTACTTAAATGAAATTGTTTTGCACTCAGTTGCAGACTTTCGTGAACATTTACTGGTTGAATTACCATTACTTTATCAGGGGTGATTTTGCATATGTGAGTCAGGCAACAAGTACAGAGTTTTATTAAAAAAAGAGAAATCCCAATATAAATAATAATATGATTCCCAGCTTCAGCAGGCCCTCAGAGATCTTATTCTTGATGGGATCCATTAAAATATGTTCTCTAACAGATTAAATCCAGGTTCCTCAGGAGACACCTCCTGGAGCCAAGCAGCTTGTTGTCTGATTTTTTTTTTTTTTTTTTAAACATGAGTTTCAACCTCAGCAGAGGATTTAATATAAACACAACATGATGTATTAATTCCAGCACAAACCCCTCCTTGTTTAGGTAGTATATAGTTGAGTGCTATTCTATTGTCTAATACACCTGTTGTGAGAGAACTAATTCTCTTTTGTTTGGCTGCTAATGCCAATACAGTCTCCTTGGCAAATATCCCTAAAGTGAGAGAAAGGTTTCTGATCATGTGTTCATGGGCTGCTACACCCCACCAAGGTAATATGGTTCGCCTAGAAAAATGTTTTGCTCCATCTTCCTGATAACCGGGTAAAAAAGATTTTTTAATCCTAGAAAAGAGCTTTAAGGAACTAGTCCAATGCTGGGCTTCACTGGAATTATGGATGGACATAGGAGTAACCAAATTCCCTAATAGCAGACTCTTCCTAATTGCCAACTATCAAGGCATGGGTAAGCTCAGGGCTGGACTATTGCCCCACAAAGACGTATCCCTCAGGAACATCCACAATTCTTGTCATGGTATGGAAGTTGATTTTCTTCCTTTGAGGAGTACTGTTGGTAAGACTGGCAAATTAGGGCTCAGTACAGGACATTGTTCAGGAGGTCTGATTAATTTTACACATTGACAAAGGGGTTGATGTTCCCTTAAGATACGCAGTGTGTTGGGATTTCTATTTTTTACATAAGCTAGAAGCAATATAACCTGTATGTTTACTGTTGCACTTCCATTGGACAAAGTGTAGAGATGTCAGGCTGAGAATTTAGTGGCATTTACTGAACAGTTAATAATATTTCATCCAGTGGTTATTGGCTTTTATATCAGTGTGTGCATCTCATGAAACCATAACTGGTCCCTCTGTGGGAGGGGTAAGAGTAAATTTTCCGACTTAGGCAGGACCTGAGAGATTCTTACCATGAAGTTATCCTTCCAAGCCCGGGTAAGTCCCATGAACCCCATCCCCAAAATGGGGATGGGCCACTCTTACTTTGAGGGTGGGAGTAAGAGTGGCCATTATCTATATACAGAACTATCAATTACAGGACACAAAACAAACTAGGCAAGCAAATTCTCTAAGTATAAAATGGGACAGGAAAATTCATCCATTACTTATCTTAGTGCTTTTTCTTGAAAAGTAATTTCAAGTCTTTGAGAGGTTCACAGTAGTATTTGGTGAGATGAAAATCAACCTAAGGTTGCACCAACTGTCTGGTGTTTGGATTGGGTCCTGATCTGTGGAGGGCATGCCCTGCTTGGAGATTAAGGAGAGGCCGAGGAGAATCCCAATTATTCGTAGGGAGTGACAGAACCATGGTCTGAGTCCTTTAACTTGATGGGAATAGACTCTGGCATAACGCTTTGAAGCTTTCTGATTTGCCCAGTAAAATGAGTTCCTTCATTATTGGAAATTTCTCCAGAGATGCCTTATAAAGGAAATATATCTTCTAATAATTTCTTGGCTACTGTTATAATATCACCTTTCCTACATGGGAAAGCCTCTCTCCAACCAGAAAGCATGCAAACAATTACATATATGTCCAAGCTAAATGAAATTCATAGATAAATGTTCAAATGGTCCTGAAATTTCTACTGTCTTCCCAGAATTATGGGTTTAATAAGCCAATTATTGATTATAAACTGTTTTAGCAATTTTAGAACAACCACCCCACCAATATTCTTTTATAATGGGATAGTCTTGCCTTTTTAATGATGAGTTGTGGAATGCCGGGCTTTTAACAGTGAAAGCTTAAAGAGTCAAGGACGAGGACCAGGTGGTTTTCCAGGCCCTCCATCTGTCCATTCTTACATTAGATTTTCATTCTCTTAAATGCCAATTTTGTTTCTTCAGATCAGGTGCATTGCACTGTTCATTAAATAGATCATCATAGGGAGGGTGATTTGGACCAATCTTATGGAGTTCATCCAAATTGCATATCTTAACAATTTTCATACTGACTGACTTTGCATGGAAACCTGTCAAAGCACTTCTTTAATATTCAATTAATTCTTGTCTTGCCTGATGTTGTGTTAGCAGTTTTATAGAACCAATCGGTTTCTTTATTAAAGTTCAGTGAATTCTCACCTAATGACCAGATGGCTAGGAATTTCATAAAGTTTCTTTTATAAGATTCATGTTTCACAAAACTTCTGTGACTTCCTCAAACCTTCTGTGACTTCCTCAAACCTTCTGTGACTTTCTCAAACTTTTCAGTTTTGTCCTATACTTATCCTCTTCCCATTGTGGAACAATCCATTTGTTCTGCTTTAGGACAATACTTTACTTCCCTTTTTTCCCTTATAATTTTGATCACACAAAATTCTCCTATACACAGATTACAAATTACTCTTTCTCTTTTTAACTCTACCACGAGAGTTATCAAGACTGTAGTATAGCTCCCATATAACATCTCATAGAGGCTCCACTGGAGTCTCCTCCTGGGGGCTGCTCTCACTCCAAGAGTAGGAAGGGATCCTCCCCAAATCTCTGCAAGTTTCTGGGCTCAGGGACCCCTCTTCCCATGCCCACAACCAAACATACTTTATAATGATCTAATCCAGCTTAGTCCCCAGGGTCATTTGGGTCCCGACCAGGTTCAACTCTGGGCACCACATTTGCTGCCAGAGCATCAGTCAGATCACTTGCTTGCAATTCATGTAGTCTCCCAGCCTCCTGACAAGCCCGTTCTAATACCATCCTGTGCTCCTCTGGAGTGAGGCAGGTATTTATGAGAGCCTGAATATCAGTTCAATTTGGGTTATGAGTTGCAAGTACCTTGACAGGTGTAGGAGTGGGAGGCCATTCCTTGCTGACCATCTGACAAGGTAGGACCTAAGGCTGGACCAGCAGCCTTGGGAGCAACCCTGTTATATGAGGGTGGAGAGGCAGGAGAAGGTGGAGCAGAAGGCCTTCTCATAGATGGGGCATCACAAGGTTCTCCTCTTGTCCTGATTTAGGCAGAACCTGGTTTTTTGTCTTTTCCTCCCTTTGAATCATTACCTTGCATTTCCTTTGTAATCTCATTGCAATGCAAAAATATAAAGGCTTGTACATATGGGGCCTCATTCTGTTTTTCTTCCCTCTTACAGAATAGAGTCTAGTAGCAAAATGGTATTATAATTCAGAGATCCATTTTTTGGCCATTTCTCACCCAATTATGACAAATTTGGGGGCGAATCTACATTACAGAGGAAAGTCATCTCCTTCCTTTTCATTGGCTCATAACTGCATATTTCCCAATTTTGGAGGGTGCAGCCTAAAGGGCCGCACTTTTGGATACTGCTTGTATTTCCCATAATTTTAGGAGAACATTCGAAGGTAACCAGCACAAAAGCCCTGATTTTGGGGGGAAGTGTTTTGAGTCTGTAGGTGTGCTGTTTATATTTAGCTCCTTTAGTCTACTGTTTTGTGTGTCACAGGCAGTCCCAGATACTAAGGGGTTTTGAGTTGCTTAAGGTGCTAGGAGACCAAACCTTTATGTGCACACACACACCTCCCTCCCCTACCTGCTGAATGAATCACAGTCCCAACTGACCCAGGAATGGGGTATGTTCTTTTGGTGGGAGTCTATGAGAACGCTGTACATCATGGATAATAATTCCTGATACCTTCACTAAACTTTCAGTTATCTTGAAATTATTCCTAAACACCAAAGGGAGCAATTTCTCTTATCTTCAGAGTTCTATGACTCTCCTAGATCAGAGTGGTTTTGCTGTGGTCTCCAAAGAATCTAGTCTCAGTTAACCAAATGAAACATACAGGACAAGACTAACACACAGACCTAGCACGGGTGTCTGCTACCACATTCTGGACCCTGAGTATGATCCCCTCAATGGGGGTGACCTAATAAGGCTGAAACTTGTCCTTTCCTGCACCAGGGCACCTTTTATCCACTCAAGGTGGGGAAGAATGACCTCTGGTGGGTAATTAGGTGAGTGGACACTCAGTTCAGTAAAAGAGGAACGGATAGCTTCTCGGAGTTAGGCCTGTCTGGCTGCTGCTGGTCATCCTTCAGTGTGTGCTGAGAAGGCAGCAAACACAGATGGACAAACATCAGCACATAAACGTAAACCCTGACTGATAATGGTAGCCAAACCAAGAGAAATGTGGACCAAACCAAGAGAACCTCTGTGAATGGAATTTCTATTTCCAATCTGTTCTTCCCTGACACCAGTTCAAGACTTTTGGAGTGAAAGCTGGACCAAGGCTTCCTTACAGAAGTTGAATTGAGGCTCTCAAATGAGAGTCAAGACTAGGGGAAAGATGGGAAAAATCATCATGTGCCATTGCACATGTGGAACATAGCAAACCAAAAGGTGCCTTTCAAATCAAACCCAGACCCAATTAGTTTCTTCTCACAAAAGCTGAACAAGTGGCAGGTGGACCTGTAGCATTGTGGCAGGAAAATAGGGACCTCACAGCCAAGCATCTAGATGAAACCAGTCATCTTCGTGGCCTTGCCGACAGGAAGCTGCAGTTTCTTGAACCGATGGTCCCAAGGACTTTGTCTCTTCATGGTTACCAAATTGTTACTGAGCAAGGGCTCACTATCTGATATGCACAGAAGCAATACCGTGGAACTGTTTTTTGTTTTGTTTTGTTGTTGTTGTTGGAAGTAAGGCTTTATTGTGAAGTCAACCAGCAAAAAGACAGAAGGCATGGCTCAAATCTGTCTCCCTGAACCAGGGGCTGAATGGGTTTTTTATTAAAGGACTAATGAGGGTCAGGGACTGGGTTTGGCTGGCTCCTGTTCAAACCATAGGACTAGACAAAGTGTGATTGGCAGGGCCTGAGTCAGGTCATATGACTCAGGTAAGGACTGATTGGCTGAAGAGTCAAGAACTGATTGGTTGGGCCTGGGTCAGGCCATATGACACAAGCAAGAGCTGATTGGTTGGTCCTGAAACCAGTCCTTTGTTGAAGGATTTTCCCATTCCTGTGGTGCCTGTGGTGCCTGAGATCATCTGGAGGGCAAGGTCCTTTTCTCTGTGCATGCTCAGCTTACATCCTGCAAGATAACTTATAAAACAACTTGAGATAGGGAAATAAAACCAGTTTCAGCTAGTTTTAGATGATTTCAATGGTAGTATGACTATTATGTGTTAGAAAAAGTAGGTCAAAGGGTTAAAAGAGTGACCTGGAGAGCATGGTGAAATATATATTAGAGTTCTCCCATAATACCTTTTTCATAATTTTGAGGTGGCCTAAGTGGAAAATATAATGACACCAGTAGGAAAATAAAACTTACTTGATGAGATTTCTGTCCGTGATCTGCTGCTTTACTGAATTTCTCCTTTCTGCACACCGTCTTTAGCCAAATTTCTTATTATGTGTTTATGTGCCCACAAATAATTAATCAACTATAATTGTATCACTACTGTATTTCACAGATTTTAAGATCCACATTTTAACATCTCTGAAAATGAGGTATATCTACTAATCAATGCTGAGTTAGAATTTTTACTGGCTGTATTGTCTTTTTAGTATAGTATAATGTTGAGTCTTGCAATCGGGGTCATCTTGCACTTGAAATATTGTGTTTACATTTTGTTGATTGTTCTGTCATTGACAAAATTGCATGCATATATATTTTCTACCTTTAAAAAGTGTAATTATTTTCCGTGATGTATGAGTGTCCAGGATGGTGTGTTATTGAGCATTTCTGATCATTGCTTTAATATGTATTACCGGGTGTGGGATTATCGTTTAGTCAATATGCACTCTTTCCTTTAAGGCTTATTGGAATAATGTATTTTTATGATAATTTAATTGTTAAACCTTCTGGCTGTTAATAAGTAGGAAATCCTATTAGGATATGTTTTGTATGTGTAGAATAGCACCTTTTAAGTTCAGGAGTGACTAAGACAGGAAAATAGAACATATGTGATGATAAGGAGTCTAGCTGTTGACAGGCTTTCCTAGATTGGGAGATAATATCTAAGCAGGTGTCTTGTCTCTAGAGGAGTGGTTAAACTGGACAGCGTAGGAGAAGACTCTTGAGTTTGGAGCACGTTTCTTCAACATGGGTGTGTAGGTTGGAGGTTTTAGATGTCAAATGGAGTGTATATTGAGACTGTAGACTTACTGAGCAAGGGGGTAGTCATAAAGCCCTCTTGTGGATGTCAAAGGCTTTAGCTTCAGGAGAAATGGATAGTGATCTAGACTAGTAACCTGGTAAAGGGCTGGGAAAGGCTCATGGGCTTGGTATGGTAATTAGGTACAAATTGGGAGATGAAATTTCAAAAGGCACTTTTTACAAATTCTTTCTCATTTAACAGTACCCTCTCTTTATGTATGTTGGTTTCTTGTTTGCACAACAAAATGGAGAGAGCTAATATTGGAACTCGTCTAAGTCAAAGTTAGTGCTTAAATTTTTAAGGGGAAAAAAACCTAAAATAGTAACGAGTTGTATATTGCAAAAAGGTATAGGAAAATTTGAAATATAATTCCTTGGTTTAGAGATGAGAAGAGCTTAAAATACATGAAGTACCTAAAAGTTGTAGAATATGTGATTGACAGTAGCATGAATGATGAAATAAGAATAAGGTACTGCAGGAGGGACTTAGGTTAGAAATAGGTAAGTATTCCTGAAATACTGAACACAGGAAGACATTTTAAAATGCCATCTCTGCATGATTTTAAGAAGCCATTAAATTCTTATTTATTTGGGATGGCTTTAGGTGGATTATCTTGAATTAGAAAAAGGTATTTCAAAGGACTTCACTGCCCTTTCTAGCCCCAGGATTTAGTACTTTAACTCTAATAATTAAAATACTCTTTAGAATGACAGTTTGCCAGTTTGGTTGTAGTGGTGTAAAGTTAACCAGATGAAGCTGTGGTTGAAATAACCAGTAGTGAAGATTCGGCCTGCCACAGTTATTTTAATGGACAGCCAACTCTTTTCCCATTCCATTTGCTCTATAGTATCCATAATTTTTTAAAAAAATCATGTCCTTAATGTGGGTAACAGACGCTCAAAATCATTTATGTTTGTATGTATATGTTCTAAATGGATAGAAAGCCATCAACCACCCTTGCAGTGCCAGGGATTAGACCTGGTTCTCTGAAGTTGGCACTATTCAAGACCACTGGTATGGTCTTAGTTAAATTCAATGGCAGTGCTTATTTTTTAGTGCTAAGGAAGGAATTTTTCTTTTATTTGAATTAAAAAATACTGCTGTAGCTTTTTAGATACAATCTTGATTCTGATAAGTAGCTTGTAACTTCTTTCAAGTATATGTGAAGTAATTGAATTTTCCCACTGCTCCATGCTTAAGGTGGAAGGAATTTTTAACTAGTGACATACTGAGAGAAGGATTTGCACGGTGAGTGGAGGAGAGCAGTGAGGGGTAGGGGTGAGAGAGGGGTTGGAGGAATGGGGAACAGTTTGATTTCTAACTCCCAGTAGGTCCCTCACACTGATATCAGGTAATTGTAGAACTTGAGGGCATCCCTTTAGATGTCTCTTAAATTAACTTGTTCTTTGTCTGAAGTCCTTCGGGTTTCTGAGAAAAATAGGAAGATGTTGGTTCTTATGACACTGATTGGGGATTTAAATCAGAACTTGGCCAGAAATCTTAATGGGAGATTAAATACCTCTTAGCTGTCTCACTGAAATATGTGAGTTCATCATTGGGGAAAAGTGTATTAATATTCCAGTTCCCCAAAACTACTCTTAGAAAATTTAACAGGGAAAACCTAGCTCTGGTAGGACTGGCAATAGTTTCCTCGTTTTCAGTTCTCTCTCTTCTTGCCTCAGGTTCCTGAATCATAAATAAGTTTTTACCAATAATACGTATTTTTTGAGGCTCAGTTTTAAGAATATCTGCTAAATACCTTCTATGAAACTGACCCTTACTCATTTCTTTGTGCCACCCCCACACTTTGCTGGGACTTCTAATGTTGCAGATCTCATATGATAATGATTTATTTTCAGGTTTGCCTTTTGTTCTCCTTTGAGCAGTGTCTTCTGCTCTCTTTGTATTTATTTGTAGTGCCTAGCATTTTATAGGTGGTCAGTAAAGAACTGAGCATCTGCTATGTATTATTTGAGGCACTCTGAGGTCTTAAAAGAGAAGTGTTCTTAGTGGATGGCCCTTTCTCATTTCCAAAAGGGTAGAAAGGCTTGTTCAGTGAGCAGTGTGTCAGTGCTCTGCACATATTAATTGGTTATCTTCCTGATTCCATTGGGCTATACAGAGACACACTTGTGTTTTGAAGAGCAGAATTGCTCTAAAGTGCCTAGCTTAGAAGAGCTAGGCTCTCTCTCCAACATACGGAAGAAAAGGAATTCTGATCTTCATTGTAGATACAATTCTGAAAGGCCAGCAGCAGGCTGATTCTGTCTGAAACTGTCTATTCTTGATTGTTAAGATTCCATATGGAAATTTGCCTTTGCTCCACTCAGCCCAGGAATGACTCAAGTGGATCTGTTTGCATGAAGGGAAACTTCAGAACTGGAAGCCTTCATTTGAAAGGCAAGGAGCCAGGCATACAGCAATGGAGGCCTTGTCCCAGGGGCCCATGGAGGAACTCTTTCGTATACTTAAATCTCAGCCCCCTTCCTTTGAAGGAGCAGGAAGGATTGAAATAGACTCAGGAATGCCCCAACAGGTTTATGGCCTATAGTTTGGCCTTGGAGGAGACAGCATCAGTTCCTTCTGCAAACTTTCAATTTCATTTCAGATCTCATGTTTTACCTCTACATTTTGCCTACGTTGTTGCCTTAAACTTGCTTTCCAGAAACCAAGTCAGTGGCAGAAAGAATATGGGGTTTGGCAAAGGGAGAGAACAGATAAAATACCTCTTGTACTTGTAGAAAGGTCTGTACCTTGTTACGGGCTGTGATATCTTCACATTTTATATTGTAAGAACACCAGAAGCTTAACTCGGCACCATGAAGTCCTGTGTTGCACTGGTTCAGAGCATGGGTGTTAGGTAATTTCTACTCATACTTGCACATAACCCAGCCTGTTGTATTATATATACTGTGGCATTGTTATGAGTTATGGAAATTGAACCTATGTGGAGCATTATTTCCCTGTAAAATATTTCAATCTTTATCCAAATTTGGTTATATATACAAATGCCTTATCTATATGATGTTTCAAATGTTGATTTCTATACTTTTGATTATAGAATACTTTTGCTTTTTTTTTTTTTTTTTTATTCTCAGTATCCCAGGAAGGAAAGCTAGGACAGATAATACCGCCCATGTCTTATTAAGGGATCTGAGTCGCAGGGAAATTGCAACTCACCTGAAATCTCATAACCAGACAGTTAGTGCCAAGCCAGAATTTTAAATCACAGTACCTGACTTCTATAGGCTTTATTCTTTTCTCTCTGAAGTGCTTTCTTTGAGTCAAATAAGTTAGCTCTTCCCAGGGGAAAGACTCAACTTAGAACTGTGCACTAATTTGAAAAACTTCTAGTTTCTTTTTCAGGATTTGTTTGGGGTGTGGAGAGGGACTCACCTGTTTTCCTGCTTGGTGAAAAAAAAAGCTATAAGAAAAAAGACAAATAGTTTGATGTAGATGTGAAGAGAGGCCAACAGCAGTAAAAACATAAAAAGCAAAATAGAGACATAGTTCTGGTCCTTAAAAGGCACCCTTCACAGTAATTGCCTTGGGGCATAGTATGAAGTTAAAAACTTGCATTAGAAACCTGAAAGCATAAAAAGAGCCAACAGCCTCCCCCAAACCCCCGAAAAACAAAAACAAAAACCAGCCAGCAGCATTGTCATATTAGGAACACTAAACTTTTATAAAGGAAATCATTTTAAGCAGTTCCTTCCAAATTACCCACCCCTCTCTAATTAAAGAGGTTTATCATGTTAGGAATAACATAAGAGAATTAATTCAGGCCCTGCCAGAGGAGGGCAGACCAGGATCTCTTTGAGAGCCTTCACATCCAAACTGTCATCAGGTCCTGTCAATCTCTTTCTTCATAAAGTCTCTCAAGTACATTCCCACAGCTGCTGTTCTATGCCAAGCACTCTATGGAAAATTCTATTTTGAAGTTTCTAGAGATGAAACTTCATCCCTGCTAAAGCCAGTGCCTCTCTCCTCCTCCTCTTCCTTCCTTCTCTTCCTCCCTGCAGATGCTTTCATATACATGGCCTCATTTCTAAATACAAGTAGACTGTGCAGTAAGTAGTATTCCCTTGTCACACAGAGAAAGCTGAGAGGTTAAAATGACTTGCCCCAGGTCATTGCTATTAAGTGGTGGATTTAGAATTTGAAAACAGGTCATCTTATTCCCAGTCCTGTGCTCTTTTCACCTTGCCATAGCTATATCTTCTGTCTTAACTGCAGTGATTGTTTGCAGAAGAAGAGAAGATGTTTGAGGTCAGCTTTGAGCCTAGACTTTTAGAGCTTTATGAGATCAATTGTTTGAGTTTTTCCTTGACAAGGTGCAGTGTCCATTCTGCAGTTCACCAGCTGTATTCTATGTTACATTTCTGGCTTAGTTTCAGAAGGCATGTCTGCCAGTCAGTACATAGTTACTGAGCACCTATTCTGTGTCACGTAGTAGTATGCTAGGCACCGGGGTACAGTGCTAAACAAGAACAATTTTGTTTTTACAGAACTTGCGTCCTCTCTTCTATGCACCTCTTCAGTAAGAGCCAACAATGTTTATAAAGCCCTTAGTGTATGCAAAAAATGCTGTGCTAATTTCAGTTCACCTATCAGAGAGGAGACTGCAGATGCAGGGAAGAAGATGCTGCTCCTCTCTATTGCAGCTCCTGCAGTAAGACTCTGAGATCATCAATTGGTTGCAAAGGACCTACTCATCTCTGTCATGCTGGAAACACGTCTACATTCAGCTCTAGGGCAGGGTTTAGGGAATCTAGTATTTGAACGAGGCTATGTTTTTCTTGATCCACCCCATAGGAGGATTGCACTTTCTGCTTCGGCACTTGTAAAATGGTGATGAAGTTAAACAAGGCTGGCACAGCTCTTTCTCTGCAACCCAATTTTAAAAAAGTCTAAATGCTTAAAAGCTTTACTGGTTAGCAATCTGTGAAACCTACAATCATAGAAAACATTTCTTTCTGTTTAGGATTTTCTTGTTGCTTTTATAGCACAGTGATGGGTCATCTCGTTTTAAGATAAAAGTAAGCTTGCAAACACAATTCATACTGTAAGGATTAGGTACATATTTCATACTCCTGTGGAACCTCTCACTATCTCATTGGAATAGTAGAACTGTAGCCAGAAAGGACACTAGCTCCACATTTGATTTTATAGGACAAATGAGTCCTAGGGAAAAGTTATATGACTCTCCCTGGGCCTAGAACTCAAGTTTCTTGGGCCTCAGAGCAGATAAGAGAGTAGGGCATTATTACTGGTTTTTGTTGTTGTTGTTGTTCTATTCAGTTTTATCATCCTTTTGGTCATTGGAAAAATATTCTCACATATAGGTGATAGGTTGACGGTCAGCTTCAGTTTTCGGTGGCAGAGTTTGTTTTCATTTATCGGGGTCTACGTTCAAAGATTTTTCATCGGGCTACATCAGAGTTTGTTAGCCAAATTCCATTGTAAAACAGAGCCTCCGATTGTTTCACTCTTTTCTGCAAAATACTGCTTTAAAAAACAAAGGGCATGAGCAACTTGTAGAATTTGTTTTCTTAAAAAGATAAAAAAAAGAGCCTTGAAATTTCCTATCATGACAGTAGAGCAAACTTTGAAGTCAACACATTAGACTTTTTCTTTTTTGTTCCAGTTTTCTCCTGGCAAATAGAAGAATTTAATAAGAAAGGGACCAATGGTTCCAAAACAAATAGGGTCTAAGTCCAAGACATCTAAAGCTTGTGTGGAATCCCTCAGGCATTCATCCCACTGGGCCCCAGGGAAGGGAGGAGACAAAAGTCCATATCCCTGTTCTAGTCAGAGTTGGTTCAATTAAAGGTGAAACTGTCTGTCAAACTATTTATAGCATGTTTATAGCATGATGGAAAAAACAAAAGACCATAGGTTTTAAAGCCTGGCCTTTATTCACAGATGGGAACGACTTTTCTTTTGAAGGATAGATTCCTTAACAGACTCTCCAGTTATTAATGTGAATTTAAACCATGGCATTTTAGCCAATTGATAATTTTTTTTATCATAATCATTATTAGCAATTTGTATTTAATGTTGAGAAATCAATGAAAATGTCATTCTTTAGGAGGAAGATACCACTTGTTTTTAGATGGCCTAAAGGGGCTTCAAGATAAGATATTGCCTTAGGAAGTAAAAAAAAATTTTATTTTAAATGCCTAGAAGATTGGTTTTTATTGGCATTTCCAAGGAATCTCAACCAGGTATGTCTGATATGATTAATAGAGCTATTAGTGTAATTCTGCAAACTTTTGTTTAATTTTTGATTTATAATTATAAATTACCATTTACTCTAACATCTGTCTGTTCTTTCTTAACTTTTGCACTAAAGTGCCATTACTTTTTTGTTTTAAGGATATAAATTTTTTTTTTTTTTGGTAGTATTTCATAAGTGACTGCTATAACTTATATTTACATAATAAAGAACGTGTAGATGAGGCATGCTGAAACTTGTGAGAAACTTTTGTTAGACAGAATATTGAATTCCGAGGTATATTCATTAAAGTGAATTTGCTGTCTTAGGGACTGTGTAAAAGTATTTATCTGGTTTGGGCCTCTTTAGCTTGCTTAAAAAACAAACTTGCCAACTTACCTCAAAACTCATAGAGACTGTATCACAAAATCAAGAGAGTGTATGCCTTGCTCAAACATTTTTTCCCGTTTTATTAGCCATTTTATCATAAGACATTCTATCCAGAAATATCTTCACTAAATAGAAGCATTAATTTTGAGACAGTAATTTCCAGTTTTGGGATCAAATAAATTAATTTGGAACAATTGGGAAAAATTTTAGGTAGCATTCTCATATTTGGTATTTAGGAAAAAAAATATAAATGAAATGTATAGTTTGCTCTAGTAGGACAGTTTTATTGCTAACTGAAATAATATCCTGACTGATAGCTTTACTGATATTCTACCTTCAACCCACCCAAATGAAATACGTGTATTTTGAAGGAGGA
Organism: Cynocephalus volans; assembly: GCF_027409185.1. Lineage (NCBI taxonomy): Eukaryota > Metazoa > Chordata > Mammalia > Dermoptera > Cynocephalidae > Cynocephalus > Cynocephalus volans. The sequence goes on along the minus strand of NC_084475.1, from coordinate 61,767,212 downwards.
ATCAACTTTGGTGGGTGAGTAGCCCTTATATTTAAAGTATGCCGAAGTCTAGAAAAGTTAGGTATTGTAAATCAATGTAATAGAAATTAAATGTGTTTTCTCCCATAAAACCAATGTGAAAACGAAGGACTTGCATTCCTGACCCAAGTACTTTGGGCCAGGTTTCGTTTTCTTTTGTTTAAACAATTGAGTGAAGCACGATATTTAATCAGCTATAAATGATATATTTCTGATCCTGTTGGATTGTCTTTAATATATGCATGACTCATTTTAATACAGAAGCATAATAGTAGTAAGTTGTATGAAACTTTAATATACGTTAACATAATCTTACATATTTCTTAACTGAAGGTGATTCGTGCCTTATTTTCAGTGCAGCAGATCAGAATTTGAAATTACACCATTAAATTAATAAAATTCGGAATGGCTTCTAGGAGGGGAGATATGATAGCTATGATATCTTTGTGAAAAGTTAAGATTTACTGGTATGTGATGTGCCTTTTTAGGTAGATTATTAAGAGATATCTGTTTGGCTGCTTTCTTTTCACATTATAAAAACTTACTGTAGAAGACATAGTCATTAATAATCAAGTGGTTGGCATTTCTGCTGTGTTTGAGTTTCTTTCTAGAGCTGACATCCCATCAGCACAAAGAACTTCACCTTGAGCCTTTAAGGTTGTATAAATCATACTGACCTTTAAACTGTGTGAATCAACTCTTAAGGCAATAGATTTTTCATTCATGCATTCCCCCCCACCCGCCCCCATTTTTCTTGCTATTGCTTTAGTGTCAAGTAGCTCAAACTTTGGCTTGATGAGTGACCATACTATGCTTATAGACCTTTGGTGAATACATAGCATCAAGTTACTCTAGTGGGACCACAATTCTTGAATATTGACTTATGGGAATAAAGTCCTCCATCCTTTAGAACACTACTCCCTTGTACCTATCAACCATTTACAAATATTCAACAAGTCCTAATGGGATTTGGAATAGAAATATTAGAATGTATTCTTGCAAATGAGTGTGTTTCTTTCAAGTGCATTCTGTGGATGTTGCCTTCAGAATCAGCTTACTAGCTGTAGGAGAAAATTGCCCTCATTAAATTTTAGTCACAGGATACACTTTGGTCTGCTTTTTTCTGCCTGGTCAAACTGCTGGTAAGGCACTGTTTTCTTGAGACAATAGCTAGATCAGAGAGGGGGCTGTATGTAGGACAAAAATCAAATCAGGCGGGAATAGAAACTAAGATGTGTGGTGTTCAAGGTCTCTGCTGAATGAAGGCAGAGGCTTTTGGGAATAGACTGTGGCTTTTGTAGTGTTATGGACGAGGATATCTGTGTACAGGAGCCGACTGACAAGATAGAGTAGGTTTGTTTATAGCAATAACTTGAGAGTAATTGACTTAACGTAATGAATATTAATTGTGGGACAGCTTATTATTGAAAATGAAAGTACACACAGCTGCATTTGGACATTAATATCTATCCAAACCTAATTTCCAAGGTGTTCGAGTCTTCTAAATTTAGCTAGCATTTAGTTTGTAACAGGTGCAGACTCTTTACCACCACCTCAAACCCCCTCCTCCAGTTTACTCAACTCATTTATTTAAGCAGTTTATTATAAAAATTTCTGTGTGGTCTTAAGTTGAAGTTTCTGAAGAATCTTTTGTTGAAAATCAGTCCAATAATTAAAGGGTTATAGAAATGATGTTGAGGTCTTCAGAAATGATATATTGCAACTTTAGGAGCCAAGAGACAGAAAAAAATACTCCCAGCCTACACTTGCAAATCAGAAGCAGCTGCACTAAGGTCAGAGTCCCTGTGTGTCAAGGGGCTGGTTATGTTATCATTAGTCAAGGAAGTCAACTTTATTCCATGTCTCTAGGCATTTGACACTTCTATTGGGCATCATCTCTAGCCTTCTAGGAACAGACATCAGGCAAGAGTGTGGTACAATAAATTCTATTTGTGCAGTCACTAGAAAGTACAGTAGTAATTTGCAAGTTGCACAATAATTATTTATGTATTGTACTCCATTGTTGTATGTGGGCCAGGCTTTGAGTCCATTACTGTGAAACAGCCTGCAGCTATTTTGTTCTTTGAGTTTATTAGCATAGTTGGTTTTTTTGTTGTCTTTTGCTTTTTTGTTTGTTTATGATTTTCATAGTAGTGACATTATGGGATTACTCTTTCCTTGACATTGCTTGTGGGAAAAGTTCGAGTATTATCTGGTGGATTAAGCTTGAATTTTGGACCAAGTTCTACTCCTTACCAACCAATGAAAAGCAACTGTCGTTTAGCCTCTGAGGTGTAGAAAGTTTCTTCCATGACCAAGTCCATGTCTTTCTGGCAGGGACAGCTTGAGCAGTAAACAGACATGCTTCTTGTTTTATTATCACATTAAGAATCGTAAGGTGACTTGGGCATTTTATTTTGTTGTTTGTTTTTAAAAAAATTACAATTAGTGAAACTCATCATTATAGCAATCTTTATTAAAATAGTGTTAAAAAGGAAATTTTAGGGATGATTGTACACAATGCTTTGTTTTAATGTTTAATGTAAATTAATGTTTTAGAAAGTGATGTGATTTATTGGATAAGAAAAGTAACTTTAGTTAATGGAGGAAAAAACAGTAGTGTAACTGTAGCAATAAGAAAAAAGTGATTCATAAAGAGATCTGTTTTTTGACTAGGGTGAGTATATTAGAGATCTCTAGTGCAGTGGCTGTCAAACTTGAGCAGGCATCAGAATCATCTGGAAGGTTTGGGAGAACAGATTGCTGGTGCCTATCCCAGAGTTTCTGATTCAAGAGGTCTCGGGTAGAGACTGAGTATTGGCATTTTTCACACGTCTCCCAGGTAATGCTAATATTACTGATCCAAAGATGAGTGCTCTAGGTATAATTAAATTAATGAAGTCTCAGCTAAGAATTTTTTAAAAGAAGTATGGTGCTGCAGAAACAGAAAGAGAGGCAGTTGATGTTTCTTAGGGAGAGTGACAAACTCTTGACAGACTAGGAGAGGATTGAATTGCGGTTACATTCATTGCTGAACTAATGTGATTAAGGAAATGGTATGGTGTAGAACTTAAAAATATTTCTAAATTTGGTTTATTTGGTATTTATGCTATTAGCACTTATGGCTTATGAAAACCTTTTTTTTTTTTGTTAACAAGAGCTGTTGCTTTAAAAACGTGCACAGGCTTATATACACTTACTTTACGGTTGGTTTAAACCCATCTGGAGTTTGTTCAATGTAGATTGTTCAACTATTGCTACTAGAAGCTTGGCACCTTCGTTCATTTAATGCCACAACCCTGGGGGTGGGGGTGGGGAGGGGTAGTTGAAATTCCTAATTGGGATCTAAAATGCCTGGATAGAAAATACCTATGATCTTTTTGAGAGTAAGTCCTTATTTTATTCACGCTTGCATTCTTAGTTTTGGCATGGAATAAATGTGCAATGTTTGTGAAAGGAGTAAGTGAATAACCAATAACACACTTGTTGGAAATAAGTAGGTGGTGCTGGTGATGGTGGGAACCATTCCAGAAGATTAAGCTGCCCCAGGAAATCCACTCATAACTTGAAAAATGTGTATATTAGTTTATTAATATATTTCTTGTTATCTCAATAAATTTAAGGCAGATAAAAATCCTAATAGAATTAAGTGATTTTGAGGTTTTAAATATCAAAACAAATCCCTAGAAAAATATATTTTGATAGCCATAATACGTTATCTAAATTAAGCTAGGATTAAAACCATGGAGAGAGAATAAAAGCATCAAATTAAAATATGAAATTTAAGTAAACCATATTTGTAAACAAAGAAACTTCCAAACTTAAGTAATTTGTTTCATCTTAATATTTTAGCAGTTCAAGTTATCCTAATCATATTCTTTTGTGGGGAGAGGGTTTCATTTTTCTTGGTATATTGGTGGTGGTGCATATTATCCACATCTTACTGCAGTTCTATATCCATAAAATGGTGGGCGACATCCTTAAGGGAAGAGACTGTTTTAATATCTCTTAACACCTAACCCTTGGTTAGTTAGAAATTTTGGCTAACTGGCACCTTCTTTTTGCCCCATTTAGTTAAAGTATGCATAACTGTTGGTAAAATACTCATGTGTTAAGACTGTTGGGAACTTAGCATTTGCAAAATAATTTTCTCATAAAATGCATAATGTGTTAGATTGGATCCGCACAGCTGTGCTTTTTATTATTTTATGGATAGAAGCATCTGAGGTAGAGAGAACTTACGTAACTTGCTTAAAGTTAGTTACTACAGCTAGGAAATGTCAGAGTAGTAAAGAACACAAATTAGCTGTCTCTAAATCAGGTTTTTCTGTAAGATTGAACTATTAATGTCTTGTGTTTTTTTCACAGGAAAAGGTGTAGAGTGGAAGGTACAGATAGATGGGAGAGGTAGATCTCAGTCCTCCTTGATTTTTTACATGTAGTATTTCTAATTCGAGACATTGCTCTTCTCCAGGTTCCTCTTGAATTCACTCAGTATCACAAAAATTGCTGTTTTAAAGATTTTTCTCTTATTATACAAATAAGAATTTTGTTTTTATAGAAAAATGAGAAATTGCAAATAAAAACAAGAAAATAACTTTTTGTCTAAGCATACAACACAGAGTGCTGGTCATAGAAGCCATTAATAAATATCTATTGATTGAATGCCAGGAATTAGCTCCCTGACCTCTGAGTAAATTGCTTAAGTTGTCATATTCCATCTGTTAAAAGGGGTGGCTGGCAGGGCTCTTGAGCTACTTATTTCCTTATGTTATGGATTTATGTGACATCAGTGATCTTTCAGGGACTTGGTGAAAGGTGTTAAATAAATCATACCTTTGTTACTATCTCCGAGGAAGAAATTATTTGCTATCTTTAAATATCTTACTGCTCTTTGTCATAAGTAGGAAAAAAAGAAAAAAACTTATTTGTGGTGTTTGATTTGTGTTTATTTGGGGGGGGTAATGTGTGAGAGCAAATGCATTTATTTATAAATAAGTCATCATTATAAAATATTAAAAACTTCTTCCTGTGATGTCAACTTCTATTGTTTAGTTTCTGCCTTCCCCAACCCCAAACTACAGTCAGATGGATTTAGAGTTTATCTACCAGCATTCTTCATGAAAACAGAATAAGAAGAAAAAAGAATTGGTAGAGTAGGAAAACCTTATTCAATTTCTTGGTAATCTTTCTGGATGTTTGTATTTACTCCATGGACATGATATGGGTTATATGTATACCAATTCACATGATCGACTTAGTTCATTAGGTGATATCAATATCATTGTCCAAAAATGTGACTATTTGGTAGAGAAACTAAATTAGACAGTGGTTTTCAACATAGAAAATGAGAACACACAAGGAGAACAATTTTTATAAAACAAAAAGGTACATGTTGTCCCATGATAAATGTAAATCTGGCTTTTCTCAAGACAGGGTTACAGTGCCTCCAAAATATTTACTAACGTGTTAAAACATTTTTGTTTTCCTGTTCTTTTAGTACTGTTTTATACTTCCCACCTTTTCTTATGGCTGAGTTTGTATTTTCATTCTATAGGTGCTATGTGTACAGAGATATGTTCATCCATTTAGTTAAATCCCCTGTTAGAGTGGGTTGGACCTGGTGGCTGGTCATTCAAGTCAACAAACAAAAGTACTCTGGAAACATAAATTGCTGGTTTATTCTTTGCAAACTTCCATTTCCTTTTATATAAGTGAATTGGGCTATAATAGAATTGTACAAAAAATTCACTGGAAGGCTGTTAGCAAAATTTTATATTTCTATTAACATTTGACATTTTACATGTGAGAATTTATTTTTAAAGTATGATATGATAGGATTTTAATGCATATTTTTGCAATTAAGGCCCAATAGTTTTATAATACGAGTGGGTCCCTGTAAAGGTTATTTGGGGATTTAGCCCACCTTCTTTCAGTTTTATAATTTATCTTTTGGTACTGACTCAGTGAAAGTCATTACAGTGACACTTTAAGAAGAGGGATTTTTCTTCTGATTTACACCAAATGAGTGAACACTAGCTGGCTCTTCAAGTTAGGGTCTTAATTATTCTCTTGTTTGACCTTTGCCTGTAACATTTGGTTTGAGTTGTGTTCTTCTCTTTGACTTCAAGATTCAACTACTGGCAGGAGTCTTATTTAATCTTTCTATTGAGCTATTTCATCTCCTTGAATAGGGCATAAACCTATTCATCAAGCTATCTTTCATATGGGCATGCTGTTCTGGAATACTATTAAGAGTGACTGCATTGTGGCAGGGTGCATTCTATTTAAAAAGCAATGTAATGTGCTTCAATGTGATTAAGAACAAGGGTGCTACAAGTGGAGTGTATAGTAAAATCATACCACTCAAGAGCTTTTTACATAATGTGCTATGCCTAATGTGCAAACAGTTAATTTAATTTCCTATTTTACCTTTTTAAAAGCAGGGTGTTTCTCATAAATTCTGTCAGTATGCTGTGTTGTTTCATTCCTTGATACTAGAGTTGATAATGCTACTATAGCTAAATTGTATCAAGTTCCTGAGGGATGAGATTTGTAGTTTGATTTATACAGGTAAAGCAGGGTGTTTAGCAAATTTAATCTGACTTCATAGTAAGAATGGAAACAGGAAAATGAAATTCTAATTTATAGAAATTTTTTTAGCATGGTGGCAGCCTCTGTTAAAAATTTTAGTATTTATTTAATGGTATAATAAAAATAAAATTCTTCTCTAATTAAGAAAAAAACTTTACCAAAATACATTTAAAACAAATCAAGTGTGATTCCGAATGTTTGTTTTGTTTTTGTTGTTAGTTAGCTTGTTTTGTCTTAATTTCCTGATTATGTTATAGCAAAGGTGGTGTTGACAAGTGTTTTATGCTTAAAGGAAGATACTGAAAAACAATGCATTTGCCTTCAAAGTGGAATAGAAGTAGCACATGTGATTTGTCTTTAGAAAAATAGAATTTCATATCTGGAAGCAGCCTCTGAATGGAAGCTGGCTTCTTATGTGACAGAGATAGCCCAGGGTAAGTGGTTGAAGGGACTCTTCAGAGGTCTGATGGCTGGTTTGTGGTAGAAATGGAGCCATAACCATGTCTCTTGATTGCTTACTAATTTTTCTTTTACTGCACCACAGGACTCAAACTCAGTTTCCATTTCCATTTTCTACTCATTTGTTTTGTTACAATATTTTAATATTCTTGCTTTATAATATATCACCTTGGATGCATTATTTATTGCTTTTTCACAATGTGTGCTTGAGTTTTATAGGCTCGAAGGTGAGCTGACTAGTGTGAACTGACTACTAATACTTTAATTGATGAATTGAGCCGAAAGAATTTCAAGTGAAAAATGTTTGCTTTTTTTATATACCCCTGTCAAGGAGTTAGGAGGGCAAAAATAAAAACAGATCTAGGAATGTCTAATTAAATTGATTACAGATATGTGTATTTCAGTCTGTTTTTTGGGAAAGTCCAAATAAGTTCCCTAATGTTTATGGTTTGCATTTGACTACTATTAGATAACTGGGTTACTTCTAGTTTCCTGGAAGTGTTTTAAAAGTTGGTAGGGACAATCTCATTTATGCATTTAGCATGGATGATTTCTTAAAGTGTGCAGGAGCTGTAAGAAGTAGGCAGTAGCATTAGCTTCATTTTATAAATTAGAGAACAGAACATATTATGGGAGTGTCCAAGGTGAGATCTGATCCCATGGGTTCTTCTCAACAGCTCTGGCTCTGGACCACTAAGCTCTTTTGCCTCCACATTACACATGCCTTCCTTCGCCACAAAATGCTGCCTGTTACTAAACTAAAGTTTTCACTGGGCTCTCGATTTAAGTAGGCAAAACACTTAACAATTTTTACAATAAGCTTCAGCAGTATACTTAAGAATTCTTACCCTTGTATTTGAGGTACAGTTAAGTAACTTCTGGCAGCATCTTAATCTCAGCCTCCTTTTTCCTACTCTTTCTTCATATTTCAGCTTCAAATTTCTGCACTCCCTGTTTGCCTTGGTTGGGGCAATAGTCAGTGTGCCCTGTGCATTATTTGGATACCTTTGTTTCTATCCTCAGAAAAGTGATTTTCTATTACTCCCAGATATGATTAAAGCTGCTTGTCATTGGCTTCTAAATTCATTACCAATATCCTGATTTTTTATCTTCCTCTTAGCTTATTTTCTTAGTATCTCAAGATTGAAAAATCACCATTAAGGGGCCGACCCCGTGGCTCACTCGGGAGAGTGTGGCTCTGGGAGCGCGGGTTCGGATCCTATATAAGGATGGCCGGTGCGCTCACTGGCTGAGCGCGGTGCGGCCGGTCACAAAAAGACAAAAAAAAAAAAATCACCATTAAGGAAAACCTAATTCATTCACCATCCAGTGGAATATTTCTCATACACTCCAGCGTGTACTATAATCTTCTATTAAGTCTTTTCCTAGAATCATTACCACTCATTAAAATTTTCTTTTCTTTCTCCTTTTGGCAATATCACACCTGCTTCCTTTAAAACAAACTGAAATTAAGCCCAATGACTGACTTTCTCTTTTCTTCTCCGTTTTGTTCCCTAAGCATTTCAATTTGTGAGTACTCACCTGTAATATTGATTATTAGTAGTTTTTGTGTTTGTTTTGATTTCTTTTGTTTATATTTGTGCTGTTTCCCCTGACTAAGTAATTCCTGCATATCAGAAACTATAAGAGGTATCATGCAATTAATACTGTGTTTGGTAATCAGAAGGCATTTTGTAAAATCTGACCTGCAAAGATGGATGAAAGTTGTTCTTTCTCCTCTTACTACATATATAGCCCAAAGACATGTCTGACTTACAAATCTAACTGAGAGATCTATATAGCTCATGTTTATAGTCAGGATAGGATAGTACATCACAACTGCGTTTGGTAGGAGCAAGCAAAAAAAAAAAAAAAAAAAAAACCCAAGTAGATTTACTTTAATGATATAGGTACATTTTTATAATGTACAGTGATTTTAGATTTTATTTTAGCATTGACTTACTTTTTTTCACATACTTGTAAAGGATTTTAATACTGTATCTAAAATCTAGGATCAGTCCTGCAATTGTTTAAATTTCATTGTTTGGGGCACATACCCTGTTGCTTTTGTAGAATTGCTAAAACACACACAGGATGTAGGGTTTCCTGGAACACAGTTTGAAAACCCTTGCTTTAGAGGGGTGGAGATATTAGATTTTCCCTGGTTTATTTGAGAAGATTGAAAGATTGTCAGGATAAACAGGAACCGCATTCTTATATGCACACTGTGTAAACAGTTGTCATATTAGCAGCACTCTTATTCTGTCTTTGTTTTTAATGTCTAGTGGAGCTTAAATCAATTAGGGATTCATAGGATAGGTTATCAATATGCCAAACATCATACGGGGAAAAAAAAAAAAAGTACACAAGATGCTGAAAAGAAATTTTGTTCTTAACCCTTTCTCTTAATCGTTTGTTCCTAACCCTTAGGAGAGTTTTGGATCCTTCCTTGGAATCTTTTGTTTTTCCTACTGAAAAGGAAAGGAAGCTACAGTTAATTGAGAAGAGAAAAATTAGATTATTGTCTTTTGTTGGATCATCATATTTTGGTGTTTATGCAAAGTAAAGTTGTGGTGGACTCTTAGGCTATTTCTTTTTTTTTTTTTGTAATCAGAATGTACTCTAATTTTGATTTATTTTATTTGATTATTTTATAACGCATTACTATTTCTGTCACTCTAATGTGGTTGATAGCTCTCTTGTGTAAACACCATTTCATTGTCCTCTTCGTTTGGAGGAGGATTCTTAAAGGGCCAAAACCAAAAATGGAATTGCATCTTATGTAAGAGAATATTGGTGTAGTGCATTCAAAAATGATTTTTATATATCGTGCACTTATTAAAAGAAAAAATAAACATTTCAGTTGAGAGATATCCTTTTAATATGAATATTTGAGTGTATGTTTGAGAAAGTTGGAACTTCTTTATATTAATATTTTGAACATCATCACTCTTGTAACTCTTCCTTTCTCTCCTGAATTATGTAATTTTTTCCTAATAGCACTATTTCCTTCCCTTGAGTAGAGAGCTTTTCACTTGTGATCTTTCCTATTCTGAAATTGCACTTAAAACCCACTGCTTTTTCATGGTTGGCATTTCTAAGTCTAGTGCTTCCTTCTGTATTGTGTTCAAGTACTCTGAAATTTCAAGGAGCAGATTTTTTAAAAAAGTCTATCATTTAAAATTAGGTTCTATAAATTTCTAAGAATTGTGTCTACTTATAAAATCATCATAATGAAGAATCATACATTTTATAAGTATATGTATTATTTTCTTGGTAGTTTTTAGCATTGGGAGAATTTAAGATGTGAGAAATGAGTTTATGAAACCACGATAGCCAAATCTGTGTGGGCGTTAAATGATAAATTCAGAATGGAAGAGAACAAGTAGGAAATGTTTAAGAAGAGGAAATGGCCTTCTCCTCAATTAGAAAAAAACCAGGTAAAGGGCTATGTAGTGTTGGAGGTGAATAAAAGGACAGGTTTTCTTTAGGTTGTTTAAATATCTTCCTTTGTAAGTCACATAAATAATGTCTTTTTCCTACCAGGTCAGCACATACCCTGCTCCTTTTTTTCTTTAAGGTCTTAGCTTAAATGTCACCTTCTCAGAAAGGGACTATGGTTCTAAAATAAAAAGGAGCTCCCATTTTCCTTGTCATTGCAACCTGTTTTATTTTCACCATAGTACTTACTATTCAGTACTGTTTTATTTTCATGTAGCACTTATTTCTCAATACTTTCTCAATATTTTCTTGTATGCATGTTCTCTTTCTTCCCTCCCCTGACCATTTACCTCCCAATAGTAAATATAAGTTTAATAAGTGCAGGGACCATATCAGTTGTGTTTATTGCTCTATCCCCAGTCCTTAGAATAGAACTTGAATTTAGCAGTGAACAGTCTCTGGCTAGATGAGAGCAGGATCTGCTTTATCTTTGTAGCCCTAAGATTATGTAGTACCCGTTGAATTAATTGATTGAGGCTAATATTATTGAGAAAAATGAGTTAATATTAGTGCAAAAATAGGATAATTGTATAAATGAAAACAGTAAATTTCTTTTTTTCCTGTAAATAAAAAGCAGCACCAATCTTAGCAATAGCTGGGCCAAATGTAATACGTGGAAGTCTGGGTAAAACTTTGATGCCAGAGGGCTGTCCCAAGGGTAGTTTACTTCGGCTACATGCAGAAATCATAAGGTGATTATTTTTCAAAGTGAGACTCTTCAATGGCTTTTTATATGTTTGATTAAAAAATGAAAAATCACAGAGAGGAACTGTATTTCAGATGACTAGCTTTTCCAATATAGTAGTGCACATTGAAATGAAGATGTTCCTGCCAAATATTGGGAGCAGTTTTTAGTTACTTCCCTAGAAGATCGTTTTCTGTGTAACTAATGTTGCTTTTCCAGATGGACTTTCTGAAATATGACTATATTGCCCAAGGTTTAACTGAAAAAAAAAAAAAAAAAAGATAATCATCCTTGGGATAGAAATTTCAAGATTTTTCCATTTGAATAACTCTCAGTAAAAGAATTAGGGCTGTCTGTAGGTTGAACTTTCTCTGAAGATATAGTTTTGTTATTTCCCATCAAATTAGTCTGGAAATACATTTCCACTAGACTAATCATTTGAAGCAATTACATATAGTGAGTTATGTTGAGGGAACTTGGATCAAGTTGCTAGAAATACTATCAATTTTATTGAAATATGCAACCTTGAGAAATTATGTTTAATATTTCCTAGCAATTCATAGTGTTACCTAGTTTTGGGCCATTTCTGTTTTTTGCTGATTCATTTGTTGTATGCTCCTTGAAGAAATGATTGTGAAGGCAGTTCTGTTTTAACATCGTAATTATGCAAGGGTCCTTCAAAAAGTTCATGGAAAAATAGAATTAAAAGAATACACATTTTTCCATGAACTTTTGAGGGGCCCTCATATTCCCTCAAGATGAAATGTATTGACTTTAACCTCTGCTACTTGGGCTTGGCTAACTTTAATGACAAAAGTCCTCAGAAAGCTAAAAATGTGCATATGTTACCCCCCCCCCGGGTGTTATTTGGGTTATTCTGGGTCTATAAAATTCCAACTTACTAACAAATGATGTTCTTTTTTTGTATCATCATGGAAATTTTTGCAATATGGCCAATTTGGCATCTTGAACACTATTCTAAATCTGGAAGTTTTCTGTAATGTTTCAAAATTAATGATCCTGCTTTTATTTGTGCAATCCATTTTTTTCCCTCGTGGACTTTTGAAGTGAACTTCTATGTGTGTATGGCGTGAGGTTCTCTATACAGGTATAAGCTTTCTTTGTATTCTGTTTTGTCACTTTCAGTGTTTCTGCTTCTACTGACTATTTCATTATGCTTTCAAAAGCACTTTCCTAGTGCTTTTGTTTGTACTCTCTGCTTGCCATCCAGGCCTTGTATACTTATTCTTAACTGCCAGGCTTGCTCCATCCCTTTCTTTGAAGCTCATGCTAAAGTTATGTTTCATTAATTCAACTCAATTTCATAAATAGTGGTCTGGATTCAGGGATGAGAGGAAGCCCGAGACACAGCCTTAGTCCTTGGAAAGCTCAGAATTAAGTGAAAGTGAGAATGGGCTTGATGGTAGCAGATATATTAGGATTAGCTAATATGATGCAATGAGAAGACCGGGGACCCTAGAAGAGAGAAGCTACCAATTTTGTTTTGGAGTATTGGCAGAAGACTCTTTAGAGGAGTTGCTGCTTGAATTGTGCCTTGAGCGGAGAGTCTGGAGGAGGTAGACAGGTTGTTCACATCTATTCCCCAGCTAACTGTATCTAGTTTGTGTCTTTAAGTTTTTATGAAAGTTAGAAAGTTATCTTGTGTGGCTACAGTTCTTGATTGCATAGGAAACAATTAGGTTTTTAGAATTGCATTTGAATTAAAAAAGCAACAAGATCAAGACAACCCAACAAAACAACTCAAAATTTTCCTGATGTTATTTTTAATCCTTTCTCAGGGAAATGGAAGAAGTAATGAAATACCAAGGGAGAAAATGGTTTTTGTTGTCATTTAGAAAAAAAATCAGTGTTTTGAAATGGGCAGAATAGAAGCAATGGTGAATCTTTTTTTGTGTGTGTGCTTATAAAAATCAAAACAAAATCCAATTGTTGATTTCTGTTCTTTTCAAAATGTCAGGAGTGTAAAGGCTTAGGCCATGTTTAGTGGTAGTGTGGTGAGCTATCTCCTGGTGCTGAGACTTCTAGATGCTGGCTGTAGACTTCCAGACACTTGTGCAAAACTGTTCAGGACAGCAAGTTGTGCTGTGCAGGACCCTGTTTCTCCATTCCTGGGGGCCGTGGTGTGGTGGAACTGAAGCGGAAAGGGAAGAAGTCCAAAATGGTCAAGCTGGAAGGGACATTTGGCACAAAGCAATGGTTATAACCAGTCTATATATAGTGTTTGTTGTGTTTCCTTCCTGAAGGGCACAGTAAATAAAGTAAAACCAATAAAGTAAAACCAATGGGCAACTGGGCCATGTCCTTAACAAAAAAAGTATTCAGATAAGCATAAATCATGGTGTCTAAGCAAACAGACTGGAGAGAAGCTTGGAGAGGAATCTACCAGCTATTTTCTGAGGACTAGGGAAAAAAAAAAAGCATTGCCACGTGATATTGCTAAAGCTTAAATGAAGGTCTTAAGGATTTGGCCAAAGATTTTTTCTTCTGTGCCCAAAACTGGGCCCTATTAATTAATTATATTTATTATCATGTATATGTAATTTATTATATAAACATCAATTCATTTATTCATCTAAGCAATGTTTATTTCTCTGTACCAAGCATAGCTGTTTTTCAAACCTTTTTCTTCTAAAGGAAAATATTAAAAATTTAAATAAATAAAGCAAGGATTTGACTTATTCTGGGTTAACCAAATCATGTCCTTTTTTCTTTGCATGTGTTTTTCCTCCTCGTGTTCATTTTTTTCAACTTAAAAATTAAATAGGTTAATGATTATATATAGTTAGTATTATACTATGTGTGATATATTTGGATCTGTATTGTACCTATTATTTTGAAAAGCTATTTTAGAGAAAAAAAAGCCCAACTACTCATTTTTTAGAAAAACTTCAGTCTGTTCCTCTCAAGCATGAATTTTGGGTATTGTGTCCTGATAGACCTACATAACAGATATGATTATAATGGTGTGTCACTTAATGATGGCTACATGTTAGGATACATGCATCATTAAGTGATTTTGTTGATGTACTAACATCATAGAATGTACTCACACAAACCTAGATGGTATAATCTACTACACCCTAGGCTAGCTGGTAGCTCCTAGCCTACCAGCCTGAACAGCATGTTACTGTACTGAATGCTGTAGGCAATTGTAACACATTGGTAAGTATTTTTGTATCTAAACACATCTAAACATAGAAAAGGTACAGTAAAAACGTGGTATAAAAGATAAAAAATGGTACACCTGTCTAGAGCATGAATGGAGATTGCAGGACTGGAAGTTGCTCTGAGTGAGTCAGTGAGTGAGTGGTGAGTGAATGTGAAGGCCTAGGACATTACTGTACACTACTGTACACTTTGTAAACACTGTACTTGTAGGCTACACTAAATTTATTTTAAAAAATAAATAAATAAAGTAATTATGCTACAACATTATGACCAGCTATGATGTCACTAGGCAATAGGAATTTTTCAGCTTTGTTATAATCTTATGGGACCACCATCATATATGTATGCACTCTGTCATTAACCTGAAAGTTCTTATGTAGCACATGACTGTACTTGGACAGAGAGAGTTTTGAAAATATCTCCCAGTTAGCCTTGGAGTACATGGGTAGTAATGTGTTGAAGGAGAGGAGATTCATTATTTATGTTAGTTTAGAATGTCAGTTTCAAAATATCCTTAGAGATGATCTGGCCCAATTGTTTAACTCAATTTCTTAAAATGTGGTACTGTTCAAATTAAAACCAGTTCCTCATTGGACACTCAGCTTTCAAGAGAAGACTCCTCTGTGGCAACACTTTCTGTCACCTGTACCAATTTTTTAGAGTTTATATTGACTGTAGGGAGTTTGGAGAAGGGTTTGATTGTCCAATGTCAGCTCATCACTGCTCTTGAGAAAGCAACTTCTTCGGCAGTCATAAATCAGTGAAGAGTAGTGTAAATCTTTAAAATGTTCGATTCAACAGGCATTTGTTGAGTATCTATTATTTAGCTCAATGTTAGTGCTAGGAGTTATAGATATGAATAATGATGTGGTTGCTGACCTCAAGGGTCTCAGTCTAGTGGAGGGGCCAAGAGGTAAATGAATGTTATCTGCCAACCAGTGAAATGCAACAAGAGAAGTGTGTAAGAGGAACAAGGGAGACGTTCCGAATGAGCTAACATCTGGGCTGGATTTTGAAAGAGGAATAAATGTTTCCAATGATTTCTACTAAATTAATATGCATAGTTTAAAGAATGAATATTCATCCTCACAATTTATTGTCACCTAAGAAATTTGATGACTTTCTAAAGGTGAATATCCCATTAATACCTTCTGAAAATTGGCCTTTTATTACATAGATCTTAGGGATTATCCGATTGTTGAACAATCAAGAGGAAGAATGAGTTGAAGGGTTTAGGATGCTTAGATCTCGTAAAGTTGACACAGTGGCTGTGATCACAGAGAAGGACTCTCAATGAAGAAGTGTTTCTGAGTGGCAGATGGTGATGCCTACTAAACATGATTCTACTATTTTAAAAATAATTGCTTTATTGTTATTGGTCTGTTCAAATTTTCTACGTCTTCACGGTTCAGTTTTGGGAGCTTGTGTGTGTCCAGAAATTTATCCATTTCCTCCAGATTTTCAAATTTGTTGGCGTATAGTTGTTTATAGTAGTCTCGAATGATTCCTTGTATTTCAGATGAATCAGTTGTAATATCGCCTTTTTCATTTCTAATTTTTGTTATTTGAGTCTTCTCTCTTCTTTTTTTTGTTAGCCATGCTAATGGTTTGTCAATTTTATTTATCTTTTCAAAAAACCAACTTTTTGATTCGTTGATCTTTTGAATTGTTTTTTGGTTTTCAATTTCATTCAGTTCTGCTCTGATCTTAATGATTTCTTTCCGTCTGCTAACTTTAGGATTGGATTGTTCTTGTTTTTCTAGTTCTTTAAGGTGAAGTGTTAGGTTGTTCACTTGCCATCTTTCCATTCTTCTGAAGTGAGCATTTAATGCAATAAATTTTCCCCTCAATACTGCTTTTGCAGTATCCCACAGGTTTTGGTATGATGTATCATTGTTTTCATTAGTTTCAATAAACTTTTTGATTTCCTGCTTGATTTCTTCTTGGACCCATATGTCATTAAGTAGAATGCTGTTTAATTTCCATGTGTTTGTATAGTTTCCAGAGTTTTGTTTGTTATTAATTTCTAGTTTTAATCCATTGTGGTCTGAGAAGATACATGGGATAATTCCAATTTTTTTGAATTTATTGAGACTTGATTTGTGACCTAATATGTGATCTATCCTGGAGAATGATCCATGTGCTGATGAGAAGAATGAATATTCTGAGGTTGTTGGGTGGAATGTTCTGTAGATATCTGCCAATTCCAATTGGTCTAGAGTCTTGTTTAGATCTTGTGTTTCTCTACTGATTCTTTGCCTAGATGATCTGTCTAATATTGACAGTGGAGTGTTCAGGTCCCCTGCTATTATGGTATTAGTGTCTATTTCCTTCTTTAGGTCTAATAGAGTTTGTTTTATAAATCTGGCTGCTCCAACATTGGGTGCGTACATATTTATGATTGTTATGTCTTCTTGATGGATCAGTCCTTTTATCATTAAGTAGTGTCCCTCATTGTCTCTTTTTATGGTTTTTAGTTTAAAGTCTATTTTGTCAGATATAAGAATAGCCACTCCAGCTCGTTTTTCTTTTCTGTTTGCATGGTAAATCTTTTTCCATCCTTTCACTCTTAGTCTGTGTGAATCTTTTATCAGAAGGCTCCCAACAAAGAAAAGCCCAGGACCAGATGGATTCACAGCAGAATTTTACCAAACATTCAAAGAGGAATTGACACCGATTCTTTACAAACTATTCCAAAAGATTGAAACGGACGCAAATCTCCCAAACTCATTCTATGAAGCAAACATCATCCTGATACCAAAACCAGGTAAAGATATAACCAAAAAAGAAAACTACAGGCCGATATCCTTGATGAATATAGATGCAAAAATCCTCACTAAAATACTAGCAAACAGAATACAGCAACACATACGAAAAATTATTCATCACGATCAAGTGGGATTCATCCCAGGGATGCAAGGTTGGTTCAACATACGCAAATCAATAAATGTGATACACCATATTAATAAAGTCAAACACAAGGACCATATGATCATCTCTATAGATGCTGAAAAAGCATTTGATAAAGTTCAGCACTCATTCATGACAAAGACCCTCTATAAGTTAGGTATAGAGGGAAAGTATCTCAACATAATTAAAGCCATATATGCCAAACCCACTGCCAATATCATCCTGAATGGGGAAAAGCTGAAAGCTTTTCCTTTAAGAACAGGCACTAGACAAGGATGCCCACTCTCACCACTCCTATTCAACATAGTGTTGGAAGTACTAGCCAGAGCAATCAGAGAAGAGAAGGAAATAAAGGGCATCCAGATTGGAAAAGATGAAGTCAAACTGTCCCTGTTTGCAGATGACATGATCCTATATATCGAACAGCCTAAAACCTCTACAAAAAAACTGTTGGAATTGATAAATGATTTCAGCACAGTAGCAGGATACAAAATCAACACACAAAAATCAGTAGCATTTCTTTTCTCCAATAGTGAACATGCAGAAGGAGAAATCAAGAAAGCCTGCCCATTTACAATAGCCACCAAAAAAATAAAATACTTAGGAATTGAGTTAACCAAGGAGGTGAAAAATCTCTATAACGAGAACTACAAACCACTGCTGAGAGAAATTAGAGAGGATACAAGAAGATGGAAAGATATTCCATGCTCTTGGATTGGAAGAATCAACATAGTGAAAATGTCCATACTACCCAAAGTGATATACAAATTCAATGCAATCCCCATCAAAATTCCAAAGACATTTTTCTCAGAAATGGAAAAAACTATTCAGACATTTATATGGAACAATAAAAGACCACGAATAGCCAAAGCAATGCTGAGCAAAAAAAATAAAGCTGGAGGCATAACACTACCTGACTTTAAGCTATACTACAAAGCTAGAATAACCAAAACAGTATGGTACTGGCATAAAAACAGACACACTGACCAATGGAATAGAATAGAGAATCCAGAAATCAACCCTCACACTTACTGTCATCTGATCTTTGACAAAGGCACCAAGCCTATTCACTGGGGAAGGGACTGCCTCTTCAGCAAGTGGTGCTGGGATAACTGGATATCGTTATGCAGGAGAATGAAACTAGATCCATACCTCTCACCATATACTAAAATCAACTCAAAATGGATTAAGGATTTAAATATACACCCTGAGACAATAAAACTTCTTAAAGAAAACATAGGGGAAACACTTCAGGAAATAGGACTGGGCACAGACTTCATGAATACGACACCAAAAGCACGGGCAACCAAAGGAAAAATAAACAAATGGGATTATATCAAACTAAAAAGCTTCTGCACAGCAAAAGAAACAATTAAAAGAGTTAAAAGACAACCAACAGAGTGGGAGAAAATATTTGCAAAATATACATCTGACAAAGGATTAATATCCAGAATATATAAGGAACTCAAACAACTTTACAAGAAGAAAACAAGCAACCCAATTAAAAAATGGGCAAAAGAGCTAAGTAGGCATTTCTCTAAGGAAGAAATCCAAATGGCCAACAGACATATGAAAAAATGCTCAACATCACTCAGCATCCGGGAAATGCAAATCAAAACCACATTGAGATACCATCTAACCCCAGTTAGGATGGCTAAAATCCAAAAGACTATGAACGATAAATGCTGGCGAGGCTGCGGAGAAAAAGGAACTCTCATACATTGTTGGTGGGACTGCAAAATGGTGCAGCCTCTATGGAAAATGGTATGGAGGTTCCTTAAACAATTGCAAATAGATCTACCATACGACCCAGCCATCCCACTGTTGGGAATATACCCAGAGGAATGGAAATCATCAAGTCGAAGGTATACCTGTTCCCCAATGTTCATCGCAGCACTCTTTACAATAGCCAAGAGTTGGAACCAGCCCAAATGCCCATCATCAGATGAGTGGATACGGAAAATGTGGTACATCTACACAATGGAATACTACTCAGCCATAAAAACGAATGAAATACTGCCATTTGCAACAACATGGATGGACCTCGAGAGAATTATATTAAGTGAAACAAGTCAGGCACAGAAAGAGAAATACCACATGTTCTCACTTATCGGTGGGAGCTAAAAATTAATATATAAATTCACACACACACATACACACATACACACACAAACCGGGGGGGGGGGAAGAAGATATAACAACCACAATTATTTGAAGTTGATACAACAAACAAACAGAAAGGACATGGTTGGGGGGGAGGGGGGGAGGGAGAAGGGAGGGAGGTTTTGGTGATGGGGAGCATTAATCAGCTACAATGTATATCGACAAAATAAAATTAAAAAAAAAATAAAATAAAAAAAAAATAAACTTATAGTACAAAAAAAAAAAAAATAAATAAAAATAAAAATAATTGCTGTTATGTCTAATGAACTTTCCCTACTGGCTAAAATGTTTCTTAGTTTTAACTTCTGTTTCTTTTTTAGAACTAACTTAGAAACTTATGATAATGATTCTGATTATAAGATACCTGAATAAATAAATAAACAACTTCTCCCAATTTGACTTTCTTCAGATTGTAACTGTAAGTTTGTATTCAATTTGCTGCTGATTTTCTGGCATGTTTATTATGTATCAAGATTTTCTCTTTGCTTCTAGTTAAGAACTCAGGACGGCTTTACAGATTTTATTCGTTGTTACTGATGAAAATATTGCATTTTAAAATAATTGAGATATAAGTTGGTAAGCAGTTTCTTATAAAATCAGACATCTATAGAATATTAATACATAGCAGATCATTTCCTTTATGGATTGGAAAAAAATCCAAGACCATCAACTATAAGATGTGCTCACTAACAGCTGCTTCCTATAATAGGAACAATTTGCATGCAGAATAGAGAAAATGAATTATACAAAAGGGTGTATAGAGGAACAGCTATAACTCCTCTGGCATGTGCAGCAGCCCACAGAATAAACTTCCTTCAAATGACATTGGCATGATTAATCCCAAGCAACCTGGATACTGAAACTACTATTCTGAAAAGGGACTCTGCAGCCTGGAAGTTTCATGCGCATAATACTAGCTTCTAGCTTGGGTGGGGTGGGGGCTGCTCAGTGCATTTCCTGGCATCTCCCCAAACCCTTCCCATGCTCAGTGTATTTGAGTATTTAAGGCAGGTTGGTAGGTGGTCAGTGGATACAAAATTAAAGCCGTTCTTTTGCTTTTCCATTTTATTTTTTAGAAAAAGTTATAAGGAGGTCAAGCGAGATGCCTCATTCCTGATTTACTTCTTCTGATTTCAGTTTGCAGAAATTTTCCTAAGATGGCTAAAGTGAGACTGTCCAGCATTAAAATCCTGCCTTCGGTATACCTCTTTGTAACCATATTTGAACTTGTGGGACATCTAGCCAATTTTCATGTCCATTATCAATGTCATTTTCTGTAATAAAAATGCCTCATGCTTGCATTCCCCCACATGTAGTCTCCTGGCATGAGGTCATGATGTTTCCTCTCTTTAAAGGGTAAGGAAATGGAGGTCCTCTAGAGAATCCTCAGTCCACGGCTATGGACCTGAGTCTTCTGATCCAAATGCGGAGCTTTCTACTTACCGCCTCCTTTTTATTTTCATCCGAAAATGATACATGGTGATCAGATATTTAATTGTTAGATTTCCTGCCTCACTTGGGTTGTTTATTGAGACCTTATGTGTGCCAGGCCCTGTGATGTATCTTTTACGTACATACATCACTGTCTTGGTCTGTTCAGGCTGCTGTAACAAAGTACCAGAGAGTGGGTGGCTTATAGACAACAGAAATTTATTTCTCATTGTTCTGGAGGCTGGAAAGTCCAAGATCAGGGTGCCAGCATGATTGGGTTCTGGTGATGGCCCTCTTTGGGGTTGCAGAGTATGGTCTTCTCACCATGTTCTCACATGGTGGAAGTAGTGAGAGAGCTCTCTGGGGCCTCTTTTATAAGGGTATTAATCCCATTCATGAAGTTTCCATTCCCATGACCTATTCACCTCCCAAATGCCCCACCTCCTAATACCATCACAACTAGGGGTTAGGATACTTCAACATATGGACACAAACATTCAGTCCGTAGCAGTCACCCTGTTTAATCTTCCCACTGACTGAAGGAGGAACCCAAGGTTCAGAGAGGTGAAATAACTTTGCAAAGGTAGCCTGCCTAGTCTGACGTGGACCATGGATTGGCATCCAGGTGTGCTGGCTGCTGTAGCTAGAGCCCTGGACTCTCTCTGTCTTCCTGAGGTAAATGTTCTTTCTGTCCTTGAGTGAAAGGAAGCCAGCAGATGAGATTCTTGAATATATGGTCCTAAGGAACTCTGTTGAGTGTCAAAGCAGTGATTCAGGCAGTTAGTGCTTTGGGAGAGTAAAAGAATAGATGATAGTACTTTGTGGTCTAGAAAGGCCTTGTGAAAAAATTGGGATTTGAATTAGCAGTGAATACTAAGAGTAGCCTCAAGGTATGATGGAAGTAGTAGCAGGAGGACCAGGTACAGGTGGAAAATGCTGGGCACGTTTGGGGGGAAATTGATGCATTTGAATGAAGCTCAGAGGTTTTGGTAGGTGACAAAGGAAGGCAGGCTGGAAAGGTAAGCTGGAGCTGCCGAAGAGGACTTGGTGTACCAGAGTATGTGACATTGACATTCAGCATATGCTTTTTTACTTTATGGGTACTACCAAAATGCAGTCTTAACCAGAATAAGTTGGTTCGTGATTGATTTTGGTTTAATGGAAATTTTGGTGTGATGAAATCCTGTTCAGCTTCTTGGGATCTCTCATTCCCCAAGAACTTGCCTAATAGTCTTGTTTGTTTCTTATATATTCTTATGATATGATTAGATTTTAAGTGTTTGCATGTATAATAACATTTCAATCAGCAATTTTTTTGGGGGGAGATGGTATGTGTGTGTGGTGAATCTTAATGTTCAAGGTTTGGGATTTTCTAAGGAAAGAAAGTGGTGTAGAAATTAGGACATCTCAGACAAGTGAGGGGTTTAGATAGGGTCTGATTTGTGTCAAAGACTAGATATAAATAATACTTTTGTTAGGAAATTTATAGTTCTTTTCTAGCTTTGGGTCATAAGGAGCTATCCTCTGTTTCCCTAAAGCTTTATAGCAGGGTGATAACAACTGAAGTCCGTTCATGAATGATCATGATCCACTGTGATGAACGATCTTCCATGAAGATTTGAATAAATAATTTACATATTTGCTTTACCTACGAAAAATTATTGGTAATGATTCTGGTGAAGAAATATAAGGATAAATCAAAAACTCATCTAGGGATGGCAAGGGACTAGATAGTATCTAGATAGTAAAATGGGATTTTTTTTCTTTTAAAAAAGAAAGGAAGAATTTTTTTTTTGTCTGTTATTCTCATCTTACCTGTTTTCTTTTTTAATGTTGCAGTGTGCAAAGATCCACCTTACAAAGTAGAAGAATCTGGGTATGCTGGTTTCATTTTGCCAATTGAGGTTTATTTTAAAAACAAGGTATGTAAACTTTACCCATTAATCTTTCAGTAAAAGATTCTTCATTAATCAAATGATATTTAAAATAATTTTGATTCATAGGCCCTTCTATCACTAGGTGATTTTAAAATGAAAGTTAAATTTGTCTTCTAGGAATTCTGACTTATTGTTACCCTTAAGTACAGAGGAAGTGGCTAGAAAAAGATAATTTCAATTATATATATGAAACCTATTAAATATTCCTTTTAATAGAAGAGTGATTGCCATTTTAAAAGAGATTAATATGTATTTGTAAATAGAAAAGAGAAATTATGGTTTTTCAGTGAAATGCTCCTTTTCTCACTTTCACATTTCTAGAATTTTTGAGGCTTGCAAAGAATAATCTCATTTTATTGTTAGCTGATACACACATGACACATATATATGGTTATTTCAACTTGAGATGTTATGGATTCTGTTGGATTTAAAAGTTTTCAACAGTACCTGTGTGGCAGAGCATACAGGCCATATAACGTTGGAGAAGTTGCTCAACCTCTGTGGGACTTACTTTCCTTATTTACAAAATGTGGAGGCAAGAGTACCTACCTCATGAGGTGGTTAGAAGGATTCAATAAAATAATAATAATAAAATAAATCTGTGTGCAGTATTTAGAACAGTGCCTCATATATAAATAAGCACTATGTGAATGCTACGTATTATTTGCAGTCACGCTGTTCCTTCATTTTCTTCCAAAGGTATCATAATTTCTAAAACTTGCCCAAAAGTGAGACAATTCACTTTTTTAAAAAAGGAACCGAGCAAATAGAATGTCATGTTATCCAAGCCAGTGCTCCATGGAATATGGTCCTTGGGACAACAGCAGCATCAGCATCACCTAAGAGCAGCTTAGAAATGAGATTTTCAGACTCCACCCAGATTGACTGAATAAGACTCTCTGGGGACGGGGTCTAGGAATCTGCATATTTACTAGTCTTTCAAGTGATTCCGATGCTCAATAAAGTATGAGAACCACTGATAAACCACTGTTTAATGTGCAGTGCCTTCCATTGGAACAGTGTCCCACTGGCTTAGCTTATAGAAGGCTCAGCCTTCAATTCAACAAAGATCTCTTTATGATTAAGAGATAATTCATTTTTAATTAAGCTATAGTAAGACTATCCTGTAAAGTGGAGTGTATGGATGATAGGATAGATTCTGTTTCATATTTATGTTCCTTTCTGAGCCTATCTCCTCATTCCTGCTGTATGCCTCCCACAAAAACCTGCTACCCCATTAATTGGCGTTTTCTCATATTTATATTTTTGAGGTATATTTGACAGTAACTTAATTTCTGCATAGTTTACTTTGTCCTTGACAGTGTGCTGCACCTTTACCTATATTATTTCTTTTAGTATATTTATAAGAACTTTCAAGAGGTAAGTATTATTATTCCTACTTTACAAGAAAGGAAACTGTGTCGTGGAAAAATTGAGTAGTTTGTCCAAGACCTCACACAAAATGTCAAAACCAGATTCTTGATCTAGATCTTTCTCTCAATTGTCTGTACTCCTAACTTTTGTGCCTTAGAAGCAATAACTCTTTGTTAGAATAATGATTATCTTTCTTGGTGGTAATACTACTGTATCATCCTCACGTTTTTCATCAAATCAGAATTTGTTGGGTTGCATTTATATCTGCTCATGTGATGCCTGTACATTGATATACTGATTTGGTTTTTTTCCTCATTTCAAGCTGGATTTCCCTTAAGAAAATAGTTTTTGGCTTTTTTCTATTTCTTTAAAAAAAAAGCAACTGAGATATAATTCATATATCATAAAATTCACCCTTTTGAAGTATACAACACAGAGGTTTTTAGTATATTCACTGTGTTGTACAATGATTATTACCATTATCAAATTTCAGGACATTTTTATCACCCCACAAAGAAATACTGTACCCATGAGCAATCATACCTCATTCTGTCCCCCCAGTCCCTGGCAACCATTAATCTACTTTCTTTCCTTATGGACTTTCATATTTTGGCCATTTTATACAAATGAAATCATACAATATGTGACCTTTTGTGTCTGGCTTCTTTCAGGTTGTATAAAGATTCATCCATGTTATAGATTTATCGATACTTATTCTTTTTATAACTGAATAATATTCCATTATATAGATATACCACATTTGGTTTATTTATTCGTAAGTTGATGGACATTTGACTTGTTTCCACTTTTTGACTATTATGAATAATGCTGTTATGAACATTTATTTTCAAGTTTTTTTGTGGAAATGTGTTTCCAAATATCCTG
The DNA here is from genome assembly GCF_027409185.1 of Cynocephalus volans. Taxonomy (NCBI): domain Eukaryota; kingdom Metazoa; phylum Chordata; class Mammalia; order Dermoptera; family Cynocephalidae; genus Cynocephalus; species Cynocephalus volans. The sequence goes on along the minus strand of NC_084475.1, from coordinate 61,742,066 downwards.
GGTATATATCTAAATGGAATTGTTCAGTCATATGGTAACTCTGTGTTTAACATTTTGAGGAACTGCTAAACTGTTTTCTAAAATGACCATACCATTTTACATTGCTACCGGCAATGTATGAAGGTTCTAATTTCTTCAACACTTGTTACTTTGCAGTCATCCTAGTGGGTGTCAAGTGGTATCTCATTTTAGATTTGATTTGCATTTCTCTGATGACTTATGATCTTGAACATAATTTCATATACTTATTGTTTTGTTCATTTGTATATTTTCTTTGGAGAAATGACTATTCAGATCCTGTGCGCATTTTTGATGTAATTTTAACTTAAGTGATCGTGTTTATGAGGAGAAATACAGAGCCTGTCTCCTTTTAATATCTTAGAAGTTTAATTAACAAAGATCACATAGTGCTTTTCTTCCCTCTTGTCACATCCTCATGTCCAATGTTTTAATTTCTTCTTGAGATTGGGCTACACCGTAGGAAAAAATCTAGGCCTTCAAGCCTGGAAAGGTCTTGTCTCAAAGAAATTAGGGGATAGGCAATTATGATCTCTTATGGGTGGACCATAATGGTTATGGTTATAACACTCTCTTCTCGTCACGTAAGTTAATTTGACATTGAATTTGCTTCAGTTTGTAAATAATGCTGCAGTGAAGTATCTTTTCCTCTTCCTTGTTTTTAACTTTTCTGGGCATTTTTAGAAGCTCGTAATTGAATAGAGAAATCTATTTTCTGAATTGTCCAGATTTTTGCTTTATGGAAATAACTGGAATCTCCCCCTACACAGATTTAAAGAGAGAACAAATGGAGGATAAAGAGGCAGCAAGTACCATTCCTGACTCCCCACCCCTCAACACACACATATTTAGTTGTCTCGAAATTCATGGAACAGAGTAAGAAGCAAGATGTAATAAAGGCACTTTGGGTAGTTGTTCTTATGACTGTAGACATATTATTTACTTTGTGAGGGATTTTAGTTTCTTCAGATACTAAGGAAGAAAGAGGCACATGAGATAGAAAGCAGTTCTTTCTTTGGGACCATTATAATATAGATACACTGAACACTAAGTAGATTTTCTGTTTCACATGTCGATTAGCTTATTTCCATTTCTTATTTCTATTTCTGTTATAGGTTTTCTTTAAGATTTTATACTTTATAATGATTGTTATTTTCACATGTGCACAATATTTTTCACTGCTTGTGATACACCTAATTGGTCCTATGTAGAGATGCGGATCAATAAATAGTGATTTAATATATAGAATGCTGTATGGTACTTAGTATAGCAACATGAAGAAGTCTCAAAAAATGATGACTTAAAAGTTGCAGAACAGTGAGTGTGTGTGTGTGTGTAAATATATATACGGTTATGATATCACTTATGTATGTTTTTTATAAACCACTGAAACGAGTAAGTGGTGTTATGAAAACACACATATATAGTATAAGAGCATGTGTTGGAATACAACACAGGAACTTAAGGGCATTGATTAAAGGGGAAGAAGGAATGGAGAAGCTGATATGTATGACATTTTATTTCTTTAAAGGAGAAGGTAAAGCAAATTGGTGGAAGTGTTAGTATCTGTTTAGTATCACTGGAGGTTATGTGGATATAATATTTTAAGTACTTTTCTATATATTATTTTTTATTTAAAAAAATTACTTTGTTACCTCTTTTAATTTATCTTAGAGTGTCTTAGAAACCAGATTTTTCCTATATTCCAGTTTGGATCATTGAACTGGATACAGTTATTTCCTTTTTTTTTTTAAATTTAGATTTAAATTTTATCATGGTAAGATCACTTAACACGAGTCTATCCTCTTAAATTTTAAGTGTACAATAGGTTATTGACTGTAGGTACAGTGTTGTACAGTAGATCTCTAGAGCTTATTCATCTTATTTAACCGAAACTTAATGGCTATTGATTAATAACTCCCCATTTCCCCCCTCGCCTCAGCCCCTGATAACCACCATTCAAGGATTTGATTTTATGAATTTGACTATTTTAGGTACCTCATATAAGTGGAATCACACATGCTTGTCTTTCTGTGTCTGGCTTATTTCACTTAGCATAATGTCTTCGAGGTCCAGCTGGATATATATTCTTGTTTCTCTTCCTACTAGAATGATCCATTGGTAAAAATTTAATAGGTCTATGCTGTTGCTCCAGAATGTTCCTTTTATTTCTTTTGAGTATTTATTGTTTTATTTATCCCTGGAGTTTACTTAACTCTGTCTTAAAGAATGAACATCCATTATAGTAATGTTTTATGAAAAAGTATCATTCAGAGTTTTCATAGGAGTTGAGAGGAAGCAGCCAACAGAATTTCATGTGATACTGGAAGAGTCCTAATACTGCATATTAAGGATATCATCCTATCCATGGTCTCATCCCGGTCTTTGTACTTTCCCTGCTTCTGTAATAAGCTTGTCTTCAGTTTTGCTTATTTATTTGAGCTGTCGGAGTCAAGAAGGATTGTAGAGTGTTAGTACTTCTCTTGAGTTGGTGTGTGTTTATTCTGTCTTATTTTGTATTTGTGCTCAACAAAGCAAGGCTATCTGTGACAGTCGTGTGTTTCAGAAACTCTAAACCAATAAGCGTACTGAAACATTATCAATTGTGGCACTTTAGGTTTGAAAGGATCCGATGCATCTCTCTTTCAGTCTGCTCTCAGAAAAAGCGCATGAGTAAATGTCAAGGACTGAAGCTTCTGCAGAGTGAGAGGGGTAATTTGATGTTGCTAGAAACAGATTTTCACCTCTAGGAAATGTACTAGCTTTATATAGAGAACAAATATACTCTTTCTTGTTTGAACTTTGAAGAAAAATCTTTTCTGAAGAACATAGATTATGGATATTTGACTTTAAGAGAAAATATTCAGTTGACCAGAACACAAGTTTTTCCTTACATTAAAAAAAAGCATTAAAAGAAAACTATACTCAGGATTCATAGAAAGAGAGTCACTTTCTGCAGTGTTTTATCGAAAACTGATTTTTTTTTTGGTTTGTTTTAAACTGTTGTGGACTATAAAATGGTATTATCACCTCATTCTTTTCATGTAGGTAATTAATTGTGTTTCTCAATATATTTTTCTCTTTAAAAAAAGTATACAGGGGTATATATTCTTTTAGTAAAATTGTATGAAATGAAATTTTGGAGTTTTATTCCCTTGACTCCATTTAATGATTATTATTTCATATAGCCTTTCCATTCCATATTTTCCACCATGAATGTGCATAGATAAAATGTATGTCATCATAAAGATTGGGTATGATATATCATACTTTAATATTTTTCTGTGACTTGCTTTTAATTCATTTAGCAATATGTCTTTCCAAGTCAGTATTTTTAAACACCTGAATGGTAATTCCAGAGTAATGGTGCATCTCATTCTTAATTTTTTGCTATTATAAACAGTGCTACGATGAACATTTTATATATCTTTGCAGCCATTTTTAAATATTTCTGTGGCAGAAATCCTTAGACGGATCAAACATCATATGCATTTAGTATGTTGATAGATGCGTTAAACATAATATGCATTTGATATGTTGATAGATATTGCCAAAATCTATCCAAATCTAATTCTTTTCTAAAAAGGCTTTACCAATTTATGCTTCTGATTACAAGGCAGAAAACTGCCATCCTTTTAAATTAATTCTAGAGTTGCATTGACTGTTTTACAGTTTAGAAGAGAGACAGATAAATCAAATGATCATAATTCAGTGTGATAATTACATTAATAGAGGAGGGCTATAGAAGGATGTGTAATTCAGATTGTATTGGAAGGCATTCCAGAGGAGTTAATGCTTTAGCTGGGTGTTGAGTAATGAGTTTCATTAACTAGGCAATGGAGGAAGGTATGCTGGAAGGAAAGACATTTTAGACATGGGAAGTACTACATGTGAAAGGCAAGATAAATGAGGTAATATGAAGTATTGGGGAAGTGCATGCGCTTCAAAACTGTGGAAGGAGAGAGAGCATGTTGTAAGTGATCAACGGCAATACAGGAAAGGTAGTAAAACACTGATGGTTATTCCGAGGAAGTAGGATTTTATCATAGAAAATGATGAGCCATTAAAGGAGATATATAATCTGATTTTTGTGTTAGAAAGACCACTTTCTTGTCATTGTGAGAAGAAGCATAAGGTAAATTCACAAGCAGGGAGGAGACCACATGAAGGATGAAGGTCTAAGCCAAGGCAATGGTCATGGTGACTAGAGAGAAAAGGAGGTAGATTTGAGAATTCCTAAGGAAGAATACTAAATAGAACTGGGAGGAAATTTGACTTGGCGAGTGAGGGAGAAGGAAGAGTCTGGAATTTTTGTGTATTTTAACCTTGGCAGGGAGTTAGCGTTGCTGTTTGCTTCAGACATGGATAATAGGAGAAAGAGAGATGAAGATTACTTTAATTTAAGGTAATGTATAAATGTGGTAGTGCTGTGGTCAACCTGTGCAACGTATGTTTGTGGCAATTGGGTCAGAGCTGGGCTGGAGATAGAGTTAGGGGATTCACTGTCATGTAGATGGAACTGACTCCCTGTGAATAGGTGTCATCTCCCTGAAAAACTGCAGAAAGGTAAAGGACATCTAAGGGTCAATGAAGAAAGAAGAGAAGCCTATGAAGAAGAATGAGGGCTCTCTGCTCCTGCCCATTCCAGACAGCCGCATCCCAGAGACACGATGGTGAAGGTCGGAGTAAATGGATTTGGCCATATTGGATGCCTGGTCACCAGGGCTGCTTTTAACTCTGACAAGATGGATATTGTTGCCATCAATGACCCCTTCATTGACCTCAACTACATGGTCTACATGTTCCAGTATGATTCCACCCATGGCAAGTTCTGTGGCACTGTCAAGGCAGAGAATGGGAAGCTTGTCATCAATGGGAAGGCCGTCACCATCTTCCAGGAGCGAGATCCCGCCAACATCAAATGGGGTGATGCTGGTGCTGAGTATGTCGTGAAGTCCACTGGTGTCTTCACAACCTTGGAGAAGGCTGGGGCTCACTTGAAGGGTGGAGCCAAAAGGGTCATCATCTCTGCGCCTTCTGACGCCCCCATGTTTGTGATGGGTGTGAATCACGAGAGCTATGAAAACACCCACACGATCGTCAGCAATGCCTCCTACACCACCAACTGTTTAGCCCCCCTGGTCAAGGTTATCCATGACAACTTTGGCATTGTGGAGGGACTCATGACCACAGTCCATGCTGTCACTGCCACCCAGAAGATGGTGGATGGCCCCTCCGGGAAACTGTGGCGCGGTGGCCATGGGGCTCTCAAGAACATCATCCCTGCATCTGCTGGCGCTGCCAAGGCCGTGAGCAAGTTCATCCCTCAGCTGAATGGGAAGCTCACTGGCATGGCCTTTCGTGTCCCCACTGCCAATGTGTCAGTTGTGGATCTGACCTGCCATCTGGAGAAGGCTGCCAAATATGAAGACATCAAGAGGGTGGTGAAGAAGGCATCAGAGGGCCCCCTGAAGGGCATCCTGGGCTACACTGAGGACCAGGTTGTCTCCACTGACTTCAACAGTGACACACACGCTTCCACCTTCGACGCTGAGGCTGGCATTGCCCTCAATGACCACTTTGTCAAGCTCATTTCCTGGTATGACAGTGAATATGGCTACAGCAACAGAGTGGTGGACCTTATGGTTCACATGGCCTCCAAGTAGTAAGAACCCCCAGGACCACCAGCCTCAGCAAGAACACAAGAGGGAAGAGAGAGGCCCTCAGCTGCTGGGGGGGTCCCTGTCCCAACTCAGTCCCCCAACACACTGAGAATGTCCCCTCCTTGGCAGTTTCCATCCCAGACCCCCTAAAGAAGGGGTGGGGCCTAGGGAGCCCTACCTTGTCATGTACCATCAATAAAAGTCCCTTGTACACAGCCAAGAAAAAAAAAGAAGACTGAGAAGGAATGGTCAGTAAATTGTGAGGAAAACCAGGAGAGAATGGTATCTTGATATGAGAAAGGAGGAGCAAGTTTCATGCAAGATGTAGTGTAGGGGAAGAGATAGTGAGCAAACAAGTGGAGACTATGATTTGGGATGTTTGGATAAAGAGGTGGAAACCATGAGTTTGTAGTAGGTGCTGCCTAAATTTGCCAGTTTCAGATGCTAAGACTTGAGTTGAAAGGACTGTGTTCAAATCACTTTGTTTCATCACGTGTTAATAATATAACAACAAAACAGGGCTGACAACTGTCCCAAAGGAGAGCTGGGAGAATTTAATAAGGTGAATGTTAAAGTATATATTAGTCACTGTTGTTATCCTCAGTCTTCATTTCACCTTGGATGGTTAAAAATCAGTGTGTAGAGAGGGATAAATATTTAGCCAACTAAAGTAATGGCTTGAGGAGTTCAATCTGGGTATCATGAAATTCTGATTAATGGGTTCTTTTGCATAGGATGAAGTTTTGCCCTCCCAATTCTTTATTCAGGAATAAATGCCGTTTTTTCATCTCATAGATATTTATTGTACTTCTCTTATGTGCAGGCACTAAACTAGTTGTTGAGGGTACAGTGATGATTCAAACATTGTTTCTACTTTCAACAGTCTTATGATCTAGTGAGGTAATGGAGATAATAAGAAGACAGTTATTCTAAGATATGGCAGAAGTAAGAGGGAGAGATGCACACAGAGCAGAGGAGAGGCAGTGGGGAGTAGGAGTGAAGTTCAAGAAAGGCTCTGGGTAGGGAGGGTAGAGGCAGGAATGTCTTAGGCTTCTGTGTGGGTGGCTGTGTTTGTGGTGTCACACTTGAGAGAGCATGGGGGAAGATGATGAGTTTTTCATTTGGTTTTCCCCTAACACAATCAACTAATTTATCAGATATTTCCTTTTTTTTTTTTTTTTTTTTTGTAGATAATTCCATGGTAATTCTTCTTCCATTACTACTTTGACACTATAGCTGTTAGATGTCTAGATCTTTTCTATTCCCTATGAAGAGTATACCTTGCTTTTTAAATTTCTGTTTATGCCTAACTCTCCGTTTTCTTTCTTATTTATTTATTTTTTAACCTCCAGGAAGAACCTAGGAAAGTCCGCTTTGATTATGACTTATTCCTGCATCTTGAAGGCCATCCACCAGTGAATCACCTCCGCTGTGAAAAGCTAACTTTCAACAACCCCACAGAGGACTTTAGAATAAAGTTGCTGAAGGCAGGAGGGGTGAGTGGTACTCTTGTGAAAAGCTTTTCTATAAAAAACTAGTTGCTAGTGTGATAAGAAGTATAATAATGTTTTGGGAAAGATAAAGAAGATGAAGTACCTTAATGGTTTATCTGTGGACTCATGGTTTGAGCTGCAGAGGTAGGCAAACAATAATATTTTAAGTAGGTATGAGTCAGATTATACTGTTATTTGGAACAGGCTTAAGATCTATGTAGTTCAAATTTATTTTGACAGAAGCCAAAAACAAGCAATAAACTATCCTCGATTAAGAAAAGAGCAATGTCGGGGCCGAGCCCGTGGTGCACTCGGGAGAGTGCGGCGCTGGGAGCTCAGCGACGCTCCCGCTGCGGGTTCGGATCCTATATAGGAATGGCCGGTGCACTCACTGGCTGAGTACCGGTCACGAAAAAGACCAAAAAAAAAAAAGAAAAGAAAAGAACAATGTGTGGACCTTATTATATCAGTTTATAGAAACTTTTGGGTAAAGTTGAAAGTCACATTAAAAATTATGTAAAAAAGAGTTATTGTACAAATTTTCTTGATCATAGTTAATGGAAAGGGTGTATTCGCTTATATTACATGTTTGAATCATTTAAATACACATTTTTGTTTGTTCAATTGTATGTAGTTAAAAGTTGGACTTTCCTTTTTAAGATAATGGTAACAAAAAGGTGTGGTCAATTTTTGCGCTCACGATTTGGCTAGGATGGGAAAAGATTTTCAATCGAGCTTCTTGCAAACATAAGCACCTTGGAATGTTTGCCACTATGTCAGCTGCCAGACAAACACTACTGATCGGTCAAAATCTACTTTAAAGTGGGTGTCATTGGGGATCATTAGCACCCACTTCAGATAAACTTCTCTGTTGTCTTATGTGGGCAATGCAGACCCATCTATTTTGAAATGTGTTCTTTACTCCAGGATCCTCTTCACTTAGTTTTTCTGGAAAGTTTTTGTTTAGTTTTGTGTCCATAAAGATTTTTTCTATAAGCATGTGTAGACTATAACCTGTCAAAATGCTTCATTTCACTGATTATCTGAAGGCTTTGTGGGAAAGAGTTGAGTTTTATGTTTTATGTGGCCCAGAAGTTCTTTCCCTTTATGAGATCATGGACAACTACTTTGAGAATCTCAGAAAAACTGTGGACGCTCTCTTGAGAAAATTGCCCATATATATCATTGTGTGAACGTTTGGGATTATGCGGACCTCCATTTTTTAAATCCTGTTTTGTCAGGATCCTATCTTTTTAACTGAACTAATAAACTAATACACATATGAAGCTTTGCAAGTACTTTTACCACATTTCATTTCTTACTGTGCTGTATGTCAGTAGAGTATGAGTTAAATAGGTATTGGTGGGCCAGCTTCAGAAATGAACCACCACTTAGAGTACATATTGATGAAATGGATCTTCATGAAGAAAAAAATAGATTTTTGTAACACAACTCATTTTAAAGTTAGGAACTTATATGTTTATTAAGGAAGCTGCTTTTAAAAATAACCTTATTTTATTCTTTTTACAGTTATCAAGATCACAGTGTTGATGCTATCTATTTATCTATTGCCCTTAATAATCAACCGGTCCATTTTAAATCCTAATTGTGCTTATTATTTTTCTTTTTATGAGGTGGCATTTTATGCTTTTGATTATTCCTCTTGGGTATCTAGTTGAGGAGGTAATTGGAGTGTGTGAATTATGGAACTTGAGTACATTAAGCTTCTGATAAGGGTCATAGGAAAAAGTAAATATGACGCAAGAACTTTTTAAAGCAATCACTTAGTCCCCAAGTGCTCAAAGTTTGCTTGTGAGCTGGAGGAGAGGTCAGAGGTCAGTGATAATACAGCATAGTGCCGCACCGCATCCTGATAAGGTCTGTAGTCGATTTGTCTGTTGCTCTACTTGGCCATTATCTCAGAATGATCTTCCATGACTTCTAACTTCTCTTCTTTGTGTTTCTTTAAGTGGTGTTTGAAGATGTCAGAATTAGATTGTATCTTGACAACTCTAAAATAATAAGTTGAAATGTGAAATATTCCAAGCATGTGCTATTTGACATAAATTCTTTAAGGGGCTGATTCTATTGAATTTTGTAGTAAAATAAAAATTTAAAAACTCATTTGAAGTTGTAGTAATCCCACATATTTTTTCTATTTCATATGGGAGGATTAAAATAACCATCTATAGAAATTTAAAAAAATAATCAATAGACTAATAAACATTTTTGGCTTACTTAGATTTTTTTAATACCTTATATTATTTTTATCTGACGTATAAACATTAATCATTGTCTTAGTATTAATGCAACCTATCATGGTGTTACTAAGCTATGAGCCATTATGATTTAACTAGAAATCTTCTGTTCATGTTTTGTCTCTTCAGCTAAGCTTTTTTTTTTTTTGGCTGTATTTTGGAGTGGGTGAGGGGGTACTGTTTTCTTTATACCTAGAGATTACCTGTATGACATAGATGTAAATGTTCTACCTTAAAAGGAAAAAAGTTGAACCCTTCTTCATATGGACTGTGTATGATCATTATGCATAACTTGAGGCATAAATAGAGTGAACTTAGTATTTGGCTATGGTTCTTCCTCTTTCATTTTCTCTTTTAAATCAGAAGTATATAGCGCTATTAAAAGTTGAACTTGGTTTTTCAAGAGATCTGAAAGGTTGTTTTTAGAGCTGGCAGCATCTTAGAAAAAAGTGCTTTTCAGTTCTTAGAAGAAAATTATTCCAAAGAACTTTTTTGCCAGAGGAATCTTGAAAAATTGCACTTTTTTTAAACTTTATAATCTATAAACCTATAGCTTCATGATAATTTTGTTTTTTGGCCAATAACATTCTCTTCTTTTTATTGAATTTCTTTTTTTAAATAGTCTCGAAGAAATCTTGGTATGCTTTCCCATTGGAAGAAATGTACCCTGTGCTCTTCTGTTGAATAGCTTTCTAATATTAAGGATATCCTTGCTTTAAAAGAAAAAAATATGAACATTTGTGGGCAGGGTACATTTGCATTTAAGCATTATTTTCTGAGACTTGTAATATGGAATGATTTATTTTAAAGGGCCCTGAAGGTAGTTTCCTCTAAATTAGAGACTTATTAGAGCTTGCTGGGGAAACTATGGATTTGGTTTAGAACCTAGCCCCTGTCAGTCTTTAAGTAAAAAAAAGGACAGAGGACAGAGGTTAGGAAATGGTAAATAACAACTTGAGGGCTTCTTTTAGAAATTATTTATATTTATTTTTTAGATATCTTTATAATTTATTTATTTAAAATTTATTATGATTATGATTATGATTATTATTAAGTGAGGAGATTTCCTTTATTTTGACACGTTTGTTCTTTCATTGGTAGGGGATAAGAAGAGGAAGTTAGTGATAAACTTTTGAGGGCAAAACTTGATATAATCTGTTTGTCCTTGAATTCAGTGTAAGGACCAAGTGTACCCCATTGAGAAGCACCTCTCCATTCCACTGAGATATTTCTGTTTATTTCCCATTTTTAATAAAATGAACTGATAGATCCTTTTTAAATCAGTGAATCTCAAATTATGCTCCTCGGGATGTTAGGATGAAAACGTTTGTGATCATGATAGATGATTTTCTCTCTATTTACTTATCACCTTCTAGTAGCTAGAATTCAGTCATACTGAAAAACAGTGCAGAAGAGTTTGAAATCCCTTACTCTTAAGACAGCAGATTGAAAGACGATGATCTTTTCTTTTGGGTGTTGGCAAAGCAAAGATATATTAGGTATTGTATGTTATATAATAAAACTCATTGTTTTACTAACTTGTCTGGATTTCTGGTTGAGAGGGAGTGTGATAAGTTGGAAAAGTTTTCAAATCAGGTAGATTTAGGTAAAAACCTCACCTCTATCATCTTCCATCTGGGTTGCCCAGAAAAGTTATTGCATCTTTTTGAATCTCTGTTTATCAGCCATGAAGTGGACATGGCAGTATTTCCCTCACAGGCAATGTTTAACCATTGTATATACCTAGTGCCTTGATTCTTTTTCCTTCAATTACTGGTTTAGAAGATCAACAGATGCTTACCCACCTTATACTGGGAACTTAAAGGTACAGTGAAAAAGGTTTGTTATTTAGTTTAAGCTACTCTACATTTACTCACAGGAAAACATGCTTAGCACCAATTAGTGTGACCCACACATTGATGGATGTATGATGTGTTTAAAGAAGATTAGCCCATGGTATCTTTCTTTAGGATTTTATACTCCAGCTATTTGTATTTTGCTTTTATAAAGTATAACCAGGTCTCTTTGGAAATTCATTTTTAAGATGTAAGGTTTTATTAGAAAAATTATTGATTCTTACCATTGTTCTTAATTCTAAATTTCTAGCAGAGAAAAGGCTTATCCAAGCTGTGTGTTCTCTTAGAAAATTTCACATGTAGTATGTCCAGCAAGGTAATTGCATCCTTGGGCTTCTACAAAGAAAGCACAACAGGGGCAAGCATCTTTGGAGAATCGAGTTTATTTTACAGCTGTTTCCTTTTTTTGGCCTGGAAATCAAGTGGTCTGCTGTGGTTCTGTTGTTCTTTATGTGATAGTAGGTGTTGGTGTTTCATTCTCTCTCTTTCTCCCTCCCCCCACCTGCTTCTTTTTTTCCTTTCTTTCTTTTCTCAATTAAACAGGGCAAAGTTTAAACATGTTGTTCAGTCTATTTCTGAATCACTGGCAAGCAGTTAATTTTGAGGACTGAAAATTAAAACTAACCACAACACTTGTTAAAACTAGGGTTTCTATAGGCAGAAATCCAATTCTGTTCAGACACCACCTGTTTCAATAGGACATTTCAGACACCCATTTGGCAAGATTTGTTGGAGAAGACATGGGGAACATGCTTTCAGACTGTATTAAGACTGCAGCATAATGCAGTCATGTTTCTCAGAGTGACAGTTACATTTATATATGATGTTTTTGCAAGGAATAAATTGGAATCTTTCTGACACACTCTTATTGTGAAGTGGAATTCAGGTCCACAGTGGACCTCCAACAAGGGGTTTTGGTTATTAAAGTACTGAAGGGATTTTATGATAAGAAGCTTTCACTAGTAGCTGTGTCAAACCATCTGAACATAGCCTTAGATTGCAAGGATCTGAAATGAATCTCGTTTAGGGTGGTTTAGTATTTTCTTTGTATGGGAGTTTGGAGCACCTCTAATTTCTGAACTGTACAGATCACATTCTCTCTCTATCAAATTTTAATTTGTTTTGAATAGGTAAGTACATACACAATGCAAAATGACATACAATGAGCCTTCTTCTTGGCTACCAATAATACTTACTGTAGTGAATAATCTCATACAAAGTTCTTTATGCACATGAATGAGTATGGCCATAGGATAAATTCCTAGGAGTAGAATTGTGGCTCCAAGGCAAAGTGGAATTTAAATTTTGGTAGACATTTACAAATTTCCCACAGAAGGGGTAAGACTCCTCGTTGCTTCCATCAGTACTGTGTGAGAGTACCTATTTCTCCACACAGTGATTTATTAAGGTCCCCTTTCCCCCAATCTGATGGGTGAAAAATGGTATCTCATTTTTAATTCACATTTCTCTTGAGTGATGATGAGCAACTTTTCATATGCTTAAAAAGCCATTTTCATTTCCTTTCAAAGACCACATTTTAATGTATTTTAAATTGGAAATATTCTAAGTGTTTCGGTTTTGACTTAAATTTATGGTTACTCTTCCCACCTACTTACATTTGGAAAGGTTACAAAAAGATATGGAAGCCTCCTTAACCAAGGTCTGTGTTTTCAGGCTTTCTTCGATATGTAACAAATTATGTTCTTAGGAACTGATTTGTCAAGACTTTGGCTTCTAAAAATATAAATGGCTTCTGTGGCAAACTCATCTGGACAGTGCCCAGAGATGGATAGCCAGCTGTTTCTTTTAAAGATGACTTAAAGAAAATAATACAGAGAAGGTTATTTTAGTGACTGTCACTGAACAGCTTCACTGGATTTTTGGATATTTGTTTTGGAACAAGTGTGCTTTTTTTTGTTATTTTCTGATATATGTATATCATCCTGTAATTGTCTGCTTCAAATGATAAGAGAATGCTCCTGTTTTTCACTGGCACTGATAAAAGGTGATTTATTTAAATAAATGTACTATCAAGCAGGCTGCCTCATTTATTTGGTTGTTTCTCAGACGAAGTTAATTTTCTGTCATATTTGGTATTTTCTCCTCTTTTCTATATCTTTGGCTGCCCCCTAACCCCAACCTCTGGAAAATTAAATCATAAATGATTGGTAGAATGTCGAAGTTGTGGGCCTTAATTCCACATGCAACATTGATCTCATAAATTCTTTTAAAGAAAGCATGGTCATGATGGTGGAAGGTTATTTATGTCGCTCAACATATTTAGTGGTTTTATGTTTTACTGTCTTCTGAAAGTCATACAAGTTGATTGCACGACAGTAACAGACTTTTGAAAATATGCGCCAAAAACTATCTGTAATATAAAACAATTTTCCTGCTTTCATTTTTTTCTTCCTACCTAACTACCGGTTCACCTTTTAAGTAAGGAGGGAAAAAAGAAGGATATACTATACACTCATTTCAAAGCTCTAATAGTGATGTGAGGGGAAGTCTTAGGTCCCATGATGAGAAAGACACATGATGAAGGACACTGATGGTCATTTGAATTCGTGGTTCCAGTCCTGTCCTTCTTAGTTCTTCTAGGAATGTGTTTGAAAGAAGTCTCCCAAGTGTAGGAAAATGTTCTACCTGTAAAGATATTCATAAGAATAAGCCACCTAAAAAAAAAAAAAAAAAAAAGAATAAGCCACCTAATCTGAATAACAACAACAGAAAAACCAATAAAAACCCAAATACTCGTAGTGCATAAACTGATTAAAGGCTAAAACAAAAAGAAATGAGACAAGAAGATTTTCCTAGAGTGTGTACTGAGAAAAGTTCTGTTGAGTGTTTAGCCATCAATATTCAAAAGTATGCCACATTTCTTTTCAGCAGTTTGGGGAGTAGCAGTTTAGCTGACTATATGTAAGAAACTCTTAATGTAGTCACCTTAATTTAGTCTTAAAAGGAAATCCTGTGTTATCTAAAAGAAAGTTATCACTTAACCCTGCCCCTAGCTCCTGCCCCCAGCTCCTGCCCTCCGTGCACAAAAAGCTAAGAAAATAAATGAACAGAAAAGGAAAAAAATTGAAGGATGTGAGTCTTGGAGGATTTTTACATTTAAAAATAAATAACTATTTGTCTTTTTAAGTACAAAAATATTGGAATTGAAAACTCTTGATTAAATCTCTCCCCCTTCTTGGCTCAGGTAGTGCTTTATGCACTTGTTTCAAAGCTGCATGCAAAGTTTATCTAATACTATATCTGGGTCTGTTCTCTTATTTCTAGAATGCTAAGGGACTTGTTTATGAGGGCAACTGCCTATTTTAATTGTCCCTACAGGACATTTTTTGGGTTCATACACTATAATATTAAGTAAAAACAATTTTGGGGGGTATGGAGTGGGAAGAAGAAGGGGAGGTTATGTTTAACGTTTTATTTTCTGATTTTCTCTCGTTATATACGTTATAAGTAAACTTGACAAGTGATCAGAATCTGAAGGTAGCAGTTTGAAGAATAAATGTCTGAGTCTCTTGAAATAGACATTTGCAGTTCATTTTTAGGGAGTGAGGATAGATGGTAGGTGGTTTAATATAATAATCTTTATTATCACAAGGGACACAGCCATGGTGTAATAGATTTGATATCTGAAGGCACAAATTCAATTGCTGGATCTGCTGCTAATTTACCTTGGGTTTAAGGTTGGTATAAATATAAAGTCAGCATAATATCTCCTTCCTTCCACTTGAGATTATTAAATAAAATGTGGTACACAGTTAAGCAGTCAGTAAATAATTGTTTTATTTATTGAAATGCCCTCCTTTTCCTACAGATTTATATTATGCTTTGTGTTAAACCATGGTTTTTGATACCTGGAAAAGTGGAAATAAAAGATTTCCATTCCAAGGCTCTGACATAATAATGGTGTTCTACTAGAAAGAACATATTTTAGCTTCAAGAAGGAATCTAATTTTAGCCCTGATTTTAAAATAAATAAGGGCTACCTTTAGAAAATGTAGATTTTCTAGAAAAGCAAAAAAGAGGAAAATAAGTCATTATAATCTCTCCAAGTGACCATAACCTCTGTTAGTATTTTACATTGTATATTTTTATGTAGATATCCCACCAAATCTTTATATTTAATATATTAAACATAAATTGCATAGATTTAAAACATTATGACTTCCTTTACTTTATTCTTCAAAACATGTCCTCACTTCAGGGGATTAATATAAAAATTTTGGTTGTTTAAGAACTTATCAGTAATGTGTTCTGTGGCTTTTGTTTTTCTTTTTTTGTTTTCCCCTTTTGACTCTCTACTTCTCAAAATTAAACTTATTGGCTTAAGACTTAAAGACTATAATGACATTAAGAACAAAAGAACATTTCACACAAATCTGAGATTTTCTCTTAATGATTCTGGCAATGCAGGAGTATGATGGTCTAGTGTTTTTTGTAACTGGATAGGGCATAAGAGATCAGTTATTTGGAATGATTTGTATTTTAATATAGATTATTGTAGGTGTAGATTTTGTAACTTGTCTTTGTAAATATCATTCTCGCCCTCCCTCCCCTTCTGGACTAGTTTAGGGGCCTGTGGGTAGTGTGAAATGGTTAAATATAAAAAGCTTCATTAATGGAAAGGTTGAGTGAAATAAGGATGCCCTCCACATAGCAGACTGGTGCATTCAACTACAGTTATGGTAAAATGGATATATAATAAAAATTTAATTGACCTAACAAATTTCAGTGTTAATTTGAAATCTTGGTGGTTCAGGATAGGGATTTGTGTGGGTAATGTAGACAGAAGTCTACCCATATGGTGTTTATGGTGTCTTTGGGCAAATTAAAAATAAGTGCCCCCACCTCTCCCCACCCCACAAAGCCCCTGGCCAAGGAACATGGCATGGCCAGCTCAGCATAGCTGAATTTTATCTAGTCCTCCTAACATCAGCTGGGATTCCTTATACAGTGCACCATCTGGTCAAACATTTGCAGTGGCACTATTTATAGGTCCAGAAAAAAAGGTGATTTTGATGTTAAAACTATCTTGTCTGAGATAGTCTAGACAGGAGTTATCTGAGGAAATAATAATAGCTTTCTTGAAAATTTGTTTTCAGAGTATTTTAGTTTTGAATAGTCATGTCTTTTCAGTGGTTTAGTCTGGACTCTCGTTTTGCCACTTTGCTTTGTGCTTTTAGCTTATGACACCGTTATCCAGCATTCACAGATATATATAAAGGTCTGGTTTAGGCACAGGGAGCAAGAGGACTTTTGATAAGACCATTGTGCTGAACCACGGGTTTCAAATGCCAGTGACTATAAGACCAGGCTAAGCCTTTGAAAGAACTTGGCTACAAAAACTGGAAGACTGGCTGAATAATGTAGTCCTTGCTATAGGGAATTTCACACAAAGGACAGTGATTTACTGTTGTTTAAAGTAAAGATTAAATAAAGTGGAATATTTCTTTCTAATAATTTTGAGCTCTGAAAACTTTGGCAAGCAGAGAGAGCATCAATGAACTCCAGATTGGGAGTGCTCTAGATCACCATTAATAAAAATACTTTCCACTGTGTTCCCGCTTTAAGATGCACTTTATCTGATTTGACTCTTCACATAGGTCCCAGGGCTGGAGCAGCAACTTGTTATTTCCCTTATGTCCCTTCTGTATTTTTTCTTCCTAGATTTCTGTTCCTGCTCTTGACAAAGAAGAGATTGGTTTCTTTTGTCCATCATAACCCTCTCTCAGGGTCAGTTTCTTGAGCTTCTCTCCCTGTCCATCCACACTATGCCTCAGGATCACCTTATTTGAATTCTGTTCTTTCTTCTTTTTTATTCTTCTCCAAAAGAGATTTTTGTGGTTTATGTATATGTATCCAATTTGGGGTTCAGTTCTTCTTTCTTTTCTAATTTTCTAAAAAACTAAATCTTTATTCTTATTTACTTTTCTTAAATGAAAATGCATTGAGGTGAAAGATGTATGTGCCTCTATATTGCAGAGCAACACAAGATTTGAGTGTTTCACAGGAACTGGGAACTTGATTGATCAGACTTGAAGGTAATAATAAAATCTGTATGGATTTTCGAGATATATGTTAGCTTTCTCACTGCCTGAAACTTTGTATACCTATCCTGATTTCTTTTGGTACAGTGAATACAGCACAGCGGTTAAAAAAAAACCAGATTTATAAAACAGAACTCCCCCACTCCCCCCAGTGCTGACATTGGTGCTTAGTAGTTGTGTGACTTTGGACATATTACTGATCTCCGTTGGTCTCTTTGCTTATCCGTAAAATGGGAAGTTGTGGCATCTATAAGGATATAGCAATGGTGAGGATGATGAGATAATTCATGAGAAGTGATTAGTACAGTGACTACTATATAGGAAAAACCCATTAATACTTTTATTATTATTAATACATTTAGGCTCTGGGCATGAGGGTCAATGCTTATTTTCATGGCCATGAAAAATGAGTAAATCGTACAGATTTATAGCTGAAGAGATTCTTTGATATAATAGGTCAAGCCCCCCATTTTGCAGATGAGTGGACTAAGGCCACAAATACTGAAATGATGGGTCAAGCAAGGGATAACTGAGTCAGGGTTTTTGTTCAGTGTTCTTGCATATTCTTCCTACAGTAACACAGACTAATGTTAGTTTTCTTTTAGAAATGAAATTAAAGGAAGATAAGGAATTAAAAATAAAACAGATCCTCAGGGCTACTTCTCTTTGTTGCCTGAGAGCCAGTGGAGCCATCTTGCGTGAGTCCCCTTCCCGAAGACAACCTGGGTAAACTGCTAGAGTGAAGCAGCCCACTTGCTGCTGGCAGCTGAAGACTTTGTCCTTTTGTTTATCGCCTCATAGACTGACATTCCCTGTGTTTCTTTTGCTTCTGAAAATACAGTTTGTGTGGAGAAAATGATAATTAGAAATTCTCCTTCCCCTAGACTTTCTTAAGCCAGGATCAACTTAGCTGTGGGGATTGGTTAAGTTTTTATTTTCTGTAAATTAGAGGCAAGCATAATTTTTGGAGTCTTTTTAAAAATTTTCTTTTCAGTTGAATAGCAAGGATATGCCTGACTTTAGAAGTGGTTTTCCTTAGCTTTAACCAGCATGTGAAAAAGCATGTATTAAAGTCAACAAATAACTTTGTAATCTACCAGGTTTTTGGTAGAGATCCAAGTAAATCATGGGGTAGTGGTGATTCTTTGAGTGCTTAGGTATCAAAAGATTTTCTCCTCAGGGTAGGAAAGTAGGAAGGTGATACACTTTATTAGAATCAGACTACTGTGGCTGACTTGCCTGTGCCCTCTTTTTTGGAGAAGCTGCTGTGGCCTCTTGATAGTCCTCTCTCTCTCCCCACCCCTCTCCTCTCTTATCCGCACACACAATTCAAAGTCAGGATACATGATATAAAAATAGTTGAGAATATTTGAATCTAGAACAGGTAGGACAGGATCAGGAAATCCAAAGTGCTTTTCAAGTCCTGGAAGACTTCTGGCAAGAAGATTTTTATCCTTTTACTTTTTGCATCATAGAATGAAGTTTCCTAACAAAATAATTTCTTTTGCTTCTGAGAATCAAGTTGGAGAGGACCTTTCTTCCTGCCCTACCCATTCTTCAGATACCAGTCTTCCCACCTCCTGCCTAGGTAGCTCTGAATGTTTAATAAAACAAAAATAATTTTTTTTTCCCAAAGAGTCTTTTTTATTTTTTAGCTTACCGCTTGCCTTACCTGGAGAAAATAACAACTACTTTTCATTTAAAAATATTTTAGGACCTACTGTGGGTCACACTTAATACCAAATTCTGGGTGCACAATGAATGAACGCTGAATTTTTTTTGCTTTCTACCTGTTTTAGTCCATTTTGTTTTGCTATAACAGAAATAGCTGAGACTAGATAATTTATAAAGAACAGAGGTTTTATTTGGCTCACGATTCTGGGACAGCTGCATCTGCTACGGGCCTCAGGCTGCTTCTACTTGTGGTGGAAAGCTACACGTAGCCGGCAGGTACAAGCAGATCACATGGCAAGAGGAAACAAGACAGAGAGAGGAGGTGCCAGGGTCTTTTAAACAGTCAGCTCTCATGGAAACTAATAGAGTGAGAACTCACTCATTAATCCCCCCACCTAGGGAGAGCGTTAATACATTCACGGGGGATCCGCCCCTGTGACTCAAACAGCTTCCAGCACTGACACACTGGGGATCAAATTTCCACATGAGTTTTGGTGGGGATAACACATCCCAATTCTATAACTACCAAACCCTAATTCTTGGTCAGTTTTCAGGGGACAATAAATTCTCATCTTCTCAGGAAATGAAAATTATCCTTAAAAAAGAAGAAAGAAAACAAAGAGCAATTCCTAGCCGTCAGTCCAGGCCATCCTAGTGTGCTTTGAGGAGAAAAATCTTTGATATTTTAAGGCATATGCTTTTTAAAATGGGATTTTTCATTGGATTCCGTGCCCATCCCACCCCAAGCAACCACCCCAAGCAAGCTTTGAGAGCTCCTAAAGACCAAGGATGGGGGGGGGGAGAGGAGGATTATATATATTCTATTTTAGAAAGCTGATCTTTTTTGTAAATCTGTTAAATGGTCAAAGTGAATGTGTGTACAATTGTCTTATTTCTACAACAGATCCTACCAAGTGGAGCTGATTTTCCCAAATAAGCAAATAAGCCATAGAAAGTTTGTTCCCACATACACATTTTAGTTTATATTACAAGTTTACAGTCTTTTTTCTGCAACAGAGAATATGTTTTAGTTGAGAGGAGGTGGATGAAGACTTCATATATGTCTGGTTTTTGTTTGCTTTGTTTTTGTGGGTACAGTGTAGAAGTACATGCTTTTCCTTATATTAGGAAAGTCTTGATTTAGCTGACAAATCTAATTTATATAAGGAAGCCTGGGTTCCTTTGGGGATGGTAATTAATTTCTTTTAGAAGAATATGGTGCAATTTAGGTCTGCTCAAGTGTGTTATGGGTCTTGGAGAGAGAGCCAAGTGGTGTGAATTGAAATAGACTGAGGACCCTTCATGGACATCCGCTGATTTAGATGCTTTCCCAGGGGCCCCTTAGGCCACTGTGCATAGACTGAGACATGGGGCTCTCCCAAATACTATTATTTATCTTATAATTTTTTAAAAAGATTTTTTGAAATAATCTCAAACTTGCCGAAGAGTTGCAAGCATAGTACAAAGAACTTTTCTTTCCTGAACCATTCGAGAGTAAGTTGCCAACATGATGTTCCATTATCCCTGAATACTATAGTGTTTATTTCCTGCAAACAAGGTTATTCTCTTATATAACTGAAATACAACCATCAAAGTCAGGAATTAGCGTTGGAACATTACTAACATCTCATCCTCAGAATCCCATTCAGGTTTTGCAGATTGTCTGAAGAATGTCCTTTATTTTTAGAGCAAAAGGATCTAGTCTAGAATCAAATATAGTGTTTAGTTGTCATGTCTTAGCCTCCTTCAACTGGGAGTAGTTCCTTTCTTTGACTTCCACGAACTAGAAAATTTTGAACACTTCAGGCCAGTTATTTAGTAGGTGACCCTAAACTAGGGCTTGTATGATGTTTCCTCATGGCTAAAATCAAGTCATGCATCTTTGGCAGGAATATCACAGAAGTGATGCTGGACTCTTCTCATCGCACCATAGTGCACGATCATGATTTTCATTGTACCATTACTGCTGGGGTTAACTGTGATACTTGATTCAGATGGTGTTTGCCAGGCTTCTCCATTGTACACTTACTTTCTTTTCTCCTTGCAATTAATGGGTATTTTATTGGGAGGTACAATGTTCAATAAGTGTATAAATTCATTCGAAGACAAATACTTACTATGTACCTGTTAGGAGTCAGTCATTCCAGGTGCTGGGGGGTTACAACAGTGAACCAAATTAGAAAAAGAAAATAAAAGCATACATTTATAGGCACCTTGTGAAGGGAAATAGTTCTTTGTGAAGGACAGAAATAATTTGTAAGGCAGCCATTTCCCCAAGTGCATTCATTTACATTAATATGTATTCAGTGAAAAAAGGTTTTAACTTTGCACTTTTAAAACTGTAGTTCTTGTTAAAGTGCATAGACTATGTCACAAAAAAATTTTTTTTTCAACCTTGGTAATTTCTTTTTGTGTGTGTTAGGACAGTCCTGCTCCCCTCCCGCCCCCTTTCCCCCATATATGCCTCACATATAGCTAACACTACTTTGAAGGGCAAAATGGAAACTCTAGTAATATAGAAATGTCATATTAGGTAACTCTGTCCTATTATAGTTTGTTAGTTTCTACATCTTTGACCAGAGACACATCCAGAGAAAAAAGTGATTTGACTTGTGTATTTTTCTCATTATACTTTTGGTAATAAGTAGTAGAATGTAGAAAGGATAAGAAGTAACTGGTAATTTCTTACTATTAATCAAGTTAATCATCTGTGTTATTTCATTTAACTCCTGTGGGTAGGACTACAATATATAGTATATAATCAGACTCTTTGTTTTATTATTATAAAATTATTCAAGCATTTATTCACTCAATACATATTTGATCACCTCTTCTTTGCCACATACCTACCACACTGGACTCTTAAGACGATTAAAGGAGACAATGTATGTGCTTTGCTCATAGCAGTTAATAAATAAGTATTTGCTCAATCTTAATATGAATTTCCCTTACTAGACTATAAAATTCTGACATCAGGAACTTTAAATTTTTCTTAAGATAAAAATATTATGTTACAATTGATACACATGAGAATTATATGTATTTTATGTGTAAATTGTAAAACAAACAGTATAAACCTTTCATCCAATTTAAGAATGAGAAATAGAGTATAACTAGTACCACTCAAACTATCTGTATATACCTTCCCAGTCCATTCCTTTGCCTTCCTCAGAGGCAAAATTACTCTCTTGAAGTTTGCTGAGCTTTTAAACATGGTTTTACCGCAAATGCATGTATTCTTCTGTTTGTTCAGCTTTGCTTATTTTTGATTGTTATGAAAATGGTAAAATACTGTATGTAATTCTCTTTGACTTGCTTTATTTACTCAGCCCTGTGTAAGATTTGTTCTTGTTATTGCCTATTATTGATTTCATTGCATTATATGGTCTGTAGAGTGACTGTATCATGACTTGTGTCTGTTTTCTTATTATCTGTCTAGATATCTAGACTACCCCTTTTTATTTTGTTTGCATATTCTTGTGCATGTCTCCAGTACACCTATGTAAGAGCTTTTCTAGGACAGTATATTTCAGACATTTATGATTGTAACCCATAGTAAGAAATATGTTCTCCGTAATGACCAAGTACCCCACATACATAAGTAAATATGTTAGACAAATGAGAGAAAAGTTTCACAAACAGTGCTTATCTTCACTACATGAAATTCTATCTATTTTATTTTATTCTGGTTGATTTACAAACAATGATACAATCTACTATATTGCTTGCTAGTCTTGCTAACCAGTTCTGTCTGAATAACACTGTTCTAAGTTAGTGGTTCTCAAACTCTAGGACACATGAGAATCACTTGGAGAGTTAATAAACATGAGGATTCCTAGACCCCACTACAGAGATTCTTATTCAGTTGGTCTGGGGTGGGGCTTAAAAATCTGAATTTCTAATAAGCATTCAGGTAATACTAATGTTGTTGGCCTGCTGACCACATTCAGAGAACTGCTGCTTTAGGTTATACACCTGTGAATGAAATTGCTGGGTCATAAGGGCATTCACGTATTTGGCTTTTTGTTATTTTGTATAGTAGTTATAACAATTTAGAGTCTGGTATCAGCATCTGTAAAGAGATCCCATTGTTCTTTTTTTCTAGTCAGACTTAATCATCTATGCACATTTAATAGGCACATCAAATTTTATTTTATCTGATTTTGCATTTTAGTGATTAGTAATGAAGCTGAGCATGTATTTCAGTGGTCATTCATGTTTTTTCTTTTTAATCTGTGAAATGTTCATGTCTTCTGCTTATTTTTCTGTTTATTTGTTAGAGGTCCTTTTATATTCTGGAGATATGAGTCTATTGTTGGTTATATTTACTGTTGATATCTTTTCCTAGTTTGCCCAGTTATTGGCTTTTTAACTTTATGGTATATTTTGTTATACAGAAATTCTTAATTTTAATGAGGTCAGATTTTTTTATAGTTAATTCTTTTTGTGTCCCGTTTAATATGTTCTCCTATGCCCCAAGGTCATATAGATATTCTCCTGAATCTTTTTCTGACATGTTTTAGAAGTTTTGCCTAATGTTGAAATATTTTCAAACATCTGGAGTTGATTTTATATATGGTATGAGGTAAGGGCCTAATTTAAATTTTTTTCGTATATAGAAAACCAGCTCCAGCACATTTTATTGAGTTGTCTACACTTTCCCCAATGATCTACCTTGTCAAACATCAGATTTTCATGTATTTGTGAGTCTGCTGGGAGGGGGTGAAATTCTGTTCCGTTGGTCAGTTTGTCGATCTCTGCAGCAATACCACACACTGTTGTAATTACTTTCATTTTTTAAGGAGGTTTGCTAGATGGTGTGATAAGTTCTGTTACATCATTCATTTTTCTTTATGTGAACTTTAGAATCAGATAAAGTTCTCTGAAAAACGCTGTTGGGACTTGGATTGAAATTACACTGAATCTATGGATGATGAATATTCTTATCCATGAACCCAGTTTCTCTATCAGTTTATTTAGGCTGTCTTTAATGTATTTAAAGTGTTAAGAAATTTGTGATAAAGATCTACCTAGTTTTATGTTTTGTTTATTTCTAAGTACTTCATATTTTTAATTGCTATAATAAGTAGGATATTAAATGTTTTCTGTTTGTTGCTGATGTAGAAATATGCAGTCTACCTTAGCATACTGATATTATTTCTAACTATGTTACTAAACTTACTAATTCTGTATAGGTTCTTTTGTATTTTGGTGTGGACAGATATCTCATATATGAACAATGACATCGTATTCTTTATTTTCAATTTTTCTATCCCTGTTTTTTTCTCTGTCATCTGTGGTCCTGAGTCAGTAGGAACACCAGTAAAAAAGTAATGTTGTTCCTGTTTATGAAAGGATTGATTCTAATAATTCACCATTTAGAATGTTGTTTCCATGTGATTTTGGTAGCTATTCTTTGTTAAGGAATTTATCTCCTAGTCCTGTTTTGTAGAGTTTTGTTTGTTTTCATTTTTTTTTTAAATCATGGATGGATTTTGATTTTATCAGACAACTTTTTAGCATCTATTAAGATGAACAGATGGTTTTGTTCTCCTCTAATCTGTTGATGTGGTGCTTGACAAGCATTTTTGTCATGCTAAACTACTCTCAAATTCTTGGATTATATTCAATTTGGTCTTGCTCTATTAGAATTTTTCCCCTATCCAATTGGATTAATTGTGCTAATATTTAAAATGTTTGCATTTATAGTCTTCTGGAGTTAGATTGGTCTGTATGTTTCTTTTGCTTACTCTTCTTGGCAGTTGTGTTGCTTGGATAATATGAAACATAAATAAGCGTTTTCTCTTTTCTATCCTTTGGAAGAGTTTTTGTAAGATTGAAACGATCTTTTCCTATAACTTGCTTCTAAAAACCCTGTGGATCTGATGTTTTCTTTGTAAGAAGATTTTAGACTACTTGTTTGATGTTAATAAAAGACTCTTCTTGAATTCTATTTTTTGGGAGATAGGGAGGGAGGTCAGTTTTGGTAAATCATATTTCCCTAAGAATATGCTTTCTCATTTGTTGGCACAAAATTATTGATAATATAAACTTACCTGTCTTATCTGTTCTGTACTTAAAGGTGTATTCCCCCTTTTTCCTTCCTATTGTTTACTTGCACTTTCTCTCCTTTGTCTTAATTAGTCTTCCATAGAGACTTGTGAATTTTATTAGTTCTTTCCAAAGTTCTTTTCATTAGGCTTTGTTGACTATTTTTTAGGGGTTCGTTTTTTAAAAAAAATCTTTATAGTCTTTTTGTTTTTTTGCTTGAGTTTATTACACTATTGTTTTCTCAAATTTTGTACTCAGTCTTTTTTTTCAAATATAAGCATTAGAGACTAAAATTTTCCCCCAAGTAATATTTCAACTACATTCTACAAAATTAATATGTAATATTTTCTTTATTACCCAATGTGATGAAATTGAAATTTTTCAGGTTAATTTTTTCTTTAGCTTGTGAATTATTTAGAGGTGTGTCTTTATAATTCCAAATTTGTAGAGTTTTTTTTAATATGAAATGTTTTTAAATTTTAGCCTGATTGTATTACCATAATTACTTCTTGATTTCATTTTTCTTCTTCCTTAATAAATCCTGTGGAAGTTTTTACTAAAAGTCTACTATTAGTACACTCCCTCAATTTTGATTAATCTGTTAAAGTTTTGATTATTACTCCTGTTGTAAAAAGTGGTTTTGCTGGTTATGCAATTCTACGTTGTCATATATTTCCTTTCAATGCTGTGAGAACGTTTTTCTATTATTTTTGTGAAGTCTGATGTCAGTCTGATTCAGGGTTATGCTAGTAGATGTTTAGCAGCTCCCTTTTGGGGGGCGGGAATCATGATATTAACTATTTGCTTATGTCTGTGGTGTAAATTCTCTCACCATGGAATGTTAGTCATTGCAGAGTTGGGAAGAGCATACAATTGTGGAGTATTTCCAACATCCTGACATAATGAAGATAAATAATTACTTTAAGAGCACAGATAATAAAGACATGTAATAAAATAATTAGAAAGTGATGAGTTTTGATTATCAACTACCTCTGCTTTTAACTTGTAATTTTATATTATTTTAAATAAATGGACTTGATTAATTTATACAATATATTTTTATTTATACAGTGCATTTATTGTTTAAAAAATGGCTGACAAAATTTCTGAAAATTTAACAATTGCCTCTTGTGCAGCCTCTGTGAGCTGGCTACAGCACACCACTAGTTTACTTGTTCTTTTTTAAATAGGTGATCTCTTATTTCTTACTGCTTTTACAATCTTTTTTGACTTTAATGTTCTTCATTTTTAGTATAATCTGTCTGGAGTAAACTCATTTTAATTTATGTGTATATCATTAATTTTGTATTATATTTACTCTTTCCATGGATTCCTGACTTTTACCATGTTTGGAGAGTTCTCAGCCATTTGTATCTTTGTGTTCTGTTTCTTGGTCTCTGATTAGAATTTGTTAGTTTTATTCTGTTCTCCATGTCTCTTAATAGCTTTTGTATTTTCCATTTTGCTTATAGTCTGTGCATATTTTGGCAGTTTATTCATATCTGTCTTCCAGTTCACTGATTCTTTTCAGCTCTGTTCAATCTGCTGTTTAACCGATCCATTGAGATACTGATTCCTACAGTGATTTTTTTTTTTTGGATTTCATTTCTTAAAGTCTTATTTGTTTCTTTTTAGTGTCCTGGTCATTCTTACTCATTTCTTATTGCTTGGTCACTTTTTGGATTTCAATGTTTTTCCTTTTTACACTTCACATATGTTTTATATTCTGCATCTGATGATTTCCATACCTGAGATCCTTAAAGCCCTTTTACTTCAGATCATGGTGTCTTGTTTATTTGTGTTCATGAATGTTTTTAAATTGTGAGTTTATATTTGTTACAGGGGAACTTTGGGAATCCTGAGGCCTGAATTCAGAGCACTTTCCCCGAACATCAGATTCGTAAAGATTTCTGGGTTTCTGTGAGACTCTGAGGTTCAGGTGTCCAAATATGCTGTAGTCCCAGGTTTGGTCTTGAGAACATAGGCACATAGTGCCCTTTGGGCAACCCGATCATTCATGCTTGATTGTAGTACACAGTTCACATTTTAATTCCTTCCTTCACTTTTCTCTTTTTTTCCTATTTCTCTTTTATATAGTCTTGATTCTTGGAGTTTTCACTTTTTTTTAATAAGCTCAGCAATGAAGTGTTTTGTAATAATTATCTATTATCTGGTTGTATTGTAGTGAGAGCTCCCAAAGAGTTCACCATAGTGCCCAAATTAGAAGGGTTATTTTATCTTGAAACTATTGTATGTCTAACAGTTTTAGTAGTCTTTTGCTTACATATGCTAGAGGCTCAATAAATACGTTTTATAAAACTATTGAGAGAAAATGACATGATAGTATAACCCTGATTATATTTTCTCATTGTTCATTTGTATCTCTCTTCAGCCTTTTTATTTATGTAACACGTTTATTGAATTTTTATGTGTCAGGCACTGTTTTTCATCTCATACTTCCAACCACTCTACTGTAATTAGTAGTATACATTGAGGATTGACGATTCTCTGTGAATAGCAATTACTTATCAAGCCTCATTGTTAGAAATCCAGCTAGTACCAAAAGAGAAGGTTGGAATGATCTGGTCAATATATTTTTAAGCTTGTTTAAGAACACAGAAATTGTACAAGGCTAAATATACATAAACCTAGAAAGAGAAGTGATATAATTATTATTTTGAGTTTCTTGATTCAAACCACAAAGGTAAACAGAAGTTTGCTTGAAACTGCAGTCTTCTAAATATAACTTACTGTTAACAGTACTTAATTACAATTTAGAACTTAAGCCATAGCAAGTCTGGGAATAGTATGTAAATAGGAGGATTTTAAACGGGATTGGGTTCTGAAACAAAAATATTTTATAGCACATACGACATAGCTGAAACTAGTCATTTGAGAAAGGCATTTTAAAATTTTGTGTCTTTGGATTATTATTTTGTAAAATATTGAATATTTTGTCAATTGATATTTTACATTAAAACTTCATATTTAAGTGCAGATATAGTATTTCAGTATATTTTTAATATTAAAGAAAATATTTATTGGGTTTACTTTTAAAGCTTTTGATGAGGCAGCTAGGGAAATGAAAATTTTACTACTACTTATTCTGTACACTTCAGAATGGAAAGAAATTTTTTTCATTTGTTTCCATTTCTTAATTGTAAATATAATTTATAGGTTTTATTTTCATCATCTGTTAATAATGTAAATAAAATGTATAAAACTCAAAATGCAGTATAAGTATCAAGCTACATCGTCTGTAGCTTGCTACTTGATTGTAGTTTGTTCAAAACAGTAAGATAAGATCACATTGAAACCACATCAGAAAGAAAATTGCATGTTTTTAAAACATAGGAAGATGCCATTCAGACATTTGAATAGTTTCTCTGTTTTTCTAGTGTAAAATTTATTTCACAAAATTTCTGAAGTGCAAATGGGTACATGAAAAGGGAGAAGATATAAAAGTACATTTGTGAGGTCAAAGAAATTTATTTTATATCAAAATAATGCATGTATGTGATTTAAAAGAATTAAATAGTAAAGGAAGGTGTTTAATCTTCCCCAACCTCGTTTCCACCTCCTAGAAGGAAAAACTTTAACTGTTTCTGTTTTTAAATTTTAGTGTTATTGCCAAAATTTTCCAAACTACATGCTTATGCTGCTATTTATTTCTACGTGAGAATCTAACCCACTTGCTCCATCTCCTTTTCCTCAACCATGACACCACTTTTAATTCTTCTCTTGGATACCTTTATAACTTTTTAGATGTTGAATGTAGAACTCTAGTTCTTGTTTCATCAACAATGGACAATGTCTCTTGATTATCAACTTAGTAAGCTCAGGGCATCCTAAAATTTCTTTCCCCTCTTTGTTCTTGTTTCTACTTCCATGTCTATCATTCAAACATTTACGTTTACATTATCAAGGTTGACAATATTGTGTTATGTAATAAAAATGTTCAGTTTTCTGTGCTTGTCTATAGTAGTAGTGGTAGTAATCAAAAGCATTTGCATAGTTCCTAGTATGAGTCAGGCACATTACATATATATGTATATTATTTATACTACATATATGCACAAGTTCTTTACATATATTAAACTTATTTAATCATCAAGTTGTCCTTAATGGTAGAAATAATATTATAGTAATATTATGGTCCTCATTTTACTGACAAAGAAGTTTAAGTCACTTAGCAAGTGGTGGAGCTGAGTAGATTAATTTCTAAAAGTTGAAAATCAGCGAACATTGTTCGTTATTATAACTAGGTAAAATGTTTATTCACAGCTAAGATGTTTCCTGTTATATTTTCTTTCTTGTATGGCCATTTATTTTTGTGGCTTTGAAAATTGTTGTATTTCTTTATTGCTGCCTTGTTTTTCTGCTGAATCTTTCAAATTCACTCTCTCCCAATTATGTCCTGTAAGAGGCCCTTATAGCATCCTCCAGTTTTCTTATACCTTTTTGGAGGTGATCATTTATTTGATTTGAACAGTATAAGTTTTTGTCATTTCAAATTATGCAGCACATTTTTACACTGATTTTGAAAACGTTTAATTGTGAGATAAGTGTTTTATAGTTTTATAATTTATTTTTCCTATCTAGCTGTAATTTTATGTTCATTAACCAACTTCTCTTTATCCTCCTTTCCCCCTCACCTTTTCCACCTCTTGTAACTACAATTCTACTCTCAATTTCTAAAAGTTCAACTTATTATTATTATTTTAGCTACTTACGTATGTGTGAAAACATGCAGTATTTCTTTTTCTGTGCTTGGCTTATTTCACTAAACATAATTTTCTCCAAGCTCATCCATACTGCTGTGAATGGCAGAATTTCATTCTATTTTATGGCTTAGTGTAGTACTCCATTGTGCATATATGCCATATTTACTTTATCCAATCATCCATCAATGATTCCAAATCTTGGCTATTGTGAATAGAGCTGTGATAAACATCTATATTCTATTCTATATTGAGGGGAGTGCCCCTCCCCACTCTGATAATCCTAGGTTAAGACCATTGGCATTGGAGTCAGGCTACCAGGGCTTGAACTTCAGTTCTGTCACTAACTATATATGTGTCTTTGGGCACATTAGTATTTTTGCCTCAGTTTCCTCACTTATAAAATGGGGCTAATAATAGCTCCTTCACATGATTGTTGAGTTAATAATTATAAAACGTCTACATCCAAGTCTAGAGTAGTAAGCATTCAGCTGTTACCACTGCCACCACCATCACCATTGCTGTCACCAACACCATCACCACTGTCCCACAGTGCGGTAGGTAGTCCTCGAAGTGGCTTTTCTTTCTTCACCCTCTACCCACTCCAGCCTCTCTACCACATTGCTACCAGATGACCTTCCTAAAGTGATTGTTCATATTGATCTTCTCTTTAAAGTTTTCAAGTGGTTCTCCTTTGCTTCCTAGATGTAAGTGCTCTTCTTAGCTGTAAATAATGCCAGTCTGCCCCAATAAAGAACTGGCAGAACTGATAGCCGGTTATGGCATTGAGGAATCTATTATTCTTTTATTAATTCTCTCCTTGAATGATCAGCATTATCTTTTGATCCTCTTTTTTGTTACATGGTGGTTCATGATTAACTGATAGGATGATTGCTGCATCTTTTGTCATTTGGGCAAAATCTAGACTTATCTGTATTTCTATATGTGTGGTTATATCTGTACTGATTGACTATTGTACAGATCCAGGTAAATTGCAGAATTGAAGAATGTGGTTCTTTAGTTATGTAAAACTGTCTGCAGCTCTTTCCTGGTCGAAAGGGCTTTGGTGTTATTATTTTTTCCCTGAGCTGTGGGGGTACATTGTAACTTCTAACTTCCTGGTTGAATATCACTTTAAAAAAATGGGACAATATTATTAAAAAGTCAAAACAAGTAAGATCCTTCAAAGCATTGTGTCCCTTAACAACAGACCTTTCTTTTTCTTTGTTGTGTGTGTATAGATATTTCATGTTCTTTTTGTGCTGGCCACTTACATTGTTATTGAATGAAAGACTCCTGTTGCTGTTCTTAAGTGCCGTTTCTCTTCCTCTTGTGCCGTGGTCCCTACCCATTGACTGATACAATGTTAAATTTTGGGTCTTATTGGCTGTGTTTAGCCTTCGTGTTTAAATAAGTTTTCATTCTCTCTTTTTTAAAATTTTATTAATTCTACCAATTGTTGAAATGTTTTCTGCTTCAAGTTTTTCTTAAATTTTAAATACGTTTTGTTTTATGTAAGTTAGCTTTTTAAATTGTTTATGTTGTTTCGTGTGCTTAACCTTGAATTCCACATTGTTTAATATTAACAACAACACTCATGCTTTCTTTTGGGGGCATTTAGCTGATATTTTTTGGCCCATACCTTTATTTTAACATTTCTCAACCATTTGATTTTTTTTTCTTTTTGTGACCGATAAGGGGATCGTAACCCTTGGCTTTGTGTCGTCTGCACTGCACTCAGCCAGTGAGTGCACCGGCCATCCCTATGTAGGATCTGAACCCGCTGCAGGAGCGCGCTGCGCTCCCTGCGCCGCACTCTCCTGAGTGAGCCATGGGGTCGGCCCTCAACCATTTGATTTTAAGTGTTTCTTGCAAACAGTCTATATCTGACCTTTGTCTTTTTAGCCTAGTCTGACAGTCTGTCTTACAGTGGAAGAATTCAGCTTTCTCATTTTTATGCTAAGTGATACTTGATCTTGGTACTTTCTTTTTACTTTGTTTATTATTCATACTTGTAATTTTTTTCCATTTTTCTTAGTTTTGCTTATATTTTCAAGTTGATATTCATTTTCCATTTGTTTATGTGGCACTTCTGCATTTTTCCATTTTGTTACTGGCATTCAATTATTCATAATCTAATTTTTCATCCACTTTAATGTGAAAAAAGATACCAACATTTTTCCTCACCTTGACACTAATCCTCTCCTCTTTCATTTCTAAATTTCCTTAGAGATAACTTAGTTTTTTAGGTTCAGATTTTGTTAGACTTTTCTGTGTTGAGCATTTATATTGTATATTTATAGAGTTTATATTCATTTAGGTTTAATTCTGTATAGAGTGTAATATACGTTGCACCCCTGTTTCTTGCTCTTGCTATCTTCCCACACTCAAAAGGTCTCTTGTGATTTAGTTTGTCTGGCTAGGCCAAGGCCGGGAATCCTGCTCACAGTGCCAATCGACTAGCTACACAACCACGCCAGTTGTTGGGCTCTTTTACCTGCCAGTAATCCTGTACCGACTAGGCCGATTGTGGCACTAGGGCTGGGTCTGGAGCTTGCAGACCCCTCAAGCCCATTCACAGACTGGGTCCCCAGATCCCACACACGCCAGGCTGGGCCCCCAAACCCCACACACACCAGGCTGGGTCACCAGACTCCTTACACACGAGCTAGGTAACTGGCCAGAAGGGTCCTTAGAAGCCATAGGTTTGGAAAAGCATGGAAAAGATGCCCACCCGCCTGCTTCACTAAAACTCCTTTCTCTTCTCTCTCTAAAGAACACAAGAACAGCAACAAAACTAAAAAAGATACATTGACGCTCATGTGCACTACCCCCCCCCCCCCCCCCACTGCTTACAATGGATGTGCTAAACCACACCCAGCTTAGTTAGAATCTCTTCTCATGTCCTTTCCTTAGGTAGGTCAGTGGGCAATGTGTTCTTTGAATCCTTACGTTTTAGCAAGAACTTCTTTCACACTGACTGTGTGTGTAGGATGTTTGGATTGTACTTCTTTTTCTCCCAGCCATTTGGATGTTATTGTTCTTTCTTCTGTATTTTCACGTTACAAATGAGAAGTACAATGTTAATTTGATTCTTTTTCATTTTTAAGTAATTATTCTTTCTGGTAACATCTCTGGTGTTTTTGTTTTTTGTTTTTAATCCTTGAAGTTTAGTCATTCTAACTCGATGTTCCTGGGTGTGTGTCTTCTCGTTAATCTTGTCTAGATCTTGGAGAACTCTTTGGGTTGTGATTCGTCCTTTTTTTAGTTCACGGAAACTTTCTTTTATGTTACTTTAATTATTGCCTCTTTCATCTCTTCTGTTTCCTTTTTCTGTACACTGTTCTAAAATTCTTCCTGTGGCTGGTGTGTTAGGTTGCCTTGATGTGTTCAAGTTTCTTCTCTTTTCCCTTTATAATTTTTATCTCTTTATGCTTTGAGATTTCTTCCAGTTGATCTTCATACTGCCAGTTAGAGTCTATCCTCTCTTTTACCTACCGAATTAATCAGCTTGAGAATTTTAATTTTTAAATTTTAATTTAATTAAAAATTTTTTTCTAGGAATTATTTTTTGTTCTTAATCAAGACTATTTGGTTTTCCTTATGTAGTCATACTGTTTTTGACCTCAGTATTACCTCTGTCTCCTCCAGAAGATCTGTTCTACTCTCTCCTAGTTCCTCCTCCCTTAGGTATGTTATGTGTATGTGCACTGAC
Source organism: Cynocephalus volans (assembly GCF_027409185.1). Lineage (NCBI taxonomy): Eukaryota > Metazoa > Chordata > Mammalia > Dermoptera > Cynocephalidae > Cynocephalus > Cynocephalus volans. The sequence goes on along the minus strand of NC_084475.1, from coordinate 61,708,555 downwards.
GTTCAATTTGAGCTGTTGCGGGACCCTTGGCTGTTTTAAGTGATGAAACATCCAGGCATCTCAGCCTGCACTGTAGCAGCAGGCCTGTTGTCTTCTTGTATGCACACCTGGAGGACTCTGTGTCTTCCTCCTCATATTCCCCAGGCCAGGAATAGAGTGGACTCTCCCTCCTTTTGAGTGCCTCCTGTGTGCCTTTGAGTCTAGGGAGGCTGGCCACACTTGTGCAGTTATCTGTGTGCAGAACTTTTCCGGGTCTGGCTTGCAGCCCAGAGCAGAGCAAGTCCTGTACTAGCCCTTTCTCTCGAGATGCCCATAAGCCTATGGCAACATTCTTCAGGCCCCACTGCCTGCTCTCCCCAGAGCTGACTAGTTTAAGAAAGGTAAAGGGGGTTGGATTTGGGATTGAAGTAGGGAAAGGTAAATCGAAATCAAGGCTTGTTTTTGCCACAGAATCCTATGTTTGCATATGTTATTCATAGCCTCAGATAGTATCATCCCCCTGCATCATTTGTCATGTGCTTAATTATACCAGAGACTTTTATTTGGAAGCCTATCTTTGACAGTCATGGTTTTCCCTCTTGAACTCTACTACAGTTTTTAGGAAGTATCCTTGTAAAATGCAGTTTGGACAAATAAACTCTTCTAGGAGAGTTTATTGGTTTTGACAGATAAAATTCCTCTGGGAGAGTTTATTTGTCCATATGCAAATTTAATTGAAAAAATGTGATCGATCTGAAAATCTTGCACAATGCAGAAGCCAGTTAAAAGTAGGACAGAGACCAAAAATAAGAGGGTAGCTAGAGGGACAGGAGCTGAGAATCAGCTTTTTCAGTGGTACTGGGAAGAAGACATGAAAATAATATGGAAATTAAAAGCCACTTATCATCAGAAAACCATATTCTGGCCAGTAGTTACACCCTGTTCTTAAGCCATCTAGTAAAGTTGCTGACAAGTAGTATTAGAAGAGATTATATATCCAAGAGATCCATTATGTTCCAGAAAATTAAAACAAGGATGTATTCAGTAGTGCCTGAATGGAAGAAAGAAAATATTGTATTCTATATTCATAGGTTGTAAAGTTAGTACAAATACATGTATATTTATGTTTATACAGTCATTTGCCTTAAATATTTGAGATTTGAATTATGCACACACGCACTCCCTGGTTGGATTGCTTGGTATTCAGTTTGTCCTAATCAGTCTCAGGCAAAAAGAATTTGAATTATACAGCATGTGTAAACTTCACATTGAATGGTAATTAGTGTGTGCTACTCAGTGACACTTAATGTTGAGGTTAATGGTTCAGTAAAACTTTTAAAAAGCCAGTGACTAGATCCCTTATATATATGGGATGGTAGGTAGGCTAAGAATCAGTGAAAGCCTTTATTCTGTGTCAGTAGCAATTTAATGCCTGATTGTGTATCTAAGCCAGTGTTTTACATTTATTACAAGAATGAATATGGAGTTTGATGACATATATCTGAACTTTGCCTGTTATCACAGGCTGGGGCCCCCAAAATGCCTGCTCTTGTATAATAGAAACTGTTCTCTCTTTTTCTCTCTTTCCATTTTCTTATTTTCCGAATGTTATCTGTCTAGAACGTTGTTATGGAAGTGTTTGTCCCCTTAATTTTGGATTCTCCTAGCTTAAAGGTTTTTGAGGTGGAAATTACAAAAGGGAAGGAACAGGAATGGTTAGGTCACTTGTTTGTACCAAGATGTGTTCAGTGTGTGAAAAGTAGGTAACAGTAGACATTAAATACCTAGGCCAATATGGGGAGTAAAAAGTTACATTTCTGGAGTTTTGTAACTCGCATTATATGCATGTAAGTAAAACAAGAACTTTAACTTTCTGTGACACAAGGAGCTCTGTCAGATACCACTGTATACCTAATGTTAGAGTTCCAGTTGGTTCTACACAAAGATTTTAAAAATAAGTTATGGAAAGACCCCTAGAGAAGTCCATTTTTCTCTTTTGCCCCCCGCCTGGTGCCAGAATGTTACTGTTTTTCTAATGCTTAACATTAGAAATATGTTGGTAGGTTAAAAATTATGTGTTTTAAAAAGTTACATATGTAAAAATGTGTGTAATACTACAAATAGGTTGAATATTAAATAGCAATGCTTGTGTGTTCTAGAGCCATAGTTAGAATACTTATTACAAATTGCCAAAATTCAGTGACTCAACAAATCAATTAAAAAAAAACCCAAAAAACCCTCAAGGATATTAGATTTCAAAATGTTCTTCCTTAATTTAGTTTGTCCATTATACTTTAATTTTAATTATTCATAGTATTGCTTAACATGCCAGGAAATATCTTGTAATAGAATTTATAAAATAATGAAGTTTCAGTAATATGCATCCTATCTTTAGCATTCTGGTTTTAAATCTCAGATTAAGATGTTTTGTAAGGAATTATCTAGTTTGATGCATAAAAGCATGTCTTTGCTTAGTAACTTTATCCATTTTAGAATTTTGAAAGCAAATGCTCAGTTGAGTAAATAAATGGAATAATTTGGTATAGGTCATTTTATTGTTGTTGAGCAAATAAGACAAAAAATTTTGTAAAGGACAAAAATACATATTCCCACTAACAAAAACAATAATTTTTTATTTTAGGTATTAATTTCTGATGTACATATACACATGCTTTCTTTTTTTCTTTTTTATAGACCCAGTTGTTCATTTTAGTGAAAAGCATAGCCCCTGCCTACTGTCTTTTCTGTATCATGCTAGACATTTAAGAAATATAGGATTGGTTTACATATCACTGTGCTTTATTGAGTGGGTGAGTTAGAGATGAAAGATAATAAGCAAGCCTGAAGATGTAAATCCTGGTTGAACATTTGGACATCTATTTGTCTTTGGTTCCGTTAGAGGTGGAAGTAAGCAAGATAGAGCTCTTTTAGTATTGGTGTGGATTTTTGCATGTCTAGGATCTTCTTCTGTTTCTTCTTCTTTCTATTAATGGTAGAGGTTCACAAATATGATAAGTATGGACTTAGATTTTGTTCCTAAACAGAAAGATTATATATGACTGAAAAAACTGATGACATTTAAAATGAAATGGGCAACAATTAGCTCTTTTCTTATGATTACACAACAATAATTGCTAAAGCCTTTTCAGTGTGTTTGATGGTTAGGTGAAACCCTTGTTCTGTTAGATTCCTTTTTTTTTCCATAGTGGGTTGGAGACACATTCCTTAACTGATGATATTTTGTACAGTATAAAAATAATCACTTTTTATCACAAATTGAGAATTATTTCATTTCTTTTTTGGAATCTTATGATTCTTTATATTACAGAGCCATTTAAAATTTTATATAATCTGACCTTACCATGTGACCCTTGGCTATTTTTCTGCCTCATTCTCAATCTTGTGCTGCAGCTGGATGCTGTTCCCCAAATACAATCTGTGCTTTTGCTCTGTTATTGTTTTAGTTTTTTCCAGTCCCTGGTCTCTAAGTATCTTTTCATTCTTTTCTTTTTAGTAATTACCTGCTTATCCTCCAAGACCTGACCTAATTCTCGATAGGTGTTGTTATTTCTGGATAAATTTCTGAATTATTCTTCTCCCTATGCTCCCAACAGAATTAAATAGTCCCCTTCTTTTGGTTGTTATAGTACTTTTTAGGTGGCTCTTCTAACAGCTGTCAAGTCATAGATATGTCATAGTTATTAGGAGTGGGGGCCATGTGGTATCTATCTTGTGTCTTCTAGAACAAGCAGTTAGTTAACATGTGTTGAATTGAAATGTTTTAAAACTTTGAATGTTTAAGAAAACAGCTTTCCACATTAAATTTTTTGATAGTAGTAACCCTCTCTCATTACGTTTCTTGCATGCACTACTCCCACCTGTTATATTGTGGTTGTCTGGTTTATATTAAAATATTTTTGTCATTTTAGAGATAGCTTGAGAGCAATCAAAAAAGGATCATTTATGTAGATCGAGCTCAAGGAAATTGGCTTTTAGTTTTAAGAATTTCATTTTCTTCTCTCTTTTTGCAGGACCCTAACAGGAGTATTCATACCAGCAGCAGCAGCAGCAGCAGCAGTAGCAGCAGCAGCAGCAGCAGTAGTAGCAGCAGCAGCAGCAGCAGCAGCAGTAGCAGCAGCAGCAGCAGCAGCAGCAGCAGCAGTAGTAGCAGCAGCAGCAGTAGTACCAGTTTTTCAAAGCCTCACAAATTAATGAAGGAGCACAAGGAAAAACCTTCTAAAGACTCCAGAGAACATAAAAGTGCCTTCAAAGAACCTTCCAGGGATCACAACAAATCTTCCAAAGAATCCTCTAAGAAACCCAAAGAAAATAAACCACTGAAAGAAGAGAAAATAGTCCCTAAGATGGCCTTCAAGGAACCTAAACCCATGTCAAAAGAGCCAAAACCAGACAGTAACTTACTCACCATCACCAGTGGACAGCAAAATAAGAAGGCTCCTAGTAAAAGGCCCCCCGTTTCAGATTCCGAAGAACTCTCAGCCAAAAAAAGGAAAAAGAGTAGCTCAGAGGCTTTATTTAAAAGTTTTTCTAGTGCGCCACCGCTGATACTCACTTGTTCTGCTGACAAGAAACAGATAAAAGATAAATCTCATGTCAAGATGGGAAAGGTCAAAATTGAAAGTGAAACATCAGAGAAGAAGAAATCAACTTTACCGCCATTTGATGATATTGTGGATCCCAATGATTCAGATGTGGAGGAGAATATGTCCTCTAAATCTGATGTGAGTAATCTTGTTGGCTTCCCTCCTTTCCCTTACTGGTTTCCAGATTTTATTTCAGATAGCTTTATAATAAGGAATGAGGGAAGAAAATGAATGCTTGAATCGTAAATGCCGAACCATAAAATGGAAGCATGGAAGTAGGTGTGGCCTAGATATGAATTCCTGTGACTAATGGGAAGAAAGAAATTAAATAATGTTAAGGAATGCAGATTTTTAGGATGTCATTTAAATGTTTAAATGAAAGGTATATTCTATCATATAAAAATGGGTCATTTGAATAGCAGCAGAAAATTTAGGTGCTCATTAAAGCTTCGTTACTATGCTTTTCAATGATTAATAATTTAGGAAGATGAGAAGAATACTGTAAAACTTGAATACAAGGGAAAATAAATTTAAAAGAGAAACAGACAGTATTGGGGTACAGCTATGATATTGATCTTTTGATCATTGGAATGAAGTAATTTATTTATATAGATGGAAAGCTGATAATAGTATTTTTAAAATAGCTTTACTGAGGCAATATTGATGTAACAATATACTACATGTGTGTAAAATTTATAATTTGATAAAACGTGACATATATACCATAAACCGGGTGTCGGTATTTTGAAAATGAAATATTTAAATTTTTTTTCTTCATTGTATAGCCACTCATTTGGAAGGGGTAGGATGTGTGATCTTCACTACAAGTTTTTGATGATGGATAGCTTTATCCTTTGGTGGATGCCTAAAGGAGCATGTGACCATCTAATACCGCAAAAGATGTTATCTGATGTTTGGATTTAAATTTATAATGACAGATTTTCAGAATTGGAAGGGATCATCAGGTTATCTATTCTAACCTCTTAGCAACATAAGAAATCTTACACTGACCGTGACAGAGCTATTAGTAACTCAAAGGGTATTTGATTCTATTTTTGAAGTATAAACATTATTTACTGTGAAGTTCTCTTCTCTTCACTTTTCCTTTTTTGTCCGATTTTGGCCTTATTCAGTTACTTATCAGTGATTATCGATCCCAGTAGTCTCCTTACTTTGGCTTGTTATGTCTAGACAATGATCAAGGAAGATGTCTGGCTAAAAATTGCTGGTAATTTTTGAAATCTTTCTTTCTGTCCTGTGGGCTTGCCCCCAGATGTGCCTAGTTTAAATGCTGGTAAAAGGTAGGAAGCCTTAGTAGCAAATTCCCTTCCCTGAGTTTGCACTGATCTGAGTTGAAAGCTAGCCAGGGTCAGGACATGGTGCCAATACAGATTCCCAGTGGTCCATGGACACCACCTTTCCCCTACTCTCATAGGTAATACCAAAATTTTAAAAGAAGGCCAGATTAGGAGCAGAGTATCATAAAATACTGGAGATTGGGTAATTTGTTACAGTGTTTGTTAAAGGCTTTCTACTTATAGTTTGTAAAATGGAGATGAGAGTTGAATGGGTTTGTTTCATTATCTCAAGTTTTAATTTTTCCTTCTTTGATTCTTCTCTTAATTTGAAACTTTTTCTTAATGCAGATGTTACTTGGAACTTTTTTGTATGTTTGACTTTTGTTTCTTATGGCCCTGAAATGCTGTTGGGGTGTGCTTAGTCTATCAAAATTGTCAAGCTTAGCAACTTTGTCTTCCTGACATGTTGTGATTCTTCTAGCACAGAGGTTTTCAAATTGTGGGTTGTGATTCACTGGTGAGCTATGAAATCAATTTAGCATATCGTCACCAGCATTAAAAAAGAATCAGAATACATGGTAATTAGTATGGGTAAGCAATGGTTTGTGAAAATTTTATTTCAGAGATGGTTTATATGTTTCTTATAGTGGTCAGAATTTTGAAAGGCACCTTTTCAGAATGTTTGCTGATTTGTGAGAAGACTAAATGGCATTCATAAAGCACTATTAAATGTTCTTTTTACATGAAACTATCACAGATGGTCTTTCTCTTTAGGTAATTCTGTTTACACTCCTTTTTGTTTGCCTCTTGCTCCCACTGTTTTATATATGATTTATAAAGTATGCTTTTCTTTTAATAAAATTCTTGTTCAACTTGGTATATTTATCCAAAGCAATGCCTTGAAAAATTTTGTGGAATGAATTGAAATGAATTGGAATTCCTTACAGTAGGTAATAAATTTTCAAAATGATGCATGACATATTAAAGCCACAAATCCAGTGGTTACATGAGTTTTTGTAAGGTGCTGTGCATTGCATTGCAGAGAAAAACTGTGAAGACTTTCGGGTGTCATGTGGGTATAAAACCCAACAATTGTACTTTACTTATTAGTCTTCTGGTAACAGTAATGTTTTTATTGTTGCTCTCTTGGTTTAATTCTTTAAGTGTAGGTCATGTAACGGAAGAGAACTGACAAAAGTGGTGCCATGTAAGCCATGTGCAAAGGAGGATAAGTGTGTGCTAAAATTGTTTATCCAGTAGTAAAGATATCCTTTGTTTGGACTGTCTTCTACCTGGCGTCGCTCCTGTGGTCAAGACAGAAGGAACAGGAGGCAATTTTAATGGCAAGCATTAAGCAACCTGTAGGCTCCCTTGGCCCGTAACAGATTTTGTAGCTTGGGGCTGGCTCAACTTCAGGGGTTGCTGTGTACATTGTCCTGTTGTAAAGGTGTCTGCCTCTGAGTAAGTGTGATCAGATGACCTGATCTCTCTAAGGTCCTTTCCAACTTCATTATTTGAATATGAGCCCGATTAATGTTTATTTGTGGGGGATGGGGTGGTGGGTAATTTTGGACATAGCAGGCAGAGATCATGGACTTTGGACAGAAGAAAGACACAAAAGGAAATCAGAAGAGTTTGAAGAATTAGAACGGCTGGGAGAAATGATTATTCACCTGGTATGTCTGTAAAGAAAACATCTTGCCTGAGTATGTTGCCTGAGGTTTGTTACAGTTAAAAGGAAGCATGTGTTAAAGAAGCTTTTCCACAGTTAAGTTAGATTCAGGTTTTATATAAAAATAAAAATCAGTACTATTGAGATGGATAGGAAGCTTAGATTGTTGATTTATGTGGTTCTTTTTGGTCAGATTTTATATATTTTGTGTATGGGAAGAGAGAAGAGATGGACACCCATGATTTGCATGCCTGCATGCTTTTTAAAGGATCACTTATTTGTTGATAAGTGGTAGGTAGGTATGTGGATAATTAGGATTCTGCAGTCTGGTGTCAGATGGGCTGTGTTTTGAATCCCAGTGCCGCCTGTGATCACAGGCAAATGATTTTCATGTTTCTTCATGTTTCTTAGTTTCCTTTTTTGTAAAATGGAGATCACATGGTATGTACTTTGTAGGATTATTGTGAAAATTAAATAAGTCAATCCAGGTAAAGCAGTTAACACACTAATCAAAAAATATATATATTAGCCATAATATTAGTTATGTATGACTTGGCTTCTGCAAACCTTTATAACCTGTAGCTTTGAAAGAGATTGATATTCAAAAGCACTGTTGCTGAACTCTAGTGTCCTTTTTCAAGTATGTAGGTTTATATGCTTTAAGGGGTGGGAAAGTACTTGGAATATGTCACTTTGCTCTGAATTTTGTTTTAAGGAGATATATGGCCTTGATATTTTATGCATTTGTTATGTGGTAACTGTAAAAATATAGGACAAAGAGTCTAAGTTTTAAACTAGAAGTTAAGCCAAAGTTTCCCAAGATCTATTAGTTTTTTAATTAAATGAGATCAAGTATAGGAACACACCTAACACTGCACTAGGTAGGCACTTGGTAGTTCTTTTATAAATTGCTATTTCTGTTAACACATCCCAAGGAATGATTTATCTTTGCGTTAAATAACCCAAAGAGTAATTTTAAATACATTTTGTGATTCTTGAAATATTTCTCATCTTATAAGGAAATCTGATATATATATTATCACATGAAATTCTGTCAATAATTTTCCCCTACAGAAGTGGTGGGGTGGGGCGGGGGGGAGAGGTATAGAGGATAGGGTAGGTAGTGTAGGGAGGCAGAAGGACTATTTTTATAATGGGTGAGCATTTGACAAATACAGAAAGCATTATAAGGGAATGTTTTTTTAAGAATATTTTATATTCAAGAACCTAGGTAATTCCCATTAGAGTAAAATGGTTCTTGGTTTAGGAGTTCATCTCACTGGGGACATAATGGTGTACTAACTCTTTAGTGATAAGTGGTTTTTCTTACTGGTGACTGAATACTAATTAGCAGCTGGAAAGAGTGAGGGTCTGAGTGTATCAGCATCAACTAAAAGTTTATAACTTTATTGACCTGTTTTTATTGACCTGTTTAAACTTTAATTGATAATAAAAAAGAACTCAAATATTTTTCACCCATTCTGTAATTCCCCAGTTTTCATTTGTCTTTGTTTTTCATATAACTCTGCTTCTAAAGACAAATCTATGGAATTGATTTTTTTTTGTGATATGAAAAAGTTCGGTATTCATAGCAGAGACAGAGGAAAAAAACCAGTAAATGAAAACTGAGATAGCCATTTATGATTAGGTTTAGTTTTGGTAGTAATTTCTTTATCATTGTCTTCCTTTTTTTCCTCTTTGCTTTGTAGATTTAATCATAATTTAAAAGTGAGGAAATTAAAAGTTTATTTTTCCTTGAAATAGGCAAATTATATTTGCAGGTTAAAGTATGTACGATTTACTAATGTGAGAAATGAGATTTCTATCATGTCTTTTGATAGGTTTGGCTTACCAAAGTGTTTTCTTGGATAAAATCTTCTTGAAGGAGAAAAGCAAAATCTCATCAGATGATAGCATTTTTCCCAAGGGTGAATGGTGGTTCAGAAACAGGATAAATACTTTAAACCACCTTAGCAGAAGTTTCTTTCAAAAGAAGAAAAGGAAGGAGAAGGAAAAAGAAACTTCCCTTCTTTTGTTGTCCCTCATTTCCTCCCGCTCCACCCTGTTCATTGCCCTGCTTCAACTGTCTGGAGCTGGCAGTAAACGTCCTGCTGTTGAAGCATTGGCCTTAGGTTTTTATATGATGGAAGTTTGTTGCAGTCAGAGAAAAAGGTCTTTATTGTGTTTTCAAAGTGGCTTTTTAATGACTTGTAATTCCAACACAGGCAAGAGCTGTAAAGTCTGTATGTATGGTGAGCAAGCAGCTGGAAGGCCACTCATTAAAGGACTGCCCTTGCTCTGCAGGGGGGGACTCTTATTTGGGGCTCTTGTTTTCTGAAGTGTTTTATAACTGGAGGTAAAAATACCTGAAGGGTTGTGATTCTTCCTCTGGTAGATTCAGCTCAATGTGGAACATTAATTAAAACAAATGGAAGAAAGTTAACTTTGTTGGACATGTGGAGATATTTTACCTGTCCCTGTTTTCTAGTGTTTTTTTGCTTGTTTTCTGTGTTGTACGTGATTAAATTGAAAAGGACACATTCTTGCCAACCAGCTGTTCATTTATTCATCCATATTCCTGGCTTATTCAGAAAAGGATTTGAAGCAGTTAAAAGAGATTTAAAAAAAAAAAAACTGGGGCCTGTTCTCTTCCTTGTTTTGGCACATACTAAGCCCAGTGTGGTATCTCAGTTTTTAAATTAAATAATTCCTTAGAAGCCCATGGGTAGCAGAGGTTGTGAACAGACAGGGGCTCTACCACTGTAGAGCTGGGTGTCATCAAAAATCACCAAAACTCAGCATTTTCACTCACATGTATTGAGCAAGTATGTCTTTCAATAAATTCCATGAGCCTTCTTCAAGAGAGCTGCGTCTCCTATACTGTAAATTATTATTTCTTATTTTAGTGCCCATGTTTTTATGTAATTGTCCCTTCTGTCATCGTTAGATACAAAGTCAAAGATGTGACTCAACATGGTCTTTTCAAGACTAGATTTACCATACTGGAGGGATGCCTCATAGCTATAGTTAAACTTTTCCTAAGTGCTTACTATGTGCCAGTCACCCTTCTAAGCACTTGACGTGTTTTAACTCATTTAACTGTCAACACAACTCTATAAAATAGGTATTATTATTATCATCATTTTATAGATGAGGAAACTGAAGCTCAGAAGTTAAGAAATTTGCCCAAGGCTGCCATGTTTAAAAGTGGTGGAGCCAGGATTTGAATGACTAGGTATGGAATGTACTTAAGGGGAGGGTGGTGCGAAGCAAATCTTATTTTTCCATGGATTCATATTAAAATTGCACAGGTGTGCTTCATGAAATTGGCATCACTGTTGTGAAAGCCTTGGGAATTTCATACTATTGTCTCACTTATTAATCATGTTTCTTTGACCTCTTGGTCTGGACTTTACCAGCAGCTTTCATGAGATGATAGGTTGTCCTCAGATTTTTTTCCCTCTTGCTTTTGCATGGGAATTTATGTTTAACAGAGCTGAGCTGCAGTATCAAGCTTTCCCAGAAGGTGCCACCAAATAACAAATGGTGTCCTCCAGTTTGGAGACTCTTTTTTGAATCTTCTAGTTATTTTGTAAATACATTTAATAGTCTCTCTAAGTTACTCAAAATATAGTCTGTGCTTTCTTTGAATTAGGAAACAAGGTAATGCAATGGCATGGGTAGAGGGTAGCTTTCTTTTGGTGTCCATGTAATTAGTATTTACTAAGTTTGAGAAATTGTTCTAAGTGGGTAACAATTTATGACTGTATACTCTTAAGGCAGTGTCAAGGTCCACACAGAAAAATCACCTCCAAGAGGCTTCTTTAGATCATTAAAGGTGACTGCACAATGAGATGTTCCCAGATAAAGTCAAAGATCCTACTTTAGGCAGGAAAAATTGAAAAGCATTTACTAAAGTGTTTGGGGACAACTTTACCTTTGAATTCTTAAAACATAGAGGATGGGGATGTGGGGGGCCTGGGGTAGGCAGAAATATTCAGAATCTGTGACACAGAAAAGGAAATTTCCTGGCCTTTCTTGGCCACAGAAAGAAAATGTATGCATGGGGCCCTCAGATATTACTTTAAATAAATAGAGAGAGAGAGAGAGAGAGAGAGAGAGAGAGAGAGAGAGAGAGAAATAAATTACTGAGTGCCCTTGTTTGGGACCTCAGTGCTTTTAGAATCATAGTACTGTTTTTTAAAAATTAAATTTCTGTCCCTTGCTTTATTATGTGGCTCTTTTATTTTTTCTAAGTGTGATAAACCATCATGTCATTTTGAGGAATTAAAAACATTTTCTTCTAAGCATGTTTAATTGTGATATTCTTTGATTAGTGATGTTCAATAACACTTAAAAATCCTAAATACAAGTACTGTATTAGGTGGTACGGATAGTACAAAACTAAAATTTAAGTTGGACTTTGAAGGAAAGAGGGATAAATTAGTGGAGATGAAGGTGTGAGGTTGGTAGGAGAGGCCGTTCTTGATAGGAGGAAACAACTTGAAAAAAAAAATAGTTGGTGGCAATTGTACACAGTCTGCGCTGTCCTCACTAAAAATGAAGAGAGATCTTGTAAATAAATTCCTGCAGTTAATTTATCACACTAGTTTATTGGGACTGAAGGAAGCCTTATTGAACGTCCACTCCATACTAGTCATGCTCTGAATACTTTTAGTCTATATCCTTTTATTTAATTCATACAATAATGAGATAGCTTTTGTTCTCATCTTATAGACATGGAAGTGGCAGAGCCAGAATTCAAATCCAGGTCTGATAGTGCCAAAACTCATGCTTTTTGTACCTTTCCGCTGATTAAACCTTATTGAGCAAGAAATCTCATTAAATTAAAACCACTATGATACTGATTAGACCTTTTTGAGGAAAAAAAAAAATTAGTAGTGTTAGCTGTCCCACCATCTGGCTTCCTCTGACCCTCTGGTAGTGGTGCCACAGTTCAGCAAAAGGGGAAAAAATAAGAAATACAATATAGCCACAATATTTGGATACTTGGCTATGAATAGTGGATGCAAGGAGAATCAGCCATGATTTCTGAAATGCTGATTGACTCCTGCTTCTATACCTCAATATCATTTTCTAAGAAGCAGAATTGCAGAAAATAGTGAAAAGCTGTGGTACTTAGAGTCTCTCCAAGGGAACTTTTCATCAATGTGCTATATTGTTAGGTTATTTCATATACCTCCTTCTAGAGGCAAGGACATGGCTAGTGTTATTGTGAGGGCTCCCATTTATTGTACTACATTATCTAAAGGTTGTACTCATGAAGGATCTAAAGAAAGAACATAGGGCTCTCTTGTTCTGGAACTTAGCCATAGCTGGCTAATAAATTATCTTTGTGGGCTCAGGAGAGGTGGGTCAGGAAGTGTGGCCAAGGACATAAACTAGGAATCGAAAGAATAGACAGGTTCAGCTTACTAGTGGTGAGCTATAAAATGTGGATTTTAATGATAATACACACCTCATAAGATTATAGATTATAGATGCAAACTGCCATTCATGACATAGTTAATATTTTTGTTCAAGCAAAAATATTAATAATGTCATGGATGAAGACTTACCATTTTGTTTGGTAGTTTTATGAATTGTATTCTGTGAAGACTTGATGTTGGCAGGTGGTCTTGTAAAGACCGAGAGTCAAAGCTTTAGTTTAGGGACTTCATAATTTATAATCCATGGCCATAGTGTATTTTTAAAAATTTCTGCACATATTTTATAAAATGTCATTTCCCATTTGGCCTCACTCTTGATTTGATTGAGAATCAAAGGAAAGTCTTTCTGAAAGTAAAGACTTTAAAATGATTAAATGTTTAGAATCTGACAAATTCCATTCAAGGTGACTTTATGCATTTTCGGTAGTGTAAAGTGTTCACTATATTTTCAAGTTTCCTCTTCTTCTCCGTTATTTTCCAGGATTGTTTTAATTGAAGGTGAACCTCAGACTTGTTGCTGATCTTGTGATGGGTTATTTTAAATTTCTAGGTCTTCTGATAACCTTAGGTCAGAATCAGACAGGACTAGCATGCTTACTGTTGCATACAATCCTGCCTTCATTGTCCAGTAACTTAGGACTTGCAACAAGTCCCTTCCCTTTGTGTAAAGCTAAGTCATGCATAGTCCTTCTTGTTTTGTGTGATAAGACTAATGAGTCTCATAGTTTACCCCCAAAATACAAAGGTTTGAAGGAGGTCAGTGGTGTGTCATGTGCTGGCCATCTCTTATCTTCATTGGGCCTGTGCACTTAGTAATAGCTCCATGGTCTCTCTCCTCTATTTAAAAAACCTTTCAAGGTTTAATAAGTACTCTTTTTGAAAGACCAAATTTGAAGGCACCTATAGCTGTCTTTTATATAGTATTTAATTCATGATTTAGACAATCACAGAGTTTTTAAAGCAGGAAAAGACTTCACAAATCTCCTTTAACAACTTGAATTTTGCAGGGGAGAACTTGCTTCGAACTTTAATAACTTGCCCAAGATCACAGAGCTCTCATTGCCAATAACGAAGGCCCCAGGATGCAGGTCCCTAGTTGGCACATGCCATTATTGTTTCCAGTTGGAACAGTTTCCAATTCTTTGCACATCCCTCACCTGCTTTCCCAAACTCCCCCCCTCTTGAACATTTGAAAATGGTTCCTAGTTGATTGTTATCATCTAAGAACAAGTCCTCACACACTTATTTAAACCCGTCAGGCATACAGCTGATGTCTCCTCTTGGCTGGGCATCTTAGCCTATATGCCCTTATGTTTCATATCCAAAAAAGGATCCCATCTGAAATACTTTGTGTCATGTCTAAGAGAGTAGGGTGTAAGTCCCAGTATATGTTACAGAGGTTAATTAGTGAAAAATTTGATAGACTTTGTATCCTTCTCATCCTTAATAGTCTCTGGGAAATTACCAACCAGAATAATCATGACTTGATATATTTCAGAGGGAAACAGAAAATGAAACATTTAGGTGTCTGGCAAATCAAGTCTTAATAGCATTTAATAATGAAAATGAAAACATGGAAAGAGCTTTAAAAACTCCAGTGTAAATGTAGCCTTTTCTTGGACAAGCTGATATTCTCACTGGATGAAACCCGAATCCTTCTCCTTCCCACCTGCCAGTCTCTACAGTGTCTGCTTCTGTGTCCTGGATTGTTCCTCCTAGTCTATCTACGTATATAATGAGGCATCCTTCATACCACACAGCCACCTTCTTACACATACACCCTCCTCCAACTTCCCAATTAACCCTGAAGCCCTTTAGACTATAGACTCTTCATTTCCTTCCCTTCACTGATGAACATCTCAAAAGCACTCTTATTCCTCAACCCATTGTGGTCTAACTTTGCTTTTGAAACTATTCTTAAAACTACACTGGAAAAGGTCACCAGTGCCTTCCAGATTGTGATGTAGAGACCAGACCATCTTCTAAGCGTTGGAGTTAACCTTTCTGGCACCTTCGACTTGCTCTTCCGTGAGGTTCCTAGGCTTTATGATACCTACCCTGATCTCTCTGACTGCTCTCTATGAGTCTCCTTTGCCTGCTGATCTTTCTCTACAACCCTTAAGTTAGCCATCCTCAGGCTCCTTCTTCTCTATCATATAATCTTTCTCTGGACAATCATCTGCTACCAACACATTTTTTTCTTTTAACATCGTTTACTTCAATCCCCTACTGTTCTCAAAAGCTACCGGCTGAACATCTCAGACCAGTAGGTACCTGAAACAAAACAGATACCTGAGGCACAACATAGTCTAAACTTAAGTATTTATTGCAGACACTGCTAGTTGTCTATTTAATGTCCATTATCCCCTTCTTACTAACAGAATTTCAATTTTGTTGGGATAATAATATACCTAACAAAAAATATTCTCCCCAGCCTTCCTTGCAGGTCATGTGACTAAGTCTGGCCAATGAGATATAAATGTTATGAGGTGGGAATAATAGGGGGGCTCCACACAGAGGAGCTGACTCAGCTGGCATGAACCACTTTGTCTTTTCCCCTTCTACCACTTCTTGCCTGGAACTTGGATGCCGTGGCTAGTGCTTTAGCTGCCATGTTGTGAGAAGCATATGCTAAGTATGGAGGAGCAGTAGGGATGGGAAGAGACTGGATTCCTGATTTCTAATAATGTGGTGCTGCCATGCTGATCCTGTCTATCATACTGGATTTCTAATTCAATGAAAGATAAGTAAACTCCAAGCTTAGTTTATTTTAACAGGTGTCTGTTATTAGCAGCTGAGCATACTCCCTAACTGGTTTAGCTCTACCCATGATCCCAAAACACCTGACTGTGATTCCTAATTAGGTTAATATGTATTCCATCTATTAACCTAAGTTAGAAATATCAGTTATTATTGGATATATTTTTTTTAACAAATGCTTACTTGAGGGCCTATTATGTGTTGATGGAGACTGCCACAGTCCATCTGATAACTGAGATGGCTATTAAGTAACTAACAGGTGGGCAGTGTATATACAGCATGGATATGTTGGACAAAGGGATGGTTCATTTCCTGGGCAGAATGGAGCAGGACAGTGCAAGGTTTCATTATCCTATTCAGGAAGGTGTGCAATTTAAAGTTATGAATTGATTATTTCTGGAATTCTCCATTTAATATTTTTGGAGTGAGATTGATGGTGGGTGACAAACCATGGAAAGTGAAAACTCCTGTAAGGGGGGACTACTGTAATTCATTAGGAATTGTGAATATCTGGTGTTTTTCTTCCATCATATTTCTTCATTTATTAGCCAGAATTCACCTGTGAAGAGACTGCTCCCTCTTTTACTTTCATTTAACCAGTAGAACAGTTTGTATAGGAAAAGTAAAACATAGTGCTTGAATCTTTCCCTAAATTTATCAGTTTTCCAACAAAAGAGTTTGGTTCTCTAGTATCCTTCAACAGTTTCAAATATTTCAAATTTTTTTAAGCATTAGTTTTAAGGCTTCTTCAATCTGACCTTTCTATCCTTATCTTTCTTTGCTTTCTCTCTCTCTTTTTTAAAAATACTTTAGTCATCCTAAAATACTAGCAATTCTTGGTTCCTTGAGTATTCCATACTGTTTATGCCCCAGTATAATACCCTTGGCCCTTTATGACCTGGTTAACTTTTACCTATTCTTTGAAGCTTTTCTAAATAATCTGTCCCACTCCAATCAATCCCTCCCTCTTTGTGTTTCTTCCATTAACAGTTTATGTGTACTTTGATTATAGTTGTTATTATCTCATATGAAAGTGTTTTTCTCCTGACCAGTGGAATATTTTGAGGGCAGAATCTGTCTCTTAATTATCTGATTTCCCAGCTCTTTACACTGTGCCTGGTACTTAATTGGCACTCAACAAATGTTGAGTTAAATAATGCAAACTTGTTTTTTGTGTGTGTGTATTTATCGTTACGAGTCCTTTTAACTAATTGATGTATTTATAGTTGAGGAGTCTTAATACATCTATAACTATAAATACATCTCAGTGATCTGGAGTTGTGATTTATGGAGGTAGAGTAGACAGGCCACAAGGAATGGGAGAGCTCACTGTATAAATAAGACAAGTCTTGGCCTTCTCAACAGTACACAATACAGGGTGTAAGCCACCCTTGTGCAAATAAGTTCATACAACAAAATCCTGTGATAAATTATAGGCCAAAGCAAGCAAGTTGTATAAATTGGATTGTACTTTTACCTGCCTTCGCAGCCTTTGCCTTTGTGTTGGAGTACATAAGCTAGGCAAGGAGTGTGAAGCTCTTGAAAACTCCCATAGAAAGACCAGAGATGTTTTCTTAGCTGATTCTACCAGGAAAAGCATTAAATCACACAAATAACACAGGGGAGGCAAGGACCACAAATTAATCTTTTATTGAGACAGCAGAGGGATGTCAGAGTCTAAAATCCCAAAACATTTGCTTCTGTATTTTAAAAAAGCAAATAGTTTTCAGAGAAATTTCAATAACAGGATGTTGAAGTGAAAGAAAGTTCTGCCTCCCTGTTTCCTATAGGGACTGTGCAGAGGCATGATAACATGAAAGTTATACGACCACCTTGTTTTTGCTGTCTTTGCAATCATGAAATATGGTTATATTCCCTCTAATGTTTATATGTGCTCTTGAAATTATTGGAATTGGTAAAATGCCACTTGTGTACTGTATAAAATGGACTGTTTTTTCCCCTTTCTTTTTCCTTGGGTTACATAATTGTCAAGACAGATTAGCTTTAAATTTATAAACTTAAATATTTATCAGACCATCACATTTGAATATCTGTAACTGGACAGTTAAATAAATATTGTGTATGCAGAAGACTGAATGAATGAAAAAAAACTTTCAAAAGAGTTATGTTCCTAACCAGAAGGGGAAAGTATTGTGAAAAAAAGTTATACTGAACAATAACATACTGAAAAAAAACAATGTGGGGGAATGTAATTAGTTTCCCTAAAAAATTAGCATCTTAGGGAGTTGTGCCTGTGTTGACACTTCTATTCTCAAATATATATTTATATTCATTGGAGACTGTAGTGTTTCTAAGGATGGTTTTAAAAGAAGCATCGTTACATCTATATAACAAAAACTGTACCCAAATATAATTTATCACTGTGAGCAGTTGAGCCTATTAAGAGAAGATGAAATTAAAACAGCAGCCATCATTTTTGAAAGGAGAATGTTATCATAGTCATCTTCTCTTTTCTCAAGGAAAGGCATAGCCTCAGCACATGTACTTTGAAACCTTATTAAGGTATCCTAAAGCTTACGTAAATATAAATTGATGGGTTCCCTCCTGACTTCACTCCCGGAGATCCCCTCAGTTGGAATTTGCATGCTGATGGTTCCTGCACAGCTACTACCCTTCTGTCCAGCTCTTATAGGGCCCAACATGTTCAGCAACCAAAAGAAGCTCAAGTAATTGTACTGCACTGACAACAGTTCTCTCCATTCCCCTGTAAAACATAGCCATCATTGCCCCTTGCTGGCAGGTGCTCTATTACACTGTGCACTTCTGCTCCAAAAGGTTGAAGAAGCCGGTGTAGTTTGCCCGCAAGCATATGTCAGTTGCCCTTGTAATTACATGAGTTAATTAAACTTTATATAAACCAGTAATGTACACAAAAAGTAATTGTTTCTATGAATACCAAGTTGAAACATGAAGGGGAGTCTCTTGAAAAAAAAAATGCTCTCAAATTAGGTATAAAACACCAAGTGGAAAAAAATCATGAGAATCTGGGACTTTTTCATTCTAACGGCTATGCAGGTCTCTGGCTTCCTGCTCAAAAATGGTGATCGTGGATAATGCATTAAAAGTGTGATTTATGTAAGAAAGACTTTTCAGACCTTGCTCAAAACTCCTTGATCCTACATCAAAAGACTGGTTGATTAATGCATATTTATAAACTTTAAGTTAAAGTAAAATAAAGGAGGGTGTTTGTGTGTCTTTAACTAGTTCTATCATCTTCCATCTGACAGATCTACACTAGCCAAAAATCTTGACTGATCCTCACCCATTCTGGTTCTTTTTTTCTTTGATCCTTGAGTTAATATAAACCTTACCAGCAACAGCACTCTTTTGCCTCTCCTTTCTCTCATTATTCCATTTTACCAATGACTGTCTTATTAATACTTCACTTCTTGCACGTAGCACTTGCCAGATGATTTTATAGGTTCCATCAGTTTTGGCAGCATCTACACCCACAAACATTTCCCTTTAGCTAGTATGTTCCTATAAATATATGTTGGACACAGGAATCTGCTTGTAATCATAGTGCGTTGGGCCCAGGAAGGCAGATTATCTATGTTTTGGTGAGGAACACAGACCATCCATCTTTATAAACCACTTGAAAAACTAGTGTCCCAGGAAGAATCTTGAGATCTGGGTAAGAGCTCCAGGTCTGATGGTTGAACTAGCTTTGTGATCTGGGACAAAATACTTATTAACATTTTTGAGGCTTAATTTTATAATCTCTGAATTGTGAGTAGTATCATACATAATTGTCATATGAATCAAATGGGTAGCAAACAGCACTTGGCACATAATTGGTAGTCTGTAAATGCTAGTAGAATCTGAATATTTTTAAACTAGTTTCCTTTTTAAAAAAATAATGGGATCCTGGTAATGCCCAATGTCATGGATGGTTAGGAGGACTATATATATGAAGGACTTCCCAGATTTTAAAGTGCTGTTCAAAAGATGTTAAAGAGATTACTTTACCTAAAAAGAACCCTCCCAAAAAACAAAACAAAACAAAACAAAACAAAGAACCCAACAGAAAAAGCCACACACAATAACAACAAACTAAAAACACAGTCTACAGTAAGTATTTCATTCTTTTATTTGATAGTTTTTGTTTGCATTAGTGTGACTTTGCTATTGTGGATGCTCTGTTCATGTGTTAGTTAACTTTTGCCAGTACGCTTCATCTTGTGTCCAGATTAGCACTGTGAGCTTTGAAGGTGAAGACTCTGCTTTCTCAGAAAAGCCTATGTTTGTTTTGACCACAGGGTCCTGTACTCAGAAAATCCTACAGTATAGTTAGTTACTGGTGGTTTTCTTTTACCCTGTTTACCAGACGCTCTGCTGTCAGTACCTTTGTTGGCTCTTCAACAGCTTAAAGTCTGTAAAAATACAGACTCGGCTAGTATGTTTTAATGCATTTGAGGGCATGTAATATACCACACAGGAAAGATTTATTTTGCTTTCATTGTGTGTGGTTGTGAATTGTGTCAGTAAGTCAAAGGAAAAGCTTTTAATTGTTACAGAAAGGACAGTTAAAAGGTGTTTAACCTAAATTTCTTTCCTGAATGCCAAATATCTTTCCAGGAGAGAAAGATGCCAAGTTTTTTCTGATTAGTTCATTACAGAATAGTGAACATATAGCCAAGATGAAACAGCAACACAGTTTTGCATTAGACTCATAGCTGCATGTTTTAAAGTAGCTTTAAGAGTTACCCCATTAGTACTTTTTAAAGCTACCCATAAATGCCACTTTACCTCTGGCATCGGATCTATTAATTTGATTAGTATGAATATGTAGGAATATTTTTGAAAACTCCTGTGGTCTTGTAAAGCCTCCAGGCACTTATTAGCTGAAAAATCTTACCTTCTGCCAAGGCTTGGAGCCAAGGTAAGATCCATAAGTAGATAACATTTAGCGTTTGAAATAATAATAATGAAAGAGAAGTACACATGGAGCTTTTAAGTTGTTATCCATTTGAAATATCCAGTGTGGAGCTGGAGGCTGAGGGAGAAGATTAAGCAGATGTCAGGTCTGATTCAGCAGGATGCACTGCTTAACCACCTTCCCTCCAAAGTGTTTTATGCCCAGCATCCTGGGAAGGGCAGTGACTAATTCATTTTATCCATCTGTTGCCTTGGGAGATACTATGGGTTGGTTCTTCCAATTATTAGCTTCACAGGTGGTGCAATGAACTTGGGGAGATTGTGGCCTTTTCCTACTCTTGTGGGATCTTTCTTTCACCTGCCCTTCTCTCAAATGGGTCACCTTGGATTGAAACCTACCCCCTCACCAACCATACGCCTTCCCCCCACCCCCCCCAAAAAATCAAGGCAGAGCTTCTTTATTGAGAACCCCATTTAAAAAAATCGAAATAGGCCAGGACTTTGTATCTACTAGCCTATTAATGTTTTCTGGAAACCTTATTTATCCAGATTCTTTCCCTATCATTTTATTCCTCATTTCTTGTCTTTCCTGAGAAAGAGTTTGAAAACAGTTTCCGTATTTGTTACAAGTATCTAACAGCCAGTGACTAACACTTTGATACTAAAGATAACCCCCGGTAAGGTGACATCTCTCAGTGGTGGAAGGAAGTTGCAATTAGTTCCATATTCTGAGTAGAGCAGTTCTTTCTTCCAGGTAGTAGAGTTGTACACCTAGACATGGAGCTTGCATCATCTCTGTAGATCCCAAATTTGCCTGTTAGGGATATTGAGTTAAAATGATCACCTTCCGTTAATTCCCCTTCTTATCCCTCTACCAGAACTAAGGCACCATAGCAGCCTTAAGCTGTTAATTCTCTAATTCAGGGCCAGGTCACCAATTGGATCAATGCTTAGGTAGCTGCGTTTCTTAAAACTGCTCCTCATCCTCTTGTTTTGCACAGCTAGCATCTTATTTTGTATTCAGATCAGGAAGAGCTTCTCTTCCTCCCTACCTCCATAGGTGGCAAATACCTGGAACGTTGATTATGATTCTGGAGCAGGTACATCCCTCCTTCCTCCCCCACCTTTTCCTTTGGGTCCCTGTGTTTCGTCTCTGAGCCTGTAGCCAGAAGTCTGTGTGGGAATCTTGCCAGCTCCTTGTGTTGTTCAGGTGAAAATTCTATGAACTGTGTATGAGTCATTATGCTCATCTGGAAAGAAGCAGGGATGGTGGCATTGAATGATTTGATAGAGTTGTTCTGAAAGATAATTAAAATGACTGTAAATCTTTTTTTAGATGTGAAGCTTTATAGGAATGATAACTCTTACTAATCAATGATGAAATGCTTTGAAGAAAAGCAACAACCAGAACCAATTTATTACATATGTTTAAAAGTTGATAATGTCAGTTATAAGTATATCTCAAGTTAGAGTTATCGCTTTTTCTTGTTACTCTAATTTTCTGGGGTCTTAAAGTATATTTATTCCTATTAAGTGATTGGTGCTTTAAAAAAAATGTGGCTAATTATTACATAGGGCAATATTGACTTTTTATCTCTGTCAATGAGCATTACTTCAGCCATACGATTAAAGGTCAGGCATAGCTGTTGGAATGAAGAAGGGAGGCATCATATGAACTTACAAACTTCAGTAATTGACCTTTTTATAGCGTATAACCTGAAACATTCAGAGCTGTATTTAATTATATCATTGAATAATTTTGAATTTGAGGGAAAATCTTTATAGCAAGATTATCCACTGTAGATAATATAATGCTACCATTAATGACACTGTTACAAGTGAGTTATGTGAGCATTTAGCCTTGGAAATGCAACAGTCAACATCCAGTGTTAAAGTAAGCACAGTTTTCTATGAGCAATCCCCACTCACCAATCCTCAGATTACAGAAATGGTGATTCTAAGTCCTACAGTGTTTCCCAGTAAAACTCTACAGTTGAATTTGAAATATGAAGTTAAGCAGCATTTGAAAAAGATTGGGGCTGTAACCAGGTTCTAACAGTTAGTTCTACCTAACTAATCTAATTTCCTCATTTATTATAAGGTTGACTAAAGAATGCAATGACTTGTCAGTGTTTTAATGATACTTTAGGATGAGGTGGAGAAAACGTGCAGACCAGGTGATTCTTGAGATGAGTGGATTTGTATGGACTCTACAAGTACATTTAAAGAGTCTATGCAAGCCTGTGAAGAGATCTCTTGTAGAGGGTTAAAGAGCTGTGCATTTTTCCCTGTCCAATTTGTTATTTTTTACAGTGTTTCATAAAGATATAGAAGCCATGCTCACCAGTCACCCAAAGCTGGGAGAGATAATGTATTCCATTTAATCCTAGAGTTATGATAAAAACTCTTATCAAGTAGAAATGCTAGGCTAAACCCAAGAAAGTGAAACTTAACAAAGATAAATATAAATTCTTTCATTTAAAATCAAATAATAATTTTGATTAGTAAAAGTTAAGGGAGATCAACCTTAGAGACAGTTTATATGGGGGGAAATGAGCTTGGGGATTTTAGTAGATTGTCAGCTGTATATGAGCTATTTTCACCTAAGACCATATTAATAGAAAAATTATATATCAGTCATGGAAAATTACAGCTGTGTTTCCTTCTCCCATCAGACTCCATCTGGGTCTCCTGTTTGGTGTCAAATTTTAAAGATGCCAACAAATAGAAACGTAGCTCAAAGGGCAATATTTGAACCTTGAAGGGTCTCAAATCCACGAGGCATGGCTTAAGGAAACAAGATTGAGAAGAGACATAGTAATTATCTTTATTTCTGATATAGTGTTCTTGGAAATTTCTCAGTGTTCTAATCAGCAGTGGATTTTGCTTCTTGGCAACTCAAGGACCTCAGGCAGGGTAAAGCAGCTGAGGAGAGGCCTTGGGGAGAACAGTTTGGAGGATATTTATCCTGTGAGATTCTCTCTCACCTACAAGGTGGGCTGATTCTTGTGGCAGACCACCACTGACATGCCCCTCTTTAGACTGCCTATTGAGTTCCGCATAATTTTGTCTTTTTCTTTAGTTGTTTTCTGTATTTAACCTTGTATAACACCTGGGCTATCAAAACAGGAAAATGGGAGAAATATGACAATAGACATATACTAAAATCCTTTCTTAAATATATCTCTAATTGATGTATAATTATACATATTTATGGAGTACAGTGTGACGTTTCAATACATGATGTTTCAATACCCAATGTACAAATTAGGGTAATTGACCTATCCATCACCTCAGATATTTATTATTTCTTAGTGGCGAAATATTCAAAATTCTCTCTTCTTGCTATTCTGGAACATACAATATGTTACTATTAACTATAGTCACCCCACTGTCTAATGGAACATTAGAACTTATTTCTGCACTCTAACTGTAACCCACTGACCAACCTTTCCCCATTTTCCCTAGCACCCCAACCCCTCCCAGCCTCTGGTAACCACACCTCTGCTCTTTACTTCTTTGAGATCAACTTTTTAAAATTCCACCAGTGAAAGAGATTATGCAGTATTTATCTTTCTGTGCCTGGCTCACTTCACTTTAATGTGACGACCTCCTGTTCCATCCGTGTTGCTGCAAATGACAGAATTTCATCCTTATTTATGACTGAATAATATTCCATTGTGTAAATATACCACATTTTCTTTATCCATTCATCCGCTGATGGATGCTTAGCTTAATTTCCTATCTTGGCTATTGTGAATAGTGCTACAAAAAACATGGGTGTGCAGATATCTAACTTTTGCAAACTTGGGTAATTCTAGTTTGTTGGACATGTATCAATATATGTCTTTCTTACACTAACTTCAACTTTTTAGAGAGCTGCATTTGAAAGTGACAAAGAATTATATATTTTTTACCCTACCTTGTTTTAGGAAAAATAGGGTACCTTATAGAAATAACACTTATATGAAACAACATAAGATTAAATTTAAAACAGGTAGGTTTGGAAAATAGATCAGGGACAGATAAACATAGGGTCCTTTTCATAGGCTAGCATATTTTCTCATGAAAATGTTAAGTAAATAAATAGATGTATGGGTAGATGAGATGGGACAATGATTCCATGTGTTTTAAACCACTCCTTGATCCTCTCAGGTTCATTAGATCTAGCTTGGGGCCTTTTGGTTCCTTGCCTATGTAATAATTTCCTCATACTATCTACCTTCCTTACAAATAAATATGGGGAGAATCAACACAATTCACTGCAGATTATTACCTTATTTACCTTATCTTATTTACCACTATCTGCTGTTTTGATTTATTTTTTTCCTTTTCCCTCTGCTTTTCTTTTTCATAGAAATTAGCCAGGATTTTCTACACTCAGATGATCAGTCATCTAGATGTGATTTTATTCCTACAAAATGATTGACTGGTATCAACTGGTTTTCCTATCACAAAATTTTCTACCCAATTCCTTAGAAGAGTTGGTAGGACCAAGGAAGAAATCCAGCATCATCACCTAGCAAACCATTATCCAAAGTTGGCATCAGGCAAACTGTTCTGTATTGTGATCTGGTGGTAATTACATGGCTGTATACATATGAAAAAATTAATTGAGCTATACACCTAGATTTGTTCACTTTACTACATGTTAAGTTACAACTCTATTTTACCTTTAAAATATCTAATTTGTCTAACTATAATAGAAATTATTTCTTCAACTATTAATTCATACTTCTTTGTTTTTAAAATAGAAACTTCAGTTGTTTCTTTTTATGTAACTATTTTGGAAAGATTGTTGTTTTCATGTTTGAAGAGTGGCAGCCAATTTGCCAGAGTTCTTGGTATATGTGAAATATTGAAGCAAAAGGTAGTTAAACTTTCTTTCTTCCTTTTTTTTTTCCCCCTTGGTGGCTGGCCAGTATGGGATCTGAACCCTTACCCTTGGTGTTGCCAGCACCATACTCTAACCAACTCAGCTAACCAGCCAGCTAGCAGTTGAGCTTTAAATCATAAACTAGACTATAAAGCCTCTGAGGTCAGGGATCATATCTGGATGGCCCATCACTATTTGCCCAGTGTACTAATACATCTGCAGACACATAGGAGGCATGCAAGAACGAATAAATAAAAGACGTAAAAATTTTGAACATACAAAATTTGCTGGTATGTTTTATACAAAGGAATTAATTTATGATTATTTGGGATTAGTACTTCTATCTGATCTTTGTATAATTATATCTTCATTTTCATTTCTTATTAATGCTACTTTTTCAGTAAGTAGATCTTAGTAACAGGTTTTAAGTTTTGCCTTCTAAGCCCTATCTATATTTACAATCTTGAGGCAAAATAATATCCTACTTTTTAGTACTCTGTTTAAACTTACCACCTTTTACCTCCAAGTATCTCAACGTATTTTTCTTTTTCTTTTTTTTAAATTTTATTTTGTCGATATACATTGTGGCTGATTATTGCTCCCCATCACCAAAATCTCCCTCCCTTCTCCCCCACCCCCAACAATGTCCTTTCTGTTTGCTTGTCGTATCAACTTCAAGTAATTGTGGTTGTTATATCTTCTCCCCCCCCCTCCGGTTTTTTTTTTGTGTGTGTGTGTGTGTGTGTGTGTGTGTGTGTGTGTGTGTGTGTGAGAATTTATATATTAATTTTTAGCTCCCACCAATAAGTGAGAACATGTGGTATTTCTCTTTCTGTGCCTGACTTGTTTCACTTAATTCAACGTATTTTTCTAATTTACATCTTTCTTAATGTAACACTGTTAAATCTCCTACAATTTTCTTTGGCTGTTTCAAATTTTGTCTGTAGTTCTTTGGACAGGTTTTTGCCAGACTCACACCATTAAATTCTCTTGGTTGATTCTCATAACATTTCCATTTTAGGAACTCCCATAATAATCTAACGGGCCAAATCTTTTAAAATATAGGAACTGAATCAAATGGCCTTACTGGACAGAGTAAGATAATGAAAAACAATTAAATGAACAATTGTCAGTATATGTTCGGTGTAGTTTTTTAAACAACAGTTTTATTAACTTACAATTTATCCATTTAAAGTGTTCAGTTTAATAGTTTTTAGTATATTCACAGAGTTGTGTAACCATCACCACCATCAATTTTAGAAGAGTTTCATTGCCCCCCAAATAAACTCCATGCCCTTTAGCTATCAACTCCCAATTTCCCCAATGACCCTGGCCCTAGACAACCACTAATCTATTTTCTGTCTCCACAGATTTGCGTATTCTGGACAATCTGTATCAATGGAATCACATAATATGTGGTATTTTGTGTCTTGTATCTTTCAGTTAGCATGTTTTCAAGGCTCATGCATGTTGGAGCATGTACCAGTACTTCATTCTTTTTATGGCTGAATAATATTCCATTGTATGAATATACCACATTTTTCATACTTGTTCACTGGCTGGCGGACATTTGGATTGTTTTCACCTTTCGGCTATTGTGAATAATGCTACTGTGAACAGTTGGGTGCAAGTTTTTATGTGGGTTCATTGTAGTTTTATATAATGTATTACTGATGAAACATTACTTTCTGATCCTATAACAGCATTCAGACTTCCTGACATTCTTGTTGGTGTAAATTTTCTATTTCTCTTTAATTCTGAGCATCTTGAGAAGATTTGGAGAATTCTGATAGATGTTGAGGGAGGTGGATTATTTTTCTCCCTAGCAGAATGTCCTATTTGGTCAGTTATTACTGATATTTTTACTATAAAAATGAGGTAAGCTAGATGGTCTTACTCACATCCTTATTGTTGGTGGGAATAACTCTTGCCTCAATTCACTGGAGTATAACTTCTGTGAGAAAGTTTCTCGAAGGATCCCATCTTTTGAAATCATTTTTTTCCCTTCCTCCTGTCTACTTTTTGCTTTTGATAATTACTTTATTATTGTTGCTCTTTAATGGGAGAATGTTTTGGGGGTGGGAGGACAGTTTCTTTAAAAAAAAAAAAAAAACAACTGTACCACCTTCTTCCTCAACCTTTGGTTTTTCTTCTTAGCTAACTGTTTGATTTTGTTGTTTATTAGAATAAGTTTTTCAAAAGAAGCAGTCAAGTACAAATTTTCTATTCATCCACTACTTGATCTAGCTTTTCGTTTTGAGGTTTACACAAGAATCAATTTGGTTAAAGATTCTAGTGTGGGAAATTTCTCCTAGGTGAGAATCAAAACATTGATCTTCATAAATATTGATTTGAATTTAAAGTACATGTGTTTATTATATTTAGTTAGATATTATTCTGGGCAGTTGTGACTTTACATCCCTCTCCTCCATTTCACGAAAATGAACCAGTCCTGTATTTTCATATATAGAACTTGAACTTCCAGATATCTAAAACTTATCCCTTTAAATGATGGGGATACGTTCTTAGAAATGTGTCGTTAGGTGATTTTGTCTTTTTGCAAACATCATGTAGTATACTTACACAAGCCTAGATGCTATAGCCTATGTCACACATAGCCTATATGGTATAGTCCATGGCTTCTAGGCTACAAACCTATACAGCGTGTACTGTACTGAATACTCTGGCAATTATAACACAATGGTATTTGTGTATCTAAACATAGAAAAGTTACAGTAAAACTGCAGTATAAAAAGATTTTTAAAAAGGTGCTGGTTATCCTTGTGCTGGCCACCTGCAAAAACAAACAAAACAAAACAAAACAAAGATAAAAATGGTACATCTGTATAGAGCACTTACCATGAATGAAGCTTGTAGGACTGGAAGTTGCTGTGAGTGAATCAGTGAGTGAGTGGTGAGTGAATGTGAAGGCCTAGGACATTGCTGTACACTTCTGTAGACTTTATAAACACTTAGGCTACTTGTACTTTAGTCTACTTCTGTAGACTTTGTGTACACTTAGGCTACACTAAATTAATTTATTAAAAAAAGTAATTGTGCTATGACGTTATAACCAGCTACGATATCATTAGGCAATAGGAATTTTTCAGCTCCATTATAATCTTATGGGAACACTGTTGTATATGTGGTTGTTTATGTGATGCATGATTGTACTTGAACTTTCCAAACAATGAATTGTGCTTGCCTTCCTGTAGGGGTTTGCAGTGGCTTGGGAAATCTGAGTTTGTAACTTTTTTCCAACTGTATTTTCTAAGACATTGCTGTGTCAGAGGAACTAGCTGTTTATCTGGTAAAGAGTATTTTATTGATGAGACTTTTATTTGTACACATTCAACAGTATAATTGGCATGAAAACTCACTCCTCAGGATAATATATCACAATTGTGTCTTCCACAGTATCTGTGAGAAACTTGGGCAACAAGGTCAGAACACTGCTCTTTCATGGGATAAAATTGTTTAGTTGCCATAGGACAGAATGTCTTAAAGGAGCTGAAAACAAGGCAGCTGGTGAATGAGGTCATTAAGCTTTTTTGTTTGTTTTTGTTCTTTTACAACAAAACAAAGTTTGTTGTATTTGTAAACAAGAGTAGACCAAGGGAAATAATATGGTAAACTAAATCAGAGATATCTGGTTTAGCAGAGTTTGCCAAATCCTTGCCCACTATAAGCATGATGTTGCTGTGCTAAGTTCCCGTAAAGCAGCAAACTGCAAACCTGTGGACCAAATCTGGCACACTGCTTGTTTTTATAAATAAAGTTTTATTGAGCACAACAGTGCCCATTTGTATACATATTGTCTATGACTGCTTTCATACTACAAGTTAGAGATGAGTAGTTTTGACAGAGACTGTGTATAGCCTGTGAAGTCTAAAACATTTACTTTCGAGCGTGTTACAGGAAAAGATTGCAGATCCCTGCTATAGAGGGTGCAAAATAACAAAGATGTGTTTTCTGTCCTCATCCTCATCTTTATCTAGTGGAATTGTAGGGGAAAGTGGCTAATACAAATATTTAGATAACTTATACACAAAACAAAAGATAGAGTAGTATCATCACCAGGGATGAAAAGGTCGTGAAAGGTCATCTTAATATATTAAGACTATAAGAAGCAGAATTTCTACATTAGAGAGTAATGGATATCAGTATAAAACATCACTAGTAGGCCTATAATTCCTTGTCTAAGTTCAGTTCAGGACAGTTTGGAATTTTATATATATCCAGAAAATAGCCTGGCTTTTACCGGTAGGAGCAGAGTGGCCAATACTAACAGCCATAAAAGGCAGTTGGTATTTCTTACAAGGAATTCTCTTGAGTCTGGAATATTTGATGTGGTCAGATATTCATTTGGCTGTATCATTCCAGCACATCTTTAGAATAGAAGCTTGGGGCATCCATGCAATGGAGTCTGTCACCTCCAGTGGTCTGTGGCAGCTGAAAGCTTCTATAAATAGACTTTGTCCACTTCTGCAAGGTTCATTACTCGACAGACTGGGACTCCAAACAAATCTTGATGACAAGAGTCAGATCAGCTCCTTGTTGACTTCTCTTTAGCAAAGGTATAGCCAAGAAGGAAAAAAACACACAAATTTCAGAGACTAACTTGTCAGACTTTGGGTTTATTAGCTTCTAAGGGAGTAGGCTTGAGACTGCTGACCAGAGAGGTGTTTGAAAGGTCCTTCTCCCTACTCTTTGACATGTTTTGCTTTGGAAGCTCTTCTCCATACATTATTTTGTGCCACTTCAGACACAGAACAGACATTCTATAAACATAAACTGACCGATAACATCACTCTTGTATTTAGCAATTCTAATTGCAAACTCTTTTTCATTTCAGATAACACTTTGTAAGGTATGCCTTCACATGGTGCTTTTTGGACCCTGTCAACCAAATGACATGCATCTCTACTTGTTCTGTATATGAAGTATAAAAATGGCAGTGCCAACTGAAAATTGAATTTGGTTTTAATCTAGGGGGCTACAGTGCTATTCCACCAAAACCAGAGTGGAGTGATAAGCCAGTTCCCTGAAGAGACAGATGGGATGCAAGTAGCTCAGAAGACAGAGATTCTAGTTTCCTCCAGAGAGAGAGCATTGAAATGGATCTTGTCATACCAAAAGTATCATTTCATGATGGTCTCAAAATTAGAACTTTATTAAAATGGAATGCTATGTAAATTAGTCATGCATAATTACAAGAAACTTCTGTAGGTTACTTTTTTCAAAAACATTAGCCTATGGCAGTGGTTCTCAACCTAGCACAGTCTTATACACCTTGCCCCCAGTACATCTGGCACTGTCTGGAGACATTTTTGGTTGTCATGACCTGGGTATTTGTGTTGGAGGGGAGTGCTGAGCAAAAATTCTTAGCTGAGATTTCAGTGTTTTAGGACAAATTATTAACCCTTTCTGAAATCCTTTTGGACATGAAAAGAGAGGACAGTTGACCCTTGAACAGTGCAGGGGTCAGGGATGCCACCCCCTTGCACAGTTGAAAATCTGAGTATAATTCTTGACTCCTTAAAAAC
The DNA here is from genome assembly GCF_027409185.1 of Cynocephalus volans. Taxonomy (NCBI): domain Eukaryota; kingdom Metazoa; phylum Chordata; class Mammalia; order Dermoptera; family Cynocephalidae; genus Cynocephalus; species Cynocephalus volans. Next base: position 61,677,471 of record NC_084475.1, on the reverse strand, counting down.
TTAACTACTAATAGCCTACTGTTGACCAGAAGCCTTACTGATAACATAAGAAGTTAATTAACTCTTATTTTGTGTATGTATTATATACAGTATTCTTACAATAAAGTAAGCTAGAGAAAAGAAAGTGTTAAAAAATTATAAAGGAGAAAAAATACGTTTACTATATTGTAATGTATGTTTATTTATTGAAAAATTCCACATATAAGTGGACCTGCACAGTTCACATCCATATTGGTCAAAGGTCAACTGCATTTCTTAGTGCTTTGGAATGTTCTCTGTTGAACCAAAAACAAATGTTTTGTTATTTTTGTTTATATTATTTAAACATATTGTAAAAGTTTTCAAAAAGTACAGAATAATTTTATAATGAAGAAAATAAACACCATGGTCCCATCATTCATTTGTACATTTTCTTCAAGATTGGCAATATCATAGAATAGGATGGTTTATGTATCAGAATAGGCTCCTTAGGGAAATCAACTGGAAGATAGTGGAATTTTTCCTGGGATTTTATCCTGATTATATTATCTTTACCTAGTCCCTTCTCTTTCAAATATAGCCATCACACAAAATTTAGGATCAGTTTATCAGAAAGTGATTAGTTAGACTATAAATACTTGAGTAGAATTCCCAGCTACAGGAATTCTTACTGATATTCAAGTAGAATGAGATAAAAAGTTTGTAGAATTCCTTATTTTATTATTTTCAGTATGTATGTGTTAAAAGCTTAGAGTTTTTTTTAAGTACCTTTATTCATGGTAGTTTTCATTAATAAATAAAAAATATTTTGTAACTTTCCATCTGAATCTAGAGATAATTTTTTACTTTTCTGGATTAGTATTTAGTTGATTATGAGATCTAAAAAGGTAGGGAAGAGGAAAAGACCAGATAATATAGACTACCACACACTGGTATCCCTGAACTTCAAAAGCCCCAGGAGGGTGCAGCTGGGGAGTGCTAAATTTTCTGTACTCTTGGTGAGTTAAATTTGGTTTGGCAGAGAATTTTGGGGAATAGATAAGGCTCTGTAAGTTAAACTTTGCAGTTTTAGCCAAAGAAAACAGACTGTAGATTTGATGACTCTATTTGATTTATTAGTGCCATATGCAGGGCCTTTTGATCTTCAGGATTCAGTAAACCAACGAATTGATATTTATCAGAACTCCATCACATGGGAAGAAATCTCAATTTGCCTCTAGTGTTGATAGTAATATAATTATCCAACACCTGCATCCCATTGATGATAATTGTGTTAGGTTTTATTAAGTTTTAATGATAGGTACAGACTCAGCATTAAAAACAAGTTTTGGGATAGCATTAACATTGGAAATACTCTTATTTCTTAAGTACATCAAATTTGCTTACTTCTGTGTATAATAAAACCTCTTACTACGAGTGCAGGACTGCACATATGTAACATTTGTGGTTTTTAACGGAAAAAGAAATAACTTGACATTGATGATATCACTTGAGCAGATGTTATATAATAAAGGCTACTCACAATCTTCATTTTTTCAGACAGCATAAAGGAGTTTCAATTAAGTTTGAGGTTTCACCCCACCTCTGAATTCCTTTGTAATGCTTTTATAAAATATCTCTGCCATTAAGCAATTAGTATCCATCTGTTTTTGTCTTTTTACTACCAAGACAATTTAACATATGACAAAAGTGTATAAGTCTGTAAAATTGAAATGAACTGTCAAGAATAGTTTTATGATATTAGTATTTTCTTTAAATGGATCTTTTTTTTTTGAGACTCTCGAGGCCCACATTTTCTGTAGGATTTTGGAAAAGCTTCTCGATCTTAAGCAGTGGGATGCCCTAAATGAGTTTCACTTTCTTTTTTCCATGAATTCTCAGTTATTACTTCATCAGGCAGTTCTTGCCTGTAGATGATTTGTACTTAGGTTAACTATCACTTTTTGATATTCACTTTTGTTTATTCTTTTTGTATAGAGATCCTTTCTAGAATGTCTTATATATCAGGCATTGAAGTAGGCATTTTATCAGCTCCCTGCTCTAGAAATTTGAGATAAAGTAAATTTTGGATCAGTCTAAAAGAAGTTGCCTTGTTTCTTGAAGTGTAAAATGTATTTTAGGGAAGACTGTCGTGGGGGAGAGGGTGGATGTGTCAGATGGACTCAGGCATGACTTTCCTTATATCATAATTTTAGTTATTGGTGATAATAATAGCTTATATTTAATCATGATTTATATAATGATCTGTCCTAACTGACATTCTATATTATACATTCATTGTACGTTCATTATCTACATTCTCAAATTAACTATATGAAGTGGTACTATTATTAATCCCATTTCCCCACTTTAGAGATTAAGAAATCGAGACCTGAGGTCTCACAGCTAGGAAGTGGTAGAATCAGGATTCAGACCAGGTCTGATGTTTCCAGAACCTGAGCCTCAGATCACCATATTATTCCATTCCTTTCACCCACATATTAATCTTGAGTTTTCAAAATTTCCACATTTAGATTAAAGTAAAATATAATTATTTTTAAATTGTTTGCCATTTTTTTATAACCTGTTCCTCTGCCATAGAGCCAATAGCTGCATTTGGTTTCTGCTTCTGACTTGCTATCACATCTTAATGAATGTGAATCTCAATATACATACACATACAAAACACATATACCCAACAGCGTTGTAGATGTAGTTGATAGCTGCCTGTAAATAATGCTGTGTTTTCTCTTTTTTCTTATTTACTGGGAAATGTTACTGAAGCTCCAGTTATGAATGGAAGCTTAAAGTTCATTCAGTATCTTCACCTTTTAACTCTGCCACCCTTTATTTGCACAAGAAAATATGATCCTCTGTAGTAGTGATTTTGCCCTGTTTACAGAATAGGAGTGTGTGCTACTACTGATAGAATGGGCAGTTCCCACAGTTAAAATACCCATAAGATAAGCAGATCCTGGAACCTTTATATAATCTTTTTTTCTTTTTCCTTTTTCCTTTTTTTTTTTTTTTTTAAATTATGTGCTTCATAAAACCCTACTGGTTAGAGCAGGGAGCAACTCAAGTTGATGTCAAACTTCTTTAGAAAAATGTTCTGAAATACTAAAGCAATGTGATTTAGGATCCAGGCATACTAGGAGAGATGGTTAAGTGTTAGACATCTGATCTCTCTAGCAGAATGTCTGCTTACCACACATACACTAGTATCAGATGGAAGAAACTAGTTTCTAAAACAGTTCAGGGTGGATGTTTGCTTCTGATTAGCCTATGTGTGTGTGTGTTGGATGAATGAGCAATTGGGAAGTCATGACCATGTGTTTGCTGTCATTTAAACTGCCAATCTAATCTAAATATACATGTGGGTGCCTGAGGAGACTTCTTTCTTTTCAAGAGGATCGTTCTTAACTGCTCTCCTTGCCAACACATGTGAACGTTGGGGCACTTCTGTTTTCCTGAGGGCTACTCTGTTTTCCTTTAAAAGAGGTGAGGATGATTTCTTTGCTTGCTGTATTTCTGATTTTTAAAGCCGCGTTTATGTAAAGTTTATTTAGTGTGAGCAGTAACTTCAAAGGAAAAGATTGCTTCTAGGATGTTGTACAAGGTAATGAAAAGGGGGGTTAGAGTGCTGGAACAAGTAAAAGCCACAGAGGGTTCTGATTTATAAAAGAATTCAGGAAAATCTTGTAAATTTTGGATCACCAATTTGCATAGAGCATGCATTAATCTAATTTTAAAAATTAGAGAAAAGTTTATATCTAGGAGGTATGATTTTATACTACCTCATTGTATAGTGGAACCCTGATGTGCATTTTTCCCCAGAGTGATTAAAGGTAGGAAAAAAGACATCCTTCTCCTCTGTCTTCAGAGCATTTACATATATTTTATCTACCAGTGAATTCTTAAAATACATATTAAAGAAACAGAAGTTTTTTCTACTTGTGATTGTAATATTAAATAATTCCTTTTATTTTTTTTAGAGAAGCTAAGGATTAAACCTCTAAGTATCTCACTAATCTGAAATGAATCATTTCAATCAGAAGAGAATAATACTGTTCTTCCATTTTTCATAAATACATAGTTTATTATCTTTTGAAAAGTCATACATCCAAAATGTTTTTCTCCACTCATACATTTTTATATGTAAAAGTAAACATTGCAAAATTTAGCTTACCAAAAAAACAGTGTACCTCTTGTCATCTAACCTCTAAGAGTATTTGATAAAAATTAGTTATCACTTAATTATACACTTAAATGTTGTTTCATTAAGTTAAAAAAAAATCTATTACTGTGTAAATTCTTCCACAAGTATATATATTTATTTTTTTATTTAATAGTTCTATGCCTATTTGAGTGAAATTTGGGTTGGCGTACAGGTTAATATATGTAACAAATATAATCTAAGGAAAGTAGTCAAAATTTAAAGAACAGAGCATTCATTTAGAGTTAGGCAATTTTTACACGGGCAATAAGATCTGCCATATTTTTCCTAGAGAAATATGACTGTTATGGGTTTTTATATTTGGAATATCAGAAAGCATGTACATTCATCAGCAGAAATAAATTTTCCTGGAATTATATTCAAAGAGATCTTGTCATGTAGGTCTCTATAGATTAAATGCAATCATATAATGTCCAAATGCAAGTGTTAATATTATATGTAAATGGACAAAGTAAATGCTAATCTTGATAAATTAAAATTGTTTTCTAATGTTTTAATAAAACATACTGTTTTTATCCAGATGTGGAAATATCTAAAGGCTTAAGACTTTTTTAAAAAAAACAACATTGCCTTTTGAAATGTTTTCATTCCAGCACAGTTTCAGAGAAAACAGAATCTGATCATAATAAATCTCTTTCATTCGAGGAAGAGCCATATTTAGTAAATTATATTTGGCTATAAAGTGGAGCCTTGGTGTTCTTTCAAAGGTAGTCTCTCCCCTCTTTTGTCCTCTCCTCCCCTATTGCTTAACCTACACTCAGAATTCTGCAGTTTGGTCAGTTCATCAGGAAAGTCATGAGAATGATGTCAATATTTCTAGTTTTCTTTCAGATTTTCAGTTTATAAGAAAACACTGTTTTCCAGACTAATTTGACTTTCAGGTTTCTAGCAGCCAGCTGGAAAAGAGGACATGATCTACTACACATTTCACATTGTTCATAAGATACAAGCCAACCAATCTCTTCGGAGACATTTAAGTCAAATGCAATTAAGTGAAAAGAAAGGTCTTTGTTTCCTACTTGCTTTTTAGCTGTTGGTCTTTTCAGTGTAATGGATAAAATGATAATAAGCAGCCTTTACTATATAGGAAGAAATTTGAATGGCATGTTATAAATTAAATTCTTTAAAGTTTTAAAATACACATATTTGAAATGTACATATGTGTATATATAGTAAGGTTTGTGGAGTTGAACTTTTCCTGAATAATGATTCTATGAGTAGGAAATGCTCTTGTTTTATGAAGATTAAAAACAAGTTTAGGTCTTTAAATCATTCTTGAGATATTGAAATTGAAGGGATTTCTGAGGATCAATTCAGAAATGATTCCAAACCATCCTCTAAGAATGCTGTAAATCATTTGTGCTGTTGCTCTAATTGAACAGCGTGGGTCTAGACCCTCATTAACTTGTCTGTAAGGAAGAGAAAATTGAGGAGAGAGAGAGGAAGAGGCTGAGGAAGGACCTTTAGCCGGTGCTGTCCTGAGCTGCCATTGTTGAAGGACATCCTTTGAGCTAATTTCAGTCCCATAAAAAAAAAATCTATTTAGTGATTAGTAACCAGTGGATAAGAGCAGAAAGCCTAAGTGAATGAAGGTCATAAATACTGAAGTCTTTGGGATAGCAGCCTGTAAAACTGTCAGAAAGCATTGCTTAAGTGACAAAAGATAGCCTGAAGTAACAAGAAGTGTTAGCTCATTGGGCAGAACTCCATATTCATGGACAGAAGACGTAATGTAGTTTTCTTCAAGACTAGAGATTCTTCTTGAATCCAGTACCAGCCCCACTTTATTTATTTTTTCGTTTTGGATGGCATCTGTTTGTTTTAAATTTATGGTTGACTGCATTTGCTAATAGGAATCATGATGCCTATTTAAAGATAGCTGTGTTTCCAAAAGTAGAGCTATGATTACTGAAACTTCTGTTTAGATCCATCAAGATCTACTTACTTGCTAAGAATGTTAAGCCTAACTGGAGTGAGTGGGTGAGTATGTGTGTGTGTATTTTTAAAAGGCAGATGGTTAGGAATTAGATACTGACAAGTGCCTTTCTCTTGCTTTTAAATTAAAATCTAAAGTTCATAATTCTAAAATATTTCTTCGTAAAGGGAAAAAATTAAGTAAATAAAAACAGGAGAATGTAAGTCTATATTATAAACTGTTGTGTTATTACTACATGACATTGAGATTTAAATGATTAAAGTCTTACCAGTCACTACTTTAGATTTGTTTTTAGAGTTACAGAAAATTCAAGATGATGAATCCAAGGTCTTTATTCTAAATTCCTATTGTTCTGACAATGATGATGATTTTGTGGTATTGGAGTGACAGTGTTAGCAATCAGAATTCTACGTTTTACTGCTTTACAATATAACCTTCAAATCCCAAATGTGTGCTTTAGAGATGTGACTTCAGTGTATTTAGTGTTGTGCTTCTTCAAGTTAGAGAATGTTACCAATTTAGGGTATTTGCTTTTCACCGGCCAGGCTGTGAGAACTGGAGGTGTCATTCATTTGAAGGGAGCAGATGTTAAAGGTTCTTGCCCCTGCCTCCCTAATCCCAAACACCCTTGAAGAAGAGAAACGTTCTATTACCCAAATAGGCATCTTTCTGATGGTGAGAAAAGGCGGTAAAAGGCAGTAAATCTGCCTTCTCATTATGAAGTGCAACAATAGATTGATTTATGAAGAAAAGCAACTGTTAAGCTTATATAAGATGTGTGCATGGAAATGCAGGTTCCTTTAGAACCTCATAAGCACTAGCATTCCTCCTATTCTTGATAGGAATCTAATATTTACTGATAGGGAATATGCGATTCTGAATACCACATTTTTTAAGGGGCTACATTGAGAACAAAACAAAAGAATCCACCTCCTAATGTTTTCACATGAGAGCAGTCTCTTAAATGTGCCGTGTTTTTGCTATTTTAGTTCATTTTCATTAAGATAGAGGGGACTTCTTAAAAATAGTTCTGTTTTTATAAACTATTTTTTAGAACGTGATTAGAAGTGAATGTGAGTATAGCATATTTAGCTGTTAGGCTGTTTATTAACAGTTTTTCTTAGTATTGTATAATTTTCAGTGAACACTAAGAAAGTGGAGTCTCAAATAGAGCAACAGTGAAGATAAGTTTCTGGAGAGATTGTGTAAAGGATCTTGTGTTGGCCTTTTGTTTTAAGAAAGTCTTTGTGCACATGAAAATATTTTAAATAAGTTTGTGTTACCTCTTATGCAATAAGGAACTCTTTTACAGTATTTATGTGTAACTTAAAAATTAAACTTTTAAGCTGTAAATTCATTTTGAGCATAAGATACTGTAAAATGCAAAAATCTTCATAGTCTCTGAGTAAATTGAAATGAGACTGTCCTGTATATTTAGCACGTCTCACTTCAGAGTTTGAAATCTGTGTGATATAATAAAGATTTGAGCAAGTGAATTATGAAATAATTATATGCAGAATAATTACAGAATAATTATTATATAATTATCAATAGACTTGGTATTAAAACTCATCCCAGTAAACATATACTTTCCAAATTGTAATAATAGTTGCTGTACTAACATGTACAAGAAAGCACATACAAAAAAGTGAAAATTTAAAAAGAAAGGACAGAAAAAAATGTACAGATTCTATTATTTTCTTTTACTCTTATGGATTATCTTACACCCTCTACATGCACACAAATGTGCATATACATACTCAAGGAACTTTGGAGTTCCCTCATCTAGATAGAGGAAAGGCCTTCAGTATATTACCTGGAAAATACAGTTACTCTAATTAGGAACATACAAGACTTGTAAAGATATGATCCTTGCAGCTATCAGCAATCTTTGTTGTATAAACTGACAATGAGTAAATGTTGCATTTTTGAGCAACCCTTTTTTCCCCAGTGTATTTTGGTTATTTTGGATGTTGAAGTCCCATGGAAATAGGCCCTCAGCAAATAAAATGAACTCTTAATGCCACTGCTGTGATAGTAAATCCAATTTCACATTTAATGAAGAAAATTCAATAAGATAATTCAAAGACTAAAATTAACAAAAATTCTTGACATTTATGCAACTCTAAGATTCTATTGGTGCAACTCAGATGCTCTATGAACATTTTTTAAAGTAAACCATTTTTAAAAAAGATCTAAAGTTAATAAGGACATGCAGTTAAATGTCTTGTGAAGATGATCTCTTCAGACATTTATTTTTTAGTTAGTTCATTTCAATTATTGCCTTTATTTCCTGAATTCATTCTATTTAATTTACTTTAATATTTAAAATGTTATAATCTAAAATATTATACTTTAATATATTAAATTTTTTAATCCCAAACTGAGATCTATAACCATATGTAATGTACTTTTTAGGATTTTGTTTAATTCAATACTGCCCTTATAAATGTAGAGAATACAATAATTTTCCATTATACCGAGTTTCTTGTGCTCTGCACAGGTGGGTTATTTCACAAGTAACTGAATAGTTGTTCTGACAATAGTTTCAGGATCTTATTGTAAACTGATGACCAGTAGTGTTTTGATGTCCACTGGTCAGCTCTAATAACAGTTAATTATGGGGCAATTCTATCAGGAAGCTTTTTTTCCTTCCAATTTCTCTTTCATGAGGCATTACAGCACTAAACTCTCACACTTATAACTTTTTCCCCCCCTCTACCCACCACCTTCAAAACACATAAAAGAGAAGAAAAGGCTAGTTAAAAGATAAGTCCCTGGCATTACAACTAAGTGATATATTTAATGGCCAGTTGTGAAACTCAGCTTCTGTGTACATAATCTTTGCTCAAAGAATAGTAACATGCTTATAGGTGATATAACTGTAAATGGTCTGTTTCCAGATGATTTCTCATTCCTAAAACTCATTACAAGTAAGGGTTCTTCAGCCAGTGATCTCTTAAAACACATCTGGCACATATACCATCTTGCTACAACTGGATTTTTTGAAAGAGCACATGTTCTGGCTACAATAGTCAGTAGCAGTCTTCAAAGTACAACTTGTGGTAAGAGATAAAAGACTTGAGGCTCTTCTGCTTAAAAGAGAGGAAGCTAAAAGAAAATTATAGCCATCCCTAAGTGTAAGAAAGGGTCTTATGGAGAGATTTATAGACGCTTGTTCCCCAAGGCCATTTCGTTTCCTAATGAGATTTTGTGTTCTCAGGGTGTGATAAGTCCAAAGGACAACAGCATTTAATAATAATATTGAAGATGATGATAATGAAGAAAATAAATGCAGTTGTAAAAATAGAGTCACCTCAATGTAAAGCAAGTTATCTTGGCATCCAGGATGATTTTATGTCTGTAAATTGAAAATATAACAGAAATGAGGACCTTTCCTGTTTTGCTAACAGTTGAAAGGGTAAGTCTTAGGATCTTGCTCTATTACCAGAAAATGATGGGCATAACAATAGCTTTTGATAATATAAGAGCCCAAGAGGCTAAATATGATTTTAATTTAACATCAAGTTTATTCAGGTTGTCACAATGCAAATTGGGAATGTCTGCCAGAAAGAGATGTGGAGCCTTCTCTGTGGTCACAGATCTGAGCTGTCTTGCAATAAAGGTTGCAGCTTCCTTGTCCAGTGTCCTTTCCCCAGTTTCACCTTGTTTTGGAAGAAAGAGCTGTTGACAGGTTATTTGAAACATTAAATCTGTATATATTTTTTTTTTGGCTGCTTTGGGATTTTGTGTTGAAGAATTAGGAAGAGAGGGTAGATCACCTTTGAAGGCAAATAAAATGAATGATTGTACTGTGTTGCCTGATGTGCTCATTGGTCCTGTTAATCAGTGCCAGTGTCCAGAGGATCAGGGCAGTTCAGAGGAGAAACTTGCCTGCTTTGCTTTACAAAACTTATTGAACTACTGAGGTGCCTAGCCAGAATTCGTTGTAGTATTGATTGGACAAATGTTAGAAGCAATTGATTCAGACACAGTAAGCCCCTGGGATTGAAGTGTTTTGTTTTACCACTGGTTTACTTTGGGTGCCGAACACAAGGTGTTCCTTGTGGACAGAGGGATATTCACTACATCTTTCCCCATGACATAGAAAACTTTGTTCCCTGACACTAGTGTTATAAAAGAGTATTAGTGTGTTTAGAACACTGCTTTAATTGCACTTTTTCAAAGTAGTGATGTAGTAGAGATAGTACTAGATTATAAATCCAGTTCTAATCCATCTGAATATTAGCCCCGGGCACTTAATCTTACTGTGCTTCAGGTTTCTCATCTGTAAAATGGTGATTAAAAAAATGTGTCGTGCTGTTTTAGCTGAGGCTGCCATAACAAAATACCACAAATGAGGTGGCTTAAACAACAGAAATTTATTTCTCACTGTTCTGAGGATAGGAAGTCTAAGATCAAGGAGCCTCGTAAGGGCTCTTTCCCTGGCTTGCAGATGGCTGCCTTTTTGCTGCGTCCTCACATAGTAAGAGAGAAAGAAAGGATATCCTGCAAGCTCTTGGTGTCTCTTCTTATAAAGGTACTAATCCCATCATGAGGGCCTCACATTCATGACCTTGTTTAAACCTAATTTGCTCGTGAAGGCCCCGTCTCTGAATACTATCACATTGGGGGGTTAGGGCTTCAACATATGAATTGGGGGAAGGGACATAATTCAATCCATAGCACCTCATGGTAGAACAAATGAAATAAGGAATATGATTGAACTACAGAAAGAAAGATACATTAAAAGGTTAGAGTTACTTACCAGTATTTGTCTAACCTTATTTTCATATACCTTTCTGTATAACAAGGTTTTGGTTTTTTAGCATGTTTTTTTGAAGCAGTTATTAATGTAAAATCAAATAAAAATAAAAGTTCTCATGTTTCTAGCCTTTTAACAATTCTCTGTTGCATTAATCTTGCTAGATTAACTTAACCTAAGTGTTATTTTATTACTTTTCAATACTTATTTCTTTGCTTAACTTTGGCCTTACCTTTTATTGACATAGCTACCTCAATATATTAATTATGAATTAATGGGAATTGGTAAGATAGATTTCACTTATATGATGGAGTACCTTTTCACAATTGTTTAGCGTGGATGTTATATCATTTTTCTTTAAAATTAAATGTATATTTGAAAATTGAGTGGATTATTTCCAGTTTCTTATAGAGGAGAAACTAAATGAGATAGTCTTTTAACTGATTACGTTAAGCAAAAAAACAGAAACAAAAACAAGACTACATAATGTGTGTTGGATGATTATTTTTTTTAATGAAAGAAGGACCGAATTGACAAGAACCTGGTACTTCAGTCAGTAATGATAAAAATTAAACAGGGAAGTAAATAAAATATATTACATTTGTGTTTTCTTTTTTGATTAGTACTCATCCTTGATACAGTCTTTTTGGATATTTGTGCAAAAAAGAGGTCTTTATTGTAGGCTATAGATTTTCTTTTCCTAGATGGGGTAGAAATTTTGTGAAAAACATAGCAGTGTGTCTGAAATAATTTGTTTAATTAGTTATACTGTATTCTTTCCTTTTTCACTGGAGAAAGGTATATATCACCCCTCCCCTCTTTCTTTATTTTGATTGCTTTAAAGATCAAGTCATTGAAATTCTGTTCACAAATTGCCCATTAGAAAAGAGAACTTCTCCTGACTTCTGTTACCTAAGAAGGAAGTCTGCTCCCAGTGCAAGGAACAATGTCAGATTTTTCAAGTTCAGTCCTGTGACCTACCTAGACAGGTGTTCTCTTTTGAAACACTTAACTTCTAGGAGTTGTAAACGTGGGTTTTTTTTCTTGTCCTGGACAAAAGTGATCCTCTGTAGAAAATCCATTACAAAATGATTTTGCATAGGCATTTAATGTTGCAGATCGCACTGCAAATCTTGGTAGGCCCATTGTTTTGGAAGTAAAGATATATCTTGTTTTAGGCAATAGAGGAGCTTGTGTTGTAAATAATAGTAGCAACCAACTGTTGATTAGCTGCCATTATAATTTTGGTATTTCAAAAACAAGTATCACATTAGTCAGCAAAAGAGAAAATCAGAACCTCATTGGACTTCCTTACTTTTAATTTTGGCTTAGCATTCATGTTTCTTAGGGGCTGGGGTGAGGAAAGGAGGATACTATATCTTTTCAGTTCTTAGGGCCTGTAAAGATCTTAATCTAGCTCTGTTTATGTTGAATGGTTTTTTGTTTTTTTTTGTTTTTGTTTTTGTTTTTGGTAAAGCAAATAACCTCTATTTTGTATAATCATCCTTGATTTTTTTAAAGGGTAAATCTGATTTTTTTAAAAATAAAAAAACATGCTTCACATAAAGTGAGCTACAGTTCTGTTGGTTAAAGTTGATGAAATATAAGACAGTGTCAGCCTCCTCTAGTGGCGGAACTACTTAAGGTCCATCCACTACAACAAGGTTGTACATGCCTCATAAATGTTTCTATTGAGTGGTAACTATTCTATCAGGGAACTTTCTTGCAAAACTCTTTGAAGAGTATGCAGGAATGCTGCCTCTGGATAGATCAATATGTTTCTAAGTTTTCTCATAAAGTATATTATGCTTTCTTAAATTTTAAATTCTTTCAAAAACATGATTTTTTGCATTTAGAAAAAAAGTGACTAAACTAGAATCACTGGTCTTAACCTAGAATTTTAATTAATATCATATGTTCAGCTTTTAATGAACATGCCTGGATATCCACTCCAAACCTATTAAATCAAAATCTCTTCCTGTGTAGACTTCTCCCAGTTGATTCTGATGAATATCCATGATAGTCTTTGGGTTCTTGGTCAGTGGTTCTCAAACGTGTGGGTGGTCACCAGACCCGCAGTGGCAGCGTCACCTGGGGTCTTTTAAGAAATTCAGGTTCTTGTACCACTCACCCTTCCTCCTCAACCTACTGAATTAGGAACTCTGGGGCAGGCAGTAGCGCGTGTTTTAACAAGTTCTCCAGCGATTCTAATGCACACGAAAGTGTGAGATTCACTGTTTTAGATCATTTCAAAGATCCCCTATACTCTAAAATTCCACAAATGCTTACCCTCTTAAAAGCTTCCAGGACATTGCTTTAGTGACCATCATTCAACATTTTATCTTTCTTCATCCAGTTTTTTTGCTTTAAACTTTCTATTTTAATGTTCTTATAGAATTAATGTTTTCTGTTGTAAACCTTCTAAAATGCTTGGTGGCAGTGGCAGGACATTAATCATAAATGTTGAATAGAAAGCCTTTTTCTCTTGTATTATGTTCTTTACTATTTGTCAGTGTTCTGATGATTAGCAGCTATGGAAATATTAACCTTGTTCATGGGTAAGAAGCTGAAAGAAGGCTGCTTTCAGGTTTGGTTCGGGCATCAGCAAGATGCTTGAGACAGGTGGGTCAAGTTTACTGTGGGGTAGTTGGAGAGATGGCCACCATCCTCTCTAGTTATCCTAGTTAATGTCACTCTGAGCCAAGAGTTCTGGCAGAATAGCTCCTTTAAGTCTAGCGTAACGTGTGCTGGTCAGGCAGGATGGGGAATTAGAGCTCTCTCTGCTCACTGTAAGGAAACCTCTTTTTTGGCTCCCAAATGATTTCCAGAGCTATCAAAATAATACTGTTTGTAGGCACTTTTCATGGCTGAAAAGAGCAGCTTGGAGAGGAAAAGGAATATTCTGCAGACTCTGAGAGAAATGTTTTACAGCTGGGCATTGCACATAAATGCGAACTGAATGCCCTTTCAGCTGTGTAACTCACCACTGGAGCTCAACAGTGGAAGAACCACTCAACAAAAGTGAAGAGCACCTCACACAGGCATTTGTACTTGTAAACCAACTCTTCTTTGTGGGCCACAAACAGCAATGTGTAGGACATTGTACTACAGTTCTCGAGTAAATCTTGCAGTGGTGAAGCGTTGGTGGGCTGCCTGCTGCTCATTAGAGATCCTGTCTGGTTCTTTTCCTGCAGAATGAGTAGTGGATTGCTGACACCTGTTTTCCCATCCAGCCTGAGGATGTGAAGTGTGCATTAGGAATGCCTTAAAGTGATTCCTTGTGTCCAAGTTGCTGGAGCTTGGGGAGTAGTGCTGCATAGGAAGAAGGGGGTGGGAGTTCAGTGCTGGTAGGCGAGATGAAAAAAATCAGTGATGAGGAACTGCAGTATAAACTAAAATGAGATTCTTATCTTTGTGTAAAGCTAAGGGTTACAGCCATGGCTACGCTAATTGTATGGCTAGGCATTTGTCCGACTCCTGCCATCATAGCCAAATGTATTGTTAAGCAATTCATAATTAAAGCCAAAATGTTTCATTATTTTAGTTATACTAAGTTTCCATTTGTATTGTCAGGTCTAGGACTCAGACCCTTCAAACATATTGTACAGACTGGGTCATCAGACCCCTCACATGCAGGTCCATGCTAGGTAATTGGGAAAGATCCTGGGAGCCATTGGTAGATGACACAAGCTCAATCCGCAGCAGCAGCAGCTTGCAGCAGCAGTAGCAGTGGCGGTAGGCTCTCGGGACATCTGCAGGCACTGGCAGCAACAGTTGCAGCAACAGCCTCCAGCAGCAATAGTGGCCTCCCCGTAGCCCCCCTGGGGGCATCCCAGGGGCAGGGGACCCCCGTGGATCAGAGCCACTGTCCTTTATACTTAAGTCCATAACGCAGGGCACCTGGGTGTCCACACGTATCTACATCAAACAATAACCAAGGAACACCTGGGCACACATGCGTATTTACATCAAATACTCAGCAAGATTCTGAACATCTGAGGGGCCCTGACCATTTTCCTTCACTTTCCCTGCACCTTGTTTAGTGGCTTCTGTATGTGCTCTTAGTTTGTTCTCCAACTGGGTCGCCTATTCAGTGAAGTAAACAGATGTGTCCTATACATGAGAACTCCTCAAATATTTCTCAAATAACATGAGTTGAGACTATGAGCACATTAGAAAAGGGATAGAAATAGTCTACTCTTACAACCAAATTTGTCAACATTAAATTATTTTAGAATAAATTTGGCCTTAGATATGTAAAATTCGAGTATGTTGGTGGTACAATCAGTTTCTTTGTACACTTTCTGTCCATGTGTCTGCTCTACCTATCTTTACCTGCTATAAAGTCTCTTACTGTGGCAGATGGTGGAACAGAGGGCCTAATGTGCATGCTGCCTTTAGTCACAGTCACAGAGTGCCTGCTATATGCAATGCATTATGCTGACTATGAGAGGAAAACAAGAAGCACAGGACAGACCCCTGCTTTTACAAGTGCAGAATCTGCAGTCTATCTGGGGAGAAAAGACACATTAGAGGCAGCACAATATTGCAGCATATCTAATAAGGAAACAGGTGATCCAACCGGTACATTTTCAGTAGGTTTGGAGAAGAGGACTGAGTTGAGCGATTCAAAGAGGATGTAAAACTTGTTCTGAGTATTAAAAGATGAAGAAAATTCATTGAGAATAAGAGATTGGGGTGTGTACGACGCTCTTTCCCTGCCATTCGTAGGCCGTGGAATTGAAGGCTATTTTTTTTTTTTTTTAATAGTGGCAACATTTCCCTCTGACTCATTTGTGGGACTTGGCTGGGTCTCATTGTGAACACTGGCCTCCATTTGTGAACTGTGGATGAATGGGGTTGGGGTTGGGTCATGGCCTTAGACCAGAGTGAAATTAACTGGCTCATAATGTGATTGAACTGATGACCTTGGCCTCATTACCACTATGTTTTAACCAGTTGAGTCAATCAAACATTGCAGAAAGGGTAATCAAGGTATCTCTCAGAAAGAGATCTGTGTAGCAGTGAACATAGGAGAGGAAACAAAGCCAGATCCTTCCCTCATGTAACACCCAAGTGTTTATCTCTTCATCCTTGAGTTTCTATACTTGTTTCTTATTTTATCTAATAAAAATAAGGTGCGAAAACAAAAAGGACATGATGTCTCTCCTGTGTTAGTATTTTGACATAATGAAATGTGTAGTCATTTTTCCTGTGCAGTGTCAGACTATTTTTTGCAGAAGATGGTTTCAGCAACAATACTGTTTTCAGTTTTAGATGTGTAATGTCCATAAATTTACTGATGATTCCTTTCTCTTCTTTAAAGTCCGAACAACCCAGTCCTGCCAGTTCCAGCTCCAGTTCCAGTTCTAGCTTCACACCGTCCCAGACCAGGCAACAAGGTATCAACATCTCCCAGGCAAACCATGAGACATTTTTCTCATAAAACATCTTAATGAGTTGATTTATGATCTATCTTCTACTGTTTTATTTTTTGAATGGTAACTTGGCTTTTGTGCAGTTATATTTTTTTCCCCTAGGAATGCACTTGGGTATTGTTCTGATGTATTAGGCTGGGCTCTAGAAATTCCCCTTTTTCTAGTTCTTGCCGTCAGATTCCCATTTGACAAAAGGATTATAGACACAGCCCATTCCAGGGAGTTCCCAAAGGAAATACAATAGCAAAAGGTGGACTTGAGAGGCTTTGACATAGAGATATAGGTTTTCACTCTTCCTCCTGGACATCTTTCATTTTATTTTTCTACAGATTAATAGACTTTTTTTTCAGTAAATGTTAATTTTAAATGTTAAATGCTATCTTTTAAATATAATTTTCCCTCTACTCATGATTAAGTGTTAACTTTAACTCAGAATAAAGCAATTTAAACTAGAACATTTAACTAGTTATGCATTCTATTTGTTGGGGGGGATCTTCAAATGTGGGCTCATTTTTCTTTTTGCATGAAAAGTGAGTGGGTATCAAAGAATAATCTTTTTCATATCATGTTGAACATCACCTTTTTCATTGACCATATTGAATTCCTGATGTCCTTGTATGTTTTCAAAAGGATTGAATTGTTGTATGTGTTTGGACTCAGGCTAAGCTGCCAGGAAAAATGAGATGAAAGGCAGTTATCATTTTGGCTATTTGGAGATCTTGTTCCACTGATTTCCAGAGAAATAAGCCCACTACAAAAGCAGAGAAATTTGGGTTTTGCAGAATGTGAGATTGCAGGGGGTTGATACTTATTTTAGAACTGAGTTAGTGATAGGTCAGACATTCCTATCATAGATTAGACTTTAGGAATTGTCTAATCCAGAATGAAAGTGCCTCTCTGAGTTTCTTGATTGCCTTTACAATCTCTTTCTTCTGTTAAGATTAAAAATATCTATCTTCTTTTCATAACAGAATAGTGAAGTGAAAATAAGCCACACTAATGAGTTTTTATATGCATGTGTGTTTTCAGTTTTGACCTGTCCTGGAATAAAATTAGTTATGGCTTGATTTTTTTCCCCCCTCCCATTTAATACTGGATACTGTCTTGAATTTTCTGGGCACCTGATTTATTACATGGTCTTATTTATGTTAATACATGCTGGTATTTTGCCAGGAACTTCTTAAAAAGTAAAATGAAAATTGGCTGCATAAAATTGTTGCAAGAAGACCTTGTGTCCAAGATCAATATGAAGATCAGAAATAGGACATTACACTATGGAATTGAAATACTTTATGATCTGAACTTAACTGAAATGCTTGCTTGATCTGAAATTGACCTTGAAATTAAAGGAACAGCTAAAACAGCTAAACCTTAATAGATCAAAAACTACCACACAAAAGCTGCATTGCCAAGAACAAGTTACAACCACAGTAATTTATTAATCTCAACTTTTCAATACATGAATTAACCTAACTAACAGAACATTCAATTCTGCTAATAGATCTTTCTGTTTCTTTTTAGGTATAATTTCTCTTAGGGAAGAAAAATACACAGAAAAGAATCCTAGGAAATAGAGATTCTTTAATGAACATTTTTGGAAATCTCTTATGAAAACAGTAGTGTTTTGGCAGAGGTTTCATTCTAGAAACTGTACCAAATTTGTCTTATAAATTGTATAAATATATATGATAATGATTATTTTTAACTGGCGTTCAGTGCATTCCTGTGTGTCTGATATGGCTAAGTGTGTTTAAAGTAGTATGTTTGATTGCTTGTGGTTCACTGTCATTACTCAGGTCCTTTAAGGTCTATAATGAAAGATCTGCATTCTGATGACAATGAGGAGGAATCGGATGAAGGAGAGGATAATGACAATGACTCTGAAATGGAGAGACCTGTAAATAGAGGAGGTAGCCGAAGTCGCAGGTGAGTGTCTCGGAAAGAAAGAGGTTCCCTGCAGTTGAGTCATACCTTTTCACTAGACCTGCTAGTATAATCACAGCAAAGGTGTGAAATGTCAAAAACAGTAGCAGTCAATGGGCACATTCGTTTGCTGCGGAGACACCTTGGTGTGCTTTTACACTCACCTCTACAGGGCACTCTTTCTGCTTTTCTCAGAAAGGAGAGGTTTTTCCTCTAAAACATTTATAGGAAAACGTCATATTAGAAGTCCTTGTTCTTGAAAGGATATGCCAAGTGGCAGAATTGACTGCTGAAATCGTCTGTTTTCATTTGAAGAGTTTGTGTAGATCCATTGCCGGAGGTAGTCTCAGAATTTGAAGAAATGTGTTGGCTGTTTGTAGTTAGAAATACATAATTGGCTCCAGTGAATTATGTGTGTGACCTAATTAAAGCTAGGATCACCTGTGTGTGTTTTCCAGAAAATAAATTCCTTTTAAGTGTGCTGACAATTAGGTTCCTTAAGTAGCTTTAATGCTGTGAGGCATAATTCCACATTATAAAATGGTAATTCATGTCACTTATAATTAATAGTCAACTTGAAATTGCCTTGAGGATTTTGTTTCTTTATCATGAGGAAAACAAATAGGCATGCTTACTTTAATGTGTTTTGAGTAGAAAAATGTGAATCTACTTGAACTTAAAATCCAATTACACTTATAATATATTGAATCTTTTTCCATTATTAATTACTGTGTAGAAGGTCCTAAAATTCCTGAAAAGAATGCAGTTTTCACCCAGACTAGACAGACCATATGCTTCCTATTTGGCAATGCTTTAGTGTCCTTTAAGAAGAGCCTTTTTAGGAAATGTCAAATCTCTCAATGACTGTTCCTTAGGGCCATACTCAACACATCTCTCTCCACCTTGTCTCCTAAACTCACTTGTCTATATTTGTTTTAAACAGGAGAAAATAAGGAACCTTATAGCCTTGGTCTTAAAACATTTCTCTTTAGAAGTCCTACAACTAACAAAAAGGAAACTGGTAGCACATAAAGACCTAAAGGGACTGAAACTTTGAGTTAATTTACTTTTAACAACCCAAATCCTAACCACTGGCTGCTCTCAAATTTAGCTGATGAAAAATACATGACCTATTTAGACAATCTCCCAAATTGTTATATAGAAGATCTGGATATTCTGTGATTAGCTGTTGCCCACCACGTACTGTCCCATTCCGAGTCTATGTGGGTGAGATCATACACATTTGTGAGATGTCTGATGTGGTTATGCATTATTGGGGACGTTTTTCTTTTTCCCCACCTGACATGTGCTGTTCTCATGGCAGCGCCAGTATACATTTGATCTTCACTGCACTTGTGAAGTCTCAACTGTTTAATCAGTTTAAATACTCAGCCTTCCACTTCAGTCAAGAAGCATTTTAAAACAGCGTTTCAACTGAACACTTCATTAATGTAATTTAGTTAAGAAAAACAAGTTCCATCAGTTTTTGCTAAAGGAATAATCCAGTATATTATTTTCATTTCCTATCTTGTATCTTGTCTGTCTGAATATATAATAGAGCTAGAATGTGATTGCCTATTCAGAGTGAAAGAACTATTCGAATTTCTAAAGCATTTTCTGTTTCTGAGAAGAGCGTTATATTAGGTTACTATATAACTGGAGAAAGGGAGCAAATACTGAAGGACATTTCTGACAGAGAACTTGCATTCATTAGAGTAGAATAAAGAAATATCTCCTACCCTGGCTAAAAGAAAATTCCTTTTTATTCTGAAAAAGAAAAAGTAGAGGACGAGACGGTATTTTTATTTTCTTTAGTTGTTGAAGATCTCATTCTGTTTTTCTAAAGCAGTTGTCCTAAACACATTGTATCTTTGTTTTGTGTATTCAGTTAGTTGTACCAATGTTCAGAACTAGAGGCAGACTTGAACGAAGACACGAAGACACGATGGAGGTGATTGTTGGTGGTTCCAGCATGTGGGGCTTCACTTGTCTCTGCCTTAGACGTCCCCTCTGAGCTGTCAGTGGTGCAGGGCTGTTGGCTATATTCTTCTGAGTAGTTGCCTCCACTCCCACAGACTATTCTTGCCCTGTTTGTAACTTTTCCATCCATAGCAAAGAGGCAAAGGGAAAGGAAAATAAATGTAGTAATGTACGAACTCTGATTTTGTTGATCTTCTGTAAGCTTGAGTGGTGTGCTTGATGATAGTGGGTAGGTGGAGCTTGGAAAGGGAAATAAATGGATAAATGAGACCAGTGAAGTATAGTGGCTGAGCACTAGCTTTGGGTCACATTGCTTGGGTTTGCATTCTAGAGCCACCACTTTTACCTCTGTGACCCTAGGTGAGAGACCCAGTCTAAGTCTCAATTTACTCATCTGCGAAATAGGGGATCATAAAAAGAGAAATGGCAGATCAAGCACTTAACACAGTTGCCAATACAAAGTAAGTGCTCTTTAGATGTTGTTTAAACAAACTTTTCAGTGGTTAGTGTTTGGAATCCTTGCTTTCCATGCCTATTCCATGGATATTTCAAGAATTGTCTGTTTGTAGTGATGCATACAACTTCTTTCTCTTTCTTTTCAGAGTTAGCTTAAGTGATGGCAGCGATAGTGAAAGCAGTTCTGCTTCTTCACCCCTACATCATGAACCTCCACCACCCTTATTAAAAACCAACAACAACCAGGTAAATAGTGGGGTTTGCACTTTTTAAAACTGCATAACTAGGTGTAATTGTTTTTATAGGGAACACAAAACTTTTTGCCTCTGAATTTTAAACAAAGTCCCTCTTGATGCCAAATAAATGGGAAGCCACATCCTTAGGAATAAACACATACAGGAAAAGAACGTCTGTTGTCATGAGAAGATGAGTATGTTCCATTGGATGGGTTAATGAAGCAGGTGCAGGAAGGAATGATGACAAAAGGTGTTGCCCATTTACTCCTGATTACTATATATTTTAGCCCTCAGCAGTAAGTAGCTGACTTAACTAGAAAGAATATGACCTTTGGTGCTGATATAAAGCCTGGTTCTTTGCTTTACTACTGGTAATTTACTAGTGGGAAGTTAACTTTTAACTTGTGATTCTCAGCTTCCTTATCTGTAAATGACATTAACACCTACCTTCCAGGTTATCGGGAGGATGATAAATAATACATGAGAAGAGCATGAGGCGGTGCACAGCACCTACTTGGCACTCCAGTGATGGTAGATGTTTATTATTATAGGTGCTCTGCCTCAGTTTTCTCATCCAAGAAGAAGGATCATCACTTGGGATTATAAGGAATAATTAATAAAATACAGAGAAAATAAAGGTCATTATCATTGTTATAAATCAAGTTAAAGGAAAGCTTATTAATTTGACAGTCAACTCAGAATATAGTTATTTGGATAAGGTCTAGGCAGAACTTTAAAGGCTGTGATGAAGAGCTTTTGTTAAACAGATGAATAAGACTGGGATATTTTCATTACTTACTAAAATAAACTGTTTTCAAGTGTCATGAATATTGTAAAAGCCTCATTGTGCAGTGAGTTGATACTCTCATTACCGTAAGTTATTCTTATCTTTTTGTTTAGACAGATTTCCCGTGACCTCTACAATAATTGCTTAATTCAAGTTGCTGTATATTAACTTGAAAATTAAAGAACTGTGCTTTTTAAAAATTACTCTGTTTTACAGGTGTCCTACAATTTTAAATAGTCTTGCCCTTGAATTTGTGATCTTTGTTTTACTTGGAAAATGTAATTTTATAGCTGAAGACTTTTTATTTACATATTGTGTAAAGCATGAGCATCGATCTCTTAAAATTTAAAATTGCTCTTGTATTAAGTTTATTTACAACTTAAATTCTACATTGTTAAGTAAGAATGATACCAGTGCTCTTTACTGGACCGGTTATAGTTCGCCTGAAGTTTCTTTGTGTCCTATATGTGAATGAAAGAAAGCCCAGCCTCGTCATCTGTTGCAGATGGGTTGTTCACCGAGTTGTTAACTTCGTATTTCCCATCCTGGCTCCTTGCTGTCCCTGCTCCTCCCCACCTCCAGGGCCAGCTGTTCCCATGGCTCAGCCTTCTCTCACTTCTGGCGTGGCGGTCCACCACCAAAAGTCAGGCATTTTTGTGGAAAGTAAACAGAGAAAGGACATAACACCATGACCATTCAGTTGAGGAGAACACTGGGTTGGCTAACTAGATAACCTGGGATCATTCTGTAAATTTGTGCTTTAGTAAGAGCCGGCAAAATAACAGAATTAGGACCTTGACTATATTTTTATATCCAATTTAAACCTATTTCGGCTTGATTTCTGCTTCCAGTGGGTGGTGTATCAGAATTGGGACACTTCATGGGCTGCAGCAATGGCGGTGCCAGGAGTGAAGGATGTTAGGGTGTACTTTTGTGCCCCTCATGCACCTCCATCAGCATCTCCCCCAAACATGGTTGAGACCAGGCTTGCTGAGTCAGTGCAGCTCAACAAGCCCCTGTCTTGCCTTTCAAACCCAATACCTGCCCTGAAACCCTTTGTGAGCAGTTTTGAGCTGACCCTGGCTTTAGGGAAAGGGTTAGATTTTTTGTCAGACTTTTTTTTTTTTTTTTTTAACCTGTCTGGCAAAGCAAAAGCAAAGACATCTCTCTGAAGATGGTAAAAACTACTTATCTGATAAAACGGCATACCACTGGTTCCTTGGCATGTTTACTCGACAAATGTTGCTTCACACGTGTGAACCATTAATCTGCCATGAATACTCAGTTCTATACTTTCTCCATGCACCTATAAGCATAATAAGAAAGTACATATGCTTACAGTTTTAGGTAGTCTGGGATAGGAAGGAAACTTATGTATCACAGGAGTGCTTACCTCTTGGAGCTATGTCATGGAGCTGAGAGAGCAAGAAAAGGTTTTTTAAAACTTTGTTTAGTCCTGGTTCCTTAACCCCTTTAATCACCTGCACTGGGTCAAGTGTGAGGCTATCCCTTTAAGGCAGTGTTCTAGGACTTAAAAAAAATTGCTAGTATTAGTTCTCCATGCTAATGGATTGAGAGAGTAAAAATTTCTTAAAAACCTAAAAGTCTCTTAAATTTCACTATAGAATGTGTTTTTAGTCTTTGAATATGTGTGTGTGCATGAAAGAGAGAATCTGAAATTTTACATCAAATAAAATAGATAAAAACATACTGGGAAGGCCTAACTCTGAAATGGGAAGACTCAGTTTCCTTCTTCCATACCCCTTGTCTGTTCTCTATCTGCAAATTGAAAATGATTTCTTAAGCTTCTGTAAAGTACCAGGCAAAGTTAAATTGCCTGTTGCCTTTTCTCAAATATTCCAGGGACTAGGGAAGAGAAGTATTAGAGTCAAACATATTTTAACTACTGAAAAAAAGTGAACAGAGAGAGAGCACTACATGTCAACAAAGCAAGTAATTAACCTGAATATTGTTAAGAGCTACTAATGATTATTAACATGAAAGATCTATCAGTGTTAATCCGTCTGCTGAGTAATTGAGTTGTCATTCCTCACAAAGCGATACCAAAAAATATAATCTTGAAAATTTGATTCTTAAACCGTATACTCAAATTAAATATAGAAGTGCCACTACTCACCATTCTTCTATTTTCAGAGATTACCATATCTATAAATGGTGCATCAAGCCAGCTTGGGTGGCTGTTTCCCTCAGTATCGCTTAATAAAAAATAATAAAGGGTGTTGCACCATTTTAACCAGAGATGATTTTTTCACCCCAAACCTCCCTTATGTGAATTTCAAACAAAAACAAAATGCCGGGTCTTTTTTAGTCAAAAGTATGGCAGAGAGGGAGGGGTGAGAGGACTTGAAGGAAGGAAGTGATCCATTGGACTCGAGTTAATATTCAGAATATCATAAATCACCTCCCAGCCTTCAAGGCATGTTGAATGAAATTAAAAAGAGTCCATCCAGTTAAACTGGTTTGAAGTAAGCCTGTGGAAGACAAGGTGTTGTACTTTTATATTCTGGAGTCGTTTCCCTAAAGATAAGAAATGATCATAAATAAAACAATTGTCTTCAGCACGGCTCAGCTCTCTCAGAATGAGGTTTTGACAAAGCTGTTTATTTTGGAGCAGGGAGAGATCAAAGAAGGAAGATTAACTGAGCCCTCTCTGGGCAGCCACTCAGTAACTTGAGGCGGGTCACTGACACCCGGAGCTTTTGTTCCTGCCACTGCAGCTTCAGAAGAAAGAAACTAGGATTTCAATGTATTTTGGCCTTCTGTGCTGTAGCACTTACGGAATGTGTGGGGTGGGACTTAAGCGCCCAAATGTTCTGTCTATTTTCTGCTTTGAAGAGAAGGTGGCAGAACTCTCTAAACCTAGTTAAGCACAGTTCCATTGCAAATATAGTGTCTTCAGTCACTTTCGACACCCGGAGTGCAGCGAGTTGGGGGAGGGGACTGTGGGAGGAGATGGATATGATGGGAACAAAATTCAGTTCTCTCCTGCACAAGGCAAGCAGGCAGGCACTGTTTTTTTCTCTTGCCTGAAATCTCAGTGGATAGTGTCTGCGTTGCTCAGCCCAGCATCTGAGTTGGCGAGGAGTGCCATCTACTGACCTACTTACTCCTAGGTCTCTGAGCACTGATTTTCCCCTTGAGGTCTCATTTCCAACAACAATAGAGAGGAGGAAATTCTGAACACAGTGAAGTGTTTGGTTTCCTTTACAGTGGAGCATGTTAAAAACGATTGTCTTGCCTCTGCTATTAAGTAATTTCCTTGTGTTACCAAAAGTATTGTATTTTCAGTTGGCCTGGTCGAATCGGTCATTTGGTTATCTTAATGTTAAAAATGAAGAAATAAATTAATTCTCTGGAAAGACTGTTAGAAGCACACTTCTTACCTGTGCATTCTCAATACAAAGAAAGATATACTGTTTTAGGAGTAGTTGGTCTTTTCCAGAATGTCCTGGCCTTATCCTCAACGAGAACAATGTTTATCAATATTACAAAATGTTAAAGCTGAGTGGGAATCTGGATATTATCTTTCTTGTTCATCTCTCTCATTTCATTTTTTGAGGCCCCCAAATGTTAAATGACAGGGCTAGGTTTCTGACCCCAATCAGTACTCTTACTACTACAAATCAAAAGAGGACTCATTCTTAAAATCTTCTTTATGTTATGGAACATGGTAGACCTGTGAACAGAACAGTGACTGAGTTTGGACAGATAGTGGGTAAGGAGAAGAATAGTAGGAATATGCGACTTCTTAAATTAGTCCTTTATTTGGCTTTTTCTTCCTTAATATTAGTCTCCTATTATAAAAACTCACTCGTAATGAGTTATAATGAAAAGGACAAATGATTTTGCTTTTTATGTTTATACATTTTTGTAAACACTCATCATTAATAAATCTAGTGGTTCTTGGACTTTTCAAGAGGGCCGTTTTAAAGTATTTCCCTCATAATCCTCAATTGTGAAGTTCCTGTCTAATAAATAAGCTACATTTATTAAATAATAATTTGTTTCTCCTTTTCATTAATTGGAAACATAGCTCCCCACCAAAGCTTCTGAACAGTATGCAGAACTACTATTCATAACTTAAGTTGTAATCGGTCCAGATAAAAGGAAAGGCACTTGGTGTTTTGCCACGGGTAAACATCATTTCTTGAAACACAGAAGATAGTCCTGTCTCTTTATTGCTTGAGTGGGAGGATCCCAAATTGGGAGCAACCAGTGTAACTGAAGATCATCTTCATTTCCAAAGCTGCATCAATTTAGTGGATATGAATAACTTGGAATCTAAGAGCAGGTACTAAAAAGGGCATTTGAGTGTTTGTTTTTATCTTCCCTAGTGTACTGAGCATTGGTAGTCATGCTGAAACAGCAGAATGGATAGGAAAAAATTCTTGCCAGAGGGGACTGTAATCTCAGTACAACTCAGCTGTTGTACATATGTGTGAGAGTGTTGTCGCAAAAGAGAAGCAGCCTTGGAAGCGTAGATCAATTTCCTTATTGTCAACTTTTTTTTTAGTTCTATTGCTCTGACTCAGCATTTCAGATAATTTATTTTCCCAGAAAATGTAAAATTAGAACAGAAGAAAGAAAATGTATAGAGAAGAAATACTATTTGGAAAGTAATGTTGTACTTTTCATTCAGTGAGTGCCTTTGTTTATGTGGTGGGTTAGCTAAGAAGTGCTTGAAGTAAAATTTAATACAGTGTTCTCTTTGATCCCTAGATTCTTGAAGTGAAAAGTCCAATAAAGCAAAGCAAATCAGATAAGCAAATAAAGAACGGTGAATGTGACAAGGTAGGCTTTCAGTCCATTACTGTGACTGTTGCGACACTGTCAAGTCTTCCACTTCTTTGTGTTTTCCTTGATCATCCTTGCTGCTACTCACTCCATTTTCATCAGAAGTACCCAAGATTCCCAAATGATAAGTACTTCATTGGAGGGCTTTGTAGTTAGTTTTCCATGTCTTGCTTATACCTTCAGTATTATATTAGGCTTGGCTTTATGCTCCTATTTGCCATGATCCCTACATTGCCAAGTGATTTCCTCTGTGCATTGAATTGGGAAGTAAGAGAACTGTGGGAGAGGTAGGTGGGTTAGGGAATCTCATGTGTAAGTGAGCAAGACATCAGATCCTAGTACAGTATTCTTTCCTAATGTATGCATCATGCATCTGAAATCTGACTGCAAGACCTGGTGGGGGTTAGGTCACCTGGAATGTGCAGGGCCCCATGCTTTTCCGAGTCAATGCAGAGCTCTTTAATGCTTTGTGAATCTTTCCTTTGCCTTTATTGCAGATGGTGGTGGGGACACCCATGCAGTTAGGCTAACAAAGACACATTGAGTCTAAGCATGTGGAAAGAAAGGTGTCCCTCTGCCCTTTCACAGGAGCTCTTCACAAACGAGATGCTAGTTTGGATAGTGATTTGTTTTTCATAAGATATTCTTCTGTTCTTCTGTCACTTGTTGGCATCATTTACTAACAATGTTTGGTTTTGGGGTTTTTTTTTTAAGAATTTGCCCTGACATAATTGATAATGTGCATTTATACTTCCATGTTTAAACTTATACTTTTTTCTCCTAGTCAAAAATCTTCTGAGATTAAAGAATAAAAAAGTAAAAGTAGCCTGTCTTAACATGTTTAAACTCACAATTTAGCATTGAATTTCCCTACTCTTTGTAGAGGATTGTTGTGTCGAGGTGAGTCTACTCACTTGAATTTTGTTGAAAGCAAATAAATACAAGAATTCCCCCCACCCCTACCCTTTTTTAAAAGGCTGGCTTGGTAAAGGTAATGATCAGGCCAGGAGAGTCTTGGTCTGCAGAAGTCTTTGGGCACTGATTCCCCACAGTCTGGGGTAGAGTGGTAGAATGAAGACCCTCCAACTGTTGCTTATGTTTTCACTTATTTCTTTTGAACTGTTTCTTAAAGGGCTTGTTCTTTTGGGGGATACTCTTCTCTTTCAGGCATACCTAGATGAACTGGTAGAACTTCACAGAAGGTTAATGACACTGAGGGAAAGACACATTCTGCAACAGGTGAGAAATGCTTTTTTTTAAGCACACCCTTTTCAGAAACCTTAAGGCCCGGTTTGTCCTGGGGTGATGTGATAGCATATGGAGACCACTGTAGCCCCACATCATGAGAACCTGGGCAAATGCTGTCTGTAGAAGCATTGGGAGCAGGTTCTCATTGCCAAGGCCACCTGCAAGTCTATTCTGGAATTCTGGTGCTTATCTCCCTCCCCTGGTGCTGCGGATGATGAGAAATGAGCACTTTTGGAGGTGATACTGGAATGTAGTGATCCCTCTGCTGGCTGATGATATAATGTGTGCTGAGGGACAAGAACAATAGGAATGCAGAACCCTTTGGGACCAGGCTTCTGGTTTCATGGGAAAACAGTGATAAGAATTTGAGTCAAGTGTTGTAAACATTTGTGATTCAATTTAGTAACCTTTTGCCAATGCTATTCTACGGAAAATAAATATTTTCTTCATTTCCCTTATCTTGTATACTGCACATTCTATTATTATGAACTCAGCTGTGGAATACTTGTAGTGTGGAAAAATTTCTATTAGTACAATTTGATGTTTTGAGAAGATAAGGGTGGTTTTTAGTTTTCATACAGTCACAGTACATGCCTCTCTATTGCATTAACAGTAGCTATTGGTAAAATAATTTTTCTTTAACACCCAAAGAGAAGGCTGTGCATTCTAAATTTCAAAGCAGGTTTGTAGATTGTTTTACTGTTTGAATTTTTTTCTTTATTACTTTCAAATGACTTAAAGTTAGTACTTAATCTACCCCAGCTGTGTGTGGTTCATTTTTTTAAAAAAAATGTTTAATGGCTGATGGTCACATTTATATTCTGTGTACATTTTTGTTTAAATCTATAAATACATACTCTCAAACTTGCCAAGTTTACTGATTGGTCTGCAAGCTTTTAACCCTTTTAGAATTTTACATGTGAATAAAAGACTATAGGCCTATGATTATTAATTGCAAATAAGTTGCATTTCTTGTGTTTCCTTTTCAGTGAGTATAGGTAGGGGAGCAGGATTTAAGTGGCTTACCTTAAGTCATAGTCTAGTACTTTGCTAGTATTTTTCTTTTGCTTTCTTTTGTATTTCTGAAAATTGTTCTACTTCTGCCTGCCATACCTATTATTAGGGGCTAACTGACTGAGTGCTGATGTTAAATCTATTAGCTGACCTTCCCATCCCTTCCCAAACATATACTCTGAACCACTGTAGAACGATTGTCCAATAAAGCTATTAATACCCAAGTTGCGCCCAAATAGTGAGTCTCATAGGAGGGTGAGACAGATGTTTGGGCAGGGCTGGGACACCTTCACAAAGAAAGCCCAGTCAATGAGTCAGGGATACTGGGCAGGGTCTTACTTTGGGGTGTCATTGACATTACCAATTTAATGTTGTCCTTTATTTTGATCTTTGAAAGAATTGTGAGGGAAGGTGGCTTACTTGAGAATTCCATCCAAGTTGATTATTTTAGTATTCTAGAGGGAGAGAGTAATATCTATGAATTTTTAACCTGGCATAAAGGCACTCCAGGGCACACAGCATTTCACCCTAATTGCATTCCCAGGCTGGTTGAAAGCTCTCAGTCTTTGGCCTTTTGCCTTGTAATGCAGCTGAGGCTTGTGATTATGATACCATGATGCATGTCCTGTCACGGTTTACTGCTTAATTAATTCCTATTGTAAAACATGGCACTATTGAGGACTAATGTTATTCTCCACCTTGAGGGCTGCTCATCTTGTGGAATGCATTCCACAAAGTCTACGTATTTTCTGCTACGCAGACTTGAACACCTGAAGCAGAATTTCTGATGGGCCCAGGATCACATCCTATATCCTTTCCTGTTAAATGCATCCTATCTAAAAATCTGGTCTGACAATTTTATTTGGCTCACAAAAAGTGGTTAATAGCTTTGTTTTACTCTGAGGGCCTGCAGTCTTGGCTCTCAGCATCTAGTTTAACGAGCAGAAAGCACTGGATCAAGAGAGCCTGTGTTCCTAAGCCACTTTTCCAGAGGGTAAAAATATAGTAGAGTGGACACAGTCAAACCAACAGAAATGAAGACCCAGGACTGATTAATAATTTGATTCCTCTTTAAGCAACGTGTTCCACATTTATTCAGAAAGTGAGGTTGAGCACTTCTAACCTCTCTAGCAATTCAGCCTTAAGCCTGGATTTGCGTCCTAGTCTGGAGGGAAGAAAATCAACAAAACTCCGAGAAAAACCAGGGTTTCCTTAGAGGGCAGTTTAGCAATTTAGATACCAGCTATTCTTTTCAAATTATCTTTAGGGAGTGGGGAATGAATGGCATATTGGAGTATTCCTTCTAACAACATGGAGAACCTTCCCTGAGCAGTGTTCTGCTGAAAATGATTTTCTCGATCCTGGGAAATGGCTTGTCCTGTCTTAGCACCCCTTGTAGACTGGAGCTTGATGACCTGCCTTGTAACCCAGGGTGGGGCACACATGCTTACGTGGTCAACAGTGCTTCCTAGTCCATAACTGAGGACTTTCCACAGGAAGACCTAAGTCATCCAGACCTGACTCCACTCCAGGCAATAGCAGTTTAAGCAAAGCTTGTTCATTACTCCCCACTCAATAAAGAGGTGGCTTCAGAGGGAAAGAACCCTGGTGTTTGAAAATATAATCAGACTAGAAATAATACATCCACCTTTTTATAATTAAAAATCAGGGTTGGGAGAGGGAGCCATAGATTTAACATGTAATTCTTACTCTGTTTAAAACAAAACAAAACAACTAACAGCCTGTCCGGTAACCCCCTAAAAGGCTGACGTGGCAGGAAATAATCCATCACGAATGTTTTCACAACCATCATCTGAAGAATGAGTTAAGCAGTTTATATACTCTTTCTTTTCCACTACCCTTACATACCCTGTGCCCTTGCCTGTGTTCCTTATCTGTAGTCACTCTATTTTCTGTTGTTATTATTGTTTTTGATGGGCATTAATTATTGCAGTATGATGCAGGGTAATGGCACCAAGGTAAAGCCCCACTGCATCAGCAGAGAAAGTGCTCCTGCAGAAAGCGACGATCAGTCCTTTGGGCACTAGCAGGATGTGTTCAGGCTTTGTGGCCTGCATCATTGGAATAAAGCATGTTAATGTTGTGTTTCTGATGTGCTAACTATCAGGATTCCTGGAAAGCAGTGCACACTTATTTTTCTTTATAGAGCCTTTACTTAATTGAGGGTGTGGGGGTACATGCTCTAATAATTCAAATCATTAATGCTGTTCCCTTTGGTAAATAGTCCCGAACTCCCCTATGGCTGCTACTGGTACTACTTTAAGGCTATCTCTGTATCTACCTTGATGTATTCTTATAGGGTCCCATAAAAATGTAGGGCTCATTTAGTTAGATTTATCAGATCCTGTTTAGATCTTGTGTGTGTGTGTGTGTGTGTGTGTGTGTGTGTGTGTGTGTGTGTGTGTGTGTGTGTGTGTGTGTGTGTGTGTGTGTGTGTGTGTGTGTGTGTGTGTGTGTGTGTGTGTGTGTGTGTGTGTGTGTGTGTGTGTGTGTGTGTGTAAACAACCAAACAATAAACAACTTCAGTTAGGCCTTTTCTGAGTTTTAGTTTCTGGCATTTTCCTTGCCTCGTTTGTTTTAGTGCTAATGAAATGACTAACAGTCATTGGGGAGGAGGAAAAGGGCCACCAGGTCAGGTAATTTACATGCTGTTTAGTTACTTGCAGATAATTAAGAATAAGTTTATATTTATATGGCTACCATAATCATGTTACCCTGGTCTATTAGCAATTTATAGTTCATAAGGAAGCTTTATTTACCATATGTTATTTGTTCTTCTGCACAACTTTGTACGGTAAGTAGAACAGGTAACATTATCCACATTTTACAGATGAGGAAACTGGAGGCTCAGAGATTATGATGTTTTGTCCAATGCCATTCAAATGGTGAGCACAGTCAGAACTTGATATGCTAAATTCAGGACTCTTTATTCTGAATGCTTTGTTACTTACCCATGGGCCAGCTAGTTGGGGAGAGGAACCAAACTGGTCTACTTGTCATTTGCCTCTTTAGTATAAATTTGACAATAGAATAGCTTTGAAGAGGCTGTTTGTTTCTATCCTAAAATTTACACATTTTTGCTGGAGCCATAGGATTTCTAGACAGTTTAGCAAACAAAAAGATAATTAACTCCAGAAAGTACTCTTAATTCAATCAGTGGTAAGTGTATAGTAAGTATATGATTACTATGAAAGGTTTTTGTGTGAGGACATAGCTGTGTCTGTCTCTGTATGTATGTGTATGTATGTGGCCTGTCCAAAGTTCTACACCTATTAACTAATAAAACAAATGAGTGTCCATGTTAGGTCTTTTAGTTTTAATAATAAGATCTTGTTTGATAAAGTCTTTTATGGATGTAGTACTTTAACCATAATTGGGCACACCCCTTCTAATAATCTCTTGATCCATGGGTCTAGTGGTTTAAGCAGCTAAGGTTCCCTTCCCTCTTCCTCCCCACCATATAACCATAGGCCTGGAGGTAAGTAATCCATGGTCATGTGGTGGCTTAAAAGACACCACTAAGGACATGGACCCTTTGTCTTCAAGTTCTGCCATCTTTTGTATGTTGCATTCATCCTCTTGATGGCTAGATAGCTGCTGCACTTCCAGACATTGCGTCTTCATTGCAGACAGGAAGAAGGGCAGAAGGCAAAAGGCACAAATGCCCATTGTCCATACCCTTTTCAAAAATTTTCCTGAAAGCCCAGTGACTTCTGACAAATTAATCATACATAGCCAAGTCTGCCAAGGGCTGCAACTGGGTCTGGAGAGGCAAGCATTTTAGTTGGGTGTGTTGCCACTCTCGGAGAATCAGGCTTCTGTTAGTAAAGGAGAAGGGATACATGGATATTAGGTAGTCAGCTTGCAGTGTCTGTCATTGTTCCACAGTGGGAGTAACTCATTTTATTATTAAAGCTGTAATTATGTTTCTAAAAAATAGTTCCAGAGGTTGGATAAGGCAATAACAGCTCAATCTGGAGTTGCACAATTAATTGGATTGAGGTTTAATATACTTTTTATGCTTCTGTGGATGTCAAATAATATGTTCAGGAGTGGGGAGCACATTTTCTGTTAAAAGCCAGTGACCCATAGGGAATAGTTCACAAATTTGCTATTTTTTAAAGAAAACTAATTGTATGAAAAGAAGGTTGAAAGTCTCAGTTCTGCTGTTTTTCATCATGGCATTAGGCAATCTAAAACTTCATTGAATAAATAATAGGCTAAATAATTAAAATTATTCTTTTTTAAGATTAAAGAGAATTAGAAGCAATTGATAGAAAGAGAGTAACAGAGGCAACTAAAAATAAGTGGAAATTTGTAAAGTGTCTACTCTGCAGATATTTTTTCTATTACTCTGATACTGATTTTCCTCCCTCCCTTTCAAAGCTTGCTAAAATTAATTCCCATCCCTCCTATTTACATACAACACACCTACTTAAAACGCACACTGCCCAGTCACAGCATCCATTTCTGATAAAATTATTAATAAAATAGGAATGAAAAGACACTTTACATGATAAAAGAATCTCTCAAACCAATAACCAATATCATTCTTAATATTGAAACTTCAGAAGTGTCCTGAAAGCCAGGGCAAGAAGACAGTAACTCTGTCACCACTGTTGTTAACATTTTTCTGAAAGCTGGAGCCAATACAATAAGAAGTGAGGTGTAACTATTATTATTATTAACTTTTTTGTTGAAGTATAGCAAAGCATACAGCTGGAAGAATTTTCACAAAGTGAATGCATCTTATGTAACCAGCACCAAATTAAACCACAAAACAGTTTCAGTACCCAAGAAGGCTCCCTTGAGCCCCCTTCCACTCACTACCCATAATCTTCAGGGCATGGGATTGAAAATGGTTTCTGTTTTTTTATTTGTGGGTCCTTGTATTTTCTCAATTTTTAATAATTACAGTCATATGCTGCATAATGATGTTTTGGTAAATGAGGGACCACATGTAAGATGGTGGTCCCATAAGATTATAATGGAGCTGAAAAATTCGTATTGCCTAGTGATGTCATAGCCACTGTAACAGACACATTACTCACGTAGGAGCATTCGGCTGTACCATGTAGCCTAGCATGTAGTAGGCCAATGTTCGCTTAACAACATAATTGCCTGACGCATCTCTTAGAATGTATCCTCATCGTTAAGCCATGCATGACTGTACAAGGTACTTAAGAAAGTTTGTGGAAAAATAAAATTGAAAGATTATACAAATCTTTCCATGAACTTTTTGGAGTATGCTTGTATATAATCAGAAACAAAAATGATTATTGTTATATTTGTGTGTGTGTACTTTTTAAAAAGTTTTATTATTTCTAGACTATAGTTTCCTTACATCTAGTAAGTATAGTTTCTGTCCATTGAGTCAGTAACTAATTTTTAAAGCAGTCTTGAAATTTTATCTTGCCCTAACCATCCACCCATAGTAAAATATTCTATTGATGACTTGAAAGCAGGAATCAGTTTAAAGGTTATGAAAAGAACAGGTGATCTATTCTCATTGAGAATTTCAAAGGCCTACTATACCTTGACTTAAATTGACTAAGAGATGGTTGGGTGCTATTGGTAGTATAGGACCTTCTTGCTATAACTAAGAATAGTTATCACTTGGCTTCATATTTGACCCCCTCCATCTCTCTCTCTTTGCCTTTCAATGCCTGCTTATTGCCCAAACTTTCTCTTCTTTACTCTTTTAGATTGTGAACCTTATAGAAGAAACTGGACACTTTCATATCACAAACACAACATTTGATTTTGATCTTTGCTCGCTGGACAAAACCACAGTCCGCAAACTACAGAGTTACCTGGAAACATCTGGAACATCCTGAGGATACAACAACTGGATGCATCAAAAACTATTGGTTTTTTGGTTTTTTTTTTTTTTTTTTTGGTTGTGATTTTTTTTGTTGTTGTTGTTTATATGAAAACACCCAGAATGATGCAACCAAAAGGGAAAAAATAAAAATCAAACAACCTTCAGCTTTACTTTTCTTTAAAGCCAGTCATCATCTCTTGACGAAGGAGAGGTTAAGCAAACCAGCCTCAGTGGACCACTCTTCTCTCCAAGGGCATCCCCGGGAAGAGTGAACCTGGATAGCCTTGAAAACAAACAGATCAAACACAACACAAGAAAACTTAAAGAATGTGTATGGTATCATGTATCTCTCTCTGTGGTGGTTCATTCCACAGGACGAATGCATATTCAACACACTGCCTTATTACATAACTGATCTATTTATTATCGCATACAGATATTCTAAAATCGTTGAGGGAATGACACCACCAGACATTATAAGTACTTGGTCCCGTGGATGTTCTTTCAATGCAGCGCCCTTGCCATCCCAAGCCCAGTGACCTTACTCGTATGCCTTGCCACTTTCCACCAACTTTTTCCATGTCCTTTAACTCGTTGCAGTCTGTATTTTCCACCTTTTGTTTTTCCAGTTCCAGGACACAAATTGTCAACTGCGGGGGGACCAAATAGCCAGCTTGATTTTCCTCTTTGTGGTCTTTATCCTGAAAGTGGGTGCCCAGTCCTTGGCTGTATCCATGTAATGATCTTGGACCATGGTAGAAAATGCATCAGATAGGATCATATGAATTGCTGTCTAGCCTTAGTTAATAAATCTGTAGGACTTTTAAAAGTGTACCGTAAACATCCTGAATCCAGCATCGTTGAGCTGTCATCAACATTCTTGTGTCTGTTTTACTGTTATAATATTAGGTAATTACAGAAGTAAAGGCATTACTCAGGATCATCATTAAAAAAAAAAAAAGAATTCTGGTCCTGTTTTCTAAAGAAATGTAGAAATTCTTAATTTGGATCTATTTATTAGTAAGAGTTTCAGCTTTCTTCAGCTGCCAGTGTGTAACTCATCATTACCATAAAAATTGGAATAAGAGATTTTTATTCACATATGATTCTCTTAGACTTTTTTATATTTGAAAAATTAAAATCTTTGGGGGAAAATTTTTGGTTATTCTGCCATAGCAGATTATGTATTAACTGGTAGATTCAGTGGTTCAATACCTGTTTAGTCACTTGCTATTATTTCCAGAAGGATTTCTTGTATTGGTGGAAGTAAAGATGGTTGGGGAGGGAGGATATTTTTGTTCTTGTTGTACCCTTATTTTGAAACTAGAAATCTGTCCTGTGGCATGCAAAAGAAAGCAGATTATTTTTAAAAGAAAGAAAAAAAAAAAACCAAATACTTTTGGTGTCATTATTCCATCCTCTCCATAAATGGAGAAATGAAAAGTGAGAACAGCTCATCTTCCAAGTTTTTACTAGGAACTCAACTGAAAAGAAAAGAAATGAAGAAATACTTCTGGGATCCAAAGGTTCGTTACTGGATCAGCCTTAAGAAAGTCTCTATGTGTGCTAATAGACCACTGTCTCCCCCGTTTGTTCTTTTGCCAGATGCTGTCTTTTCATACAGAGATTAACTAGTGTCTGTACAGAAAATGGTCTTTCCAGACCCATTCTTTTGGGTAGTAATGTAAATGCAGATTGATAATGGAGTTATTTGTGCATTTTAAAAGGAAGATTTTTTTTACACTGTTTCTTTCTATCCAAAGAAACTATTTTTTCTTTTAAAAAATTATGATACAGCCATGCTCCTTGTAAATTACTTCTCTGAATCGTCCTCCCAGAGGACAAATGTACTTTTTCAATAATGTTATGATTCTTAACGATGATTGGCATGAACCGTACTTGAAGCATTTGTTGTGTAGTCAGCTTCTCAATGTGCAATTACAGAGAAAGTTTCTGAGTCATTTGGGATGTTAGGTGACTGGATTGTGTGGTTTTGTGTTTTTAACTTTACAGGTGGAAGGGGAGGATTAATGCTTATATGGAAATGTTTGCAAAATTTAAAAATCTTTTAAAGTTTCTAACTGCTAATTCACATATTCTAATTAAACCAGAAATTTATGTGGTTTAACTGATATATCTGTGTAGTTTAACTAGAAATGTATCTATATAGTTTGGGCCATTTTTATTTTTGTAACTAAATTATGTGGCAAAACTGTGATTTGGCGATGTAAAGATTTTTTGTTCCTTAAGATACTAACCAAGAAACTAGATGAAGATAAGCAGTGATCAAACAAAAAGGATAAGAAGGGCACCTATTATAGTGATAAACTTTAGACCTGAAAACTAGGTAATAAAACAGATGCCTTCAGAATATTATGAAATGTTAGTCTGTAAATTGATAACAGAGTTCAGAAAAACTTCCCAATCTGTCATTCATCAAGACAGCAAAATGAGTTTTCCACAAAATTCTGAGAGTGAGAGTCACATTGTTGGTTTTTTTTCAAGTGATACTCTTGCTCTCATTGTCTGATTTTAAAATACAGAAATAATAAATCCCTTTCACTTAATTTCAAAGAGTTGTAATACTTCTCTTAAAGTAACCCACTCAGTTCTACTGCATTTATATACACTCACCTTTGAAACCTGTTAAGAATATCTTTGAGATATGTGTACCCTACAGTGGCTTTGGTTTTTTAAGCACAAAGGGAAAGTGGCAGGGTTTAATTTCGTTGGTGTGTATATATATATATATATATATAAATAGATGTTTCAAGTAAAATTAATAAATTAATTGGGTAAATGTGGTTTGAATCAGCCAGAATATTGTAAGCTTTCTTTAAATTTTTCCCCAGTGATTTGAGGGGTGGGGGATGTATGTACAGAATTGCCCCCCCCACCCTGCTGCCCAATAAATTAGCTTTTGCCTCTGGTTTTGCAGCAGGATATATGTGAGAGGGTGCCCTTCTATTTTAGGATATGACTGTCATCTTAACAGCAAAAGTGTTTGCTTTTATTTTGTATCTTCACCACAATCTGACTCTCTCTATCTTTATGTAGACAAGTAGGTATGTCTATATATGCTTGCATATTGTGTCATTTTAGGGAACAATACAAAAACCAGATCAGAAGACAAAAGCTTTAGGAAAACAATCTTCATAAGAGGGTGTCCTAAATATGTTTAAATTGCTAAACAAATCTGTCTAATCTGAGTAATTACTTACCTTTTTGTGGAAAGAGCCAATAAAATTGGTTTCCTTTCACTAAAAAGTTTCTTCCACCAAAAAAGTTTTCACGGATACCTTTTACCAACCCACCTAATCATTTGAAAAAAAAAAAAAAAAATTCAGGCCTGCATGACATCCCATTTACCATTTCAAGCCCTGTGAATGTAGCTAACATACTTGTTTAAGAGAGACTTTACTCTTAAATGTTTTGACTCTACCTACTTAATGGAATTGGATGTTCAGTGTTGGAAATGGTCAGTGTCTATGTTTGGTGGCTTGTGTTCATTTTTCTCACTGTGCAAGTGGTCAGCTCTGGAGTAATTTGCTGTATGCTTATTACTTTCCATCTTTAGCGTTTTGTGTACTAATGCTATGTACTGCTCCTATATTTATATATATACATATATATTATCAGAGTGATGTTGCTTTGGACTGTTGCTCTAAAGTTATGACTATGATGTAGAGACTACTACAGCTGCAGTGAATGTTAAGGAGTTGATTCCCGTGGTTTAGTTTAGTCGTGGGCTGGAAGTCTACATCTTTTGCCCTCTTGTTTTATATGATGCTTTTTATTATGTAGGCACTGCCGTCCCTGAATATTCCTTATAAAGATGCGTTGAAGAAGTTGATTTAAAAGGAAGACAAAGCCACCGCTGTCTGTAAACTGTAAATATGTATTTTGGCCCTTGTACTCCAGTATTCTGAAAATAGAGTTATGATGGAAATGCTGACAGATCCTTAACGGTGGCCAGAGCTACCATGCAGTGCAAAAATAAATGAAGTAAAAATGTATTCTTGAGATTAACAGTGCAAGGCCAATACGTTTTATAAATCTGTCAGTATCTTTTTAATGGAGTGTGTATGTGTAGTTATGTTGAAAGATACACTGTGTATGTGTGTGTACATACTTCTGTGTGAACTACAAGGCACACGTAAGATGTATTTCCCATCTCTAAAACCCGTGTTGAAATGTAAGTACAGATCAACAGATATAGATGTTTTACTTAAATTTTTATCTAATCTCTTGCGGCTCCATTTTTTTTACAATGTGTAGTCTTACTGCTATGTTGAGTCATATGACCAAGGTTTGGCTTTACTTTGCATACAGGAAAAATGAGCCCCTAGTCTTTTCTCAAGAGGTGATGCTGTTCCTAAAGAAGAATGAATGGAGAGATCTGAGGCATCCTGAGAAAGGACAGTGTACCCAAGTGAGCACAGTGACCATGCCCCATTCATCTTTGGGTCCCTCGTGTCCAGCACCATATTCTGTGTCCTAAAGCCAGTATATATTTTTTAAGCTCTGCAGAGATTTGGCAAGAAACGGAGGGGCACATTCGTGGAATAAACTGGGTTACTTGTGCATGATATTTTTCTTTTTCCCCTATTCCTTTGGAAGATTTTGTTCATAAACTAAACAATGTGCTATAGCTAAACAGTCGATCTTACAAAAGCCCTGCATTTACTTTAGCAGCAGGAAATGCTCCTTTGGTTAGACAGGAAAGAGAAAACTACAACAAAGAATAAAATACATTCAGTTTGGCAGATAACCAAGGAATTGAATGTGATGCTCTATTCAGTAGTAAAGAGACTTAGTATCAAATTTAAGAAACTTACCTTCATTCAGGCTGAGAAGCCATTTAGGGGATTATAGTGGACTGCCTTGTCTCAACTTTAGAAACTGATTTTAGGTGTGGAAGCATCAGTTCCAGATGGGCTGGCATGGCAGTAAAACTTTCTAATGACCACAGTTGAATTGGACTAATCTCTTCCCTTGTTTTAGCACAGATGGTTATTTGTTTATTTGAAATGATGGGCTTGTATCTTCTTCGGTGTGGAGGAAGAGTCAAACTCAGCATTGTGGGCCCTCTGAAGACAACTCAGGATGTTGTCCCAAAGCCTCCTACCCAGGAGTGTACAGCACCACAGTTTTCCTCAACATATCTGTTCCACTCTCTCCCACAGCTGGGTCCCCATGTGGATACACAAGAAAACCTGCAGAGGGATGGAGATCTACCAAGGCTTGATGCACAGACTTCTGTGGCTGGTAATTCAGGGACATAACATCCAAAACTAGTGGTCTTGTTTTTTCTGATTAGAGGAGTAACTAAATGTATTTTATCGGTGTTGTTGCCCAGGATACCATCCAAACAGAAAGTACTGAGCACATTTCAGTCAGTGCTTCTGCTTTCTCTGCCAGGTAATAATATCCACACCTTCCTGTGTATGTGGTTCCCTTCTTTAGAGGCATTTCCAGTCTTTTCCAGAGGTTGTTAAATTGCCCTCGGCTCTCAGCCTCTTGATCTTAATTGTCCTTTAATTAAAGAAGGGTAACCAATATGGTCCCTGAAAGCTAATGACACAAACTAAAAAACATTCCAGTAATTATAATTGGGCCCTATGACTGCTAAATAACAGCAAAAACAATCTGCCACCTGAATGAAAAGGCTCCTTACTTTTGTTATAACTCAGAGTGATCATTAGGCCACTGGGCCATCTGCACAGAATAGGTGGCCACAAGGAGTAGGGAGATAGGCAGTGGATAAAGGCAAAGCTGTTTGCTCATTTTCCTCTTGTAATCATGTCCTCTACCACATGCAGCCCCCAGCACAGAGTTCTGAAGTTTCAAAAGGGTAGAAAAGGATAAATCCAGGCCATTAAAAGAAAATAATCAAAGCTATTGAAAAGATAAAACAAATGAGTTGCACTAAAAGGGCCGTCTGTGCAAGTAATAAGGTTGAAATACTGATACTGATTTCCTATCCGAACAGCATTCCTCACACATGTGGTTTGCGTATCCACGTCTGGGTGGGTGGTCTGGTGAGAAGTGCTAAACACAGCAAGATGGCTTAGCTTTTGAGCAGTGGAGGGAAGCTGTGGGACAGGCTCAGCCTGTGGCATCTATAGTCCCTGCAACATAAAGAGGCTTTCCTTTTGCTTTGTTCCAGAAGGGAAAGTTTTAACTTGGCTTATTTATTTAAATGTGAGTCTCTATTCTGCACAGAATCAATCAAAGAGTAGGAGTGTTTGTGTGTGTATGTGTGTGTGCGCGTTTAAGTACCTTCTTGTCTCTTATCTCAGCCCTAGGGGATAAAATGTAATAATCTTCCATTTGTTCTAATGGATTCCCTGGGGCCTAGGCACCTATAAACATCTCTTTTTAAAGTGATTCTGTTTTAAATAACACCTCAGTCTAGAAAGGACAGGAAATAATATTAAAGGCACATATTATTAACATGGTCTACAAACAAAAGCCAAAGAAAGATGGACTCCCCCAAAAGCACAAGTATACTAATGAGAACGCTGAATGAAGCACACTCCATTCAAGAGGGGGAGACTTGTTAGGGGAACCTTCTTTTACTCAGGAAATACAATGTCCAGCAATGGCTTTTGAGAGATGAATCACTACCAACTCACATCTGGAAACAGGTTACTTCATGAATAGCCCTCAGAATTGTCAGATGTTGTGGTTTTCATTTGACTTTCAATCACTTGGGGTTAAATCATTGTTTTCCAGATTATAATATTTATTTGTTTACAGGTTTATTATCTTTCTCCCTCAGTAGAACGGAAGCTCCCTGAGGGCAAGGACTTCGCTCTGTTCCCTGCTGACTTTCCAAGACTTAGAACAATTCCAAGACACACTAGACACCTGTATTTGTTGAATGAACATGTGGGAGAATTTTGTGGAACACTTGTATCTTTGGACCTGTCATGAAAAAGGTTTTGAATTTAAGTACGTTTGGGAAAACTGCCTAGTTATACAACCCTCTTGGAAATTCATGACACACTAATATGTTAAATCTCTGGGAAGCCATGTGATCTAACAACCATCAAACTTGCTTATTGAATGCAATATTTTCTAAATTGTACATAACACAATAGTGGTTACACAAGATAATAATAGATGTTTTGATTTTAAGAAAAAATTCCTTGATCAAATCATTTTTATTCCGTATTTCATTCTTCAAGGTTTATAATATACTTTGGGATGGAAGAGATTCGGAGAAGGACAACACAGCTCTTAATATCCCCATAAGTTCTTTTCTGGGTTAGGTGACAATTTAACTTGTCCAAACTGGAACATTTTGGATAATGAAATGGGACACTATTAATAATCATTCCAGGACACCACAAGTAAACCAAGTTTGTTTGGCAAGCCAGGACACATGTTCATCCTAGTTCCAAGGAACACACTTCAGGACACGCTGAACTGAAAATACACCCTCAGATTTCTCTTTCTATCACTTTGGCATGTGTGTGATAAAGGTGTTTGGTTGGTCTGTGTAGGAGAGAAAACAGACCTTTCCTCACCCATTGCATGGTCATGGAATACTCCTAGAAGGAATACAGATTAGCAAGAGGAAAGCTTAGCAAATTTATTTAACCAAAGTTTTATGTGACATGGGAGCCTTCAGAAGTGAAGTCCCCAAAACAAACTACTTTTATGTTTAAGTTGGTGAAGAATGGACAGTTGTGCAGAAGTATGATTGGACAAAAAGGAGCTGTGACCTCATGTAATAAACTGGGGGGACCTTAGCAAGGCCTGTTTGTTAAGATTCTTCTTGGCCTCCAGGTATAGGGCAGGATTCCTCCAGAGTGAGGGTCTTATGGTCAACTTTCAGGTGAAGTAGATCAGAGAATTTTAAATTAATGACCATGCTTTAAGGGAGAAAGCTGAGCAAAAGTCACAGCGAGCTTTCTGCTTCTGTGGTTTTCTGTTTCCTTTAGTACCTGAGTGTGCCATATGTTGCCATATGAGCCCTGGCAACTGCCTCTTTATGGAATAACAGAGTATCTCCCTCACAGTAAGGCCCTTAGGATCCAGGGTTTAAAGGACGTTTTCAGTGTTGCTGAAGAGCCTTTGTGGTTGTTCTGGTCTCTGGGCCATCACTTACGTTCCCACCCCTGCCCCATGTTAGCTTATCTTTTGGATAGGTGA
The DNA here is from genome assembly GCF_027409185.1 of Cynocephalus volans. Classification (NCBI taxonomy): domain Eukaryota; kingdom Metazoa; phylum Chordata; class Mammalia; order Dermoptera; family Cynocephalidae; genus Cynocephalus; species Cynocephalus volans. The sequence goes on along the minus strand of NC_084475.1, from coordinate 61,634,670 downwards.
AAAGGCCAGTACTGACCATGTCTTATATGCAAGGAGGATCATTCTTTATTTTGGGTCCCTGTCCATGTTTCCTGAGCCTGTTGCATGGCGAGATTGTGGTGCTTTTCCTCACACCTGACACCTTTGAGATGCTACCTTTTCATTGTCACCTGCTCCTGGTGGTTGGCATCCCTCACTGGATGCTATTTGGTTGGCAGGTTCTCTCACTGTTAGAGCATGTTCTGGAACTTTGCTGCTCTTCACTCTGTCTCCAGGTCCTGCTACCTGATATCCCTTGATATTTTAATGTTCCAAGTTACATGAGCACAATTCTAGAACAGAACAAATGCTCAAAAAATGTAGAACCAATGAATGAATGACTGTAAATAAATCTCTTCCTTGGCTTACAGGTGGGTTGCTACATTGATGTCATTCTCTGATGCCTCTTTCCCTAAAATTACATTCCTTATTCTGCTACTATATTAAAGGTAGTATAGTATGGTGACAAAAATCACAGAAATTGGAGTCAGAAAGTCTTGAAGTGCACAATAAATGGCAGTTATCTTTATTTTTATTATGCTATTGGAGTCTAATGGGAGCCTTCTATTTTCTTTTGCTGGTGGAAAAATTTGTCAATATGTAGGATTGTCCTGGTGCTGTCTGCTATTTAGCCTCAAGTGTCTTTAGCCTGTCAGTTTGTTGTGATATGCCCTGTCTGCTAACAGCCACAATCATTGCCCTTCCTCACATGCACATGCTCACGGGGGAAGGAAAGGGAGCCAGAAATAAAACACCATATCCAGGTGATTTTTTATCTTCAGAGTTAGGTTACATGACAGAGTTGAATACGTTTCCCCTTAACGAGCTCAGTTGGTAGAGGTAATGTTGGTGAGGCTGAGGTTATAGGTTCAAACCCCTTGTGAACCCATTGGTTTGCCTCCTGGCATGGCTGGAAACTTCCCAATCCTACACAACCATGTCATGAATCAGTGTTCTGGGTCGCAGGAAGGACAGTGTGAGAACACGCCATTTCAAATGTGGCTTGATAACGCATTCTGGAGGGGCGATTGATTCCATAGTGGGGTCATCATGGTCAGCTTTACACACTTCGGTGAGTGGTATTTGGGTGGGAAGCCATTCTCTGGATTAAGCTGACCATTCACTTGAAGTAAGCCCAGCTTGTGATCTTGGTTAGTTGGATGTTCTATTCATTTACCATATACAAGACTTATAATGATATTACTTTTTTAAAGGCATGTATACCATGCAGAAATGGCTACTGTTATCTTAGTCTATGATTTGATTTATAGCATGCATCTCAGTAACCCTTACTTCAGCATTATACTCTGACCACAATTTTGATGGGATGCAGTTGACCACATCACTTTGTAGAGAACGTAAATGTAACCCTTCACTATGTCAAAATGCAAAGAAATAGTACTTGAGTCACTGTTATTCTCTGTATTCTTTTTTCTCTTAAATATTGTGTGATGTATTAATTTCCTATTGCGGTTGCAACAAATTAGCACAAATTTAGTGGCTTAAAAAACACAAATTTGTTATCTTACTGTTCTGGAGGTCAGAAGTCTGAAATGAATTTCACTGGGCTAATAACAAAGCGTCATCAGGACTGCATTTCTTCTAGGAATACCCATTTCCTTACCTTTTCCACCTTTTTTTTTTTTTTTTTTTAATTATAATAATTTATTTAACTTAGTATACCACTAATGTTATCAGTTTGACATGTAACCAATATAAAAAATTATTAAGATATTTTATTTTATTTTATTTTTTTTTAATTTTATTTTGTCGATATACATTGTAGCTGATTAATGCTCCCCATCACCAAAACCTCCCTCCCTTCTCCCTCCCCCCCTCTCCCCCAACAATGTCCTTTCTGTTTGCTTGTCGTATCAACTTCAAATAATTGTGGTTGTTATATCTTCTCTCCCCCCCCCCCCGGTTTGTGTGTGTGTGTGTGTGTATGTGTGTGTGTGAATTTATATATTAATGTTTAGCTCCCTCCAATAAGTGAGAACATGTGGTAGCCTACAAGAGACCCACCTTTTCCACCTTCTAAAGGCCACCCACATTCTTTGGTTCATGGCCTCTTCCTCCATCTTCATAGCTTCTTCCGATCTCTCTGACTCTGACCTGCCTCCTTCCACCTTTTAATGAAACTTGAATTACCTTAGGACCACCCAGGTAATCTAGGAAAATTTCCCCAGCTCAAGATTCTTAATCACATCCTGCCCCTTTGCCACATAAGGTAACATAGTCACAGATTCTGGGGATTAGGATGTGATTATGTTTGGGGGACCATTATTGTGGTCCACACCTGGGGAGATGCCAGTGTTGAAATGCCCATCCTTCTGAAAGTTTACATAAAGTCTACTTAAATATCTAAGCAGAGCTTATTTGCCCCCTATTTGAAATTAAAACAACTTGCTACTAGTTCCAATTATTCATGGTATCATACTTCGTGATAATGACTCTGGTGATCTCTTCAGAAGCTGGAAAAAAATTCACATTGAGGCATCTTAAAAGGTTATATAAGGTTTTAGCCATGATGATGGAAATTCATTCAGTCACTACCAGACATTTATTGAGTGCCTACCATGTGCCAACCACTATCCTGAGGAGCTTGTAAATGTAGCTGCTGTGTCTAGAGCATTTCCTTTCCATGTTGCTGGGGGTAGAGTCTACTCACTCCTGGGCAGCAATATCATCATTCTTTGAAGCTATATGGAAATCTTTAATAACTGGCAGACAGACTGAATAGCCTTTCTGGGCTCCCAGCCTTCTTATTCCCATTAATGATGGGAAGCCTCTTAATCTGATCTGAGTTTCACAGGCTTTATTAAAGGATAAACCTGAATAAATGGTTCAACTTAAAGTTGTCAAGCACAGGGAACATTCTGGGGCTCTGAATGGATAAAGGCACCAGCCCAGCTGTATCTGCTGCAAAGTCGATGTATAGTGTTCTTTGCTGCTCTGGTTTGTTAAATAAAGATTAAAAGCTGATGACCTCAGCTTCATCTTAAACCATCTAACTCAGTGGTTCCCATATGCTGAACTGTGGTTTGGTTTCATCAGAATCAGTTAGGGGGCTTTTACAAGCTACTCCTCTTCTAGAGGTTTTGATTCAATTGTTCTGCATAGGGCCTTGGGTACTGGTATTGTCAAATGTTCCCCAGATTGTTCTAATGTGCAGCCAGGGTGAGAGTATAAAAAATAAAAGTCCTGGTTCCCCCTGCTAGAGATACTTATTCAAGAAACCTAGGGCAGGGGGCATGAGTCCCTATTGTTAAGAGTTCTTCAGGGGATTCTAGTGTGCAGCCATGTTTGGGGGCTCCTATCTTAGCAACAGTCTTCTGGCACTTTGAGCTGTTGGGATTATTTCCCTTGTTACAAATATAGTTTCTGAGGTCCATTTCCATCCCAGACTTTTTGACCCAGACTCTGGGAGCTGTGCCTAGAAAGCTGTAGGTTTAACTGTGCAGGTATTTCTTATCAGGGAATTGGAAGAAACATTGTGTAATGTTTGCCTCAGAATCCTGAGGCAAAGGACTTAAAGCTCTGCCTTTACTTACACTGAGCATTCTAGTCCATGAGTCCATTCTCAGTCCCTGCATTTGGCAGATTTGCCTTTGTGGTCAATATTCCTGGGACTGGGATGCAGATGTACAAAGGACAAGGCATTGTGCTAGTGGGACCGAAAGTTTTGGTCCCTGAGTGACTCTCAGACTTTGTGTGTTGGTGGCTGCCTGGAAAGTGAGTTGTAGTTCCCTGTTAGGTCATCTGATGGGTCATCAATAAAAAAGGGGAGGGGTGTTCTAAAGCAGTGTAGGAAAAAGTCAAATGAAATGCAAATCCATCTGGGTAAAAATAAATCAGAAGTACTTAAGAATGCATGAATTGAATTTTCTCAGATAAAGACAACATATTGGCAATGAAAACTTTATTTTGTCCTGATTTCACAAACCCACACCAAGTATAAATTTTTAAACTTTCTTTTACATAATCAAACTAGTGAGCAATTCTAGCATAATAAAAAAACCTTTATTATTGTTTCAGTTTTGCATTTCAATGAATGCATTATTTCCTCATGTGCTTTTACTCAGTAACCAAGTAAAAACTGTTTCCCTGAGGTTCTGTAACCTTCTCTTTTGGTGGCATATAAAAGCTTTGTTAGTCTCACTGTGATTCACTGTTTGGATTTTTCAGGTTGAAGAAGTCATCCAACTCTTCCTTACAAGTGATTTTTCAGCACATTTACGTAGTTGGTTCATCAATTGGTTGATCATATCCCCACTCCTAATCAATTTGTAAAACTCAAAGCCATCTGCCTGAAAGAAATATTCAGTCTTGATTGCAGAGTTGACTTAAGACTTAAGGAAGAGAGATTTCAGCTTAGGTTTTGTATGAATTCTCTTCTGTAGACCAAAGATGATGGTGATTGTTAAGTAAGTTGACTGAACAGGAATAGAACTTTTTTTTTTTTTAAGTCATCCCAGTTTCATAAGATTTAAGGCATTTTCTCCAAGGCTTATTATTAATCTTGCATTGAAATGCCTCACAGCAATAAACCTATTGTATGAAAACCAATTTTTGATGAACTGTCTAAATCACCAAATATTTTCTCTTTCTTCAAAATGGAAGGCATTCAGGCTAAGTTGCCTCTGATTTAAAGGTATTTAAAATGGGTCATCAAATAGCTCTACTTGATGGCTATGCCTTGTGAGAAAGACATTATCTCTGATAAAGTGTAATTGCTACCTTTTCCTTGAGTATTCTTTTATGAGGAAGGTGGTTGCTTTCACTCCTTGAATGATCCCTAAGTTGATTTAACTCTGGGTCAGCTTGTCAGTTTCAGTTGGTAACAAATGAGGAGGAAGGCTGTTTTCTTGAAGGGCATGAAAATTAGATATTGATTTTTTAATCCCCTCCTCTTTCTCTCAGTCGATTTGATTATTAGTGAGTAGAACTGGTATATATGATGGAAACCTGAATAATTATGACAAATCTTGTGAAAGTCATTCTCTTATCTTAATGGAGAAATTCTCAACATGAACTGAAGGGCAAGGTGTAGATGAATTAATAATTAAAATTTTCTTGCATGTCTGATGGCAAACTTCGGGTGAAACGTAATCCTCCATTGTGACAAATACCTGCTCTTCAGAGGATTTGCTTTTTCATCCTTCTATGTAGCTTTTGATTTTGTGTACCACTAACCTTCCTGAGTATAGGTCTTTTTATTGTAAGCTGCCTATTATTTTAATAGTGTGGCATAAATTATAGTTAAACCAATAAGTAATTATCCCCCTGGCAGATCCATCCCATGGTTATTCTTTCATCAATTGTTGACTGAAGTGATTTGCCAGACTGTGAACTAGCTCTGAAGATACCAAGTTTAAGAAGAGGCTCAATACAGAGTTTAGTGTTAGACATGGTGTTAGACAAGAAAATGAAAGCTTACAGGACAGGGGGACATGTGATATGAGAGAGTCACTGAAGGGGCAGGCACAGAGGTGTGCATGGAGTTCTGCAGAGCCCCAAGGAGGTGTGTAACTGATCCTGTACAAGAAGGCCTTCTAGGCAGAGGGAACAGTTTGGACACAGGGAAAGTATAGTGCTCTTGGGGCAACAACTTGTAGTTTGTGCGACTCAAAGACAGGGTACAGGTAGGAGAAAAGCAGGAGATAAAACTGGAGAAATAGGCAGAAGCCACATGATGGCAGTCCTTGTTGCCAGGCTAAGGAGCTTGAGCTTTACCTAGTGGATAAATGTGCAGCTATGGTGGGGGTGGGAACAGCATGAGCAGCTTTGCATTGTGAAGTGGGGTCCCATGCTTCTCCTCTACAGAGTGTCCACTGTAAGTGCCCTGTGACCCCAAGCTTTTGTGCTCCCACAATGCTTTCAGCATGAAACATTGCTACATATATCTCACTGTATTTTCACTACCTCTGCATTAGTGATCTCCTGCTGTGTAACAAACTACCCCCAAATTTAGCAGCTTAAAACAGTATGTATTTATTACTTCACAGTTTCTGTGGAATCTAGCCGTGCCTTAGCTGGGTCCTCCAGCTTAGGACCCCTCACATGGCTGTGATCAAGATGGTGACCAGGCCACAGTCATCACAGGGTGCAAGTGGGATATGACCTGCTTCCTAGTTCATTTAGTGGCTGTTGGCAGGATTCAGTTCCTCACTGGCTGTTGGACTGAGGACCTTAATTCCTTGCTAGTTGGCTGAAGAACACCCTTGGTTTCTTGCCACCAGGGCCTTTCAGGCTAGCAGCTTGTGTGTTAAAGCCAGCAAAAGAAAGGGAATCTGCTAGCAAGATGGAAGTCACAATCTTATAACCTAATCATGGAGATGACATCCCACCACTTTTACCATATTTTGTTCTAGAAGCAGGTCACTAGGTCCAGGCCGCACTCAAGTGGAGGTAACCTCAGTTACCATGTCAGCAGGAGGAATGCTGACACGTCATCTGGATGGCGCTCCACTTGGAGGACTAGCCTTCCTCTCATAGGGTGGTTAGATAAGGAATAATATTGTTTCTTGAACTGAAAGAGCTGGATGCCTGGAGGTATTTCTTGATATCCCAGACCCTCCGACAAGTCCAAGGGAGCAGGGGTAGGAATTTTGTTCCTCGGCTGGGCTGCATTCTTCTTCCATGGAGGGACTGTAGCAGAGCTCTGAGGCCTGCACATGGGGAGCTGAAGAGGAGAAGATGTGCATCCACATGTACAGATAAAGTGTCAGCTTGCATTTAGACTTCCGATTTGTGGCTTTACCAACTCAACTTCCTGGTTTATAAATCACGGCTGTTGTATTTCCCGGTGGGACATTTTTAATGGTTGGAGAGCAACCCACCTCCTGACTTGGCTGTTTAGAGCACACATTTCTGTGCAGCACTGAGGTGACAGAATCTGCCGTGGTTTTATCCCTCGTAATAAAGGAGATTCCATTCTATTAGTTACATATTTCATTTTTTAAACTTTCCATTGGGATTATGACTTTCTCTCAAATGTGATTGAACCCTCCCTGTTCCCAGAAAAGACAACCACTAACAAAATCTGCTCTTACAGACAAAAGTAAAATTTATTGTCCAAAGACATTCATTCATTCAGTAAACATTTATCAAATGCCTACTGTGGGTCAGTCTTGGCCCTGGTCAGGCAGAATACAGCACAGTATCTGCCCTCTAGGAGCTTGCAGACTAGTACTTTTTCAGGTTGGTTTGTCTCATTTTGTGTAGTCTTTTCCTTTACATAAAAGTTCCATCTAGCAAATGGTTTCAAAGTAAAAGCACTAACAACAGCAGCAACAGCAACAAATTATTCCTTAAAATGTTGAAAAAAATGTATGTGATCTTATCTTGTCCTGCACTTTAATGCTGTGGTATATATTTAAGAAAAGATTGATTTGGCCAATGTCAAGAGCAAGGAAAGGAGAGCCTGTGGGTAAGTGAGTCTGGAGGAGAGTGAGTGGCACAGCAGGCTCCAGACCTGGCATCCCCTCTGATTTCTTGTTCCTCATCTTCCATCTCTGTTTCCCTCTTTGGTCAACATCACCCTCAACTAAATGAGCGGGGCAAAAATACTTCCCACAAAGGCATTTGGAGCTTGGGGACTTACTATCTGTGTAGCTCTACAAAATTTTGGCTCTACAACCTTAGTTTCCTCCAAAACCTGTTTTTTTACCTGTAAAATGGAAGTAATACAAATACGTTAATTCATTTATTTAAAAATGTTTTATTGAGTACACTGTTGTTCTAGGCCCTGGGGATTCCCAGGTGAACAAAACAAAGTCCTGCCTTGTGCCAGCTTTCCAACTGGGGGGCAGACAGTAAACAGGCATGTAAAGGGTCGGAGGTGGGGGCCGAGTGGTGGAAACGTAAGCAGAGCATGGAGACAGGGTGGAGGTTGGTTACAATGTATATTGAGTGGCAGAGGAAGGTCCCACTGAGAAGATGACATTTGAGTGGGGACTAGAGAGAGTAAAAAGGACAAGTGTTGGAAGGAATGAGGTCGGTTCACAAGTGGGAGGAACAGCAAGGAGACCAGCTAGTGTGGGGAAATGGAAAAGCAGCTATCTAGAAAACAGAGAGCCCACAGGGGCCTCATGACAGCTTATAGTCAGGACTTGCCTGGGATTTCTGGAGAGTTCCGTGTAGACCAGTGTCATCATCTGACTAATGTTTTAAGGATCTTTTTGGGGTTTGCGATGGATTAGATGAAATAATGCATGAAAATCAGCACAATGCCTGGAACATGATAAAACACAATAAATGTTAGCTCCAGGGACAGGGGCCTATGATCACACAGCATCAAGACTTTAGAACACATTTGCAAAGATCTGTGTCCTCCAGGTGAATGGTTTTTGATGCTAAGAAATGAAGTTGTTTTTCTAAAGGATGTTCACTCGATACCAGTGGAGTTTACCCACTTATGGGGATAAGAGGTGGTGTAAATGGTAGAGAAGACCTGGCTATTCACTGTTTAATAGCTCAAAATGATAGCTGTATGTAAGGATGTCTTTGGAGCAGCTCAGAGCACGCCGACACAAGGCGGAGGTTGTCCTGTGTGCACTTTTGCTAATGGCTTTGTACTGACTGGATTTATTCAATGCCGCTCCATCTGCTAAGCCCGATAGATATTTGGAAAAGCTGATACTGATTCTGATGGTGTGGAAGCGTGGGAAAACCAACCCGAGACTGATGTAGGGAGAGGCAGAAAGGGCAGGGGTGGAGGGTGCTGAGCCGCTGTGCCTAATTTAGTGTCAACACTGAGCCAGAATGTAAAAATGAGTTTCTACTGAGAAACAGCAAATTAGAGCTTGCTTAAGAGGTTTGCTGAGAATAAGTGCTTCTTAATGGATTAGGGTGTGACTGGAAATTGAAAATGAATACGCAGAAAGAATCAAGCTCAGAAAAGGGCAACCTGGCTGCTCGCCTCTGGCCTGAGAGGCAGCCGTGGAAAACTGGGGAGGAGGGGATTCCGGTCGGTTTGCAAATGTGAGTGGATTTTAAAGCAGAGGGTGAAGTGTCTTGGAAGTGCAATCCTTCATAAGTGAACATCCAAGGGGCTCGTTAAAGTGAGCCCTTGAGAACTGTGGGTCCCAGCATCTGCCGTGTGCCCAGGAGTGCCTCTGAAATCTAGGAAGCCGAGCAATGAGGCTCTTTTTCTCTAGAATCAAAAGGATCAGAGAGTCCCGAGTTCTTTCCAGGCCATTTTGCCTCATCTAATAGCATTTCCTTCAGCAGCGGTTTGGCAGACTTGGGTGTTTTAGCAAATGTGCAGGGCCCTGAAGTGGAACAAGCAAGCCAGGGAAGTCTGTTTCCCCTTGTCCATTTCACCGTTTTTCTCATTTCCGTACTCCTGTGTTTCCCTCGGGTCTCTTCTTGGTCCTGTCTTTATTCCTGTTGTTTATTGTTCTCTTTCCCTTGCTTTCTTTTCCTGACATTCTTTTATGCTAGGTTTCTCTTCTGTAATCACCTCTACAAAGTGAAGCAGTGAGTGATGTGTGTGTTCGGCAGCAATCATTTCGAATGTTGGTGGTTGCCATAGTGTTATACTTCTGCATGAGGATGAGGCGCATAGAAGGCTTTTTGTTGGCCCTGGAGAAGGAAGACAACCTCCTGTAGTGGTCTGAATGTGGAGCAAGAGGTTGATAGTAATTTAGAAAGCAAGAATTTGCCTTCAAAGCTTTGGGAAGGTTCAGAAGAGGTTATTTATAATCCATCAGGGGATTAAAAAGAAAATAGGCAGGTTCTGGGATATTGCTATAGATCACTTAGACAAGATGAAAAGATAGAGCAGCTCAGGAAATGTGTTTACAGATAAGAGGCAAGTTTAAAAAGCTGGGCCATGATCATGGGGACTTTGACTGATTGCACCTACTAAATAATGTATAAATGAATGTTATTCAACAACTGCAGATATTGACTGACAAAACAACAGTGGGCAAATGGAGGCAAAACACAAGCCTTAGCAATAAATCTCTGCAGTCCATCCTCTGCTTGCGGCACTCCCTCGTGGCCCTGGCCTTTCCCTCTTGTCCCCTAATGAGGGTACTTGCAGCCGGCTTTGGGTGGAATTGATTCTTCCCTCATTTGTTCATTCATTTGTTGCGACACATCTGAGTACGTACTTTGTGTCAGATTAGATGCATTTAGAAGAAAAGACTCAGCCTCAGCCCTGAAGAACCTCATGGGAGGGAGACTGGAAACAAACCCTACTAATAAAGGTGAGATAATGAAATTTGTAGAGATGGAGATAAAATGTAGTGAAAACCTGGAAGGAACACCTCTGTCAGGGAGGTATCTCAGCACTAGGACCTGGTGTTTTAACTGGTGGAAAGAGTCTTGAGATATTACTGAATGGCCTAGAGAGAGAAAAATCCAGCAATCCCTGACTTCCCTTTCCCAATCAGGATAAAATGTAAGCATCAAGAGATGGCATATTCAAAGTTTGCTGCAAAACTACAAGTGAGCCTGAAATAAATCTAGTCTTCACCACTTCTTCCTCAACCCACAACGTAAGCATTTAAAAAAAAAAAAAAAAAAATCCTTGAGATAAAAAGATTCAAGCAAGCCAGACAATGGAGAATTTTCTTTTTTGTTATGTGGAGAGAATGAAAATGTGACAAATTTTTGGAGTAGATTTCCCTGCAGTTGAAAAAATGTTAATGACCAAGGCTTTTGGATTGAAGTTGGGTTTGATAATGTAGGTTGCTTCTATGAGTCAGTATTTTTAAGGCTATTAGATACAAAGAGAGTGGGTGATATTTGGAACATGGCAAGGACAACTGTATCCCACAGTCAAGCACACCTTCCTGTCTTGAGGTAAGTAAACTCAAAGCCACCCACCTTGAATGTCGTGGTAAATTCTTAGAAACGTCTCAGGCTAATTTCACAAAAAACAGCTGGTATATTTTAGTTTCATTAAAAATGCCAAGCTTCCATTTGGCAAAGAAGTTTCCCTAATCTTCAGATTTCCATCTAGGGAATTGGAAATGTCCATTAATCAAAAGTCAGTGGCTAATTATTAAATGGTGTCAGGGAAGAAATTTAGGGGCTGTAGTTAATCAAGCTGGGAGATTGGTTAAAATTGGGAGATTTTAGTGATTGGGAGAGCACTAAAAGTGGTTAGCAGAAATATTAAAAGCCTAGCAAAGACTTAAAAACAAACAAACAAAAGATTGCCCACCCCAGTGCGATTAAATTAGAATCTTTGGTGGTGGGGCACCAGTACCTTTTCAAGCTTTTCAGGTGACTCTAATATGCAACTGACACTAAGTGCCACAGCTTTCAGGGACCGCTAAACTTAGACATATGTGACTCAGTAACTAAGATCCAACATGATTTATCATGTTGTAAATGTTGCTCAGTGTAGGAAAAACGGCATTGGGTTACTCTAACTTTCTTAGAACAAGGTCCCCAAATGTCATTGATCATCCTTTTGCCAGAAGTGTGGCTGGGTTACAACAAACAGGCTGTCAAGGCAGAAAGTCCAAGCAGAATGCGAATGAGCACAGACGTGACCGTACTGCTGTGGCTCAGCAGGCCTCGCTTAGCTTCTGTTTCAAAAATCCAGAATTGTTCTTATCCCAGAAAGGCGTTTGAAGGGAGTGAAAAGGTTTGGATAGGAAGCCCTAGTGAGATCGATATTTCCCGAGTTGAAGCCAAGTGTCAAGTCTCATGCATGTGAAAACCTAATCCAGGTAAATCTCCAACATATGGCAGCACTGTTTCCTGAGAAAGGTCACGAGTGAGCGGCGGAAGCATGAACAAGGCTTCAAGCCCAAAGCTTTGATTATGCAAAATACCTCTCTGAGGTGCTAGAGTGCATTTTCCAGAGTGGTTTAAATTTTAGCCCCATTATCAGTTTATTGCATCAATGTCCAGTTTTTTGAAATCTCAGTACCTGATGGCCAGTAAATATATACTCATGTTTGTTGAACTGACCTAAAGGTCACTGCCCCCCTCCAAAGCTTCCTCTCATACACAGAACCAAACTATAGCCACTGAGGACCATAGCCATGGGATGAGCTGAGGGCAGGGGCACTCCAGGAGTGAAGGTTGGTCCCTGTGGCGGTCCCCGTATGTGTGCAATGTGGAAAACTGGCCTCCCGGCACATAAGCCGATCACACACTTCCCTTCTGACAGCCCACCTTTTCCACTATGTGGGCTTCCTTTTTTGAGTCCCACACCTCTATCTCATAGTAAATATCCAGCTTTGGCTTGCCCATTCCCATTAACTTCAGGCATCGACAACTGCTTTGGGACCCACACACCTGGCTCCAGGTGGTATTACAGTCCCACTCCATAGCCATTATTCTCTAGATGTCCCTGCCGTCCCTGGGGGACACACCAAAAACCTTGTCAGAACACTTGTTTGCATTATTGATCTGGTAAACAGAGTGCATTGTTCACCCATATAGTTGGTGGAGAAAGGCAGCTGTTTTCAGCTAAACCAGTGGTTCTCAGTCCTGGCTGCACCCATGCCCAGGCCTAGAGATTTGATGGGGTCTTATTAAAACCCTTTGTGGCAACCTCAGTTAAAGCTTTTGTCTTGAATTCACATGACTAGCATTTGTGTATTTCCAATGGGAGGGACTCACCCAACTCCCATCTCTTCCTGTGGAACCAAGGAGAGGGGTTGCTCCCCCACAGGGCTGCAGCACAATGACACATGGACCCCATGCAGGGAGCCTCAGACACTCAGACCCATGGGAGACTGGTGTAAGAATCCCCATTTCAAATGTTCTGCTCTGTTTGCAGAGGAATCTATTCCAAACAGAGCTGCCTCTGTTGGTAGCTTAGATTCTGTGTTAAGGCCAAGGGTTGGCTCCAACCAAAGAGAGCCAATGGCTGGTGGAAAAATGTTTATCAACAGAGGCAGCTGATGTTGCTCTTTTTTTTTTCTTCTAACTTTCAAAAGTGTAGGACGGACAGTTAAAGACTCTCACCATTTAATTGTTTCTATTCCATTTCATTTCACAAAGAGTTCAAGGTAGCTAAGCTCCAAGTAATTTTATATCTTAAATGACCATATTCAAAACATGACATTACAAACAGATAAGAGCAACTTTTTTCTCTAATGAAAATGCATACCTGATGGTCCTCCAGTTGGGTTACAGCTTTCAGGGGTTTTGGCATCTCTTATCGTGGCCCAACATGTGGGTCTTCTTCTGCATAGAACATCCTGGCTGGTGAAAGTCTGAACTGAAAATGCACCAGTATCTGTTGAGACAATCCTATTAACCTGTTGTTACCTGCCAATTACATTGTTCCTTGTTCTAGAAATCCAGTTGAAAGAGACACACTAAGAACTCCATTAGGAGTAGTCAGTGTGGGTTTTTGTAAGTATGGGCAGGGAATCTGCCTACAGCAAGTAACACCAGTGCTGGCATGCCCAGAAAATTCCAACTGGAGGTGGGAGTTAGTGGCACTTGGCAAAGTTGTTCTCTTGTCCTAATTGCTTAGTCTTGATGTAAAAATGTGTTTTATTCGTGTATTTTTTCAGGGAGACATTATGGCAAGCCTTTCAAAGACAATTTCCACTGAAACCTCTCTTTTTCAGCTTGATTTCCTCTTGTGCTGATGGAGTTTGGATGTGTTGTCCCCTCCAAAACTCATGTGGAAATTTGATCTCCAATGTGGCAGTGTTGGAAACTAATTGAGTCATGGGGGCGGATCCCTCATGAATGGATTAATGCTCTCCCTGGGGGAGGGGGGATTAATGAGTGAGTTCTCGCTCTATTAGTTCCCGCGAGAGCTCGCTGCTTAAAAAGACCCTGGCACCTTCTCTCTCTCTCTCTTGCTTCCTCTCACCGTGTGATCTGCTCATACCCACTGGCAGCACTGCCACTTTCCACCATGAGTAGAAGCAGCCTGAGGCCCATGCCAGATGCAACTGTCCCAGAATTGTAAGCCAAATAAACCTCTTTTCCTTATAAGTCACCCAGTCTCAGGTATTCTGTTGTAGCAACACAAAACGGACTAAGTCATGTGCTAAGGCTGACAGAGCCCTGGCTGGCTCTGGAGCTGGACACCCAAATTACCTGAAAGTTGGCCACAATTCCAGCTGATGTTCTTTGCCTTCTGGTGTGCTCTAGTGTGAGGTGAGGTGTGCACCAACTTTTTCCTACTGTGCAGTGAGATGGGAATTTGGTTACATCAAAAAATTCACCTCCATTCCTTTTATTATGCAGATGGAGTAAAAGGGAGTATATGACATAAATTTATAGTCTTCCATTGAAAAGAGACAGAGAGAGGCAAAGAGAGAAAGACCTTTGGCTTTTGTTATGTATTTAACATCTACAGTCCCACTAGACCGTTAGCTTAGTGAGGGCAGCTAGCAGACGAGACTGTGTGCTGTTGTATCCAAGCCCCTAGCACAGGGCTTGCTCTTAGGAGGGGCTGAGTAAATTGCTGAATTAAAAATTAATTTCAATATTAAATTTCCTTTTTGTCCACAGTTGTTAAATTCATAGGTGTTTAAAAAGTTTCAGAGCACTGAATGAATAGAGCTTGCCCTAAAGCAAACAAACAAAAATAGCCTTGCTTGAAAGCTCCCTTAGCATCTTAGTTACCACAAGTGCTCATTAGGGTTTTCTTTTTTTCCTAAAGGTGTACATTTAGCTGAAAGTGTGTAAGTGGGTTATGAGCCTGGCCAAATGCCTTCTCTCTTCTGTACTTGAAACCCTATTCTCCCAAGCTAAAGCGTAGTGACTACAGGGAAAATGTGACTCATCGCAAGTGTTGTTATTAAATCACCTTGAAGTGTCTCTTGTAAAAGATAACTCCCTGCATTGTAGAAATGTCTTTGACAAGAGAGGATTAGGGTGAAATTGCAATTACCTTGACATAAAGGAATGAATTAACTTTCCAAGTTGCATTTTTGCAAGGCACAGATTCAAGCTGCTTGGAATATAAACACAGAACACACAATAGCTTGGGGCACTTGAAAATTCAAAAGATGGGCAACGAGCCCCCTAGATGCGAGGCAACTTCAGACGTATTCCTCCCCACAGAGGAAATGCCTGCCTGGATAGAAACGGCCAGTGCAGTTGCACAGCGTCTGCTCATGTGTCAGCAGGGCTTAGGGACGGTCAGGACCAATGCCTCTCAAGCTAACACATGCGGGACACGGCTGCAGGAAACGGAGGAATGCTCCCCCAAGATATGACTTCCCAAACTGGGCACTCACTCGACTCTGCAAATATTGACTGAGCACTTACTATGCGTTGGGCTGTGAGTTCAGGCAGACAGTCTTGGCTGTCAGGGACTTGGAAAAGTCAGACATTAAACAAATCGAATGGGCATGAACCCCAGTCCACAATTCATGTGGAAAAATACACATTTTTGTTTGTTTTTTAAAAACAAATCAAAGCTGACTCTAAGCTCATCCTGCCAGGGCCACAGGAAATTCCAACTCCTAGGTTTGCACCAGAAGCCCAGGGCCTTCATGAGGATCTGGAAAACACTGGAAGGTCCTCTGGTTTCTGGTCCATCATAGCAGCTGCTGGCATCTCTATTTTGCTAAGGCCTTCGATGAACAAGGAGGACCCAGATGCTCATCAACTCAGAGCTATTCCTCTGATTCAGTGCCACCCATGGGCATATGAGTCTTGGCCTGAGTTGGAAGGCCATGACAAGGCACTGGTGTCCCCAGGTGAACTGCTTGGCCACCCCTCTGGGGTTTATTCACAGCTCCCTGGGCGCTGCCACACAGCACGCTTCCGACTGAGACAGAGGCAGGTTCTACCCAGCAAGGGGGGGGCATCGTCTGCAGGACACGGCCTGAGCCACCCTCAGATGGGAGGGAAGTGGGCCCCCTAGTCCAACTCCTCTCTCTTCTTGTCACGGAAGGCGGGACTCTCTCTCTTGCCTTGCCTGCAGAGGACTTAAGTGTTTTACATGAAAACAGCACCTTTATTCAGCTCCTACTCTGAAAAAATTCCCCATGAAAAAGGAATACAAAGCCTGCAGAGCCTGGTAGGAATGAAGAAATGAAAAAACAGAAGAACACCCACAAATTAATATGGGCATACTTTGCTTTATTGTGCTTCCCAGATACTGCACGTTTTACTGATTGAAGGTTGTGGCAACGCTGCATTGAGCAAGTCTGTCAGCACCACTTTTCCAAAAGCAGGGGCTCACTTTGTGTCTGTGTCACATTTTGGTAATTCTTGCAATATTTCAGACTTTATTACTATCATTATATCTGCTATGGTGACCTATGATCAGTGACCTTTGATGCTACTATTGTAACTGTTTTGGGGGCCACAAACCATGCCCATGTAAAATGGTGAAATTAATCAGTGAATATTGTTCAGTTCTGATGCTCCACTCACCAGCCTTTCCCTCGTCTCTCTCCTCCTCAGGCCTCCCTATTCCCTGAGATACAGCAATGTTGAAATTAGGCCAATTAATAACCCTATGGGGGCCTCTAGGTGTTCGAGTAAAAGGAGAAGTTCCACGTCTCTCACTTTAAATCAAAAGCTAGAAATGATTAAGCCTAGTGAGGAAGGCACGTCGATAGCTAGGCGTTTTGCACCAGTTAGCCAAGTTGTGAATGCAAAGGAAAAGTTCTTGAAGGAAATTAAAAGTTCTACCCCAGTGAACACATGAATGGTAAGAAAACGAAATCGCCTTATTGCAGACATGGAGAAAGTGTTAGTGGTCTCTGGATGGAAGATCAAACCAGCCACCACATTCCCTTTAGCCAAAGCCTAATCCAGAGCAGCCCTAACTCTCTTCAATTCTATGAAGGCTGAGAGAGGTGAGGAAACTGCAGAAGAAAAGTTTGAAGCTAGCATGGTTCATGAGGTCTAAGGAAAGAAGACTTCTTCGTAACACAAACATATAATGTAAAGCAGCAAGTGCTGCTGTAGAGGCTGCAGTAAGTTATCCAGAAGGTCTAGCTGAGGTCATCGATGGAGGTGTCTACTCTAAAGAACAGATTTTTGATGCAGACAAAACAGCCTTACATTGGAAGAAGATGCCATTTAGGACTTTCATAGCTAGAGAGGAGAAGTCACTACCTGGCTTCAAAGCTTCAAAGGACAGGCTGACTCTCTTATTAGGAGCTAATGCAACTGGTGACCTGAAGTTTGAAGCCAGTGCTCTTTTGCCATTCTGAAAATCCTAGGGCCCTTAAGAATTATGCTGAGTCAATCCTGTCTGTGCTTTATAAACAGAACAACAAAGCCAGGATGACAGTACATCCATGTACGGCATGGCTTACAGAATATTTTAAGCCCACTCTTGAGACCTACTGCTCAGAAAAAAAGATTCCTTTCAAAATATAACTGCTCATTGACAATGCACCTATTTACCCAAGAGCTCTGATGGACATGTACAAGGAATTTAATGTTGCTTTTATGCCTGCTAACACAACATCCTTCTGCAGCTCATGAATCAAGGAGTAATTTTAACTTTCAAGTCTTCTTATTTAAGAAATACATTTCACAAGGCTATAGCTGCCATAGATAGTGATTCTTCTGATGGATCCGTGCAAAGTAAAATGGAAAACCTTCTGCAAAGGATTCACCATTCTAGATGCCATTAAGAACATTTGTGATTCATGAGAGGAGGTCAAAATATCTACATTAACATAAGTTTGGAAGAAGTTGATTCCAACTGTCAAGGATGACTTTGAGGATTCAAGACATCAGTGGAGGAAGTCACTGCAGATGTGGTAGAAATAGCAAGAGACCTGAATTAGAAGCGAAGCCTGAAGATGTGACTGAATTGCTGCAATCTCATGAGAAAACTTAAATGATGAGAAGTTGCTTCTTATGGATGAGCAAATAAAGTGGTTTTTGAGATGGAATCCACCCCTGGTGAAGATGTTGTGAACCTTGTTGAAATGACAACAAAGGATTTAGAATATTACATCAACTTAGTTGACAAAGCAGTGGCAGGGTTTAAGAGTATTGACTCCAATTTTGAAAGAAGTTCTACAGTGGGTAAAATGCTATTAAACAGCATTGTATGCTGTAGAGAAATCTTTTGTGAGAGGAAAAATCAATTGATGAGGCAAACTTCATTGTTGTCTTATTTTAAGCAATTCACAGCCACCCTAATCTTCAGCAACCACCACCCTGATCAGTCAGCAGTCATCAGCATCAAGGCAGGACCCTCCACCAGCAAAAAAATTACAACTTGCTGAAGGCTCAGATAATTCTTAGCATTTTTTAGCAATAAAGCATTTTTTAATTAAGGTACATACTTTTTTTTTGAGACATTATACTATTGCACACTTAATAGAGTTCAGTATAGTATAAACATAACTTTTATATGGAACTTTTATACGGGAAACCAAAAAATTCACATGACTCACTTTATTGAAATATTCACATTGATGTGGTGGTCTGGAACAGAACCCACAACATCTCCGAGGTATGCCTGTAGTTCAACAGGCTAACCAACCAAGCCAAAAGTTACAAACTGCATGAGGATTATAAAAGATGAATTATCTGCAGCCAAAGGGGCACATGATGGGCTGGTCTGAGAGGCCAGAGAAGGCCTCCTTAAAGAAATAATGACTAGGACAAGATCTCAAAGATAAAAAAGAAGCTAGCCATTAGAAGCAGTGTTAGGATGCTTATGGGGGTTGGGGGAGGGGGGAGACAGAGGGAGAAGGCATGGCCTGAGACCTAAGAAAAAGCCCAAATGGCAGGAGCAGAGAAAGGAAATATTGATGGCGATCCAATGGTTGTTGAGTCTGTCTTTGTCCATTGGGTCTCTTACAGAAGGGCTCTCCCTCAAGTGGTCTGCTTGAAAAGGGGGCTGTCTACTTGGGGACAGTGCAGACAGAGGAGAGAAGGAATCAGTTTGGAAGCTGCAAAAGCTGAGGGGGAGTAGCTATAGCTCCTAGAGCAACCCCATGTGCACACCCAAGACAGAATGGAGCTTGGAGCTTGTGATCTGCAGTGAGCTACTTAAATTCTTCTAGTCTTGGCATCTCTGTTGGTAAAATGAGAACAGTAACTGCTACCTCACAGGCTGTTGTGAGGCTTAAAGCAGAAGTCTGGTGCACAGTGAGTAGGCTGGTCTGGTCTCCTTGCCCTCAACTCCACTCCTTACCCTTCCTGGCTCTCTCAGGGTGGCAGGGCCCATCCTGCAGGCTCCTGTGTCAGCAGAAGCCCTGGCCACCAGAGGCCTGGGCAGGAGATTGGAGGATGGGAGGAAGGAGGAGGCCTTGCTCTTTCTCCCTCCTCCTCTGCGCCTCCCTGGCTCCAGCGGCCTCCTGACACAGCCACCATGGCTCTCACCTGCACTTAGTGGGTGACCCGGACCCCCAGTCTCCGCTCACACTGCAGCTCTCTTTGTCCCTCCAGTTTATGCATGGCAGTCGCTTTCTTGCCAATCTGTTGGTTGTTCACTGTCTCCATTTTGGTTTCTCAGCCTCTTCTATAACCTGTGTTACTGATTCCCTGTGCTGAATCTCCTGTGTTTTAAACTCTCAGAGTGGTTTCTGCCTTCCTGGGTGAACCATCACTGACACACCGAGTGGCAGCCATTCTCTTCCCTTTGACTGCTATTATGGGGTGAATTGTGTCCTCCAACAATATGTTGAAGTTCCAACCTCTGGTGCCTGTGAACCTGACCTTTTTGGAAATTAGATCATTGTGGATGTAACCTAGATAAGATAATGTCATTAAGGTGGGCCCTAATCCAATGACTGGTGTCCTTAGAAGAGGGAAGTTTTGACACAGACCCCATAGGAGAACGCCACGTGAAGACAGAGACTTGCAGGGAGATGGCCACGTGATGCCAGAGGCAGATATTGGAGTGACACAGCTGCAAGCCAAGGAAGGCTGAGGACTGATGGCCGCCACCACGAGCCAGCAAGAGGTGAGGAAGAATTCTCCCTTATAGGTTCCAGAAAGAGTGTGGCCCGGATGACACTGACTTCAAACTGCTAGCTTCCCAAACTGTGAGACACTACATCTCCATCACTTTAAGCCACCCAGTTTGTGGTGCTTTGTTATGGCAGCGCCAGGAAACTAATAGGACAGCCGCGGCAGGTTCTTTGGGGAAGCCTCTCACATCCAGCTCTCCCTCCCTCCTCTCCACAACCACTTTGAGCCACCCTAACCATGGTGCCCACCCAACGCCCTTGCCCTGCACATGGCGTGTCTTTTGCGAGAGATGTCGAAGCTGAGTTCCAGCAGAACAGCACTGACTTTGGCCTCACCCCTTGTTCCTCAGTTGCTTCCATAGGAGGCTGGGATTTACCATGTTTTCAATATCTGCATTCATTTGGTTGTTCTACTTGTAAGACAAACAGAAACTGGAAACCAAGTCAACCTGACTTCAGGAAAAGAAAAAAAGGGGGCGGGGGAGCATGAATTCTGAGAACCCAAAGACATCTCAGAAAATACGAAGGCACTAATGTAAGTGTGCCTTCAGAAGGGACTGGAACCAGAAACTGAAAGCCTCTGTGATTCATTCTTTCCCTTTTTCTTATGGAAGACTGGATTTTTCTGCTGTTCTAATCCACTTCCCAGATTTATGTATTATACTCCCAGGCACACAGGGACTGACTTAATCCTCCATTGGTTCAAGTTCAAATTCCCAAAGAAGAAGATCTGATGGGCCCAGCTTGGGTTGGAGTCCACAGCCCATCCAATCGCTGTGTTCCTGGTGGGGAGGAGCAGGCTATGCCAGGATGCTTGCTGGGAGCCCGTCCCTTTGGAAAAGGGGAATTTCCAAGTGCTGAGGGGCTGGGCAGGTGCATATTCCAAGGTCCATTGCCAAGTAGAAAGGTGTGTTCTGGGTTGGACGCCCTCTGGGATGAGGCGGGGGATGGGCCCTCAGACTCACCGCTGGCCCTCGTTGCACGTGCAGCACAAAAGGAGTAACTGGAGAATTCACTCTGCCCTAGTTAAACCTGCAGAATCAAACCTCCCACTTCACTAAATGATGTGTGACTCTGTTATGTAATCTGTGGGTAATAATAGCTAACATTTATTGGACACCTAAAATGGGCCAGGCACTCTGCTAACTGTTAAGAACATTCTCTCTAATGCTCATAATTCCACAAGATCGATTTCATTATTCAGTTTAATCTCTGTTCTCTCCCACCTCCACACACACCTCCTAATCTCAAGCCACGAGGTAAATGACTACTGTCTTCAACTCTCTTACTTAGTTGGTTTTTAATAGGTAATGCATGCACATGGTTTGGGTATGTGTGAAAAATTGGTCCCCTTCCTATCCACATAGCTCAGCCTTTCAGTTCCCTTCCCTAAAGGCAACCACAATTGCTGATTTCTTATATATACAAGTATAAATGTGTGTGTCATTTTTTTGTTTTTACAGAAATGGCAGATTACTTTTCACATCATTCTAAAAATTTTAACACTGTGTCTTGGTGGTGGTTAGTACAGAGAAAGTGAATCTTTGAATGGCTTCTGTTGAAACATTAGGAAATGCCACTGTCTATGAATGCAGTCCCTTATTACTGATCAATTAGATTATTTCCAGTCCTTTGCTAATATAAACAATGCTGCAAGAATATCTTTGTGGCTCTATCTTTGTGCACATGTGCCAGTATGTCTATGAATCCTCAGAAGTGGAATAGCAGAGTTAAAGGGTATATGTGCTATGCATTTTTATATAAATGTCCAACTTGCTTTGCACTTGGGTTTATCAATTTATAATCCCAGCAATACAAGTGAGTGGTTGTTTTTGCTCTCTCCAACAGTACTTCAAGAATGGGTTTGATGTTTGCTAATTTGAAAAGTAAGAAGTGTAGTTTATTTGCTTTCCCTTAAATATCTTTTAGAGTGTTTTAAATCTCTTTAAAGTGTGTGTGTTTGTGTGTGAACTGCCTATTCAGGTTCCTTGCCCACTTTCCTATTGTACTCTTGGCCTTTTTCTACTTGATTTTTAGTGTTTATATATTTAGAGAATTAGTCTTTTTACGTGTGTTACACATGGTCACTCAGTGTGTTGTCATGGTCTATCTTTTGATTTTGTTGTGTGTGTGTGTTGTACACATTTAAAAATTTTTATGCCGTTGAGTTTATCTACTTTATTCTTTATGGTTCCTGGGATTTTTTTTTCTTCTTCATAGTTAGGTGTTTCCCTAGGACCATAAAATAATTCTTCCATGTTTTTTTCTAGTGACTTACGCCCATCTGGAATTTGCCTTGGTTTGATGGGTAAATTTAGTAAGCCATCTTTATTTTTTTTCTAAATGGCTACCTAGTTGTCTCAACACCATTGGCTGAATTATGTTTTTCTGTCACTGATCTGAAATGCCGCCTTTGTCATATTGTACTTTCTCATATGTTTTGAAGTCTACTTCTGGATTGTATTTTTAAAATCTGGACCACAATGTTTTAATTACTTTAGTTTTATGTTACACCAGCTGGTACAACCCGTCTGCCTTTTTTACTTTTCTTTTTCAGAATTTTTCTAGATATGTTTTCCTTACACAATTTATGATCAGTTTAGTGAAAAAAAGTTGTTGATATTTACTAACATCACATTTCTTAGATTTCTAGTTATTCTGTCCTTTAGGTTGCTGTTGTAGATAGGATCTTTTACTGTACTTTCTAACTGATCACTCTTTCCATATTTAAGTTTATTGATTTTGTATGTAGCCACCTTTTTGAATTTCTTACTCATTTTAATATTTTTTTCCTGTTAGTTCTCTTATTTTTCCCCCATAGGTATGTGATTATGTCATCTGCAAATACAGATAACCTAAACTCCTGGCAAGTTATGAACTGGTTAGTTCCTTGTCTTCTCTAACTGTATTGGCATGAATCTCCAGATCAGTGTTAAAAGGTAGTAGAGAAAGTATGCTGTGGGTTGATTGAATTGTATCCCTGAAGTTCATGTATTAGAAGCTTAATTCCCACTGTAACTGTTGAGAGTGAGAAATCCTATTATAGTAATTGAAAGGTGGGGATGTGAAGAGGTGATTGGACTGTAGGACCATGCTGTAGTTAATGGACTAATAATGGTGGTCAGGGGTATGGTTCTGAGGGCTGGAAAAGGAGAGAGCATGACGAGCTGTCTCTCTACCTGCTCTGCCATTTTCTGGCATGTGAGACCTCTGCAGTGCTGTAAAGCTACCACCAAAGCGAACCCTCACCAGATGTGTTCCTTGGACTTTGGACTTCCCAGGCTCTGAAACTGTAAGCAATAAATTTTGTTTTCTTACAAATGACCCAGTTCTGTGTATTTTGTTATAAGCAACAGAAATGGACTAGTACAAAGTGGAATCCTTGCCAAGTTGCTGACTTTAATGGGAATATTTTTCTTATCTTCCCATTAAGCACAGCCCAGTTGTGGGGCTATG